>NC_092746.1:65859263-67198763 GCF_047496795.1 Chiloscyllium punctatum
GCCAATCACTGCCCTGCACAATATATGCAATGAGATGGAAAGGTAACAGAACAGTTCTATGGGCTGATAGTGACATAGATCACTCTTCAAAAGAAATAGAAGATCACATTTGCAAATATATTGCTATTTTACATCATCATCTCTCTGACATGACTGACATTGTAAAAGCAGCTACAAGAATGATGCTACACTGGATATCAAACCTCAGTGCTGTATCATGTTAGACCTCTATCTAAATGAATGCTATTCTTTTCTCCAATGCACGGCATAGCATCACTTTTCATCATTGTTAAGAAAGTTAATTTTCACTGAACAACAGAAAAATTAAGAGCAAAACAAGCAGAGAAAGCTTTATTTGCTACCAATTAAGGCCTGCTTTACTTTATAAAGCTACAACAAAATTACAGCCAATGAATGATTACTGCACCCAAAGCACGTCTATTGGAAGCAAGTGTCAATTAAATCTTGCCTGCTTTGTTGCGTTCAATGCTTCACTGCTCTGTCATGGTGGAGATGATATGTCTCCTGCTCAATATTCTCGTGTTCCTCGTTGGAAGGATGCTGCTGCTCTTCCGTCTCTAAAGCATCCATCATATCCCCTCTTTCTGTTGCACAGAGGACAATATACAAGGACAATGCAGAACATTCTGTCTGGATCTTACTGCAAGCACCCTCCCCCCCCCACCACCTCCATTCCCATTCACACTGATCCAAGTGTTGATACTACAGCTTCCACAACCCTCCTGTCTGGTCCACAATGGCCCTGGTAGAAGAATGAGCTGTATTTATCTTCACTCAGTCTTAGTCAGGCAGTTACACAATGGAGTCATCAGCCACAGTGATAGCAGGTAGCTCTTGTCCCCCAGTAACCAGCCTAATGAGGTATCCAGCCCTTGAAATGTGCAGGAACCTGGGTGTTACCAAGGATTTAGACATCATAGCAGCTTCCAGGTTTCCTGGTGCAGATGGCAAGGGTGTGGTATCAATGACACAGATGACTTAGATGTTACGTTGAAGGAAACCATTTTCTGTTGTTGACGTCTGACATATTATGTTTTGGCCCTCTTAATGTGGTATGTCTATAGACTTTGGTTAACCCCCTAACTGACTTGGAAGGAGCAGTCCAAGTGATCAGACCCATGTGCAGCTTCCAGACTGACTAACTGCTCATTCTTGGGCTGGTTGCACTGGAACTGCAGCATTGATCGTGGCCAATTTACTGGATTGTAATGGCATGGAACTCTTGATGTTGATCATCTCAAACAAGCTAAAGATTGTGTCCAAGCTCCTGAATTGAGTTCAGACATTGCTCTTGACTGACCTTGGCAGGACTCTTGACTGGTAATACTCCCTCTTGATTTGTCTGAAGACATCACCATTTGATAAAGCACGGGCAGTACATTTGCTAAGTCGTAGTAGAGGTGTGAGATTGACTTTACAAGGTGCCATACAGCAATATGTCTGCCTCATTGACTGATCATTGCTGACAACTATGACAGGTTGCCTGGCTCTGTGTCTCTGCTTAAGGCAAGACAAGACAGACATACTGTGACCATGTAATTTCTGAATGAGGAACAAAGCAACAAATGGCAATGCAGAGATGCTGTGAGCATCTAAGTTAGCATGATCTGAATAAACACAAAGCCAGCCAGTGAAGAGCCCTAGGGTGCATCCTGCTCCAAATTATGAGATGAGTGCCTGTGCCTGTGTGCACAGCTGCCTGGCACCAACAGGACAATGCTCCAAACCACAGCATGGAAGTAGATAACTGTATTCTAGGTAAGTTAATGATGTGTCACAATGATGTGGTGAGGGTGGTACATGTCTAATGCCAATCACTATGGATGCAGTGTGCCAGCTGATGGTGCCCTTGGAGCATGCCCTGAGAATCTGGGAACTGTTGGCCAAGATGATGGCCCGGAGGAGCAAGCGGCAAGTGGAAACATTCAGTTTCCCTCCGCCATGTGGGAGAATGGGAAACTGCATATCAATGAGTATAGCCTCTTGTTGCTCATAGGGGAAACGCTCATCTCACCAATAAAACCCTGAATGGCACATCAATCTCTTTTTTTCCCTCATGAGTAAAAAATGCAATTTTTCTGATCTTGACATATTTTACGAATGAGTCGCCATTTCCCACATCATTCAAGGGCTGGGAAAATTCAGTCCCAAGGAACATACAAAATGGAGGGTTGCAGCACACAGCAGCACTTATTTTTAGTTAAAAGACATTCATCAATGCAAACTGTACATTCTGATATCAAATTGATTAACAATCTCTTGTCCAATTCCAGGTTTGATTCAATCACAACAATCCAGCAGATAATGTGCCTTGTCTCATGTTTTGTCTTTCAGTGATTCCACACACAGAATCAGCAAGAGTATTTAAAGACATTGTGCCTTAATGGGACCTGTGCAAAACTGAGAAATTACAGCAGGCATCAACAGAACTCAATTCATGTCTCTCTGTGTTTCTGCCTATGAGCCCCACAAATTGTCCATCCATATAAATACTGCCTTAATGCTCTTCAATAAATTAAATGAGAAAAGTTTCCATTCTTCAGGATTTATTTGTAAAAATTGGATAGACATCTCTGAACATATTTGCATATTTCACTTCTATGAATCTAAAAGACCATCACTTTATCATTCAAACGAAGAATCAAATGATTGTGGTGGACTGTTCAAATAAAGCAATAAAGCAGGAGAAGCAATATCTATGCAACAAGAGGATCAACTGTATTTGGTATTCAAGGCATCACTCACAATTCATCACCATTCATAATGACAGAGTAAGAAAATCTTCCTTCATCATCAATTCCTGCATTTGATTTTGTGATATAGAAAGCTTAAACATTTTACAGTTTCACCACAAAAAATGTCATCGCCTAGATTAGAAATAAAATGCATCTGCAGTTGGCAGCTTGCCCTGGAATGTTTGACTGTCGATAGTAGCAGTAGTGCGTCATTGTAGTATCCCTGCCTGCAGTGCCTATGGCTGAGCCTCAGAATTAGTAATGCAGTCATAGCCACACAAAAAAATGACAATGAGGATTTACTACACACTGAAAATGTTAGGAAAATAAAAAGATAATTCTCAGATGCTGCATTCATAATTTAGGTAAAGACATTGTGGCATTAGCACATTGACATAGTGTGAAAATAGGCTGTTGTTGAAATGAACAATTATTAATCCAGTTCAAAATGCAGTTTTCATTTGAATACAGAAAATAGTGCACTGTCTCATAAACCTGTGTGAACAATCAATTGGATCTTTTTAGTTCTTACCTCAATTCCAATTACCTACTTTGTTCCATATATTTAAAGAAATCTTGCATTTATGTGGTACTGGATATCACAAAATGCTTTGCAGTCAATGAAGTACTTCTTGAAGTGTAATCACCATCGCAATGTAGGAAATGCAGCAGCTGATTTGCACTCAGTGAACTCCCATAAATAGTAACATGATAGTGTCCAAAAAATCTTTTATTTAAATATTGATTGACAAATAAACATTGGCCAGGACACCAAGAATAACTCCATATTCTTCTTCAAAATAATGTCATTGATTATTTTACATCTAAGTGAGCAGGTAATTGGGGTGTCAATTTAACATCTTACCCAAAAGATGTCCCATAAACAGAAAGGTGATAATGGTAGATAATGAACTTAATGATACTGAATGAAAAATGAACATTTACAATTACAATGCCGAGTCCTCTGAAATAATGGCATTTATTTGCTTATGTTCACTTGAGATGGTAGATTGAGCTTCTTTCAGAGACAGAATCTTCAGCAATATATCCCTCCCTCATTACATCATTGGAGTATCAGGATAAATTGCATGCTTAAACTTCTGCAGTGTGACTTGAACGCAAAGCTTTCTGAATCAGAGTGAAATTGCTACCACTGAGCAAACATTGACACTAATTAAGCCAGACAATAGTATAATAGCAGGTGTAGAATTGGTAATAATGCCTGTTAAAGAGGCCTTGAATTTTCATTCCTCCAATGTCCAAGTGTAACATTACTCAAATACAAACAGAAAACCCAGAGAAATTGTATAAATAGCTGAACATCACCATTTCCCCCTTTTTGTGGAAGCTTTCATGCTCTTCCAACAATAGTAAAAATTGGATATTAGGACAAACTATGTGGGAATTCAGAACCAATATGTTTGAGGTCAAACAAGATGATTAGTTCATCCATTCAGAAAAATCTTGTAATTCTCCTACTGCAGTTTTCAAGCATTTCTTAAATGATGACAACATTCCACTCACATTACCTAAGTAAAAGTTTGCAGTGTTAAAGTTGGTCAGATAGAAGTCTTTGTTGACTACTGGTTACAAAATCACTATTGCATAGATAATCCTCAATTTTTGTTTTATTCACTGACAAGAGCAAGGGGGTGTGATGAAAGGCAGTTATAGGAAGGGAAAAAAGTCACATATACAGTCACATAGATGGGTTAACTCCAAGAAAGGTAAGAGAGATGGGCAGGTAGCGTAGGAGTCTTCTGTTGCTATCCAGCAGATAGTGAGGAAAGAGATCAATCTGAGACTGGCAGAGTTGAGAAAAGTAGCGAGTCAAACAGTCAGGTCAGGCAGGAACAAAGCAGAGAACAAGGTAGGACTGAAAATTAAATTGCATTTATTTCAATGCAAGAGGCCTAACAGGGAAGGCAGATGAACTCAGGGCATGGTTAGGAACATGGGATTGGGATATCATAGCAATTACAGAAACGTGGCTCAGGGTTGGACAGAACTGGCAGCTTAATGTTCCAGGATACAAATGCTACAGGAAGGACATAAAGTGAGGCAAGAGAGGAGGGGGAGTGGCATTTTTGATAAGGGATAGCATTACAACTGTAGAGGGAGGATATTCCCAGAAATACATCGAGGGAAGTTATTTGGGTAGAACTGAGAAATAAGAAAGAGATGATCACCTTATTGGGTTTGTATTATAGATCCCCTAATAGTCAACAGGAATTTGTAAGGAGATTTCAGTTATCTGTAAGAATAATAGGGTGGTTATGGTAGGGGATTTTAACTTTCCAAACATAGACTGGGACTGCCATAGTGTAAAGGGTTTAGATGGAGAGGAATTTGTTAAGTGTGTACAAGAACATTTTCTGATTCAGTATGTGGATGTACTTAGTAGAGAAGGTGCAAAACTTGACCTACTCTTGGGAAATAAGGCAGGGCAGGTGACTGAGGTGTCATTGGGGGAGCATTTTGAGGGTGCAACCATAATTCTATTAGTTGTAAAATAGTGATGGAAGAGAATAGACCAGATCTAAAAGTTGAAGTTCTAAACTGGAGGAAGGCTAATTTTGGTGATATCAGGCAAGAACTTTCAAAAGCTGATTGGGGGCAGATGTTTGCAGGTAAAGGGATGGCTAGAAAATGGGAAGCCTTCAAAAATGAGATAACGCGAGTCCAGAGAAAGTATATTCCTGTTAGGGTGAAGGGCAAGGTTGGTAGGTGTAGGGAATGCTGGATGACTAGAGAAGTTGAGGGTTTAGTTAAGAAAAAGGAAACATATGTCAGGTATAGACAGGATAGATCAAGTAATCATTAGATAAAAGCAGTAGGATTATACTTAAGAAGGAAATCAGGAGGGCAAAAGGGGGACATGAGATAGCTTTGGCAAATAAGGTTAAGGAGAATCCAAAGGATTTTCACAAATACATTAAGGACAAAAGGGTAACTAGGGAGAGAATGGGGCCTCTCAAAGATCAACAAGGCAGCCTATGTATGGAACCGCTGGAGATGGGGGCGATACTAAAGGAGTACTTTGATCAGTGTTTACTGTGGAGAAGGACATAGAAGATATAGACTGTAGAGAAATAGATGGTGACACCTTGAAAAATGTCCATGTTACAGAGGAGGAAGTGCAGGATGTCTTGAAATGCATAAAAGTGTACAAAACCTGATCAGGTGTATCTTAGAACTCTGGGAAGCTAGGGAAGTGATTCCTGGGCCTCTTACTGAGATATTTGTATCATTGATAGTTTCAGGTGAGGTGCCACAAGACTGGAGGTTGGCTAACGTGGCGTCACTATTTAAGAAAGGTGGTAAGGAAAAGACAGGGAACTATAGACCGGTAAGCCTGATGTTGGTGGTGGGCAAATTCTAAGAGGGAATCCTGAGGGACAGAATGTACATGTATTTGGAAAAGCAAGGACTGATTAGGGATAGTCAACATGGCTTTGTGTGTGGGAAATCATGCCTCACAAACTTGATTGAGTGTTTTGAAGAAGTAACAAAGAGGATTAATGAGGGTAGGACAGTAAACGTGATCTATATGGACTTCAGTAAAGCATTTGACAAGGTTCCCCATGGGAGACTGATTAGGAAGGTGAGATTTCTTAGAATACAGGGAGAACTAGCCATTTGGATATAGAACTGGCTCAAAGGCAGAAGACAGAGGGTGGTGGGTGGAGGGTTGTTTTTTAGACTGGAGGCCTGGGACCAGTGGAGTGCCATAAGGATCAGTGCTGGGTCCACTACTTTTCATCATTTATATAAATGATTTGGATGTGAGCTTAGGAGGTACAGTTAATAAGTTTGCAGGTAAAACCAAACTTGGAGGTATAGTGGACAGCGAAGAAGTTTACCTCAGATTACAACTGGATCTTGATCAGATGAACCAATGGACTGAGGAGTGGCAGATGGAGTTTAATTTAGATAAATGCAAGGAGCTGCATTTTGGTAAGGCAAATTAGGGCAGGGCTTATACACTGAATGGTAAGGGCCTAGGGAGTGTTGCTGAACAGAGAGACCTTGGAGTGCAGGTTCTTAGGTCCTTGAAAGTAGAGTCACAGATAGTTATAATAGTGAAGAAGGCGTTTGGTATGTTTTCCTTTACTGGTCAGAATACTGAGTACAGGAGTTGGGAGGTCATATTGCGGCTGTACAGGACAGTGGTTAGGCCACAATTGGAATATTGTGTGCAATTCTGATCTCCTTCCTATCAGAAAGATGTTGTGAAACTTGAAAGTGTTCAGAAAACATTTATAAGAATGTTGCCAGGGTTGGAGGATTTGAGCTATTGAGCAAGGTTGAATGGGCTGGGCTGTTTTCTCTGGAGTGTCAGAGGCTGAGCGGTGACCTTATACAGGTTTATAAAATCATGAGGGGCAACAAGGTCTTTTCTCTGGGGTGGGGGAGTTCAGAACTAGAGGGCATAGGTTGAGGCTGAGAGGGGAAAGATATAAAAGGGACCTAAGGTGCAACGTTTTCACACAGAGGGTGGTGTGTGTGGACTGGGCTGCCAGAGGAAGTGGTGGATGCTGGTACAATTGCAACATTTAAAAGGTATCTGGATGGGTATATGAATTGGAAGGGTTTGGAGGGATATGGGTCGGTGCTGGCAGGTGGGACTAGATTGTGTTGGGGTATCTGGTCAGCATGGACGAGTTGGACCGATAGGTCTGTTTCCGTGCTGTACATCTCTATGACTCTATGACTTGTGGGACATGGGCATTGCTATCTGGGCCTACATTTATTGCCCATCTGTTGTTGTCCTTGAGAAGATTGTAATTAACCAAGTACCTTTCATATTATTGAATTAAGACTAATTAATCTTATTGCCTATGTTTACTTTGACTCCATTTTAAGTAAAAATCTGGAATTAAGTTACCAATCTATTGGCATCCATTGACTCCCTTAGCATCTTTGTAGGCAGATCATGGATCTCTTCTAGTGTTTCCCTCAACACTCTGGTATAAGTAACATCTATCCCTGGTAACGCATTTATTTCGAACCTATTTATCTGGTTTAGAATTTTCACCTTACAATTTTTTATAAATCTTTCACAGCGCAGCTGGGCCAGCATTATGGCACATTCCTAATTGCCCAGAGAGCAGTTTAGAGTCAATCACATTGCAGCTGGTCACACGTAGACCAGACCAGGTAAGGACAGCAGATTTCCTTCCTTGGAGAATATTAGTGAATCAGATGGATTTTTCTCAATAATCAGCAGTGGTTTCATGGTTGTTATTAGACTCTTAATTCCAGATTTTTATTGAATTCAGTTTCCATTATTTGCAATGGTGGGACTTGAACCCCGGTCCCTGTAACATTACCTGGATTTCAGAAATAATAGCAATACTACCACTTGTCCTCTTGTTTGGGCAAATTGTGATGCTTCTGTACCTGCCCTCTACAAATACTTGGAGGAAATAGTTATTGAGAATGCAACCTGTATTATGTTTCTCTCTAGTTCATCCTACCTTGCGTCAATTTGAGTTCTGATCTGACTGTCCTCTCACTGTTCAAATACTGAACACATTTCTCAATGTTGGCTCAGAATTTGTTGTCAAGTTAATAGTAAAACAAATGTCATATATGATGATTTATGTGCAAGCAATATACCGAGTTCAGATAAGCAGGAAATCTACAGAGCCATAGAGTCATAGAGATGTACAGCATGGAAACAGACCCTTCAGTCCAACTCATCCATGCCGACCATATATATATAAATAAATCTGGTCCCATTTGCCAGCATTTAGCCCATATTCCTTTAAACCCTTCCTATTCATGTGCCCATCTAGATGACTTTTAAATGTTGTAATTGTATCCACCTCCACCACTTCCTCTGGCAGCTCATTCTATATGTGCACCACCCACTACATGAAAGAATTGCCCCTTATGTCCCCTTTAAATCTTACCCCTCTCACCTTAAACCTATGCCCTCTGGTTTTGGACTCCCCGACTCCTGGGAAAAGACCTTGTCTATTTACCCTGTCCATGCCCCTCATGATTTTTTAAACTTCTGTAAGATCACCCGTCAGCCTCTGATGCTCCAGGGAAAACAGCACCAGCCTATTCAGTCTCTCCCTCTAGCTCAAATCCTCCAACCCTGGCAACATTCTTGTAAATCATTTCTGCACCCTTTCAAGTTTCACAACATCCTTCCTATAGCAGGGTAACTATGATTAAATGCAACCATCGAAAAGTGGCTGAATTAGTTGTAATGTTTCACTGTTAACTTTGTGTAATTTACTTTGTCAGCTGCCTTACTACTAACATGTATCGAATATTATAAAGTTTTCCTGGTAGGAACAAAACCAATTGCAGATATTTTAGATTTAGTAATTAATAATGTAAGCAGACCTTTTACAATGTGATCATTGTTTACTTTTACTTACTAATTATTCTGGTACTGAAAAATGGCTATTGAAAATATGGAATCTCATTGTTTGATGGTTTGAATTTCTTTCTCTTATTCCAATCTCCCTTTTATTCATTTTGTTTCCATTTCTGCACTTGATTTGACAATGTGATTGGATATTTTAAATCTTTCTCCATCTTAGTAATTTGCTGTTTATTTCTCAATATTTAAACCTCATTGCCTTGAAAACTGTCAATTTCCCAGTTCACTCAGGTCCTGGAAAGCCCTATTTCCTTCAGTGTGTCATCAGCTTGCACTCTCAGCAAGTTTGTGGATAAAATGTTTGGAGCTAAAGGATGCAGGATAAAACTATTTCACAGCAAATTCCAATAATGCTCGAGCAGAATTTAGACCTTTTCACCTTTGCACCTACAATTATTTCTGAACTTCTCTTCCCTGTCTTACCAGCATTTTAATATGTTGTTGCATGTCTCTCTATTCATTCAGTGAACCCCTTCTCCCATTGTCCATGGTTGGTTTGAGAGAGCTGTTCTTTCATTTTCTTTAACCTCTTGTTAATGTGTTAATCCATATAAAGTCTCATTTATTTAGCACCCGCTTGCTGATTCAATGCATGCATTTATCCCAAATGTTCAGCATATGTCTCTAAATGTGTTTGAATTGCTATCTGTAGAAGTTGTGAACAGGCCTTCTCTAGCAATTTATGTTGTTCTCTTATTACTTTAAAGTCAGTCATTTTTCTCCATAGAGTAAATTGTCTTCCTTTTCATGCTTAGTTGATAATCCAGACCATACACAGCCTAATGGGCAAAGTTTTGCTCCTCCTACTCTTGGAATGTGGGCATTACTTGTGAAGGTATAGTTGGATTCTTCAAAAATTACTGCCATCCATTTGGAGGTTCTTTTGTTACGGTTTTCATACAACTAAGTAGCCTATTAGAACACTTTCAAGGCAATCAAGAATCAACCAAGTTGATCTTTGAATGGAATCGCATATAAGTCAGACTGTAAAGCCGTAAGTGAATCAGTTGGTGTTGTATCACAATTTGATGGCTATGTATTCCCACTACTGAAATCTGCTTTCTTTTTAACTGTTGATTTTCTCAAAGGTGAATTTAAGTCTTTAAATTTCCAAGGTGGAATTTGAAATCGTATTCTCTGAATTATTAGTTCAGTATTCTTATTTGCTAGTATCATAATTAAATTTTTGTGTCTGTTTTCGTGATTTCTCTAGAATAAAACTTCTCCCAAAATCTCTTCTCAATGACCTTTTGCTAGTGAATTCCCAGTTATTGGTAATAATTTTTTGCTTAATCACTTTACCAATGCTTTTCATATTTTTGAAAAGGTCTATGAAATCTTCTCTTAATGTTGTCTATGCCAATATAAATGACCTTAATGTTTCAAAGTTATCTGAATAATAGAATCCTGACAAATTCATGCTAAACATTCTATATGGCTTTCAGACCTGTTCTGAAGAATGGTCACTGGACCTGAAAAGTTAATTCTGCTGTCTCTCCACAGATGCTGAATGGCCTGCTTTGTTTCTCCGGTAATTTCTATTTTTGCCCAGCATCCACAATTTTTTTTAATTCTATGTGGCTAATTTTATTTTATAAAACTATTTCATAGCAAGTTCCAATAATTCTAGAACAGATTTGGCTCTTTTCATCTTTGCATCTACAATTATTTCTGAACTTCTCTTCTCTGTCTTACCACTTTATAATATGTTGTTGCATGTCTCTATATTTATTCAGTGAAGTCCTTCTCCCATTGTCCATGGTTGGTTTGAGAGAGCTATTCTTTCACTTTATTTAACCTCAAAAACAAACGATTGGGGCAAATGTTTACTATTTAAGTGGGAAGCATGACTTGGAAAATTTCCAACTTAGCAGACCGTTCCACTTAAAAGGGATTCAACATGCCATACTAGGGCAGGACAAAATCCAGCCAATTGCTTCTCAAAACATTTGTCAGTAGCGATGAGGAAGGCAATTATCAAGGTAAGCTGCTTCAAGGGTTCCCCTCGGTTCTTTGGATCTTTGTGTTTGTGATTGTTAGTCCCTCTAGCCGTCAAACTCCATTCTCCTAATTCTTACCCCTCCCTTCTACGCACTCAGTATTCTCCCTCAGTACCCCAGACCACCTTGATGCCCCAATGCCAAATCCATGCCTCCATTCTTCTTCCATGTGCATCCTTTATTTTTAAAGGCCTCGGTAGTTGGACGACTCCATAAACCCTGCCTTGGGTGTCCCAAACTGAAAACAATACATTGAAATGTCAAATCAATAGTTTCCCTTCATTAAGTCATAGCTTTTTACTCTCATACTCTGCATGCCTATTTAGCCTGTTACTGACTTCAACTAACTGCATTCATTCTTACAAGAGAAATACATTTGCAACCCTTGTTTTCTCCATTCATGCATATCTGTCAATGTCTTTCCACTGACAGCACATCTTATTCCTTCTCCTAAAATGCATTATGGTATTAATTACATTAAATTATACTTACATCCTGTCTGCTGTTCCTGAGGTACTTCACATTCCTTCTCACTGCTTGCCAAACCTTTTTGTTTTGTACTGAAATTGTGGCCTCTATGCCTAAAATCAAATTGTTGATATATACAGAAATCAAAAGTAGATCTAGCCATTTCCAACCTTTTCTCTATTCTAAATAACATTAAATGTCCTATGTCATTGTTTAATATTCATCAACTTAATTTATGCTGATGATGCTACATTTCTTATGTTAACATTTTAGGTAAGGATCTTACGTGGCAGCTTATTCAACGTCTTTTGAAAATCCACATAAACTACATTATTTAATTTCCCTTTATCTATGAATTCAAGAAACTAAATTCAAGAAAATTCAGAGGAATAACATGCGGGCCAGGGGATAATTGAAAACCACTTGCTACTATTTCTAATTCCATAAAAGTCTGTATATAGCTTTCAACAAGTATTTTTGATGTATACACAATATTACCACTATATAACTGCAATAAACAAGAATATACTAACTCCCATCCTGAATTATAATCAGCGTGTAAATATCACTGCAGAACTAAATACAGCAGCGAAGGGAAATGGTTATTTGCTACTGCTCCAATGTTTCAATAATGATATTGCCTTGTTACTATGGAAACTCATTGAGTACCAATTTACCCAATGGAGTCAACAAAATGACAAATTTCACTTCATGTCTCTCCTGTTAAATAAAACACTTGTATTAATTCCTTAGACTGCTATTTCAATACATGCATTAACCTGGTGACAATAAACAGTTTAACATGTTTGTTAAAATTACGGACAAAGGAACTTTGACAACCTTTGGTCAGCATAAGTTGAAGTCCTTGATTTATAATTCTGTGCTTGAGTGCAGATCACTCACTGATTTCCTATAGCCTTTTCTAAAAAAAAATTCTGTTTCTAAAAACATCTTTTCATTGCATACAAGCAAATTGAACTTCCTCAGCTTTTTTCACATTTTATTTATTCAGCACTCAGTTCCTCTGTACCAGTCCTGTCAAATGATTTTGCAAGGCAGCCTACCCTGAGCACCAAAACCAGACAAAACCAGTCTGCTCTAATCAGTGCTGAAGGCTGTCAAATCTCAATGCAACCTGATCCAATGTTCTATACCTGCTCGTACATCAAGCAATTTATTGTGTAGATTCTTCATTTAATAATATTTGTTATTTTCAATATTACTATGAATTATCTAAAAGCTCTCCAATTATTGATCATAAAACTGAACAGGTGATAATCACTTAAACATTACAACCACAATTAGCCTCTAATGCCAACTGTAAAGAAGTTGAAAATGTCTTCATATCACCCCTCATGTTCCTTCCAATTTTGGATCAGTCAGTAATGATTAGCAGAATAGCAATGGGTGGAGATTCACTGTGTCACCTTTTTATCAATTATAGTTCCTTTCAGGACATTTTAACAGAAGAAATAATAGCACAGGAGAAGGTAGTTCTAATTCCATTCTAATATACAATTCAATTATGATTGTTTCGTATTTCAAACCTATTTTCCCGTCTTTGTTCCATTCCCTAGATGACCTGACAAAACAAAAATCAGTTAATTTCACTTTTGAAAGCATATTGAAATTGATGCAGAATTTTCAAGCTGTAGGAGATAGGAATACCAGATTTCCACTATCCAGCCTACAGATTTTGCTCCTGGATAGTTTATCTCTAATTTTACAATTCTGATCTTATCACATCAGAGAAAACAATGTGTCTGCATCTTCTCATTTTACATCACCTCTAAACTTTTCAAATTCAAGTAAATGCATGTTAAACTTATGTAACTTGTCCTCATAATTTAAACCTTAAGCTTTGATATTGTCCTGGTGAACCTATTCTGCAGCACTACCAAGGCTAATTTGTCCTTCCTAAAATGTGGTGTCTAAAACTGGGCACTATAGGCTGAATCTTACAAGGGTTCGTACAAAGTGGGACATGGTGGGAAATGTGTCCGAATTGCTTGAGTCCAGTGGGCCCTCTCTCGGTGTCAGGAACAACTTGCTGCATATTTTAACTAAATTCTAAGCATTGAGATGAGATCCTCACTAGGCAGCAATGAGTCACTTAGTAAGGGGGATTATTGCTTGTTAATGAATTTATTAACTGCAAATTGTGCCTCATGAATATGCAGCATTCCATTTTACCACCCACCACAAGCATACTGGACACTAAGAATTCTCAGCACAGATGTCAGAACAAATACCTGGTGACTTCAATTCACTGTTTGCTCTAAAGGATCTCTAAGTTGGGCACCAGACAGTAATATCTCAGAGCACAGTCAATGAACACCGGCCACGTATACACTGCATCTGCTAACATGGACATCCAATATGCATCAGCTGCTGCACTCTTTAATAGAGCATGTCCAATCCACATACTGTATGCTTCTGAGTTTCAATGCTGCACATCAGATGGAAACACAGCTATCATTGCCATGTTGCAGCAAGAACACTTTGCACTCAGTGACACATACCCAGCTCACAGACTGGACTCGGTAGTATCTGTGGGCTCTTCGCTTACAGTCATAGTGCTCAAGCATTCTGAACTGACCTGGCTGCACACAGCATCCCTGCTTTGTCTTTTTGCTGAGCTGTGGTCCAAGTCAAGGGCTGCCTCTAATACTAGCACAGGGGCTTGGACACAGGCAGTCAGAGTCAGGGCACTCCCCTCATAAGGGCTGAGGAATCGGATGCTAGTCAACACAACACTCAGCTTGACCAGTTGTGCCCAACTGGGTCTCTTTTCCAGCGGATATTACAGGTGCTGAAAGTAGGTGGCACAGATATTACTCTGATGCAAGGCAGGAGGTACTCCGAGTGACTGAGTTGGCAGTGCAGACGGCATGTAGAGTGAGTGGGGTCTGGGTTAGAGACAGCAACTAAGGGCAGATAGTGCGAGTGGTAGAGCATGAGTGTTGGTGAGAAGTGGGGACACCAGCTGAGATAGAGAGAGTGTGAAGGCCATTGACCTTCTTCCTGTAGCATTATGTGGCCTTTCAAATGGCTGAGACTGCACTGACCTGGATGGCAAACATAGACCAGGTTGGTATCATGGCCTTCACTGCCAGTCCTAGGAGAAAATGAGGTCCCATGTCAGCACCACATCGTCCAGCTGGACATCCAGGTCCCTGACTGTGAAGCAGGGTTCAAATTTTCTCTTGTATTTCATAGTCAGGGCAGATTTCAGGAACTGTGCAGGACAGCTCTAGACTAACAGCACTTCTCCGGGTGCACAGTGCCTGTTAAAGGTGGCACTGGCTCCAGGGGATGCAACATCTGGCCACAGCAAGCTGTTCTGGCTACAGTGAGTGGTAGATAGGCCAGAGTTGGACAAAGAAAGCACTATAGGGGTGAGGCAGAAAGCTAATGAGGCAAGTTTGAAAAAATAGGGTGAGAAAACCAACTAGACCTTGCATTTCTAAACCTTCTGTGAAAGTCAACAAAACTGACACTCAGCTAAAGAAACCTAAGATTCAGCTCTATACTTAGGTGGGGTCTGAGGAATGCTTTATACACTTGTAGTATCACTTCCTCTCTATTATGTACTACCCCCAATAAGGCTTTAAAAATGTTTGATTTTATTTTTTGAACTTCTATTAGATTCCAGTGATGTGTAATTGATCACAAGTGGGTCAGTTAGCTCAGATGGCTCAAGTATGTAGGGAGAGGTTGAACAGAGCTGAAAAATGTGTTGCTAGAAAAGCGCAGCAGGTCAGGCAGGATCCAAGGAGCAGGAGAATCAATGTTTCGGGCATAAGCCCTTCCTTGGATGCTGCCTGACCTGCTGTGCTTTTCCAGCAACACATTTTTCAGCTCTGATCTCCAGCATCTGCAGTCCTCACTTTCTCCTAGAGGTTGAATAGACTGGTGCTATTTTCCTTGGTGCGTCAGAGGCTGAGGGGTGACTTTATAGAGGTTTATAAGATCATGAGGGGCCTGTATAGGGTAAATATCCAGGGGCTTTCCCACAGGGTAGGGCAGTCCAAAACTAGAGAGTATAGGTTTGCGGTGAGAGGGGAAAGATTTAAAAGGGACCTAAAAGGCCCTTTTTCATGCAGAGAAAGTGTGTATGGAATGAGTTGCCATAGGAACAGGTGAAGGCTGGTACAATTATAACATTTAAAGGCATCTGGATGGATATATGAATTAGAAAGTTTTAGAGTGATATGGGCCAAATGCTGGCAAATGGTGACTGGATTAACTTGGATATCTGGTCGGCATGGAGAAGTTGGACAAAAAGGTCTGTTGCCGTGCTGTACAACAGTATAACTCCATGATTCTACATGTGTGATTCAGCATAACAAGAGTCCAGGTTTGATCCCTCCCCAACTGATATCAACTCAGGAGTGAAGCTAATAGTAAACCACCATTGTCAACAGCAGCAAAGAAAACTGCTTAGGATAAAACATCAGCAGAGAATGAGCAAACAACCTGTCTTCAGGCACAGCATGCATGGATGAATATTGTTACAAATTCTATATCCTTTTTTTGCTATAATTTCCTTTCTTGATAGTGTTACTATTAGCTGCAATGAAATCTTCAACCAGCCTATTTGAAGTAATACTACCGTTGTTAATAACATTATAATTTCCTGACTATTACGACACACTCGTCCAAAATAACCACGGCAACAGATCTCCAAAAAAAATGTGGTCATTGATGATTGACATTAGCCCAAGGAAGATCATTCTGGATATCAGCAGTTCAACATGCTCATGTCAGAAATGTTTGATATGTGTAGCTCTTGGAAAATATAAATTTGGCATGATGCCCCTTGAGATGCAATGAAAGAACTGTCTGATTAGTGCAGATGGACAGTATCCATAACATTGTTTTCCCGTATACATTATATAATGATCTACCTCACCCAGTGTGATTCGGCAGTTTTTGCAAAATCCTTATGTTGTCTTTCGAAATACTGAAAGAAATTTCATTTCCCTTTGCAGCCTCCAGACTTTAAGCAGCTACATCCTTTTACAGACAAAAATAGGAATTGCTGAAAAAGCTCAGCAGGTCTGGCAACATTTGTGAAGAAAATCAAAGTTAACATTTCAAGTCGAGTCACCCTTCTTCAGAACTGATGCCAGACCTGCTGAGCTTTTCCAGTAATTTCTATTTTTATCTTTGATTAACAGCATCTGCAGTTCTTTTGGTTTTTATTTACATCTTTGATATTTTCTTTTGCAAATGTCATGAGGAGCAAGTGAACCACAGTCAAATCTGTCTACATCATGGGGTCCAACCCACTGACCTTCACCTAAAGGGGGCCTTGGTCATTGCAGTAGAGTTCCTAAAAAGTCATTACAAAACTAATGTCATGTGCTGAAAGTGAAATTTTTTTTGGGACGCCACAGACCGAAAAGACACTGTTATCACATGTGCAGTTAGAAATTTGGCATAGTGATCTCCATCCATCTTTTCAAAATGCAATACAGTACAGTGAAGGTGAACAGGTCCAAATAAAAAAAAACACAGAAACAGGAATTGCTGGAAAAGCTCAGCAGACCCGGCAGCATCTGTGAAGAGAAATCAGAGTTAATGTTTTGGCTCCAGTGACCTATCCTCTGAAGTTCTTTCGATTTTCAATTAAAGATGGCATGTTTACATGCAATCGCAGTCATTCAAAGGAGACTACTTCCTGACTTCTATTCCATTGCTCAAGAATTTGATGATTGCATGAGCAGAATAAAAGCTGCCAACAGTTGATAAATACATCAGAAGAGAGCAAAGGATTTCCCATTCAAACTACATTCCCTGAAATAGTCAGGACAGGTAGATTAAAAATGCGGCATGGACTCTGCCATATTGATTAGCAATCAAATTTTCATTTAAACAGGTATTAAGTTCAAATGGATGATCTCTCTCAACCTCCTCCAGAGGTCTCCAGCATTACAGGTGCTAGTGTTAAACTAATTCAAGCTCTGCCATATGATATGAAGAAACAACTGAGGGCACTGGTTACAGCACAGATTATGGGCCCTGACAATATTTCAACAATAGTTTTGAAGACATTTTCTCCAGACCTTGTAGTATCCCTAGCAAGGGGGCATTACACAAACATAACATTAGCATCTACCTAACAATGGACAAAATTGCCCAGATATGTCCTGTACACAAAGGGTAAGAAAAATTCAACCCTGCCAATTACCAACCCTAGGGTCTACTCTTGATATCTGTAAAGAAATGGAAGGGGTGATCAACATTGCTACCAGCAGCACTAACTCAACAATAGCCGACTCACTGATGCTCAGTGTGGGTTCTGCCAGGGCAGCACAGTTTGTAATCATACTCCAGCCTTCATTCAGATACAAATCAAAAAAGCTAAAATGCAGAAATGACGTGAGAGTGACTGATCTTGACACCAAGGTAACACTTGACCAAATGCAGCATTAAGGAACTTCAGCATAACTGGGAATCTGAAGGTGGGGAGGATCTCACTGGTTGAAGTCATACCTGACACAAAGGAAAATGGTTGTGATTGTGGGAGATCAGTCATCTCAGCTCCAGGTTATCTCTGCAGGAGTTCCTCAAGGTAGTGTCCTAGGTCCAAACACCTTCCGCTGCTTCATTGCCCCAATGACCTTCGCTCTATCACAAGATCAGAAGTAGGGATGTTTACTGATGGTTGCACAATGTTCAGCACCATTCGTGATTCCTTAGATACTGCACCAAATGCACCAAAACCTGGACTATGTCCAGGTTTGAGCTGCCAAGTGACAAGTAAGATTTGTATCTCACAAGTGCCAGACAATAATCATCTCCAGCAGGATGGAATCTAACCATCACCCCTTGATACTCAATGGCATTACCATTGCTGAATCTCACACTATCAATATTTTGGAGGATAGCACTGACCACATATTGAGCTCGACTAGCCATGTAAATACAGTGGCTACAAGAGCAGGTGTCAGAGGCTAGGAAACCTGCAGTCGAGGTCTCACCTCCTGACTCTCTACAGCTTGTCCACCATCTACAAGGCACTTGTCAGGAATGTGATGGAATACTCCCGATTGGCCTAGATAGATGTAGCTCCAACAACACTCAAGAAGCTTGACACCATCCAGGACAAAGCAGCACACTGGCACCACATCACAAACATGCACTCTCTTCTCCACTGACACAAAATGACAAAGTGTTGACCATTTACATTGCAAAAACTCACCAACACTGCTCATAACACCTCCAATCCCATGACCAATGCCATCTTGAGGCAAAGGGGTAGCAGGCATATGGAAAAACGACTACCTGCAAGTTCCCCTCCCACCCACTCACGATCCTGGCTTGGAAATATAACACCATTCCTTCAGTGTCACTTGGTCAAAATCCTGGGATTCCCTCCTTAAGAGCATTGTGGATCAACCTACAGCAAGTAGACTGCAATGGTTTAAGAAGGCAGCTCACCACCACCTTGTGCAATGACACTAAGGATGGCAATAAACACAGATCCAGCCAGCGATACTCACATCCCATAAATGAATTAAATAAGAACAAAACCACTTTGTTTTGTTTTTATTTATATACTCCCTGCTTTTGAATACTGTTTGCTGCTCAAGTCAGCAGATTGGCATTATACTTTAACAACAGGGAAAATCAGGAAATTCTTATTTATATTCCATCAGTTATCCATCACGAGACATTAGCAACTTGCATGATGCCCTTAACATAGCAAAACATGCCAATAGACTTCATAAGAAACAGTATGTGTTAGTTCATTATCACAACACAATGCTTTAGTCCTTCATTGAAACTTGCAGATTAATTTATAAAATCACATTTAACAAGTGTGAACGTCCTTGTTGTTTATTTCAGAGTATATGCTTAAATTTGTCTTGTGAATTTCATTGTGTTCTGATGAGAATACAACTGAAGGGACAATTTTTTAGGCAAAACACTAAAATGGTGCATACTCAGCTAATAATTTCAAAGTTGAATCTGAGCCAAAGGGGTCATTTTCCCTTGGATTTCTTTCAGAGAACACACTTTCTCATCATTTTCTGTACCCATTTGTGAGAACTGAACTGAAAAGGCTGGAAAACAAGCTGCTGAAACATGCCTCCTAGTGGGTCAAGTTAGAACTGCCAGTGATAAGATCTGTGAAAGCATCTGTAAGTTGGCTATTGACTAAAGTTGGTGGGGGCAGTGTTAGAATGGAATCTTTTACCCAATTTTGTTTTTCAAAAAAAGATTAAGTAAAATAGCATCATTAGTCAACAAGTGGCCTACTTCTGTCTTGAATATAGTGCAACCAGTAGGCTTATTGACTAGGAATTAATGGGTTTGCCATTTGGAAATTCTCCATTCGGATTGGATAATTTTTTGAAGAGGTAAAGTGTATCAATGCAAACTCTGTTTTCATATTTGAGATAAATAAATAAAAAGAACTCACAAAGCACCACTAGAATTAACTATAAATTTATAAATGCTAAGAAACCATTGCCATTCTTAGCTTTTTCAAAGATATTTTAGGCTTCAGTCATAATAGTGTATATTAAATGAGTTTTAAAAGATTAACAATGCTCATCATTAAAAACATTTAATTCACTCTAAATAACAAAATAAAGTGGTGCTCTGGGAAAGGGTGTTGTGACTGCTTTATTCCTAATTATTTAAAAATGACACAGAGTACTCAGCACAGAAACAGACTAATCAGCAGTCTATGTACTTTGCAGTATATTCTTCTCACCACTCTTCATTGAGTTATATCAATATCATCTTCATTCAGTTCAGCTTCATTTTTTTCTTGATTTCCCATAACTCCATCTGGAAGGACTAATGCTCAACACTCATCCATAGTAGTATAGAAACTCATCATTTTCTTGCTTTTCTAACAAAGATTTAGCATTAATTTTCCTATTTGATATTAATTAATCACAATACACAAACTGTATACGCATTCAATGTGGTATATTTGGAATCTGTTGGTCTTATTTTCTGTTCTGGCTTTCTTTTCTACATAGGGGTTATTACTGTACTTTGCCACAGGCAGCAGCACACTCTTTACGAAATAATGCAAGAATGAAGCTATTATTTCCTGCGTTCCACTGTTTCTGCTAAACCCTGCAGTCGAAAGAATTCCAGCAGTACCCAGCGCACACATATTTTACACTACTAAGAATGGACAAATGACCCTTCTTTGGCAATAGCTAACAAAACACTGGAAGATGATAAATAAATGTCTCAAAAACCTAAAACATTTGCAATGATCAGTCTGTACAAAAACGTGACTGCAGTTTTCTTTGTTTAAAAGAATTACTTTACGTAAAGTGAAAAAATACAAAGGCTACAAAATGTACATTTTCTTCAAAATTTCCTTTGACGTTATTTCCTTTTTAATATTTCCTTTGACATATGCTTCCAATCTGTAACTTTCATTTTTGCCAATTATAAGGTTTGCCTGCAGCAAACATATTTTCATCAGTTTCTTAAACTTCTGTTATATACGAGCCAAGTAGCATGGCACCATGGCAACCATTTTTATCTTCAGGTCACAGACAATGCTTCTGAGATTAAGACTCTCAAATAGAGATAGTCAGATGGTAGAGAAGAGTTAGGTATTAGTTTTGACTCTCTGGACTAACTCCTTGCTTGTCATTTCAGGTACATGGGCTCTTGAATTATGAACTTGAATTCTAGCCAATTTGTGTATCCCACATAATCCTGCAGTAATACTTCCAGTGGTTGCAGATGCATACATTTTCTCTCATGAAATGCAACACTGCATTCTCTTTAAAGTGGCACATTTATCAAATAGCTGGACAGTTTGAAATATATTCCTAAAATGTGTAATATCTTGTTATTTAGCAGTGGTGCATGTAAATTAAATCTTACTGTGAGAATGCTTGTAGTAAATGCAGTTCAATTTTAAGCAAAGAAGCATTTCTGACACCTGCTCTGTAACATGTTTAGTACCACATGAGAGATCCTGCTAATCAAAGTCCTATTCAAGCTCGGGTTCCATTCGCAGATCCCTAACCCTGTTAATTAAAGGCAGTTGCATACAACAAAAGGGTTGGTAGCCTCCCCATCACTTATCATACACTATTGGCAGTGCTCATTTCTGCTGAGTGCTGCAGAAAACTACATCACACCAAATGTTGAACTGTAGCGTTCACAAAGCTCACAGTATATATAATTCCCTTAAATAGAAAACATCTACCTGACATAAGCACGGTCAT
The DNA here is from genome assembly GCF_047496795.1 of Chiloscyllium punctatum. Taxonomy (NCBI): domain Eukaryota; kingdom Metazoa; phylum Chordata; class Chondrichthyes; order Orectolobiformes; family Hemiscylliidae; genus Chiloscyllium; species Chiloscyllium punctatum. The sequence goes on from NC_092746.1 coordinate 65,881,114, forward strand.
TAATTTTCTTGTATTGTCATGTGGAGTGACATTGAATAAAGCATTAAATCAGACTTATTCTCCTATGCAATCAGCCACTGAATCTTAAAAAAATAGACACGATAGGCTTTATAACCTGCCGCAACATAAACCTGGCAGTGTTGTCTTCAGTCATCACGTTATTTATGCAGGTCATACCTCACTGGCAGAGGAAAACGGGCATTTCTGTTATCATTCTAACCTCTAGAATGCTAAAGCATTCTCTTTGTATGAATACTTTCTACTTTACATATATATCACTCAACATTACACTATAGAGTCCAATTAATTGTCAGTGAATGTGTGCTTTTCTAATTAATGCACAATAAAATAGATCACACATCAAACATAGAACTAGTGAAACACAACCATTCAGATGGTCCTTAATCTGCACTGCACTCATGGCTATCCAAGATGCAAACATATGGCTACATCATCTCGCTTTAGCTTGTCAATACACTATGTCAACACTGATGCATTACCTGATGCTGCAGCACACAACAAGACAGTAAAATCAGTTTCTCACTGTAATTTTAAACAAAGATCACTTCAAGGGTACAATATTTGCTTAGCAACAGAGAGAACATCACAGTACTTTACCTGTACAATAATTGTCTGGGCAGGAATCATACTTCTCCAAGCTAGCTAAATCAAGAGCAAACCCCTCATGATTAGGTTTGTAGTAACAGTCCGTAAGCCAATCACTGATTCACCATATCCCAGCACAAACAACAGTTGCTACAGTGAGATGCTGCACACTTCATTTCCGTTCCACCCTCTGCCTCACTCTGGGCACCAGACAGCTGTAGCCAACCAGCATCAATCTCCCTGATACTTGGGCTATTAACCCAACCTCTTTCTTTCCTCATCCTCCCCACGTACACACAGACACACTCACTACTACCACACACATCAAGCAAAGTGCTCAGCAAAGCGTTGTCAATTCTGCAGCTGTACCTCCCTGTCCCAGGGGGCTGTCCCTTTACAAGCTTGATGATTTCAGCGCTTACAGTTGCAGCTTTGAGGTTAGCTCTGGGCTAAGGAGTAGCATCAATATAAGAGATGCTGCGTTAGTGTGATTTTCAAATATAAACAGTGCCACAATTCGGCACATCTTATAGAACAGCAATCTCATGCTGTGCCTTCAAAATGATTTAAAAAATCAACAGGAACTTTAGGTGTACAAATAGAAAATGATTGAAATAAGATGATTAAAATCAATCATCTGACTGTCCAATAATCTAAAATTCGCAAAGCAATGATTGCTTTCTATCTTTTTTGATCCACTCTGACCTAATGAAGAAGAAACACATACAGTCTGCATGATTCTTCTACTAACTCATGTTGCCAGTGTAGAATATTAAACCCATTCAGTAAGACAGCTCTCTGCATTCTATCCGGTTGCTGCCAAAATGCAACACTTTCAGAGAAACTGCAGATAAAGCAGAATCATCCAAAAAATACTTGATAGTGACTCCATTTGTTCTGATACAGCCAGTCTTTTTAAATAATGGGTTTTGGTTAGCAACTTCACATCACATATCATTGTGGTAACTAAATATAATTATTGAGAATAATTTATTTATCAAAATTATATTTCTGTTTTTTTTAATAAAGGAATTTTATTTCAAAGCTGTGTTTCGATGTTCAAATTATACTCTGAATGCAACAATATGCGTTTTGTAAAATGGAATTTCTTGGATATTATATTGATAAGCAATAAAGATTTTACGCCAATAAATCTTACATACCTATCTGCAGTGTACTGTCCTGCAGATGACAGATTGACAAGTCTAGTTTCATTCTAGGGATTAACAAAATCTCTCAATTTCTGGATTACGAGATTAAGTGATCTGGTTGAGTGATTTGCCCAGAAAACAAGCCTTTTTCTTCATATTGGCATTATAGACAGAAAAAAAAGTTTGTCAATTTGGTTAACTAAAGATCTTACTGTATGGACTCAACACTTTTTCAAGAAAATAACGGAGCATATTTTTTTGACAAATATGAGCCAATTTATCTGGTATTCTGAGACATGAGGTTATCTCTCTAGTTTTAGCCCTTCTAATATCCAGTTATTCTGATGGGTGCTGGTTTTAAGCAGCAGCTTTTCATTTGAAGCCATTTCCAATTGAAAAGCCATGCCTTGTATTTGATAATGCATTCAAGCAAGCACAGATGCAAAAACTAAAGTAGATTTTGGATTCAGATAAATGGTTAACTATTTGCAAAGAATCAAATTAATAAGATTTAAGTATCTGTAGACATTGAAAAACTTTAGTGGTGTTACATTAATTAATGATGTTGTTGTTCATTAAACATTCACTTTAGTAAGAGAACAAACCAACCTGTTCAAGCCATTAACAACTGTGGTAGAAGGAAAAACAACTTTGGTGTGACATTAAAAATTACTCTTTCAGAGAATGACATACTTTGCATTAAGCTAACAAATTGTTAAAAAACACACAACACCAGGTTATACTCCAACAGGTTTATTTGGAAGTACTAGCTTTCAGAGCGTTGCTTCTTCATCAGTAATGAGCTACCTGATTAAGGAGCAGAACTCTGTAAGTTAATACTTCCAAATAAGCCTGTTGGACTATAAACTGGTGTGTGATTTTTAACTTTGTCCACCCCAGTCCAACACCAGCACCTCCACATCATGGTTAACAAACTGTCAGTGATACTTGATTGTTAAAAGAAAGTATTGTTAAGACTGAGTAATCTGTTATCAAAGGGCCTCCCTCCTTATTCATGAAAATGTTTTGCCAAAGTGTTTTTAAATTTCATTTGGTTGAAACTAAGCTTTCAATAGAGGGCAAATAAGCTATCATCTGTGTATCTGGCTTATCCTAAAGGCCAAGTTTTAGGGATATCTACAACTTTGTCCAGCTACAGATCATCTTTGCTCTAGTTCCTCAGGGGAGTATTCGGGCTAACTACCTTCAGCTGCTTCATCATTGAATTTCGTAAAGTTAGAAGTGGCAATGTTAGTTGATGATTGCAGAGTGTTCAATTCTATTCATGTCTCCTCAAAAACCGAAACAGTCCATGCCAAATGCAGCAAGATATGGACAATATCCAGGCTTGGGTTGACAAATAGCAAGCAATGACCATCTCCAAAAAGGCAGAATCTAACCATCATCCCTTCAAATTCAGTGGCATCATCATCACAGAATATCCCTCTTTCAACATTCTGCAGATTACCATTGACCAGAAGCTGAACTAAACCAGCAATATAAACACCTTAGCTGCAAAAACAGAAGTCACTAGGAATCTTGCAGTGAGTAACTCATCTCCTCACTCCCTGATGCCTGTCCACCATCTCAGGCCCAAGTCAGTAGTGTGATGGAATATTCCCCACCTGCCTGGATGAGTGTAACTCCAACAACACTCAAGAAATTTGGACTTATCCAGGATAAAACAACCTATTTGATTGGCACCACACCCTCATAAAATACACTCGCTCCACTGAATTCATCACCAATGAGTGTGCTATTCACAATGTACACTGCAAAAATTCACCAAGGCTCCTTTGACAACACCTTCCAAAATCATGGCCACTACCATCTCTAAGGATAAGGGCAGAAGAATTATGGGAACATCATAACCTGCAAGTTCCCACTGATCATCCTGAGTTGTAAATATATCGCCATTCCTTCACGCTGGGTCTCCTGCAACTTTCTTCCAAGTGATATTGTTGGTCTACCTGTACCAAATGGACTACAGAAGTTCAAGAAGTGAACTCACCACAACCTGCTCAGGGTAACTAGGTATGGGAAATAAATGCTGGCCTACATCCTGTGAATGAATAAAACAAGCAATACCTGCTCCAGTATGAGCAATAGCAAGACAGCTAGGATGTGATGACTAGTTGTGATTCGAATAACAGTGAGAGACAATGGGGAAAATTTGTGAAATATAGTATATTCACATAATGGCTCTGTGTCTGACCAAAAATACTAAGGATTTAGAATCTCAAATTCACTATCTAGCAACCAAGGAAAGGAATCTACTTATATTGGTCTCTGTGCAAGTCTCAATTCCTATGGTTCCTGAAATAGTTGTCGAAGTAGTCAACCTTGTGACTGGACCTGGAGCCATTTGGTTGGAGAAGAGGCATGTTATATCCAAATGATGCTTGCTTTGGTGGTAATAACTGAAGTTATTTAGATCAGACACTCGACAACATTCCCATTGAAGCACAATAATTAAATTTGAGACTAATTGCTGTAATGTACTTCTTCCTAATAGGGGGATATCTAAGTATCTTGTTAAAATTTATAACTACTGCATAGATCTCTGTCATCACCCACAGTCCACACTCAATGCTACCAGAATTACATTTTCGAAATAAATATTTCTAAGAATTATGTATAGAGCCTGACCAACAACAAAAACATCATCAGCAATTGTATTTTACAATATCTTTCTTGAACAAACAATGACAAAAAGATTTTCTCAGCTGTAAGCTCAACACATAGGTTTTAACAACATTAGAATCCAAAGAACAATTATTATGTTGATGATTACCTAGCAAGTCTAAACAATTTGTATCATAACCTCTGTGGGCATCTTTGAATAGGTTTGACAACAAATAAGCTAGGACTAGTAACAGGACCAGTAGATGACTACCTCCCAAATTTAGTTTTAACACTAGCACGAACTTGGGAATGTAAGAAATAGAAGGAGGTCGAGACTATTCAACCAACTGAATCTGTTTCACCACTCAGTCTGGTTATGGTGGATCTTAGGCTTCATCTCCACTTTCCTGCCAACTCCCAAAATTCCTGAATCATTGAGAGACTTAAAGATCTGTCTCCCCCCCCAGTGAAATATGTTCAACGATGGAGCATCTATAATCCTCCAGGCTAGAGAATTCTAAAGATTCACAACACTTCGAGTGAAGAAATTACTCCTCACTTTAGTCCTAATGGATCAATCCTTTATCCTGGTCCTTTGCCCCCCTCCATGATTTTGATGCCTCAGGCAGCTGAAACAATCTCTCAGAGCCAACTCTGTCAGAAACTTGTATGTTTCAATGAGGTCACCTCTCATTCTTTTAAACCTTATGTAAGATTCATCCAGATCCTCATCATAGTATAGCCTCTCAACCCAGGGACCAAGTAGTGAAACTCTGCTATACTACCTCTAATGCAAGTATATCCTTCCTTGGATGCATTATTTAATGCATTGATGGTCATCTTGCGGATTTCTATTGACTCCAGGGCAGTTCCTATGGACTGGGGGGTTGCAAATGTAACCCTATTATCTAAAAAGGGTGAAAGAGAAAAATCTGAGAATTATAGACCAATGAGCTAGAGTGGTGAGGTAAATGCTACAATCTATTCTAAAAAATATAACAGAACACATGGAAAGCGTTAATGCGATTGGACAAGGACAAGCTTTATGAAAGGTTTATGAAAAGCATAACAAATCTACTGAGTTTTTTGAGGATGTAACTAGTAAAATAGATAAGGAAGAATTGAATTGAATTGAATTTATTGTCACGTGTACTGAGGTACAGTGAAAAGCTTTGTCTTGCAAGCAATACAGGCAGATCACAAGGTTCAATAGCATAGATAAGTAAATAATAGGTAAACAGCAGCAAAAACAACAACACAGGTACAGGTGAATGCTAAACATTTGTGAGTCCTTTCAGTATTCTGTAGGGTAGAAACGGTTTCAAAACCGACTGGTGCATGTGATCAGGCTTCTGTACCTTCTCCCTAATGATAGACGTTATAGAAAAACATTGCCAGGGTGGGATGATCTTTGAGAATGCTGGTGGCCTTTCCTTGACAGTGGGCCTGGTAGATGGATTCGATAGATGAGTGGTTGGCCTTTGTGATTGTTCGGACCGAGTTCACCACTCTCTGTAACCGTCTCCAATCTTGAATGGTACAGTTGCCATACCAGGTAGTGAGACATCTAGAAAGAATGCTCTCGATGGGGCACCTATAAAAGTTGGCAAAGGTAATTGCTGTCATGCCAAATTTTCTCAGCTGCCTGAGGAAGAAGGGACGTTGTTGGGCCTTTGTAACCAGTGCGTCCACACGAAGAGTCCAGGAGCTTGGCACTCTCCACTCGTTCCACCTCTGTCCTGTTAATGTGTAGGGGCCATAAGTAACATCCAGCTGAAAGTCAATACTGAGTTCTTTGGTTTTGCCAGCATTGAAAGCTAGGTTGTTCTCAGTGCACCATTTTTCCAGTTCTTCCACCTCCCGGCTGTAGTCATTTTTATCACCATCTCAGATTCAACCGACTATGGTAGTGTCATCAGCAAACTTGTAAATGGCATTAGTCTGGTATTTGGCGATGCAGTCATGGGTATACTGTGAATACAGTAGGAGAACCGGTGCATGCGGCATATTTGGATTTTCAAAAGGCTTTTGATCAGGTGCCTCATAAGAGATTAGTGGGCAAAGGTAAAGCACAGGGGGTGGAGGATAATACGTTGGCATGAATTGAGAATATATTGACAGACTGAAAACAGAGTGGAAATAAATAGATTGTTTTCCGCGAGGCAGGTGTTTACTTATGAGGGACTGCAAGAATCACTGATTGGGTTTCAAATATTTATGATATATGTCAATGACCTGGATAAGGGAACTGAGTGCAACATTTAAAAGTTTTCTGATGCTACATAACTGGGTGGGATTGTGAGTTGTGAGCAGGATGCAAGTAGACTTCAAGGTGATTTAGACAAGTTGAGTGAGTGGGCAAACACATTACAAATGCAGTACGACATGGCTAAATGTGAAATTATACAATTTGGTGCAAAAACAGGGAAGTATTATTTAAATAGTGAAATATTAGGCAATGCAGAGGTACAAAGGGATTTGGGTGCCCTGACACCAGTCATGAAAGTAAACAAGCAGGTGCAGCAAGCAACCAGGAGGCAAATGGTATATTCATTACAAGAAGATTTGAGTTTGGAAGCAGGAATGTCATATTACAGTTAAACAGGGCATTAGTGAGACCACACTTGGAATATTGCATACACATTTGGTCACCCTACCAAAGAAAGGATAAACTTGTCATGAGGCAGTGCAGTAAAGGTTTATTAGGCTAGTACTGGGGATGGCAGGTCTGTCCTATGAGGAAAAGTTAGTTTGAACGGGCATGTATTCACTGGAGTTTAGGCAGATCAAAGGGCATCTGACTGAGACATATAAAATTCCAACAGGCCTGGATAGACATTGGGAGGATGTTTTCCCAAGTTGGGGAGTCTGGAACCAGGGGGTAAAATCTCAGGATACAGAGTGGACTATTTAGGACTGAGAAAAGGAAAAAAATGTTTTTACTCAAAGGGTAGTGAACCTGTGGAATTCTCCACTACAGAAAGCTGTGAAGGGCATGCACTGAATATATTCAAGAAAGAGATAGATTTCTTTTAGATTATAAAAGCATCAAAGGACATAGGAAGAGAGTGGTAATATAGTATTAATCATACTGAATGGAAAAGCATGCTTGAAGAGTAAAATGGCCTCCTTATACTCCTCACTGATTTTATTTTGCGCTAAATATGGAGTCCAAAATCATGTTCAGTATTGCAGGTGTGGTTTCACCAAAGCCGTGTTGAATTATAACAAGACATTTTTTATCACTGTACTTCAATCTCTTGCAGTAAAAGAAACATACCATTGAACTTCTCCATTGCGTGTTTAACCACAGGCTAACTTTCTGTGTTTTCAATATAAGATTCTCTGAATATAAAAATTTACAGGTTTCACATCCTTCAAAATAAGAAGTTTCTACTCTTGTAGCTAAATTGAATTAACCTTATATTTCTCCACTTTACAATCCATCTATCATTTTGCTGTCCACTTACTAAAGTTGTCTCTTTGCAGCCTCTCTGTGTTCTCCTCACAGCTTACATTTCCACTGAATTTGGTATCATTGGCAAACCTAGATCATTACTATCCAACTCTTTGTTGAAGTTATTAACATTGACTGTAAATAGCTGATGCCCCAATGCACTCATCATTGCAGTACGCCACCATTCACATCCTGTCAATTTGAAAATGCTCCATTTGTGCTGACTCTCTATGGTCTGTCTGTGAACTAACCCTCTATGTATCCTAATGCATTACCTCCAACTCCTGGGCCTTTATTCTCCCTCTTAACATTGTAAGTGACACCTTATTGAATGCCTTTTGGAAATTCAGATATACTAATCTTTTGCTTTCCCTTTAACTTAGCCTGCTAGTTACACCTTCTTAAGGGGAGACGATGGCCTAGTGGTATTTTTGCTGGACTGTTAATCCAGAGAGCCAGGTAATATTCTGGGGACATAAATTTGATTGCCACCTTGGCAGATGGTGGACTGTAACTTTGAATCTGGAATTAAAGATTAAATGATAAACATGTGTCAATTGTCAGGAAAAACCCATCTGGCCTACATATGATCCACACCCAGAGTCATGTGGTTGACTCATAACTGGCTTCTGTGTAATTAGGGATGGCAATGCCTTCATCTAAATAACTTTGTCAAACATGATTCCTCTTTCATTAAAAAGTGCACTGTTAAGATTTGCTTCACAATCGATTCCAACACTTTCCAAAGATTGTTATCAGGCCAACTAATCCATGGAACATGGATGAGTACAGCGCAGGAATAGGCCCATGTCTGTGCCGACCAAGATGCCATTCTAAACTAATCCCATCTTCGCGCACATGTTCCATATCTCTCTATTCCATTTCTGTTTACGTGTCTGACTAAAAGCATCCCAAACATTGCTAATGTATCTGCTTCTACTACCTCCCCTGGCAACATGTTCCAAGCATCTACTAGCCTCTGTCCAAGAAAAACTTGCTTCACGCATCTCCTCTAAACATTCCTATTCTGAACTTAAACATATGCCCCCTAGTAATTGACATTTCGATCCTGGGAAATAGACTTTGATTATCCACCCTAACCATACCTATCATAATTTTATATATTTCTATCAGATCGCCCCTCAGCCTCTGACGCTCCAGCACAAACAATGCTAATTTGTCCAACATCTCCAGACAACTAAACACTCCAATCCAGAACATCACAGAAAACCTCTTTTGCACCCTCTCCAAAGCTTCCACATCCTTCCTGCTCTGTGGTGAACAGAACTGCACACAACACCCCAAATGTGATCTAACTAAAGTCTCATATAGCTGTAACATGACATGCAAATTTTATGCTCAATGCTCTGACCAATAAAGGCAAGCATGCTGTACACTTTCTTTACTACCTTATCCACTTATGTTACCTCTTTAAGGGAGCTATGGACTTGCACCCCAAGCTGCCTCAGCATATCAATGCTGAGTGTGCTGCCATTTGCAGTATGCCTTCCTCTTGCATTTGACCTTTCACAATGCTTCACTTGTCTCCATCTGCCATTTCTCTGCCCTGCTATTCGACTGACCGATATCTTGAAAAGGTCACCTGAAAATTTACAAATCAGACCATTGACACTTCTTCCAAATCATTTATATATTTTTGTTATTTACAGGATGAGGACATCGCTGCCTAGACCAATATTTATTATCCATCACTAATTGCCCAGAGGGTAGTTAAAAGTAAATACTTAGGTGTGGGTCCAGAGATCACATGTCAGCCAGACCAGGTAAGCATGGCAGTTTTCCTCCCTTAAGGACATTCATGAACCGAACAGAATTTTAGATCCCAGGACTGATCTTTGCTGAACCCCACTGGTCACAGACATAGGCTCAGAAAAACACTCCTTCACAACTACCCTCTGTCTTCTATGACCAAGACAATTTTGTATCCAACTAATTCACCATGGATTCCATGTGACTTAATATTCTGAACCAGCCTACCATGAGGGACCTTGTTAAATGCTTCAGTAAAGTCCATGAGGACAACACCCACTGCCCTACCTTCATCAATCATCTTTGTCACTTATAGAAATTTGTGAGACAAGCCCTCCCCCACACATAGCCACACTACCCCAATACGTCCATTCTTCTCCACATGCGAATAAATCTTGTCCCTAAGAATCTTTTCCAATAACTTTCCTCCCACTGATGTAAGGCTCACTGGCCTATAACTTCCTGGATTATTTGTGTTGCCCTTTGTCACAAAGCTAGCCCTTCTTTTTTCCTAAAGGCTGTTCCTTGGCTCAAGGAGACCAAGTTCTTGGTTTTTTTCAGAGGGGCAATAAACCGGGCCGGACTCCGATCAGTCTGGTTTGGTACAGAGATGAAAAGGATTTTGAGAGATCTTTTGTTAATGTATAAACAGATGAGACTTCAGGCAAAGTGGTCATGCTTTAGAAGTGACCTGCATAAAGACAGGGAGTGGTCAGCTCTTTAGCTAAGCTGAGCTGAGCAGTTTTAGTTCAGCCTTGAAATGGGAAGTTCAACAGGGAGATGTGTGGAAACTCTCACTCTTTTCTGCCCTTCAACTTTAACCTGTAAGCATGTGTTTCATTCATATTGGGCATTAAAGGGAGTTTGCTTATTGGAACTATTGTATATATTCAGAACAGCATAATTAAGTCTAACTGGATATGTTGAGTTCAGTAGGGGTTCTTTATTCTGTTCTTTGTGTTTCATTGTGTGATTTTGTGAATTTTTTTTTTGTCTGTTCTAAAATCTAGTAGTCAATCTAGCTATCTCACTCCGGGTAATTTTCACTATGCACTTACAGAAACAAATTGCAAAGTTTGGTCTATGGCTACCTGCTTAAGAATGTTTTGAGTGGTCTGATCTAGTTTATAACACCTTCATAAATAAAAGGACAATATTGGCTATTCTCCAGTCTTCTGGGACTTTGTCTATGGCTAGAGAGGATGGAAAGATCTCTGTCGTGGTCCCTGCAATCTCCACCCTTGCCTTCCTCAGTACCAGGGGCAGATCCCATCAGGCCTTGGGAACTTAAGGTTTAAGTTACCTTAAGGTTTTTCAAGACACCCAACATCTCTTCCTTCTCCATATCCACATGCCCTAGAAAATTAACATATTCCACTCTAAACTTATCAGCATCTGTGTCCTTCTCCTGGTGAATACCGATGGCTCCATGCATAAATTCCCTCCTTTGTTCTTGAGTAGACCTACCATTTCCCTAGCTACATTCTTCCTCCTAATAAAGGTATAAAATGTCTTGGGATTCTCCTTAATCCTACTTGCCAATGACATTTCGTGGCTCTTTTTAGCCCTTCTAATTCCTTCTTTAAGTTCTTTTCTGTTTCCTTTATATTCCTCAAGGGTCTTGTCTGATTGCAGTTGCCTAAACCTTATATATGCTGCCTTTTCTCTTTGACCAATCTTTCAATATGTCTTATCAGGTGAGTTTCCTGAATCTTGCCATCCTATCCTTTATCCTCACAGGAACATGCTGGTCCTGAACCCTGATCAACTTGCCTTTAAAGATTCTCACATTTTCAATGTGGATACACCAGGCCCCAAACAACTGCCTCAACTCTAGTTCCTTCATTTGTGCCTTACACAGTTGTATTTTGCCTTTCCCTAATTTAGCACTTTCACCCTTGGGCCAGTTGTATCCTTTTCCAAAACCAACTTAAGACTAGTAGAATTACGATCACTGATCCTAAAACGTTCCCCTACTGAAACTAAAAATATCTAAATATGATGTGTAAACTTGGTGAAGGTACAAAATAGGACTACTTGCATGCCAAATAGTGATGGTCAGAGCTAAATGATCCCACAACCAATACATCAGATCTAAGTTCTGCAGTCCAATTTAGCAACTCATTGGAGGAGGAGGCTCCACAAATATTCCTATCCACAATAACAAAAGAACCCAACACATTAGGTGCAAAAGATAAGGCAGAAGTATTCACAGCAAACTTCTGCTAAAGGTGTTGAATGGATAATCTATCTTGGCTTCCTCCAGTAGGTCCCAGAATTACTTTTACTAGTCTTCAGCCAATTTGATTCACTCCATGTGATATCAAGAAACAGTTGGAGGCACTAGATTCTGCAAAGGCCACAGGCCCTAACAACATTCCATCAATAGTACTGAAGAGTTGTGCTCCAGAATTCGCTGGTCACCTAGCAAAGCTCTTCCAATATGGTTACAACACTGGTATCTAACAACCAATGTGAAAAATTGCCCAGGAATGTCCTGAAAACAAAAAGGAGGACAAATCCATACCCAGCCAATTATTGCCCAACAGTCTCCTCTCAATAATCAGTAAAGTGATGGAAAGTGCAATGAATGATGTGATCAAGCAGCACCAACTCAACAATAATCTGCTCAGTGGCATCCAGTTTGCATTCTGCCAGGGCCACTCAACTCCTGTCCACTTTACAGCCTTGGTTCAAACATGGACAAAGGATCTGAATTCCAGAGGTGAGGTGAGAGTTACTGGCCTTGTCAACAAGGATGCATTTTACAGTGTGGGGCATTGAGGAGCCTGAGCAAAACTGGAATCAATGAGTATCAGAGAGAAAACTCTCCACTAGAGTCACACTTGGCACATGGGAAGATGGTTGCCATTGTTGGAGGTCGGCCATCTCAGCTCCAGGAGATCTCTGCAGAAGTCCCTCAGCCTACTGTTCCAGGCTCAACCATCCTCAGCTGTTTCATCAATGGCCTTCCCTCCATCACAAGCTCAGAATTGGGGCTTGGGATGACAATTGGCAAAATCCTGGAATTCCCTCCCTCAGGGCTTTGTACCTACAGCACATGCACTGCAGAGGTTCAAGACGGGTATCTCACCACCAACGTCTTAAAGGCAACTTGGGGTGGACAATAAATGTCAGTCCAGCAAGTTACATCCAATCCCCATGAATTAACTTTTACTGATGACTGTACAAAATATTCAACTGTAGCTGGTCTGCCTGTCAGGTCTCAAACCAAAGCAATAAAAATGCTTCTGTGAATTCCATAGATCGGTAATGTTTGGTGTTTTCTAAGTTATACTTTACTTTGGCCTATGGGTAGTATTACACACAAAAATGTTAACAGATTTAGGAATGCCATTTTACTTTAATTGGGAAAATATTTTCTTTGAAGAAGGCATCACTGTTGTGATGGTAATGAGGTCAGCCAGATGGACCTCATAGAATATTAGTTCCCCAACTGGGGCTTTAAACTAGTCCAATCAGGAAGCCCTGGCTGACAGATATAAACAGGAGTGTCAGAGGTTCTCCTCACTCTGAGAGCTGGCTCTGAGGAAGCCAGACCAGTGTCAACTATCATGCGCGTGTAAATAAAGGGTGACTTGGCGATGGGACAGAGAGTAAAATAATACACTCCTGAAGAAATTTGTTTGCAGCAGTTGGCTTTGAGTTGGGGTAAGTATTTCTGGGAATGCTTGGGAATGGGAAGTTTGACACTTCCAATCCTGCTGTCCAAGACAGGGCCCGGTATATGGAAACAGTGAGTTTTTTTTGGGCAAATGACATAGGGGCAGATGAAAAGAAATAGGTAATTTCCCTGACAGCTTGTGGACACACATCTTTTTTCAGTCATTAGGAACCTGACATTTCCTGACGCACCTCATTCAATAGTTGACGGATTTAGTCAAGGAATATTATGACCCCAAACCTCCTCTAATTCTGAGACACTATTGGTTTTACTCAGCAATTTGAGAACCAGGGATATCCATGTCTGGATTTTTGATGAGGTTAAGGTGAGTGGCAGTGGTATGTGACTTTGGTTAAACCTTTAATGAGATGCCCAGAGACTGTTTGGTCTGTGGGATTAATGATGTAACCATGTGCCTACTGGCTGAAGCCCAACAGGAATTCAAACAAGCACTTCAACTGGTTTAGCCATGAGAAAATGAGGCAAGTGAAGCATATAGGTTACAGGTTAAGCAAATCCCCAGGCTGACTGAGCTTGGGGGACTTGAGTAAATGCAATTTTAACAGTCTCACTCAGGGCATATCCTGAACTGAGGGACTCTAGGTCAGCCCACAGCAAAACCCCAAAACAAAGCAAAATCTCACCCAGAAAGTTAATATTTGCTTCAGGATCCAGGTCAGTGAGTTATTATAGTTGCTGAGGGTTTGTGGACTCCAGACAGCAAAAGGTCCCATTTGGACTGAAGTGAGAAAGAGAACTCATAGGCCAGTATCAAGGAGAGTGCATGCCCTGGAAAGCCCACCTATATCTGCTTTGGAACAGTTAAATTGCTTAGCAACATCCAAATCAGAACCAATCAAAATAAGCATCTAGTTAAATGGTCACACAGTTCTGATGGAGGTAGATACCAACTTGGCTGTATCAGTGATTGCAGAACCACCCTTTAACAAAATTCCCTCTGGACTCCAATTCTTAGGTTCACATAAGACCTCAGGTAGACCAAGACAATATACAAGGAATCCTTTACAAATTAAGGGGCTAACTTTGGTTCTGGTCTCTTCTGAGAAGCAGCTGGTTCAGTTCTCACTGATTGTAGTGACAGGCTCAGGTCCAAGCCTGATGGGGACGAAATTGGTCACTAAAAATTCACAATGATTGCCTCAACATTTTTTGATTGGAAAATGGCTGCCTGAGTAAAGTCCTAACTAAATACCTGGAAGTTTTTCAGGAAGCTCTAAGAGGAGCCAAGGCAACCTTGAATGTAGACCTTGAAGCAATTCCACGATACTACAAGGCTTGCCCAGTGCCATTTGTCTTATGGGCAAGAGTAGAGGCAGAAACCAAGAGGCTAGGAAAGCGAAGCAATCGTCAAACCAGCCCAGTCTGTGGAATGGGCAGCATGGATCAGACTGATTTGTGAAGCCCAATGGGTCAGATCCCATTTGAGGGTTTTTTTTTTAAACAAACAGTAAATTGCTTCTCGCAGCTGGATAAATACCCAATCCCTCGCATACAGTACTTATACTCAAAGCTGGTGGTGGGGTTGTCCTTCCTGAAGTTGGACCTGAGCCAGGCATACCTGCAATCGTGGTTAGATGAGGATTCCCGGAAATATGCTACAATTAATACCTATAAGGATTTGCGCCAATAAATAATACTGCCATTGTTTATCAGTGGATGATGGAGAACATTTTACAACGTCTATCCCCAGGTCACCATTTATCTAGACAATGTGCTAATACCAGGGAAGATCAATAGAGAGCATTTGGAGAACTTGGACATAGTCCTTAGACTTTTCTCACTGGTGAACATACAGCCTAGAAGGGAAAATGTGTGTTCTAGGCACCCCAAGTGACATACTTGAGTTGCAGAGTCAATGAGACCAGGTCACACCCATTAGAAGGTAAAGTGAGTGAGATCAAAAGTGCTCTGGCTCTCACATCTGTACTGGAACTTAAGTCTTTCCTCGGATTGGTGAACTATTATGGAGAGTTCAAGCATAGCCTGGCCTCAGGGAAGATCTTTTAGAATGGAGATAAGGAGAAACTTCTTCAGTCAAAGAGTGGTGAATCTATGGAATTCAAACCACAGAAGATTGTGGAGGTCAGGTCATTGAGTGTATTTAATACTGAGATAGATAAGTTCTTGAGTATCAAGGGAGTATCTTGAGTATCAGGGAGAAAGTGGGAGAATGGGGTTGAGAAAATTATCAGCCATGATTGGATGGCGGAGCAGACTCCATGGGCTGAATGGACTAACATTTGCTCTTTTTTCTTATAGTCTTAAGGCCCACCTTGGCACCTATACATCTGCTATTGACAAAGGTTGAGTCTTGGAAATGATCTCATAACCAAGATGCAGCTTTTAGGAATTTAAAGAATCATGTGAAAGAAGTCAATCAATATTTACTAAAACAAGAAACCATGGATGAACCGGGAAATCCATTGCCTACTGAAGGCCGGGCATGCATGCGGCATTCAATCCAGATGACACATATTTTTACAGGAAATCCAGATACGACCTCCACAAGGCCATGAGAGATGCCAAGAGGTGATACCAGACTAAGTTAGAGACTACGGCAAGGCCTACATGACATGACGGGATACAAAATGATGAAGAACAAAATAGCAGGCAGAAACACATCCCTCCCTCCCTGACGCGCTCAATGCTTTCTATGCTCAGTACGAGCAGAACGCTAGTGGAATAGTTTCACCTGGCCCTTCAGCCTCGGATGTACCTGTTCCCTCAGTCACTGCTGCAGTTGTTAGATCAGCCTTCAAGAGTGAGCCCAAGGAAAGCACTGGCTCAGATGGAGCCCCTGGCTGTGCACTCAGAACTGTGCAGACCAGCTGGTAGGTGTATTCGCTGACATCTTTAATGTCTGCTTGGTACAGTGTGAAGTCTCCACCTGCTTCAAGAAGACCACCATCATCCTGGTACCAAAAAAAACACATGCAATATCTCTTAATGACTACTGCCTGGTGTCTCTGACCTCCAGAATTATGAAATGTTTCATGAGTTTAGTCATGGCTCATGTCATCAACTCTAGCCTCCCAGTCTGCATCAATCCCTTTAAACTTGCCTACCTGCACAATTACACAGCAGATGCCATTTTACTAGCTCTACACTCATCCTTGGACCATCTGGATTATAAGGAAACCTATGTCAGGCTTCTACTTATCGACTAGAGCCCCACCTTCAGCATTATAATCCCGAACAAATGAATCTCTAAAGTCTCTGTACTGGTCTCTGTACTGCCCTCTGCCTTTGGATCCTCAGCTTCATGACCCATAGACCTCAATCAGTGAGGATAGACAACAACTCCTTTCCACGACAATCTTCAACACCAGTGCCCCAAAAGGATGCATACTCAGCACCCTATTGTACTCCGTGTACACTTGTGGCTGTGTGGCCAAATTTCATCTGAACTCCATCTACACGTTTGCTGATGATGCTACTTGTTGTTGACTGGATATCGGACAATAATGAGACAGAATACAGGAAGGAGATAGAATGCTTGGTGTTGTATTGCAAAGGTAAGAATCTCTCTCTCAATGTCAGCAAAACTAAAGGGCTTCAGGAAGCAAGGAGGAGGACATGCCCCTATCTACATCAATGGACTGAGGTGGAGAGGGTCAAGAGCATCAAGTTCCTATGAGTGACAATAACCAACAATCTGTCCTGAACCATCCATGTAGACGTGATAGCTGACAATACCTCTTCTTCCTAAGGAGGCTAAGGAAATTTGGCATGTGCAACCTTTACAGATGCATCATAGAACGCATTCTATCTGGATGCATAAAGGCTTGGTACAGCAACTGCTCTGCCCAAGACCATAAGAAACTACCGAAAGTTGTGAACACAGCACAGACCATCACGCAAGCTAACCTCTCATCCACTGACTCCATCTATATATCTCGTTGCCATGGAAAGGTAGCCAACATTATCAAAAGCCCCTCCCATCCTCCTCATAATCTCTTCCAACCTCTTTCATCAGGTAGAAGATACAAAAACTGAAGCAAACGTATCAACAGGTTCAAGGACAGCTTCTTCCCCATTGTTATTAGACTTCTGAATGACCCTCTCAAATTTCAAATATAATGCTGATCTTGCTTTTCTACACCCTCTGTGCAGCTGTAACTTTGTATGCCTCACTCTGGTCAATCACCCTATGATCTGTGTGTCTGTATATGTCATGATCTGCGTGAGCGCAAAACAAAACTTTCACTGTACTTAGGGACATGTGACAACAATAAATCAAATCAAATCAGAAGCAGCTATCATTGTTTAAGGTCTTGGCACACTATGATCCAAGCAAAATCTGGTGCTGGCATGTGATGCCTCAGTCTGTGGTCCTGGCAAAACTAAAACAGCTGATGGTGATGGGGGAAACAAAAGGGTCATCACAACTCAAACTGAAACCTTTCTGAACCCAGTGAGACCAGATGACCATAAAGAGTGGAGTTTTCTTGTGTGCAGCAAGAGTTATTGATGCCACCAGATACTGGCTGAACTCCATCAGGGTCATCCAGGTGTGTCCAAAATATAGTTGTTGGCAAGATATTATGTCTGGTGTCAGGATTGGATGGAGACATAGCTGCTTTGGTGGGGCAGTGCCCAGAATGCTATCAAGGATGATAATTACCTTCAGCAACTCCCTGACATTCGTGGGAATAGCAAGGAAACCCTGGCACATCAACTATGCAGCTCCTTTCATGGGTTCAATGTTCTTAGTCATTGTGGACGCCCACTCAAAGTGGTTGGACGTGCAGAGAGTTCATTTGTCAAACACGAGGATGACAACAGAAAAGTTGCAAGCATCTTTTGCAATATCCTGGTACTGGAGGAATTGGTCACAGACATTTACCAGCAGGGAGTTTGAGTATTTCCTAAAGTTGAATGACATTAGCATATTAGGACAGCTCCATACCATCCATCGTCCATTGGTCTGGTGGAAAAAGCAATCCAAACTTTGAAGGCTGGTTTAAAGAATCCACCTATGGCTTTACTCAATACCAAGCTGTCCCAGTTCCTAATTGATTATCAGACCACCCCTCATGCAACTACAGGGATAGCTCCAGTAGAAGACTTCACACCAGGTTAAATCTGATCTTCCCAGACTTGAAAATACAGCATCAGGAACATCAATGCCGGACACAAGATTCCTTTCAGTGAGCTAGATTCGTTACTTCAAGCAACTGACTTTGGTGCTGAATCTATGGAAATGGTCCTGCGTGGGTAAGAGGCATGGTAACCTGAGATCAGGTCCTGTGACATACAAAGTTCGGGTACGTGAAATGGTCCTGAACAAACGCGTGGACCACTTGAAAGCTACAAACCCACAAGTGGGGCAGGAACAAAACATACCCAGCCCCTCACAGCATCTAGAAAGGCTGTTGGAACCCATGGATTCTCCCACTCTGTCTAACGTCGATAATACCTCAGAGTCTGAGATGGACACGACGGATGTCACTGCCTCAACCCTTTTACTGCTGAAGAAGAGGATGACTTTCTGCTGAGATACTCCAAGAGCAAACGGTGGGCTATGGTCTGGTACATGCCAACCTTAGCTGAGGCTGAGTCGGAGGAGTTGGACCCGGTGTGAAAACATTCCAGGCGAGGCTACAAGTAAAAGGTAGGCCTATGTCCCTGGACTGGGAGGGGGAAAGATGTAATGATTATAACAAGGTCAGCCTGGTGGACCCTGAGTTCCCTGATTGGGGCTATTAACCTGGTCTAAGCAGGAAGCCCTGGCTGACAGACATAAACGGGAGTGTCAGACCTCCTGTTCACTCTGAGAGTAACTTTGAGGAAGCCGGACCAGTGTCAAGTACTGTGCATTTGTGAATAAAAGCTGACATGATGCAGTATACCAACCTCTAAGGAGTTACTTCAATCTTGAACTCATTTATAAAGATGTTGATAACTTTATTATCACTGAAGCACAATGATATTATTCCCTTAAGAGTTCAAACCCATTAACTTGTATTTTGTGGTAGCAATGATGGTGAAACTGGTGCATTTACTATTATTACTCCTCTGAGACTGTTAGTAACCTCTGGAGTCTGCACAGGTACAGTTCACACACAGAAATACAGAAGTTGCTATCAATGATTCTATATTCTGACAATGTACTGTTGACATTGTTGCAGTCTACAATTAATTAGAAATCACTGAACTGGTGAGAACTTCCACTTTTACACTATTTGCCTTATAAAAACAAATTTTAAAAGTTTTAATGATATTTTCAATGGCATATTTCAGGACATAATTATTGCTGATCAACCTTGCTGAACCTGAAAACAATTGTGGAATATCAATGTTCTGCATTATGATAAAAGAATTCACATGCTTTTAAAAGAATATTATTAAAAGTTTGTTTATGACATTTCAGCTTCTACCTGTTTGAATGTGTCAATCTGAATTGTTTATTTGTACAATGATATGAAAGGAAGGAAGATAACCAATGTTTTTTTTTAATGTGCTTTTTTTTGTTTCATGTTTTTAACCTTCTGTTTTCTATCTGTCAGAATTTTTCATGTGTTTTTCTGCTTACCTTGCTCAGTGTCATCACCTGGAGATACCTGGAGATCCCCTTGATTTGATACCAGATGCAAGCTATGTCACAAAAGGTGAAATGCACCTTGCAGAGGTTGCAAATCTTGGTGGGCAGCTTTATTCAAGGTCAGTGGCAAATGCTTTTGCAAATTGCTATCTTGTTAGAATTGGGAATGTTTAGGTCTTCAGAATTCTGAAAGGCTCCTGCTTGCAGACTGGGAGATGAATCATCAAATTATCTCCATATCCCTGGAAAAGAAAAGGGGAGGAAACAGTTAAATAGAAAGATTGAGAGATGAGATGGGATAAATTCTTTGGGCTAGGAAAATCTAATGGAGAGTATTGGGAAACAGGTTGGAACTTGGTATTACTGTTTGTGTAACAATCCTTCAAAGTTATTTTCAATATCTATAGGACTTAATTTTGTTTTTGTGTGTAATAAATTTACATTTTGGTTTCATGTTGGAATCTGACTTGTCCAATAGCACCATCAGGGATTTTAACAACATCCAGAATAGATTTGGGTGTCTGCAGATCAACATCAACAACATACCAGAGCTTCAGGTAAAGATCGGACTATCTTTCCTTTCGAAAACTATGAGTCTTAACAGCCTTCTTCAGGCAGTTTTTGAAAAACTGTGTTCGCCTGTAAAGAAATTGGATCTGTGTTTACCACAGCCACCAGCATATATCTACGTGGGTGCAGACAGTGCTTATCACCGGGGCCTGTATTCTATAGGAGAGCTAGTGTTGTCATATGCCAATGTAAATATTGTGGGACTTTAAAAAATAATACTTATATTGTGTGTTGTGGATTTTAGTTTAATGTTGTGTTGGTAATTGAGGATATGGATTATTTTATGCTTCTACATAATGCAAAAATCTTCCGTAATACAGAAGATGCTGCTATTGTGTGACCTCATCACTTAATAAATGAGTTTGTGAGAACGGAAAATTAACCCCTGAAAATGAAGACCTGCCCACAAAATCTCAAGAAGAGCCCTTGGAGAGGAAATCAAATGTTGATCCTTGTACCCAATTCTGAAGGGTAAATGGGAGAAGGGTTGATTAAGGGGCCAACAAACAGAACAATCTCTCGGGATAGTGATTTCTCTCCACGATCTTACTACCTACCTATCTCGTTGAGCCGTCTTCACTTTGAAGGGACCCTGCAGTTAACCTGTATCTGTCTCCAGCCATCTGAACTGATGTGAGTCACAATTTCAGAGTGGGAAAACATGCTCCCTTCAATGGACTCTCAAAGGCGTGGAAATTCCAAACTGCTGTTTGGTTTTAATAATTGTAAATGTGCATTGTTTTCTTTAGTTATGCCTTGGGTGTGCAATGTACAATTGACAATTTCCAGGGTGTATATGTGAACAAGCAATCTTTGTTTAAATCCATGAAAATCTATTCCTGGTGACTTTTAAATTAATTGCATAACCACATCAGCCTTTTCAGTTTATCTTTCTCCCCTTCTGTATCATTAGATATCATTGATGCTTCACTCCCCTTGTGGTCAAATTAGCCCAGATTTTTCCATCCGTCGTGATAGAATTTGCAGGGAAATAGGGAAACAGTAGGGCCCATTACGGACCAAAGTGGCAATCTGTCTCTGGAGCCAGAAGACAAAGCTGAGATTTTAAATGAGTACTTTGGCATCTGTATTTCCTGTAGAGAAGGATAATGTGAGTCTAGAAATCAGCTAGGGGAACTGCGATATACTTGGGAAAATTAGCCTTGAGAGGGAGGAGGTATTAGCGGTTTTAGCAGGCTTGAAAATTAATAAATCTCCAGGCCCAGATTAGGTTGCTGTGATGTGCGAAGCAAGGAAGGATATTGCAGGGGCTCTGATGTTAATTTTCAAATCATCACTGGCCACACGAAGGGTGCCAGAGGATTAGAGGACAGTTAATGGCTTGCTGTGCTCTTCCAGCCTCCTGTTTGTCTACAATGGATTCCAGCATCCGCAGTCTTTTTTTTAATCTCTAACGTGGTTTCATTATTCAAAAAGGATACACAGGAAACTACAGTAAGCGAGTCTAACGTCAGTGGAAGGGAAAGTATTAGAAACATTTCTAAGTGACAGAATGAACCGCCACTTTGAGAGGCAAAAATTAAGCAAAGATGCTCAACGTGGCTTTGTAATTGGAAGATCATGTTTAACAAATTTGAATGAATGTCTCGAAGGTGATTAGGTATGCAGATAAGGGTAGTACAGTTGATGCCATCTACATGGACTTCAGTAAGGATTTTGACAAGGTCTCACATGGCAGACTCATCAAGAAGCTAAGGTCCAGGACAATTTGAAAAATTGAACCCCAAACTAAATTAGTGGTACAATGAAAAGGCGATTAAAAAATGTGTTTCTGTGACTGGAGACCTGAGTCCAGTACATTCCCAAAGGGTTCAGTGTTGGGTCTCTTGCTGTTTTGTTCTAGACATTAATTATATGGACATGATGCTAGAGTAAAGAGTGCGGTGCTGGAAAAGCACAGTAGGTCAGGCAGCATCTGAGGAGCAGGAAAATCAACGTTTTGGGTAAAAGCCCTTCCTGCTCCTCGGATGCTGTTTGATCTGCTGTGCTTTTCCAGCACCACACTCTTGACTCTAATTTCCAGTGTCTGCAGTCCTCACTTTCGCCATGATGTCAGAGTCAATTCAACTGACAAGAAAATTGATAGAGTGGTAAATAATGAGAACGTAGGAACTAGGAGTAGGAGTAGGCAATTCAGCCCCTTGAGCGTACTCCACCATTTAATATGATCCCATCTCAGTCTCAACTCCACTTCTCTATCCGCTTCCAATAATCCTTTAACCCATGACCCATTAAAAATCAATCTCCTTCTTAAATTTATTCAGCGTTCTGGAATCCGCCACACTCTGGGGTAGTGAATTCCACAGCTTCATGACCCTTTGACAGAAGTGATTCCTCCTTATCTCTGCTTTAAATCTGCCACCCCTCAGGCTAAAACTATGACCTCACATACTAGGTTAGCCCACAAAGGGAAATATCCTCTCTACGTCTACTTTGTCAATCCTCTTTAGCAACTGATATACCTCAATTAGATCTCCTTTCATCCATCTAAACTCTAGCGAATATAAGCCTAAACCACTTGTTCTTTTGCCTGAAGACAAGGATTCTATCTCTGGAATTAACCTCGTGAACCTTTTCTGAACTGTTTCCAATGCAGTCATACCCTTCGTTAAGTAAGGGGACCAAAACCGTACACAGTATGCCAGATTCAATCACATCAATGCCTTGTACAGTTGCACCAACATTTCCCTACTTTTATACTCTACTCATTTTGCAATAATTGTCAAAATTCCATTTGCCCTCCTTATTACCTGCTTAACCTGCACTCTATATTCCTGTGATTCATTCACAAGGTCATCCAGATCCCTCTGCATCTAAACATTTTGAAGTTACTCTCTACTTAAATTAGTTGTCTTTTTATTCTTCCAACCAAAATGGATAATGTCACACTTAGGAGACATACACTCCCAGAATCATAGAGCACAGAAACAGGCCCTTTGGTCCACACCAACCAGATATCCCAATCTGACCTAGCCCCAGTTGCCAACTTTTGGCCTATATCCCTCTAAAGCCTTCCTATTCATGTACCCATCCAGATCCTTTTAAATGTAATTGTACCAGCCTCCACCACTTGCTCCAACAGTTCATTCCATACATGCACCACCCTCTGCATAGAAAATATTACCTCTTAGGTTCCTTTTAAATCTTTCCACTCTCACCTTAAACCTGTGCCCTCTAGTTTTGGACTCCCCCACCCTCAGAAAGAGACCTTGGCTATTCAGCCTATCCATGCCTCTCATGATTTTATAATCCTCTATAAAGTCATTCCTCAGCCTCTAACACTGCAGGGAAAATAGGCCCAGCCTATTCCGCCCCTCCCTATAACTCAAGCCCTCCAGTCCCAGCAACATCTGAGTAAATCTTTTCTGCACCCTCTCAAGTTTAACATCTTTCCTATTGAAGGGCAACCAGAATTGTACATAGTATTCTAAAAATGTCCTCACTAATGTCCTGTTCTCAATGCTCTGACCAATGAAGGCAAGTGTGCAAAACACCTTCTTCATCATCATAATCTACCTTTGACTCCACTCTCAATAACTGTACACCTGCATTCTGGTTTACCTTACCAAAATGCAACACCTCACATTTATCTGAATTGAACTCCATCTGCTAATCCTTGGCCCATTGGCCCATCTGATCAAGTCCCTTTGTACTCTGAGATAACCTTCTTCGCTGTCCTCTACATCACCTATTTGGTGTCACCTGCAAATTTATTAACAATGCCTAAATTAAACTCTATCTGCCAAAATTTGGCCCATTCACCTCACCTATCCATACTCATTTGTAATTTTTAAAAATTTCTTCATCGCAACTTATATTCCCACCTATTTTAATGTCATCTCTAAATTTGGCTACAGAAGATTTTAACCCTGTGCCCAAGACATTAGCATAGACTGTAAATAGTTGGAGCCTGAGGACTGAACCTTGTGGCATCCTACTAGTTACATCCTGCCAAACAGAAAAAGACCCATTTACCCAAGTCTCTGCTTTTTGTTGGTTAGCCAATCCTCTAGCCAAGCTAATATATTATCCTTAACTGCATGTGATCTTACCTCAAAAATTAGCCTTTTATACAACAAAGTTCAAATGCCTCTTCAAAGTCCAGACACATGACATCTCCAGGATCCCTATTATCCACGTTGCTTGTTGCATCTTCAAAGAACTCTAACAAATTATTCACACCATGATTTATCCTTCATAAAGCAATCTCACTATGATGGGTTGCATTTTGACTTCATAACTGTCCTATTACTACTTCCTTAATAATTAATTCCAACTATTTCCTAACAACAGATGTTAACCCAACTAGCCTATAGTTTCCTACCTTCTGCCTCCTTCCCTTTTTGAATAACCGAGTTACATTAGCATTTTTCTAATCCACTGGAACCTTTTCAGAAATGAGGGCATTTTGGAAAAATATAACCAATGCATCAAATACCTCTCCTGCCACTTCCTTTACGATCCTAGGATGGAGATCATCAAGCTCTGGGAACTTGTCTGCATTTAACCCCAATAATTTGCTCTGCACTTTTTCCTAGTGATGGTGATTGTTTTTAAATTCCTCTTTTTCTATAACCTCTGTGTTACCAGTTACTAATGGAATGTTCTCAGTCCTTCACAGTGAAAACTGAGGCAAAATATTGATTTACTATCTTTGCCATTTTTGAGTACCCCATTAGTAATTCCTCAATCTCATCCTCTAAGGGACCAACATTCACTTTAGCTACTCTCTTCCTTTTTATATATTTATAGAAGCTTTTGCTATCCTTTTTAATATCTGTTGCTAATTATATTTCATAACTGTTGTTCTTTTTATTATTCCCTTAGTAACCCTTTGCTAATCTTTAAAAGTTTCTCAATCCTTCAGCATCCAACTGATCTTTGCAGTATTGTATGCTTTAGCTGTTACTTTTATGTTATCTTTAATTTCCTTGCTCAGCCATAGATGCTTTTTTCCCATTCTTACAGTCCTTCCTCCTGTCTGGAATATACTTTAGTTGGGAAGAACTGAATATCTAACTAAAATATCTGCCACTGTTCAACAACTTTTCCACCTTTTAGTCTTTCAAGTATGTCCACATGTCAATATAATTGCCTGTATTTAGTACCTGA
The DNA here is from genome assembly GCF_047496795.1 of Chiloscyllium punctatum. Lineage (NCBI taxonomy): Eukaryota > Metazoa > Chordata > Chondrichthyes > Orectolobiformes > Hemiscylliidae > Chiloscyllium > Chiloscyllium punctatum. The sequence continues at coordinate 65,906,676 of NC_092746.1, forward strand.
ACACTAGTGTGTGACTCAGCTCTCTCACCCTCAAACTTATTTTGAAATTTCAGCATGCTATGATTACTCTTCCCTAGAGGATTCTTTACTATGAAATCATTAATTAATCTTGTTGCATTACCGAATACTAGATCCCAAATAGCCTGCAACCCCAACATATTGATGCAGGAAGTAACCTCTAATCCACTCTATGAACTCGCTCTTGAGGCTTCTCTTGCCAATTTGATTAATTCATTCTATATGCACATTGAAATCACTCATGATTATTCTAACACTTTCTTACAACCACCCAGTATTTCCTGGTTGATATCATTTCCTGCTGTGGAACTATGATAAGGCGTCTTATAAATTACTCCCAGCATGGCTTTCTTTCCTTTGTTATTTCTTATTCATACTCTGACTGATTCTCTGTCTTGATCTCCAATGCCAAAACCATTTCTCACTGCAGCATGATTTCACCCTCTACTAACAAAGCTACAACATCTTCTTTTGTTTTCTATCTTATCAAAACACTGAGTACCCTTGGATATTAAACTCCCTGATCCAAAGAAGGAAGCTTTAGACCACAGAATGATATAGATGGGCTGGTCAGCACAACACATGGCAGGATCCCAGAAAATACAAAGAATCAGAGGGACCTTGGTGTGCATGTCCATTGATCCTTCAGGTGGGAGGACATGTAGATATGATGATCATGGAGGTATATTGGATACTTCACTTTAATACTGAAGGTACTGAATACAATACTAAGGAGACTATAATGGAGCTGTAAGTAACTTTAGTTAGACCATAGTTGGACTGCTGCATGCAGTTCTGATCACAACACCATAGGATTAAAAATAGTATAGAAGAGATTCAATAGGATGTTGCCTGGGATGCAGTAATTCACCTGTGAAGAAAACTAGATAGGCTGGGGTTGTTTTCCTTAGGGGAGAGAAGGCTGAAGGGGTGGGTGCATAGGGATTGAGGTGCACAAATTTCTGAGGAGTTTGGACAAGGGATGGATAGGAAAAGCATTTCACCTTAGTACAGGACTCAACAACCAGGAGTATGGTTTTAAGGTAAGGAACAGGACGTTTAGAACCATTTAGATGTACACTTGAAATGCCAATAGCAGACAAGGCTATGGTTCAAGTGCTAGAAAATGGGATTATAGTAGGTTAATGTTTGATGAGCAACACAGATGTGATGGACTGAAGGGCTTGTTTCCACGTTGTAAAACCTCCACGATTCTATAAACTAATGGTACAAGTACCGGGGGGTACAATTCTAAGATTTTAGTAAGAGATGTAGGGAACCTTGAGGAAGAACCTTTTTACACAGTGAGTGGCGATGACCTGGAATTCAGTGCCAGGTAGCACGATAAAAATGGGATTACAGATTTTTATCGGAAATTGGAGGTGTACTAATAAGCTTTTAGGGTGCCTGGGATTGAGTAGGTAAGCAGGGACAATGGCAGTCCCCACACAGGACGTGCTGCCCTGAAAATGACAGAGTCTGTCTGGTTATATTTTTAATATTCAGGCAGGACATTAACAGGAATTGTGGATCAGCCTCTCTCAAAACTGCCTGATATGCATTTCTGTTGACTGCATTGGAAATAAAAATTCAACAGTTTCTATAAAAAGGCTGCCCACTATTTTTAAGCCTGGGGACAAGTTGTAAATCCGCCATGCAATAGGATATGAACGAATGTCTCATTAAATGTGTCAACCTGATTTAGGCATTAGAGAATAAGACATTCAGAATTAATGAATTCCAGCACTAATTTGATGCAGTCCTACTTTGTGAGTGACATCATCATTTTGAATAAAATTCATAACAGGTGCTCATTGTGCACCATGTAATTAATATGAGTTTTGGTCTATTTTGAATATATGAGCAACAAAGTTACAATTGGCATCTCAGGGATGTTAGGAAGCCTTTGCTCTTTCACTAATTCATCAACTGCCAATATTTTGTTCAAAAGTTGAACGTGCTCTGTTGCTGCACTTTGTAAAGGATCCTATATATCTTTGAGATTATCAACACATCTTAAAACAAATATCCTTATTGGACAGGGAGCAGTTAACATGTATCAGATAAACGCCCTTAGAAACACTTGCACATGCTTTCAGGTTCATTTTGCAGTTCTTTTCTCCTTGGAATGGATATTGGAGTCACAGATTTAAACAATGGAGAAATTGCAATGTTCAATGCCCACTCTGTGCTTTATCACTCCTGGTAATGAGGGTGAAGGAAGAGTCATTTGGTATGGAGAGGTGCAGCAGAGTTCACTAGACTAGAAGCAGGCATCTCAGAGGCAGTGAATCATTAGGAATCTCTATCCTAGAGGGCTGTGGAAGCTTAGTGATTAAATATATTTAAAATAGAGATTGATAAATTTCTACATAATAAAGACATCAATGGATATGGGGATAGTACAGGAAAATTGCATTGGTATAGATGATTGGTCATGATTTAAAATGCTGTAGCAGACTTGAAAGGATTGAATGACCTACCCCCGTTCCTATTTTAGTGCATCCCCTGGTGCCTGCTAACCTATATTGGCTCCTGTTCAAATCTTCTCTTACGATACCAATTTTCATACCAGTCCAAGATGCCTTGCCTATCTGTAGTTCTTTTTATCTCCTCCAGCTTTACAAGCCTTTGTGATATTTGAACTCTGAGTTCTGGGGTATCTCCCACGATCTTCACCACACTATTGGCCGCAATGACTTCAAGAAGTCTGTTCATCTAAATGTCTCCAGCTGTCTTTCCTCTGCTAGGATGCTCCTTAGAACCTATCTCTTTGATCTTTCTCCATAACCTTGTGACAACTTTTGTAATTTTTATTTCAATTAAGCTCATTCCATACACACATCACCCTCTGTGCGAAAAGGTTGTTCCTTAGGTCCCTTTCGTATCTTTCCCCTCTCACTTTAAACCTATGCCCTCTAGTTTTAGACTCCCTTACACTAGGAAAAAGACCTTGGCTATTCACTCCATCCATACCCCTTCTGATTTTATAAACCTCAAGAAGGTCACCCCTCGGCCTCCGAAACTCCAAAGCTGCCAGACAAAGTGAGTGGAGGCTGGTACAATTCCAACATATCAGAGGAAGGGTTTAAAGGGATATGAACCAAATGCTGGCAAATGGAAATAGATTAATTTAGGATATCTGGTCAGCGCGGACAAGTTGGACTGAAGGACCTGTGACTCTAATTCATGGAATGTAGGCTTCGTTGACTGGGCCACTGGACCCAAGTTGCCCGGGAAAAGATGGTAGAAAGCTGACTTCTTGAACCACTGCCACCCATTTTCTGTGGGTAATTCTATAATGCTGTTTGGAAGTGAGTTCCAGAATTTTGACCCAGCAACACTGAAGGTACTATGATACATTTTTAAGTCAGAATTATAATTGACTGAACAAAAACTTGTAAATTGCACTATACCCATGTGCCTGCTGCCCTTCTCCTTGTGGATAGGAGTGGAGGTGGGTTTGGAAGGTCCTGTCTAAGGAACCTTCGCAAATTTCTGCAATGCATCTTGTAGATTGCACACAGCGCTGCTACTGAGCATCAGTGGTGGAGATAGTCAACACTTGTGGATGTGGTGCCAATCAAATAGGCTGCTTTGTCCTGAAGGGTGACAAGCTTCATGAGTTGCTCTTACCCAGACAAATGGGAAGTATTCCATCACAGACATGGGTTGTGCCTTGTAGATGGTGATCAGGCTTTGGGGAGTCAGAAGGTGAGCTACTCACCACAGTTTTCCTAGCCTCTGGCCTGCTAATACAGACCTTGTGTTTATGCGGTGGGTCCAGTTAAGTTTCTTGCCAATGGTAAACCCCAAGATGTTGATAGTGGGGGATTCAATGGAGGTGATCGCATTTAAATCTCAAGGGGTGATTGTTAGATTCTCTCTTGTTGTAGATAATCATTGCTTAGCACTTGTGTGGCATGAATATTATTTGCCATTTGTCATATCAAACCTGGATATTATCCAACTCTTGCTGCATTTGAACTTGAACTGCTTCAGTTACTGAGGAGCAGCAAATGGTACTGAATATTGTGCAGCCATTGATGAACGTTCCCACTGTTTGAAGACTATCCTATTTAGTATGATGGTAAATGACTTCATCTCCTCAAGAACTGTGTAGTGGTCACTCCTACTGATACAGTCATGGACAGATGCATCTGCAGCCAGCAGATTGAGGGTGAGGTGAAATATGCTTTTCTCTCTTGTTGGTTCCCTCAACACCTGATGCAAACCCAGTCTAGCTACCACATCCCTTAGGACTTGACCAGCTCAGTCAGCATAGGTGCTGCTGAGCCACCCTTGGTGATGGACATTGAAAGTTCTCCATTCAAAGTATATCCTGTGCCCCAACAGTATTTCTTCCAAGTGGTGCTTATCACAGATGAGTACTGATTCAGCAGCTGGGGTTGGACTGTTTGGGGGTTGATACATGGTAATTAAGCAGGGTGTTTCCTTATACGTGTCTGACCTGAGGCCATGAGATTTCATGAGGTGTGGAATTAATGTTGAGGACTCCCAAAGCAATTCCATCTCAACTGTATATCATATGCTGCCAACTCTGTTGGGTCTGTCCTACCAAAGGGACCAGAAATACCCGAGAAAGGTAATGGGATATGTCTGGGACATTGAGTGACATTTGTGATGCTGTAAGTATGATTATATCAGGCTGTCGCTTTACTAGTTTGTGAGACAACTCTTCCAGTTTTAGCACTGGTGGTGGAAAGAAAATCTTTATGGGGTGTACAGGGCTGAGTATGCCATTGTCATTTCAAGTGCCTAGGTCAGTGCCAAGTGGTTTGCCCAGTTTAATTCCTCTGATGAAATGTTTTAGTATTTTGATTCAACTGAGTGGTTTGCCACTCCATTTCAAAGGACAATTAAGAGTCAAACACATTTCTATGGGTCTTGCTAGAGTCATTTGTTGGCCAGAGCAGGTGAGGACAGCAGTATACCTTCCCTAAAAGGCACTGGTGAACCACATAGGTTGTTACGACAATCATAGTCATCATCAGACTTTTCATTTTAGATCTTTTTTAAATTCAAATTCCTCCTTCTACCATGATGAGATTTTATCTCAGGTCCCCCCTTACCTGGCTCTCTGGATTCCTTGTTGAGAGTGTGGTGCTGGAAAAGCACAGCAGGTCAGGCAGCATCTGAAGAGCAGGAAAATTGACGATTTGAGCCATCAAGAATTTGCTCCAAAAATCATGGTCCAGCCCGAAACGTCGATTTTCTTGCTCGTTGGATGCTGCCGGATCTGCTGTGCTTTTCCATGAACACACTCCCAACTCTGATCTTCAACATCTGCAGACCTCACTGTCTCCTCTCTGGATTTCTTGTCCAATGACAATTCAACTCCGCCATCGCCCCATCTCCATCAGTATCATCATTCTTCCCACCTCCTCCCCTCCCCTCCCCCCACCCTCCCAAATGCTCATGTTTTCATTTGGTTTGCGTGGAGACATTCTATTATGCTAATATGTTCCATTAATGCAAGATACAAGAATCAAATTCCTCATTTTATAGGATCAGTGGTTCCAGATTTCTTTACCTGAGCTGGAATCCAAACAAAACTGTTACTCTTTATCTGTAATGATTGCTCTTCTGTGTCTGTCCATAATATTCATACCGTTACCAAAGAATACTAGAAACAGATACTCTGACTTCCAAAGGATCATGCACAACAACATAAATTAATAATTTCACCAATCACCTCTATATTGAATGTAGTTTTACCAACACAAAACATTCAAATTGTAAAGCATTCAAGCAAACAAATGCAATGTATAACATATAGCTCTATATTTACTGGATTTACATACATTACATTACTGAAGTATGTCAACAAAACCTGTTCAAGCTATTTACTTCACATTCACTCATTACATTTCACAGAACATTAAGCAATATTATGGTGAAATTTCATATCCACATCATTTGCATTATTGCTGGTCTGCAATGGAACTGGAGAGGATATGATGATTCATAGCAGTGCTTCAGATTTAAATCACAGAAAATAGATGCTAAACTTAATAGGATAAATCAGGAGGCAATTAGAATAGCGTAAAGCATGAAAATAGATTCATGATGGGATTCATTTCCATCAGTGTTAAACCTCACCCATTTGGGTTTTCCCTTCATGTGTGACCTGACCAAAGCCAGCCAAGTATTTAATCAGGTTAGAATAACAGAGAAGACCAGTCCCGTCATCGGTCAGAATCCACAAAGGTACAACTCCAGATAGGGATTCCTTGTTCCCCATGTATTTATATCTCCCAGGCAAGTTCTCATCCAGTTTTCTTTTATATCTAGAAGTGCTCGCACACACAACCATATGTTTGTTTCTTCATCATCCATGTTACTTTCTTATCTCCTTTATCTTCCATCACTAAATCCCCATGCTTCCAAATAAATGACGAAGTGATGTGCAAAGACCATCAGGATCAATGTAATGACACCAAAATGTGACGGAAAGGTAGAGAGGAAGGGAGGGATGGAACTAAATCAAAAACAGATTTCATCCAATTATCTCGTAATCACAGATAGCCAACGCCTGTTCCATAATTCCATTTGGTCACAGGCATCCAGTTAGATGATAACACCCATGCGGGGTGCTTTACCATAGACCAGGGAGCTTCTAGAACTTTCTACATGGGAAATCCTCAAATTGGAATGTCCTGCACACCAGAAGTTTCATATGTCAATTGATGTATTTACCATATATTATCAATTTGATTATTTCTATCTAATGTAACTTGGACGGTCCATCAGAAGATGCTAGGTAAGTTAGCAAACAGCAACTTTCCCAAAACATAATAGGCATTACAATGACCAAGGGGAAAGTTAAATGTTAACACTGCTTACAAAAGAAAAATCCTTCAAGTGCCTACACGAAAAAACAGTTCATCACCATGATTGGGAATAAAAGTTATCCCATAAATAAAGCTGTTGGAAATGCTAACTTCCAATATAAATGCCATTACATTATTAGCAATCTGGGAATTGATTTAGCTCAGTTAGATGGATCATTGGCTTGCAGGTACCAACAGTGTGGGTTCCATTCCCATCACTGGTTTGAGGTTACCATGAACGACTCTCCTTCTCAACCTCTTCCCTCACCTGAGGTCTGGTGGCCCTCAGGTTAAATCACCATCAGTCGCTTCTCTCTAATAAGACAGCAGCCTCCATGGACTGGTAAGACTATGGTGACACTGCAGTATTATCAATCTACTACAAAAAAAATTCAAGCAACACATTGAAAGTGAGCATTGCTGAGTGTCTTCGAAGAGACAGTTTTAAAACTAACAGGACCCTCTGTTCAACTAAAGCAAGATAATACAAAAATTACAAAGTAGCAATTAAGAGATATTAAATTTCTAGTTTTAGAATCCTTAAGATTATAGGAATACAGTAATAGCAAATGACAGGCTGGTCAACTCCTGAAAAAAGGCCATGGCAATCAGGATTAAGGATGTAAATGTGGCAGCAAGCTAATTTCATGCAACCTGCTAAGGATAATGATTGTGCTTGCAGCCAGCAAGCCCCACATGTTCATTGACTGCACACCTCAATGGGGGACTCACTTTTGTAAGTAACTTACATTTCTTTAAGGGAGTCTGCACGTTTTAAAACTAACCTGCACCTCTCATTGTGGCTGCAGAGCAGAGGCTGGGATTATGTAGTTCCATAACCAGATCTGTGCTGGGAAACAGAGATCAATGCTGACTACGGGAAGGCACGATACCAGGTTCAAAGTTTGTGAAAAGATTTGTAGCTTGGGTGCTCGTTGTGGTTCTGTTCGCCGAGCTGGGAATTTGTGTTGCAAACGTTTCATCCCCTGTCTAGGTGACATCCTCAGTGCTTGGGAGCCTCCTGTGAAGCGCTTCTGTGATCTTTCCTCCGGCATTTGTAGTGGTTTGAATCTGCCGCTAGTTGGCTAGCCACGAAACGACACGACCAGCTATCCTTAGTAGCCACACACGCAGATGACAAGCAACATGAATTCGACTGGGACAACACTACTATTATAGGACAAGCCAAACAGAGAACAGCCAGGGAATTCCTAGAGGCATGGCACTCATCCACAGATTCAATCAATAAGCACATCGACCTGGACCCAATATACCGGCCACTGCAACGGACAGCTGGAACTGACAACCGGAAGCGGCAGATTCAAACCACTACAAATGCTGGAGGAAGGATCACAGAAGCCCTTCACAGGAGGCTCCCAAGCACTGAGGATGTCACCTAGACAAGGGTTGAAATATCTGCAACACAAATTCCCAGCTCGGCAAACAGAACCACCACAACGATACCAGGTTTTTAAGTATAGCGTCAGAAGTCTTGGTGGAAGAAGCAGCATGGAGGAGACACGTTCTGTACTCCCAGGGTGAAGGAGGCCTACCAAACACACTATGAGAAGGCATTGGGGCAGATAGCTGTGGAGGTCAATGCCAGGAGAATATAGACCGAAGGGTCTGCTTGAGTCATGACACTCCTGTTACTCACCCAGCAACAAGCTGTCAATCAGTATTAATAGTACACTGTCACATGCTCAGCACTGCTGCAAGTCTCACACACATATGTCTGATAGGAATAGAACCCAGCCTGTTGGCATCACACTGCTCTGCAAACCAACATCACACCCGCATGCTGCCAATAATGCAACTATGATTTTCCTGCTCCTCGGATGCTGCCTGACCTGCTGTGCTTTTCCAGCACTACACCAGACTCTAATCTCTGGCATCTGCAGTACTCACTTTCGCCAACAATGTAACAATGCCAATCACAACATTGAAACAGATTACATACCACTCACTGGCAGTCTTTCCCCTCTCCTGCAGGAGAAGGTGGTTCAAAATCCGAGCCAGCAGGAACCCACCAGAGTGGATGAGATACCCCTTCATGTTTCCACTATGGAGTAGATGGTATGGTCATTGTGGGAAGGGTCATTCCTAAATTCACGTTAACCAGTGGAGCTAAACCATAGAGCATGAAACTATTTGCATACCTAATCCTCCTGTTCTCAGCCCATTTCTGCCTCAACTTAGTTGCTTTTCATTGAGAAGTTGCTGACTTGTCAAGCGCGTACAGCCTAGTTTCTCCTGTGCTTTCACCATGACCTTATCCACAGCCTCTTTTCCTTCCAGATGCCCAAGAGCTGCAAACTACCCAGGCAGAGTAGGAGAGGGAGAGACCAATTAGGATGAAGACATATCGCTACTGGATTTCATAGTTGCAGCAGTTAGTTCCATTACTGACCATACCAACTTAAAGAATATGTTAGAGGCAGAATGGGTGTAGGGTAAATAAAGCATACTAGTTTGATGCTCCCGGAGGAGGGAGGAAGGATAATGTAGGTGCCTGTTCATTTGAAGGTGAGAGTGTACATTAGCCAGGCATCAGATGACTTAGATGAGGGCTTCAATGGGGCAGTTGTACAAGAAGACTGATGCCTGCACAGATATAAATGCATGCTGCATCAAAAAGCTTGCCAGAATGTCTGCATTCAATATTGACGAGCCTGACATCAACTTGGCATGAGATTATGCTGAGAGCCTAAGCCTAGCCTTTCCAAATTGGAACAGAATTTGGCCTATTGTGGTAATAAGAGGGTAATTTCTTAAACTACTGTTTGATGGGTAATCTGATGCAACAATGGAAGAAGTTCAATTTATTCTCCTTAGCCTCTCACTGAATCTGGTTGTAGATAGTTTCCAATCAACTTGCTTAGAGAAAAGTTAAGACACACCTCTGGGATTTGAACCTAGACCTCCTGGCTCAAAGGTATGGACACTGCCACTGCATCGTATCCATTTGTATGTCAACTGTTATGATCCAGCCAGGGAAAGCATGCTGATTCTCAACCCTCACTAGTTCCGGAGTCACCAAAATGGTTAATGACTTTATGAAAGTATGCAAAGTCAATAACTTACCTGTTTGACAGAATTAGGTTAATAGAAAACACTGACCAGGTTCCAATACCTAATAAGACCAACTGTTTATTACAAAGGAATAAATTCTAAACAAAAGTAAACAGCCAAGAGCTATCAACCTATGGCTCTAATAGCTGAAACTCTAATGACCTTTTAAATACCTGCATACACATACAGAAATAAAACAAAATTGGTATTATGGGTGGAGGGAATCAAAAACTAGGAATCACAGTTCAATACTACCAGTAGCATTGATGCGTATGTTTTGTTTAAGTTTAAGCTGATGCCTCAAACAGTTAACAATAAAACTGCACTTGCATGTTAGTGTGGCATGAGAGAGAAAGGGATTTGGTAACATTAACAAAAGGAAAGAGACCACCAAAAAAGAATACCATGAGAGAAAGAGAACACAAAGAGGGCCTATAACAAAAAGTTATTTGCAGACTCTGAGGAATTAGTCCAACAGGTTTATGTGGAAGCATTAGCTTTCAGAGTGCTGCTACTTCAAGGAGCAGTGCTCCGAAAGCTAGCGCTTCCAAATAAACCTGTGGACTATAACCTGGTGTTGTGTGATTTTTAACTTTGTGCACCCCAGTCCAACACCAGTGTCTCCAAATCTGAGGAACCAGGCTCAGAGGTACCTCTAACAATCGGGGACCAAGAGTTCAGAAATGGCCTGGAAGCTGTTCAGGCTGGGACAGAGCTGTCAGGAGGAGAGAAGGTGGCAGTACATCAGTGGCTTTGTGCTGCTTCCCATTGGTAATGCGTTCTGCAAAAAGTGATGAAAAAAACTATGACCATGAGTGGAAGTTAGAACACATCCCTGAGGACCAACTGGGACAGAATCTCATCTTTGAGTTAGCAGAAGAAGAGATTGAATCACTGGGAGTTGAGCAATCATTGGGGTGGGCTGAATCAGAGCAGCTTTTGAGGGAAATTCAGATGCTGGATTTTCAGAAGTTAGGAGTTGAAATAACTCGGGAAAGATGGAGTGTAATTGAATTTTGTGTGACTCCACAGGATTACTAACACATGTCTGTGGGTTGCTGATACATCCATGGGATCAGTTGTGGTCACATTTATCACTTGATGCTCTGTGTGCTGTGTTTTACCACACTCTTCCTGTTAATTCTTATCCACCTGGGGTTGATTCTGAATGTTGGAGTATAAGATAAATATTGTAGATAGTTTTAATTTACTATTTTTAAATGGCAAAGTTTATTATGCTTGTTTGAAAACCATGGACCCTTGTTGGCTTTTGTTTCTCTCAGTAAGTAACTGGGATTTATTTTTAATCAAAAAATTATTGATTCTTTACCAGGTCAGAAACATCCTTGTGGGTCTGGTCTGGGAACATAACATATGAATTTAAACATTTTAAGATGAAGTCTGATGTATAGATATTTTTAATTGTATCCAGTTTGGCAAATATATAAAAATACGAATATGTTCAGTTTCGCAAGAGAGTATTCACATTTTAGGGCCAGTAACTGGCATTTATGAATAAAGAATTAACAGATACAGCTCTAGCAAGCAAACAAATTATTACCGAGCATTATGCACCATTAACACAGTGGCCAGAAATTCCTTTGTGAGCTTTTCTTAATAAATTAGCGTACTTGGGTGACGTTCATTAGCTCATTATTTTAATTAAGTTGTTTTATTTTAAATGGGTTAATGATTTTCAAGTGGGGTGAATAGAGGTTTCATCCAATTCCTCAAAAGTAGCCTTCAAAGGAACTTTTACTCCCAAATGTCAAAGCAATAAGATTTCACCACAATAGAGTCTAAGGAAATTACAAAGAGAGCTAAGTCCAGAAATAGGTCAGTTTAGTAGGTTACTTAATCCTATGGCACTTTTGCCATACCTTATCCTACCTTTATCCGATGCACTCTTTCCAGCAATGGCTGTTGGATAACAATCAACTGTATAAAAATTGATAATTTGATTTTTTTTAAGTTAGGAGACAACATCACTCAATCGCTATCTCAAGACTGCCTTGACTAAAATGAGTTAATAAATTCTGCCAGTATCCTTAGTCAAGAGCTTCTCATTAGGTTTATGCAAAACACTCGTTCCCCAGTGTTTTAATTCAAAACTATTGTAGTGACTTGATTACTTTTTAATTAGATTATTTTACCAGGTCAACTGTATTCCCTTACCCTGTTACTTGCATATCATTATACAATACCTGTTTCTTTCTCTCTCTCTTCCTTGTCTCACTTCCCACCTTTTTGCTTTCTCCGCCCATTCTCTCTCTCTAAGTGAACTTCCCTCCTTACCTAGGAGAGAATGACTCTGCCATAGAGGGAGTGCAGTGGGGGTTCCCTTGGCTGATACCAGGGCTGGCGGGGCTGTTCCATGAGGAGAGTTATTATCAAGATTCATCTTACCTTCTTTAATGAAGGCAGGAGGCTTCTCCTGGCCCAGTGACAAGGTGGCTTCCAGCTGCGTGACGAGGTGGCATCCCGCTGTGATGTTCTTGTCCTGGCTTGGGGTCTTCTTCCAGATAGTCTAGCAGCCCGGCAGGAAGGTATCATCCTGGAGTGGCAGTCTCGGCCCGTCATGGTGAACTTCTTTGGCCCAATATTCCAGTGGCCTGGCGTGGTGTTCTCATCCTGGAATGGCATTCTTGTCTCAGAATGGCGTTCTCATCCCAACGTGACATCCTCATCCAGGGGTGGCATTCTCGTCCCAGAATGGTATTCTCGTCTCCGAATGGTGTTCTCGGCCTGGGATGGCATTCTCATCTTGGAATGAAGTTCTCGTCCCAGAATGGCTTTCTCATCCTTGAATGGTGCTCTCGTCCCAGTGTGACATTCTCAGCCTGGGACGGCATTCTCATCCTGGGACAGCGTTCTCGTACCAAAATGGTGTTCTCATCCCGGGATGGCGTTCTCACCCCAGCATGGCGCTCTCGTCTCGGCGTGGAGTTCTCGTCCCGGAATGGTGTTCTCATCCAGGAATGCTGATCGCATCGCTGCATCTTCCAAATATTCCATCATTCCTTAATCAGTTTTCCCAAGTCCAGAGCTGTTAACTGAATTGTGCTAAACTTTGTCTTCATTTTACTTTCTTAGAATTATTACATATGACCTTGGTCATTAATATGGGCATCGTGTTAGGGCAACTTATAAAACTTTTCAGTGTTTTGTTCAGTGCATGTGATAATAAATTTCTATTCTAATTACTATTCTTTTCTCAGAAGTATAACCAATTTTTTTTAAATTTTCAGTCTTCTTTCCAATCATAAACTTTAATATCAGGAAGAAAATGGTTGATTGATGGAATTAGAATTTCAAAAGTTAAAACATTCAGATTGCTCAGTGACAATACAATGGGCATCTGATCCCTCTCATCACGTGTTCAGTGTTTCATCTTTAGGTTATTGTCGCCCCAGTCACTTGACTCGGGATAATTTAATTTGGCAATTATCCTGCTCCTGCCTCCTTTCTGGAAACTCCTGGTGAGATTTCTGATCTTTGGTTATTTGTAAAAACAATAAGCAGGAGCTGGAGTAGGCCATTCAGCCCCTTAAGTCATCCCTGCCATTCCAGAAGATCATGGCTCATGAGCCCCTTATTTGTGTGAGCTCCACATAGCCCTCAATTCCCTGCTATTTCAAAAATCTATCTATCTATCTCCTCTTTAAAATTGTTAGTGATATAGCCTCCACATTGCTCTGGGGTAGAGAATTCCAAACATTCACAACACTCTGTGAGAAGACATTCCTTTGCAACTCAGTTTTCTGTGTTCTGTTTAAACTCAGTTTAATGTGTTCTGTTAATCTACAATTATGTTTCCAAGTTTGAGACTGCCCCAGTAACAGAAACATCTTCTCAACATCTAGGTGGTTAAAAACAATAACTAGAGATGCTGGAAACCAAATTCTGGATTAGTGGTGCTGGAAGAGCACAGCAGTTCAGGCAACATCCAACGAGCAGCATCTATCCTATCAAGCTTGCGAACTGGTCTTCATTTTGAGATCCATGCATTTCATAACAAAGAATAATGACTTAAGACTTAACGTATTGAATTACTGCGCTATACACATTTATTTGCTGTTGCAACATTCATTTAAAAAATTGTAGATTTTCCTCTGATACAAGGGTATACATAATATGATTACAGGCTATGTGAAAACATTAGGTAAGGCCAGTGTTTTTTGCTGTGATATCTTGATGGCCAAACTGCCTGATAGTCCTGTGCTTACTCATGAAGAATGATGCCTTGGGTGAAGAACCAAAGCTGAACAGGTGCCTGGGGAATTTTATCATGATAAGAAGTCAGAACCTTCGGAGGAAAAGAGAAATGAAAGGATTGAATAATCAAACTATTATTGTCGCTAATTCTCTAAATTTCCTGCTCCTTCCCTTGAGGAGGAGAAGCTGACACTGTCCATGTCAGAGCTCAGCTGCACTGGGTGCTACAAGTCAGACAGAACTTCAGTGATATGTGTTTCCAGTGGATGAGAGCTGGCTTCAGCAGACAATTCTGGACTAACATTTTTTTGGTGATGATGTTGAAATCTGGTTGGCATTGTGAAGGCACATTTCAGCCTATGTTGACTTGGTTTCTTTTCCCTTTTTCCTCTGTAAAGTGCATATTTTTGTTTGGGATTGTCCAATTGCTTGCCTGGATGTGAAGTTTCTCCATTGGACAATGACAGTTTGGGTGTGTTGCAGGCATTGGAGACAGAATAACACTGACTTACAGGGTGTTCAGATGGGATGTAGCTAGGACCAGGTAAAGTGTGTAGCCTAGTGGTTAAACTGTGACTAGGCTGAGACAAATGGGGTTCTGTGTGCGAGGGGATGTCAGCAATGCCAGTTAAGTGGCATGGACTGTATGGTTTTGTGCTCGCAGTGCGATGATTTTGCCGGTAAGTGGCATCAGTCAATTGAATTTATTGTCACGTGTGCCGAAGCACAGTGAAAAGCTTTGTCTTGTGAGCAATATAGGCAGATCACAGAGTTAAGTAGCATAGATAGTAAACAATAGGTGAACAGCAGCAAAAACAAAAACACAGATACAGGCGAATGTTTAGAGTTTGTAAGTCTATTCAGCATTCCAACAACAGTAGGATAGAAACTGTTATGAAACCGGCTGGTGTGTGTGTTCAGGCTTCTGTACCTTCTCCCCGATGGTAGAGGTTGTAGAAAAACATTGCCAGGGTGAGATGGATCCTTGAGAATGCTGGTGGCTCTTCTTTGACAGCGGGCCTGGTAGATGGATTCTATCGATGGGAGGTGGGCCTTTGTGATTGTCGAGGCTGAGTTCACCATTCTTTGTAACCATCTCCGATCTTGAATGGTACAGTTGCCATTCCAGATAGTGATATATCCAGACAGAATGCTCTTGATGGCATACCTATAAACGTTGGCAAGGGTATTCGCCGTCACGCCAAATTTCCTCAGCTGCCTGAGGAAGAGGAGACATTGTTTGGCCTTTGTAACCAGTGCATCCACATGAAGAGTCCAAGAAAGCTTGTTGTTGATGACGCTCTCAGGAGCTTCTCAGTCTCCACTCATTCCACCTCTGTGCTGTTAATGTGTAGTGGGGGGGGCATAAGTAACGTCCTGCTGAAAGTCAATAACAGGTTCCTTGGTTTTGCCAACATTGAGAGCTTGGTTGTTCTCAGTGCACCATTTTTCCAGGTCTTTCAGGTCTGTAGTCTGTTTCGTCGCCATCTGAGATTCGACCGACTATGGTGGTGTCATCAGCAAACTTGTAAATGGCATTACTCTGGTATTTGATGATGCAGTCATGGATATACAATGAGTACAATAGGGGGCTGAGTATGCACCCCTGGGGGGACTCCAGCGTTGAGTTTTAGTGACAATGAAATATTGTTCCCAATCTTCACTGATTGTGGCCTGTGGGTCAGGAAACTGAAAATGCAGTTGCAGAGAGTGGGACTTAGTCTGAGATCACTAAGTTTAGTAATCAGTCTCGAGGGGATAACAGTGTTGAACTCTTGTCCAGGTGCACAGGAACCTTTCAAAGACAACATGAGCATAAGGGATGCCAATCTTTGGGTAGATATCTGCTGAGTGATGAGCTTTTCCCGGGACAGCACATGGTAAGATGGGACAGACATGAGAGACACCAATTAAAGCAGCAAGTTTTGTAAAGGGGAGAAAGCTTGCTAGGTTTCGCAGTGAGAAACCTTCCAAAAAACCTGATGCAACTCAGAGTTTTCCATAATAAAGTAAGATTCAACCCAAAGATTCTGAACCAGGAACAAAGAGTTTGACAGTGGTCTTAATTTCAAGAACCATGCAGTTTATACTGAAAATTTTACACTTACTGAATTATTGAACTATACACTTGTAGTTTCTTACATTTTAAAAAGTTGCAGATTTTCCTTTAACATAAGTGAATACATAATAAGATTACAGTGGCTTGACATCAATGTTCCCATTTTGGTCCCCATGAAGAATCAACAATAATTCAAAGCTTTTCAAGTGATTCTGGTAAATTAACAAAAGCATGTTGTGTTCCAATGTCACTCGTAAATCAAATCTGCCAAATCCCCTTTCAGTTCTCCTGTGTAAACTCAATGCTCCTAACTTAATGCTCCACATGATGAGCTGGGTAGTAATATATTTTGCTTGTTCTCTCTTAAACAATATTGATTTGATTACATTGATTGAACTGTATCTCTGATAAAACTGAATACAATGAGGTTTACTCCAAAACAAATGCTAAAAAATGGCTTTAGAAACAAATTATGGCATCGAGTGTAGAGCCAGCAGTGTTCACAGTCTACCTGTGAGTTAGTTACAATGTCACATCATCAGAATCGCAGCAGAATCTGATCCACAGCTCATGAACCATTCTCATGATCATTTTAGCTGCCATACGTTACCAGAGGTTCTCTTTTTATTTCGTCAATCACATTTCAAATCAAAGAAAAAATAAAATATGGAAAGGACTTTTTGGGTGAAAGGATGCCTATCCATGGAGCACAATCCCCTGATGCCAACTGCCAAAAGCCATCTAATGCTCTGAGGAGTTAATTGGCTGGAGACTGGACCTTTGCCCCTTATTTGAGAGGATTCCTCAGCTCAGAGAGCTGCTGGCCCTTCTTTGGTCCCAACAGCGCCTGCAGCAGCAGTGGCCAGGACAAGCAGTCCCTCGAGTCAAGATGCGGGTAAGATTGTGGTGGTGGTGTGAAGTTTCATGTGTGGTGGTGGTGGTGGTGTTAGGGGATGGGGGGGGATGGTGAGAGGCCAAGGAGGTGGGAAAAGGGAGGCTGGCATCTTGATGAAGAGGCTAGAATGATTCTGCCCTCAGCTGAATATTGATTCATTTTGTAACTTAAATCATGAGCAATTGCATCTTGGAACTACTGAACAAATATATATTTCTGGCATAAAAACTGAATGATCCTCAGCATCAAATTAGATAATAAAGAAATATACCTCTATTTTCACCTCACCTCAACTGGCCACAGCACATCCATCACATCAGTTATAGATAAAACCACATTCTTATGTCCTTCTCAATTCACAACTGTACCAAACCCATCCCACCTACAGTTCTTCTATATCTCCCTCTCTGTTTGGATACTGCCCCTTTTCTTCAAATCTGTCATCACCCCTCCAACCTCAAAGTCATCAGCCCTTGGTCTAAGCATCCTTCCAAATTTCCATCCTGTTTCCAACTTCCTTTATTTATCAAAGTTCTTGAATGTGCTATTGCCTCTTAAATATTTATTTACCTTCAGCTAAAGGTCATAATTCAAACCCTGCCAACATGTTTCAACCCTGCCCAAGTACAGAAACATTTCTTATCAAAGTCACAAAACATATTCAGTGTGATTGATTAGGGATAGTCAGCATGGCTGTGTGCAAGGGAAATCGTATCTCACAAAATTGATTACATTTTTTTGAGAAAGTAACCAAACTATTTGAGGGCAGTGTGGTAGATGTTGTTTACACAAATTTTAGTAAAGCCTTTGACAAGATTCCACATGGTAGACTAACAAATAAAATTAGTTCATATGGAATTCACAGTGACCTTGTCAAGTGGATACAAAATTGGCTTGATGGTAGGAGACAGAGTGTGGTAGTGGGGGGGTTGTTTATCGGACTGGAGGCCTGTGACTTGCAGTGCTCCACAGGGGTCAGTACTGGGTCCACTTTTGTTTGTCATTTGGATGAGAATACAGGAAGCATGTTTGCAAATAACACCAAAATCAGTGCTACAGTGGACAGTGAAGAAGGCTATCTAAGATGACAAAGAGATCTTGATCAACCAGATCAATGGGCAGAGGAATGGCAGATGGAACCTAATTTGGATAAATGAGAGTTATTTTATTTTGGCAAAACAAACAAGGGCAGGACTTACATATATAATGGTAGGGCCCTGCATGGTCATAGAGTCATAGAGCTGTACAGCATGGAAACAGACCCTTTGATCCAACTTGTCCATGCTGACCAGTTACCCTAAATTAATCTAGTCCCATTTGTCAGCATTTGGCCCATATCTCTCGAAACCCTTCCTATTCATCTACCCATCCAGATGCCTTTTCAATGTTGTAATTGTACCAGGCTCTACCACATCCTCTGGCAGCTCATTCCATACTTGCACCACTCTCTGCATGAAAAAGTTGTCCCTTAGGTCCCTTTTAAATCTTTCCCCTCTCACCCTAAACCTATGTCCTCTAGTTTTCCCTACACCTTGGCTATTCACCCTATCCATGCTCTTCATGACTTTATAAACCTCTATAAGGTCACCCTTCAGCATTGGACACTCCAGGAAAAACAGCCCCAGCCCATTTAGTCTTCCCCTACAGCTCAAACCCTCCAACCCTGGCAACAACTTTGTAATTCTTTTTCTGAACTCTCCCAACTTTCACATCGTTCCTATAGGTAGTGTTGTAGAACAGACAAACCGAAGGGTTCAGGTAACTAATTCTTTGAAACTTGTGCCACAGGTAGACTGGTTAAGGCAGGAATTTGCACATTTGCCTCATTGCTCAGACTTTTGAGTGTAGAAATTGGGACGTCATGTGGAGGCCTCTTCTGGAACAGTGTGTGCAGTTCTGGTCACCCGATTATAGGAAAGATATTATTAAACTGAAGAGGGTTCAGAAAGGATTTATCACGAATGGAAGGTTTGAGTTGTAAAAATAGGCTGGATAGTCTTGGACTTTATTCACTGGAGAATAGGTGGTCTCATGGTTAAGGGGTGACCTTATACAGGTTTATAAAATTATGAGGAGCACAGATAAGGTGCATAGCAAGGGTTTTTCTCCCTAGGGTGGGAGAGTTCAAAACCAGGAGTCATAAGGTTAAGGTGACAGGAGAAAGATTTTAAAAAGACATGAGAGGCAACTTCGTTACACAGAGAGTGGTTCGTGTGTGGAATGAACTGCCGGAGGAAGTGGTGGATGCAGGTATAGGTACAACATTTAAGACATATGGATAAGTACATGAACAGGAAACGTTTAGAGGGATATGCCCAAACACGGCAAATGGGACGAGGTTGGTTTGGGAACATGGTTGGCGAGACTAATTGACTGAAGGGTCTGTTTCCATGCTATATGACTCTTTGACTATGACAAAATAAAATATTAATAATCATCTTTCTCAGCCTATCCTCCATCTAAGACAGGGTGACCCTACCATCATCTTCCAATGTCTGTCCAGTGTCATCCAGTCAAGTTCCAATTTTATCTCTCTAATCATAGCCAAAGAACCATCGCACCTACTTCCTTACCTGTGGTGTCCCCAATTATCTAAACTGGCACCATATCCATTTCTCACTTCCCATGGTGTTAGGGGCAACATATAGGCACAGAGAGAGGATTGGCTGATTGGTAGAAGGTAGAGAGGAGGAGTAAAGGGGTCTTTTTCAGGATGGCAGTTGGTGACTAGTGGAGTTCCGCAGGGGTCAGTTTAGGGACCACAAATTATACAACAATGATTTTGATGAAGGAACTGAGGACATTATTGCTAAGTCTGTGGATGACATAAAACAAGTGGATGAACAGGTAATGTTGAGGAAGTAGGGAGCCTGCAGAAGGCCTTGGATAGACTTGGAGAATGGGCAAATAAGTGGTAAATGGAATACAATGTGGAAAAGTATGAGATTATGCACTTCGGTAGAAAGGATAGAGGCATAGACTGTTTTCTAAATGGGGAAAGGATTTGGAAATCTGAAGCACAAAGCAATTTAGGGTCCTACTCTAAGGAAAGATGTACTGGCACTGGTGGAGTTCCAGAAGAGGTAGACAAGAATGATCCAGGGGATGAAGTGCTGGTCATATGAGGAGCAGTTGAGGACTCTTTGTCTGTACTTCATGGAGCTAAGAAGGATGAGGGAGGGATCTCATTAAGACTTACAGACAACTGAAAGACCCTGTAGATTGGATGTGGAAAAGATATTTGCACCAGTAGGAGAGACTAAAACCCAAGGGCACAGCCTCAGATGTGAATGGACCAACCCTTTAGAACAGACAGGAGGAAGGATTTCTTCAGCCAGAGGGTGATTAATCTGTGGAACTCATTGCCACAGAGGGCTATGGAGGCCAAGTCATTAAGTGTCTTTAAGACAGAGAGAGATAGGTTCTTGATTTGTAGGAGGATCAAAGGTTATGAAGAGAAGACAGGAGAATGGGGTTGAGAAATATACCAGCACCCTTACAGGCTGTGAGACCAAAATATTCACTTGTTTGCATCAGAAGAGTATTAAGT
This sequence comes from Chiloscyllium punctatum, assembly GCF_047496795.1. Classification (NCBI taxonomy): domain Eukaryota; kingdom Metazoa; phylum Chordata; class Chondrichthyes; order Orectolobiformes; family Hemiscylliidae; genus Chiloscyllium; species Chiloscyllium punctatum. The sequence goes on from NC_092746.1 coordinate 65,927,339, forward strand.
GGAGATATTTTGATATAAAATACGATATTTGGCATGCAGGTGTTACCGGCACGCCCAGTATTTAATCGCTATCCTTACTTGTTGAACAACTAAATAGCTTATGAAACTATGTTATGATCTCAGCTGATGAAAATACTGGGCAAGTCAGAGTCCAGAGTGAAACCTGGCTTGACAGATATTAAGTTTTGCTTTTGCAAGTTATTTACCGTGGTGATCAGTCATTGAAGATATACACGCAGGGTTGACGCTATCCTTAAAACCAGAGAACATAAATCTATCACACAAAAAGAAAGAAAAATATATACATCAGAGAATTTTGAAACATTCTGTCTTCAACAGAAACAAGATATATTCACACAAAATTGTGTTCATCAATATCCTTTGCAGAAATTCAGGTTAATGTCCTTTTGAGGTTCTACACTCCTCTAACAGTTTACAATGCTTCCAGGTTTTGACATTGGTGAGACTCGCTTTAACCTGACAAACAGCATACAATTTTGGTCTCTTTACTTATGCAGGAATGCACATTAGAAACACTATAGAAAATGTTCAGTAGCCCGATTCTTGGAAGAAATGGGTTTCCTTATGAAAGGTGTCGAGCAGGGTTGGCCTGCCATTGTGAAAAATTGACAGGCTAGAGTTTTCCTCTCGTGAAGGAATCTATAACTGGCGACGCACCCTAAAGATAAGGGTGTCTTCACCTTCAATGGGGATGAATATACCCACTCAAAATTTTGTTAATCGTTGGAAATCTCTTCCTCAGAGAATAGTGATTACTGGGTAATTTAATAATGATGAAGAATTTTTAAAATATTTATTCACAGGATGAGAGCATCACTGGCTAGGCCAGCATTTATTACCCACTGTTAATTGCTCAGAGGGCAGTTGACCATGCTACTGTGGGTGTTGACTCACGCAAAGTCAGACCAAGTAAGGAAGGCGGTTTTCTTCCCTAAAGGAACCTGAATATTGCATTTTAATCAGCAGTCTACCTCCGAACTGGTTAACGGATTCAACAAGGGCAGCTAGTACTAAATTTGGTTAACTTATTGTTTATAAATACCGTGTCTTATACCTCCCCATCAGACCATGCCTGAGGAAGGAGTGGAGCTCCGGAAGCCATGACTGCACGACTTATACACTTAATGGTAAGATCCCAGGGAGTGTTGCTGAACAAAAGACCTTGAAGTGCAGGTCCATAGTTCCTTGAAAGTGGAGTCGCAGATAAATAGGATAGTGAAAAAGGCATTTGGAATGCTTTCCTTTATCGAACAGAGCATTGAGTAGAGGAGTTGTGAGGTCATGTTGCAGCTGTACAGACAATTGGTTAGGCCACTTTTGGAATGTTGTCAGCAGTTCTGGTCTCTCTCCTAATGAAAGAATGTTGTGAAACCTGAGAGGGTTCAGAAAAGATTTACAAGGATGTTGCCAGGATTAGAGGGTTTCAGCTAGAGGGAGGGGCTGAATAGGCTGGAGCTGTTTCCAGAGGTTAATCCTAATAGGGATTAATAAAATCATTGAGGGGCATGGATAGGGTAAATAGACAAGGTCTTTTCTCTGGAGGGGGGGGGGGGGTTCAGAACTAGACGGCATAGGTTTAGGATGAGAGTGGAAAGATATAAAAGTGACTTAAGGGGCAACTTTTTCACAAAGAGGGTGGTGAGTGTATGGAATGAGCTGCCAGAGGAAGTGGTGGAGGCTGATACAATTACAGCATTTAAAAGGTATCTGGATGGGTGTATGAATAGGAAGGGTTTAGTGGGTAATGGACCAAGTGCTGGCAATTGGGACTAGATTAGATTAGGATATCTAACGGACGAGTTGGATCAAAAGCTCTGTTTCCATGCTGTCTCCTATTCCTTAAACAAAAGAATTCTGAAATGTGCTAGAACAGCAGTTTTCAAACTGTGGGGTACAACTCTGAGTGGGGTTACAGATACCATGACTTGCCTCCCTCCAACCCACAAGCCCAGCATGAGGGCCGGGTCACAATCAACTATGTCCTTGGCTCATTGCTCAGGATCTTTCTCCTCTACTCAAGGCCTTTTAAAAGACCTTGGCAACACACTAAAATCTGGAACATTATCTTGTGTTCTTTGAAATGCTCTATAGAAAAGTAAATGTTTATTTGAGTCCTCTCATTTTAAAATCAATGATGTCAAACTGGCCTCTAGGGAACTTTGGAATGATGTTGCTATCGATCAACAATACTGAACGTAAACATGAATGTTAAGTGTGTACTGCTTTCTGGTCAAGGTCCGAAGACAGAAGCAGTTTACAGATTCGCATACTTACCTCAAATTACAACAGGATCTGGACCAGATGGGCCAATGGGCTGAGAAGTGGCAGATGGAGTTTAATTCAGATAAATGCGAGGTGCTGCATTTTGGGAAAGCAAATCTTAGCAGGACTTATACACTGAATGGTAAGGTCCTCGGGAGTGTGGCTGAACAAAGAGACCTTGGAGTGCAGGTTCATAGCTCCTTGAAAGTGGAGTCGCAGGTAGATAGGATAGTGAAGGCAGCGTTTTGTATGCTTTCCTTTATTGGTCAGAGTATTGAGTACAGGAGTTGGGAGGTCATGTTGCGGCTGTACAGGATATTGGTTAGGCCACTGTTGGAATTCTGCGTGAAATTCTGGCCTCCTTCCTATCGGAAAGATTTTGTGAAACTTGAAAGGGTTCAGAAAAGATTTACAAGGATGTTGCTAGGGTTGGAGGATCTGAGCTACAGGGAGAGCTGGACAGGCTGGGGCTGTTTTCCCTGGAGCATTGGAGGCTGAAAGGTGACCTTATAGAGGTTTACAAAATTATGAGGGGCATGGATAGGATAAATAGACAAAATCTTTTCCCTGGGGTTGGGGAGTCCAGAACTAGAGGGCATAGGTTTAGGGTGAGAGGGGAAAGATATAAAAGAGACCAAAGGGGCAACTTTTTCATGCAGAGGGTGGTACGTGTATGGAATGAGCTGCCAGAGAATGTGATGGAGGCTGGTACAGTTGCAACATTTAAGAGGCATTTGGATGGGTATATGAATAGGAAGGGTTTGGAGGGATATGGGCCGGGTGCAGGCAGGTGGGACTCGATTGGGTTGGGATATCTGGTCGGCATGGACGGGTTGGACTGAAGGGTCTGTTTCCATGCTGTACATCTCTATGACTCTATGTAACACAGTTATTATATGTTTATATATAACAACCAAGCTTTAATCATTATGTACTTAATGTTACACAGTGCTGCTCTATTGCAGCTTTGTTTTTGTTAGTATCCTGGGCCAGTCAATGTCTGAATGTCAAAAAGCGGTCACACTGGAGAATAGTTTGGAAAGCATCACATGAGTATGAGTTTCTTTCCCAAGGTGGAAATGTCAAACACGAGATGGCATAGGTTTAAGGTAAGAATTGAAATTCTTAAAGGAGGTGCAAGGAATTTTTTTTTACCCAGTGGGTGATTGATGCCTAGTGCTGCCAGGGGAACTGGTAGAAGTAGGGACAATAGTAATGTTTCAGAGGCATTTAGACAGACACATGAACAGACAGGGAATAAAGGGAAATGGGCCATGTTCAGGCAGATAGGATTAGTTTCTTGAGTTTCTCCAATGGCATCATGGTTGGTACAAATATAATGGGCTGAATGGCCTGTTCCTCTGCTGTTCTATGTTCTATGGTCTATGTACTGTAACCCTGTCACTCAGAGGTAGCATTCTTACTTCTGAATGAGAAGGCTGTAGGCTTAAGTCCCACACCAAAGACTGCAACATTAAGTTTCCCCTGAAGTGTTGTTCTGAAGATGTTCTGCACTGTTAAAGATTCCATTTCTATAATTAAAGGTTAACTTGAGATCTCCCTCTCCCGTTCCTACTCTCTCAGCTGGACTGAACTGATCTCCTGACAACTGTAAAGGAAATTGGGGGGCTCGTCCAGTGTCATGGCCAATATTTATCAATATTATTACATGGTTATTTGTGTAAGTGGGCAACTCTTCGATTCATTATGTGAATTATTGGTCATTATAGGAGAGGTGATGCTGTTATGATAATGTCAGTGGACTGGTATTCCAGAATCCCAGGCTAATGTTTTGGGGATATTGGTTCAAAACTCACCATGGCAAATGGTGTAAGTGGCATGCAAAATTCTGGAATGAAATAAAAATAGTCTAATAACAACCCATGCAACCACTGCTGCTTGTCATTAAATCCCAGCTGGCCTTCCCTTCAGGCAAGGAAAATGGTCTCCTTACTTGGTTTGGCCTACATGTGACTCCAGACTTACAACAATATGGTTGATTCTTAACCACCCTCTGTAGCATCCCACACTGGTACTTAGGTGTAATGTAATTGCAAATCTCTGAAGAAAGGTCCTCTGACCGACTATATTGTTGATATTTAGTAGGAGTGATATGAAGGAAGGATGTAATAGTGGGCATTGACAACAGGGCTGGAAAAGACATATGGCCATGCTAAATTGCCCACAGTATTGGGTGCATTAATCAGAGGGAAATGGGTCTGGGTGGCTTACTCTTCGGAGGGTCGGTGTGGACTTGTTGGGCCGAAGGGCCTGTTTCCACACTGTAGAGAATCTAATCTAATCTAACCTAACTGGATTTAAATCTTAACACTCAGGTTAGGTTCAAGCCAGTCAGGAACGCTCTAATATATTTCAAGCTCTGTCTAAGCAAGCAGATATCAAGTTCTGAAGAAGGGTCACTGGACCCAAACCGTTGACTCTGTTTCTCTCTCAACAGATATCCTAGACCTCTTGAGTTTCTCCAATACTTTGTTTTTATTGTTCTTGATATGAAGTGGGATCAAATTGGCATGTACAGCTTTCAATTTTTATTGCAGAAGCTACAGAGAATGACTTTGATCTTGAGACCAATCGATGAAAATAATAGAAGTTCAGCTGTGGAGTCTGTGCCAGCTAAAATTTGTCTCCCTCCCCCAAACATCATTAGTTACAAGAACAATAAAGATCAGTAGAATGCAAAGAAGCTGTCTTAAACAAAAATGTTATATTAATTATTTGATGTATTATATACATACAAATTGATATGCTTGATTCAGTTTTAGGATACCATAATGTCATATGATTCTATCGTAGACATTCACTTAGTTTAATTATTTTTTTTTTAAATTCTACTTTTAAATCATTAGCACACCGAGATTAAAGTCATACATAGTTATAGGTGTTAAAAATATTCTTGAAATTTGAAGTCAAGCTAAAATCCACCATCATACCAAAGTAAATTACAGCACCATTACTCAATAATCCTATGTTTTACTTAATCAAATAGTTAAAACTTTAAATACAACTAGTTTCCTTAAGATATATATACTTTTTAAAACTAGAAATATATTCCCTAAATAGGAAGAAACATATCTGCACTAAATTTCTCACATTTTATATTTCAAATTGCTAAATATTAGCTTTCTTTTTACTGGTCCAGCAAATTAAGATATTCATTTACAGTATACCCAGTTTTGATTGCAGACTTCAAGTCATGAGTTGCATGAAGACTTGAAGCTGTAGGCCAATGTCATTTTGAAATAAATATTAAATATCTGTGACAGCTTTCTTCAGCAAGATGGCTTATTAAAATTACAATGTAATTAATAAAAATTCCTCATAGCATTATAATGGTTATATGGTTATACTATAAATGCCTAAAATCTAATGATCAAACAACTCACTTCAACACAATAAAAATGAAACTAAAAATCATTTATGTTTTATTTCTATGAAGTACAGTTTCCCAACTACATTATGCTGGAATATCATGTAAACAGAAAGTTGTGTTTCATTTTGTAATAGAAGTTAAGAGAAAAAAAAATGCAGTATTAGTTACAGATATCAGTCTAAACATTGTATAAGATTATTTTCTGGTTGTAGTTAATGGCAGTGTTTTACAGTTATTTATACAATTTAACAATGGAATTATAACATCTTTACTACTTCCCATATTGACTCTGGTCTATTGTCCAGCAATCTAAACCTACTTTCCTCTTTGGCAAGACAAAAGATTATTGTCAACTTCTCTGCTTCAGAAACTTTCACGATCACAACCTTAGTAGCAATAAAAAGTTAATTTATGCTTGTGGTCCATCCCAAGTTCAGCTAATTCAGAATCAACAGTAATCACATTTTCTTTAAAGAATATAAGCATCCAATCTTGCCAAAATTTCACCTTGCAAATTGGTACGCAAAATGATGTCACTAACATGTGTTTTCCAGTTAGCCTGGCTTATTCTGCTTTGGTTTTGCCAATTATTCCAGTCACATATTGGAACGAGTCAGCCAAGTAAAATCCTGAAAGCAAACACCATAAAAGCATATAGTCAAAAGGTAGTAAAAGGTTATTTGGCTACTTACTCTACAAAATTAAGTAATGCTATTAATACCATCTCTCAACACATTGATTGATGATTTAATCCTCAATAATGTTTAATAGATTTGGGAAAGAAAATGTCAGCATTGCTTCTACACACATTCAAAATGTTCTGCAGTTGAACGTGATTTCCAATAATTAGTTAGAGCTAAGAGGTGAATTGGAACTATAGTAGTTTTTCCCCACTTGCACTTCTACATGCAGAAATTATGTCACATCTGAATCGGCAAAAACACCAACATTTCTTTACCCTACCCCATTTCTCACCTTCACCAAAATACATGACCATGATATTGAACCAATAAAGAGATCTAACCTTCACATTCAGATCCTTTTGAGTAATGCACTGCAGCTATTTTTAACTTATTGCTTCAAAATTAAACCTAGACCTTCTAATCATAGGATTACACATGATATAAACCCACTTATTTGGTCCAACTGTCGATGCTGGCAGTTACATCAATCGCGCCACCCCTATCTTTTTCTTATCGACATCTATGTTCATCCATTCCCCCTCATTAGGCTGTCTAATTTCTCCTTAAATACATCTACATTCTTTGCCTGGACACTCCATGTGGTAGCCAGTTCCACATTTTCACCATTTTTTTAGGTGGTGAGGTTTTTCTTCTGAAATCCCTTTTGGATTTCTTGGTGACCATCTCCTTTTAATGGCCCCTGGTTATGTTCAGCCCTATAAGAGGAAACATTTTTTCTGTGTCCACTGTACCAAGATAGTTTGTAATTTGCAAAGCCTCTTTCAGTCACTCCTCAACTTTCTTTTATAACGAGCAGAGATCCAGCCTGTCAATCTTTTCTTGATATATATAATCATGTATTTCAGATACACTCTACATCTTCTCCAGTGCCTCTCTATTCTACTTATAAAATGGTAACTAAACCTGCACTCTAAGTGTGGTCTCATCAATGGTTTAGCATACCTTGTATACTTGTAGTTTTAACTAACTGAAAAGTCCTTTGTGCCTCTACTCCAACAGGACTTGCATTGCATTTTCCAAGTTGTAAGTAACCTCCCTATACTTCCTCTCAAAATGTACTAACCCTCATTTATCTGCATTCAAGTTCATTTGCCAAACATTTGCTCATTTGGTAAGTTTATTAATGTCCTCCCATAATTTATTGCAGTCCTTCTCACGATTGTTAATCCTCTCCATTTACATAATTTATAAATTGTAAGCTTGATTACAAAGTCCAAATCATTACTGGGAACAGCAGTGGCTGTAACACTGATCCTTGCAGAATACTGCTTTCAACCTTTTGTCACTTTGAAAAACTACACTTTATTTCCATGCTCTGCCTTCTATCCTGAAGTTGGTTGGTAATCCATTCTGCCTGCTTGTCCCTTACTCCACATTCTCTGGCCATACAACAGCAAGAGCATTATTATTCATATTTAATTATTTGTCAGAAATAAGCTGTAGTGCCAGAGAATTGGTCAATAGTTACGATAATCCCAATACTTGAAAAGGGCAACAGAAAATCTAACGGCAACTGTCGACAAGCCAGTTTAAGATCAGTGGTTTAAAAAAAATAATAGAACTGTTACTAAAGATGACAATAAAAACACCCAGAAGTATCATAATGAAGAGTCAGCATTGATATCAAAAGGGAAAATTTTGCTTGACCACAACTATAGAATTTTTTGAGGAAATAAGAAACAGATAAGCAACAAATGTAGTTTATCTGGATTTACAAATGCATTAATGCCTTTGTTATCTCTTCCCTAGATTCTTTCACTATACATAGCTACAAGCCATCCAGACCAGGAGCTTTATCCTCTTTGAATTTGTTTAGTTTATTCAATATATCCTTTTAGTTTGAATTGGATGTAACTCACTATTCCACTGATTATTGAATGTCATGATTACATGTTCTATCTCACTGGCAAATACATTATCATCTCCTAAATCCTCTCCTCTTTGGATTCCTCAACAACATTTGCCAACTGAAACTGAGATAACAGACAAGAGAGCGCTAATTCTTGGGTTCTTGGCAATGCTGTTCTTCCAAAGCATGACTGGCCGACCCTTCCTCTCCATAGGAAAGCAGCTGACCCCTATCACACATCCTCTCCAAACAGCTGGCTGAAAGTTAAAAACTGTCTGTGTGGGTAGTCTTGCAAAAATCTTGAATGCAACAATTCTATTGGCACTATCTTGATGTGTTGCTGGAACATCACTACCAAACACAAATTTAATTTAAAAGATTCATGATAAAGAGTATAATCATCACCACAGGAGGTCACTCTAAATACTATACACTCTACAAAATACACAATCATCTAAACATACATAGCAATTTAATGTGATTAACTATAGATATGTTCATTCACCTATCAGAATCTTTCAACTTTCTCCAACCTCAAAATGTCAGTGGCTGCTTCAAACCCTTAAGAATTAGTGGACTTCAAAATTGTTACACATATACAAAACTCATTCCTTCAAATACACTTACTTGTTTCTTTCTATCAGATGATGGGTCAATCATCACATTAATAAGTGATGGCAGTTTCTGGTCTGCTAAACATGCAGTAAGTGCCTTTTGCAGCTCCTCTGGTGTTTGTACAAAGTAGCCTTTTCCACCAAATGCAGTCATGACCTGCTCATAGTGAGCATTAGGTGAGAGAGAGATGGGTGGAGCTCTGAAAGAATTGAAAGAAAGTTTACGTAAATTTATATTTTAATTATTTATTGAAGGAAAAAAAGCCATTCCTTCATTTATTTTTGTTTAAATGAGAGCCAAATTACACAATTAATCATGGTTTCAAAATTCAGCCAATTCATAAATGCTATCCATTATTACATAAAAATATCATTCATACAATTGTTTCATCTGTAACATTGGCAATGTTTAGATAACGTCATTATTGGAAAGCATGTTTGACAATACCATGTTAACTGCTGCCTCAGTCATGTACAGTAACAAGTAAGATCAAAACAAAAGTTGCTATAAATTAAAAGCACATAATTCTCTGCAAGTTGAAGGAAGGCGATGGCCTAGTGGTTTTATCGCTAGACTGTTAATCTAAAACTCCCATACTATTCTGAGGGTTGGATCTGAATCCCACTGTGGTGGACTATGAATGAAATAAATATGTGAAATTAAGAATCTAATTGACCATGAAATCTATCTTGTTCACTAATGTCCTTCTGGGATGGAAATCTGCCATCTTTACCTGGTCTGACCTACACGTGGCTCCAGACCCACAGCAATGTGATTAATTCTCAACTGCCCTCTGAAATGGCTGAGCAAGCCACTCAGTTGTACCAATCATTATAAAGTCTCAAAAAAGCAATGAAACTGGACAGATGACCTGGCATTAACCTAGACATCAGAAAAGACTACAGCAGAAACAGCTGCAAACAATGTTGCAAAGTCCTTTTTACTAATATCTGAGGATTAGTGCCAAAATTGGGAGGGCTGTCTTGCTGACTAATCAAACAACAGCTCGACTTAGTCATATTCATGGAATCATTCCTCACAGACAATGTCCCAAACACCACCGCCACCATCTTAGGTATGTCCTATCCTACTAGAAGGACAGACCCCACAGAGGTGATGGCACTTTGGTATAGTCATGAGAGAGTAGCCCCGGAGATTTCAACATTAACTCAATGATTTCAACGTCCACCACCAAGAGTGGTTCAGCAGTAGCACTACTGATCAAGCTGCTGGTGTTCTCAAGGAAATAGCTGCTAGACTGGGTCTGCAGCTGATTACGAAGGAAACAACAAGAGGGAAAAACATACCTGACACATCCTCACCAACATGCCAGCTGCAGATGCATCTGGCCATAACAATATTAGTAAGAATGGCCACCGCATAGTCCTTGTGAAGACAAAGTTCCACCTTCACATTGTGATGTGTGGCATTATCTTGAACTCAAGATTTGGCATCCATGATGCTCATTAACAGCAGCAGAATTGTATTCCAACACAGAACCATTACCATCAATCCTGGTTCAATGAAGAGTGCAGGAGATCATGCCAAGAGCAGCACCAAGGCTTATCTAAAATTGAGGCATCAACCTGGTGAAGCCACTGAACAGGATTACGCACATGCCAAATGGCATAAGCAAGTGATAAAACGGAGCTAAGTGATCAGATCCAAGCTCTGCAGTCCTGCCACATCCAGTTGTGAAAGGTGGTGGACAATTAAACAACTCAGTGGCTCCACAAATATACCCATTCTCAATGATGGAAGAGCCCAACACATCAGTACAAAGGATAAGGCTGAAACATTCACAGGAATATTCACTGAGGAATGCACAGTGGATGATCCATCTCTGCCTCCTCCAGAGGTCACCAGCATCACAGATATCTGTCTTCAGCTACTTCAATTCACTCCATGTGATATCAAGAAACAGTTAGGGACAACGGATACTGCAAAGGTTATGGGCCCTGGAAACACTCCAGCAATAGCACTGAAGACTTGTGTACCAGAACTTGCCGCTCCCTTAGCCAAGCTGTTCCAGTATAGTTACAACACTGACAACATGGAAAATTGCCCAGGTATGTTCTGTACACAAAAAAAAGGACAAATCCAACGCAGCGAATTACTACTCATCTGCAAAGTGATGGAAGATGTCATCAATGGTGCTATCAAGCAGCATCTGCTCAGCAATAACCTGCTCAGTGACGCCCAGTTTGGGTACAGCCAGGGCCAATCAGCCCCTGATCATATCACAGCCATGGTTCAAACATGGACAAAAGGGCTGAGTTCCAGATGATATCAAGGCCGCATCTGACCAAGTGTGGTATCAAGGTTCCCTGGCAAAACCGGAATCGATGAGAATCAGACAGCAATCTCTCCATTGGTTAGTGACATACCTGCCATATCGGAAAATGGTTGTGGTTGTTGAAGGTCAGTCATCGCCACTCCAGGACACTTTTTCAGGAGTTCCATAAGGTAGTGTTCTAGGCCCAACTATCTTCAGCTGCTTCATCAACATCTTTCCCTCCATTATAAAGGTCAGAGTGGGATGTTTACCAATGATTGCACAATATTCAACACCATTCACAGCTCCTCAGATACTGAAGTAGCCCATGTTCAAATGCAACAAGATCTGCACAACATCTAAGGTGGACTGGAAAATGGCAAATAACATACATACATACATACATACATACAAACAAATATCAGGCAATGACTATCTCCAAAAAGAGACAATTTAACCACCGCTCCTTGACATTCAGTGAATCCTCTATTAACATCCTGGTGGTTAATTACAAATAACTAGGAACACATTCTACAACCACTGAGACAGAGAAGGCTGCATCAGGAGCACCCAACTCAGCTTCCACACATTAAGTTGCATCCTACCAACTTGTTTGAATATTTTGAAGAAGTCGAGGAACGAAGGCAAGGAACCAGCAAAGGCTAAAACATAAAATGACCCCTTGCCAATTCATTTCTCGAGCCTCCTAAAATTGATCCCACTGTTTTATTGACTCCTTATCATCTTTCATCTTCAAGTCTGAAGCAGCTGAGGTTATGCCAACATTTAACTTTTCTTAAAATATGCGCAAGCAAAATGAAATATAGATGATTTGTTTCCTACACATTGCAAAATTTTGCATTGCATGTACTCCAAGAGAAATGAAAATAAGAGTATAATGCTTTTATTTCAATACGTTTGTAAGTTTCATTCTCACAAATGACAGTAGTAGGATGATACTCAGATCATCTTTATCTTCTTCCACAATTCAGTGGGGTGCTCTCTCATCAGAGAGGTGACTGGTGGTAATTGAACCTGAGGGTCACCCCACCTCAGGCAAGGAGAGAGGCTGAGAAAGAAAGTCCTCCCTGGCAATCTCAGTCAGTATGGGAATTGAAACTACACTTCTGGCATCACTCAGCATCGTAAACTAGCTGTCCAGCCAAGTGAGCTAACCAACACTCTCACTGCCCGACAATTCACTGCACACCACTGAAGAGAAATTGCTCTGAAGAGAAAAGAGACAAAGAACTGCAGATGCGGGAATCCAAGGTAGACGAGCAGGAGGCTGGAAGAACACAGCAAGACAGCAGCATCAGGAGGTGGACAAGTCAATGTTTTGGGTGTAACCCTTCTTCAGGATTGGGATGGGTGTAAGAGGAACTGCAGAGAAGGGAGGGTTGGTGGGGAGGGTTTTGGGTGCCACAAGGGTTGAGTAGTAAGGTAGTGATAGGTGAACATAGATAGAGGGTACGGCCTGCTTGGTCAATGGGAGGAATGAATCTGGTTGGTAGCTGGAAGGAAGGGTCAGTCAGAGGAACGGAAGGGAAGAAAAGGGGATGGGAAGGGACGTTATTTGAAATTGGAGAACTCTATGTTGAGTCCTCTGGGCTGCAGGCTGCCCAGGTGGAAGACGAAGTGTTGTTCCCCCAATTTGCAGTCTGATTCGCTGTGGCAATGGAGGAGGCTAAGAATGGTCATGTCAGAGAGAGAATGGGAAGGGGAATTGAAATGCGCAGTGACTGGGATACAGTATCCGGTGTTCTCAATGTGATCTTCTCGACATCGGTAAGATCAAACAAATGAAGGGCAGGTTTCACTGAGCACCTCAGCTGTGCTCGCAAGGGCCAACCTGACCTCCCAATCACCGCCTGTTTTAATTCCCTTTCCCATTCCGTCTCCAACATGACCATCCTTGACCTCCTCCATTGCCACTGAGAATCAGACCACAAGTTGGAGGAACAACACCTGATCTTCCACCTGGGCAGCCTACAGCCTGGAGAATTCAACACTGAGTCGTCCAATTTTAACTAGCCCCTTCCCATTCCCTACTCCCTTTCCAGCTGCACATCCTCCCTCCATTCCTCTTGGACTGACCCTTCCTTCCAGCTACCAACCAGATTCATTCCTCCCATCAACCAACAAAGGTCATACCCTCTATATGTGTTAACCAATTCTTACCTCACCACTCAGCTCTTCTACCCACCCAAAACCCCACATCCCCCTTTATCTGCAGCTCCCCCCTTACACCCACCTTTAGTCCAGAAGGGTTACATCTGAAATGTTGACTTCTCCACTTCTTAATGCTGCCTGGCTTGCTGTGTTTTTCCAGCCTCCTGCTTGTCTACTCTGAAGAGAAAAGAAGTCTGATCATAGACACAATGCAAGATAAATAGGTGGTATGTAAAATCACCAGGCCATACAAGGATCTACATTTGAATGGAGCCCAGCCAAATGGAAGAGTAATTGATTTCACTGAACAGCCATTTTAAAGAAAATCGCATGAAGTGATTCTTAACATAGACAAACATCAATTTAGAACTAAAAGGTAACAACCTATAGCTCACTATTTGATATACAAATCATACTAACATCTCAGAAGGTGTGAAAAAGAAAACATTCAACCCAAAACATCAGAATGTATATTTATACAACAGCTTTAATTGTTACCAAGCAAAATACTTGTATATTATTGAGATTATTTATTTATTTATTAAGGAATAAGAAGAGACAAGCCATGGAATACTCAGCTGCCAATAAAGCAAAAAGAGAAATAAGCAAGCCCTGTAACGTTAGTGGTCTGGAATAATAGCTTCGTTATCAAAAAGGCACTTCAGCTAGACAAAGAACAAACTGCACCTCCTAGAAACAAATCACACTTAGAAACAGAATTTTGCTTTATACCCTCCAAATGAAAACCTAACAATCAAGGCCTTGGTTTAGTAAAACTTCATTTAGTAAAATTTGTTGCACAAACACCCACTGATATCCCAGCCCAAAAGGAATCATTGATATCAAATAATTGTTTTTCTATGAAAATAGATGAATCAAGACTCTCATTAACAATGTAGGTCTTGTTCTGTGATCAGCAATGTGAACTCCCTCAATAGTTTACTGTCATTACGGTCCAGCACCTGCTGCTCTTGCAGCATCAGCTGTAGCTCACATTGTAGTCAGTGGAAACTCCAGTCGCTCTGTATGCTGTCATTTTGACTGAGAGGCAGTGGACGTGATCTATTTGGATTTCCAGAAGGCTTTTGACAAGATGCTGCACAGGAGGCTGCCAAATAAGAGCCAATTGTATTAGGAGCAAGGTCCTGGCATGGATAGAGGATTGGCTGTTGGGTAGAAGGCAGTGGGGATAAAAAGACCTTTTTCAGGAAGGCAGCCAATGACTAGTAGAGCCCCACAAGGGTCTGTATTGGGACTACAGCTATTCACATTATACATTAACAATCTGGATATAGGAACTGAAGGCATTGTTGCTAAGTTTACAGATGTCACAAAGATAGGTGGAGGGGCAGGTAATGTTGAGGAAGTTGGGAGGAAGTGCAGAATGACTTGAAAATAAAATGTAATGCTGAAAAACAAATTCACCCCATAAGCTTATATATGTGTGCATATAGGAGCAACAGATTGAGTGTGTCCACGTGGGTGTGAGAGCAATATATATATATATATATATATATATAGTGCTATGTGTGTGTGTGTATGTGTGATAGGGTGTGTTTGAGATGGTGGGTGTGTTGGTGAAAGTGTGGGAGGTGTATGTGTGTGCATATGAGACAGAACTTGTGTATGAGGGAGGGTCTGCGTGGGTGTGACAGTATGTAGGAGTGTGTGTGAGCGTTTGTTCGTGTATCTTGCAGTGGGGTCACCTATAATGTGACATGAACCCATGGTCCCAGTTAAGGCCATCCCATGGGTCCCAAACTTTGCTATTAGCTTCTAATCAGCCACTCTGTGTTGTTGCTTGCCCCGAAGTCCTCCTTGGAGGACAGTCACCTGAAGATCTGAGGCTGAATGTCCCAGACTGCTGAAGTGTTCACCGACTGGAAGGGAACACTCCTGTCTGTTGATTGTTGTGTGGTGTCTATTCATCCGTTCCCATAGCCTCCACTCGGTCTCGCCAATGTATTATGCCTCAGGGCATCCTTGGAGTTGAAGATTATCAGATCAACTATGATCCAATTGATTGGCAGAGCAGACTTCAGGAGCTGAATGGTCTACTTCTGCCCTGTGCATTATGTCTTATACATGAGGCCCTTGCTGGAGTACTCTGAAGGGTTCCATTGGACTGATCAAACCACTGAAATTACATCCTCAGAACCTCTATGGTCTGCTCGATGGCTGATTGAATTGCTATGTGGATCCTCTTGAAGTGGACCTCAGGCTCATCAATGATGTAACTTCAAATTGTGAAACCCAACACCAACCTCCTCTTGATGCCTGAAACAATCCACAGGTTTAGATTTTCAGTGTCATGATAACCTTCAGATGCCACATGGTCACCATCCCCCATGGAGGACACTTGCCCTGCATGATGGCATAGAGACCAGTGATGGCCTCACTGGAAAAAGAGAACCTATGGAGACATTTACAGGTAGTTAGGCCTTAGACAGTGGACTCTGTATGGATGACCTGTTTTCAGGATATGGCTCATATATCCTTCTACCATATTCTCTTACCTGCTGACCCCAAAGTAGACCCTTTTGTCAGCCTGATTGTGTTCTCCTGTTGCTGGGCTGAAGTCCTCCTTTCCTCTCTTTGATTCTCCTCATACTCCTCAACAGGGCCTCAACCAAACTCAGGCCAAATGATGTCCATGTCAGGTAGCCTCTCAGTTTTCAATGCCTCTAATGCAAATGCCATATCAACAATCCCTTCCCTGCTCATTTCTTGAGCTAAAGCTACAGTGCTCAGAAACACCAGTGGAACATGCTCCATCAGTATTGGCACCTTCATCCTCCCCTCTACTTTCATTCATCAATGTCCATATTGTTCCAGCCACAGCCCCTGCTGAATGAAGCCAGCATGAAGCTCTGTCTTGCTTGCTGCCTCCTTTTACTATGTGAAGTCCTGACAGACCGTGATTCTTCAGTGACATTTGGAAAATTAGTCTCAATTGTTTAATTATTTGGCTTAACTACCTTCTTATTCCATTCATCTGCAATATCCTCTTGTCATGACAGTTACAATCAGGAATATAGACTATAGATCAGGAATATCTAACCACACAAAGTAGGGCCAGGACACGTAGGGCTTTCAGTTTCTTGATCTTGGTCTACTTTACTACACAAAGTTAGATAACATAATCTACAACATACATCTAATTTATATTCTAAGATCTAGAATTAACCTGAGGTAAATATGGATAATAATAAACTATACCACTGCACCCTATAGAGTTCAGCAAATAGCAAATAAAGACAAGACAGATCCCTCAGATCTTTTGGCAATGTTCCACATGATATTAATGACCCTTTGGGCGTTCAAACCTCATTAAAATTTGACAAGTGATTCCAATTATTTATTTTTTGAAGTTATGCAACTCTTTATGAAGTACTCCATCACAGATTGTCTCAACAACTGTTCGTGTTCTGGTATTTCACCCTTCTTTCCTGAGCTTAAATTCCTGTGCATTCTGGGAATTGTTCTCTACCTCTCACTCACAGATACAACTCCAGCTTTTCACCAACAGCTAACTTCACCCAGCTAATACTGTCTGTGGATTTTTTTTTTCCCTGAGGTCTACTCATACAATTCCTTCACCTTCCTGATTCTTAAAACACAGAACTAGCCAACTATTCTTTGACTTCTTTCTGAATCCCCAATTCACAGAACCTGTACAGTTTAGTTATCTTCTGAGCAGTCCAGTTGAACAGCCTGCTTCTGTTGGCCCCTCTCTCATGCATTCCTGTCCAACCTTAAGGTTTGTATTGCTCTTCAGAGACCCTTGAATTGTTTTTGAGTGGCCTATTGAAAACTTAGCAACAAGACCATTTTTGTATGTAGGTTGATTTGAATGTGGTCACCGAACAACCATTAGTACACTCAGTTCCTGGAATTTTACACTTCACAGGTCATTTTCTCTTACACATCAAATGGATACAACTAAAGAAAAGGAATCCATCACAAGGGAAAAGTGTGTTACAGAGTGTGCATGGATACTATAAAATTATTTGACATCATTTGTACACAAGCATCCAGACTAATAAATTACTAGAACAAAATAACAACGTGAGCAAATGAAAAAATTCTGCTTAGATAACTCATTTTTTAAAAAAATTCTTCCTTTTACCCCACCACCCAGATGTTCCAAAAACAGTAAAGGGTAAAATGAACTAACCTAATCAAGTTCTGACCGATAGCACACCAATATCTGATACCTGATACTAAGTTATGATACCTTTTATTCAACAATCAGTACAAAGCGCACAAATATACCTCAGTCTCCATAACTTTGACAAGCTTGACCATTAGGTAATGTGTTTGCAATTGGCTTATTATCTTGCAGCCACTTGGACAGATTACTGAAATGGGATCAGCTCCAGATACAGTTCTGTACATTCAAAAGGAAGCTTTTGTACTCTATCGTGCACATTGAGATTTATTCACCATTAAAAGGTTCTTTACTTACACAATTGCAACATCCCCTACTTCTGCCAGCTCTTTCCATGTGCCCTCATCCACTCCACTGTAAATTCCGTTATTGTTTACTACAATTACCACTATTGGCAAACGGTACCTAAGATTAAAAAAAAATGTTTAGAGGAAAATCATATTCACATGCACATGAGACAAATGAGAGAAGGAAATACATAATGAATGGTAGGATCTTGGGAAGCACCAAACATCAGAGGGACTTTAGCGTGCACGTATACTAGTCCCTGAAGGTAGCAGGAAAGGTGGATAAATTAGCACATCAAAGCACACACCCCAAAGTGGGGGTCCAGATCCAGCAAAAGACTTGATCGGAACCGAACCCAAGTCTTGGGCTTGGAGTAAAACCACAGAGAGTTTGTATGATGTGGAGTATAATAGCAGGCTACTGTAAGCTCCTGTGCACACTGTTTTCATATATGTGACTGTTCAAACAGAAGTCTTACTGATTATCCCATGTGTCTTTCATGTTACTCTCTGCTCTGTAGGTTTTATCTATTATGGAATATGGAAGCTTACTATTCAAAACTAATGATGACTTGCTAGTGATAGCTTGGTCTGACAAAGATTAAACAAACAATAGTAGGGAGTTTCATTGTTACCTGTTACCACACCAAAATAAGTAGGGCAGTGAAACTATCTTCAGTAAGAAGGAAGCTGGTTAAAACGTGCTGAAGGCATCTTTGAGTCAAAGTCAATATTTGTTTAAATTAGAAATCGTTTACCTGCCATTGGAAACACTCCTTTGAAAGTGCACTAACACAGCATCTTTTTTTGAGCACAGGATCTTTCAAAGTACATAACAACCAATTCAGGACATTGCAGTAAAGTAGGAAAACCAAATGGAGAATATCTAAACAGCAAAGTCTAACAGGGAGCAAAGCAACAATTCCAGGTTATGGTTGAGGGATTGTTTTGATCTGAACATTGGGAGAAAAGCCCAGATCTTGATCAAATAGTACCACAAGATCTCAGTTTGCACATTCTTAATGAATACATGCAATCTGCAAGCATTTCCTCCTCCAAGAACAAACGATAGATCATTTTATCAAGAAATGTTAAGGCTGGCACTTAGTATATCTTTTTGCAGCCATTTTGAGAGGGTGAACTTGCTATCAGGATTATACATGGATGCTGATTCTGATGATGTGTCGATGGTGATCACACTTGCCTGTGTGAACTTTGTGGAAGTGACCAATTAACAAAATGCTTCTCTGAGCTTTGTCCAAATGGGACAGTGGACCTACTGCACAGGCAAGAGAACTGAATATCCACCAAGGTTGTAGGCAGCCGGCAGCTCCACCAGGAAACTCCTGATGTTGGTGTGAAATGGCAAGGACATCACATGATGGAGGTGCTCTCCAAGGACAGATTAAGAATGGCAGCAGCTGCCAAGCTATCATTGTGGAAGGCACTGCAATAATACAAAACAAAGAACTGCAGATACTGAAGATCTGAAACGAAAACAGAAATTGCAGGAGAAACTTTGCACATCTGCGGAGAGAAAGCAGAGTTAACATTTCGAGTGCAGTGACCCTTGTTCAGAACTGTGACTGCAGCTGTGGTCTGTACAAAAGCAGGGATTTAAAAAGGAGGCATTGACAGACCACCAGCTTGAGGCTGGGAAACCCTCTCCACAGCTGACACACACACACACTTGCGCCATTGCAATCAGCCCTTGAGTGGTGCCCTAATTATCTTAATTGGTTGCCCACCTCCACGAAATAGACAGAGAAGTCTGGTCCCAATCCGAGCCAGGAAAACTCCATTGAGGCGGGAATAAGAGACGATCTGTCCCAATGCAGCTCCTCCCTATTTTCCTGGCTGGCATCCCACCTCCAAGCTTTTCTTCACAGGGCTGATAAAATGAAGCCCTGGATTTCTGGTCTTCCTTTCACTATTTTGTAGTTCGTGCTTTCCTCTCAATTCCTTCACTGCCACTTTCTCTTTCTGGTGTGAGGGAATTCCTTTTCAAACAGTGCCAGAGTATAATTTTAGAAAGCAATTAACCTTTCGGAACATAGATGTTGCTCATGCATGCCTGAGGAGCTGCGCTGTCACTGAGATATGCATACTTCGCTGAATAATTGTGTGCGATCCACCTTCAGAAAACTTGAAAAATTGCATTGCCAGGACAATTATATTTTTATCAATAGTAAATATTACACGACCACCCAAGCACCTAACCATCTACAAACATCAGCACTGACAAAATTACAGATGTACACAATTAACTGGTGGATACTTTGATTTAAAATTATCGTCTCCAAAATCCTGTGAACAGCTCACCAATCTGAATAAAAATGTTAACACTATCACTGGTGCTTCAGTACCTGTGGTTGCCACAATCGTTTAATGAGCGTTACATAAGCAAAAAAATGTTTTTCCAAAATAATAGGAAAATAGACAAGGAAGCAAATTTATTTTAAGAATCATAAGCTGCCCGAGTCTCAGTAGGTAAATATGGCATGTCTCGTTGTGTTAAGATTTCAAATCATTTCTTGGTTCCTCCTGATCTTAGCTTGGTTTATAGAGTAGACAAAGCCTCAGTATCTGATTCTGAAAGACCAGGAAATAAAGAGGATTCATTTTTCTGCAATGGCTCCCGGTTATACAAAACTGGAAAAGGGTGTTGCTAGTGACAATGTGGGATGAATGGGGCCAGGGCATTATCTACCTGGATCTTATAACCAATAAAACAAATATTTGTGTCTTGTCCTTGATTTTGTTCAATAAATTGGGGAGGTTACAGAGGAAAAGCTCTTTTGATTGGATGAATAGAATTGTTAATCAGCACGGAGGCCCCCAAATCCTTCTTGTGAGCTACTGGCTCACAGCCTGAACCTTCTCCCAACAATTCCTTCTCCAACATTCCTATATTCCACTGTATGACTGGTTCCACTAGCTGCTGTTGCACACTTTTCACTCCCTTGTCATCTTCTTCTGACTTGACACAGGATCTAAAACCTGTCACTTAATAGAGCTGAGCACTTCCAATCAGGGATGGTGAGTACTGTTCTGATGCCAAGTCATTATTATCCAAATTTTCATCATGCCACATCTATTCTCCTATCTCTGTGTCACTGACCCCATATGAAATTCTAGGTCTATCACCTCAGGGACTGAGGAGCAGAGGATTCTAAAGTTCATTGCATTGATTGATAGAGGTAGCTGTTTATACAATAAACAACTGCCTCCACTCTTGGGTGCTTTTGGTGAGGTAGGTGCCTCAAATCCAAAGTGTGCTCATTAGAGTTGGTCAGAGCAGGTCAGAATTTTGTGGATACAGTTCAAAACCCAAGATATTCCTTCACAGAGGTAAAGCACCCACTCAGAAATGTTCTTTGGAGACGTTTGGGAAATATCAGGAGCCTTTTTGGGCAGGTAAGGTATTCCATGGAGGGAGGTCAGATGCTCTTTGGGATTGTTAAACGTTGACATGAGTATGTGTAAAAATCTAAGACCACATTGGAACGATCAAAGTTGTCAAAGAACTGACAAGATGTCAAAGAGCCATCAAATCTACAAAATACAGAGGAACCTCGATTATCCAAAAGACATGGACGGGGAGTATTTTGTTTGGATAACTGAATGTTTAGGTAATCGAATGCTGTACAACACAGTTTAGCTAAGCATCGGGACATTGTAATCTTGTCCAGAAAATCCATAATTCAGATAATCGAATGCTGGATAATCAGGATTCCTCTGTAAAAATGAATATTATTTTTGTTAAAATAATTCCATTTTCAGTTCCAGTACTGAAGCATACAAACCAATAACAAGGTCTATTCTTTCATATCCTCAGAAGTTTATTGCATTACCTGCATATAGTCTCCACTTCCATGCCAGAAAAGCCAAAGGCACTGTCTCCTTCAATACAGATAACCCGCTGATGGGGACTCTCATCCTTGGCAATCAGTGCTGCAGCTACAGCAAAACCTAGACCTACACCCATGGTGCCGAAGGTGCCAGCATCCAATCTAGAACAAGATCATCAGGGAGAACTTTTTATAGATTTTAGTTGTAATAATATAAACCAGGCACAGTTTGAAAAAATACAAAATGGAAACATGAAAGATGGCCAATTGATGCTTCCCGTCTGTTCTGGTATTCAATGGGAATACAGAGGGACCTCGATTATCCAGCAAGATCCCAAGATCCCAATGTTTGGATAAACTATGTTATCCGGCATTCAATTATCTGGAATTCGATTAATTAAAGGGAATACTCCCCGCCTGTGTCCTTCAGAAAATCGAGTTTCCTCTGTACAGCTGATATGCACCACTACTCCGTCTACCTGTCTTTGGTTTATATACTGATCTATCCTTGTCCAGCAAAATTCTATTGAGATCAGATTTAGGATGATTATATGATATCTGCCACATTTTAGTGGGAATGGCTTCTGCACAATTCACATTTCCACCATCCTTTCAATGGAAATGTGCTTCCTAATTCCGCTGGTCGGCTGCACAGAGCTTCAAGGTCCACACGTGGCACAGACTCCAGAAGTGGACATCAATGCCATGTTGCAGCTCAGGGCTGCCATCTGACCTCAGCCACTCAACGGCAATGTCCTGCCTGGCCACAATTCTGTGGAATTTGGGGGAAAACCCAGCAGGGTTCCTGCGTAGGCCATGAATGGGAACAGGAACGCCAACGGTCTTTTCGCAGCAGAGAGCGGCAGGAGCTGGGCGGAAGTTCAGACGGAGCGCAAAGCCGGTCGGGAAGGTAAGTGATTGTTATTAGAGTGGGTGTGTTCTAAACCCCAGGTCCTACAAAGTAGGGTCTCCCTCCCTCCCTCCTCCTCTAACCTTAATTAAGAGTCCACAGACTTGCCATAGGAAGAGGGTCTAAGGAAGTTTAGATCGAAGAGTGAGGCTTCAGCTCAGGAATCTTGATAAGGAGGTTGAGTAAAGAGATTACGCCACAGTTGAAGAGGGTGAAAACATGACTGCTCAGCTGGTTCAGTGCGCTACGTGTTTGATGTGGCAGGTCAACGACTCTGGTGTGTCTGGCTCGTATATGTGTGGAAAGTGTGCGCACCTTCAGCAATTGACCGAGCATATTGCAGCACTGACGAAAGAACTCGAAGACCTTAGGCTCATCCGAGAGAACGAGATCTTTCTGGACAAGACCTTCAGTGATGTTATTACACCAATCATGCCAGAAGAGAGCAGAAGAGTGCAGACGATGAGGAAGGCAGAGAGGAGACAGGTGCAAGAGACGCCGGGAGAAGTACCTGTCAGGAACAAGTTGAAGCTTTTGGAAACAGTAGAGTCTGATGACACTGCCTGTTCGCAAGGCGGCCATGTTTGTCAATCAAAAGTTGCCGCAGAAGCAGAGCGGAAGAGTCGGACATCGCATAGAGCCGTGGTAATAGGGGACTCCATCGTGAGAGGAACTGACCGGGGTTTTTGTGGCAGCAGACGGGATTTAAGGATGGTGTGTTGCTTTCCTGGTGCTAGAGTGAAAGACATCGCGGACAGAGTGCAGGACATCCTCAAGGACGAGGGTGAAGAGCCCGAGGTGGTGGTACACGTCGGCACAAATGATGTCGGGAAGAAGAGGAGGAACATACTACAGCGAGACTTCGGAGAACTAGGAAGAAGGCTAAAAAGCAGGACGTCCAAGGTGGTTATCTCCAGTTTGGTTCCAGTTCCTCGGGCTAGTGTGGCCAGAAACCGGGAGATAATGGACTTGAACGTGTGTTGGGGAACTGGTGCAGGAAGCAAGGTTTCAAGTTCTTGGATCACTGGGGTATATTTTATGGTAACCATAAATTCTACAAGAGAGACGGCTTGCACCTTAATAGATCAGGGATCAGCATTCTGGCAGGCAGGTTTTCTGCTGCAACACCGCTACATTTAAACTAAGTAGCGGGGGGGAGGGGACAAGCTGGATGTTTAAAAAGGAAATTGAAGAGGTAGTTAGAACAAGAGAAGTCAAGAAAGACAACTGTATCAAGGAGGCAGAAAACTGGAAAAGGCATCATGCTGTAAAGTTGAGTGAAATAAGGGTTGAGGGGAAGGGTGAGAGCAGTAACAAATTAAAAATTCTATATATGAATGCACGAAGCATTAGACACAAGGTGGATGAGCTTGAGGCTCTTTTGGAAATTGGCAGATACGATATTGTGGGGATAACTGAGACGTGGCTTCATGGGGACAGGGCCTGGGAAATGAATATTCAAGGCTACACGTGCTATCGTAAGGACAGACTGACGGGCAGAGGGGGTGGGGTGGCCTTGTTGGTAAGGGAGGATATTCAGTCCCTTGCGCGGGGGGACCTAGAGTCAGGGGATGTAGAGTCAGTGTGGATAGAGCTTCGAAACACTAAGGGTACAAAGACCCTCATGGGAGTCATCTACAGGCCCCCAAACAGTAGTCTGGATGTCGGATGTAAGTTGAATCAGGAGCTGAAATTGGCTTGTCGCAAAGATGTTACTACAGTTGTTATGGGGGATTTTAACATGCAGGTAGACTGGGAGAATCAGGATGGTATCGGGCCTCAAGAAAGAGACTTTGTGGAGTGCCTCAGAGATGGATTTTTAGAGCAGCTGGTGCTGGAGCCGACCAGGGATAAGGCAATTCTGGATCTGGTATTGTGTAACGAACCAGAATTGGTCAGTGACCTCGAAGTGAAGGAGTCATTAGGAGGTAGTGACCATAATACAATAAGCTTCAATCTGCAATTTGAGAGGGAGTGGGTACAATCGGAAGTGACAATATTTCAGTTGAATAAAGGGAAATATGGAGCTATGAGGGAGCAACTGGCCAAAGTTCAATGGTGCAATACCTTAACAGGGAAGACCGTGGAGGAACAATGGCGGATATTTCTGTGTATAATGCAGAAGTTGCAGGATCAGTTCATTCCTAAAAGGAAGAAAGATCCCAGGAGGAGACATGGGCGGCCGTGGCTGACGAGGGAAGTAAAGAAACATATAAAGTTAAAAGAGAAAAAGTATAACTTAGCGAAGATAAGTGGGAAAACTGAGGACTGGGAAGCTTTTAAAGAACAACAGAGGATTAGTAAGAAGGAAATACGCAGAGAAAAAATGAGGTACGAAGGTAAACTGGCCAAGAATATAAAGGAGGATAGTAAAAGCTTTTTTAGGTATGTCCAAGGCAAAAAAATGGTGAGGACAAAAATTGGGCCCTTGAAGACAGAAACAGGGGAATATATTACTGGGAACAAAGAAATGGCAGAGGAATTAAATGGGTACTTCAGATCTGTGTTCACTGGGGAAGACACAAGCAATCTCCCTGAGGTAACAGTGGCTGAAGGACCTGAACTTAAGGGAATTTATATTTGCCAGGATTTGGTGTTGGAGAGACTGTTAGGTCTGAAGGTTGATAAGTCTCCGGGACCTGATGGCCTGCATCCCAGGGTACTGAAGGAGGTGGCTCGGGAAATCGTGGATGCGCTGGTGATTATTTTCCAGAGTTCAATAGAATCGGGGTCGGTTCCTGAGGATTGGAGGGCGGCTAATGTTGTGCCACTTTATAAGAAGGGTGGGCGGGAGAAAGCAGGAAATTATAGAGCAGTTAGTCTGACCTCAGTGGTGGGAAAGATGCTGGAGTCTATTATAAAGGATGAAATTACAGCACATCTGGATAATAGTAATAGGATAGGACAGAGTCAGCATGGATTTATGAAGGGGAAATCATGCTTGACTAATCTTCTTGAATTTTTTGAGGATGTAACTCGGAAGATGGATGAGGGAGATCCAGTGGATGTAGTGTACCTGGACTTTCAGAAAGCTTTTGATAAAGTCCCACACAAGAGGTTAGTGAGTAAAATTAGGGCGCACGGTATTGGGGGCAAAGTACTAGATTGGATAGAGAATTGGTTGGCTAATAGGAAACAAAGGGTAGTGATTAACGGCTCCATTTCGGAATGGTAGGCAGTGACCAGTGGGGTACCACAGGGATCAGTGCTGGGACCG
Source organism: Chiloscyllium punctatum (assembly GCF_047496795.1). NCBI lineage: Eukaryota > Metazoa > Chordata > Chondrichthyes > Orectolobiformes > Hemiscylliidae > Chiloscyllium > Chiloscyllium punctatum. Next base: position 65,953,064 of record NC_092746.1, read on the forward strand.
CAGCTTTTTACAATATATGTAAATGATATAGAAGATGGTATCAGCAATAACATTAGCAAATTTGCTGATGATACAAAGCTGGGTGGTAGGGTGAAATGTGATGAGGATGTTAGGAGATTACAGGGTGACCTGGACAAGTTAGGTAAGTGGGCAGATGCATGGCAGATGCAGTTTAATGTGGATAAATGTCTGGTTATCCACTTTGGTGGCAAGAACAGGAAGGCAGATTACTACCTCAATGGTATCAAATTAGGTAAAGGGGCTGTTCAGAGAGATCTGGGTGTTCTTGTCCACCAGTCAATGAAGGCAAGCATGCAGGTACAGCAGGTCGTGAAGAAGGCTAATAGCATGCTGGCCTTCATAACAAGAGGAATTGAGTATAGAAGCAAAGAGGTGCTTCTGCAGCGGTACAGGGCCCTGGTGAGACCACACCTGGAGTACTGTGTACAGTTCTGGTCTCCAAATTTGAGGAAAGACATTCTGGCTATTGAGGGAGTGCAGCGTAGGTTCACGAGGTCAATTCCTGGAATGACAGGATTGCCTTACACTGAAAGACTGAAGCGACTGGGCTTGTATACCCTTGAGTTTAGAAGACTGAGAGGGGATCTGATTGAAACGTATAGGATTATGAAAGGATTGGACACTCCGGCAGGAGGAAACATATTTCCGCTGATGGGGGAGTGCCGAACCAGAGGACACAACTTAAAAATACGGGGTAGACCATTTAGGACAGAGATGAGGAGAAACTACTTCACCCAGAGAGTGGTGGCTGTGTGGAATGCTCTGCCCCAGAGGGCAGTGGAGGCCCAGTCTCTGGATTCATTTAAGAAAGAATTGGATAGAGCTCTTAAAGATAGTGGAGTCAAGGGTTATGGAGATAAGGCTGGAACAGGATACTGATTGGGAATGATCAGCCATGATCATATTGAATGGCGGTGCAGGCTCGAAGGGCTGAATGGCCTACTCCTGCATCTATTGTCTATTGTCTATTGGAAGAGAGGCACCTTCCTCTTGAAGGAAGGAAAAGAGGAAGGAAGGACGATAGAAAGGAAGAGAGAACAGTAGAAAGAAAGGGAGAAAGAAAGTATGATAGAACAGTCAAATAGTGGAAATATATTTTGACCATTTGATCGTTTTGTTTATTTTTGTGACATCAATTCACTCGGAAGACAAACACTGCAGGGAATCAAATGAGGACATTCCATTGACTACTGCGTTTTGAGAGTCAAATTCCATTTGGCTGACATAGTTACTTCAGTAACATAAATACACTGACATGAGAAAGGCAGACAGAAAGGCAGACAGAAAGGCAGAATGAACAACTGAAAGAATGGAACAGAGAACAATAGAAAGAATGGGAGAAAGAGAGAATGACAGAATGATCAGAATGACAGAATGTCAGAATAGGTACATTACTGAAGTAACTATATTAACCAAATGGAATTTGATTCTCAAAATGCAGTAGGCAAAGCAATATCTTAATTTGATTCACCGTCGTATTTGGCTTCTGAGTGAATTGATGTCACAACAAACATCCAAAACGATCAAATGGTGGAAATCTATTCCTTCCTTCCTTCCTCCCTCCCTCAATTCGATAATTGCATTTACTTTTGTGACATCGATTCACTCGGAACACAAATACAACATTAAACCAAATGAGCACATTGTATTGACTACTGCATTTGAGAATCAAATTCCATTTGGCCAACATAGTTACTTCAGTAACATAAATACTCTGACATAAGAAAGAATGAAAGAAGAAAGAATGAAAGAAGGAAAGAAGAAAGGAACAAAAGAAAGAAGGAAAGAAGAAGAAAGAAGGAAAGAAAGAAGGAAAGAAGGAAGAAGGAAAAAAGAAAGAATGAAAGAAGAAGAAAGTGGGGAAGGAAGGAAACGATAGAAAGAAAGAAAGGACGATCGATCACATGGTAGAAATAGGTTTCACAGTTGGGCCCTCACCCACCTTCAAGTGCTCCCAATGCTTTTGGCCGTTTCAGAGACACCACCCAACTCCAGGAGTCTCCAGCTGTCACCACTTTAAGATCCCTCTCCCTACCTGGTCCCAGGGTTCCCAGCACTTACACCTGCGGGATGTAGTCCCAGCATTGGCCATTGCTTCCTGTGAGGCTGCTGGGATTGCCAACCTCAATCGGATTAGCCAGCAGCTCTCTGAGCCAAGACTTCCTCCTGAGTGAGGAAATGAGGTCTCACACCCAGCTCTATCCAGTATTGATTCCTCTGGAGCTTTCATTGAATGACTTGGACAAACTATCAAGAGTTTTGCAGAAATACAAAGCAGTTGGTAATAACCAAAATTGCTCTTCTTATTAAGTATTAATTTGACCCTTTATTTACTAAGGGAATAATTACCTGTGCCTAGGCAGGTAGTTTTGCAACACCGTACGTCCAATGTCCATGGTATTGGCACCCTCACTGACTATAATACAATCTTCTGGTAGCACTGCTTGGATGTTGTGGAACACAGTGTAATAATTCATGGGCAGGGTTTTCTGTGCAGCCAAAGCCTGGAATTCAGAAAATCTTGATTCGTCAAGTAATAATCTATTCCGATATAAGGTGACAAGTAGCCAACTGACGCTTATTACCATGGCTAAGTTATTACATCATGAGCCTTTTGAGGACTGTGTAAACTCATGATCATTGGTAGCATCTTGTTCTATTAGAAACTCACTTCAGATAAGACATTGAAACAAGTGTGTTCTTAGGGTCCAGTATGGTCTGTGTGCACTGATCAAAACTCCTCCAAACTGACAAATGATTGCATAATTTAAGATGATACCAAATCATAATACTTTGGGATAGGAGTTTGCATTGCCAAGGGTGCAGCCCGACAGATAAAATGTTAAACTAAAGTTTCAGTGCCTATAGAGGTGAACAGGATGTAACAATGTTGGTGGCTACGGTACTGATCCAACAATCATTAAATTAAAGCCAACATGAAGTCGTAAAGTTGTGAGACTCAATTCCAAAAAGCTCATCTATTTAAATGACACTAAAGCAGGAGGACCACTGTTGAAATCCAAATAGATTTACAAGGCGAAAGACCTGCTCCTGCTACCCAGTCTGATCTGCATGTGACAGTACTTCCACTTGATAGAAATAAATACTAATGCCCTGAGAACCACTCAAAACAAGCAAACAGTATTACCTTGCTAGTACTGTCATATCACAAAAGTATGTATAAAAGACTTTCAGGAGTGAATTTTCATTTTCAGCTGAAATGATGTGACATTGACAGACATGGCCAAAGATGGACTCACTGTTCAAAATATTTTATTCATTCACAGGTCATGGGCAGCATTGGCTCAGAGACAATCAAGCAACTGCCATATCATTTAAGTTGGACTGGTATGTGATTTGAAGGGAAAGTTATAGGCACTGGTGTTCCCTTGCATCTGCTGTCTGGTGACAATTAAACATGGTAAGCAGGTACCTAAAATTGGAGGGCCAGGAGAACAGCGAGCCCCCGCAGTCAGGGGTTGAATGGAGAGGGCGAGGGGGAGAGGGCGAGGGGGAGGGGGCGAGGGGGAGGAGGCGAGGGGGAGAGAGTGATCTGTTGCCCCAAAACGGAAGAGCACCTGAGTTACACTGAAATGAATTTCAAAACTGGCCACAACCTGTGATGACTATGGTGGAAGACACTCCATAGGGAGACCTATGACCATGGATATGGAGATCACAGAACGTTGGCTACTGAAGGTATGGTGAGAGGTTCAAATACAGTATAAAGTGCTCCCCTCAGCCCTGGCCAAATCCCTGCATTAGTTCAGCTCCGGACACTGCAGCTGGCCTCAAAACCTTGGCCCTTTAAATGGCTGCTTGTGGGCATGCAGCCAAGTTAACTGTCACTCCACCAAACCGGACACGACTTAAAACGGGCCAGAGTTAGGAACCTCCGGACCAAATAGCACCTCACTGGGCAGCCCCAATCTGCCAGGCCTCCTGTATCCGTGCCTACCAATACCACACCCCATCCCTCCCCCTCCACCACATCCAACTGCTGTACAACTCAAACATTCTACCCGAGAAGTGTGGTTTCACCGACTTTGATATTTCAATAAACATGATGGAGATTCAATTAAATGCTCACTATTCAGCGCCAGTTGGGCAATCTTGCTGCAAGTAACACTTTTGTTTGATTCACTTAAATAAACATTTCTGAAGCAAGTGATGACTTCTTCGAAATAAATGCTTTTCTTCTTTATCGATTGGTTAGATCATTACTGTAGTTTAAAGTGTTCTTTTTTATGGCATATAGTTACCAGTCAGGGCAGTTACTGAGTAATAACCTTTTTAGCTACCCCTCAGTAGAAAGCACTAGATTTCCCATGTGGATTACCAAAATGGCCAGTACAGAATAATGTAGCAAACTAATTTATAATGACATTTTAAAAATGGTTCACAATTTCAATAATTGCTGATTTCCAAAAAAGAGCTATTCACAGAATCATAGAATTCCTACAGTATGGAAGCCATTTGGCCCATCATGTCTACACTGCCACTCCAAACAGCATCCCACCCAGAGCCACCCCGCTATCCTATCCCTGTAACCCTACATTTCCCAGGGCCAATCCACCTAACCTGCACATCTTTGGACTGTGGGAGAAAACCCATGCAGACACAGGTAGAACATGCAAATTCCACACAAAGTCGCCCAAAGGTGGAATCGAACCTGGATCCGTGGCTCTGTGATGTTAACTACTGAGTTATCATGCCCCCCTATCTGTTCCTGAAATAGAAAACATAATTTTTTTATTCAGGTGATCATTACCCTGCTGTGCCTCTCAGATTTCTGAGCGTATTTCAAAATTTTCTACACTCTTGTTTCTTTCCATCACACCTGTAGCCACTTGTTTCTTAATGCTAACAGATTGTCACTACTTCTCCAGCCAATGTTATTTTCCTTGAAGAAGAGTTGAGAATAACCTCTAGAATATTCTTTCATGCAAATAGAAATTAAGCTGTCAATGAAAATGTGTGAAATATTTCAATTCTCGTTTTAACACTCAATGTAAAAGTGTCAGTCAAACCTACAAATTAAAAATAAACTGAATAATCATAGCTCATATCTTAAATAGATCATAATCTTTCTGCTAGAATTTTCCATCAGTCTTTCTCCCCTCAGAAATATAGCCTTCTGCTGGTTGGAACACTTCACTCTGTGATCCAGAAAGAAACACAAATGAGGTTTCAAATGTCAATCAAAACTGACATTTTAATCACATCCTCCCAGGCTGCTGTCAACAATTTATTTAAATTAGTAGTAGTTTAAGAAATTTAACCATAATGAATGGCATAAATGACACAAGTCACATCTTTCCATCAATATACAGAACTGCATTAATTCAGACAATCATTTGCAATAGAAATATATCATTCAACAGTTTTGCCGATTTACCTTGGATTCTTCTTCATTGTCTTTCATTTTCTCCTTCAAGCGAAGCCACCATTCAGAGTTGGATGCGTAAGTCCAAGGGTTAATCCTGAAGCACTCCAATAACTGAAAAACAAAAGTTGCAGTTATATCACTGAATAAGAGGCAGAAAATAAATAAATTCATATATTGGAAATAAATCATTGTGTTGTTTTTTTTTCAAAATCTATTAAAACAAGATACTAACAGAACTGAAAGAGACTGTAGATAGTTACATGGAAGAGGTTTCCTGTGAGCAGCCAATGTGCTGAATGAGAAATGCTTACAAAACAACCTACAATGGTAAATGTTAATGCAAGAGTGTGATCACAAATTGAGAAAACTTGAATGAAGATTGAAGACAGGAAGCATGGATCCTCTGCAAGGCACACAGGATGTATACAATGCTGCACAGTCAGCTGTGCCAATTCATCTTACCATGTTTCTACCCACCAATGGAAACAATTTCACTGCTTCGGTCTTAGTTATTCCCTTCATAAATTTATACGGTTCTATAAGATCCCCCCCTCCCTCATTCTTCTAAATTCCAATGAGTAAAGCCCTAGTTACCAAATCCCAGATTGCAATTGAATATGTACAGGGAACAATTTCAAAGTGTGCAGATGATGTAAAACTCGGATGTAGAACTTAAGAGTCAGAGATCTCCTGCACGGGATGGCTCAGTATTAGTACTACTGCCTCACAGCACCAGGGACCTGGGTTAAATTTCACCCTCAGGCAATTCTCTGTGAGGGGTTTGCACATTTGCCCTGTGTCTGGATAGGTTTTCTCTGGGTGTTCCAGTTTTCTCCCACAGTCCAAAGATGTGCAGGTGAGGTGGATTGTCCATGGTGTCCAGGGATGTGGAGGCTTGGTGATGAGCCATGGGAAATGCAGAATTACAAGGACTGGGTGGGATGCTCTTCAGGAAGTCGGTGTGGACTCAATGGACCAAATAGCCTGCTTCCACACAGTAGGGATTCAGTGAAAAAAGGCCTGTGGTCCATCACATCTGTGCCAGTCAACACTTCAAAAGGCCATTGCCAAGCTAGTAGAGTGAAAAGGTATAGTGCTGGAAAGTCACAGCACGTCAGCCAGCATCCGAGAAGCAGCAGAGTCAGCATTTCAAGCATAAGCTCTTCAAAACATTGATTCGCCTGCTCCTCAGATGCTGCCTGACTTGCTATGCTTTTCCAGTGCCACATATTTTGACTCTGATCTGCAGCATCTGCAGTCCTCACTTTCTCCTAAGCTAGGGGAGTGGGCAGATGGGTGGCAGATAAAGCTCAACACAAAGAAGTGCGAGGTGATATATTTTAGTGGAAATAACTTGGACATACAATATCAAAGAAAGAATCCTATCCTATGGAATGTGGAGGAGCAGACAAAACTGGGTGTGTGTATATGCACAAGTCATTAAAAGGTGTCAGGACAGGTGGGGAGAGCAGTTATTAAAGCATGTGGTATCGTCTGCTTTACCAATAGGGACAAAGAGTACAAGAGCTCTGGAGACAGCAAGAGATGTTTACTTGAATGATTTCAGAGATGAGAAACTTGAGTTATCAAAGTAGATTTGAGAAGTTGTTTCCTTTTTGGGGGGGGGGGGGGGGGGGGGGAGGGTGGGAGGATTTGAAGAGATTTGGTACATGAGGACCCAATAGCTGGCCCCAGGGGCTTGCTGTGCTTGGGTCAGAAAGAGGAGCTACTGTATTCAGTTTAAGAATCACAGGTGGGGCTAGGGTCCAGGTAGGAAACAGGACCACAGCCTATGATTCTTGTCCCTGTCCTTGGATAACTGTTAAATGAATGCCTCTAAATCAACACTGATAGCAACTGCACACCCAAGACTTGATCCTTCCCACCACACCCAATCTAACCACTGACTCTTTCATCCAACCCAGAATTGACAACCCCAACTACACTTAACCTGATCACACATTCCCAGGCCTTTATACCCTCCCCAATTCCAACAACTCCCTGCCAGACACCAAACTGAAATCCCCGCTCCATCCTCAGTACCTGGCTCCCTAGAACCCCAGGCCTTCCATATAGCCTACAACACCACCTCCACACCAACACGTTCCAACTCCCGATACATCTAACACTAATCACCCAACTGCCCCCTAGTCTCCCATTACCACCTCCCAGTTAGAACTCCAACCAGATCTGTCCCAACAAATTCAAAATTTCACCCCTCTCAACCTAACCCCTTCCAACTTATCCAAAGTACAGATCCACTTACCTGCCATCATATCCTATCATCCACTTGGAACCCTATCCTACCCACTCACCCTCCTGCCACTTCAATCCCCAGCCAAGTGCCACATCAATTCCTCACACACCTCACACCTAAACCCTTCATCCACTTGTCACTTGTCACCCAATCGGTACCCTAAACCCAGCTGCCACTCTCACCCCTCACTGATCTCATGCACTTACTTCCCCTCAGTAGGTGTGACAGTGTTTCAAAACCTTTCAAACCTGGAACATGGCAGAATGTTGAATATGGGACTCTAGTTACAACACTCATCCACTATATGGCTACCAGCCATATAGATTCCTGGTCTGGACTAAAACTGCTTTACCTAGCTCAGATTCCACAATGAGAATTCTTCAGAACGTAAGTGTGGATTTTTTTATGGCTGATTAGGATTGGAATCCATTCCCATTCATATAACATGGAGCAGTACAGTGCAGGAATAAACCCTATAGCCCACCATGTCTGTGCTGACCATGATGCCATTCTAAACTAATCCCATCTGTCTGTACATGGATCATATCCCCCTACTCTTAAACATTGCAATCGCACCTGCTTTTACCATTCCTCCTTTCAGAGCATTCCAGGCACCTAAGTAAAAATCTTTACTTGTACATCTCCTTTAAACTTTCCCCCTCACCTGATCAGGATTAGATTCCCTACAGTGTGGAAACAAGCCCTTCGGCTCACCAAGTCCACACCGACCCTCCGAAGAGCAAACCACCCAGACCCATTCCCCTACATTTCCCCCTACACCTAACGCTATGGGCAATTTAGCATGGCCAATTCACCTAACCTGCACATCTTTGAACTGTGGAAGGAAAGCGGAGCACTCGGAGGAAACCCACGCAGACACGGGGAGAACACGCAAACTCCACACAGGAGCGCAAACACCAAGGCAGGAATTGAATCTGGATCCCTGGTGCTGTGAGGCAGCAGTGCTAACCACTGAGCCACCGTGCCGCCCCTACGTTTTTGGGCCCACGTGTTCACCATCCTAAGGCCAAACAAACAGACTGCAACCATCATTAATTAGGCTTCACAGATAGTCATTGCATCAAGGCAACAGCATAACAGTCAATAGAGTGGAGAACACTATTGAAAGAAATTGTAAATAAAACAGTTATCTATATATTAATAGCACTTGGTGAATAAACACACAAGAACACTAAGCTAAGTAAGTTAGCAATAATGAAATCATTAAATCCTCAAGCCATTAAATCCTATAAGTGTTGTATTATACATCAAAAGGTTGCAGCAAGTTCAATTTATTTTGGAAAACAATGAAGTCCATGTTGCAGTCCTAAGAACTGGTATCTAGGGAGCATTGTTGGAGAAAGTCTACGCCTCTGATTTTTTCAAGACTTAACCCACGACACCTTCATGAGCTACACTGCCTGTTATTCATGCAGCTTTCTCCACATGCTCCACTGACTTTCTATTTATTAATCTCTGCAGCTGCACACAATGCAGCTATTTCAGATGCTGAAGAGTTTATTTACTATCTTCACTGCAACAAACAGGCGAATGCAAAAAATCAAGTAATGTTTAGCCAAAATAATTGAAAATGACTATTTACCAAAAAGATATAATGTGCCTTTGCAATAACATAAATTACAATGTTTGCTGCTAAGATAATTAGTGCTTCCTGTATTTCAAGTTTTGTTGAAAGTGTGCGTGGATCATGAAAGCAGTGATAAAGACAGGACTGTAATTTGTACACTACTCAAACCGGATTTAATTACTCCCAAGTGTGATATTATAGACTTCAGAACTTTAATAACTGTTCATGGGATTGAATGACTCAACAAAGATAAACTGTTACACTCAAAAAGGATCAGTAATAACACTGTCTGGAATAAACTATTAAAGGACAAGGACAAACGTATACTGGAATTGAAAGCAAGTGGAGGTTATATAGACAAGATTGCTTGATAAACTGAATGTTTTATACTATAAGCATAACTGATTGCCCTGCAGAAGAAATTAAGGAGTTAATCACAGGAAAGCTGCGTCGTCAAACAGACAGTTAAGGCCAAATGTTAAAAAAACAAAGAAGTTACTTTTGGTTGGAAGGCATGCTACATATTGTAATAACGGACAGACTTTGAAAAGATCATCAATATATCACCTCAGAGACCAAAGGATGAAATTCTGTATAAGAATCGAACACAAGACAATTGCAGAACTTTAAAGAACAACACGCAGAAGGACCAAACTCTGGAAACTTCCAGAGACAGGCCATCATTGGTTAAACTCCTGGCCAGATTTCATCATTAATTGGGTAATAGGAAGGTGCATTGCATGCTTACACTTGCTTCCTTGAGGGGTATTATATTTAGTTACTAAATGCAATAAAGTTTGAATTATTGTTTCGGTACTTGATTGTATGTGAGATTTCTTAATAAGTAGTCAAATTAAACGTAAATTGTGGTGACTTGCCCACAATATAAGCTATGCTAAGACTCAGCTAATCTACAGATCTGGTGTCAGGCCAATGATTACATAGTGCCAAGTGAAGTTGGCAAGATTCAATTAATGTTGCAGATCACACCAGATCTGCTTGCACTCTGCTCATGAGTCACTGCTATACATCCATGCAAAGCTTTTGTATGCAGCACGTACTCCCTTGTCTGTCATATTTCAGCTACTGTGGAAATTTTTATGCATACTTACCAGTTTTATTCTGCTCAACTGATAAATATCAATATTTAACAATTATCATTTGAATCAATCAAGTTGCTGTAAAACAATTTTGCATCTATTTTCACCCTTGGCCATGATTGTCTTCATGAGCTTCCAAAATGCACAGAACTGACCTGGCCTGGGATTTTGTTATTAAGTTTAATTATAGACAAACTGGCATCAGCAGGCATGTATAAGGTGACAACAAATTGATGTGGTCGGATGAGCAGCTATCAATGACAAAGGCCTTCTGTCTGCCAACAGGTATGTGATTAGTTCCCAGGTACCTGAACAGCTTGTGGATATGGATTGTACAGCCAGAAGCTTATGGATCTTTGGAATGGGACGTGTCTGTCTCTTTGTAGTCAAAGATACCTAGAGCTTGAAGAAATCCAATTTATTTTCCCTCACCAGTTACTGCAAGCTGTGGCTTTTACCCCAATAAGCTAGAGACTTTATAAGTTGTGGACCAGTCGCTCTGTGCCTCCTGCAAACTCATGAAACTATCTGTAGAAGACAGACCGAGGAACAGCATGACTTAACAAGTGAATAGAATCATTTCTTGAACCCTGTGAACAGGGACCATTGAACTGCCTTGCCAGCATCTCCCTCCATGCATAACACTCATTTTTTGATGGGTCTGTCTACATGAGAGTGTAAGGGGGGGATGTTTTCTAAAGGGGTCAGAATTTTAATTACTAGTTATATGTCAACACTTCATAGTTATTTACCTATAGCTGGAATCTATTTATGTCAAATAAATAGTCATTTCTGCTAAGAACAATTTGTGTTTTTGTGGTTCATGCTTTGACAAACTGGGCTGATAAAGACAGGTAGCTTGAGGAAATTTCGCACACTTTTATAAAATCTTTAACTTTTTGGATAACAACAGGTATAGTGAGGTTTTCTAATGGGCTACCCAGCAAGATGCGACAGCAGACTAGTCAGGAAGCCAATCTCAGCCCTTGAGGACAATGGCCCAGCTCAGTTAAGTCCCTTAACCTTACCCCTTTCATATACGAAGCTAAGCACTCCTCAGCTTTTAGAACACAGTCAAACATTCATAATGTACATACTGGTTAAAACATTAACTTTCAGAATCACCTGAGCTTGAAGGAACACTGAGTATTTTCCATTTCAAAGAAGGTTAACTGTCAGTCAATGGAGTGGAGGTTGGAGCGAGTTGAGAAGAAGGTGATTATTAAAAAATTTTAACAATCAATAGCAGGGCATTTTTTAAAAAATAAATTGTACATGACATTCAAGTTGAGTCCAAAATATTTGTCAACTGCTTTGAATACATTAAAGCACTCTTCCTCCCCAATTTGGGAAAGTACGATGCTGGTCAATATTATGGCCAGCTTACCTTTGCAGTACAGCATCCTATGATCATTCAGTGCATGAAAATGTTACCATACAGCATCAAATAGTGACTTTTGAAGATGTCATGATGTTTAACACTCACTGACTCCTCAGCTGGTTTCTCCTACTGGTCAAACTCTTCAGAAGGGTGCATTTTTCAGTATATTTCCCAAACATCCTATTGTTCCAAAATTTCCTATTGTTCTCAGAGGCAACCTGACCTCAGAATAGATGTATGTGCTTTTAATATCTAAGGACTTCCTGACACATGAATAAACTAGATCTAGAAAAAAGGAAATCTGTTTTTACAGTCACTATAAAATCACAACTTCAGATATCTTGAGCAGATTTCCACTTCCAAAATGTGATGGAAATCTGGCCTGTTAAATTTTTAAAATTACGATTACATGTGCAGGCATTCTCTCACGTACAGCAGTGTTAGTTATTCTCAGTCACCTAAATGGAACGCTGAAGGATGTTTCAAGGTCTTAATGCACAATATCCAACAATGTGATAATGTAACTCAGAATAGTGAAAGGTAAAGGTCACCATAGTCCTACAGGACAATAGGCTGATTTCCCATTAGGCAGAGATGACTCTGGTGGTGGCTTAACCTCAAGATCAGAGTGGTGTTGGAAATGCACAGCAGGTCAGGCAGCATACGAGGAGCAGGGAAAACAAACATCAACATTTTGGGCAGGAGCCTGATGATCATTCTTTCATCATTCCTGATGAACAGCTCCTGCCTGAAATGTCAATTATCCTACTCCATGGATGCTGCCTGACCTGTTGTGCATTTCCAGCACCAATCCAATCTTGACTCTAATCTCCAGCACCTGCAGTACCCACTTTCACCTGATGGTTTAACCTGACAACCACCAGATCTCAGGTGAGGAGAGAAGTTGAGAAGGAGATACCGTCAGGGTAACCTCAGCCAGTTTGGGAATTGAACCCATGTCGTTGACATCATCCTGCAATGCAAACTAGGCACCCAATCAACTGTGCTAACAGACCATCTGGGAAGGAATAGAATCCGACTGTTCTAAACTGAATATTGCTTGATTCACACACACACACACACACACACACACACACACACACACACACACACACACGTTCTGTGATCTGTTACGACACTGGGCAAACCCTCCTGCTTAATTTAAAACCAGCAATTCAAAAGATTTATCTCATGCAGTAATCTGTAAATATTTGAGTAACCAAAAACGATTTAAAGTAAAAATTAACAACTTTATTTCTTAAAGTATAACAGAGAATAATTAACTAACAGCTATTTACAATTCCTTCCTCTAACCTATCTTTTACCTTCCTTTCTATAATACTAGTCTGATAAAACTCCCAATTAAGATTTACAGAAAATTCAAATTTTAAAAACCAGCCAGCAATCGAATCTTCTCTTTATATTAGTCAGTGGATTTGATCCCCAAGTTAGTGCTGAGGTTTTTCTCTGAGCAAACTTCGACTCTAGACAGGTACCTCTCAGAGAGTTCTGACTAGCAGTCTACAGCTGTTGGTCTTCTGGCAGTTCTCCTCCCAACTGTTCAATTCTCCCCAGTCTTATACACCAAAGCATCAGATTGTGTCATTGGCTTATAAGATTGTCAATATATACACTTCAGACTTGATTGGAATTTGGTACTTTTTGGGGTATAATTTAAACTAATTGGCCTAATTTGAAACTGTTTTGGTGTTTCCAAGCAACCAGCTACCCCAGTAGCTGGACTACATGTTACATTGTTTGTTATTGAGAACACTTGGTGCTGTCACTGCTAGCTTTTAACTCTCTTAAAAGTACAGTCCACACACATCTTCATAACAGGTTACTACAAAGGTGGACAATAACACTTGGGAAGAGGCCTGATATGATTAATTGAAATGCTTAATTTCATAATGAACAAGTGGACACAAAAGGTATTAAAGTAAATTCCAACACATTGGCTTCATCTCAGACCTCTCCTCAAAAACATGCATCTAAGTTTTGCAGCAGCACTGTCAGCAAAGGATTAACCACCATTTTTCCAACTAGTCACTCCTTCTGGGGTTTGATATTTAGACCCCTTGGGGGCAAAATCAGTGACAAGCAGGAACTAAAAGAAACCCCGCTGCTAGCTCCAATTCCTTGGCCTCATCCTGCATGAAAAACCTAGCAGAAGGTGGAGATTGTTTAAAAATGCAACATTGCAATCAAAGAACCCTTTGGTTTAAAACACAAATCTTCCACCTTGGAACACTCCAATCACAAGGAATGAATGCAGATTTCTCCAGCTTCCTCATTTCCCCACCCCCCATCTTATCTCAGTCCCAACCATTGGACTCAGCACCGCCTTCTTGACCTGCAATCTTCTTCCCGACCTCTCTGGCCCCACCCCCTCTTCGGCCTATCACCCTCACCTTAACCTCCTTCCACCTATCGCATTCCCAATGCCCCTCCCCCAAGTCCCTCCTCCCTACCTTTTATCTTAGCCTGCTTGGCACACCTTCCTCATTCCTGAAGAAGGGCTTATGCCCGAAACGTCGATTCTCCTGCTTCTTGGATGCTTCCTGACCTGCTGCGCTTTTCCAGCAACACATTTTTCAGCTCTGAAGACACAATGAGTCAAACATCCCACAATGTAACAATGACATAATTCACAACAGCAGAATTGAAGTTTCGTATATTTAATTAATTCATGGGGTGTAAGCATTGTGTGTTGTCAATCCTTAATTGCTCTTCAGAAGGTACGAAGCCTTTTGGTTCGGCTGCAGTCCATACGTATTAGGTAGGCAGTTATCAACTGTACTGAAACGTTTTTAATTTCATTGGGTTAATGCACCATAAATTGAACCAGTTAATCTCGAGTCATACCAAATGTTACTTTATTTTTGCAGGTTTGCACAGTACCCCAATTTACCTGGCTTTCAGATTAAGATTGGTAGAAAGCCCAGAGCAACTTTCTGTAGAAAACAAGAATGATTAATTATTACACGTAATTAGACTACAGCTACAAGCAAACATGTACAAACCACTCTCACCTAACAGTACTGACTGAAACTCTCATGCGGTTATAAACTCCCCCCTTATATACAGCAAAAGTAGGTTATTTGTGGAGATAGAAAAACTACAAAGTTATTTTCATGGTCTTTGCTTCCCGATTCTAACAGTGGAAAATATCTTTCTTCAGCTTGCCAGGCTCTTGGTATTCAGTTGACTTTATTTGGAAGCTTCCACTGGTTTGTAACAATAAAGTGACCGATTCCTTCGGAAAATATTACGATTTATCAATTCAAAAGCCACAGCTCACAACAACTGATATAGGGATAGTAATTGGCTTTCTTCAAACTTAAATTGAGCTTTTTTTAAAATACTGCAGAGAACAGGCAACCTCTCTGAACAGCAGCATACCATTCTGTGATGATTTTCTCTCTCACTCTGCCTCTGTAACTAACTCCCAGTTCCAATCTGCTCAGTAAGCTGAAAACCAATCAGCTTCACTTGTAAACAACTCCTTAGCTCCTGATCATCTGCAGATAATAGACAATCACAGCCACAAAACAGGAGCTCACAACAGGTAACAAATTCCTTGCTTTGAAATTATATAGCCATCTTGGTAATTCCCCTGTTTTTAGAAAGTTATTTTTCCTTACTGTTCACAGTTTTTAAAGACACAAAAGCTAAGAAGATATAGTTCTTTTATTTTATATTTATTCATGGAATTTGGACATCACTGGTTGTTCTAGTACTTATTTCCCATCCCCAGTTGTCCTTGAGAAGATGGTGGGAAGCTGCCTTCTTGCACCGCTGTAGCGCATTTGTAGTAGACACACCAAAAATGCTGTTAGAGACAGATTACGTGGACTTTGAACCTGCAACACTGAAGGAATGGGAATATATTTTCAAATCAGAATGATGCATAGCTTGGAGGTGAACTTGCAATATGCTGGTGTTCCTATGTATCTGCTGCCCTTCTAGACAGAAGTGGTCATGGGTTTGGAAGGTGCTTTCTAAGCAGCCTGGGTGAATTTCTGCAGTGCATCTTGTAGATGGTACATACTGCTGCTACTGAGCATGCATGGTGGATGGAGTGGATGTGGTGCCAATCAAGGGGGCTGCTTTGTCCTGGATGATGTCAAGCTTTTTGAGTGTTGTTGGAGTTGTACTCTTCTAGACAAGTGGGGAATATTCCATCACACTCCTGACTTGTGCCTTATAGATCATGAATAAGCTTTGTGGAGGTCAAGGAGGATTTACATGCTGCAGGATTCCTAGCTACTGACCTGTTCTTATAGAGACATCATTTAAATGGCTAACTCTTTCTCTCTTCAGAGATGCTGCCTGATCTGCTGAGTTTCTCCAGCACCTTCAGTTTCTATTTCTGATTTCCAACAGACACAGCATTTTCTTTTACACGGCTAGCCCAATTCAATGTAGGGTGAATGGTATGCCCCAAGAGTGTTTAAATAATGCAGAATTCAGCAATGGCACCCCATCTGAATTTCAATGGGCAATGGTTGGATTCTCTCCTGTTCAAGGTGGTCAGTGCTTAGCATTTATGCAGTGCAAATGTTACTTGCCACTTTTCAGCCCAAGTCTGAATATTGTCCAGATTTTGTTGCATTTGAACATGGTCTGCTTCAGGATCTGAGGAGTCACGATTATGCTGTACATTGTGCAATTGTCGGCGAACACCTCCAGTTCTGACCTTATGATGGAGGAGAGATCATTGATGAAGCAGCTGACAATAGTTGGCCTGGACGCTACCCGGAGGAACTCCTGCAGAGATGCCTTTGAGCTGAGATGACTGACCTCCAACAACCACAACCATCTTCTTTTGTGCTATGGATGACTCCAACGAGCTAAGAGTTTTTCCTTTGATTTGCGTTGACTTCAGTTGTGCCAGGGCTCCTTGATATCACGTGTCCTTGATACAAGGACAGTCACTTTTGCTCACCTCTGATATTCAGCTCATTTGTCAAAATTTGGATTAATGCTGTAATCAGGCTAGGAGCTGAGTGCCCTCAGCAGAACCCAAACGGAGTGATTTGCCTGCAGTGTCAATTAGTGGATTCCAGCCCTTCAGCCCATTGTAACAGCATCTGCTCTCCAAATGAACAATTGACTTAGTTCTATTCTTCCACCTTCTGTGTCACTGCATAGTTTTCTTTGTCAGATAAAGGTTCAATTCCTTTTTGAATGTTTCTGTTGAATTTGCCTCCACCACAGTCACAGACTATACAAGAAAGCTTTTTCTCATGTCAGTTTTGCTTCTCTTACCAATGACTCTAAATCTGTGTCATCACATTCGAGAACCCTTCACGAGTGGCAACAGTTTCTCCCTATCTCTTTTGAAAGCAGCCTTCATGATTTTGAACACCTCGATTAAATCTCCTCTCAGCCTGGATTTTCTTCAAAGAAAACAATTCTAATTTCTCAAATATATCTTCATGAGTGAAATTCTTCATCCCTGGAACCTTTCTTGTGAATTGTTTTCTCACTGCTTCCAAGGCATTCACATCCTTCCTAAAGTGTGGTATTGAGAACTGGAGGAAATTAGGATGAATCAGGTGTTTTGTTCAAGTTCAACATCATCCTTTCACTCCTGTACCTTATGCGCCTATTAATAAAGCCTACGATTTTTTTTTTAACCATTCTCTCATCCATCCTGTCACCTCAATAAAATCCAAAAGAACTGTGGATGCCGAAAATCAGAAATAAAAACAAAAATTGCTCAAAAAGCTCAACAGTTAATGTTTTGGGCTGAAAATGTGTTGCTGGAAAAGCGCAGCAGGTCAGGCAGCATCCAAGGAGCAGGAGAATCGAAGTTTCGGGCCTGAGCCCTTCTTCAGGAATCATGTCCAAAACGTCAATTCTCCTGCTCTTTGGATGCTGCCTGACCTGCTGCGCTTTTCCAGCAACACATTTTCAGCTCTGATCTCCAGCATCTGCAGTCCTCACTTTCTCCTAGTTAATGTTTTGGGTCCAGTGACCCTCCATCAGAACTGTTGTGAGAAAGGGTCATTCAACCCAAAATGATAACTCTGACTTCTCTCCACAGATACTGTCAGATTTGCTGAGGTTTTCCAGCAATTTCTGGTTTTGTTTCTGCCACCTTTAATGACTTACGCACAAACACACTTGAGTTGCAACCATTATGTTATGTTGCCTTACACTTGGACCTTAGGTTTCCATTCTTTGCTGTTGATCATTTTCCATTAGTCCTTGTGCCTTCAGTCTTGCCAATGCTTTCACAACATTCGTCTCTCTATTGCAGCACTATCTGTTTACATTGAACATATTCAATTTTCCCAGCGCTTGTTGGAACTGACATTTGAATCAGTAACAAATTACAACAATAAAGTGACCTCAAAAATTAGTTGCAGAAAGCACACTTCCATACATGTTCCTATCCATTTGGAAATCAACTGCATTCCTAGCAGCAACTTGGCCTTTTCTTCATATTTCTTCACAAGATATCTGTGCTCTGCTCCAGCTTCAAGAACGATTTGCATTTACTTAGCACTTTTCACACAATCAAACTACATTATAACAGTAGTAAATATTTACTTTGGTGTAAAGCAGTTTGGAACATCCTGAAGTCATGAAGGTGCTGTATAAATGCAAGTCTTGAAGATCTTGTGGGTGGCACGGTTGGTGGGCGACACAGTGGCACAGTGGTTAGCACTGCTGCCTCACAGCGCCAGAGACCTGGGTTCAATTCCCGCCTCAGGCGACTGACTGTGTGGAGTTTGCACGTTCTCCCCGTGTCTGCGTGGGTTTCCTCTGGGTGCTCCGGTTTCCTCCCACAGTCCAAAGATGTGCAAGTCAGGTGAATTGGCCATGCTAAATTGCCCGTAGTGTTAGGTAAGGGGTAACTATAGGGGTATGGGTGGGTTGCGCTTTGGCGGGTCGGTGTGGACTTGTTGGGCCAAAGGGCCTGTTTCCACACTGTAATGTAATGTAATGTAATGTAATGTAATCTATTCCTAAAGGTTTTCGGGCAGTCTTAAAGAAGAGGTTTAAGATGGCAGAGAATACAGCCCACACACACCAACAATGTTGCAGCAAAACCAAAATCAAGCATGTGCAAGGGTCAGATTAGCAATGGCTCAAATATTTCGAAGGGTTGTCGACTTGGAGGGAATAGCAGAGAAATGAAGGGGGCGAGGTCATGGAAAGATTTGAAAAACAAAGATGAGAATTTCCAACTCAAAAGGCAATGCCAGAAATGACACCAATGTATATCAGCAAGCAGAAGGGTGATAGGTGAATGAGACTAACAGCAAATTAAGATATGGCAACAGAGTTTGGATTGCACAAAAATATGTATTACAGGGAGAGTATTAGTCCAAACTGCTTTACACCCATAGCTGTAGTATACCTGTTGTTCAGCTGTTCAGTATACCTGATCAGCTCAATGTTGACACTAATTCCAGAATTAGAACGTTTTTAAGGCACTGACTCACTCCCTTGGTGAAGGCAGCAACAGAGCTGTCTGTAGCTCCAGATTTCCACCATCTCCAGCCTGACCCACTTTCTCAGACAGTGCAGACTGCAGAGGATCTAATGCAGTGTTTAAAAATAAACAGACTTATTCTTTCACTTATGCTATTCACAATACTCTACTCCTTACTCAACAAAATGGAGAAGATCCAGATCTCCATTAAGAAGACCTTTTTGAAACTATTTTTCAAAACTATTTTTGAAAATTACTGCAGATGTTCTAAATAGGTGAAAATGATCTATAGCTTAGTTACTAAATTTAATGCTTATTTTGTACAGCTCTTTAATTTCATAGGTCACTTAAGAATCATTAAGTTCCTCTGTGAACAAAAAGTGTATTAGGTGAGAAGCTGATGAGTCATGAATAAAATGCTTTTGTTTCACGAGGTTTTGAAACAAACAAGAAACAAGAGTAAGCAATTCAGTCTCTTGAGTCTTCTCTGCCATTTAATAAGATCATGGCTGATCTGATTGGAAATTTAACCTTGCAATTACAACAAATCATGATAACCTTTCACTCTTTGTTTATCAGGAACCTAGCCACCTCTGCCTTAAAAATATTTAGACTCCGCTTCCACCGGATTTTTCAGGAAGAAAACTCCTAGAATTCATGACTCGTGAGAAGAAATTACATCTTTGAACCACCATGAATGATATTAGCTAAAAACATGCTGAGAAACCAAATGCTCCTATGCACTTCTCTGATGAAGGTAATGAGGCTGGAGGAATATGGGAACGAAGTGGGCAAGTGTGATTTTAACAATGTAATTGTGTTCAGGCTAAATGCACAGGCTGATTCAAATGACTAATTTCACGTAACATTAACGTAGATATCAGATTTCTACGTTGGCAGCCTTAGTGGTCAGGCCTATATGTGGTCGAAAGCAAATGCTGAGGTAGAGTATGACATCAAGGTTGAGTACAGACTGGTTCAGCCTCAGGCAGTTGCCAGGGAGGAGTTGGTGACAAGTGAAGAGTTTGTTGTGGTGATTGAAGACAATGGATTCTTCCCATTATTTAATGGGAGAATAAAGCATTCTATTAACATAGCAACAGTAGGGGAGTTGAGAGATCTAGTGGGTCATAAGCCTACATGAGGAAAGTAAGACTATCTTCCAAGTGATTTTTTTTTATCCTACAGTATGGAAACAGGACCTTCAGCCCAACCTGACCCTCCAAAGAGTAACCCACCCAGACCCATTCCCCCACATATACCCCTAACTAACGCACCTAACACTATGGGCAATTTAGCATGGCCAATTCACCTGACCTGCACATCTTTGGATCGTGGGAGGAAACTGGACCACCCAGAGGAAATCCACACAGACAGTCCCACCTGAGGTGAAAATCGAACCCAGGTCCTTGGCACTGTGAGGCAGCAGTGCTAACCACTGGGCCCATGCACATAGATAAGGAACAGATAGCGTCAATGAATAGATCCTGGAGGTATACAGACGTAACAGCTCGCAAGTGTATGAGAAGTTATTGAATGGTCGTCTTGTTACAATTAGATTGATAAGAATTTAATGATGTGAGGGCAGTCCCACCAAGGTGGATGTGAGACTTTAGAAGCAAAAAATACCACCAGCTGAGGAAAAGGTTGAAAACAGATCAAGAAAGACTAAGAGGGCAAATTCACCATCGTCACTGTTCCCTAGCAGTTCATTTCTAACTTTGAAAAGGGCTCTCTGTACTGAGGGAGAGGCAGAAAGCTGATTAGAAGGTCTCAAATATGACACTGCCGAACAGATAGACATAGATTTGGGATGTGATATGATCAAGGACTTCAGAGTAAACGCAGGTGGAGAGGGGTCAGCAGTTTATAAAGAAGGAAAATCAAGGTTTGTTTCTTTCAGAAAGATGATGGCAGCAGATTGGAAGGAAAAGGAGACTGCAGCTGAAAAGAGACAAACAGAAGTGACATCAGCAATAGTAGGAGCTTTGAAGGGAAATTGGGTGATCAGTAGTTTAGTGAGAACAGGACCTAGGGAATAGGAAGTAGGTCCTTTGGACAAGATAAATTTGGAGAGCGTGTGAGGGGATAGATATTACACAACATTGTGAGGCCTTGACTTGAGCAAACAACAGTCATAGAAAGAAAGATTGCTTTAGTGGGTCATTGGAAGAGAGGGAAGTGACAGAGGCAGCTGATCAGGTGGTGTCAATCTTAGTGACCAAGTAGTCCACGAGTTCCTTGCTTTTGCTGTTGAAGGTAAGGGTGAAGAAAACAGGGGAGAAGGATTTAAGAAGATGGTTTGCAGAAAAGAATCTAAGTGTCATCTTGGCAGAATAACCTGTAAAATAAGGAACTGGAACAGAGAGGAGTAAGATCCAGTGATGGTTTATGTGGTGATGAATGGTTAAACCATAACATAATGCCTGAAGAGATATCTAGGCTACAAGGAAAGTAACTCAGAAAAGGAGATCTTCGTGAAAATATTAAATTACCTGTTCAACCACAGCATTCACATCACCGAGTAAGGCAGCAACGGGCTTCACATTATTTCCCAGTTCTTCAGCACATAGATCAACCTTATTTTTAAAAAAGTGAAATCATTGTTTAATATCTAAGGGCCACATGTAACATACAACAAATAAAAAAGGTGCAATAAAAGTGACAGAAATTGAAAAAATAACATGCGAATTTTGAAAATCTGACATAAAAACAGGAAACGCTGAAAATAAAGACTAAATTTTTCTGTTTTAGGCACATATCAGGAGATTAGACTTATCCCAGTCACATTGGTAGCCTGGACAGCATTTTGTTGCGGACAGGGTCTTAATGACACAAGAGACTGGTTTGCTACTGAATTAATGCCTGTGGTAATGGAGCTGGGACACTGGGAAAGCAGGCCGCACTGAGGCAGTGGTTGCCAGCTGCATGCAGTCTTAAAAAAAATGAGAGGATCCGCTTCAAAGTGTCAGTGGCTTTCTGTTGTCGTTAAAACGTTGACTGACATATCTTTTCACGTGCATTTTAACATTCCAACATCAATTGTTTTCAATGTAGGCCAAATTCAAAATATTGCAGAATCATAGAATCCCTACAATGCGAAAAGAGGCCAGTTGGCCCATTAAGTCTACACCGACCCTCTGAAGGGCATCCCACTCAGACCCAATCGCCCATCCTCTCCCAGTAAGCCCACATTTCCCATGGCTAACCCCTCTTGCCTGCACATTCCTGGACACTGCAGACAATTTAGCATAGCTAATCCACATTGGATTGTGGGAGGCAACCACAGCACCCAGCGGAAACCCATGCAAACACCCATGCAGACACAGGGAGAACTTGCAAATTCCACACAGACAGACAATCACCCGTGGCTAGCAGTCAGCCCAGTTTCCTAGCACTGTGAGACTGCAGTGCTAACCACTGTGCCACCAAATCACCTTTATTGTGGTCAAAATTTTACAGATGGCAGGATTCCCAAAGTTGAGCAGGGAATGGATTCCTGCTAATGAAGCTGCATTTGATTGGCTTTAGGTAAGATTCTTGCCCTCCGACCTAGCCAAACGTCCCACTACAGAGAGGTGCCTGGCCAATCTGATTAGTCCCAGCTGTAGGAAGGGAGCCTTGGTCTTTCCTGAGGCCACAAGCCATGCCCAGATTCAAAGTCCTAGAGATATGTTTGGGGACGTTGCAGCAGTCACTAGTGGGGAGGCCCATATTGGTGCTCATGATGGTTCTGTCTCAGCTCCACAGGCATCATTGCTGCTTCAGAACTCATAATTTAAAAATCTTGTCGTCTTCTGACCCCAGTGGGGGTTACAACACAGAGTTTGGGAAGTTGTGATTCATAACTAGTATTACCATAACACTTCCAGTTTATACACTTCTCCCCTTCAATGAATATTCTTTACATTAGGTTTTTCCTCATAGCAGTGTGCACAGAATCAGGTCACTTGTCCACACAGCTGCTCTGTCCCCATCCTGCAATTCATTTTCTGGGCTACTTATTTTGCCTAAGCTCAGAAAAATGGAGATATTACAAAATGAAAGCTAAATGGATCTTATTGCTCTTGATAATCCAGTAGCTCACTGACAAGAAAATACCAGAGTTACTCCTGTTCCTTAGTTGTGAAGCAAGTCGTTCAGGGAAATGTTAATTTGAGCGGAAAAAATGCAATACAAATAAACTCAAGAAGATGGTTAAACAAATGTTCTGGTCATACTGGATTTCTGCTTTAACACATACGAGGCCATTCAGACCAGTATGCGTCATGCACAATCTTTTCTGGTTTTTCAGAGGCTGAAATAGTGTGTGGAGGGACTAAGTTACATGATAAGCTCTATCTAGTTCCACAACTGTGTGAGGCTTCAACAAATTGTGGCTGGTCTTCTTTTACACAAGACAGATTGAACTATTATCCAACCCCAGCAGGAATCAGTGCCTGGCCTGTCGCTGATAGCAGGACTTCTTGCGGCAAAAGGTAAGTGCCAGGTACCTGACAAAAGTTTTCTTCATAGCTAGGGATCTGGGGAGAGGGACAGGGAGTCACAATTGCAGTTGATTACAATAGTGTTCCTCCTCCTCTTTATTCATACATAAGCTTTTAAAAAAAACACTCCTACTTATCTGGGCCTCTCCTGTCCCTCAATCTACCACTGTAGCTTAATAGCGATAACTGTTCCCCTCTCGCACCCCTGGTCAGACTACAGAAAAATACAGCAGTTAGGCACTGAAGACTTGTGTTCCAGAACTTGCCACACCCCAACCTAAGCTATTCCAATACAGCATTCAATGGCAATGGCATCACCATCATTGCATCATTGAGCCTACATCCTAATAATTACCACTGACCAGACACGGAATTGAGCTAGCCATATAAATAGTGGCTACAAGACCAGGTCAGACACGAGGAAGCGTGCAGTGAGCAACTCACCTCCTGACTCCCCAGAGCCTATCCACTATTTACAAAGGAGCGTGATGGAATCCTCACCACTTTTTGGGATAAGTGCAGCTCTAACAACATTCAAGAAACTTGACACCATTCAAGATGAAGCAACCCGCTTGATCGGCATCATAACCACAAACATTCACTCCTTCACTACCAATACTTAGTAACAGCAGTCTGTAATATCTACAAGATACATTGCATAAATTCACTAAGGCTCTTTAGACAGCACCTTTCAAACCCATAACCACTACCATCTAAACAAGTGTAAAAGATATATAGGAACACCATCTGCGTTTCCCATCCTCTAGGGGAGGCATTAGCCATTCTGAATTGTTCCTTCACTGTCATTGGGTCACAATCCTGGAATTCCCTCCATAATGGCATTGCGGGTCAACCTACAGAACATGGTCTACAGCAGTTCAAGAAGGCAGCTCACCACCATCTACTCAAGGATAACTGGAGATGGGCAACGCTAGCCCAGCCAGCAATTCCCAAATCCTGAGAGTGAATATATTTTTTAAAAGACCCCAGTTGGAGTTTAACCTGCATAATTAAAGTCTGCATCACTGGTTTTGTTCAATTATCCTTTCTACTTAAAATTGCTGTTTGGCAAATGGGAACCAAAAGGTAATGGCTCAGCCCTTCCCACAGTTATACATGAAAAGCCCCTTACTCCTGCTTTAGGCCAAGTGGGATGGAAATTCCTCCCATAATTATATGATAATATCCTGCATTTTGACATTAATGACATATTTAAATTCAAATTTTACAAAGAAACTAAGAAAACAAGTAATCCAGCAGTCAGAAAGTCAATGGATGCCTGTAATAATCTAATTATTATATGCAAATCAACTTGCTTTACATGCACATAGATATACAGCTGATGGCTGGACTAAGGAAAAACAAATGAACCTAGATGCTGAGATACATTAAAATCTTGATCAATCCTTTTGAAATAGAAGCCCTTTATCTGATGAGGAGCTCTCCATACCTGTATGATTTTTACATCAGCACGAAACCTTGGTGGATGCCCGAAATGTAAAATCCAGTTTAACCTGGCTCCCAGCAGCAGAATCACATCTGCGTTCTGCAAAGCTCTGAATAAGAGAAACTTTCAGTAAGGAACTTAAAAATGTCGACACATAATTATTAACACCATCTTTAATTCTTTGTTTCTCAGGAAAGGAAAGCTGGAAAAGTACATAATGCACAATCAAATTAGACGACACTTTCCTTTAAAGAGTTGGCAAGGTCTGGGAGAAGCCAATGAGGAGGTACTAGACGACTATGAAAATGCTGAGTCAGTATACGGACTATGAGTAGCTCTTCACAACGTTGTGTGCACATTCATGACAGACAATAACGAACAGATGCATCAATTAGTGAAGATTTCTAGGCATGGTCATTCTTCTATTAATACAATTTAGATTGAGGAAAACTATTTTAAGCTGAGCATCTAAAGAAAAGATAACCATTAAAGAATAAGTTGAGATGTTTTCAGCCAGACACAGAATTCTTGTCTTTACAGAACCTTCTCAGAGTTGCCATCATCCATACTGTCATTCCAAAGCACGGAGCTTTGGAAGAACAATCTTCCCAATGATACAGTGAGGTACTTTCCAAGAGTACAAATGACACATTATGGAGCAAAGCAAGAACAGTTTCATTTTGCATCTTCAAATTTATATTTAAAAGAGATAGATTTAAAAATGAAATCATATCCAGTGTGTTCACAGGCACTGACATGCAAGTCTCAGGCAATTCTCCAAGGCCCAAAGAGATCGAAGAGGTAAAACATCAAGAGAATTAACTGAACTGGAGTGACCGGAGCAAGAATAAATGGAAGCAGCAAACTGATGAATCAATGGGAGGAATCTCATTAGTTTACCATTTGAGTAGACTGACTTTTTTATTCCTCTTGGAGCTGAGAAAATTGATGCCTGACAGAAATAGGCCTTTAAAGTGGTTCTTCAGTGGTCATCAATTGATAATGAAGGTAATGTGAGAAGGTTATGCACCCAGAACTTACTCGAGTAAAGGTGGGAAAGCATGGAATGGCTGTACCAAAAACAGCACACCAATTTTTTTGGACTTCCCAATTCCAGCCAGTATCATGCAGGACCAAAAGGTTCCACCCAATATCTTCTAGAGTAGCCACAGAAGTCACTAGTTATGATGCTGATGGCTCCCTTAGAACTAGGTAGAGCAATGTAAATCAGAAAAGGAACACTATTGTCAGTGCTCACAACTAGTGCAAATCTCATCTCTAAAGTACCCCTGTTCTGATTTACATTGCTCTACCTGGTATATAATTGGACCCAAGCTCCTTTGCTCTAGGTCACCTGATTAGCTCTGTTAAAGGGGAAGCATCTCCAACTACATACATAACACCAGGAAATACTGGACACTCAGGAAACTGTGAATGATTTCTCCTGATGAATTACCAGATTAAAAAAAGCAACTAGCTAACTTGGGGGTACAGTGTTCTCAATTTGAATTTCAATAAAGACTCGTTTGCCTCATGTTTGTCAAGGTCTGGGGGGAGAAGGGGTAAAAAATCTTAATGGCCTCTGGACAGAGCTTATTCAGTTCTCAATCCTAATCACTGGGCAGAATTCAATGCCTTCTCCCGTTGTGAGTTTGGTGCTATAGAGACCATTTGATCCAGCACAAGGATGGCCAGGGCATCCTCATGCCTTCTCATTTTTGCCCAGATTAAGTCTGAGACAGGAAGTTCTATGAATTGCCTCCTTCCTAATTGTCAATTAAGGCCCTTAACTTGACAATTAATGTCTATTTCAGGGCCTCATCCAATTCAACCAGCAGCAGTAGGGTGGCATGTCACAAGGGTAACCCGATAAGTAAACCATTGGGGGAGGAAGTGATGGTAGTTCCCCACTCAAAGGCATTCAGTGATCTAACAATGAGATTGGCCCATCAGAGAATGAATTAGATGACAGCAGGAAGTAATGTCATTAAGGAGATCATTGCTTTAAAGAAACCAGTTAGGAATCTGTTTAGCCAATCTGAGATTAATCATGTGATGCCCTTATGCTGGCAAGCCAATTAGACTTCAGGATGTCCCTGTTAATACAGGGGATACTGCCTAGAAAATCATAGAAATCATAGAATCTCTACAGTGTGGAAACAGGCTATTTCATACTGACCCTCCAAAGAATAACCCACCCAGAGCCACCTCCTATCCTATTACTCCACATTTACCTTGACTAATACTCCTAACCCCCACATCACTGAACAAGTTAAAAAAAATTCTTGCAAGTGATTTGCTGTATAAGGAAGACCAAAGACAGAAGAAGAATTTCAATCAACAGAAGGGAACAAGTGATATGTGCCTAGACAACCATTATAATGAACTGGTGCCCCAAAGTAGATTGACTGTGAGCTACTATCTTTATTGAGTATCATTTCTTTTGTACTCATGTTGATAAAATTAATAAATTCTGTGAAAATTGTAAAATCATATTTGTAGATGGAATGGGTCTTGTAGTTAATCAAGAGTTGAGTATTATTGAAAAAAAGCAAATTCTCTCAAAGCTTTTCATCTTACAGTCATCAGGATAATTTGTAAGAAACGCCAAAGTAAATATACTTACGCTATAGAAGAGGACAGCACTCATCGATTGGCAAATGGATTCTAATTAGTTGAAGTGGTGACATGGAAAGTTTAGCAGTTAATAGTGATTGACAGTTAACTGTCAAACTTTGTTTAAATTTTAAACTAAAACTAGAAATTTCTAGAGAAACTCAGCAGGTCCGGCAACACCTGTAGGAAGAAAGTGGAATTAACATTTTGAGTCTGGTGATTCTTCATCAAAACTTTAACTCTGTTTTCTGTCCACAGATGTTGCCAGATCTTCTAAGTTTCTCCAGAAATGTCTGCTTTTGTTTTAAATTTCCAGCAGCAGCGGTCTTTGTTTCATTTTAGATTTTAAACCATAATGATTGGTTAGGGTTTTGCCCTGAGGAATGAACCAGCTGTCCACCTATTTTGTGAGTTGAAACAGATTCTTGTAAACATGAAGCTGTACCTTTTTGTCTTAAACATATCAGGACAATTGCAAAACTCCAAAGTTTCAAACAATCATATTAACACTCTTTGGTTTGTCCAATGGGTTGAAGACAAACATCTGTAGCAACATGACTCACTTTTCAGCTATAATTGAGCTCCATTATATCAAGAAACTGTTCCCATAGCATTGTTCATGTGGAGTGTAAAATTCTGTACTTTTTAACAACCTCTCTTTTTTTAGAAATAAAGCATGTTAGGGGAAATGTTCCAGGATGTAATCATGACACTTACAGAAACTGTACTCTATTCAAGACAGACACACACCTTTATTAAACTATAGTTGTCAAGATTCGAATGATTTAAAGACTCTGATGACGGTAGGCTCCCACTGAATGTAAAAGATAGTTTTAATTTTTTAGCCTTTATGTAGTTTGATGGGAAAGATATACTGTGGGATAAGTCAGGGTTATCATAGGATTGAGAGGTGATTAGAAATCTGAAGTACGTATGATAAAAGCTCGCATGATAAAGTACGTATGATATTGCAATTTAGTGACAAGGAGAGTGCTACAATAAAAAAAAGGGAATGTTTGTATAATTAAGAGTGCAATTAATGGGCAAAAGGTTTTTGCATTCATGTTCCCACAAACAGATAATGTAAATTGAACTATGCTGAAATGTGAAGTCCTAAAAGATTGCTCAATCATTGGAATGTAATTTTCCAGTGACATTTTCCACATTGAAAAGACATCAATATCGTCTCACTAACCTAGACCTGGCGGCAGAGACACAGTTGTGATGGTTGTCAGGTACCACACCTTTCCCCATTGGAGTAGGCAGAAATGGTAGTCCACACAAGTTTATAAGCTTTTTGATGTTATCTTCAGCACGAGAATAGGCTGCACCTTTAAAAAATGAAGGCCATGCATTTGTAAAGTTACGTCTGTTTTAACAATCAAGTGTTTATATTGTAACTGTGAAAGAAAATATCTTGCTACAATACCCAGAACCTTTGATTATTAATCCTATATCCTGTGATCTTCAGACCTTAGTTTGTTGATGCAGTAGCTTCTATCTATGTACTTTAGAATCAATGCAATATACAATTTGTTTTACATTAATATAGATTACCTTTAACTCATTGTGGAATTAGAGAATTACAGAAAGTTTACAGCCATTAGGCCTGACCAAATCAGGTCTTTGCCGGAGCTATCTAGTTAGTTCCACTGTCTTTCCCTTTCCGTGTAGCTCTGCACCATTTTTCTCTTTAAGTACGTATTGAATTTTCTTTTGTAAGCTAAAATTCGATCTGCCCCCAAAACTCCTTCAGACTGTGCATTATAGTTCATAACCATGTGACGTGTAAAGATGATCTTCCCCATGCCATCTTTGATTCCTTTAATACTCAGTGTCAATATGTGTTCTCTGCTCTTGAACGTTCTACTAATGGGAACAGCTTCTCTCCTCCTACTCTACCCAAACCCGTCAAGCTTTAAACGTTGAAAATAACCCCAGCTTCTCCAGTCCTTCCACTTAACTGTTATCCTCACCCTCGAGAATTAAATGATTCTTTCAAACCTTTCGTATACTTTCCAAGTGCTTCCTAAAGAATGAACCTTCTACTCCAACTGAGGCTGACAAAGCATTTTATTACAGCTTATTGTAAGTTTTCCTTTGTACTCTATGTCTCATGCCATACAGCACATGATCCTCTAAGGTTCTTTCACCACTTTCACAATCTACCTTGTGACCTTCAACAAGTTGTGTAAATATGTTGCTTGAACATTCTGTTCCTGAACACCTTTGGAATTGTACCCATTAAGTTATTCGCCTTTACTAATTCTTCTCACCAAAAGGTATCACATGTATCTGTAGTAAATTTAACCTGGTCTCTCTCTTAAAGTCTAAGAATATCCTTCTCAAATCACAACACTTCTAAGTTTTGCATTCTGCGAAAATTTTGAAATTATACCCTGTATATCTAAGTCATTAACATATGTTAAAGCAATGATCCTAGGACCAATCACTGAGGAACTCCAATAGCTTTTAAATACAAATCTTTCATGGATTGGTAGCATGTTCATCCATAATTGCCTTCGAGAAGTTAGTGGTGAGCTGCATTCTTGAGCTGGAAATCCATGTGTTGTAGGTAAACCAGCCATATCTTCTGATACTTCCAGGATTTTGATCCCATGACAGTGAAAGTATAGCGACACAATTCCAAATCAAGACAATGACTGACTTGGGAGAGGAACTTGCAGGTGATTGTGTATCAATGCTCCTACTGCACTTATCTCTCTAGGTGATACAGTTTGTGGATCTGGAAGGTGGTACAGAAGGATGCTTGGTGAGTTGGTGCAATTTATCGTTTGTATAGTGGGTACATACTGCTGCCACCGTGCATCGGTGGTGAAGGAATGCTTCCAAAAGGGATGGACTGGTTTATCCAGGATAATCATAAGCTTCTTGATTGTTGTTGGAACCTCATTCATCCAATTAAGTGGAGAACTATCCGTTACCTTTCTGACTTAGAGATGTTGGTCAGATTTTGGGAAGTCGGGAGGTGAATTCCCAGTCTCTGACTTGCTGTTGCACCCACAATCTGAAAAACAAACATTTGCTACTCTTTTGTGTTCTGTTAGTTAGGCAACTCTGTATTCATGCTGCCACTGCCTATTCCTGGCAAGTGATTATGTGGTACTTCTGGGAGTTCATATACCAGTTATCTCACCAAAACAACTTAGGGAAGCATAAACAAAAACAAAATGCTGGAGAAACCCAGTGGTTCTGGCAGCATCTATGGAGGGAAAAGCATAGTTAACATTTCAAGTCAGAACAGTTCTGAACAAGAGTCACATTGTAACCAAATCCATGCTGGCTTTCCATAATTAAGCCTCTCTTGTGCGGTGACTGTATATTTTGATCCAGATTATTGCTTTTAAGTTCCGTCTCCCCCGCGCTCCCCACCCCCCCCCCCCACCCCCACTCTGCCCAACAAGATGAAACTGACTGTAGTTTCTGGGTTTATCTGAATTTATTTGACTACGGCAGCAACCTTAACAATTCTCATTCCTATTCGACAGAAGAGCAGTGGATAATCACAGCTGGAATCTCTGAAATTTCCAGGCTGACTCTATATCAATTTCCAGTGTCCTCAGATATGTCCCCTCCTGTGACTCATCTACTTTATAGTAGATACAACTACTATATATACTTGCTACACCCAGTCACTGTAGCATTTCCTCTTTTTCAATTTTAGGTCCACTTAGTATCTCAATTTCCACCCCCTTAAAAGCATTTAAACAATTTTATCTGTTGCATCTTAGACAGTAGTACACAATAGTACTGGACTTTAGACAAGCAATCTGACAATTTATACATAAGGGTAGTGGAGACACAGAGTTGAGTGTCATCAGGAATATATAGAGCCTAACATGATGGTTTTGGATGATATTACTGAAGGCGAAGATGAGAAACAGAAGAGAGTCAAGGTTAGATCCTCAAAGGAATCCTAAGATTAGATTCCCTACAGTGTGGAAACAGGCCCTTTGGCTCAAATAGTCCACACTGACCCTCCAAAGAGTAACCCAACCAGACCCATTCCCCCCTAACGAATGCACCTAAATCTACAGGCAATTTAGCATGGCCAATTCACCTGGCCTGCACATCTTTGGACTGTGGGAGGAAACTGGAGCACCCAGAGGAAACCCACGCAGACAGGAGAAGAATGTGCAAACTCCACATAGACAGTTGCCCAAGGCTGGAATCGAACCTAGGTTCCTGGCATGGGAGGCAGCAGTGCTAACGACTGAGCCATCGTGCCACCATGAGCAGAAAGTGAAGTCACTGAGGTAGGATCTCTGGTTATGAGCATGTAGGTAACAATGGAACTAGCTGGTTAAGTTCCACTTAGCTGTCCAATAGAGAAGCTATGAAGGAGGATGGTATCTATGCCAAAGGGTTGCAGATGGGTTGACAGGGCTGAAATGGGGTAAAAACAATGACTGCAGATGCTGGAAAGCAAATACTGGATTAGTGGTGCTGGAAGAGCACAGCAGTTCAGGCAGCATCCAAGGAACAGCGAAATCGATGTTTCGGGCAAAAGCCCTTCATCAGGAATAAAGGCAGAGAACCTAAAGCGTGGAGAGATAAGCTAGAGGAGGGTGGGGGTGGGGAGAAAGTAGAATAGAGTACAATAGGTGAGTGGGGGAAGGGATGAAGGTGATAGGTCAGGGAGGAGAAGGTGGAGTGGATAGGTGGAAAAGAAGATAGGCAGGTAGGACAAGTCCGGACAAGTCATGGGGGCAGTGCTGAGCTGAAAGTTTGGAACTAGGGTGAGGTGGGGGAAGGGGAAATGAGGAAACTGTTGAAGTCCACATTGATGCCCTGGGGTTGAAGTTTTCCGAGGCGGAAGATGAGGCGTTCCTCCTCCAGGCGTCTGGTGGTGAGGGAGCGGCGGTGAAGGAGGCCCAGGACCTCCATGTCCTCGGCAGAGTGGGAGGGGGAGTTGAAATGTTGGGCCATGGGGCGGTGTGGTTGATTGGTGCGGGTGTCCCGGAGATGTTCCCTAAAGCTCTCTGCTAGGAGGCGTCCAGTCTCCCCAATGTAGAGGAGACCGCATCGGGAGCAACGGATACAATAAATGATATTGGTGGATGTGCAGGTAAAACTTTGATGGTTGTGGAAGGCTCCTTTAGGGCCTTGGATAGAGGTGAGGGAGAAGGTGTGGGCGCAGGTTTTACAGTTCCTGCGGTGGCAGGGGAAGGTGCCAGGATGGGAGGGTGTGTTGTAGGGGGGCGTGGACCTGACCAGGTAGTCACGGAGGGAACGGTCTTTGCGGAAGGCGGAAAGGGGTGAGGAGGGACCATTTGGCCCACTGTGTCTGTGAGACAATAAAGCTCTGACTACACTAACACCATTTTCCAGCTTTTCATCCTTAGCCCTGGACGCTATGATAATGCAAGTGATTCTTTTAGAAAAATACTCCCTAAATGTTACAAGAGTTGCAACTCTAGCACTCTTTCATACAGTGAATCAAGACATCCACCTCGCTCTGGGTGAAACAGTTTCTCCTCAGCTTAGCTATTAGCCTTCCACCTTTTACCTGGTCACTGACACGATACTAATGGAAGAAAGTGTCTGTGTCCACCCTATCTATGCTCCTGATAAGCTTATACACTTTTATCAAATCCCCTCTGAACCTTCACTTCTCCAAGGAAAACAATTCCAGTCTATCCAATCTTTCCTCATAATTCAGACTCCCTCTGCCTAGGCAGCATCCTGGTAAATCTCCTCTGCAGCCCCTCTAGTGCAATCATATTATTCTTGTATTGTGTTCATCAGAACTGATTGTAGTTTGGCCAAACCAGCATTTTAAACAGTCGCACATAACCTCACTGCTCCTATATTCTGTGCATTTATGAGTATTTCTCCGCCCTTACTATGCTTTTAAACTACACTGGCACTGCTCCCAAGTCTCTCATAGCTTTATCACTGACCTGTCTGCTTTAGGAATCTCTGCGCACTCTCTAGCTTCTTGTTTTTTCATAAAAGAAGGGAACTCTGTATTTCTGAGAGGAGATTGCATTTCAGGTTTCCCTCAGTCAAACAGAAGAATACTTCCATTCTGATAGCTGTCAGATGGCGACACACACCATGCCCACTTTTCACAGCAGTCGGCTACTGGATTCTTTCAAAGTCCTGACAGCCATTTTGACAGCTGGTGTCAAAGGGCAAGTACAGGAGGTAAGTGTGATGTTAGGCTGCTGGGAGGTTAAGGTGTCATTTAAGTAGTGGGGATTGAGTGCCAACCGGGCAGTGTATGGAGTGCCAAAGATAGGAATGCTAGATTATCAGGGGATAAGGAGCCAGCGGGGGAGGGATAGGGTGCGAGGTGAGTAGGGGTAAGATGACATTTAAGTAGGGTGTCAAGTAGGGATGAAGTCAGGTATGTAGGTTACCAGCTGAGTAGGGTACTAAGGGGAAGGATACCAGGTGGGTAGAGGTAAAGTGGTAGGTAGGTAGGGTGCCAGTTGGAGAGGGACACAGTGCCAAACATAATGTGCAAATGAGTACGTAATGTCAGTCATGTAGAATGACAGCTGTGTAAGGACTGAATAAGAGGTAGGTGGTCAAGTGGGTAGGATGCCAAATGGGATTTGGGGTAGGGTCAAGATTAGAGGGCTGCTAGAAAAGCACAGCACGTCAGGCAGCATCCGAGGAGCAGGAAAATCGACATTTCGGGCAAAAACCCTTAATCAGGAATGAATTTGGGGTAGGGTGTCAAGTAAATGCCAGAATTCAAAGTGGGAAGATAAGGAATGCTATGTTTTGGGTAGGTCAGAGTGAGTGGGAGTAATCAAGTCTTCCAGGCTGAGTGTGTCAGGTCAGGGTCTGGCAGGTGTAAGTTCCGGGAGAGTTGTAGTTACTTGCGTGTGTGAATTAAGTGTGCAGTCAGTTTAATAGTTACTCAAAAGTTAGACAATATGTTTATTTGTCTGTATTTTTCTGACTAGCTATTTTGTTTCATTGGAACTCTCAAAAATCTCTGATTTAAATGGAGATCTTCAGAGGGTTCTATGCATCAATTTAATTTCCAGGGCAATTCCTTCAGTGTGAACCACGATCAGTACTCTGTAAGTCACCATTCACAACTCCAATCTATGCTGGAATACCAACAATCTGGCTATCGAAAAATCTGGGCCATAGATTTCTGAATCTTCCATATTTAGTCCAATTTTAATTATAATTTACAATGCAATAGTTGAATAGTATCCCTTAAGTAGGACAGCGATGCAACGTTAGCCTCTTATTGTAGAGTCTGACAGCCCAATAACTGTTTCAAAACAAAGTAGCTATTGCAATTAGCATGGAAATTTTCAATTCTACAGATCAATAACATGTGAAAATCCTGCACCCCTTAATATAGATTGTAGCTGCATCAGAAATAGCATGAATAATACAAAGATTGCTCTTAAAAATATCTTGCAGTATTATCCTGCTCATAAATCAAAAGGCTTTAATGTTTATCGCAGCTATATTTTACCAGGATAACTTTTAAGCAGACCTCTATTTTAACCACTGACGCCAATTGAATCTCTAACAGATGAATATAGTTTTCAAAACATCTACAGCTTCTTTTTAAATGCACTATTTTACTGAAAGCAAAGCAAAATGAATATAAAGACAAACACATTTTTTAGAGAGTTAAATATATTTGACAGAAGCATAGTTTAGTCAGTGTGAAGGAGAATTTTTTAAAGTTATGTTTCAGAATATCCATTATACATTAAAAATACATTATCTGAATGCTTGTTATTTATTATTAAAATTACTCATGTCAGCATTTCCATTTTAAACTAAATGAATAAAATGAGAACTGGCCACTTGGTGCTGCTAAACTGTAACCACAGTGAAGGTACTTTAAGGCTACTGCATTGCGGTTATCCTCCTACAGTAATTCATGGGCCTAGGCTAATGATTTGAAGGTACACGTTCAATTCCTACCATAGGAGCTGAGGAATTTTAAATTCAACGAATTGAATAAAATCTGAAATAAAAGAGCTAGTATTAGTTATGGTGACCATGAAACTGCTACAGGGCCATAAAAACTGAACTGGTTCACCCTTTGAGGAAGGAAATCTGTTGCCCTTACAAGATCCGATCCATGTGACTCCAGGGCCACAGCAAGTGGTTATTCTCTGTAATTCCACAGTAAACCACTTAAGTTTTATTCAAGAAATCACGTCACCACCTTCGGAAAGTCCACTAGGAATTGACATTAGATAATGTGAACTGGCTCAAAGGTAGAAGACAGAGGGTGGTGGTGGAGGATTGTTTTTCAGACTGGAGGCCTGTGACCAGTAGAGTACCACAAGGAACGGTGCTGGGTCTTCTACTTTTTGTCATTTACATAAATGATTTGGATGCGAGCTTAAGAGGTACAGTTAGTAAGTTTGCAGATGACACCAAAATTGGAGGTGTAGCGGACAGTGAAGAGGGTTACCTCAGATTACAACAGGATCTTGACCAGATGGGCCAATGGGCTGAGAAGTGGCAGATGGAGTTTAATTCAGATAAATGCGAGGTGCTGCATTTTGGGAAAGCAAATCTCAGCAGGACTTATACACTTAATGATAAGGTCCTCGGGAGTGTGGCTGAACAAAGAGACCTTGGAGTGCAGGTTCATAGCTCCTTGAAAGTGGAGTTGCAGGTAGATAGGATAGTGAAGAAGGCGTTTGGTATGCTTTCCTTTATTGGTCAGAGTATTGAGTACAGGAGTTGGGAGGTCATGTCGCGGCTGTACAGGACATTGGTTAGGCTGTAGGAATATTGCGTGCAATTTTGGTCTTCTTCCTATCGGAAAGATGTTGTGAAACTTGAAAGGGTTCAGAAAAGATTTACAAGGATGTTGCAAGGGTTGCAGGACTTGAACTTTAGGAAGCGGCTGAACAGGCTGGGACTGTTTTCCCTGGAGCGTCAGAGGCTGAGGGGTGACCTTATAAAGGTTTACAAAATTATGAGGGGCATGGATAGGGTAAATAGGCAAAGTCTTTTCCCTGGGGTCGGGGAGTCCAGAACTAGAGGGCACAAGTTTAGGGTGAGAGGGGAAAGATATAAAAGAGACCTAAGGGGCAACCTTTTCATGCAGAGGGTGGTACGTGTATGGAATGAGCTGCCAGAGGAAGTGGTGGAGGCTGGTACAAATTGCAACATTTAAGAGGCATTTGGTTGGGTATATGAATAGGAAGGGTTTGGAGGGATATGGGTCAGGTGCTGGCAGGCGGGACTAGATTGGGTTGGGATATCTGGTCGGCATGGATGGGTTGGACCGAAGGGTCTGTTTCCATGCTGTACATCTCTATAACTCCATGACTCTATGGGCTTGGTAGTGATAGCCACTTCTTGTGAATTTAGAAACACTGCCAGTGGGGGCAGTGTCGTACCTCAGTTTCACAGCACCAATTAGTTACTCTGTACCACAGAGAAACTTCCAAACTCCCATTCTACCTCAACGCTGCTGTTTCTCAAACTACAGCCCTTTATACTATTTAGTTATAAATTATACAACAGTATAAAGTATGATATAAAAATCAAGGCAGAACTTAAGATTTTGAATTGAGGACACATTTACTGGGCTATCTGGATATTTTCTAATCAATCTGTTCAGAGATATTACTACACATCTCTGGAACAAGTGGGACTTGAATCCAGGTCTCATTGTCCAGAGATGAGGCCACTACCATAGCATCACATGAACTGCTCCACGCAACCCTCCCCCACCACCACCACGCATCCACCCCCCAACCCACTCTCCTCCATCCTGTTAATCTGCATCACTTGAAGACTACACATTGAGTCATGGAGTCATAGAAATGTACAGTACGGAAACAGACCCTTCGGTCCAACCCGTCCATGCTAACCAGATATCCCAACCCAATCTAGTCCCACCCTGCCAGCACTGGCCCATATCCTTCTAAACCCTTCCTATTCATATACCCATCCAAACACCTTTTAAATGTTGCAATTGTACCAGTCTCCACCACTTCCTCTGGCAGCTCATTCCATACACGTACCACCCTCTGCATGAAAAAGTTGCCCTTTATATCACTTTTATATCTTTGCCCTCTCACCCTAAACCTATACCCTCTAATTCTAGACTCCTACACCCTAGGGAAAAGAATTTGTCTATTTATCCTATCCATACCCCTCATAATTTTGTAAACCTCTATAAGGTCACCCCTCAGCCTCCGACACTCCAAGGAAAACAGCCCCAGCCTGTTCAGCCTCTCCCTATAGCTCAAATCCTCCAACCCTGGCAACAACCTTGTAAACCTTTTCTGAACCCTCTCAAGTTTCACAACATCCTTCTGATAGGAAGGTGACAATGTGTGATTCTATTGTTAGTTAAAAGTACTTAAGTCTGACTAAATGATTACACAAAGTCACCTGCACTTCAATACATAGTTAATTT
Organism: Chiloscyllium punctatum; assembly: GCF_047496795.1. Classification (NCBI taxonomy): domain Eukaryota; kingdom Metazoa; phylum Chordata; class Chondrichthyes; order Orectolobiformes; family Hemiscylliidae; genus Chiloscyllium; species Chiloscyllium punctatum. Next base: position 65,991,199 of record NC_092746.1, read on the forward strand.
ATTGGGTTAAAATACTTAATATATAAATGATTTAATACTTGTCAGTTTAGACTATTTATATATTAGATAAAACATCTGAAATAAACAACTGAGACTCACTCTGCATTTCTATTTGATAGGACCTTTGGCAACAGCGGTATCAGCTGCTCGAGCTCAGACTCCTGGCCACTGGTCACGTGAAGCCCAGTCCAATGGTGTGAAGTCTAATGAGCGGGGCAAAGTCCCTGATCTTAATACTTCTCTCAATCTAAGGCTGGGGTGCACTATCAGTGGGTGTCAAGTTCAGCACTTCACTTCACTTTTGGCTCCTTCAGAAATCAACTGGAGATACCGGCAGGATTTCTCAATGTGAATTATACAAGACCATTCCACAGTTCGCACATACACAGCAAGAGTCAGAATGACACAGGAGTCCATTCATCCCATAATGTCCACGCTGCTCTCTGTAGTCAGTCATTCTGCTTTCCCCACTTTATTGTCAGAGAACTACAAGTCCACTTCCCTCGAGTCCCCATTGATTTTCATTCTCAAATCACTCATTTCCACCAACCTCATGGGCAGTGAGTTGCAGGACATTACCAATTACTGCACAAAAATGTTCTTCCTTTCACCATTTCACCCACCTGCCCCCACTCCCTACACACCCCACCCTCAAAAGTCTTTTGACCATAAGTTGGAGGAGCAGAAAAAGGCCATGCATCCCAGTGAGTCTGCTGAGCTAGTTAATGATATTCCTCAACTCCACTTTCCTGCCTTTACCCTATAACCGTCAATTCCCCTCCTGATTAAAAATCTGTCTACCTCAGACATCCTCTGTGATAAAGAAACCACAGAGAGAAAAATATTCCTCCACAGCTGTCTTACATGAGCAGCTCCTAACTCTGACATGATGCCCCGTGGCCCGAGATCTACCACAAGGGGAAACAATCTTTCTGCATCTACTCTGTCAAGATCCCAATAACCTTGTATGTTTTAATAAGGTCACTTCTCATTCTTCTATATTCCAACAAGTACGGGCCCAATCCAATCTCCTCATAATCCAGTCCCTCCATATCTGGTATCAGCCTACTGACCCTTCTGCAGACTGCCTCCAATGCCAATCTCCCTAGATAAGGGGTCCATACTGTTCACAGTATTCTGTCCACTAGTCCTGGCACCTTTAATTAATTGGAACAGCTTGACTTTGTCTACGTAATCTTAATTTGGCATAATCTTATAAAACTCTATCTGGTCTCTCCTCAACATATTTTGCTCCAATCAGAGCAATCCCAATTGCCTCAGCATAACCTTGCAGCTAAAATGCTTTGTGCCTGGAACAATTGAGAAAGGCAGAAACAGTTAAGAATTGGACAGTGTGCAGAGCACAGAGGGCAAACAGTTATGGATAGAGATGTACAGCACAGAAACAGGCCCTTCCATGTCAACCAGATATCTCCACTTTGACTAATCAGTGTGAGATGACAATAAATAGAGGTGCAGTTTATGGGTTGTCTATTTAGTTGGAGATTTAAGGAGGAGCTAGAGAAAAGGGATTGGGAGTGACTATAAGCTGTGTCAACTAGAAGAGTGCTGTACAGGAGAACACTGGTGAGATAAGAAAGTAAAGGCTGCGATTTAAGAACTGTATGACAATCACCTTGACAGACCTTGACGTGATTGAATGTTTTACAATGCTGAGCCCCGGTCCCCCTTGCACCATATTCCTATTGCTCATCAGCTGTCACTCACAGCCAAACCTGCTCAGTGAGCTTGGGGACTTCCATAAGGTGCCCCAGGGACAAGTCTGAGAACCAGGGTCAGCCTACCCACAAAGGTGAGATCGTGTGGATGCTGGAAATCTGAAATAAGAATGCTGAAGAAACTCAGTAAGATTAGCAAATCTTTGGAGAGAGAAACAGATTTAAGATTTTAAGAATAACTCATACTGGTATTGAAACATTAACTCTGTTTTTCTTTCCACAGATGCTGTCAGACAATGCTAAGCTTGACCCAGCAGCATCTGTGTTTGTTTCAGCCTTCTCATTCAGCACCAGTTCCCACCTTCCATTTGTATCCAGAAACCTTCACTTGGAGTTGCCGTTGTGAGTCCTACTGGAGTCCCTTTACATAAAAATCCTTCATTGATTATTTAGGCACTTTATTCCACTCACTCTCCCTGGTGGGTGCCATGCCTCTTGGAAAGAACCATACTCATTGAGTAATTAAACAGGTTCTTGACTCTCAAATAGTCCTGCCATTTCAGAAGGAAGTAAGTTGACAAAATTTCCATCCTTAATAATTATAGTTTTGTACAGTTAGCAACACATTAATGAGTCTATTCTTAACACTCACAATGATTTTAATCTGCCTTTTATAATAGGGTACCCCGAATTGCTACTTTAAATGTGTCCTACCAATGTTTTGCACATCCTTGTCACCTGGATTATGACAGACTATTTTGAAATGCTGATAAAGAGGGGACCTATTCAAAGTTTTTAACATATTAAATGGCATAGGCCAAATAATATTCTGGAAGTAGCTTAACTTTATTTAGATTTTAGAACAAAGTATGATAAATACAGATGTTAGAAGAATACCCTATACTTGAGAATACTCTACCAGCTAAGCTGTTGAAACAAACATGTTTGAAGAGTTTCTGATACAACTGGAAACTAGGATGCAGGAATTGAAATGCAAGGGAGATAAACTCAGAGTCCAATATCCTTTACATGTCCTCGCCTTTCTCTTATATTCTGATGAGCTCGAACTTTAACGCAGCAACTCTCTCACCTCCCTTATAATATGTTCTACCCTTGTTCCTCCATCTTAAATAATCATGACTCTCCACTCATATTAGCCCAGATAGCTCTGGGCTGAAAAGGCAAGGCATATTTGTCACAATTCACATTGTGCCTCACTAATACACACAAAAGGAAAATGATATGGTGAACCCCATTCATGACTTGGCATGGACCCTCCACAGAGAACGGATCATACCAGTTCTTGTAGATTTGAGACCTATCTGTACGTATGGGGTGAGCTCCTTCCTGAGGCCAGTCTTTGCTCTTTCCCTCTAATGCGAAATGTATTTAATTCATTCAGGTTAGTTGGGACAGTATTTACTGCCCATGCCAAGTTGCTCTTGGAAAGGTCCTTTCTCGAAACACTGTAGTCCAGTGATCTAGATCCAAAGATGCGCAAGTCAGGTGAATTGGTTATACTAAATTGCCCGTAGTGTTAGGTGCATTAGTCAGAGGGAAATGGGTCTGGGTGGGTTACTCTTCGGAGGGTCAGTGTGGACTTGTTGGGCCGAAGTCTAGGAATTTAGGAAATTTAATCTAATCCAATTGGTGTTGGCAGATTCACAATGTCACTGGGGTAGGAATTCCAGGCTCTAAACCTAACGAGGCTGAAGGAATGCTGATATATTTCTAAGTCAGGATAGTGAGTGACCTGGCAGGGAATTTGTGGACTGTGGTGCATCTATGTATCTGCTGCTTTTGACTTTTAGATGGCAATAATTGTGGGCTAGAAGGTACAGTCTAAGGAGCTTTGGCAGATTTCTTGTAGATAGTATACAGTGCTTATCTTGAGCAATTGAGAAAGTGAATATTTGCGGATGTGGTGCCAATCCAGTGGGCTGCTTTGTCCTGGTTAGTGTCCAGCTTTGAGTGTCCTTGGAGCTACACCCATCCAGGCACGTGGACAATATTCTATCACGCTCCTGACTGAGAACATAGACTTGTACCTTGGAGATGGTAGAGAGACTTCAGGGAGATAAACAATGAGTTTCCCATTGCAGGATACCTGGCCTCTGACCTGCTATTATAGAGGTAATACTTATACGGCTAGTTTAATTCAATTTCTGGTCAAGGATAAACCCAGAATGTTGGCAGTAGGGGACTCAGTGATGACAATGCCATTGAATGTCCGAGGGCATTCTCTCTTGTTGGAGATGGTCATCACTTGCCACTTTCACAGTGTGAATGTTAATCACCATTTGTCAGCCCAAGTGTGAAGACTGTCAACTTCTTGCTTTAACCACTGATAAAGTTATTAAGCTGCTTGCACGATTGTCCTCCAGGAGATTTGCAGCAAACACCAGCACACTAGAATTTTAAAAAATGAGGGCAGCAGGTTCTAGGATGCTGTCACTTTCCAACTTGTGACATGCTACATTCACTGTCAGGTAACCAAATCAAAGAGTCATTCATCTCAAGAATATCTCGACATTAAATTTCAAAAACAAAAATGCACATTTCAAACATGTAACAATAAGACATAGTCAACAATATATTCCCAATTACAAATAGGAAGAGGATTTTTTTTTTAAATTACAAACATTTAACATTTCTGTTTTATAAAAGTGCTGCAAAATTATTATCGACATGGATCATTAGCGAAAAGTTTGACTTCATTTGGTAGATGAAAACTACAGTTCTTAACATTTTCATTTTAAAAATTCTAATTTCTATCTCCATACCTTTGCCAACAATAACAAGCGGCCTCTTGGCACTTTTAATGATTAAAGCTGCTTCTTTTACTACTTGAGGTTCTGCCATGGCCACTGGAGCACGGAGACAACAAGGAACAGTTCTATATGGAGAAACACAGTTAAATAGATTCTCTCAGCTCTACAGAAGACTATGAGAGCAAATTTCACAGTAAAAGAAATCAATATCAATTGCAAGATTTGTATCAACAAGAAAAAAGGCATTGAACATGCATGTGATTTATTAGGTCAGCAGAACACTTTATCATGATAGTTACAGAAAACAAATTGTGTTCAGAGATGCTTTCCAAAGCTATGAATTGATCGTATATAGAATCTATTCAATGTGAGGTGCTGAGTGGGTAGTGACTCTGACTCTGAGCCAGAAGCTCAAGGTCTCACTCAAGGACTCACTCCTCAAAGAAGACACCCTAGTAAAGTGTCTAAGATTAGAAGCTGATCTGCAAATCCTTTCAACATACACCAAAGGCAGGTGGAGAAAGCAGAAGAAATTTCTGGTTCAGACAGAAAGAACTTTGTGATCCAAGCAAGACCTGCATGTATGTACACACATTGCAAACACCAAGACTCCTCATAGCGTGCAGGCATGCACACAAACATGGTAACCTAGTGTTGTCATTAACTACTTTCAAATGGTAAGATATGAGTAAAGGATGATCATCAGTTGGAAGACTGAAGGCAGTCAGCCTGGAAGATCAAAGCAGTGTCTGTAATCTCCCAGGAGAAAGTGAGGACTGCAGATGCTGGAGATCAGAGCTGAAAATGTGTTGCTGGAAAAGTGCAGCAGGTCAGGCAGCATCCAAGGAACAGGAGAATCGACGTTTCGGGCATAAGCCCTTCTTCAGGAATCTGAAGAAGGGCTCATGCCCAAAACGTCGATTCTCCTGTTCCTTGGATGCTGCCTGACCTGCTGCGCTTTTCCAGCAACACATTTTCAGCTCTGTAGTCTCCCAGCCCAATACAGATCAGAGCCCATTATTCGGCCTCTGCCACTATTCAAGGGCATGCCTTATTTTTCAAACCATCTCAAGTTGTGAAATGTTGCTGCTGGAAAACATGTTGAAGTCAATGGTAGCTACCATGTGCTAAATTGGCCCTAGGGCAGACTTGAGCACAGTTAAACGTAAAATTGTCATCTGAAGCCCAATTTCCAGTTTTCAGTTTTTGTCTGGACTCTCAAGACACAAATAATCAAAAATAATCTTGGTCCTACAACTGCATTGCTTTAGCGACATTGGTGAGTAAAGAATCTAATGCAATTAATATTATACCGATCAATTCATGTAAAGGAGCAGCACTTGTCAAAGGAATACTAATACTGGAAGATTGGGAAAGGTTTGTGGAAACACCTATGCCAGGCCTTAACTGTTAATTTGCATCAGTTGGGTTTTGTTTTTTGGGTGGTTTTAATTGTACATAACTATTAAAGCAGGCTTTTGTAAATGTGTTTCTGTAAATAAACTCTTGTAAGTGAATAAAGACAAGGCTCCAGTATTACATTGATCACTCGCTGGCTAATTCAGCTCCCTTTGAAATTATAGCAATACCATTTTCTTTTTAAAATGATTACATTATAAAATATTTTTTCCTTATAATTACAGCATAACCTGTTTTAGGCCTACCAAACATAGATTACCTACACAAATGGAAGGATAGGGCAAGATGTAGCTTCATGTGGACAAATGCAGTGGGATGAGTCTGAGGAAGGGGAAATATAGAAGAAATAATAGTGTGTTACAAAACAAGGGGGATCTGAAAAGGAAAACATTAAAGCCAGCAGCAAAGTATACATTAACAAGCCAACATCTTTGCGAATGAGTAGCTGAAGGATCTACTACATACTTTGGAGATATTAATATAGAAATAGCATGAATGGTCACAAATAGAATGTTCTAAATGCATTTTGAAAATAAAATGAGTTTGAGCACAGCCTATTTCACCCCTTATATATTCCTTATTTAGTTTAGGTCACCAAATAACAAAGAGGGAATTCAGAATATGATTTGATTTGATTTGTTACAGTCACATGTACCTAACTACAGTGAAAAGCTTTGTTTTGCAAGGTAGGTCATAGCAAACAAGGTCATACAGATCATAGGGTCCTTAGGCGGAGTGAGGTATACAAGGTTTCGGTCGCACAGGAAGTGCATAAAGCAGGATCAACATTTTTTGAAGTTAGAGAGGTCCCTTCAGCAGTCTAATAACAGCCGGAAAGAAGCTGTTCCTGAACCTGCTGGTGCGTGTGTTCAGGCTTCTGTATCTTCTGCCTGATGGAAGAGGTTATAGGGGAGCATAACCGAGGTGCGAGGGGTCTTTGATGATGCTGGCAGCCTGTCTGTGGCAATGAGTCCATGGATGGGAAGTTGGCTTTTGTGATGGTCAAGGCTGTGCACACCACCTTCTGTAGTTTCTTACAGTCCTGAGCAGAGCAGTTATCATACCAAGATGTTATAGAGGGACAGAAATTAAAATAGCTGAGACAGTTTACTCTGCAGCCAAGTAAACTCAATGAGATCTCACCTCCTTCATACTTTCAGGGTTCTCAGGAAATAAACTGAAGTCAAGTATATATTATCTACAATCAACAACACAGACTCACGCTCAGGAGAATGTGTAGACAGAAAGCGTAGATTCAACTCCCCAAGGTCAGTGAATGTGTGGAACTGACTTCCCAGGAGACAAACTGTTTACTTTGCAGATTAATGACTGAGTCAGCCATGGTCATGCTAAACAGCAAAGCAGGCTCAAAGGGCCGAATGGCCTACATCTGCTTCTAGTTTCTTTGTTTCTATGAGTAGGTACAAGTGAAGGTGTTCTTTTCATACAAGGTAACGTTAGAACTGTCCAAACACAATGTTCGTTCCCACATCCCCATGACCAAAGAAGCAGCATTAATTCTAAAGCTTATGATCCGTGTCCTGGCTCACAGACCTACCTCAGTAATTCACTCCGGATTTTTGACGTCACCATATCTCCAGGAATATCAACATAACAAGCTCCTGGACGGCCATACATGCTGCTTCTAACTGCCTTGAACAAAATATAAAATTAATCGAGATTTCTACAGGTGAACAGCCTGGAGAACAACAAAGAAAAAGAATTAACGTAAATTTATATAGCACTGATCAAGATGTCCCAAAGTGCTTTACAGACAATTTAAAACCATATCTTTCAAATCTTCCATTACCATCCTGGAAGATGTCCTGTCCCATCAACAGGATACAACAATTAGGCATGGTAGCACAATGGTGTTAATGCTGTACCATTGAGAGGGAGTTACCTCAGAAGCAGGGTCAAAATAATTTTCCTTTTCCAAGGGCTCTTTTTGAGACATTTCTGAGGGAGACTTTTGGACTTTTGGGGGCGATATTTTTATTCTCAGTAAGGAGCAAGTGAGCTGAGAGCCCTGGGACCATGCATAGGGAGAGATCAGGACCACGAAACCAGTCCGAGAAAACACAAGTGGCTAAGTTCAGTCAGAGCAGCAGCTAAACCACAAAAGGGAACTCCCACCATACTCCAGTATTCAAAAAGACTGACAAAAGTGACGTCAGCTCAAAGCAGAGAGCTGACTGATAGGTAGAGGTCAAGTTGTTTTTCTCCATTTTAAAATCAAAAGTGAATGTCCACATTTCTGTGAGTACATACAGATTCCCAATAGGGGGCAGATATGGAGGCAAATCTCAGAGAAATGTAAATATGCAAAAATGTATTGGAGTAACAATGGTAGGGGATTTCAACTTCTCCAATATTGACTGAGAGAGACAAAATGAGAAAGTCTTGGAGGGGGAAAGGTTCTTAACGTGCATCCAGGAGCACTTGTTAAGCCAGCACATGGAAAGTAATGCAAGGACGGAAGGTGCTGAATCTAATTTTGGAGAATGAAACCGAGCAAGTGGTTAAGAGTCAGTAGATGAGCGTTTTCGTGGTAGTGATCGTAAGTCAGCAAGACTTGTTATGGAAAAGTACAAGGATAGTCTGGAAGTAAAGTCTATGAATTGGGCAAAGACCAGTAAGACAGGATTTGGCCAAAGAGGACTCGGAGCAACTACTCGCAGGAAAATCTACGTTAGAGCATTGGATGTCAAGAGACATACAGGATTGGATAAGGAAAAAAGTGAAACTTATGCCTTATGCTGAGGGTTCAAAACAGTAAAAGGTGGAGGAGTATAGAAAGTTCAGGGGGTTACTTAATGAAAAAAAATTAAACTCTGGCACGTAAAATAAAGGGATTTATGCCAAAGGCATTTCATGAATAAACCAAGGGGCAAGAACATATCAGAGAAAGAATGGGAGCAATTTGGAATCAAAGTAGCAATCTGTGGCTCTAGGCAGAAGATGTAGTTGGTCTTAAATGAGTACTTTGCACCTGTATTCACTGTGGAGAAGGACAATGTAAGTGAGGAAATTGTGATGGGGGGGGGGGGGGGGGGGATGTGGTTACTGTGATATATTTGAACAGATTAGCATTGAGAGAGAGGAGATATTAGTGGTTTTAGTTGGCTGTTGCGGGAAGCAAGGGCGAAGATTGCAGGGGCTCTGACACTAATTTTCAAATCCTCTCAGACCACAGAAAATGTACCAGAAGAATGGAGGGTAGTTAATGTGGTACCATCATTCAAGAATGGTAGGAGGGATAGACCAAGAAATTACAGACAAGTGAGTTGAATATCAGTGCTAGGGAAAATATTAGAAAGAAGTCGGAGGGTCAAAAGTAATCCCCACATGGAAAGACAAGGATTAATCAAGGATAGTCAGCACGGCTTTGCCAGTGGGAGATCTTGTCCAACAAATTTGACTGACATTTTCAAAGAGATCATGAGGTGCGTAAATAAGAGCTGTGCAGTTAATGTAGCCTACATGGACCTCAGCAAGACTTTCGACACTCCAGAGAAAATAGTGTCAGTCTATTCAGCCTTTCCCTACAGCATGCACCTTCCAATCCCAGCAACATCTTTGTAAATATTTTCTGAACCTTTTCAAGTTTAACAACAACTTTTCTATAGCAGGGAGACCAGAACTGAGCGCAGTATTCTAGAAGTGGCCACACCAATGTTCTGTGCAGCCACAACATGACATCCCAACTCCTGTACTCAAGGTTCTGATCAATTAAGCCAAGTATGCAAATACCCTCTTCACCACAAGACTACCTGCAATTCTACTTTTAAGGAACTATGTATCTGCACCCCTAGTTTTCTTTGTTCGGCAACACTTCCTAGGGCCCTACCATTAACTGCTTAAGCCCTGACCTGATTTGCCTTACTAAAAATGCAACACCTCACATTTATGTAAATTGAACTCCATCTGCCAGTCCTCGGCCTATTGGCCCATCTGGTCAAGGTCTAGTTGTATACGTCATTCTGGTACAATGCACATTTTGTCAACATGAATTGGCTATAACATGATTGATGAATTGTGGACACTGTTTGGGTAATGTAGACTTTCCACTGAACAGGTAAAGCAATTTTCTACAGCGATCCTCAACAGTGCCATTTTCTACAGCAGTTTTCCATAATGCAATTTTCTATAGCATGATGTTGCATGTTATACCAGAAAGTCTTGTACTCTAAGATAACCTTCTTCACTGTCCGCTACATGATCAATTTTGGTGTCATCTGCAAACTTTTAGATTAGATTAGATTACTTACAGGTTAGATTAGATTACTTACAGTGCGGAAACAGGCCCTTCGGCCCAACAAGTCCACACCGACCCGCCAAAGCGCAACCCACCCAGACCCATTCCCTTACATTTACCCCTTCACCCAACACTACGGGCAATTTAGCACAGCCAATTCACCTAACCTGCACATTTTGGATTGCGAGAGGAAACAGGAGCACCCAGAGGAAACCCATGTAGACACGGGAAGAATGTACAAACTCCACACAGAGAGTCGCCTGAGGCGAGAATTGAACCCAGGTCTCTGGCGGTGTGAGGCAGCAGTGCTAACCACTGTGCCACCGTGCCGCCCACACAGATGAAGTAGCAGATGAAACTCAGTCTGGAGTATAGTGACAAATGTATTTTGGTAAACGTGACAGAGTAAAACTGAATAAGTGGTCGAATACTGGTAAACTTACTAACCATACCTTCTGATTTCACATCCAAATTAATTACATAAATAATGAAAAGCAGTGGACCCAATACCAACCAAAAGAGAAAATGCTGGAAAATCTCAGCAGGTCTGGCAGCATCTGTAAGGAGAGAAGAGCTGATGTTTCAAGTCTAACTGACCCTTTGCCAAAGCTTAAAAAAGGGAGAAATAGAGAGGTATTTATACTGGGCTGAGAGAAGGTGAGTCATGGCTCCAGAAGCAAAGGTAGTAATAAAGAGGTGATAATGACAGTGCAGAGAGAGATTATAGGGAGATTGGGAGCTGTGAATGACCAAAGCTGAAGCCAATGATATGTGCTAACACTGAGAGAGAAAAGGAAAGCAGTGAAGGAGAGAGACAAATGAAAATCCTGTCGGAGAGAAGATTCTTCAGGGTAGGCATTCCTGGAAGAGAGGTGGCAGTGGGTTAAACACTGGACAAAAGCAAATTATTGCGGACCCAATACCAATCCTTGCAGCACACCACTGATCACCGGCAAGATTCCTAGCCCCTGACCTGCTGTTGTATAGTATGTATATAGCTGTTCCAGTTTCAGTTTCTGGTCAATGGTACAAAGGGTTTCAGTAATGAAAATGTCAAGGCATGATAGTTAGAAACTCTCCAGTTAGAGATGGCCGTTGTTTATTACTCATGTGGCACAAATGTTACCATTTCTCAGCTCAAACCTGGATATTGTCCAGGTTTTGCTGCATTTGGACACAGGCTGTTTACACTTTGCGAGGATTAACAAAGCAAGGGAGTACATGTTAAAAAGTCAGACCCTACAAAGTACAGGGTATTGGAGAGACTTAGTGTACATGTCCATGCATCCACGAAGACAGCAAGACCGGTAGATAAGGTGGTTAAGAAAGCATTCAGAACGCTTTTCTTTATTAGTTAAGACACTGAAAACAAGAGCAGGGAGGTTATGATGGAGCTGTATAACATTTTAGTTAGGCCACAGTATTTGTGCAGTTCTAGTCACCACAATACAGGAAGAAGTTGATTGCACTAATGAGAGAAGACTCAGCAGCTAGCTATAATGTTTTAGTTATGAAGAGAGACTGGATTAGCTGAGGTTGTTTTCCTTAGAGTAGAGAAGGCTGAGAGGGGACCTAATTAAGGTGTACAAAATTAGACAGGGCATAGGCGGGGTGAATGGTAAGAAACCTTTCCCCTGAGTCAATGACCAGGGAGTATAGATTTAAAGTAAGTGGTGGGAGATATCGAGGGACTTAAGGCATAATTTTTTCACCTAGTGTGGAGTTATGTGGAACTCCCTGGTGAAAGGGTAATAGTGACAGCAACTCTAAACATTTAGGAACTTTTCATAATTAACACTTTCAATACTACAGTATACAAGTGCTGGAAAATGGGATTAGAATAGATACATGTTTGATTAACCAGTATAAACATGATGGGCTGAAGGGTCCCTTTCTGTTCTGTAAAACTCAATAACTCTGCATCATTTGCAATTGTGTTTATATATGGGGTACAATTAGAATAATTCATCAATATCCCCGATAATTATCAACTCTTGTATTAAACTTAAAGCTACAATATGTAATGAAAGAATTGATTTTTAGACATCAAAGCGTTTAAATTTGTACAAGATAACAGGAATAAGTTAACTAATGTTTTTATTAAAATAATTGACGCACACTTCCACATTTGAAAAGAAATCGTCCCAAACATATCTTCCACAGACTGAAGTTACAGCTAATGCATTTTCATCACATACACACAACGCTGGAGTTTCTTAATGAGGCAGTTACAATCTTGGATCTCAATCCCAGATTTAAATGTAATGACGGGCAGAGTTCGTTACAGTAGGGTTCACTACAGTTTTAGCAGGTGTAGTAATGCTTCAATATACACAGCTCTAAACTGTACATTCCATAGGCATTTGTGACAAATTCATTACCTCATTAATTTGAACTTTGCTGGATCCAAGTTAACTGTGCATTTTTTTTTCAAAGGTTTAAAACTGTACTCTCTCCTTAGCAGCCTCCATCTCCCACCCTTCCTGCAAACTTCTTCTCATCCCCACGTTCCTCTTCCAGTCTCCTTCTTGCTGCTCCCCCCAAATCCTCTTGCTGCCTCTACCACACAGAAGCCTCTTAATCCCTCCCCAAGCCATCCTGTGACTGCCTCCTCCTCCATCCTTCGGCTGATATCCCCATCTGGGAACCAAGTGAAAGAACACCCGGGTTTATTAAAATTCCCTTCTGGCCTAGACAGAAGGGCAACGCCAGCAAAACTGCCTGCACCCTGTCCTTTTATGGTGACTTTTGATGGTCTATTCCTGTGCAATGCCCAACTCTCATTTCCTCCCAACATTGGTGTTAGCTTTTCCACCCTTTCCTTTAACCCCAGCTACCCCACACCCTCGGCCCCATTACCTGCCCCACCCCTGGCCCTAATTCATGCACTGTCCCATCACCCTCCCCAAGGACTCACTCTCATCCACCCCCTCCACACCCACACCTAGCTCTCAGCACACAGCCCTAACTCCTGGTTCTGAGTAACAGCTGCTCCACCCCGGCAATGCTTTCAACACCAGCACAGACTTCCCTAACTGCTCACTACTCCTTGGATCACGGGCTGTCTCTCTCCTGTGTTTGCTGCTAATATCTTCACTCCTCACAACCACTTCTTAACATCACTGCAGATTATACACCTCTCCATGGATTGTAGTGGTCCTGGTAAGGATCTCACCACTACTTTCTCAAGGGCAATTGGAGATAGGCAATATATGCTGGCTGGGCCATCCATCCTCACGTCCCAGGAATGAATATAGACAATTAAATACTTTAATAGTGTAATTTGGACATATTTTTATGATGAGAGGAGACAGATATAAAAGGGATCTAGGTGGCAATTTTTTCACACAGAAAGTGTTTCATATGTGGAATGAACTGTTTGAGGGAGTAGTAGAAGCAGGTATAGTTATAACATTTAAAAGATATTTGAACAGAACAGATATATAGAGGGATATGGGCCAAATGCAGGCAAATGGGACTAGTTTAGTTTGAGAAACTTGGTCGGCATGGACGAGTTGGACTTAAGGGTCTGCTTCCGTATTAGTATAGTGCATGAACTGGGCAGCCAAGTTGCACAAATATGAGATAATCTATATCAATGAGAGAGAAAGAATAACATTCAAAAGAAGGCCAGCCCCTGAATGTTGCCACCCAGGTCCCTTTTATATCTGTCTCCTCTCATCATATAAATATGTCCAAATTACACTATTAAGGTATTGCACCGAGGTAACACTGAATATTTAACCTGATATACGCTAACAAGTTTAGTTGATGCACACACTGACAACATAAATTCACTCTGAATGCCTCCTACTGTAAATTGAAAATCCATACATTTTTTAAACATTTTGAAAATGTTGATTAAATTTAAATTGAGAATTAAAGGAAATTTAGGTGAGCAATTGTTGGCTGACAAAAGAACACAAATTTCTCTGTTGCCGAGTGGAATTTTTCCAGACTTAGATAAGTGAGTTTGTCAACATAGAGAGAGTTAAATCCCATAGGTCTACCAAAGGTATGAAGTAATGGCATCATCCGCTCCTTCCAAGTTTCAGGGTGGGGTTGAAGAACAAGCAGGACATATCCTGCAGGTTCCAGGTAAATAATTAAAATAATCAAATAGCTCATTGAATTTCATAACAAGGGTATCTGCCAGGGTCACTGAAGTGAAGGAGAAGCTGGAAAAGATGCTTCAGTGAAATTGACAATCTAGAAGTGCTTTGATCAGTGAAACTGGAAAGCTCCAGATATGGCCAGGTTAAGAAGCTGCTGTTCGAAGCACTTGCCTCAGAATGCTATCATTGCTTGACAGCTGATTCCAACCGTCTGGGAATCAGTTCGGTTGCTGAGCACTTCACTCACTTTCAGCTGCACTTCCCACCTGCCAGCTTTCACAATGGCATGGCAGCATCTTCGGCAGCTCTACCACAGACCTCTGACCAGAAAGCCGAGGATAAGCCACACAATCCCCACTAGCAGCAGCAGCAGGAGCTGCCCTATCATCAGCCACATGGCCCTCCACAGGACAGATTTGATGGACACCAAGATGTAGCTGGAAAGAGGAAATACTCCCCAACCCAGGGTCTACAGGTAAAGGATCAAATCTCTCATCTTGCATGAGCATCAATTTCACGAAAAGCTCAGGCTCAAGGCAGGTCACTGCTGGGATCTAGAGTCTCCTAAAACAAGACCTTCTTCCCAATGAAGAAGGTTAGCACAGATTACCAGTGGCTAAAAAAGTATAGGCAGCCAATGTCTCCACTGGATCTCTGCCTCTCACCAAGGCTAGCACTTTCTTCTCCCACAAGAAGAAAAAAGAAGAGAGATCCAATGTCTGGAATGTTCTGTGGAAAGGAGGAAAGATGCTTGTGGCAGGTAACACGGGATGCCTGGGTGTCAGGAGTACAATAAGGTGAACGTGAGTGAGTGTTTGTTACTCAGATGAGCAATGAGGAGGAGCCTGGAAAGACAGAAATGGGTGGAGCTGCAGGATGTGTCAACAGATTCCTGAGGAATACCGTGTAGGCAAATGCAGTAAAAGACAGAATGTGGTGTTTGGCAATAACAGTATTCCAGCACTGTTTCTTAGTTAGATGGACCAACCTCCTGCTGCTGCCTGCTTAGCCAATTCCAAACATGCCTGTTTGATTAAGAGGCTGACCCTCCCATCAATGGGAGAGCTCACCTCACTGAAACACCTTAATATTACCTCTAGGTAACAGTGAGAGACCTGGACCACAGCTTTCTCAGCTCACCTCATCATTCCTATGGTTGCTGCCATTCCCAAAGTTCGGGCTCATGCTGCGGTTCCACTCATTGCAAAACCTTCTTCAGACAGATCTGGCCACTCACCCTGACTGACTGAGGAACCTACGGGCTAGATACTCATGCTGAGGCTCAGCTGAAGAGCTTCGGCAAAGCCTGATAAATGTTCCTGCCACTTGGCCAGGGACTAAATTGGCAAAATCTGACTCACTGTGTCAAATTATCCACTGTGAAATGAAGTGCTCATCTGAAAACAAAAAAACCTCAGTTCTTCCACTTGCAAACTCTGGAATACAAATTTCTCAGACCTTAGTCTCTCTGAAGTTAATTATTGGAAACCAGAAAGTTAACTCATTATACTTCCTCTGACAAAGGTTACAAATAACATTGAATAAAAGGGTTAATAATTTTCACTGATGTACTTTCACTTTAGTGTCAATTTGTTTCAAATGGTTTGATAGATTCTGTTTATCATCACAAAAGAAATTAAGTTGTAACTATTATATAACTGATGAAGGGCTTTTGCCCGAAACGTCGATTTCGCTGCTCCTCGGATGCTGCCTGAACTGCTGTGCTCTTCCAGCACCACTAATCCAGAATCTGGTTTCCAGCATCTGCAGTCATTGTTTTTCCCTGTATTATATAACAATGAGCTATTGCCAACTTTCTATGGAACAGCACTCACTGTATATTTTAAAACTATTTTTTGAGATAAACCCAATGATACAGGATATCTTACCTACTATCTCTACTATGTATTCCAAATTACCTTTTCTATAATGGCAGGTATAGCTTCCAAACTGTTTGGTCTAGATGAAAATTTGCTGTAAAGCCGACATGCCTCAACCTGTCAAAAAGAAATAATGAAACCTGTTAAATAGATTTAACAGAAAGACAGAGAACATCTACAATGTTAATAAGCAATGTAATGGCGTGGAGTTTGCCACATGGGAAGGTGGTCACCACTGACATCAAAGACAGTCTCTCTGATAGCACCAGCAATCTATGGAGAAAATGTAACCTCCTCTGGCCATATCTGGAGCTATACAATAGATACTAATGTCTTTCATGTGAACTCCTGTTGTAGAACTGCTGAAATGTTTTCAAACTGTCCAAGGAACCAAGTGCATTAAAGATGTTTCACAAATATCCAACCAGGAAATTCTAAGTGCTATAATCAAATTTTGAAAAAGTTTGCTAAATGAAGATGGGAACATGTACTTAGGGTGTGAAGATGGCAGTTGAAATATCATGAAGGCATATTTTTCATTATCTTTGAAGATTTAGCTTTTTTAAAAAAAAAACTAATAATGAATAAAATGAGACATTTTCTGGGCCAGATTTGTTGTTCAGCAGTAGATCATAAACAGATTTCATTTTCAACGGGGTTTGTAACAGTGAAATGAGAGAGGGCAAAAGGGGGACATTCTCATTACATTGCTATGCTACACACAGAGGCCAATAAATTCAAACAAGAGATTTGAATTCCCAGTGACCAACTTAAGAAATTACATGATAAGATTTCACGTTTTAATATTTTTACTGTACCAACCAACTAAACCTTGTAAATAATCATTAGTCTGAACTGCAGAAAGGACATTGGCTTATTACTTTTTTTAACATGAGCAAACCCCAAGCCACAGCAATGTTTATGTCCCACTCTCTGCATGACAACAGTTCTCACAAGTTCATTCCATCAAGTGTCATGGGTTCTAAGGTCAAGTGGCCAACAAAAAGTGCTATTTCAGTTTTATGGAAAATTCTGAGCTAAGTTTTATTTTCAGCTTCACCACCATCACCCCAACACTGCCATTTCAGGATGAATCTTCCAGGATCCACTAATTGCCTTGGGATGCCCAGGTACAGAGCTGAATTTTATCAAAAAATGGCTAAGTGTCAACTTCAGACAGATTAATAAAGGATTCTTTCCATAAGCTCCATCATGTTAACTCTCACCATTCTCTCCTGTTCACCTTGTCATTGATGCACCGTGCTCTTATAGTGCCACTCTTGCAGTATGGTGAGATCACCAGTTTCGGAAGTGCTAACCACTGCCATGATGTTCTGGGATTTCTGCCATCAAATCATAGAGATGTACAGCATGGAAACAGACCTTTCAGTCCAACTCATCCATGCCAACCAGATATCCTGAATTAATCTAATCCCATTTGCTAGCATTTGGCCCATATCCCGCTAAGCCCTTCCTATTCATAGACCCATTCAGATGCCTTTTAAATGTGATAATTGTACCAGCCTCCACCACTTCCTCTGGCAGCTCATTCCATACATGCACCACCCTCTGCATGAAAAAGAAGCCCCTTAGGTTCCTTTTAAAATCCACCCCCCCTCCACCCTAAATCTATGCCCTCTAATTCTGGAGGCCCCCACCCAGGGAAAAGGCTTTGTCTATTTATCCTATCCTATCCTATCATGGGCAGCACGGTGGCACAGTGGTTAGCACTGCTGCCTCACAGCGCCGGAGACCCGGGTTCAATTCCCACCTCAGGCGACTGACTGTGTGGAGTTTGCACGTTCTCCCCGTGTCTGCGTGGGTTTCCTCCGGGTGCTCCGGTTTCCTCCCACAGTCCAAAGATGTGCAGGTCAGGTGAATTGGCCATGCTAAATTGCCTGTAGTGTTAGGTAAGGGGTAGATGTAGGTGTAGGTGTAGGGGTATGGGTGGGTTACGCTTCGGCGGGGCGGTGTGGACTTGTTGGGCCGAAGGGCCTGTTTCCACACTGTAAGTAATCTAATCTATCCATATCCCTCATGATTTTATAAACCTCTATAAAGTCACCCCTCAGCCTCCAACGCTCCAGGGAAAACAGCCCCAGCCTGTTAAGCCTCTCCCTATAGCTCAAATCTTCCAACCCTGGAAACATCCTTGTAAATCTTTTCTGAACCCTTTCAAGTTTCACAACATCTTTCCAATAGGAAAGAGACAAGAATTGCACACAATATTCCATAAGTGGTCTAACCAATGTCCTGTACACCTGCAACATGGCCTCCCAACTCCTAGACTCAATCCTCTGACCAATAAAGGAAAGCATACCAAACACCTTCTTCACTATCCAGCTACCTGAGACTCCACTTTCAAGGAGCTGTAAACCTGCACTCCAAGGTCTCTTTGTTCAGCAACACTCCCCAGGACCTTACCATCAAATGTATAAATCCTGCCCTGATTTGTCTTTCCAAAATGCAGCACCTCACATTTATCTAAATTAAATTCTGTCTGCCACTCCTCGGCCCATTGACCCATCTGATCAAGATCCCATTGTAATCTGCGATAACCTTCTTCAGTGGCTACTACGATTTTGGTGTCATCCGCAAACTTACTAACTATAGAACATTACAGCGCAGTACAGGCCCTTCGGCCCTCGAACTATACCTCTTATGCTCCCATCTAAATCACTTATATAAATGATGAAAATCAGTGGACCCAGCACCGATCCTTGTGGCACACCACTGGTCACAGGCCCCCACCGCAAAGGATCCTTGCCTTAGCAGGGGAGGACTGTGACTGCTCACATGATGATGCCAAGACCTCCAAGTGATGGCAAACAATTAAGATTCATTACCATGTGCTGTGTTGCTCCCCCATTACCAACACTGTAAATGTATTCTTAACCATTCAAAACCTCTACTCACTTTTCTCCAAAACCTCCTTTCTGTTAACTGCAGGCACCAGCAGCAAACACACTGGGGACATTGTCAAGAATGGACCCTGCCCGAATATCTTCCAGGAAGCGGCCACAGCTCCTCCTCTTGACTGGAGGGTGCAGCAGCAGGAGGAAGGGGGCAGAAATAGTAGTACCAGCAACAGCAAGAACATGACCCTTCCCAACCCCTCACAGGTTGACCAAGACTCCAGGCCGTGGCTTAGGGCTGGGGTGCCAGCATCGCTGACTGAGTATCCCACATACTTTCATGGAAATAGGACTTTCAAATCTGGTCATTTCTCTTCCTTTGTGGCTCTGGTTCTTTTATTTCTCATGCTTTTTGGAAATTCTGATTTGTATCCAAGATGGCACTGGAGAATGATGACTTTGTACACTTTTCGCTGTACTGCTGCATTCCTATACTTGAGTACACATGACAATAAAATCTAATTTTAATTCTAATTCCACTTTGAAGAGGGAAGGCATTCTGGACATCGGCTTAAAAACCGGTTGGAAAATTGGACTTTTCTCCCTGACATCAAAAACCTAAATTTTCTGATCTCACCAGATTTTATCAATTGAATCACCATCATCCATATCATTCAGGGACTTGGAAGCTTCTACCTTCTGTGTGATTTTCGACATCCTGCATGGTAGTTTGCAGAGGATTAGCAGTCTTATCCTCCACTACTAGGTGCAGTCTTTGCCACCCTCTTCCTAATGAAGGGCTTATGCCTGAAACATTGATTATCCTGCTCCTCGGATGCTGCCTGACTTGCTATGCTTTTCCAGCACGACACTTTCAACCCTGACATCTCCCTCACTCTCTTTTTGTTGATGGCCTGGAGACTGAAAGTCTATCCATAGTCAGCACAGCTGCCCTTGCCTTTGGTTCCTGGTGAAATATTTGACAGTGTATGTTTCAACCTGAACCTCCTTGTTCCCATAGTAACCAAACCACCCAGGAATAGATCACATAATTTCCTTCGCTGTTCCGCTTTACCTGCTATTAAAGAGACAGTTCAAAACACAACCATCTTATGAGACACGGTATTCACAAAAAAAAGTCAATTGATTTCAATGACTGGATGCTTTGGAAAAGGTGTCCACAGCACAGCCAATACCAAAACAACCAGTGCACAGCTCAACTTCAGGGCCTTCATGTTAATCTGCACTCCTACTAAATTCTGAAGTTGCAGTCAGTATCAGAGGGGTAATGATAGTGAACACTGACTGCTCAACTTTCCTTCCACATTAGGTATACCAACCATACAGAAGCTTTGACTGTCAAAACTTGAACATCTATCTCACTGCCTTCTAAGGAGTATGAATTTTGTAAAGAAAATTGCAGAATCCCAACCATTTAGTAATTAATAGGGAAGAAAATCCTACGAGCCATAGTACTTGAACAGTATCAAAAGCACATGTTTTTGCACCATCGCAGCAGGCTGTGATAGCAGACAGTATATAGTATACCAGCAAACTCACTGAGATAAACACAGGAGGAGAGGAAAGGTAAACATTTGCAGAAGTATATGGAATTTTTTAATGGATTAATCGGCAGGATTATTTTAGGGGGGATATAGTTACTGCCCAGAGAAATAAAGAGAGTTAATATCAACAGGCTGCTCTTTTTTCTCAAAAGCAATACCACTTACACGTCTTCATTGTCTCGAATGCCAACCATATCCAATGCTGCTTGAACCTGTTTTAATGTGTTTCTCTGACTGTTCTTCTTTTGATAATACATAAAAGAAATTTCTGTTGCCATTATAACTGACCTATGAGTCCAAAACCCAAGGAAAACAATTTTATAAATAACCATGAGGTCAACAACTACAAAGCTTCACAACTACTAGGTGGTGAGGAGAGCTGGTAGCTCATTTGGCTGGACAGTGGATATACAATGCAAAGTGGCACCAACAGCATGGGTTCAATTCTCATACCAGCTGAGGTTACTATGAAGCACTCTCCTTCTTATGCTCTACCCTCACGTGAGGTGATAAACCTCCAGTAGTTGTCTCTCTCTCTCATGAGAAAGAGATGGTCTGGTACAACAACTTTATCTTTGTATCAAGTAGATCATAATATCTCAAGTCAAAATGGATTGAAAAACCTCTTACAACCTGGATTTTCTACTATATTTGATTTTTATTTCCTTGCTACATCTGATACATCTGAAGGCAGCACTTACATAATAATGTTTAGAATCAACCATAGCATTAGCTTCGGTTTTGAATAGTCAGACAACACGTACTTCCTCTCTAATGCCACAAGGTGACACCAAAGGGCTTGTATATCTACTGATTTTAGTCCTGCAACTTCTGCTCATATGTTTATATTGTTGGCTAGTTTTTGTATTGATCTTTTCGAATGTTCCCTTCCTACAGCTACAAGGAGAAATACAAAGACCGTTCATCACGTTTGCACTCCTCTCTGAAGGGGTTTTAGATTTGATCGAGAATATAATGGACTAACAACCTCTGGTCAATGGGCTTTAACATGCTTGAATTTTACTTGCAGCTTGAGGGACAGAAGAGTGAACTGAAGTAAATTACTTTAAACTTAAATAAGGACATGAAAACCCAGGTAGCTAGAGATTTAGATTTAGGGATGGGTCAATAGCGAGTACATACCTAATAGTTACATTCCATGGAAAAATAAAAATTCCAAGGGGAGGCCATACGAAATGTGGTTAACTAAGAAAGTTAATACTAGTATCAAACTTAAAGAGAAAGCATATAATTATGCAAAAATTGACAGCAGGTCAGAAAATTGGACAGATTATTTAAAAAATGAGCAAAGAATGATCAAAAGATTAATGACACCGAGTTATTAAGAGAGTTTAAAAATCTGTGCCAAAGAAATCTATCCACACATACAAATACAGACAGTAATTAAGATCTCTTCCTTCAGAATTTCACTAATTTTTATTAAATTTTAAAAATATAAACCGTAAGTATTAAGTTAGCTTGCAGCATTTTTTGAGAGCAGAAAGATTATGCTATTGTCTGGGTCTGTAGATTGTGAAGGAGCACAGATGGCCTTTAGTGGAGTGATGTGCTCTTCCAGTCAGACGTGGGAGTTGAGGAAGAATTTCCATGTTACTGACGGATTATATCTGCAGGAAGGGACTTTGGTTGTAAATCCTATTAAATCGCATGGATTAGTTGGAGCGACAGTTAGAGGGAATCAGGAATTTACAGGAGCTAGAGGGTGTGATGGATGGCAGTTATAGAATGGAGAAAAGCTGCAGATACAGTCAGGTAGATGGGTTAACTCCAGGAAAGGTAGGAAGGGTAGGAACATAGTGCAAGAGTCTTCTGTGGCTATCCCCATTTCAAACAAGTATGCTGTCCTGGAAAATGTAGGGGGTGATGGACTCTCAGGGGAATGTAGCATGAACAGCCAAGTTTCTGGTATCGAGACAGGCTCTAATGTAATGAGGGGTACGCCGGGTTCCAAGTGATCGATTGTGATAGGGGACTCTCTAGTCAGAGGCACAGACAGACATTTCTGCGGCTGGCAGCAAAAAATCAGAATGGTGTGTTACTTCCCTGGTAAAAACAATGACTGCAGATGCTGGAAACCAGATTCTGGATTAGTGGTGCTGGAGGAGCACAGCAGTTCAGGCAGCATCCAAGTAGCTTCGAAATCGACATTTCGGGCAAAAGCCCTTCATCACTTCCCTGGTGCCAGGATCAAGGACACCTCGAAGAGGGTGCAAAATGTTCTCAAAGGTGAGAGGGACCAGCAGGAGGTTTTTGTACACATTGGAACTAAAGACATAGGAAGGGAAAAGGGTGAGATTCTGATGGGAGAAGAAAGAAATTTAGACTGGAATTTAAAATGTAGTTCCTCAAGGATAGTAATATCTGGATTATGACTGGTGCTACGAGCTAATGAGGGTAGGAATAGGAGGATTGAGCAGATGAATGCTTGGCTGAGGAGCTGGTGCAGAGGAGAAGGGTTCACATTTTGGATCACTGGTATCTCTTCTGGGGTAGAAGTGACCTGTACAAGAAGGACAGATTGCATCTCAACTGGTAAGGGACAAATATACTGGAAGGCAGATTTGCTAGAACTGCTCGGGAGGATTTAAACTAGTAAGGTGGCTGGATGGGACCGAGTGAAATACTGAAGAAAGAGATAAATCTGAAACTGGCACAGTTTGGAAAAGAAACCAAGGCAAACAGTCAGGGCAGGCAGGAACAAGGTAGAGAACGAGATAGTGCTGATAAGTTAAACTGCATTTATTTCAATGCAAGGGGTCTAACAGGGAAGGCTGGTGAATTCAGAACATGCTTAGGAACATGGGACTGGGATATCATAGCAATTATAGAACCACAGCTCAGTGATGGACAAGACTGACAGCTAAGTGTTCCAGGATGCAGATGCTACAGGAAGGATAGAAAGGGGGGCAAGAGAGAAGGGGGAGTGGTGTTTTTGAAAAGGGATAACATTACTGCTGTACTGAGGGATGATATTCCTGGGAATACATCCAGGGAAATTATTTGGGTGGAACTAAGAAATAAGAAAAGGATGATCACCCTATTAGGATTATATTATAGACTCCGCCCCCACCCCGGGTTGATAGTCAGCAGAAAATTGGGGAACAAATTTCCATGGAGATTTCAGTTATCTGTAAGAATAATAGGGTAATTATGGTAAGGGATTTTAAATTTCTAAACATAGGTGGCACTGCCATAGTGTTAAGGGTTTTGTTAAGTTTGTCCAAGGAAATTTTCTGATTCCGTATGTGGATGAACCTACTAGAGAAGGTGCAAAGCCTGACCTACTTTTTGGAAATAAGGCAGGGCCGATGACTGAGGTGTCAGTGGAAAAGCACTTTGAGGCCAGCAACTAGAATTCTATTAGATTGTAAACAGTGATGGAAAAGGATAGACTAGATCTAAAAGTTGATGTTCTAAATTAGAGGAAGGCTAATTTTGGCGATATTAGGCAAGAACTTTCAAAAGTTAATTAGTGGCAGATGTTCGCATGTAAAGGGATGGCTGGAAGATGGGAAGCCTTCAAAAATGAAATAACAAGAGTCCAGAAACAGTATATTCCTGTCAGGGTGAAAGGAAAGGCTGGTAGGTATAGGGAATGCTGGATGACGAAGGAAATTGAGGCTTTGGTTGACAAAAGGAAGGAAGCACATGTCAGGTTTAGACAGCAGAGATCAAGTGAAACGATACAAAATTATAAAGGCAGGAGGAGTATACTTAAGGGGGAAAATCAGGAGGGCAAATGGACAGTGGATAGCTTTGGCAAATAGGGTTAAGGACAATCCAGGGCAATTCTAGAAATACATTAAGGACAAAAGGGCAACTAGGAAGAGAATAGGCCCCTTCAAAGATCAGCAAGGCAGCCTACGCATGGAACTGTAGGAGATTGGAGGGATACTAAACAAATATTTTGTATCAGTGTTTACTGTGGAGAAGGACATGGAAGATACAGAATGTGGGGAAATAGATGGTGACATCTTGAAAATGTCCATATTTCAGAAGAGGTGGTGCTGGATGTCTTAAGGTGCATACAAGTGAGTAAATCCCCAGGACCTGATCAGGTGTACCCTAGAACTTTGTGGGAGGCTAGGGAAGTGATTGCTGGGCCAGTTGCTGAGATATTTGTACCATCGATAGTCACACGTCAGGTGCCAGAAGACTGGAGGTTGGCTAACTTAGTGCTACCATTTAAGAAAGGCGGTAAAGAAAAGCCAGAGAACTATAGACCAGTGAGTCTGACATCAGTTTTGGGCAAGTAGTTGGAGGGGATCCTGAGGGACAGGATTTACGTGTATTTGGAAAGGCAAGGACTGATTCGGGATAGTCAACATGGCTTTGTGCGGGGAAATCATGTCTCACGAACTTGATTGAGTTTTTTGAAGAAGTAACAAAGGGGATTAATGAGGGCAAAGCAGTGGACATGATCTATCTGGACTTCAGGAAGGCATTCAAAAAGGTTCTTCTTGATAGACTAGTTAGCAAGGTCAGATCTCATGGAATGCAGTGAAAACTAGCCATTTGGATACAGAACTGGCTTGAAGGTAGAAAATAGAAGATGGTGGTGGAGAGTTGCCTTTCAGACAGGAGGCCTGTGACCAGTGGAGTGCCACAAGGATCGGTGCTGGATCCACTGCTTTTCATCATTTATGTAAATGATTTGGATGTGAGCATAAGAGGTATAGTTAGAATGTTTGCACATGACACCAAAATCGGAGGTGTAGTGGACAGCAAAGAAAGTTATCTCAGAGTACAACGGGATCTTGATCAGATGGGCCAATGGGCTGAGGAGTGGCAGATGGAGTTTAATTGAGATAAATGTGAAGTGCTGCATTTTTAAAAGGCAAGTCAGGGCAGGAGTTATACATTTAGTGGTAAGATCCTGGGGAGTGGTGCTGAACAAAGAGACCTTGGAGTACAGGTTCACAGTTCCTTGAAAGTAGAATTGTAGGTAGATAGGATAGTGAAGAAGGCATTTGGTATGCTTTCCTTCATTGGTCATAGCATTGAGTATAGGAGTTGGGAAGTCATGTTGCAGCTGTACAGGACATTGGTTAAGCCACTTTTGGAATATTGTGTACAATTCTGGTCTCCCTCCTATCAGAAGAATGTTGTGAAACTTAAAGGGTTCAGAAAAGATTTACAGGGATGTTGCCAGAGTTGGAGGATTTGAGCTTTCGGGAGAGGCTAATTAGGCTGGGGCTGTTTTCCCTGGAGCGTCGATTGCTGAGGGGTGATCTTACAGAGGTTTATAAAATCATGAAGGGCATGGATATGGTATGGGAGAGTGGGAGCCTGGTGTGGGAGAGTCCAGAACAAGGGGGCTTAGGATTAGGGTGACAGTGGAAAATTTTAAAAGGGACCTAAGGGGTAACATTTTCACACAGAGAGTGGTGCGTGGATGAAATGAGCTGCCAGAGGAAGTGATGGAAGCTGGTACAATTACAACATTTAAAAGGCATCTGGGTGGGTATTGAATAGGAAGGGTTTAGAGGAATATGGACCAAATGCTGGCAAAAGGGATGAGATGAGGTTACGATATCTGGTCGGCATAGACGAGTTGGACCAAATGGTCTGTTTCCGTGTTGCACATCTCTACGACTCTATGACTCTAAGTGAGAATTATCCAGTAGAAATTGAGTCTGTAATGGAAAATAAGGGGATGGCAAATGAGTTGAACAAATATTTGCATGTATCTTTACTTTCGAGGAAATAAGTATCACCTTAGATCCAGCTGAAAAATAGAAATGGAAGTGAGAGAGGAAATCAAGAAAATTACAATTACCAGGGAAGTTGTACTGAGTAAATTGTTGGAGCTGCAAGCTGACAAGTCCCTCGGCCCTGATGGAATTCACAAGAAAGTGTCTTAAAAGAAGTGAACAGTTGATTACCTCAGTTGGCAGGATGGCTGGTTTGTGATGCAGACTGATGCCAATAGTGTGGGTTCAGTTCCCATATTGGCTGAGGTCACCAATGAAGACCATCCTAAATAGGGACAGGCATAGGCAGTTAGGCCCCTTGAGCCTGATTCACAACTCAGTAGAATCATAGCTGATTCAACATTCCTCATATCCACTTTCCTGCGTTGCCCTTGTTATCTATGATCCCCCAACTGATCAAGTATCTATCACAACCTAAAATATACACAAGGACTCTGCCCTCCCCCACCCCCCAAAGGCATTTCAACCTTCTGAGAGAATAAGTTCCTCCTCATCACAGTCTCAAATTAGTTCCACTTTATTCTGAGACTTTGCTGTCTGGTCCTAGAGTCTCCCATGTGGGGAAGAGTCCTCTCAGTATTTACCTTGTTGAGTCCCTTAAGAATCCTATATGTTTGAGTGAGGTCATCTCTCATTTATCTGAACTCCAGTGAGTAAAGTCCCAACCTGTTTAACCTTTGTTCTCCAGCCAATCCATCTATATTGGGGATCATTCTCTTGAACCTTCTCCGAACTGCCTCCAATGAAATAATACCTTTTCTTAAATAAAGGGATCAAAACTGCTAACTGTACTCCAGATGTGGTCTCACCAGCACCTTGTACAAATGCAGAAGTATCCCCTACTCCAATCCCCTGGAAGTAAAGGCCAACATTCCATTAGCCTTCCTGATTACCAGCTACAACTGTTAGCTTTCTGTGTTTCATACCCCCAAGTCCCTTCATGTTGCAGCTTTCTGCAGTTTTTCTCAATTTAAGAAATACTGTTCTTTTGGGCGGCACGGTGGCAGAGTGGTTAGCACTGCTGCCTCACAGCGCCAGAGACCCAGGTTCAATTCCCGCCTCAGGCAACTGTCTGTGTGGAGTTTGCACATTCTCCCCGTGACTAAGTGGGTTTCCTCCGGGTGCTCCGGTTTCCTCCCACAGTCCAAAAATGTGCAGGTGAATTGGCCATGCTAAATTGCCCGTAGTGTTAGGTGAAGGGGTAAATGTAATGGGTCTGGGTGCGTTGCTCTTTGGAGGGTCGGTGTGGACTTGTAGGGCTGAAGGGCCTGTTTCTACACTGTAAGTAATCTAATCTAATCTACTGTTCTCCCTGCCAAAATGAACAAGTTCTCATTTCCCCACATTACACTCAATTGGCCAATTTTTTATCCACTTATTTAAACTATCAAGATCTTTCTGCAAACTGTTTGCATCCCTCCCACAACCTGTCTTTCCCCTGTTTTTATGTCATCTGCAAATTTGGCTGCAGTACATTCACTTCCTTCCTGCAAGTCATTAAAATATAAAGTAAAAACTAGCACTGATCCTTGTGAAACCCTATTAGTCATAGGTCACCAACCTGAAAAAACTCCTCATCCCTACTCACTGGTACCTGCCCATTAGCCAATGCTCGATTCCTGAAGAAGGGCTTATGCCCGAAACATCAATTCTCCTGCTCCTCGGATGCTGCCTGGCCTGCTGTGATTTTCCAGCACCACATTTTTCAACTCTGGTACTCCAGCATCTGCAGATCTCACTTTCTCCTAATGCTCTATCAATGCCAATATACTACCTCCAACACTGTGGGCTGTTATCTTACTGTATCACTAAACTTTCGTGAGATACATTGTCAAGTGCCTTCTGAAAATCTAAATTCAATAAATCTTTTGGTTCCCCTCTATCCATTCTGTCAAGACTTCCTCAAAAGATTTAATTAAGTTAGACAGATGTGATTTCCCATTCATGAAGCCAAGTTGACTCTGTTTGATTAGATAATATTCCAAATGTTCCCTTGTTACTTCCGTTATAACTAATTCCAACAATAGATACTAGGCTAATCAGCCTATAGTTATCTGCTTTTTTCCTCCCTCTCATTTTCAGCAGGGATATCACATTGGCATTTTTCCAATCCTCTGGTTCATCCTCAGAATCCAAGAATTTTTGGAAAATTACCTTTAATGCATCTACTATCTCTTTAGCTACCTCTTTTGGAATGGGGAGGTGCAAGCCTTCAGGGCCAGAGATCCTATCTGTTTTTACTCTGAATAGTTTATCTAAATATTATTTCTCTAGTGATGGCAGTTATTTCCTCCTCCATATTCTTTAATATTAATGGGATGTTCAAAGTATTTTCTACTGTAACGACTGATGCAAATATCTGTTTATCTTCTCTGTCATTGGATTGTTCCCCATAACCACCACCCTTTCACTTTTTAAGTCTCCTATGTACACTTTGACGTCTCTCTTTCTTTTTGTATATTTAAAGAAGCCCTTACTGTCAGTTTTCATATTTCTCATTAGTTTGTCTTCACAGAATATTTTCTGTATCACTATTATCTTTTTAGTTCCTCCTTTACTAGATTCTGAACTTATTGCAGACTTCGGGACTATCACTGATTTTTTGCCTCCATAAATGCTTTTCCTTCAACTTACCATTCTTCTTAACTCCCTTGGTTAGCCATGGCTTGTTTATCCCTATCTTAGGATCTTTTGCTCTCACTGGGATGAATTTGCGCTGAGTGTCATGAAGTACCTCCTTAACTGTCTGCCATTGCTTGCTTCCTGTCCTTCCTGCCAATCTATCCACACAGTTCACTTTAGCTAACCCTAGCATCATTTCATTGCAGTTCCCTTTATTTAAGTTAGACATAATTGTTTCTGACCCAAGTTTCTTATACTCAAGCTGAATATTGAGTTCGACCATATTATGAGCACTCCTTCTTAAGAAATCCTTTACTCAGAAGTCATTCATTAAACCTGCCTCATTACCTATTACCAGATCTAAGACAGCCTGCACCCTGGTCAGTTCTAGGAAAGGATCCTTAATTAACTCTATAAATTTATTGTTGTAGGTGCTCTTTCCAATTTAATGAATCCAATCAATATGAAGATTAAAGTCAACGATAATTATTGCCCTTTTTTAATACATGTTTCTATTCTTTGCTGATTTATAGCGTTTCCTACAGAGTGGCTACTCTTTGGAGTCTGTAATGTCTTCGTTCCCTTGCATTTTTTTTTACCTCTTCCCAAATAGTCCCCACATCATCTGAGCCTAGATTATCTCTCACAGTTGTCCTCATTCCATCTATTATTAACAATTCTATAGAACATAGAACATAACAGTGCACTACAGACCCTTCAGCCTTTGATGTTGCACCGACCTGACGCCCATCTAACCTAGACCATTCCATTTTCATCCATATGTTTATCCAATGACCATTTATATGTCTTTAAAGTTGGCAAGTCTACTACTATTTCAGGCAGACCATTCTACACCACTACTACTCTGAGTAAAGAAACTACCTCTACCAATAAAAGTTAACACACTGTATGCCTTCTTAACAAAACTATCAACCGGGTGGCAACTTTCAGGGATCTACATACATGGACACCAAGATCTCTCTGCTCATCTGCATTGCCAAGAATCTTACCATTAGCCCAGTACTCTTTATTCCTGTTACTCCTTCCAAAGTGAATCACCTCACAGTTTCCTGCATTAAACTCCATTTGCCACCTCTCAGCACAGCTCTGCAGCTTATCTATGTCCCTCTGTAACCTGCAACATCCTTCGGCACTGTCCACAATTCTACACCACCACCAGTTCCAACCCTCCAGTCTTTCTGAAGGTCAAATATCTCTGAATGTTATGTGCCTAGTTCTGATCTCCTTGTAACCACGTTTCCATAATGGCTATGAGATCATATCCATTTACCTCAACTTGTGCTGTTGGTTCACCTACATTAACCCGAACGCTTCGTCCATTAAGATACAAAGCTTTTAAGTTTGTTTCTATTTGTTTCTATTTTCAAATTTTCTGACACTTTTACAGTTCCTTAATGTAAATATGACATTGGAGAAAGTGAGGACTGCAGATGCTGGAGATCAGAGCTGAAAAATGTGTTGCTGGAAAAGCACAGCAGGTCAGGCAGCATCCAAGGAGCAGGAGAATCGACGTTTCGGGCATAAGCCCTTCTTCAGGAAGCACTTTTCCAGCAACACATTTTTCAGCTCTGTAATATGATATTCACAATTACTGTCTGTTCCTTTTATTTTCTGGTACCAATCAGGATGGTCAGGAAGGAGAGATCATACCCAGAGTGAGACACAGCCCGAGTGAGAATATAGTTTGGCGAATTAGGAGGCAGCTTGAGAATTCAGTGCAGATGGGAAGAAGTGTTTTTTGCTCATAGTTCGTACTTTTTTTTAGTCTGGGATAAATTGAAGCCCAGAATAAAGTGCTCAGCACAAAACAAAGACTGAAATCACAGGGAAAGCTTAAGTTCATTGGTTGGTAATGGCTGCTAATTTGGCTATCTCTAACAGGTTACTTGCATATTGAAAGTAAATAGGGGGTAAGAACTTACAGATTACACACAAAAAGACGAGTAGGAAACTTTTATAAATCAAATTCAAAATAAGTAAATAAATTAGGAATGCTGGGTCAGGCAATGTGTTGTAATTGTATGACATGGGAACTGTTGGACCCGACTGTGGTTCATAGTGACCACATCTTTAGCAAGTGAAGGTTACTTGAGGAACTCTGGTTTCAGTGGTGATGAGCTTCAAACACCGCAATACATCAGGAAGGGGGAGACTGACCTGGACGCTGTGTTTCAGGAGGCAGTCACATGCATTCTTGTGTCTCCTCTCTGAAACCCTTGATCTCCTTATCAATTGAGAAATTAACCATCTTAAAAACACTCAAAGACTTGGCCTCCACAGCACTCTGCAGCAATGGGTTCCACAAGATCACCTGAAGAAATTCCTCTTCCTCTCAGTTCTAAGGGTCATCCTTTCACTCTTGGGTCTCAGCCTCTCTGACTAGTGGAATCATCTTCTCCACATCCACTCTATTCAGGCCACTCAGTATTCTGTAACTTCTGATGAGATTCCCACCTGATCCTTCTAAATTCCATTGAGTAGAGAACCAGAATCCTTAACTGTTCCTGACATGACAAGCCATTCATCCTCGGGATAATTTCCCACTTACTGCCATTGTTGTTTCAGCAGCATCCACCTGGGGGTTGACAGGAAGGTGAATCATTGAATTAAAAACTTACCTTAAGCATGAGGGCCCTCCGGGTTGGGTGGGGGGGGGGGGGGGGGGTGGTGGAGCTGATGCACGGTTAATGCTTTAAATACTTACCTCAAAAATAGGTGGAGTGCATGCTGAGCAGCAGTGGACACAGGGCTGCTGAGCAAGTGAAGTTATATATTATGGGTGCTTGCAATACCCAAAACACTACTTAGGTAATGTCTCCCACCCAACCTCCTTCTCTAACCAAGGGAAAAGGTTCTGTGCGCCGGATTGGTAAGGTAACTAGTTTTTTTTATACTTTTTTTTCTACAGTCTCTTTGGGAATTTAGAATAGTAGGTATGGTGGTTAGGGCAGTTGAATGTTCCTCCTGCAGAATGTGGGAGGTAAGGGTCACCACTAGTGTCCCTGCTGACTGCATCTGTGGGAAGTGCACCCAACTCCAGCTCCTCGAAAACCGTGTTAGGGAACTGGAACTGGAGCTGGATGAACTTTGGATCATTCAGGAGGTGGAGGGGGTTATTGAGAGAAGCTACCACAAGTTAGTCACACCACAGGTGCAAGAAAGAGGCAGGTAGGGGTTACACTCAGGGGACGGAAGGGGAACCAGCTGGTAGTGCAGGGAACCCCTGTGGCCGTTCCCCTCATTAACAAGCAGACCATTTTGGATACTGTTGGGGAGAATGACTTACCAGGAGTAAGCCATGGGGTACAGGTGTCTGGCACAGAGTCTGTCCCTGTTGCTCAGAAGGGAAGTGGGGAATGGAGCAGAACATTAGGCATTGGGGACACTATAGAGGTAAAAACAATGACTGCAGATGCTGGAAAGCAAATACTGGATTAGTGGTGCTGGAAGAGCACAGCAGTTCAGGCAGCATCCAACGAGCAGCGAAATCGACGTTTCGGGCAAAAGCCCTTATTCCTGATGAAGGGCTTTTGCCCGAAACGTCGATTTCACTGCTCGTTGGATGCTGCCTGAACTGCTGTGCTCTTCCAGCACCACTAATCCAGTACTGGGGACACCATAGTTAGGGGGACAGATGGGAGGTTCTGCAGGAATGAGAAAAGGTTGGTGTGCTGCCTCCCAGGTGCCAGGGTTCGTGATTTCCTGGAGGACCAGCCCCAAGTTATGGTCCACATGGGCACTAACGACATAGGGAGGAAAAGAGATGGGGATTTGAGGCAGAAATAGAGGGAGCTAGGGTGGAAGATTAGAGCTAGAATGAACAACAGTTGTTATCTCTGGTTTGTTGCCCGTGCCACGTGCTGGTGAGGTCAGGAATAGGGACAGAGAGGAACTGAACACATGGCTACAGGGACGGTACAGGAGGGAGGGTATTGATTACCTGGATAATTGGGGCTCATTCTGAGGTAGGTGGGACCTCTACAAACAGGATGGTCTACACCTGAACCAGGGGGATACCAATATCCTTGGGAGAAAAATTTGCTTATGCTCCTTAAACTAAGGGTTTGAACAAATTCAGCTTCGGGGGATGGGAACCTAAATTATAGTTCCAGTTTCCAGGAGGTTGAGAATAGTGAGGTCAGAAATGAGGTTTCAAGGTCGCAAGAGTTGACCGGCAAGCAGGAAGGTAGTTTGGTTTGTATCTACTTCAACATCAGGAGAATCCAGAATAAGGTGGGTCAATTTGCAGCATGGGTTGGTACCTGGGACTTCAATGTTGTTGCCATTTCAGAGACATGGATAGAGCATGGACAGGAATGGTTGTTGCTGGTTCCGGGATTTCGATATTTCAGTAAGAACAGAGAAGACGGTAAAAGAGGGGGAGGTGTCGCATTGTTAGCAAGGACAGTATTACAGTGGCAGAAAGGATATTTGAGGACTGTCTCCTAAGGTAGTACGGGCTGAGATTAGAAACAGGAAAGGAGAGGTCACCCTGTTGGGAGTTTTCTATAGGCCTCCGAATAGTTCCAGAGATAGGGAGGAAAGGATAGCAAAGCTAATTCTGGATAGGTGCAGTAGTTGTTATGGGAGACTTTAACTGCAAAAATTGACTGGAAATACTGTAAATTGAGTACATTAGATGGGTCAGGTTTTGTCCAATTAGTACAGGAGGGTTTTCTGACACAGTATGTAGACAAGCCAACAAGGAGCGAGGCCACATTGGATTTGGTACTGGGTAATGGACCTGGCCAGGTGTTAGATTTGGAAGTAGGTGAGCACTTTGGTGAGAGTGACCATAATTCAATTATGTTTACTTTAGCAATGGAAAGGGATAGATATATACCACAGGGCAAGAGTTATAATTGAGAGAAAGGCAATTATGATGTGATTAGGCAAGATTTAGGATGCATTGGATGGGGAAGGAAACAGCAGGGGATGGACACACTTGAAATGTGAGCTTATTCAAGGAACAGCTACTGCATGTCCTTGGTAAGTATGTACCTGTCAGGCGGGAGGAAATGGTCGAGCGGGGGAAGCCATGGTTTACAAAAGAAGTTGAATCTCTTGTCAAGAGGATGAAGAAGGCTTATGTTAGGATGAAATGTGATGGCTCAGTTAGGGAGCTTGAGAGTTAAAAGTTAGCCTAACGAAAGAGCTAAGAAGAACCAGGAGGGGACCATGTTGGCGGATAGGATCAAGGAAAACCCTAAAATTTTCTATAGGTATATCAGGAATAAAAGAAAGATTAGAGAATGTTAGGGGCAATCAAAGATAGTAGTGGGAAGCTGGGCCTGGAGTCCGAGGAAATAGGGGAAGCGCTAAATGAATATTTTCATATATACTCACACTGGAAAAAGACAATAATGTCAGGGAGAATACTGAAATACAGACTGTTAGACTAGATAGGATTGAGGTCACAAGGATGGCTAGCATGAGGGAACATAGCTTTAAATGGAGGGGTGATAGATTTAGGACAGATGTCAGAAGCAGTTTCTTTATTCAGAGAGTAGGTAGAGGCATGGAATGCCCTGCCTGCAACAGTAGACTCGTCATTTTAAGGGCATTTAAATGGTCATTGGATAAACATATGGATGAAAATGGAATAGTGCAGGATAGATAGGCCTCAGATTGGATCCACAGGTCGGCACAACATCAAGGGCCGAAAGCTACGTTCTATATTCTATGATTCTTGTCAACTTCCTCTGAAGCCCCCCCCAATGCCAGCACATTCTTTCTTAAGCAGTGAGCCCAAACATTCTCACACTATTCCAATTGCAGTCTGACCAGAGCTTTTTACAGCCTGAGCAGTACATCTCAGGCAATAGAGAAGACATGTGAGAAAGGTACTCTTATAACAATCAGGGAGGCTTCAATGAGTAGGTGGTCTGGGAATGTCAGGTTGGTCACAAATCCCAAGCAAAAGAATCTGTGGAATGTTTGAGATGGTTTTATGGTGCAGCTAACGATAGAGCCCATTTAGGAACAGGAAATTCTGGATCTGGTGATGTGTCACAATGCAGGCTTGATTAGGGAGCTTAAAGTGAAGAAACCCCTAGAGGCCAGTAACCATAATATTATAGAACTCGCCCTGCAGTTTGAGAGGGAAAAACTGGAATCAGATATAACAGTGCTACGGTTGAGTAAAGTTGAGGGAGGAGCTGGCCAGAATTGTTTGGATGAGGCCCTAGGAGGGAAGACATTGGAGCAGCTTTGGTTGGATTTCTGGGGGTAATTCGGCAGGCACAGCAGAAACTCATCCCAAGGAAGAAATGTAAGAAGGAGAGGAGGGTGCAAACATGGAGGACAAGGGAAAGTCAGGGACAGCATAAATGCCCAGTACTAGTGCCAATCACCCATGAATTCAAACCCATTCCTCCCACACCAAACTTTAAGCCATGCGTTTACCTCTTTAATCTTGTTGACCCTGTGCCAATACACTTGTTGCTCAGGTAGTAATCAGAAGATTATTACCCTTTTGGCTCAGTTTCTTAATATAGACCCTAACTGCTCACATGCCGTCAAGTTAAATTCACCACCATTCATCTCTCTCGAATAAGAGAGCAACCCAATAAGGTCATGATGACTTTACCTTTACCTGTTGTAATTTACCAAAATTTCCTAGAGTCAGGAGAAGTTCCATTAGACTGGAAAAAAATGAATGCGATTCAATAGACGAAAGTAGGGAAGGCATAATTCAAGTGATGCAGGGCACTGGTGTCCAACAAGGAGGAGCAAGCAGCAAGCTGACAACACTCTGATTTCCATTTTGAAATTTGTGGTTATCGAGTTTGCTTGGTGCATTTGGTAAGATGGAAGCTCAATAGTAGTGAGGTGAGTTGGGTGTTAACAAGGTTTTTAACAAACATTAATTTCTTATAATTAGCAACATGCTACTGCACAGCAAAAACCTCATCACAAGCAAATGCATTACAGGTGACACGAAGGGCTGCTGTGGTGCAGTGGTATTGTCCCTACATTTGAGTCAGGAGGCCTGGGTTCCAGTCCTGCCTACTCCAGAGGTGTGTCAGAACAGGCTGAATAAAAATATCTAAAAGATAGTGTGAGATGCTCCTGACATTCAAATGCCAGATTTCTCATTCAATCCTACCACAAATCTTGCTATAGTCCACATCACTCAGACCCCTACATAATTCCACCCCAAGTTTTTTTTTCTGGGGGCAGATAAAAAGGAGCTTGTTTTAGGAACTGTCTTTCATTATCTCTTTTATCACATTCAAAAGCAAACAGGTTGTTTAGACAGCCAATTCCAACCTGTTCCTCTCCTCCCTCCTGCTCCTGGAAATATGGCCTAACATATGCCAGCAGATGGCTATTGTATATTGGCTGTGTGCCATAATTTACTATTCCCACAATGATACCACAGTTTTTGTCAGAATGTACCATCCTTAAACACTCACATGGACATTATTTCTCAAGAAAAAGGAATCAATTGGTCCATTTGTTACATTTAAGAAGATTATCAGTTTATGTGCTTTGCAATTAAAGGTAATATCTCCAACTCACACTTTGAACTTCCACTGTTTTCTTTAAAAGAACTATCCAGAAACAATGACCCACCAACATAATCTATTAATTTAAAATAAACTGAATAACAGCAAGTTTACATGATTGGTAATTGATTAAGTGAAAAAAATAATTACAATGAACAACAGGCAAACTCTGCAGCCAAACTGGTATTATTATATCATCATTGTTAGGCTGAATCATTTATTTTCTTTGCATTGCTAAATATTCAGATATTTCTGAGGTGTGCACAGCAGGGCTGGGTGTTGCTAACAATTAAAATCATAAAGCATCCAGCATGTTTTAAAAGTGCCAGAATACAGCAAAATATTGGATCCATTGCCCAATATTTTAAACTAACCTTCTCAGGCAGTATACTTTAAACCTGAAAAATACACTGAGTTCCAGGAGATGGCAATAATGTTAACTTGGTAAAGCTTTCACTCATTCACTACAATAACTGCATCCAAACAGATGGCAGCATCACCAATTTCAAACAGATGCACATCTTTTAAATACAAATAATAATAATTTTAATGAGTTTTGAGTCCAACAAACCTGTGGAAATTCCTGAAATGCACCCATTGTTTCCTGATTTCGGTCAGAGGATCCTGCAAGGACAACTAAAGGCCTGAAAAAAGAGCATTGTTTTTATTCAACGGTTTTTCATACAGTGGACTTCATTCTTTGACAATCATAATGTTCTCGAAATTTGATATTTAACAACCTTAGAGCACTCGGCAGGAATACATCAATCACCTCAACTTCACATGTAATTTCTTCAAATTAAAATACCATTATCCAAAACTTGGTGTAGCTGAAGCCTGATAGAACAATTATGCAGCAGGTAATGAGAACAAGTGCTCTTAAGCTAAATTATTGAGCCACGATATTACTGCACCAATGTGAAAATGTCACATGAGAAGAACCATTCATTACTCAACAAAAACCTACTCTCTTCTCTTTAGTGCCTTACAAAATATGCAACTTTAATTGGAATGTTGAATTTCTTCTGTCTATAATGTTAACTGAACTGCAATGTTCACACTCTGTAAAAAATGCAAGAAGTATCAAGTAGGTCTTTCAATATTGCAAAAAGTAAAAAGCAATGTCTTCCCAGGTACAGGCAATATTTCCAAGGAAAAGTAATGCCAAAGTCATGAACCCATATTTTGTTAGCAATTTGGTGATTGAATTGTACTGAGAAAAATCTAACCTGGTGAAAGCAATCTACTTTAAAAAGATGCAGTGTTTTGGGGGGCACAGCAGACCTAGCTACACATTTCAAATTATGCAATGAGATGTAATGTCAGTGGACATACTTGCCAAACAAAAAATCAATGTATACTATATAACTTGCTTTAAAATAACTATCTAAAAGAGACTCATATTTCACCTAGCTGCCCAGTGCAGGTTTCTTTTAAAAGCAAATTAATTGAATTCGGTCATATTTAATTGCATAAGGTACAGTGATACACATGATTTTGTAATGATGTTGTCAGCAAAGGTGCTACTGTATATCCTCATTTGTCATTGAAATGGACAGCAAACCCTGGGGCCAGAATTCCCCGCTGGAGACAGGAAATGGGGAAGTAGACGTGATTTCAAATCAGGAACCCACCTCCATCAGGAAGGCAGAATTGGATGTGACTGTTAGGGGTATGGGTCTGAGGGGTACGGGTCTGAATTGTCTTCAGGACAGCTATGCTGCCCAATTACGCAGGCAGGAAGTTGCAAACAGGGACTGCGGGGCCGCAGAGCTGGCAGTAACAAAGATACCACATGCCTATCATTTTCAACCCTGATCAAAGGGGTGGCATGCCTATAAGTGAAAGGCATGAAATGTTGGTGACCTTCCATCATGATAGGGAAAAGTTAGAGACTTTGAGCAAGGGATGGCTGGAACACGGACAAAATGAAAGTCTGTGACAGAGTGGAAGATCACAGAGAGCGAGTTAGACCTTCAGGGCAAGCTGGAATGGTGATGCAGCAGGAAAACAAAGGATCAAAAGACCTGCCTTGAGATGTTGAAGGAGCGAGAGAAAAGCCAAACAAAGAAAAGGGGAAATGGAGTAGTAATTATCATCTGCAATTATTCTGGCAGGCTGCAAACTGCCTAATGAAAAGATCAAGGGCAATTAGGGTGGCAACCAAATGCTGGCCTTGCCAGCCATCTCCACATCTACTTGAGAAATGCAAAAGTGGACTTTTATTCTGACAATTCTTTCAAAGGATTGAATTGTTCAAGGAAAGCAAACTACACTCTATTTTCATAGCAGTGAGCTACTGAGCTTTGACATTTAAAAATCCTTACAGCCACTTTGACAGCAGTAAGTACAGAAGGTAAGAGTGATATTAGGGATTTGGTTACAGGTAGGGTGCTAGGTGGCTACGTGGAGGTGTCAGGTACCAGCTGAAAGGGTGCCATCTGGATAGGGGTAAGATGGATAGGATGCTAAGTGGAAAGGGGGTAGGGTACCGAGTGGATAGGGTGAAACATGGTGAGGTAGTCAGGTAAATGGCCAGGATGTGTGGAAGGATTCGGGACCATAGAAGGGGGGAGTCAGGAAAGATAGCTGATGGGTTTGGAGGGAGTCCAGCACACAGGGATTTGGGTCTGGTTGGGCCGAAAGTAAGGGCTGTCAGGTTGGGTCTGGAGGCAGAGGGGACTAGTGCCAAGGGATAGTCGAATGGTGTCTG
Source organism: Chiloscyllium punctatum (assembly GCF_047496795.1). Lineage (NCBI taxonomy): Eukaryota > Metazoa > Chordata > Chondrichthyes > Orectolobiformes > Hemiscylliidae > Chiloscyllium > Chiloscyllium punctatum. The sequence goes on from NC_092746.1 coordinate 66,030,343, forward strand.
GTCGATTGAAGCAGGAGAAGGGGAGTGTGCTGAGCAACGAGGGACTGGGAGTGAGGGAAGGGGCAAGAGAAGAGGAGAGTGTGTTGAGCTACAAAGGACAGTGAGGGAAGGGTTAGGGGGCGGGGACTGTGTTTTGCCGGCGAGGGAAGGGGAGTAAGGGCAGGAGCAGGGGAAGAGGGGAGCGGATCCCATGGTATGGTAAGGGTTGGGAAGAGGTGGATCACATTTGAGCGATGTAAATGCTCTGCAGGATGTGTTGATAGGGGCTTGTGTGATGTAAGTATGAATTCTGTTTAATAGCTTCTCACGATTTGGATGAAGTATTTAATTGGAAATTACTTCCCACACAGCAGTGGAGGCTGAGTCGTTAAATATTTGTTAGGGCAGAGGTAGTTTGTTTCTTTACGAACAACAGAGTCAAAGGTCACCAGGCTAGATGGGAAAGTGGAGTTATGGTCATAATCAGATCAACTGAATTGCAGAGCAAGTTTGAGGAACTGAATGGCCTACCCCTGCCCATAATTCACACATACAAATGCTCCTAGAACTACATTCTTGGCCAGATTTTACATCTTTTACTTAATATTCCTTTAAGCAATTTGGTATCCTACTTTGTATTACAGCACTTCTGTAAAATGTTTTAAACTGTTTTAATTGTGTTTAAGGTATTTAATAATATATGTTGTGGTCATTCCAAATTTTGAAAATGGAGATTGCACAGAAACAATTTACAGTGATCATTAATAAATGCAAGGCTTTGGCAAAAGTGCAAGGCTGGGGATAGGTCAAATCTATCAGACTCAGCACAGGCAGATTCATTGACAGGGTAAATGCTGAGAGGATGTTCCCCCTCACGGGAGAGTCTGGGCCCAGAGGTCATAGTCTCAGAATAAAGAGATGCCAATTTAAGACTGAGATAAGGATGAATTTCTGCTCTCAGAGAATGGGGATTTGGAACTCCTTGCCACAGAGGGTATGGGAGCAAAGTCCTTGTGTATATTTAAGGCTGAGATAGATAAATTCTTGATCAATAGAAGAATCACGGTTCTGGGGAACAGGCAGGAAAGAGGACATAATGAACAATGGATCAGCCATAAACCTATTGAATGGTAGACCAGGGTCTAGGGGCCGAACAGCCTATTCCTTTATCTTATGGTCTTATTTATAAATGGAGTTCATTGGCCTCCTGCACATTACCAACTCTTCCTTCTCATATTTGTTCACTACCCCTACCCTTTTGAAAAACATATGTTCCTGAAAATGGGACAGCACCACTTCCTGTTAACACCTGAAATAACTCCAGAGGCTGGTACCCCATCACCAAGTTACCCTTTGTTTATGTGTGGAGAGTACTTGACATTGATCCAGCTCTCTCAAAGCCAGCTCTCAGTGAACCGGATGGCTGATATTCCTGTTTATATCTGTCAGCCGGGGCTCCCTGTTTGGACCAGTTTCTCAACCCCAATCGGGGAATTCCTATTCTATGAGGTCCACCTGACTGACCCTGTTACAATCACTACAACACTAACTAACATAAATAGAAGACTTCCATTGCAATATCTGTTGAGGAACTTTCATACAAAAATAAATTTTTGATTAGAATACTAATGCTTAACTTTTCCACCTGTAATAACTCAGGAAACCTGACTAGAAAGAAACATTGTTCATTGTTGAACAACAAGGTAGAGCCACTACTCCTGATTAGTCCCAGCCTGGGATAGAGAGTCTCTCTGGATCTGTTTTTTTATCCAAAATCATCCTATTCAGAGATGTTATGATACACCTCTGGAGCAGGTGGGACTTGAGCTTGGGCCTCCTGTCTCAAAGGTAGGGAGAGTACCCTTGTGCCACAAGAACCTGCCTGGATCTGCTTTCTGATTTTTCCCAATCAACCTGTACAGAAATGTTATACACCTCTGCAGCAAGTGGGATTTGAACCCTGGTCCACAGGTAGGGATACTACCACTCTGTCACACTAGGGCTTCTTGGGTCTGCTTTATTTTTGTCCCCATGGGCCTTGTAGGGGTTAGCATAACACCCATCCTTCCCAAAACTGACTAGTTAACAGCTCACTGTCCAGGTAGAAATGAATAGGAGACAAAGAAAGCTTCAAATTCACTGCCTGATCCATATATAGTTAACTAGGACAATCCCCAATGACAACTGAAATTACAAAAATGCCTTTAAATTTATCAGTTTAAATATATATTTGCAGGTTGATTTCCTAGAATTGCAATGGTTGCGCCTGTTTCTTTTGCAAAGCACAAACTGTTACAGTTCATAGAACTTACCAGCAATTCATGTTTGCATTTGCCATTCCTCCTAGTGTGTGTAAAAGACCCGGGCCAGAGACTGTAAGGCAAATGCCTGGCCTAAAATGAGGAAAATCAGTTCTGTTTAAATTGCAGATAAATCGATAAAAATACAATTAAAAGCTCATTGTGGCAAAGTCATGAGATTTAAAACCAGCTATGTTTTGAGAGACTAACCTTCCAGTTAAATATCCCACTGCAGATGCTGCATAACAAGCCTGTTTAAACAGCAAACATGAGGTCAGTAAAATACTAATGGAATTTTTTTGAGTACACTGTTGAAAGAACAGACAGACGGTACACAGAATATTACTTACAGCTTGCTCATTTCTCATTCCAATGTATTTAATCCCAGCAGCTTGGGCTGCCATGGCTATTTCTATCACTGGTATACCAACAATCCCAAACATATACCGAAGATTCTGCAAAGAAACATGAAAGGTGGCCTTCAGGTTATTATACGTTTATTTTTAGTGTAAACTCAGCAAGAAATCATCTGTTCAGATCACAGATATTAGCTTAAAAAATGTTCTGGTATCTATAAATGTGTGTTGCAAACGTGCAAGATACAGAGAATATGAACAATTTGTAATTCCAGAGGGAAAACTTATGATAGTACCTTTGGTCACTTTCTAAAGTCTGAGTGGTCTTTCTTAGTAACAGCACTTGAGGCCATTGAGTTTGGGAGATGTTTACTTAAATGATAACTGAATTGCAGCTCACTATTTCTCACTTCATATATCAAATGTATTGTTTTTTTCTTAAATTGCTCCAACACACCTTTCATCAACTATTCTACAAAACAACAGCCATTGAGTCACAGAATCCTGACAATACAGAAAAAGGCCACTCTGCCCATTGAGACTGCACTGGCCCTCCTAAGAACATTCCACACAGACCTAGCTCCCTCACCCTATCCCCACATTTACTATGGCTAATACACCTAACTTGCACATCTTTGGAGTGTTGAAGGAAACTGGAGCACCCGGAAGAAACCCACGCAGACACAGAGAATATGCAAACCCCACACAGACAATGACTCAAGTCTGGAATTAAACCCAGGCACCGTGAAGCAGTAGTGCTAACCACAGAGGCACCATATGTCAGCATGCCAGTTAAAATATACACAGCTATTCATTTATTTTCATTCCCTGCCTTTTCCCCATAATCTCAAAATGCTGTCATTAAGTTGAGTTCTTTATCTAATTTCCTTTTAAAATTTCTGATTTAGATTAAGCTTTCTGATGTTTCCATGATATGGAGGTGTTGGTGTTGGACTGGGGTGGACAAAGTCAAAAATGACACAACAACAGGTTATAGTCCAACAGGTTTATTTGAAGCCACAAGATTTTGGAATGCTGCTCCTGCTTCAGGCAGCTAATGCCTGAGGATGAAGCAGGGGCTCTGAAAGCTCACAGACCTGAAAGGTTAACTGTTTTCATGTCACACTGCTGCCAGGCCTGCTGAATGTTTCCAGGAGTTTCTGTTTTATTTCAAGCATTAAACAAATGCATTGGGTGATCAGGAAAGGAGAAATTCAGGCATAAGAAGAGGTTTACTTTCAGATTGTAACTAATACGTTGTGGCTTCCTACCCCAAGGTGAGGACATTGGTATCAATGAAATCGAATAAGTTAGTCATACAGTGGCCTATATCGGTGAAGCCTACCGATTTCAATAAAGTTTCATTTATTGCAGTGGATTGGCAGCACTTGGGGTGAATGCTCCTCACCTGCCCTCTCAGTGCTTCTGCTACGACCTGAGCTCCGCTGAGTTCCTCTGGCTGTAGCCCACCATCTCCCTCAGGAGCTGCCATTTCCACCTGGGGAAAGGGAGCAGTCACCGGCTGCTAAAGACAGCTCGACATCGCTGCAGTGCGGAGATTGACAAACTGCAGCACCAACCCCAGCAAAGGAAGAAGCAAGTCGCTCAGGAAGAGGAGTCACTTCATTATGAATGTATATCCTGTTGGAAAGCTCTGTTCGTTGTGTTTTGTGCGGAATTTTCAACAATAAAGTAATAGGAAAAGATGTGTGCTTTTTTGAAATTCAGCCCATTGCGGTGGTTTGGCATTTGTGTGCAAGATTACAAACCAATACAAGTCCCGTAAGAGCTCAATGTTTCTACCTGGGCAGTCTCACTGCATTTGGCGCAATTCGAAGCAAATATAAGTTTTTTTTTAAAAAGTGGACCAGCAAGAATGTTCAATTCCAGTTGCTGGTCTGATTTCCTTTTAAGATCCTTAATTGGCTCCAAAAAGGAATTCCCGTAGTGTCTGGCCTGATTTTTTTTAATTCAGAAATTCTCACACGTTCATCTTAAGGGAGAGAAGGGAAAACGGAAATTTCTAGAAGTTAGTGAAAGCGGGGAGAGAGCAGGTAAACCAGAAACTGCTGACAAAGATTGAACTGGAAAAGGTTGGATGATTACAGTAATTTACAGACTACCCACTCCCTCAGCACTGACCCTCAGACAGTGCCCACTCCCTCAGCACTGACCCTCAGACTGTGCTCGCTCCCTCAGACAGTGCCCACTCCCTCAGCACTGACCCTCAGACGGTGCCCGCTCTGTCAGACAGTGTCCACTCCCACAGCACTGACCCTCAGACTGTGCTCGCTCCCTCAGACAGTGCCCACTCCCTCAGCACTGACCCTCAGACGGTGCCCGCTCTGTCAGACAGTGTCCACTCCCACAGCACTGACCCTCAGACAGTGCCCGCTCCCTCAGCACTGCCCCTCAGACAGTGGGGTGAATTTATACTTGCAGAGTTACATTGCACTTTGCTCAAAAACTGCATACATGTAGAACTCTGAACGGTTGATACGGTGCATTTACGGTGTTTTTACAATGAAGCTTTAGAGCAGCATTAAAAAAGAAAATATGTTAAACTGGATGACCAAAAGCTTAGGTGAACTTTATAATAAGTGTCTTAAACAAGGAAGTCAAAAGTCACACACCAGGTTATAGTACAACAGGCTTATTTGGAAGCACTACATGGTGTCATGTGATTTTTAACTTTGTCCAGCCCAGTCCAATACCAGCACCGCCACATCATTGCTATTAAACAAGGAAAGCATCTTAGAAAAGATTAGGGAGAGAATTCCAAATTTTACATAGTTAAAAATCACACAACACCAGGTTATAGTCCAACAGGTTTAATTGGAAGCAAGCTAGCTTTCGGAGCGACGCTCCTTCATCAGGTGATAATGGAGGGCTCGATCGTAACACAGAATTTATAGCACACTCACACATGCACACCCTCACAGACTTAAGACACTCTGCACTCACTACACACACACACACACTCTTTCTCACACTCACAACCCCCACCCCAGACAAACACACACACACAGACAGACAAAGACCCACATGCACACATATATTTTGTGGGGTGAATTTGTATTTGCAGAGTTACATTGCACTTTGCTCAAAACCTGCATATATTCATGTAGAGCTCTGAGCTCAAAAACTGCATGAATTTATGTAAAACTCTGTTATCTCACTTTTTAGATTAGAATCAATCTAAACATCAGGTCATAGACAGAGAACACAGGGGGCTAACACCTTCAACATATTGTCTAGCTATCACCATTGTTAACAGCTAACCCGAGAATGCAACTTTTAAAAAAAAGTTTTGTGATTTGCACGTGAAAGAAGTGAAACTATCACTGTATTCTAACAGATGAAAGGCTTAACAGACAATCAATTTTTCAATGTATAATTTCAGTTACATCACACTGCAAATATTTGCTATAAATTCTGTGTTACGATTGAGCCCTCCACTATCACCTGATGAAGGAGCGTCACTCCAAAAGCTAATGTGCTTCCAATTAAACCTGTTGGACTATAACCTGGTGTTGTGTGATTTTTAACTTTGTACACCCCAATCCAACACCGGCATCTCCAAATCATGACAAAATTTACACAGGCCAACTGAAGAGATAGCCACCAACGGTGGAGTGATTAACATCAGGAATCCTCAAAAGGCTACATTAGAGAGGCACAGATAGCTTTGAAGCTTGAGAGACTGGGAGAGATTATGGAGATGGACAGAGATAAAATCCTTGAAGGATTTCTAAGCCATGGGTAACAGTGTGTAGGTGACCTCAGGTTTACAAAGTGTAGAATATAGGCGAGCAGCCAAGAATGTGTTGGAATAAGACATAGGAGCAGAAATTATGCCATTCAGCCCATCGAGTGCTCTGTCCTTCAATCATAGCTGATAACTTTCTCAACCCAATTCTCCCATTTTCTCCCCATAATCCTTGATCCCCATGACAATCAATAACCTATGTGTCTCCATCTTAAGTATACTTAATGATCTGGCCTCCACAGCCTTCTGTGGCAACGAATTACATAGATTCACCACTCTCTGACTGAGAATTATATAGAATCCCTACAGTGTGGAAACAGGCAATTCGGCCTAACAAGTTCACACCGACCCTCCGAAGAATAACCCACCCAGAACCTATTACCCCTGAGTAATGCACCTAGTCTACACATTGCTAAACACTATAGGCAATTCAGCATGGGCAATTCACCTAACCTGCACATCTTTGGTCTGTGGGAGGGAACCCAGAGCACCCAGAAGAGACCCACACAGACACGTGGAGAATGTGCAAACTCCACGCAGACAGTCACCCGAGGCGGGACTCAAATCCCAGTCCCTGGTGCTGTGAGGCAGAAGTGCCAACCACTGAGCCACCATGCTCAGTGGTTAGGAAGAAGTTTCTCCCTATCTCTGTTGTAATAGGTCTTCTCTTTACTCTAAGGACGTGCCTTCAGATTTTAGTCTCTCCTACCAATGGAAACATTTTCCCAACATCAATTATGCCAGACTATTCAGTATTCTGTAAGTTTCCATTAGATTCCCTCTCATCTTTCTAAACTCCATTGAGTATAGACCCAGAGTCCTCAACCTTTAGTCATGTGTTAAGCATTTTATTCCTAGGACCATTCGCGTGAACGTCCTATGAACATGCTCCAGGGCCAGTACATCCTTCATGAGATATGGGGCCCAAAACTGCACAGAATACTCCAAATGTGGTCTGACGAGAGCCTTATAGAGCCCCAGAAGTCCATCCCTGTTTTTATATTCAAGTCTTCTCAAAATAAATTGCAACATTCCTAACTATTGACTCAACCTGCAAGTTTACCTTGAGAGAATCCTGGACTGGAAATCTCAAGTTTCTTTGGAATTCAGATTGCAAAATTTTCATCACATTTAGAAAATAGTCCATGCTTCTATTCTTCCTACCAAAGTGCAAGACCTCACACTTACCCATGCTGTACCCCACCTGCCACTTCTTTGCCCATTCTCTTAAACTGTTCAAATCCTTCTGCAGCCTCCCCACCTCCTCTATACTACCTGTCCTCTACCTATCTTTGTGTCATCTGCAAACTTAGACAGAATGCCCTAAGTTCCTTCATCTAGATCATTAATGTATAAAAGTGAAAAGTTGTAGTCCCAACAGTGACCCTTGCAGAATGCCACTTGTCACCAGCTGCCATCCGAAGAAAGACTCTTTCATCCCCAGTCAAGCTTCTGTCTAGGCTAGCACCTTGCCTCTAACACCACAGACCATCATTGAATGGCAGAGCAGACTTGAAGGGCTAAATGACCTGGTAGGAAGATTTTCCCAAGGCAGTCTTAGTGACAGCAGTTCATCCTGGATCAAATATGACACTAAAGTTGTGAACAAATTGGTTTGGTTTCAAACAGCTACCAGGAGAGGGGTGGTAATGGGAACATAGTTTGCAGTAGGGACAAAAAGCAATAGCTTCAATATTTCAAATATTTAATTGAAGGACATTTCTGGTCATCTAAAAGTAGATGTCAGTCAAGCAACTATGGAAGGAGTTGAGCAAAATGATTTTGATGTAGATCTAGGTGTCATCAGTGTACATGTGAAAACTAAAATACTTTTTAGCTGATGATCTGGATATCATATAGTTGGGAATTAGGTCAGAAAATCTTTAAGGTACTCCAAAAGTAGCAGTGTGGGAACAGTGACTGGCCTTCCCCACTTGGAGCTGACACCTTTAAGTGACTTCTTTAGGACCTTATTCCAACAACACAGGAATTCAACCAGCAGTTTCCCACCACATCAGGAAACCAACAGCGAAACCCTGGTTGGAGAGCGGTCCCTTCTTATCCAACACCCCCAATCCCAAAGGAGGGAAGCACCTTTCTCAAGAGAGGGGCTGACAAAAGCCACTGTGGGCCCTTTTCATCAATTCACCTTCGCTGATCACTCCCATGTCCTTTCTGGGGCATGACTAACTGTCTGCTGATGATGCAGTCCACTTACCTGTATTCTAAGGCTCCAGCTGGACCTCAATTCAGTACCTTCAGTGTCCACTGCTCTGAGGGGGCGCAGCCAGCCTCTCGATGGCCAGCAACTCTCCGTGGTCAGCTATCTGCCTTGAAGGAGAAAATAATTTGGGAAATTTCCCCAGTAGAAGCCAGGACCCCTGCTGACGTCCAGGACGGTGCCTGATTCGAACTTAATTCTTTTGGGGTTTCTGACAAAAGGCTGTGGTCAGATTACCAGAAGTCTTCCAGTTGGTAGAGGACCCCACTGCTACAACCCTTCAATTGTGCCAATGACTAAATGCTGTTTGCTATGATTCTATGATTACTAAGCTATTACTTCACAACCATGTGTCAATCATTTGCTTTAAAAAAAAACTAAATTATTTAATTTGTGTGGATCCTGAGGGGTGCTAGTGCAAATGCTAATATCTGAACTTTATAGGGTGGTTTGACAAATCACAATTAGACATTGTCTGTGTAATAAATATCATCCAATTCCACATTGAACAATTAAAATGAAAGAGTTAAAGATTTATTTCATGTGCTTAATGAATATTCTTGTCTAAATGTCAATTAAATGTTTTTATATGGGGATATGTTAATTCACTTCCAATCAGTGAATGGTTACTATCAATGTTTTTCTAACTTATGTTAAATACATTATCTAAATTATATTTTTGTCTTCCCAACTGCATAAACCTATCTAAGTAGGTTAATTCAAGATAACATGACAATGAGAGACTGTAAGCACTAATAACAGATCTGAATTGAGAAACTAGGTTTCTCAGATAGGAAGGAAAGAAAGAAATAATGGAGCATAATGGAGTAGGGGAGCAGGATAACATTTTAACTACTTTCATAAACTGAACTGGAATGGTACAATTATTGTAGTGCAATCATTTAGAAAGAGATTGATAGATTAGAAGATATGAATATATTACAACAAACAGTATAAAATTAAACCACCTGCAATTTTATTTATACCTTGGAACAGTCCAAAGATGTGCAGGCCAGGTGAATTGGCTATGCTAAATTGCCCGTAGTGTTAGGTAAAGGAGTAAATGTAGGGGAATGGGTGGGTTGTGCTTTGGCGGGTCAGTGTGGACTTGTTGGGCCGAAGGGCTATTCTAATCTAATAATGCATTGAATTGAGCAATTTTTTTTATTCATTAATGGGATGAGTACATCACTGGTTGGGCCAGCATTTATTGTCCATCCCTAATTGCCAAGAGGGCAGTTAAAAGTGAATCACATTGTTGTGGGTCTGGAGTCACACATAGGCTAGACCAGTTAAGGATGGCAGTTTCCTTCCCTAAAGGACATCAGTGAACCAGATGGGTTTTTAACCAACAATGGACAATGGTTCATGGCCATCATTCAACTCTTTAATTCCAGATATTAATTGAATTCAAATTCCACCATCTGCCATGGTGGGATTCAAACCCAGGTTCCCAGAATGATATCCAGGTTTCTGGATTAACAGTCCAGCCATAATACCACTAGGCCATTGTATCCCCTTAATTTCAATGAATCAAACTGCTTAGTGACTAGGGCAGCAAGTAGCAACATATAACCATCAGTTAAAAACAAACCCCAAGATATAAAATACAGACATGTTTGTCTATTATGACAGTTTAAAAACAGAACACGCTGACTTTGCTTCACCTCTTTTATTGTACATTGGCCACAAATATTGCTGTGACAATTCCAAGACAATGCAGCATTTATGAAACAAACAACCAGTGTACAGAAATACACAAATTAACTGGTTTGCAACTTGTGTTGATGCTGTTCTTAAATCTAACAGGAATATACAAGGTTATTCTGAAAATCCATTGATATCTATTGAATGTACAATCCAATATAATCATTAACCATCATAGAGATAAAAGAGGATAGTTAAGTCAGGATATTTTAAGTATCCAAATCATTGTCAAACTTATCATCATATGAATTAATTTTGCTTGCATATGTCCCTTGAAGCCTTTCATTTCTGCCAAGTCCCAAATTCACCCCTTTGCCAGTGAAATAGGATTGAAGGATTCGGAAAAACTGTTTCAAATAGGAAACAAAACAATATATTTAAGCAGACAATTAAATCTGGATAGTGCACAATCTGTTCAAAGGTTTAATTTTTGGTAATTAGAATTCTTGAAGGTTGCATACAAGTTCCTGACGAAAATTAATAATCTTAAAATCATCTTTTCAACTGAAACTTCACTCAGTTAGTCATCAAAAGTGTGATTGTTTTTAGAATCCTGGAAATCATGCGCTGTTCCGTACAGACATAATGATTAATTAGTCCAATCATAGAAATAGCTTATCACTTTTTTTACGTATTTGCTTAGTGCTTATCATTTTTAACATGATTTTAAACCAAAATCATAACATTCCATCCAGCAAATGTCATTCTCAATAAAAGAATATCATGTTCCTCACTTTAAATATGGAATGTATTCAGTATAGATTTTTTCGGATCATCTGTCTCTTAAAAATGGATAAAAAGATTTCTGAAATGGCTAATGGTTTCTGCAATTTTTGACCAGACTACCTTAAGGTTTTGAAAAGTCCCTAATTGGATGACTGTGGGTTGGATGCCTCCTTTAATGGGCATACCAAAATAAAAATCATCTGGAGAATTCAAATGGTTTGTACATTTACTTACTGTCTATAAGCTTGGAAATTAATAATGAGTATTGTACAGAAACCAGAGAACTCATTACCAGGTGTGTATGGCCACCATCCCTTCTTCATTGTATAGCAATGACATCAAGGGTTAAATCATCCTGGGTGTGCAATTGAAGTATTGATCCAGTGACTGGAATTTACGATGGATAACAAATCTTGCTACCCCAAAAACTGGATTGAAACCGTCAGTCTGGAAACCAACAGGATGAAATGGACCATTCTAGCAAAATCTCGTTATTCCAAGGAGTGAAAAGGGAACAATCCATTGTCACTTGCAATGATTTGCCTCTACAGAAAATCAATATCTTTTGTGAATCCAAAGACTTCACACTACAATTCATCTCCAAAGAAACATGAGAATCAGGCCTACAACACATGAAGTTTAAAGAACTGAAATTTGAGTACGAGTTATTTATTGTATTTCTGCTAAAAGCCTAAACGCATACTCTGTCACTTTACATCTGTGTGGATGAGGAAGTTAGAGTTTTTTTTCCCGAACTTGCATTTCAGAGGTGTTGTGTGAATAAGCATCTTTTTTTTAATAGAATCTCTACAGTGTGGAAACAGGTCATTTGCTCCAACAAGTCCACACCAACCCTCTGAAGAGTAACTCACCCAGACCCATTCCCCTACCCAATCACTCTACATTTGCCCCTAAAGTTAGCAGAAAGTCTGTTTGTATTCTTTTGAAATCACGATGCTAAAAGAGTTTAAAACACTACCTCTCAGGCATATTTCATTGCAGACTATTGATAGGTTAGGACAAAGGGGGCAATCCCACCATCTCTCTTCCTGTTCGCAACCTTTGTCAGCATTGATCTCCCAACCTGTCTCCATAAGCCTGGTAAAATTCAGCATTCAATCGTGCATTTATTTGGTTAAATTAACAAAAATTTAGACTCTTATTTTTCTGAGTAAGGAGATGTTGGTCAAAATGAAATAGTATTACAATAACCAGTTCACTTGTATTATTAGAGGAAGATCATTGTCAAGCTTGTTGATGCAACAGTATGATGTGCAATGGCAAGTATCAAACATATTTCTACTGTGCAATGTAACAAATTTTAATATGTCATGGCATATGTTGCATTTTGGCTAACAAAAGAAAGCATCTCTTTCAAACTGAATATTGGAGTCAATGATTCACTTATTTCATGAATCTAGTGATTTATTAAACATCTAGCCTTAGAAAATCAACTGCTCTCCAGTTCTTGTTAAACCTCCACTTTGTGATATTGTCATGTTTATTGTATTCTTATTATTGAAGGCTTCACAAGCACAATTAAACAGAATTTAGAATTCCACTTTTAAATATTGAAATTTGCTGTAGTGCAGATCAACTTTTTTTTGGAATTTCTTCCTTTAATGAGGGAATATGAAGAATTAAGTTTGATCCTAAAACTAACACTACTATCCTCAATTGTAATATTGTTTGTAAATTTATTTTCTCTTTTAATCTTAATCCAATGAAAACTCTTTTGAGTAAAGTTAGATTTCCATCCAGACACTTCAGGGCTGCAATGTTACTTACCAGGTCCCTGTTTTGTTGTTTTTCTAAGGATTTCCACCCACTCTCAGTGATGATCAGCTCAGCAGTCACACATACCAGTAGCAAGATGGGGGCGAATATCATAAGGAAATTAATATTATTCATCCTAAAGCACAAGAAATAACTTTACAAAGATAAATATGTAGAATTTACAGCACCAAAAGTGGCCTTTCACCCATATGATCTACGCTGTTCTGTGTATACGCTCAACATCAGTTTCCTCCTTCCACATTTCATCCCAATCCGATCAGTTGCTGTTTTCTCCTGCTTCTCATGCGCTTAATAGATTATTAGTGACAACATTATCTTTATGAGTGTACAAAGTTAAAATTCACATAACACCAGTTTATAGTCCAAGAGGTTAATTTGGAAGCAGTAGCTTTCGGAGCACAGCTCCTTCATCAGGTGGTTGAAGGCACAGCGCTCCGAAAGCTTGTACTTCCAAATAAAATTGTTAGACGAATCCCTGGTGTTGCATGATTTTTAACTTTGTACACTGCAGTCAAACACCAGCACTTCCAAATCATCTTTATTGGTTTGAGCTTTTGACCTACTCTCAAGTAGAAACTTCTACTTCACCTCTACTCTATTTAAATTTAGTAATAGTAAAGACCTGTAGAGAATAGGACCCCAACCTGTTTATTCTTTCCTGATAATGCTGAAAAATGTTTCAAAGAGAATACTGAGACTGAGTGTATGAATGAATTGCACAGTTCAAGCATAAACATGGCTGACTGAATGGCAACTTCTTCTGGATAATACTGCTCCTAATCTAACCACAATGCTTCACACCCAGCATCAAAAGTAATAACCCCAACCATTTAATTGTTTACACATCAAGATAAACCACAGCCTACAGTAAAGGTTAACTCTCCATCGTTGGAGATAACCCTCAGATGTCGGCTGAATTTAACCAGTGATCTAAAAGTCAAGTAGTTTAGTGCAGTGCTGATTGGTGATGAAGAATCTGAACTCATTTCTCATCTTCTAACAACTCTCTAGAGAAGGGATTCTACTCACCCAAACAAGCCAATATAGCAAGTCAGCATACAGTAATCTGAAACTGCCTGCTCCTGGTGTCTGGTAAGGAAGATATGTTGAGGTATTGGGCTTGGCATAATAATACATCTGGGAGACTTCAGTGAACATGATAACCCAGAAAGAGATTAATGAACAAAATATATTAATGCTGAACTTTTTCATTCAGATTGTAGTATGCCAATTGTGGAACATTGACCATTAGTAAGTTACTCAAATTAATAGCAACACATCCTTGACAATATATCTCAACAAGACTGGGATTATACACGTTTACAGATTTATCACATCTACAAGATATAACCACACTGTACTGATAAAGCAGAGAAAGTGAATTGAAACAATATGAAATGTTTGCCAGATCACAATGCAAGTGAACAAATATGCAATGTCATAAGCAAGTGAATAAACACAAAGTAATAAAAGGTATAAATATAAATAAATGTTTCATAAGGGTCAATGAAAATATACTTAACATTGCATTTTACATTGAGAAGATGTGCTATTAAAAATATTGATTTTTTGCACAGAAATACTGATAGAAGTAAGATATGCATAAGCAAGAAAGACAGTTGTAATATAAAGATTATGACAGCAGATTCCCGGCACTGTTACCTGTGTAGACGATTGAAAGTTGTGTATTACTGAAGGCTCTGCTGCTGCCTCTGATCTTCAATCTATAGAATCTCCCCAATATATACTCTCTCTCCAACCCACTCCGATCTCTCAATGAAAGAATGACTCACTGAGCACAGACAGTATACAATTTACAGATACCTCGATCAGATAGCATAACACTTTGAAAATCTCAGACTTTTTTCTACCTGTCTTTGTAGAACATGCTTTATAGAACATGCTGTAGCGTACGTCACTAATGAATTTATGCAAAAGTGACATTGTTAACTGAAGGTATAAATACAAATTAAAGAATACTGCCATTACAATTTTAAATTATATTAAAATAATGGAAGTCATTAGCTAGCCAGTTTTATAATTGTAATTATGGAACCACTTCCTGTGAAAACATAGTTATAGTGAAAGATTAGAATATTTTATTTAGAGATGAATAAATAAATATTTAAACAACATTTTTTTTATCAAAGTACGGAAGGTGATCTAATTCAGCAAAATCTGAAGTCCTCTGAATTAATGTTCAGAATAAATAATTTTCTAAGTAGCGCATTAATATACTTTTGAACTCAAGTATGAAGAATGTATCTTTTAATGTGATGCTCAGCTGGTAGGTTTTGAGATTATTATGCTGTAGATACAATGATCCAGTTGACATTTGATTATGAAGTTATACACAGGATGTTTTTGCAGCTGCACTGTCTGATGGCAAATATTGGAATAAAAACTGGATAGTTGATAAGTATCTTGAAACAAGTCTGGAAACAAGAAAGGTTTATTGGGTGTGCTAATCAAACAACACGAGCATTATCTTGGTAACTTTATCTGCACAACACCATGAAGGTTATAATTGTGCAGAATATCCTTGCCCTTCCATGTATCCATTAATCTTACCATTTAAACCAATCCCTGTGGAAACATAATTTCCAACTCTTACAGATTCAATTGCTATTGATCTGAATCCAGAAGAATTTCCTTATTCAACAATGGCAGAGAATATTTTGTTTGTCGGGTAAAGTTTCTTCTAAATTCATTCGACAGGAGAATGAAATTGGTTAGGTGATGGAGGATGTTAGCTGACTGTGTTCATTTCACCTTTCCAGACTGTCAACCTGATGTCCCATTGTAACTTCTATTTGTTTCTGATGAATCCTGTTGCTGGCCTCAGCCACTGCAGCAAGATTTGATGTTACACCTTATGATAACAATGAATATCTGTTGTTCTGTTTTGTTTATGCCAAAACATACTGAAAAGGTTCTGCTGTACAACTACAAACAATAATAAAAATAGATACAGTTATCTTCATCAGCTTGTATACCTGGAACTTCACAGTGACTAGAAACTCTACTGAGTAAGCATGGCAAACTATTAAATAGTGCAGCAAAGTGAACACAAACAGCTGTTCCATGTGATGTTCAGGAAATTAAGGTAATATGATGTTTACTACAATACAGTCCAACTTTGTACAATGGATAAGGGATGATGATGAGGTGTTGCATCATTCAGGTCATTCTGACCTCAGTTTCCTTCTGGAGTACACATTGGATATTAACTGTTGTTCAATGTCTGAGGTATAAATAGTCATAGAGTCAAATATCCAGACAAACTTTGATTGCAGTGCTGCTACTTAATTGTTGCACTGAAACATCATTTGGTTATGGAGACATTTTTCTTGAGAGGGTTGCTGTTGTGTTGGCAATGCTTTGTAATCCCGGTGTGGGGGCTGGATTTTTACACTGCGGCAGTCTTTGAACACCCAACATACCTTGAGCTAAATGTATCTATCGTTTCTACACGTTCAGAGGCACTGAATATAATGAAGGAATTCCTGGATATCTACCAAGAGCAAGTCCATGCTGCAAGTAAACAGGTAAAACAACTGACCTATCTAAACTAATCCAACCTTCCTGCACTTGGCCAATAGCCTTGATTGTTATGACACTTCAACAGCACGTCCAAATACTTTTTAAAGGTGTAAGGTTTCTGGCCTCAACCACCCTCCAGGCAGTGCATTCCAGATTCCCACCTTCCTCTGAGTGAAAACATTTTTCGTAAAGCCCCATAAACCTCCTGCCCTTCTCCTTAAAATTATACCTCCACGTTATAGCTAAACTGCTCCATCCCAGGTGACATCCTGGCTATCTTATCTGCCAATCTTTGTGACCATTCACCTGGCCCTGACCTATTTTCAACTCTGAGGTTAGTCCACTTCCATTTGGATGTTTTATATCTGAATTTGCATTTTGCTTTTCTAATTGTGGTCATACTAATGCATCAAATTTTTATTTATGATCTATATTGCAGGGAGTTAAGATAATTGTATTTCCAGAGAAAGGTATCCATGGCTTTCATTTCAGCAGACCTGCTGTTTTTCCCTATTTGGAGCCTATTCCAGATCCTAATGTTATTCAATGGAATCCCTGCCTGCATCCAACTACATATAATGATACAGAGGTAGGAGCGAGACAATGTTTGAATTTGTTTATTTGTTTTTACATTTTAAGAATGTTTGTAACTTTTTGTGGAACTCTCAGTTATAACCATTTAGACAACACTGATTCTATTTTATACACAATGCTTTACAAAAAGATTGACAGCCATTATATGGAATGCAAAATTAATTTTACGTGATAAATTTCTCTACAATTTAAAGCATTGTGTCTATGGAACTAGATTTGTATCACTATTAACATCTGAATTTTGAAAATGGTGCTGATTTTGACAAAGTTAGAAGTCAGGTAGCTGCCTGATGAAGGAGCAGCATTCTGAAAGCTAGTGCTTCCAAATAAACCTGTTGGACTATAACCTGGTGTTGTGTGATTTTTAACTTTGTCCACCCCAGTCCAATACCAGCACCTTCACATCATGATTTTGACAAGTTAATGCTGTTGAATCATACTCCTGATATGGAGACATCTGATAAGGAGTGTGGATTGGGAATTGGGTTGTAATCCCTCCACCGATTTTCACCCATTTCTTACTGGACAGAAACCCATCACAGAAAATCCAATATGCACTCACAGCAGGTGAAGCTTTTTGCTGAATGCAATTTTGTAAGAATATCTCAAATATTTTATCAATTAAGGGAAGAGCACTGTGTTAAGGACATTGCCCTATGAAACGTCTTTCAGACAAATGAAGCAATGATCTACCTTGAATAAAATTAAACATTCCTCAGCTGTTTCATATTTAGACTGACAATTCTCTATTCTTCCTTTCCTCAGGGATCTACCTTCTATTTATTATAAAGTTCTCTTAATAACAACTCATGGAGAGAATACTTCACCATTGGCTGAATCTCATGTTCTATTTAGCAAAGTGAGAATTCTGTTGAGACTTTTTGCAGGTTATTTTACCACATGTCTTCCTTGAAAATTGCTTCACCGCTTATAAAAATCATGAAGAACTATGCAAAATGCTTCCATTGGATTGTACCTTTGTTGGACTTGTTGTCTGATTCTGCTACTTATCTCACTCATGTGCCCATGTCACTCATACCTCTATAAGGTTCCAACCAACAATACATTAAATAAACCATTGCATTAAGATACCCTTTGGGAGTGAGGAAATTACTTTGCAGAGAATTGTATAAATGATCAGTTGTACTTTAATTATGTTAAAATGTAATGACTGTTTGTGTCTGGTCTATTGTAGGTGCTTCATCAGCTGAGTTGTATGGCAAGGAATGGCAGTATGTACTTGGTTGCAAACATGGGAGAGAGACAAACCTGTGAGCAAAGCGATCCCAAATGTCCACCCGATGGAAGATATCACTTTAACACAAATGTGGTTTTTGATGCTGAAGGCACTCTCATTGCAAAATACCAGAAATGGAACCTTTACTTTGAAAATATTTATGACAAACCCAAAACAGTGCAACACGTCATCTTTAATACATCATTTGCTGGAAGATTTGGCATCTTTACTGGCTTTGATATATTGTTCTATGAGCCAGCAGTAAGTTTAATTGAGAATTATGGTGTAAATCAAATTGTATTTCCTACAGTCTGGCTGAACCAGTTGCCCCTCTTATCTGCCGTACAGTTTCATCAAGCATTTGCTGCTGCATTTGGGATCAGTTTTTTTGCAGCCAATCAGCATCATCCTGAAGAAGATGTAACAGGAAGTGGTATTCACACCCCATTAGATTTTCCCTATTATTACTACTCTGAGAGCAGTGAAAGTAAACTTCTTGTGGCCAAGGTCCCTATAATCACATCCCGTCAAAATCACAGCCTACAACCTGAGGCGACGGCAGCAATTCTTGAAGGGGGCAATTATTTTGAAGCTTTTGTCCTTCAGGAGAAGGGAGAAAAGCAGGAACAAATTGGCCCAATGGAAAGAAATGATCCTGGTGATATTTTTCATAATGTCGTGATGTATGATAATTACACATTTATCTCTTTGACAGGTTTAAAAGGTAGTCTGCATATCTGTTCCAACACCCTCTGTTGCCATGTAGTCTACAAACGTAGCAATTGTACAGACGGTAATCTGTATGCATTAGGAGCCCATGATGGGCTTCACACAAGGCTTGGCACTTATTACACACAAGTGTGTGCCTTGGTGAAGTGTGCAGGCTCCAGTTATGACACGTGTGGACAAAGTGTGACAAATGCCTCTGAGATCATAGACTTTGGATTATGGGGGAATTTCAGCACAACCCATATTTATCCAGAAATATTGGCAGATAAGATGAAAATTTATCGTGCAGATACCAGAGGATGGGCTAACAGTAATTATTATATGATCAAGAAGGGGATGTCAGCAGGTCTTGTCACTGCAGCACTCTATGGAAGGTGGTATGAGAAAGATTAGCATTAGCTGCAGATTATTTCGAAGTGTGATTTGAATTAAATATAATAGCAACATTTCAAATGATTTTCAGATAGTTTACAATGATAATATTTTTGCATTATATGTTATAATCTTGAATTTTGGCCAATTCTTTACTAAAGAAATAACAGAGTGACAGTATATACTCCCCCAAAAGGCAAGACAAAGACTGCCTGTCACATTCATCACCTGAATTCTCACTGGGCCTATTTTAAGTAACATCATGAGGACAGATTCTGCTTTTGGATGTAGGTGAGACTGCTTCAGGTAAAGCCATTTGACCTTTTTGACTTCTCCAATTATTGCTAAGCACCTGGAAACTTCCAACTGCAAGCAGACGCTGGCTACAAAGTTAGCTTACAAAGCAGCGTTTCTAAGCTGACACATTCATACCAAACTGTGTCTGTGTACACAGATCTTCAATATGATTCTCACTGGATGTCATATGGGGTTATCTGACAGAACTATAATGGATTATTTGTTTACCAGGTCTATATAAATGCTGATACAGCAGCAAAAAATGCAGTGGCTTTAAGAAACTGAAAACTGATTTGCAAAAATTAAAATATCATGGCATTTTAACTGCAGGATTGCCTTTGAAGTCTCTGCCTAATCCATTCTAGGCCATTTAATATCTTCCAAGACAGGGTGCTTAGATACAATGATCTGGACATAATCAGTAAATTAACTAAAAACACTTCGGTCTCTGATTTTATAGAGCACGTGTAACATATTAAAGCACAAATAATTATGTTTTTGATGTTTGAGTTAACAAAATAAAGAGATTTGAATTACTTTTTCATGATCATTTCACCTGATGTTTAAGTGGACAATTGAATTTTCAGTTAAAGAAACTAAAAAAAGTGAAACAGTCTCAATAGCATCTGCTTAGCAAGGTGTCAGTTTGTGGGAATATAATTGAACATCAATCAAATAACATTGCTTTTTAAATTGGGGGAATTTTGAAATGATAAAATGTTCAGCACAATTAAGTACCTTATTTTAGAAAAAGCAAAACATCATCCAAAATACAGAACAGACAAGAACAGTTATTGTGCCAATAACAGAGTCCTTTTGAGAATATCTGGTTTTTGTTTTAAAGTATTATGAGAATATTGTATTGGACAGTAAAGTTTCTCAGGATTCATGAATGAGATAGAATCAGATGTGCTCACCTTGGGACAGAAGATCAAGGCAAGAAAATCACACACCAAATGAGAGGGAGAAAATTCTAAGGAAATATTTTGGGAATAAAGTGTGTTTGAATAATAGGTACCATATAGTAGAGTGAACAAGTGTACACCCAATGATTTGCTGGGTTCAACTCCCATGGAAAGTTGAAAGGATTAGTTGAGGTTTGAGCATTTTACCCAAGTGAATGCAATGAGATGGTATCTTTAAAATTAAATCAGCCTGATGTGTGAGATAACAAAAGAACCCTACAAAAAATTCAGAACAACTTTGGCAGAATCTGAATTCAAACTGTTGTATTAATTTAAGAGTGAATTTCCAAGAAGTCCAGAAAGTTTTAGTGAAAGGCAGAGTAGATAAAGTGACAAAATTGGTAGCTATCTCTTGGAGTTGTTTGTATCCTTCCTGTGGACATTTTCAAGATAACTGTGCCTGATAATACACTGGCCACAATATGATATAATGGGCCAATGCCAGGGGAGCTAAGGAGAGAGACAATTTTCTTGATCTGATAAGATTACTGATAACAGGGAATTTGCATGTAATTGGGAATTATAAAAGTGCACACAGAGTGGGACGATTGGGCGCCGGTGTTTTGGCATGACTGTTTGGGCGACAGCTGATTTGCCACCAACATGTTTGGCGACAGACATTTTGGTGCTAGGAAAAAATGTTGATTGATTCATCATTATTCAAAGGTAGAATTTAAAAAGTTTTAAAACCATAACTTTATTGAAAAATAAAAACATTAAATCTGTTAATCACTAAAACTTGTAATATAGCTTTATTTAGTTAATTTAATAATTAGAACTTTAAAAAGCTTTTAAACTGTAACATTATTGAAAAATAAAAACATTAAATCTGTTAATCACGAAAAACTGTAACATAGCTTTATTTCGTTCATTTAATAATTATGAGCAAGGCTCCTTAAGTACTCGATAACATTCATGTTTTCAAATCTAAGAGAGTTTCATGTATTCTTCTATCTGCATCTCTATACTTTTTTAGTTTCTGTGGTGGTTCATGCCCAGCTAGTAACCCTTCATAATATGCATCTCTAGCTTTCTGTACTTTCTGCAGGCCATCTATTACTTTCCATATGGTGGGACGGTGCATGCTAAGTTCGTATTGTAATCGATGGTGGGCTGCCTCCACAGGATCTTTTGTGTGATTTTCCATGATTAATGTTCTCTGATGAAGGTTCCAAACCTCATGGAGAAATAGAGGAGTTTGTCTTCCATTTCCTCATCTGTTCTGATGACCAACATATGTATCTTCAAAACCAGTTGAGTAAATCTTGAAGTTCTTGCGGCAGTTCAGTTGCTAGAGCATCCAGATATTCATCGATCTTGTTCAAAGGTACAAAGGCAAGGACAATAATCATTCTAGCTTTTAACCCAAAATCAGGATCAGTGTCATACAAACTAGTGAACCCCAATCTAGCAAAATGTTTTTGCATATTTTGAGCTAAATGAAAAAAACATCCTTTTATTTGAACATCAGGGAATATGTGCCTCACAGCACTGTGCACAGCTTGTTCAAAATAGCAGACAATTGAAGTGGGTTTCAAATTGGGTTCTAGTTCTTTCAATAACTCGAACATTCTCACGTATGTGGTGCATTGCTTGTTGGGCAAAACAGCATACACTAGAGGGTGAACACCTTTGTGTTTTTTTTTGCCAGAATTACATAAATCTGAGAAAAGAGGCTGGGAGCAATACTGAATGTGCCATTGGCAAACCACACATCAGATGTCACTAAGTGTTGGAGCTAGCTCTGTCTTCCGAAGATTAATATCCAGGACCTGGTCCGCTATCACACAGTAAAATATTTTCTTTCACACCTGGTTGAGGGACATATATTCTGTAGCATTCTGGCATAAATAATTGTTGCAAATCAGTTGGATTGGTGGGGGCATTCGTCACTGAAGTACACTTTCTGTGTATTATTTTCCTCAAAGCAGACATATTAGGAATGATGTCTAGACTAGTTTGGGATATGGATTAGTGGTGCTGGAAGAGCACAGCAGTTCAGGCAGCATCTTGGGATATGTCTGTCAAACATTCATTAACAACTACAGTCGGAGACTCAAGGGTCTCCTCTGCTCTCTTGTCCAGCAGAAGCTTCATGCGAATGGTTGTTCAGCTCCCTCACCACCTCTCCAGCTTTAGTGTGGAGCTGTGCTTTGCACCGATGTCTTTGCTCACAACGCCAAAATTTCAAGGCGCTGTCAACTTTGCTTGTTTTGTCAGAGACGTAGAGGAGTCCATTATGCGCAAACTTTTCTTTACCATGTTTTGTTAATACCTTCTCAGCCATCATATGCATAAAACGAGTTAAAAAATATAAAAAGATGGCAAAAGAACGAAACACTTGTGGCAGCGCACCCGCAGTTAACTCATCTGAGGCTAAGGACTAACTGTAGCCTGAGCAAACAGCTAAACGAAGAGAGAACTAGTTTTCCTGTTTCCAAATGCGTACGAGCTCAATTTTACAAAGGAATACAAAGGAAGTGCAAACAGCAACATTTTCGAGGCTGCATGCTCAACTACTATATACAAAAACACTTAGTACAAAAAAATGCATGCAATTATACATTCATATGTACAAGTAGTATATTTATGTTGAAATTAAACTTATCGACACCAATTGATAAACATACGTGGTTATTCAACATAACAGATGGTTATATAACAGATATATTGTAATTTTGTAACACTAAAGCTGTCCACACAGACGGATTTATAAATAAAGAAATGTTCTTAGTTCCAAAATATCTGTCGCCAAATGGGCTGGCGCCAAATAAGTTTGGCTCCCAAATGGCCGTGCCAAAACACCGGCACCCAAACAGATGTGCCAAAACGTACTAAACCCAAGTGCACGTGATTTATTCCCTGTGAAACAAATATCATGCAGAGACACTTCCTGATCTTTTATTGAAGAAGAGGCTGCAACCATTTCCACAACTGCTGAGGAGTGGAAAATGGAGCTCAATTTAGATAAATGTGAGGTGCTGCATTTTGGAAAGGCAAACCAGGGCAGGACTTACACACTTAATTGTAAGGTCCTGGGGAGCGTTGCTGAACAAAGAGATCTTGGAGTGCAGGTTCATAGCTCCTTGAAAGTGGAGTCACAGGTAGATAGGATAGTGAAGAAGGTGTTTGGTGTGCTTTCCTTTATTGGTCAGAGTATTGAGCACAGGAGTTGGGAGGTCATGTTGCAGCTGAAGAGGATGTTGGTTAGGCCACTGTTGGAATATTGCATGCAAGTTTGGCCTCCCTCCTATAGGAAGGATGTTGTGAAACTTGAAAGGGTTCAGAAAAGATTTACAAGGATGTTTCCAGGGTTGGAATTTGAGCTATAGGGAGAGGCTGAAAAGGCTGTGACTGTTTTCCATGGAGTGTCGAAGGCTGAGGGGTGACCTTATAGAGGTTCAGAAAATCATGTGGGGCAGGGATAGGATAAATAGACAAGGTATTTTCCCTGCGGTGGGGGAGTCCAGAACTACAGGGCACAGGTTTAGGTTGAGAGGGGATAGATATAAAAGGGACCTAAGGGGCAACATTTTCATACAAAGGGTCGTGCATGTATGAAATGAGCTGCCAGAGGAAGTGGTGGAGGCTGGTACAATTATAACATTTAAATGGGTATATGAATAGGAAGGGTTTAGAGGGATATGGGCCAAGTGCTGGCAAATGGGACTAGAGTAATTTAGGACAGCTGATTGGCATGGACAAGTTGGACTGATTGGTCAGTTTCTGTGCTGTCCATCTCTGTGATTCCATGACTGTATAACTACATTATATGAATTGATTAATAGGGTCAATGGAATGAGAACTTTTTTTTTACTTTACTAAAGCATTGCCACATATTCCATGGAGAAAGTGACTTTAAAACAATTTGTTTATTAATCAACACAACTGGTAATAACGAAGGAAAATGACATTAAATAATAAAGGATACAAAATTTGCATGGGGACAATTGAGAGCTAGGCTGAATAACGATTAGCAAGACCGAGGAAAGACAGATCCTGAGAGAACCAGAGAATTTCTCAAGTCCATATTTAACTGTCACTTGAAGCCTAACACGTACATAGTAATATCTTAGAATTAGTACCTCTTTTCTGGGCAATTTTAGGGATGAAGAGTAATTGACAGGTTGCTTGTTAGGATTAGTGCCTAACTTGGAAATACGTCTGTTGTAGGAGGTGAGTTAAACAATGATGTTAGCCTGTGTCTCAGTTTGGTGTGACATCTTACTCATGACAACACATTTTGTGGAGTTACTGAGACTTGACAGTTCGTACACTTTGATCCAGAACAATCATGAAATTCAAAACTAAATTCCTGCAGTAGGGTGTGATTCCTCCTGGTGAGAGATTGGAATACCATCATATATCTACGATTGGAATTAGTTGGCAGTGATGGCCTGGTCACTTTTACTCATTAGTCCAATGCTTCAAAAGTAAAAGAAGCAGTAGAAAACATGTTTTAAAATTTGACAGAGTGCTAGACAAGAATTAATTGCAAAAGTGTCCTAGTGAAGTAAAAAAAGTCATAGTCGAGATTAGAGTGGTGCTGAAAAGCACAGCAGGTCAGGCAGCATCCGAGGAACAGGAAAATTGACGTTTTGGGCAAAAGCCCTTCATCAGGAATCATATGGCAGTCTATAGAGGCAACTCAAGTTAGTGAGATCCTTGTACCACCATTTTTCAAGAAGGTCCACTACAATCTTCTACCATTCAGGGTTTTGATCCGTCCGCTGTGGCCCTTCCCAGTAGCACGGGCCCCAATTAAAGACCCCTCTTGCCTATTGAGAGAAGCAGTGCGTTAGAGCCTGCAGTGATTTTGTCCTCAGCAGTGCCACTGTGAGATGATGACTATCACTTGCATCACATACTCCAGCAGTCTCCACTCAAGTTGGGGTTCAAGCACTGCTAAGTGATGGGGAAATAAGGCCACGGGCTGGAGGATACGTGAAAAGGGGGATGGAAGTGCCATTCAGTAATGTCACTTGGTCTCTTGGCTCCTTCCTGATGCCAACTCCCTCACTGAGTGCCTTGGAACAAGCAAACATTGGGAACCTGCAAGCAAGGATGCCCCTGCTGACCAGCAACAGCTGGCTGAGTCCCTTAAGTTGGTGACGGAGCAGTCACTGAGTCTTCCTATCAGAAATGCAACAGAGGGAGGGTGTAGGTAGGAAGGTGCAGAATCCTACCCTGCCATTTTCCTGTGTGATTAAATACCTCCCTGATATTAAGCTCTCCCCAGACAGATGCAAAACTTCTGCCCAGAGACACTTGAGGACAGACTGCAATTAGGCTGAAAATAAGGCTTTTGATCTAATTTTAATGCCTGATATGAAGCCAGCATGGATTGGAAACCAAGAACAAACAAAAGGGACAAATACGTGCTCTCAGCCTATTTATAATAAATCTACTGAACTTGTTTAACTCTGAAACAAAGTATTACCAAAGCAAAGGAACAGAGATAGTTCAGGTGAAGAGATTAAGTCACGTTTAAATTCATTAAAAAACAGACTTTGAACAGTATACATGTCACATAAGATGAAGTAACGCACTGGAGGAGGAGCCACTATAAATATTTCAAAAGCGTGCTGGACAAGCCCAGCAAATCCGTGCAAATGATAAGGCTGAAGCATTGGCAACAATCTTCAGCCAAATGGGCCTGAGTGGATAATCTACCTTGGCCTCTTCTAAAGGTCCCAGCATCACAGACAGCAGCGATTCACTCCATCTAATATCAAGAAACAGTAGTGTATCTGCAAATGCTCTGGGCCCTGACAACATTCCAGCAATAATACTGAGGACTTGTGCTCCCCTAACCAAGCTGTTCCAGTACAGTGGGAAACAGGGAGCAGGGATAAATTTGAGGACAAAGTAATTATTTGCCTTAGCAATTACTTTCTCTTGCGCTACTTTCTTCTCAATATCATTATTTCCTTTTATATTTGAAGGTGTAGATAATGTCGACGTTTGATGACAACAATGACTTAGACTTCTGCAAAATGTTTTAGTATGCTTAAAAATGTTGTATAAATGTGAGTGGGAAAACATGAAGATAATAAAGGTGATCAGATACTTTAGATGTTAGCTTAGATGAGGATTTTGAAAGAGGATAAGGGGATGTTTTAAGGTGAAAATTCAAAAGAATAGGACCTAGACAGTTAAAATGAAAACCATCAAAAAGCACAAAAAAGGGAGGGTTGTCTGAGTTGGGTACAGAGAGGGGAGGCATTACTTAAGAGAAAGTGATCAAAGGATTGGGGATTTGCACTTTTAGGCTAACAGATGTTACAGGTCTCAAGGAAAATTTAACTGCGGGAGAGCCAAGCTCAATAGGGTGAGAATGGAGCTGTGCCAAATAGATTGCCAGGACGCATGGTGGCTCAATGGTAAGCACTGCTGCCTCACAGCGCCACGGACCCGAGTTGATTCCCCCCTCAGGCAACTGAGTGGAGTTTGCACATTCTCCCTGTGTCTACGTGGATTTTCTCTGGCTGCTCCAGTTTCCTCTCACAATCCAAAGATGTGCAGGTGAGGTGAATTGGGCAAGAAGCTGCATTAGTCAGGGATACATATAGAATAGGGGAATGGGTCTGGGTGGATTACTCTTCGGAGGGTTGGTGTGGACATGTTGGGCTAAATGGCCTAGTTTCCACACTGTAGGTAATCTAATCTAATCTAATTGAAGTAGCAGGGACCAGCTCTAATGACTGGAGGGCTATGGGGATGCTTGTCGGTGCCTCAAATAGTGTTACATTTCCTTTTTATGCTTTTGTGTTATATTGTTGACTTGGATAAATTTACCAAATGCATAAGTTGCTAAATTTGTTGCTAAAATGAAAACCATCAAAAAGCACAAAAAAGGGAAGTCAGAAACATAGAAAATAACAGCAAGAACACGTTGTTCTCCCCAACTCCTCAAACCTGCTCTGCCATTAAACTAGATCCTCTCCTTAATGTCGTTTTCCTGTACTCAGACTCTGAGAGAGAAATCATGTGCCCTGGTCCCTTATCGCCTACAAAACTCCAACTATCGTATTTAACCATCTCCTTCAGGATTGTCATTCAAGACCCAGTTTATTTTGTTATTATACTGGCAAAGTTTAGTAAAACAAAATGGTTTGGAGTGAAGGACAGGAACTGAACAGACAATGATAGTAAAGTCTCACTTGAAGGAAACAAAATGTCTCTGATTTATGTAGGAGAAAGTGAGGACTTTCCTGAAGAAGGGCTCATGCCCGAAACGTCGATTCTCCTGCTCCTTGGATGCTGCCTGACCTGCTGTGCTTTTTCAGGAACACATTTTCAGCTCTGAGTTATGTAGACCTACCATTTTGTGTGATTGATCACTGGATCCTGAATGGCTCTGATGAATAAATCTTATTGAAAGACTATGCAGTGAGTACTAATGACTTGGATTAAAGGCTGTTTCCAAACTCTAAAGTATGATATTGTTTATGAAAGTGACAGCAAATTAATGTGGTCACTTAATACTTTGAGAGTCATATTATATATTTATTTTAAGTTTTGCAACATCGGTGTGTTTCCTCTAAAATTTGCCAAGCTTTTAAAATTGAAGCTTCGCTTCCTCCCATTTCACTTTCCAGCTTTAGTACTGACTCCCATAGCCTGCCAACAACCTTTGAACATAGAACATTACAGCGCACTACAGGCCCTCTGGCCCTCCATGTTGCACCACCGTGTGAACCCAATCTGAAGCCCATCTAACCTACATTATTCCATTCTCGTCATATGTCTATCCAATGACCATTTAAATGCCCGTAGAGTTGGCGAGTCTATAACTGCTGCAGGCAGACCATGCCACACCCCTACTACTCTCTGAATAAAGAAACTACCTCTGACATCTGACCTATATATGTCACCCGTCAATTTAAGCTATGCCTCCTAGTGCTAGCCATCACCATCTGAGGAAAAAAGTTCTCACTGTTCACCTGATCTCACCCTCTGATTATCTTCTATGTCTGAATTAAGTCACCTCTCAACCTTCTTCTCGATAAAGTCCCTCAGCCTTTCCTCGTAAGACCTTCCCTCCATACCAGGCAACATCTTAGTAAATCTCCTATGAACCCTTTCCAAAGCTTCAACATCCTTTCTATAATATGGTGACCAGAACTGCATGCAATGCTCCCAAGTGTGGCCGCACCAGAGTTGTGAACAGCTTGAGCATGACCTCATGGTTCCGAAGCACCATCCCCCTACTAACAAAAGCTAACATACCAGATGCCTTCTTAACAACCTTATCAACCTGAGTGGCAACCTTGAGCTGAACTCAGAAGCATTGCATTTAGAATTTTGGCAAAAAAAAACTGATGAAATGCTGCTTGTCATTTATAATTATCACATATCACAAATTCATTTTATATTTTGCAACAGTTCTCATGATTTGATGTTAAACCCAAGTTAATAATACGTATTACTCTTTCACTCATTAACTGAATAACCATTAGGAAACTATTAAAATACTGCAGCAAAGCATGACATGTAGACTGCGTTTACTAGTCAGCACCAGTAGCTGTTCCACACGGTGTTCCCACAGTCCAAATGGTATTCTCGTTTAAAGACTACAGTCCAATTGTGCACAGTGACTAATGAGTGTTTGCAGATCATTTTCGACCCCGCCTCTTTCGCACAATACTGTACACATTTGACGTGACTGTTGAGCAACGTTTTAAGGTGCAAAAATCGAAGTCTCGTACTTCCGTGTAACGTCGCAGTAAAACCTCCACGTTCAGGTATGGAGGTATTTACCTTGAGGAGTTTGCTATTGGGGTGGCAGTGTTTGGTATTGCCGGTGTGGGGGCTGGATGGTTACACCGCAGCGGTCTATGAGCATGCAGCAGTGTTGAACCCACCCTGGAAAATCCCTTCCACACGTCAGGGGGCGCTGAGACACATGAAGAAAAACCTGGATATCTATCAGGAACAAGTCTTTGCAGCAAGTAAACAGGTAAATGAAGTTTGACCCCTTCGCCCAACACTAAAGCATTTTCTGGCCTTTGAAGTCGTGGCTTCATTATATTCCGATAACAATAGGGGGTCAGTGAAACAAATGCAGACGGTTATAGCAAAATATTCTGAGAAGAATAACAACATTTGAGCCAAACTTTCACATTGTAAAATATTTAATATAACTTTGCGTTCCATATTAGGGTTGTCTCTGGGCTATTAATGGGACAGCGTCCAAGGGAAAAAAAAAGTTTATTGCTCAATGCAAAATATCAGCAAGATGCCAGGAGAACAACTTTGGTCTCCTCTGGTGTCTTTACTGGGGCCTAGAATTACTGTCTCACTCTGTATTCAGCAGTGCACGAAATTTATTTGTATGATCACAGAATACTGTAATACAGCGACAAAAATGCATTTAATTCATTACACCCTTCGAAGGATTGATTCTAATTCGCCTAACTCCCTTGCTCTTCCTCCAATATATTTGTTGCAATTTTCACCTTGGATTAATTATCTGATACTATATTGAAGGTGGTTATTTGATTGCTCCCTTTCAGATAGTGCTTTGATCTGAAACGCAATGTAACTTGTTTTGTGGTGAATGCCTTGTCTTTTGCCAATTATTCTAAATGTGTGTCATCTAGTTACAGACCTCCTACTGGAAATAGGAACAAAAACTGAAATTGCTGGAAAGCTCAGCAGGTCTGTCAGCATCTGTGGAGAGAAATCAAAGGGTCACTGGCATTAACTCTGCTTTCTCTCCACGAATGTTGCCAGACCTGCTGACATTTTCCAGCAAATACTCTTTTTGTTTCTGATTTCCAGCATGCACAATTCTTCAGTCTTTTTTTTTGACCGGCGGAATTGTTTTTAACTTTTCACTGTATAAAACCTTGTCAAGATTTTGAACACCTTACTCTGGACTTCAGTGCCCCGAGGAGATAACTCCAGCCTCATTAGTCTCTCCATACAACTACAGTCTTCAGGCCAGGACCTGCCCCTCACTTGCTGGGCACTGCTGCTACTGGATGCTTCATCCTTCATCCTTCCCTCGGCCACTCTCCTGGTTTTAATGAAAGAAGAAGAGAAAGTGCAATAGTAAAAAGAAGGAAAGAACAAAGAAGACACCATCTGCAGTCCTCACTTTCGCTGAGTTGATCTTAATCTCAAAGAGGAAAGAAAGCAGACAGCAATGGACAAGCCCCAGGCTCAGCCCTGTTACTCTGCTGCCATCTATGTTCCTGCTCTCCTCAGACCCCATTAATCCCTTAGCTGCTATAAACCTATTATTTTTCTTAAATATATTCAATGACAGGATGTCCATAGACTTCTGTGATAGAGAATTCCCCAGGGTGACCATGCTCTGAGTGAAGAAATGTCTGAGCAAATTACTGAAGATGCTAGAATCTGACCTGTTGGTCATGTTAAATTGCCCATAGTGCTAGGTGCATTAGTCAGAGGGAAATGGGTCTGGGTGGGTTACTCTTCGGAGGGTCAGTGTGGACCTGTTGGGCAAAGTGACCTGTTTCCACACCTTAGGGGAATCTAATCTGAAAACAAAAAAATGCTGGAGAACAGTGGAGAGTCCAGGTGAGTGTTTATCAAAGCTGACGTGAAGTGTGGAGGGGATGACATTTTGCAATGGTGGGGGAAGGGGTGGAGTTCCGGGGGAGAAATGGTGTTGACAGTGCAGATTAAATGTTTGGAATGTGAGAATGGCAGAACAATACTGTCAACTTGGAAAGAAAATACACTGTTACTGGAGTTGGTGGAGGTGAGAGAGGACATTGATGACAGAGAATGCAACAAGTTAAGCTAAAATAAAGGGAGAGTTGTGAACCCATCCATTTCTTCCCTTTCTTTTAGCTGTACTTATCTATCCCCCAAATGTAGACTCACCAAGAACTGCAGTAAGCCATCCATACTCCTGTACTCCAACCCTCTCGCAATGAAGGCCAATGTACTATTTCTTCCTAACTGCTTGCTGCATCTTAATGCATGCTTTCAATGATCAGTGTACAAAGACACCCAGCTCCGACATTCCAACATCAGCCAATCTGCCTTTCCTCCTGAAGTGGATAACATTTCACATTTTTAATTGTTGCGCTGAATCTGGCGTGCATTTGTCCACTCTCTCTGAAGTCTCTGGAGGTCTTCCTCAATACTTACACTCCCACCTAGGTTTGAGTCATTGATAATTTGGAAACATTGCACTTGATTACTATTGATAAATATTGTGAACAACTAGGACCCAATGCCTGCAGTAACCCAGTTGTCATTTCCTTCCCCTTTGAAAATGACCCAATATTCCTACTGTCTGTTTCCTACCTGCTATCCAGTTCTCAATCCATTTCAGTATACTATCACCAATCCCATGTGCATTGGTTTTGCACTGTCGCCTGTTGGGCAGGAAGTTATCAAGCTTTTTGAAAATGAATATGATAATAATTTATTTGGCATGGACATAGGTCTTGCAATCTCTGGAGAACCTCAGCACCATCCTACCAATTTTATTTGTTTGTTCATGGGATGCAGACATCACTGGCATAGTCAGCATTAATTGCCCATTGCTAATAGCTCTGGAGAAGGTGGTGGTAAGGTACCTTTTTTGAACTTGTGAAGTCCTTGGAGTTTAGGGGCACCTACTGTTAGGGAGTTCCAGGATTTTGACCTAATGACAGTGAAGGAATATTTCCCATTCAGGATGGTGTGTGGCATAGAAGAAAACTTTCAGGTGGTATTAATACCAAGCTGAAGGTCCTTCTAGGTGATAGATATTTGCTAGATTTGGTTTGTGCTATTGGAGGAGCCTTGGTGACTTACTGCAGTGCATCATGGAGATGTTACACCCTGCTTCACTATATGCTGGGCTGGAGGAAGTGAATGGCATCATATCCACAAGCAATCGAGCAGGCACTCCCCCTGGGTGGTGTCAAGCTTCATGACTGTCAATGGGGCTGCAGCCATCCAGGCAACTGGGGCGTCTTCCATCACACTCCTGACTCGTGCCCTGTAGAAGGTGGACAGGTTCAAGGGAATGAGGAGGTGAGTTAGGTTCCTAGCCTCTGAATCTCTAGCTCTTAAAAATGATGTATTTGCATGGCTAGTCTAGTTATATTACTGGTTTATGTTAACTTGCAGGAGATGGATGCTTAAGAAATTTGTATTTTAGAGTGTTCTTTATAATTGCAATTTTGCTAATGCATCAAATTATTATTATGATTTATAGGGAGCCAAGATAATTGTATTTCCAGAGGATGGTCTCCAAGGCTTTCAGTTCAACAGGACTTCCATTTTTCCCTATTTGGAACCTATTCCAGATCCTAATGTTGTTCACTGGAATCCCTGCCTGCATCCAACTGTATATAATGGGACAGAGGTAGGAGCTGTACAAAGATCAACTTGTTACATCTTATGAATTCTTACAGCTTTTATGGAACTCTTATTACATATAAATACACAACACTGATGCTATTTTATCAAGAAAACTTTGCAAATGGTTGGCATGTATTATTTGAAATATTAAGATTTGAGGTGCCGGTGTTGGACTGGGGTGGATGAAGTTAAAAACCAAATTATTCCAACAGGTTTATTTGAAAGTACAAGCTTTTGCAGTGCTGTTTCCTTGTCAGGTGCTTCCAAATAAACCTGTTGGACTATAACCTGGTGTTGTGAGGTTTTTAACTTTGAAATACTAAATTCACTTTATAAATTTCTATAAATTTTACAGGACAGTCTCTTTAGAAATTCCTTGTATCTCAGGAGTTGGGTTGGAGCCTATGACTTTTTGAGAGGGCCTATACACGCAGAAGGATGATTTACTAGATTTTGTTGAAGAAAAAAGCCAAGATATGCAATTATTGCACTGCTTCCAGTTTTAATGTGGTGTAGTTTAGTTCCCATCCCTCGTGACACACATGTTCATCTAGCTACTTCATATTGATATGGAACTTCGTATTGTACAGTTTCACTGATGTTGGTTCTATAGAAACAGAGAGATTAGGAGCTGCAGTAAGCCACTCACCCCACTCAGCCCACTGTGCCATTCAAAATGATCGTAAACAGTGTGTTTCAGCTCTCTCCTTCTACCCTGTGATGATTAACATTTGGAATTTTACAATGGTATTGATTTCGATGGGGTCACATTGCTAAATCATGCTACGGGCATGCGAGCTTTCTTGCTAGGAATGTGCATTGGGCATTAAGGTGCACACCCTTCCATAATGGATAGAAACATTACAGAAGTTCCAATATGCACTTGCAGCAGGAAATTTGGCCCAACGATTTAATTATTAATAGAAGAACAAAATGCTAAGGGCATTAGCATAAGTAAAAGTATTTCAAACAAATGAATGAATATTCACCTTCAAAAAAATTAACATTCCTACTCTCTTTCCACGAGGTCTGACTATAGTGCAATTAAATTTTAGATTGCTAACATGTACCAATTTTACAAAAATAATTTCTCAAGTTTTGGATTTTGTCTCTCCTATTCAATTTGTTGTCAAGTTATTTTTTGAAGGTGGCATGAACTTGGTTTGACGGGGGTTGGGTCTCATTGGTTCCATGCACTGTCACAGAAATGAAGTGGGAATGCAGTGAAGGATGTGAATTTCATTGCACAACTTCATACATCCCAGCCCAATTCCAAGACAGGAAGAATGAGGCAGTGCTATATTTAAAAAGCATCCTTTTAAAAGTGGTTTTAGTAGTCCATAATTTGTAGAGATGCACTTTAACGTTTAGCCATCCTAAAAATGTTCATTTTAGACACAGTATAAATCAGATGTCCAGTTTTAACCCTGCAATTTCTACTATCATGATCACATTTTTTCTCTACAATAATTGCAATTTTGCTAATGTATCAAATTATTATTTATGTTTTGCACTGGATTCAGCAGTTTTTGTTTTAACTGTTTCGTGTTAAAATGTAGCAAGTCCTGGAGCAGAGGTCTTCATCAACTCTCAGTAACAAGTCTGGAACTTCGAGATCCAAATAAAATTGTGTTCCTTTCTTGAATTAATAATTAATAATATTACATTTTTTATTAAATATAAGAAGAATTAGTAACATTTCATATAGTTAAAAATAAGAGGCGAGTCCAAAAAGAAGGATTTAAAAAGCACAGAGACAGATCAGTCTCTGAATTATTCACGAAGAAGGGATGGTTGAATGTTGCAGCCCTTGCACTGGTGGTTATTGTCAAAAAGTGTGGTGCTAGAAAAGCACAGCCGGTCAGGCAGCATCTGAGGAGCAGGAGAGTCAACGTTTTGAGCAGAAGTTCTTCATCAGGAATGTCCTGATGGGGGTGTGGAGGTTATTGGTAATGTTAATGCTGGTGAACAGTGGTCTTCATGATCTTTTAGGTAAAAACAATGACTGCAGATGCTGAAAACCAAATACTGGATTAGTGGTGCTGGAAGAGCACAGCAGTTCAGGCAGCATCCAACGAGCAGCGAAATCGACGTTTCGGGCAAAAGCCCTTCATCAGGAATAAAGGCAGTGAGCCTGAAGCATGGAGAGATAAGCTAGAGGAGGGTGGGGGTGGGGAGAAAGTAGCATAGAGTACAATGGGTGAGTGGGGGAGGAGATGAAGGTGATAGGTCAAGAAGGAGAGGGTGGAGTAGATAGGCGGAAAAGAAGAAAGGCAGGTCGGACAAGTCAAGGAGGCAGTAACTGAGCTGGAAGTTTGAAACTAGGATGAGGTGGGGGAAGGGGAAATGAGGAAGCTGTTGAAGTCCACATTGATGCCCTGGGGTTGAAGTGTTCCGAGGTGGAAGATGAGGCGTTCTTCCTCCAGGCGTTCATGATCTTTTAGTTTTGCAGATTCTCTCTTTAGTTGAGATTTTCTAATTCTGAAGCCTTTTGACCATAATTGAATTTCAGCATTCAGGGTGAGACAGAGTCCTTTGTCCTCCTGTTTCCTTTTGTCAAACTGGGTCACAGCACTCTGGTGAGAGAGGGCCTTTACCTGTAACACTAGGACAGCTACAGGATACTTTCCTGACTATGACTTCACAGTCTGCTTCCGATCAAACCCAGGTGAGTGCAAAGAACAGTGTTCAGTCCCACTAATTCACATAAAGGAAAATGCTAGTAATTAAGTGCCACCAATTCAGAAATACTCGTTTCTTTTCATTTACGACCACAAAGATGTAGATGCAGGAGCTGAAGGAGGCCATTCAAGCCATCGAGTTTGCCTGCCATTAAACAAGGTTGTGGCTGATCTCATAACCCTCGACTGCTTTTTGCTTTCTCCCATAATTCTTGATTCCTTCCACCTCAGCCTTCAATATCTTTCACAACCAGCCTCGACAACCTTGGCAATTCCACAAATTCATAATCACATGAGAGAAGAATTCTTTCTCCTTTCTATCTTGAATGTGTTATCCATTATTCCGAGATGATGCCTTTTGCTGCTCAGCTGTCCCAAAGGGGAAATAACCTCTCTGCATCTATCCTGTCAAGTCATTGAATCAACAAAGTTGTCTATCATTCTTCTAACTTCCAATCAGTAGAAGCCAAAATTTATTTGACCTCTCCTCAAAAGACAGTCCTTCCATACCTGATATCAGCTAAATGAAGTGGACTGCCTTCAATGCCAGTATATCCTTCCTTAGATAAGGAACCCAATACTCTTTGTTCACAATATTCCAGCTGTAGTCTGAGTATTGCTTGGGTCATTTTAGCAAAACCTCACTAATTTTATACTCCATTCCCCCCAAAATAAAGACCAACCTTCCATTCCCTTCCCTGTTATCCACTGAACGTAGATGTTCACTTTTTTATGATTCATACATAAGGACTCCCAAGACATACTGTTTTGTAGCTTTCTGCAGTCTTTCTTTCTTTAAATAATATTCAGCTCCTCTACTCTTCCTGCCAAAGTGCATAGCCTCACATTTTCTGATGTTATATTCCATCTGCAAAGTTTTTGATCAGTCATGTAACCTGTCTATATCCCTCTGCAGACTCTTTGTGTGTTCTTCACCACTTGCCTTCCCATCTATATTTGTGTCATGCACAAACCTGGCTACAGTATATTAACTTTGCTTATACAAGTCATTAATGTATATTGAAAATAATAGTGGCCCCAGCACTGATCTCTACAGCAGTCCACTAGTTGCAGGTTGTCATCCTGAAAATGTCCCCCATTAATCTCAATACTATCTTCTGTCAGTTAGCCAATCCTCTATCCACATTAATATACTACCTACAAAACCACAGGATCTTACCTTATTAAATAGCCTTATGTGCAATGCCTTCTTTCAGAGAATCCAAATATATTATGTCCACTGCTTACCCTTTATCTATCGTACTTGTTAATTAGAGTCATAGAGATGTACAGCATGGAAACAGACCCTTCGGTCCAACCCATCCATGCCGACCAGATATCCCAACCCAATCTAGTCCCACCTGCCAGCACTCGGCCCATATTCCTCCAAAGCCTTCCTATTCATATACCCATCCAAATGCCTCTTAAATATTGCAGTTGTACCAGCCTCCACCATGGCAGCTCATTCCATACACAAACCATCCTCTGCACGAAAACGTTGCCCCTTAGGTCTCTTTTATATCTTTCCCTTCTCACCCTAAACCTATGCCCTCTGGTTCTGGACTCCCCAACCCCAGGGAAAAGACTTTGTCTATTTATCCTATCTATGCCCTCATAATTTTGTAAACCTCTATAAGGTCACCCCTCAGCCTCCGACACTCCAGGGAAAACAGCCCCAGCCTGTTCAGCCTCTCCCTATAGCTCAAATCCTCCAACCCTGGCAACATCCTTGTAAATCTTTTCTGAACCCTTTCAAGTTTCACAACATCTTTCCGATAGGAAGGAGACCAGAATTGCATGCAATATTCCAACAGTGGCCTAACCAATGTCCTGTACAGCCGCAACATGACCTCCCAACTCCTGTACTCAATACTCTGACCAACAAAGCAAAGCATACCAAATGCCTTCTTCACTATCCTATCTACCTGCGACTCCACTTTCAAGGAGCTATGAACCTGCACTCCAAGGTCTCTTTGTTCAGCAACACTCCCTAGGACCTTACCATTAAGTGTATAAGTCCTGCTAAGATTTGCTTTCCCAAAATGCAGCACCTCACATTTATCTGAATTAAACTCCATCTGCCAATTCTCAGCCTATTGGCCCATCTGGTCAAGATCCTGTTGTAATCTGAGGTAACCCTCCTCGCTGTCCACCATACCTCCAAGTTTGGTGTCATCTGCAAACTTACTAACTATACGTCTTATGGTCGCATCCAAATCATTTATGTAAATGACAACAAGTAGAGGTCCCAGCACCGATCCTTGTGGCACTCCACTGGTCACAGGCCTCCAGTCTGAAAAACAACCCTCCACCACCACCCTCTGTCTTCTACCTTTGAGCCAGTTCTGTATCCAAATGGCTAGTTCTCCCTGTACCCCATGAGATCTAACCTTGCTAATCAGTCTCCCATGGGGAGCCTTGTCAAACGCCTGACTGAAGTCCATATAGATCACATCTACTGCTCTGCCCTCATCAGTCTTCTTTGTTACTTCTTCAAAAAACTCAAACAAGTTTGTGAGACATGATTTCCCACGCACAAAGCCATGTTGACTATCCCTAATCAGTCCTTGCCTTTCCAAATACACATATACACCTGTCCCTCAGGATTCCCTCCAACAACTTGCCCACCACCGAGGTCAGGCTCACCGGTCTATAGTTCCCTGGCTTGTCCTTACCGCCCTTCTTAAACAGTGTCACCACGTTTGCCAACCTCCAGTCTTCTGGCACCTCTCCTGTGACTATCGATAATACAAATATCTCAGCAAGAGGCCCAGCAATCACTTCTCTAGCTTCCCACAGAGTTCTCGGGTACACCTGATCAGGTCCTGGGGATTTATCCACTTTTAACCGTTTCAAGGCATCCAGCACTTCCTTCTCTGTAATCTGGACATTTTGCAAGATGTCACCATCTATTTCCCTGCAGTCTATATCTTCCATATCCTTTTCCACAGTAAATACTGATGTAAAATATTCATTTAGTATCTCCCCCATTTTCTGTGGCTCCACACAAAGGCCGCCTTGCTGATCTTTGAGGGGGCCTATTCTCTCCCTAGTTACCCTTTTGTCCTTAATATATTTGTAAAAACCCTTTGGATTCTGCTTAATTCAATTTGCCAAAGCTATCTCATGTCCCCGTTTTGCCTTCCTGATTTCCCTCTTAAGTATACTCCTACTTTCTTTATACTCTTCTAAGGATTCACTCGATC
Source organism: Chiloscyllium punctatum (assembly GCF_047496795.1). Classification (NCBI taxonomy): domain Eukaryota; kingdom Metazoa; phylum Chordata; class Chondrichthyes; order Orectolobiformes; family Hemiscylliidae; genus Chiloscyllium; species Chiloscyllium punctatum. The sequence continues at coordinate 66,069,158 of NC_092746.1, forward strand.
TATCCTTTCTATACCTGACATATGCTACCTTCTTTTTCTTAACCAAACCCTCAATTTCTTTAGTCATCCAGCATTGCCTATACTTACCAGCCTTCCCTTTCTCCCTGACAGGAATATACTTTCTCTGGATTCTTGTTATCTCATTTCTGAAGGCTTCCCATTTTCCAGCCGGCCCTCTACCTGCGAATATCTGCCTCCAATCAGCTTTCGAAAGTTCTTGCCTAATACCGTCAAAATTGGCCTTTCTCCAATTTAGAACTTCAACTTTTAGATCTGGTCTATCCTTTTCCATCACTATTTTAAAACGAATAGAATTATGGTCACTGGCCCCAAAGTGCTCCCCCACTGACACCTCAGTCACCTGCCCTGCCTTATTTCCCAAGAGTAGGTCAAGTTTTGCACCTTCTCTAGTGGGTGCATCCACATACTGAATCAGAAAATTGTCTTGTACACACTTAAGAAATTCCTCTTCATCTAACATTTAACACTATGGCAGTCCCAGACTATGTTTAGAAAGTTAAAATCCCCTACTATAAGTACCCTATTATTCTTACAGATAGCTGAGATCCCCTTAGAAGTTTGTTTCTCAATTTCCCTCTGACTATTAGGGGGTCTATAATACAAACCCAATAAGGTGATCATCCCTTTTTTATTTCTCAGTTCCACCCAAATAACTTCTCTGGATGTATTTCCAGGAATATCCTCCCTCAGTACAGCTGTAATCCTATCCCTTATCAAAAATGCCACTCCCCCTCCTCTCTTGCCTCCCTTTCTATCCTTCCTGTAGCAGTTGTATCCTGGAACATTAAGCTGCCAGTTCTGCCCATCCCTGAGCCATGTTTCTGTAATTGCTATGATATCCCAGTCCCATGTTCCTAACCATGCCCTGAGCTCACCTGCCTTCCCTGTTCGGCCCCTTGCATTGAAATAAATGCAGTTTAATTTATTAGTCCTACCTTGTCCCTGCCTGCCCTGACTGTTTGATTCACTTCTGTTCTCAGCTGTACCCGTCTCAGATTGATCTCTTTCCTCACTATCTCCCACCCTCCCCCACTTTACTAGTTTAAATCCTCCTGAGCAGTTCTAGCAAATTTCCCTGCCAGTATATTAGTCCCCTTCCAATTTAGGTGCAACCGTCCTTCTTGTACAGGTCACTTCTACCCCAAAAGTGATTCCAATGATCCAAAAGTGTGAATCCTTCTCCCATACACCAGCTCCTCAGCCATGCATTCATCTGCTCTATCCTCCTGTTCCTGCCCTCAGTAGCTCGTAACACTGGGAGTAATCCAGATATTACTATCCTTGAGGACCTCCTTTTTAAATTTCTGCGTAACTCTATGTATTCTCCCTTCAGAGTCTCAATCTTTTCCCTTCCAATGTTGTTGGTTCCAATGTAGACAATGACCTCCTGCTGGCCCCTCTCCCCCGTGAGAACATTCTGCACCCTCTCTGAGACATCCTTGATCCTGGCACCAGGGAAACAACACACCATTCTGCTTTTTCTCTGCTGGCCACAGTAACATCTGTCTGTACCTCTGACTACAGAATCCCCTAATACAATTGATCTCATGGAAGCCAACATACCCCTCGTTGCATTAGAGCCAGTCTCAATACCAGAAACTTGGCTGTTCGTACTATGTTCCCCTGAGAATCCATCACCCCCTACATTTTCCAAAACAGCATACCTGTTTGAAATGGTTATATCCACAAAAGTTAACCCATCTATGTGATTGTATCTGAGTCTTCCCCCCCGCCCTTCCTATATCTGCCATCCGTCACATTCTGTTGCTGTTGCAAATTCCTCATCGCTTCTATCTGTCTCTCCAACCAATCTACTCGATCTGATAAGATTCGCATTCAACAGCATTTATGACAGATATGATCCGCAGTAACCCTTAAACCCTCTTTAAACTCCTACATCTGACAAGAAGTACATATCACTGCAAAGGCCATTTTTGCTCCTTCACATTCTACAGAAAATAACAGCCAAGTTTCTGGTGTTGAGACTGGCTCTAATGCAACGAGGGGTACGTCGTCTTCCAAGAGATCATTTATATTAGGGGATTCTGTAGTCAGAGATACAGACAGATGTTTCTGTGGTCTTATTCCTCTACAAACACTGCCCAGGTTAACTTAATAGCTATGGCTTATATTTTAAGTTTAATCAAGAGACTTATCTCCAAAAACATATAATCAAGAAAGAATCCACTATACTCACTACTGTAGCCTTTCTCTTGGACAGACTTAAAACAACAATTAACTTATCTGATTCTGTGCTGTGAACTTCGCCCAACAGTTCCTCCAAGATTAGTTGTGAATTTCACTGTTTGTTAATTTTCCCAGATGCACTCCGATGTCCAGTGATACACGAATTCAAACAGCAAATGCGGTATCTGTGCAGGTTCTCGTTCTCCCTCTCTCTCTCTCTCTCTCTCTCTCTCTCTCTGTCTCTGTCTCTCCTGCACTGTTCTCACCATGTGCTTCCTTTGTCTGCTGTTCTCTCTTTTAAACTGCTGTTGTTTTGACTTTTTTCCCCCAAAGTTCCAAAACAATGCAACAGCATATCAAACAGTAATTGCTGCTCCTGGAATTCGAGGAAATCACCTCCAACCCCTAAGATACCTCAAAAAAAAGGAGCAGCTCTTACAGCCAGAAATTTTTCCCATCTTCCATCTTGGATTACCCAGATTTCTCAATGACTTCAAATAAATTGGTGAGGCATGATTCTCCTGAGAATTTAGTCTCTTGTGGCACAGTGGTAGTTACCCTAACTCTGACCCAGGAGATCCAGATTCGAGTTTGACCTGCTCCAGAGTGTGTTTATAACAACATCGCTGAACGGGTTGATTTGAAGAGTATCTGCAATCCAGAGCATCAGAAAGCATGATTTGAAAGGTAAGATTGTGTTTAACTGCTCCTCCAATCCACTTTCCCTATTCTTTCAGCGATCCACCTGAAATTTGCTCTGGTATTCTCTGAATTATAGCTCAAGACGGGATTGAGTCACTGTTTAGTTAAGTAAACCATAGCCTTAAATACCCTTTGGCAAGGAATGAGAGGTCTTTTTCACAGAGAAAAGCATCAAATAGTTTCTTATTCTTTAATTCTGTTGAAGTAAAATGTACATTTATTCTAAAATTCACCAATGTTTTCATATCAATTGTAGGTGCTTCTTCAGCTGAGCTGTATGGCAAGGAATGGCAATATGTACTTGGTTGCAAACATGGGAGAGAGACAAACCTGTGAGCAAAGCGATCCCAAATGTCCACCCGATGGAAGATATCACTTTAACACAAATGTGGTTTTTGATGCTGAAGGCACTCTCATTGCAAAATACCGGAAGTGGAACCTTTACTTTGAACATGCTTATGACACACCCAAAACAGTGCAACACGTCATCTTTAATACATCATTTGCTGGAAGATTTGGCATCTTTACTTGCTTTGATATATTGTTCTATGAGCCAGCAGTAAGTTTAATTGAGAATTATGGTGTAAAACAAATTGTATTTCCTACAGCCTGGATGAACCAGTTGCCCCTCTTATCTGCCGTACAGTTTCATCAAGCATTTGCTACTGCATTTGGGATCAATCTTTTCGCAGCCAATCAGCATCATCCGGAATACAATATGACAGGAAGTGGTATCTACACCCCGTTAGATTTCCCCTATTATTACAACTCTGAGAGCAGTGAAAGTAAACTTCTTGTGGCCAAGGTCCCTATAATCACATCCCTTCAAAATCACAGCCTACAACCTGAGGCGACGGCAGCACTTCTTGAAGGGGACAATTATTTTGAAGCTTTTGTCCTTCAGAAGAAGGGAGGAAAGCAGGAACAAATTGGCCCAATGGAAAGAAATGATCCTGGTGATATTTTTCATAATATCATGATGTATGATAATTACACATTTATCCCTTTGACAGATTTAAAAGGTAACCTGCACATCTGTTCCAACACCCTCTGTTGCCATGTAGCCTACAAACGTAGCAATTGTACAGACGGTAATCTGTATGCATTAGGAGTCTATGATGGGCTTCATACAATGCATGGCACTTATTACACACAAGTGTGTGCCTTGGTGAAGTGTGCAGGCTCCAGTTATGACACGTGTGGACAAAGTGTTACAACTGCCTCTGATATCATAGACTTTGGATTATGGGGGAATTTCAGCACAACCCATATTTATCCAGAAATATTGGCGGATAAGATGAAAATTTATCGTGCAGATACCAGAGGATGGGCTAACAGTAATTATTATATGATCAAGAAGGGGATGTCAGCAGGTCTTATCACTGCAGCACTCTATGGAAGGTGGTATGAGAAAGATTGTTGTTGTTGAGTTCTCTGTCTAAATGTAGCTGTTAGTGATAATTCACTAAAATACAGGAATCTTACGTATCATTTTACTATGAAGTGATCAAAAAAGGGGTTTCTGAGTATTCCTCATCTAGGTTGAGGATTGCATCCTATACTGTTGACAGAATATTTACTACTGAATTCAGGAACTGTGGAAAAGCAGGGATGTTTAGGAATCCCAAGTACAGAAAACATTAAAAAGCCAGTGGACAGATCCCAAAAAGTGTAATAGGCCAATGGAATGTTGACCATTATCTCAAAGTTTGTGGAATATCAAGGATGGAAATAATAGTCCTGTACATACTGCCCCGATTCTACCCCATTAACAGTCCTGCCAGCTTTCCTAAGGGATAACTTGGGAAGGATATATTTTTATTTCAGGAGGTATGGTGCCAGACTGATGCTGGTGCTAATGGTGTTAAAGAATGAGGATAGATTGTACTGTCAAACTTTGTATTCTTTTTGAATATAGAAAATGAAGGTGCAAAGCAATTGCAATGTTTAAGATCATTTAAAAGGACTGTTAGACTAGATAAGATATTTCCTCCTCTGCTGGTGGTACCCAGAACAAGGCAACACAATCATAACCTTAGAGGCAGGCTGTTCAGGCATCATGTCAGGAAGAAATCTTGACAGAAAGAAGTGAGAAAGTATGAAACTCCCCCCAAAAAAGGTGAAGTCACCTGAAAATTTCAAAATTCTGATTGATTAAAAAGACCATGAGATATAGGAGCCAAATTAGGCCATTCAGCCTATTGAATCTGCTCTGCCATTCGATCATGGCTGATAAGTTTCTCAACACCATTCTCCTGCCTTCTCCCTGGAACCTTTGATGCCCTTACTAATCAAAACCTAATTGTCTCTGTCTTAACTACACTCAATATTTGTTAGGTAAGCTATCAAGACTTCAAGATGAAAAAGATGGACTTAAGATACAGATCACCCACAGTCTAAATGAATGGGCAGAACAGACTGGAAGGATTGACTGTCCTACTCCTGTCACTGTGTCCTCTGATGCTTAGGATTGAAAGAAATTATAAAGTCAATTAAACAGCATTATTGTAAACAGCTTGTACAGGCTTTATGCTTTTGTGCTGTGATAACTTTAAATATTTCAGTACTTACAAAGCAGAGGCAGGAAATAGTATACAACAATACAACCTATTACCTTCTGAGCTCGGGATATGAATAAGTGAATGAGGTAAATATTCTATTGTTAATACAGGTAAATCCTCAAAGCAAATGTCTTTTTGCATGATAAATGTGTTGCTTTTATCTTTTCAATTTTACCACTCCAGTTGTATTTGAGTGCTTCTGGAAATTGATCTTGCCAGGGTTGAATATATTTCTGGAATCAAAGTGTGGAAACATCAAAGACAAGCTTTTCAAAGAGTGAATACATACAAATACTAATATCTTACATTGCTTACATCTGCATGAAGCCATCGGGCGTCTAATTATATGTTTAACTCACTGCCAAGATACTTCACCTAAGCTTGTGTTGGGGGGAGTGTGTGGAATGTAAGCTTTGACCAAGAATTAGATTTACTGACACGCCTACAGATAGATTTGCCTGAGTTTTGCTTCAGCAATTAGTTTTTATTACAATGGGAAAGATATGTGATAGCCAATGATCCATGTCTGTGCTTAACCGGGGAAATCAATGGATACCAATAGGACTTGTAAACTGAAATGATCAGCACTTCCCAAAATGTTGTAACATCATCTCCTGCATTGTTTTTCTTAAAGAAGAAAAGGTACCTTACAGTAAAGTTCAGGAAATAGGTTCACTGACCTGTTTCTCTGGGGAACTTATTTTTCATTTAATTTTTGGAGATAAATGGAAACATTTGCTATAATACTGCAACAAAATATTGACATAAATAGTACAAAATTGAATACAAGCACAATGGGAACAGTTTTCCTGTGACAAGCATTTTGGCATCACGTCTAACATGTTACACATTCCTCCAGGATGCCTGAGTGAAGGGAATGTGAATTATTGGCATATGCAACAAACTCAGGCTAAGGCCCATTTGTCAAATGAAACAAGAAGGGGTTATGATTAGTCCTTTTCCTGCTGTATTCTGCTGCTTCAACAGTGATATGCCCTTATCACAAGATCAGGAGTGAGATTTTTCGCTGATAATTCCAGTTTAGTTGGTAACTGTCTTATGATAATGAAACAGGCTTTGGATAAAATCCAGATGTACGTTGAGAACTGGCAGATAACATTTGCCCGCTAGATTCTCTGCTATTGCTGGATGATCATCAAGCGAAAGCCAAACCACCAGCTCTACCCTTCAATGCATCAACGTTACTTGGTCACCTGACATCACTGACTTGGCTCAGTCACCACTGAGGCAAGGCTTTGTGGGATTGGCCGAAATAACATTGTGGCTCTAAGAGCAGTGCGGAGGTTTTCCACCTGGTATCTTTTTAACAGCAAAACTTCTGAAAGACATCTCATAGGAGTGACACTGAAATATTTGAGTTGATATGCGCTGGAAAAGCACAGCAGGTCAGGAAGCATCCTTTGAGGAGACATTAAACAGGTAACCTAAATTGTCAAAGGGAGAGGTTTTAACATGAGTCTTTAAAGCAGGACAGAGGTGCAGAGACATTTGAGTGTGGGAATTTGAAATCTCAGACATTTGAAGGAATGGCTGCCTATGCTGGAAAAATGAGAGTGACACATGTTCGAATGTTGAAGGGGATTACTGAAATAGTGAAAAGCAAGACGGTGGGTGACGTTTAAAGTAGGAGTGAATATTTCATTGTTGAGGCATTACTCGGAAGACAAGTGATTACTGAACAAATTTAGTGAGAGTCTAGGAAGCGGGCAGCTATGTTATGGATAAGTTCAAGGTTTATAGAGGGTAGAGTGTGGGTGGCATAAAAGGAATGGGTGAGAATAGTTGTATGTGGATATAATAAAGGCACAGATCAGCATTTCAGCAGCAGAGGAAAGTGATGTGATAGTGGTAGGCATCAGCAGTCTTTCTCCCAGAGAGGATGCAGCTCAGGTCGGTGTAAAATAGGAATCAAGATTGTAAACAGGCTGGACAGAATCAGAGAGTGATCAGGGAGAGGGAAAGAGTTTCAGCTTCAAGATGATGACATAACACTTGGTGTTGTATTGTTGCCAATCAGAAGATTGGAGATGGTTGAAAGCAGCCCGGCCGGTCAGTATCTTGTTACTGTGCAAGGGTTTGTTAGATGGCTGATGTTTTTGGAGAACAGTTAGGAGCTGCTTTAAGTATTTGGCAGTTGCCTACATTTAACCCACTGTTCTAGGCACTTGACCCTACCAAGTGCCTGGCCTGAGCAAACATTGCTAAAAGAGTATTCAAATGACATGGGCTAGCAAGTTTCTGTATTGTTTAACCTGGATAAACTCTCATGCAACTCAGAAACCTACAAACCCCCCATCAAGGGTACTATAACTAAGACAGAAGTCCACCGCCCCTCTCATTACTTTACGAGTCACAACCTGAATACAAGTATTTCATCCAGTTTTCGATATAGCCAATCATATCATAGCCAATCTAAATAATTCCAATTTGAGCTGGGCAGTAACTTCAGTGATATACTATGGCTCTTGTTTTCCATTTCAGCTTCGGACACAGGAAGACATCCTGTCTCTATCCCATGCATTTTGCTTCCAGTTGGAAATGGGATAACTTCAAACATCTCATACACCTTGGTCACTGAAAAGTAACTTAGAAGCCACAGCGTGATCAATCACATCATTCTATTTGGATTGGTCTACGCTCAGCAAAATTAATTGGTTTAAGGGACTCCTGATCAATCTCTAATTGGCTCTAATGGGTGATGGACAGTGACTGACTTTCTCCTGACCAGCTCCTTAAGGTGTCAATTATCCATGGGTTTGAAATGTTCTTTACATTTTCATTAAAGGAAGGAGCATTTGTAGTCAGCACTGCAAGATTGTAAGTTTGTGCTCATGTCTCAATCCTCACTTAATTCTAGCAAAGTTCCTATGACACCAGACATTTAACAATCACCATTTGTTTTTCCCATTGTCATCAACTAATTAGTTTTTTCACTATGTTGGAATGCTTGGAATTTTACTTTTATCTTTTAAAGGGAAAAGTTAGAATATCAGAGCTACATAAAAAATAACAGAAAATACGAATCTCAACAAATTCTCATACAGGATATGATAAAGTCTAAAAGGTAATAGAGCTGCAAACTTACACAGTGTTACAAAGTTAACTCAAGTATAGATGTTGCATTTAAGCAAAAGGTGCTCTTCTGAACAAATCAAAACAAATCAAAATCTAGAACAAGGGCACAGCTACAGTTATGATTTCTTGTTAAGGGCTAATGCGCTAATAATACTTTGTCTTATACAACCTTGGAAGTCTGATTACATCAGCTAACTTAGAGGCCCTTCAGCTTCTATAATATTAGGTTACTGTCTTCACTTTATTCACAATCTCATTGTACAATTCTTTGTCAAGTGAAACCAAGCAGAGTCACATGATGTCAAAGTGTGAAGATCTGCATTGGCTTTAGTTGAGCAGAATAATATATTAGGTTAATCAATAAATATACTTTAATCGTGAGATTATAACTAAATTAAAATCGTAAAATGTTAGCTTCCCACTTAATCTGCCTGTTGTGCTTTTTAAATTGGGTTCTGAAATGAGAGAAGTTTTTCAGGATAGTGAAGGTGGTATTTGCCTTAATAGGTCAGTGCATTTGAGTATTGGAGCTGGGAGGTCATGTTGCGGCTGTACAGAACATTGGTTAGGCCACTTTTGGAATACAATGCACAATTCTGGTCTCATTGCTATAGGAAGGATGTTGTGAAACTTGAACGGGTTCATAAAAATTTACAAGGATGTTGCAAAGGTTGGAGTACTTGAGCTTCAGGAAGAGGCTGAACAGGCTGGGGCTGTTTTTCCTGGAGTGTTGGAGACTGAGGGGTGACCTTATAGAGGTTTATAAACTCATGAGGGGTATAGATAATGGTAATGGTAGCTGTCTTTTCCCTAGGATAGGGGATTTCAGGACTAGGGGGTACATTTTTGGGTTGAGAGGAGAAAGATTTAAAAAGGACATGATGGGCAATTTCTTTTACCCAGAGAATGGTTCGTATGTGGAATGAACTTCCTGAGGAAGTGGTGAACAATTACAATGTTTAGACAAGACATTTAGATAAGTACAAATTAGGAAAGGTCTGGAGGGATATGGACCAGAAACAGACAGGTGGGACTAGTTTAGTTTGGGATTATGTTTGGCATGGACTGTTTGGACAGAAGAGTCTGTTTCTGTGCCTTATGACTCAATGAGGGACATGGACAGGGTGTATAGCCAAGATCTTTTCCCCAGCATAGGGAAGTCCAAAACAAGAGAGTGTAGGTCCCTTTTAAATCTTTCCCTTTTCACCTAACGGGCAAACTCTTCACAGAGCATGGTGTGTATATGGAACAAGCTGCGAAACATTTAAAAGGCATCTGAATGGGTATATGAATAGGAAGGGTTTAAAGGGATACGGGCCAAGTGCTGGCAGGTGGGACTAGATTAGGATAGGGATATCTGGTCAGCACGGATGAGTTGGACTGAAGGGTTTGTTTCCGTGCTGTACGTCTATAATCACTTTGAGTCTAACAGTGTTTTGCAAGGATTTCTGCACATTTTGAAGAAGTGAGTAAACAGACCCTGCTGGAAACCATCAACTATACGGCAATTTGAACAAGCAATAATTGAAGTGGTTGCAGATGAACTGAAGCTGAGGGGTTTTATATTTGGATGGAGCTCTGGTTTACAACAAGAACTAGACAAGTGACCAGGTGTCAGTGATAGGCTAAAGACCTTTGACAATGAACATGTGATTGGTTCTTGAATAACTGAACAGCTTTGGACTGGGAAGAAGATAGAGAGAAACAATCAGATCGCCACCAGCTCAAGAGCTCCCTCTTCTCTGCAGTCAAAACCCCACTTTAAATCTGAAGAAAACCTGTTCATTTTTCGTTCTGCAGTTGCTGTAAGCTGTGACTTTTAAAAAACAAATCAGAAAAAAAATTGTCTTAATTTTTCAAGTATTCATAACTAAAACATTTTATTATGAATTTCAACATATTAAAGCTGCCACACAAATATAGTTTTTATATCTTAACTGTATATAAGTACACAGTACTCCAAATGCAGCCGATGTTTCATAATCACCTCTCAAATAATCCCATTTTACTAAAGTTTGATTTCAGAATCACATCTAGTGTTGGACACTGTTGTGAGTTTTCCAAGAGCAGGCTGGTTTGATAAAACCAGTACCTTGTTGCAAACAGATGAAGGGGTTTACTGTTTGGTACAATCTGCCAATCATTGAGACATTGACCTTATATTGTTGGTACCAGTCTGGCACTGAAATGAACAGATACCACATTACTTATTTGTGCAATGTACAGAACATATCTTTGATTAGTCATGTTGGAAAAGCACAGCAGGACAGGCAGCATCCGAGGAGCAGGAAAATAAACGTTTCGGGCAGGAGCCCTTCATCACCTTCCTGATAAAGGGCTCCTGCCTGAAACGTCGATGTTTCTGCTCCTTGGATGCTGCCAGACCTGCTGTGTTTTTCCAGCACCACTCTAATCTTGACTTTGATCTCCAGCATCTGTAGTCCTCACTTTCCCAAGAACATATCTTTGGCTTAACAGCACAAGATCATAGGGCCATTTAATATAGGAGGCCAAGACGACCATTCTGCTCCATCAATCAGTGAGATTATGGCTGATCTGATAACTCCACTGTCCTGCTAATTCTCCATAACCCTTGTTTCCCATCCTAACTTTTTAAAAAATCTATCTCAGCCTTGAATATACTGAATGAGCCAGTATCTACAGCCCTGTGTGGTAAAGAATTCCACAGACTCACGATCCTCAGTGAGGAGTAATTCCTCCTCACCTCTGTCCTAACTGGACACCCCCATGCTCTGGGATTATGCTCGCTGGTCAGAGATTCTCACATTAGGGGTAACAGCCTGTATGTATCCAGACTGTCAACCCCAAGAATCTTGGGGCAGATTTTCCAATGGTCAGACAGTTGTTATGTGGGTAGAGATGCGAGTTAATCTTGGTGATCCTGGAGAATCCCTATTGCAGTATTTGCCAAAGAAATTGTCTTGGAAATCGAATCTCCTGCTGGGCAGTTCTACCACATCTGAAAGTGTCCAGAGAAATGGGAGACTTTGGATTGTTCTGATGAAATTAAGTAAAACAGTTACAGGAAATGCTAAACTATTAAATACATACTCTAACACATCAGTAGCTATTAAACAGAGCCTATAGTTATCTCACCCACAGTCCTAGACCCCTTCAGCATCAGAGCATGACATGACAATATCTTGGTGATCCAACCACCCCTGGAACCAGAACTCCACCCCAGCTAGGATGTGGAATCCCTGGCCTGGTCTGTACCTGAACTCCCCTCCCCATGCCTCCACCACCTGACCAGGCCCCACCTCCTGCAACTCCCATCCCTACCACTGGACCTGCCCATTTGTTTCCTCTGCCCTCTTTGCTCTCTCCCATGTCAGATCTGGACCAAACCAGAACATGGACCCAATACCTAGTCTCCCCCTCCTCCGCTAAACCTGATTTCTCCAGCCCTGCCTGACCAAATCTAAACACTAACCGCCGCCTTGCACCGGACCTCCACCACAGTTGGAACTTGGATCTCTCCTTGGCTAGCATTCTAGCACTGTACCCCAACCTATCCGGCATGCTTACAGGTGAAACAGCAATTTACTTGCACTTCTCTCAATCTAGTTGATGATATTCACTGCTCAAAATGTGGTGGACAAAGTTAAAAATCACACAACACCAGATAATAGTCCAACAGGTTTATTTGAAATAAAACAATGTAGTGGGCAGTACTCTATACTGGGCGACTGTTTTGCAGAACACCTACACAGTCTGTCCATCAAAATAACCCTGAGCTTCCAGTTGCCAGTCATTTCAACACACCATTGTGTTCCCACACCAAATTTCTGTCTCAAGTCTGCTGCAGTATCCAGTGAGGCTCAATGCGAGTGAAGGAATAACATCTCATCTTTTATTCCTGATGAAGGGTTTTTGCCTGAAATGTCGATTTCGAAGCTCCTTGGATGCTGCCTGAACTGCTGTGCTCCTCCAGCACCACTAATCCAGAATCTACTTAAGCACCTAACAGCCTTCGGGAGGCAGCATTGAGTTTAGCCATTTCAGAATGTAAACTCAAATAGTTTAGAGAGAGATATTGATAGTTTAACTGGGCAAACAGTTGGTAACTGGAGAATGATGTGGCAAGATGCGATGTACATTTTGGAAGGGAGAACAAAAAAACAAGTGTTCAAATGGAGAGAAACTGCAGAAAGATGCAGTTGGAGGTCCTTGTGCACAAAACACAAAGCTTGCAGACAGGTGCAGCAGCTAATCAGGAAGGCTAAAGGAAAGTTGGGTCTTGTTCTCAAGAGGGAATGTAAGAATAGCAACAACAATTGTGACCTAAATTTCCAAGTCCTGTTTCAGTGGCTGGTATTCAACAACTCACACTTCCCGTTGGCACCTACTCAGAAGTTACTTTTTTCCTGGCTTACTATCAGCAACCCCTTGATCTTCACTTTTTCCTGTCTCCCTCTCTCAGGGCACTGTCTCCTTTCTCCTCCTCAACCCACACCCCCATCATGAGCATAAATACCTTTTCCCGGCTACTTTCAGTTCTGAAGAAAGGTCACTTGACTCAAAATGTTAACAGTTTCTCTCTCCATAGATACTGCCAGACCCACTGAGCTTCTCCAGCACTTCTGTCTTTATAATAATGGACAATGTTTCTTTCACTACTGCTATGTATTTTCCAATATTGCTGTCAGCATTGTTCAGGAGGGCAATATAGAATTTTGGAGATTCTTCAACAACTTTTTAGGCTTTAAACATGGAAGGCACCCAAGTCTGTGTGTTAATGACCTAATTGCAAGGAAATCTGGACATTATGGTAGATACTTGCACTGATCTACACTTGAGAAGGCCAAGAATTGGAAACATTAGATTTTGCAAGCGTCACCTATGGAAGTGTTTGCTTGGGTGCTATCTTGTATGTGAACTGACCTCTTTTGAAGCATCTTGACCTTTCTAGACACTGATGAATTCTTCATGTTGAGAAAAAATTCTTGTTAGAAATTATCACAAACTGGTAAAATCATCACCTCGTACTTTTTAATTTGCTTTTCTGCTCACAAGTGTCTCATAACCAGCAATAAGTCAAAGATTAAAGCAAAGGATGCCAAATAGACTAAAACTGTGTTCCATTGGAAACAGGGACAGGAAGGTGCAAAATATATGAATTGTGAGTTTGTTCATGCAAGCTGTTTGCAAGCAGAGAAGTCACATTACAAGGAATCAGGGACATGACAGATCATGAACTGAGAAAAACATACTTCAGTCTTGAACAAACCAGCTAAAACTTATAACCGCCTCAAGTTTTCCAGAAATATTTTAAGATTGAACTCTGGAAACAGGTACAATGGATCACTTTATATAGGAGATAACATTTTCAATCTGAGAAAAAGTTATTTGAGTGTAGTTGATCATCATGGACATTAGGTCTTGTCGGAGACGAATGACCCATAGGGGAAGTGTTTGGAAAAGGATGCCTGGCAGAGAATAGTCAATAGGACACAGTGTTTCCTTACTTTCATTTCATTGCCCTCAAAACTCTAAGCTCATTTAGTAGGCTGGCCTATATGGTCCCAAAGAAATAAGTTTCCAGTGTTTACACTTCCATGAAAAAGTAATTCCGTATTAAGGGGGAACAACAAAAATGAGTCAAGGAGTCACAAAATGGATTTGATGTGAATAGACAGTTAAATCAAGAAGAAAATTAGCCAGTTACCTGAACTGCTCAAAAAAAGTACCATTTCAGTAATATATAGATAAGATCCAATTGTGAGATTTTATTTTCAACATCATTGACATTAAATTTAGTTTTTCAATCCTTTATTGAGGTTTGCTGATTATCATCTACGATTTTGAGCAAGCAGAGAGCGAGAGGACATTCTGGGGTAGCATTCGGTCAACCTAAAAAATGAAGTGCCAAACTATTTTCCATATCCTGATAACCTTGAACCCCTTGCTTCTCAAGAATCTATATTCTGCTTCTGTCACCTTTTCACAAGGAGAGCTACAAAGCCTCCTGATCCTCAGAGAAAAAAAAGTCACCTCATCTGTTTTAAATGGACAGTTTGTTTTATAACAGTGATCCCGAGTTCTCGATTCTCCCAGAAGTGGAAATCTTTTCCCAACATCTCACCTCTCACTACCTTTCAGGATCTCAAATGTTTCAATCAAGTTATCACTTATTCTTTTAATCTTTGGGTCGGAGGTGAGACGACAATGACAGCAAGGCAGCATTTGACACAGTGTAGCATCAAGTACCCTAGCAATGGGGTCACTCACTGGGATGTGGGGGTGGGGGAAGAAGGAACCTTCACTGGTTAAAGTCATACCAAATGCAAAGGAAGTTAGGTGTAGTCAGAGGTGAATTATCTCAGAGCAAGGACATCACTGCAAGAGTTCCTCAGGATAAATATTTTCTAACTGACCTGTTACATACCTCTGGTGCAGGTGGGACTTGAACTGGAGTCTCCTGACTCAGCGGTAGGGACATTGCCACTGCACTACAAGATCCCTCAATAAATTCCTCAGGATTCCACAATTCCTGTTGTTGAATCGCCCTACCAATAACTCTGGGGGTTACCACTGACCCGAACTTTAACTGGGTCAGTCATACTGTGATTACAAGAACAGATGAGAAGCTAGGAATTCTGTGGTGACCTACCTTATGACTTTCTAAAACCTGGCCTTCATTTACAAGGCACAAGTTGGGAGGGGAATGGACTATTCTTCACTTGCCTGGAAGAGTGCCGCTTCAACAATCAAAAAACTCACTACCATCCAGGATAAGGCATCTGCCTGACTGGCACCCATTCTCCACCTTTAACATTCATTCTCTCCATTAGCAATACATAGTGACAGCAATGTGCATCATCTACAAGATGCACTGCAGCAACTTAATAAATTTCCATTGACAATACCTTAAAACCTAGAATCTTCATTACTTTGACCAAGGGCAGCAAGTGCACAGGAACACCACTACCTCCTAAACTTTCCTCCAAATCACACACCATCCTGACCTGTAACCATCACTGTTTGGTTTTGTTGTTGAATCAGAAATCTAGAATTTTATTCCTAACTGCACTGCAAATGTACATGCACTACATAAACCACAACGGTTCAAGGGAGCTATGTGCTGAGTTAGAAGTAAGTACATATTGTAAGGTTAATTCAGAGAAATTAGAGATAAGGGGTTGGAATAAGAACCAAGTGTTAGGAGAGTTTCTGTAGGATAGAGAATGGAATTGTCAAGATAGTCAATGTGGTACCAAAGGAAATCTTAGTTCAAGCAATGTCAGAAAGGCAGGTGAACAATGTAGCTGCAAATAATGAATCAAGGATAAGCGAATGGTAAAGCTAGATGTTGTCAGTTTACTTATCAAAGCACTGAGGATTCAATTTTAGCTATATTCTAAAACACTTATCAAATATTGTGATGTAAGCTTAATAAATGTTTAAATATTGTTTATTTTGGATTTTGAATTTTGTACTAGTGGCAAATGAGTTTTCTCTGTCTGAAGAGGTTTAGTGATTAATGTGCAAGTATCTCTTTAACAATGATGAGTTCTTTTGAAACACAGTTATTAGAGATACCTTATGGACAGTTTGAGTGAATGAAATAAACAAAGTAATGCAAGATTTTCAGATTGAAGATTCTGGACTTTGTTTTGGAACTTGGGGAAAACACTTGGAATTTGGAAAAAAGAAACTTTTTAGTTTCAGCTTGGGCAGATTTGCAGAGGTATTGGGTGATGAATGTGTAAAACAGTTAAAACCTTGAAGCGGAAGCTGAGAAATTAAAGTAGAGGCTATCAGATTCTTATGAGAGGGAATGGAAGCCACAGTTAACTCAAACTCTGTATGGGACTCTCTGGCATGATGACTCAATTGGATAGGGGCTGGGATTAATGGAATTGCACTTTAACCCATGTGTTTCAACATCTTTAAACATGCGTTCATATCCAAATAGTATGGTTATTCTAATTTGCTTTAAAAAAAATGATCTATCAAGCCAGATTCAGTCTAGGATCTGACTTGTCCAATAATAACATGACCTGGGATCTGAACAAATACACAGAATGCAACACTTAATTACATACAACTCACATTTTTGTTTTATTATCCATAAAATATACAATAATCTCAGCAAAGTATTTAAAGAATGCAGGTAGGTAACCAAGCAGTCACAATTTCTATATACATGCTATAATCTTAATCTCTTCAAAAGAAATAAAACAAATCAGAAATACATTAAAACAGCACAGATTTTGTCCCATTTCATATTTCAAAACTTTGAGAAATCAGTTTGCACTTTAAAGGATTCCAGTTATTAAAATACCATGGTCTGATGGAACTGTTTTTAAGGGCCTTTATCCAAGACTGCTGAAAAGTCACACCAACTGAAAAAGTGGCAAAATAGGTAAAAGTCACACAGTAGTTGACATTAAACAACTAAGTAAAGAAACTGCTGAATGAAATGCAACAATAAACTGTTAAGAATGTAGTGATTTAAAAGACTAAACTGAATCAAAATCAGCCATTTATTGTGCACTCCAGGCCTGCTGTTTGGAATGAATACATTTCAGGAGCACTATATTAACAAAATTAATTTGTACCAAGTAGTGTACTTAAAAAAAAAGTAGTTTCATTTTGACAAGTAACAGGTAGAAGTCCTTCAGGCACAGTTTATTCTGACTTCACAGAACCAAATGCAGGGCTATCATACTTCAATCGTGCAACACAGCATGAAGATACTGCCTTCTTCAACTGAAAATATATGCCTGTCATGAAATACTGGATAAGTTCTGCCCAAACACCTGTCAAACCAGTTCAAAGTATCCTGAAGCAAATTATTGAAGAGCTGCAACATTTTAGCTATGCCAAATGGGTACTGAAAAGTAACTTCACAACATGGAAAGAAGCCTCAATTATAATGACTTCATATGTCTCCTCCCTGATGTACATCCATAACTATGAAACAGACAACAATGAAGGCACTGAAGAAATTGAAAACCAAACAAACAGTTGTACAAATGTAGCTCAAATAACTGTAATACAGTTAACCATCTATAAGGTGAATGTCAATTAAAAACTAAAGTCCAGTATATTGCAAAGTCCAGGAAATTTTACTTTCTGAGACTTGTGGTATAGTTGGCTTCCACACCTACAAATCTATTTTAAAATACCAATTATATTATAAAATACACTGGTAAAATTTGGGTTTGAAAAATTGCAAAAAGAATGGGTGGCTCTCCACAACAACTTGGTTGATTTTAATATTTAATTAACCATCACCCTAACTGCACCATGTCTGTTGGTCTTATGCCAAACTAGAAAAGTAGGAAAGGGGCATTTTCTGTTGGCTCAAAAATAGGTTTCAGTTTTCTCTTCCCTTTCCCTCCCTACTCTAACACAATGCCTTTACTATACTCATGCAAATCTAGTAAGATCTAGAATTGATCAACAAATGTACATCAAAATCTCTGAACGGTTTACTTTAATACTGTCAAAGCAAAGTTTTTAAACTTGCAGGTTGAGAATCAATTACAGCTCTCTAATATTTGTAATTTGTTTTTACATAAGATTATTCTTTTAAAGTCAGTTTGTTTGGTCCCTTTGGCAAATCATCATGCAAGCGAATGATGTGATATACACCAATCTTTTTACACCATTTTCTTATTAAATTCAATAAGACTTGGGAATTTTTTATTGGACGTCCCCATTAATTTTAGTAGTGCTATTCCACCCAGCACTGAAAAGTCTTCTCATTCAAACCATTAACCAGTGTATGCTGTTGAAATGGATCCTGGAAATAAAGAGCATTAAAATAACACAACATTGGCATCCATCAACTTTGTCCATAGTTTCCTACATTGTTTACAAGCTCAGAGCTGCTTGTTTCTTGTTCCATAGACCTGCATTCTTCTGTGTCTTTTTTTTTGATAAATTCAACTTTAAACCTATAATGTAATTCCTCCACTTGGCTGAGGGAGTTCAGAAGGCGTTCATCTAAAAAAAAAACCCATCGATCTATGGGCATGCTTCAAGGGCTTTCATCATGAAAGTTCAAGTCAGTGTCTTCAGTAGGTCTCTGAATCAGAATCATTTAGTTCGTCGTCTTCAGTATAAGGGTAACCATCTTCCCTTCCTATACTGTTCAAACTGCAGAAAGAGCTATGATCACTTCTCATTATTGGTAAAGAGTCAAAGGACACAGTCTTCGAAGGATTATTGTAGTGATTAATGGCATTAAAGCTGAGAGTGGGTAAAGTGCTGCTGGATGAAACAGGCATCATGGTGGCCAGAATGAGGGCTAAGCAGTCTGCCACATCTTTATTTGGAGCACAAGCCAATGCAGGTGTGTATCCTAAAACAGCAAGGTTTAAAAGTCGCATTAGTTAGATTACTCTACCCTTATACAAACGGTAATTCATTACAATTAATGGACAGTTATGAAAAGTCATTTTGATTCAACAAATTAGTATACTTGAAACATATGAAATTTTGTTATAGCTCATATTGGTAAATAGATATAAAAGCATGGAGCTGTGATGTAAATATTTAAAAACAAGACTATAACATTGACAATGACTATCTTAACAATATGCAGTCGACAGGAGGAGGAAAGCACAAAAGTACATTTAGTTTCTTGTTGAGGGGTAGAGCATCAGTTTCAGCAATGTGAAGGAAACAACCTCTACTTAAAGATTTTCCTCTTCGAGCTATATCTAAATCTAGTTTTGTTGCTGGCAATGTCAATATAAAACCATCTTAAAGTTCCTTAAATTATAGCTGTTTATACGCCCAGCAACAACTAAAATTTCAAGTTTCTAATCAAGTACTACATGAAGAAATAACCAGACAAGAATCTATAACCACTCTTTGGTGAATATAGCTACCGTTAGAGCAGTGATAGTTCTCTCACCTGAGTCAAGAGATTGAGATGTCCACAGATTTAAAAAGTAAACAGCTCTGTACTAGTTGGCTAAAATTCTGGTCTTAGAAACTCAACGTTTGCATGAGTAATATTTTGGAGAGGTTGCAGTTTAGTCTTTCCTACTGCTACTATAGCAGAATAGTCAAATCGTAGGCAATCGACAGTGGCTACATGGCTAACCTTTTACTCTAGATTTTTATTGAATGTGAATTTTAACATCTACCACAGTGGGATTTGAAAATATGTCCCCATAATATTCACCTGGGGCTCTGGATTACTAGCACAGTGACATGAGCATTGCACCACTATCTCCTCCTTATGAAAAATCCTTGATTGATTTTGGTTATATGTCAGGGGTTGACATTTACATGAGATCAACCAGCACTGAGGTATACACTTAAGCAAGATTGGCACATCATTGTAAGACTGAAGGAAGAATGTGGTGCTCTAATCTGAGGAAAGAATTAGAGGCAGTTAGAGAGATAAGAAGAGCAAGTGTGTAACAATTGTTTTAAACTTAAACAAGGGCATTTACGAAGGCATGAAGACAGAGCTGACTGAACTCAATTGGGAAATTAGGTTAAAGGATATAGGATATGAAGGGGTGCAGTAGTAGACATTTATGGAATGTTGTCAAGAGTATGGTGCAGGAAAAGCACAGGTGGTCAGGCAGCATCCAAGGAGCAGGAAAATTGACGTTTCAGGCAAAAGCCCTTCATCAGGAATGAGGCTGGGAGCCTTGGGGGTGGAGTGATAAATGGGAGGAGTGTGGGTCTGGTTGGGGTAGCTTAGAGTGCAATAGGTGGATGGAGGTGGGGCTAAAGGTGATAGTTTGGAGGGGAGGGTGGAGTGGATAGGTGGGAAGGAAGATGGACAGATGGGACGTGTCATGAGGACAGTGCTGAGCTGGAAGGTTGGAGCTGGGGTAAGGTGCGGGAAGGGGAAATGAGGAAACTGGTGAAATCACATTGATGCGCTGGGATTGGAAGGTCCTGAGTTTCATAACATTCAGCAAAGATACATTCCAGTGAGAAAGACTCTGGGAAGACCCAAACACTGTGATAGTACAAAAGTGAATGAAAAAGTATACAATTTCACAAGATGTATGGCAGAAGACTGGACAGAGTATTAAAAGAACAGCAAAGAATGAAAAAAAATCAAAATGAGACATAAATTAGGAGTATGAGGGAAAGCTACTGAGAAATATGAAACAAAAGTTAATAAGTTTCTACAGATATTTTTAAAAAGTAGAGTAAACTTTGGTCCTCTATAGTGTCTATGGAAGTTACAGAAATGGCAGATGAACCAATAAGTATTCACAGAAGAGTTTATAGGGTGCTGGATTGATAGCTAAATGAGTGGATTGTTTTAACAGGATAGGGTGAAAAGTCTGACTTGATTCTACTGGACATTAGAACAGGAATGGTGTGAGAGGAGTGTCTAATATCCTGAAAGGTCTTAACAAGTTTGGTCTAGAAAAGATGTTTTCGGTTGTGGGGGTTGTGTTTTAAAATTGTGGTCATCCTCTTAGGATAGGGATGAGGAGTAATGTTTTTCAGAGAATTGTGCAACATTGAAACAGTGTCCCCGGTGGTGGTAGACAGGGGATCACTTAATATTTTTAAGGTAGCGATAGATTCTTGTTATGCAAGGGATATTGGGGCAGATGGGAATGTGGAATTTGGAACACAAGCAGATCAGCCATAATCTTACTGAATGGCAGAGCAGGCTTAAAAGGAGCTGAATAGCCTACTTCAGCTCCTAATTGTTGTGTTCATATATTTAGCATCTGTCTCCGCTAATGGTACAAGCAATATCCCAAAAATAACCGCAAATGTAGAGGTGAAAGACAATTGTCTGGGAAAAGATGCTGAAAAGTTATGAAAACTAGAACCTAACAAATTGCTAGGACCTGATAAGACTTCACCTGAAGATCTTAAAAAATGAATTAAAAACAAACTTACCATTCTCATCTACAGCAAGTACACTAGCTCCTTTGCTCAGAAGCTCTTGCACAACTACCGTTAGCCCATTACGTGCAGCAACGTGCAGTGGCCTGTGAGAACAAAAAAAATTATAAACTGTATCTGAAGCTATTATGGTAACAATTGATATTTATATGGTACCCTTAAATCAGAAAACTATGACATTTCAGAAAGATGGAACAGGGTTAAAAATACTTCCTTTTTTGAAACTTCCTAACTCTTGCTCTAAAAGAATTCTCCTTAGCCAAGGAAAATAACCCCTCAACTTTATACACCTAACCTAATTTTTTAAGGTCATGACATTAGCCTGCTCCATTTCAAAGAGAACAATTCTAGCTTATTTGATCTTTCAGACAGAGAATTCTCCAGTCCAGGAAACAGCTGAGCCTACCTAGTATTTCATATGGCTAAGAAATGCAAGGAGCCCTTAGGCCTTCTTGACCACCTATACCATCTGCCCAGTCACCTTCAGGGATCTGATGAGATGCACTCCAAAGTCCCTTTGTTTCTTTCCACTTCACATCCTATCATTTATTCTGCATTCCTTGGCCATGTTAGCATTCCCCAATTGCATTGTCGCATATTTCAACAGATTACATTCCATTTGTCACTGTTCCACGATCTGACCAGTCCACAGATTTCTTCGTGCCATTTACAGCTTTCTTCATTACTAACTGCATTGTCAATATTTGAACTATCTGCAAATTACATAACAATAACCCTTACATTCAGGTCTAAATCACTGATAAATGCCATAAAATATAAATGACTAAGCATATAGAACATAACAGTGCAGTACAGGTCCTTCGGCCCTCGATGTCGCGCCGACCTGTCATACCAATCTGAAGCCCATCTAACCTACACTATTCCATGTACCATATGCTTGTCCAACAACGACTTAAATGCACTTAAAGTTGGCGAATCTACTACCGTTGCAGGCAAAGCATTCCATACCCTTACTACTCTCGGAGTAAAGAAACTACCTCTGACATCTGTCCTATATCTATCACCCCTCAACTTAAAGCTATGCCCCCTCGTGCTCACCGTCACCATTCTTGGAAAAAGGCTCTCCCTGTCCACCCTATCTAACCCTCTGATTATCTTATATGTCTCTATTAAGTGTCCTCTCAACAAAAACAGCCTCAAGTCCCTCAGCCTTCCCTCGTAAGCCCTTCCCTCCATACCAGGCAACATCCAAGTAAATCTCCTCTGCACCCTTTCCAAAGCTTCCACATTCTTCTTATAATGTGGTGACCAGAACTGTACACAATACTCCAAGTGTGGCTGTACCAGAGCTTTGCACAGCTGTAGCATAACCTCATGGTTCCAGAACTCGATCCCTCTATTAATAAAAGCTAAAACACTGTATGCCTTCTTAACAACCCTGTCAACCTGGGTGGCAACTTTCAAGGATCTGTGTACCTGGACACAGAGATCTCTTTGCTCATCTACACTACCAAGTACCTTACCATTAGCCCAGTATTTTGCATTCCGGTTACTCTGACCAAAGTGAATCACCTCACACTTGTCCACATTAAACTCCATTTGCCACCTCTCAGCCCAGCTCTGCAGCTTATCTATGTCTCTCTGTAACCTTCAACATCCTTAGTCACTATCCACAACTCCAGCGACCTTCGTGTCATCTGCAAATTTACTAACCCTTCTACGCCCTCATCCAGGTCATTTATAAAAATGACGAACAGCAGTGGATCCAACACCGACCCTTGCGGTACACCACTAGTAACTGGACTCCAGGATGAACATTTCCCATCAACCACCATCCTCTGTCTTCTTTCAGCAAGCCAATTACTGATCCAAACTGCTATATCTCCCACAATCCCATTCCTCAGCATTTTGTACAATAGCCTACTGTGGGGAACCTTATCGAACGCCTTGCTGAAATCCATATACACCACATCAACCAGTTTACTCTCATCTACCTGTTTGGTCACCTTCTCAAAGAACTCAATAAGGTTTGTGAGGCATGACCTACCCTTCACAAAACCGTGCTGACTATCCCTAATCAAATTATTTTCTAAATGATTATAAATCCTATCTCTTATAACCTTTTCCAACACTTTACCAACAACTGAATTAAGGCTCTCTGGCCTATAATTACCAGGGTTGGCTCTATTCCCCTTCTTGAACAGGGGAACCACATTTGCTATCCTCCAGTCTTCTGGCACTATTCCTGTAGACAATGATGATTTAAAGATCAATGTCAAAGGCTCAGCAATCTCCTCCCTGGCTTCCCAGAGGATAAATCCCATCCGGCCCAGGGGACTTATCTATTTTCACACTCTGCAGGATTTCTAATACCTCTTCCTTATGAACCTCAATCCCACCTCGTCTAGTAGCCTGTATCTCAGTATTCTCCTCGACAACATTGTCGTTTTCTAGAGTGAATATGGTTGAAAAATATTCATTTAGTGCGTCCCCTATCTCCTCGGACTCCACACACAACTTCTCACTACTATCGTTGATTGGCCCTAATCTTACTCTCGTCATTCTTTTATTCCTTAAATACCTATAGAAAGCCTTAGGGTTTACCCTGATCCTATCCGCCAACAACTTCTCATGTCTCCTCCTGGTTCTTCTGAGCATATGGAACCACACAAAGAAGAATTCAAAAACACAATCAAATAACTACTCCTTTTATGCACCCAATTTGCCACTTTGTCTTGGATCACATGGGCTTTTATTTTTGTGATCAGTTATACTGGACTTGAAATGTTAACTCTGTTTCTCTCTCCAGGCCTGCTAAGTTTCTCCAGCTATCTGCATTTGTTTCTCATTTCTAGCATCCATCATTTCCAGTATTGTAAGTGAACAAATTGTTGATTTTGAGATCATAGCCTAGAGTCTTCATGTTTTGAACAGAGCAACTTGCAATGATTCTGCCATTTCATTGACATGTCTCCTCGACCTTTTGTTTCTTGTCTCATTACCATCCCTTTTAGCCAATTAATCTCTCGCTACTTCCTTCCTCGCACGGACCTTCCTTTTCATTCTCATTGACCTATACACAGCTCCAATCTGCCTTTATAATTGCTTTACCATCTAACATGCATAACCTTTCCATTTCTGATGAACAGCCAATCTGAAACTTAAGCTTCTCTCTCCTCAGATGGAACAACAAAACAGAGCAGCAGAAATAGATGATTTAGCTCCTCAAGCCTTGTTGCTATTCAGTGAAATCATGACAGATCCGTACCCTAATTCCACAAACCCAGCAACACACTAAAACAGCAGATCCTATTCAGGCAACAATCAAAACAAATGTTTTCTAAAAAATACCTTGCAAAAACTGTAACAAACAGTACATTGGACAAACAGGCAGAAAGCTAGCTGTCAGGGAACATGAACATCAAATAGCCACAAAAAGACGTGGCCCACTATCACTAGCATCCTTACATACACATGAAGGAGAACACCACTTTGATTGGGACAACACATCCATCCTAGATCAAGCCAAACA
This sequence comes from Chiloscyllium punctatum, assembly GCF_047496795.1. NCBI lineage: Eukaryota > Metazoa > Chordata > Chondrichthyes > Orectolobiformes > Hemiscylliidae > Chiloscyllium > Chiloscyllium punctatum. The sequence goes on from NC_092746.1 coordinate 66,094,094, forward strand.
GAGACAAGCACAAGAATTCCTGGAAGCATGGCACTTCAACCAGAATTCAATTAACAAACACATTGATTTGGACTGGAAATGGTTTCACCAATCCAAGGAAACCTAAAAACATAAATGGAAAGCTGGGTATAACACCAGTGCTTCACCAAAGGCTCACTGATGATGTTACCTAGTATGGTGATGAAACGTCTGAAAGCGAACATTCCTGCTCAGCGTGAGATGAGAGGAAAAAGCTTCAAATATATGGACAAAATATCTTGCCTAAGTCTTCCTTTATGTAGGTAAAGCAGTTGCTTGCTTGCTGAAAATAACTTTTAAAGTACTTACGTTTGTAATGAAGTATTTGTTGAATTTATGAGGCTCCTGTCAGTAATCTTCTCCAGTATTAACAAGGCACTAGTTTCATGGCCCTAAATGTAATCAAAAGTGTAAATTGTCAGATGTAAACAAAAGAAATTCGGACAATAATAAACATAGCTTAAAGCTGAAAGCCTGAAATGGAGAGACTTCATGAGGACCGGAGTCACTGTTGAGAACTCCCAGGGCAACCCCTGTATTGTACTGTGCTATCACCTCTGTTGGGTTTGTCCTGCCAGTGGAACAGGACATATCCAGCAATGGTGATGAGGTGTCTGGCACATTGGCTGTGAAGTATGATTCTGAAAGTACGACTACTTCGGGCTGTTGCTTGACTAGTCTGTGAGACAACTATCCCAATTTTGGCATTAGCCCCCAGATGTTAGAGAGGACAACATTGCTGGGTTGACAGGGCTGTTTCTGCCCTTTTTTCCGGTACCTATGTGATCTGCTTAATTTCATTACTTTGTTGAGACTTCGTAGCTGAGTGGCATGTTAAACCATTTCAGAGGACAGTTCAGAATAAACCATACTTCGCTGGTTTTGGAGTCACATTTAGGCCAAATTGGGGATAATGTAGAAGTGGAGATAAACTATTTTTAAAGCAATAGAAAACATTCTCAGTGCAGTAATTTGTCAGGGATGGTTGAGAGTTTCCTAATGATGAATTGAGAGAGATCTACACAAACATGAACATTATCAGCATGAATATGACAGCAGAAGACACTTTTAGCAATGGGATGTGAGAAAGTAACTACACAGAAATAGACAAAATGGTTCAGAAAATTTCAGCAAATCACCCAAACTGTGAATTCTCAGCTGCTTGAGCAAGGGTTGTCCATGCACAGGCTGGAAAATGCAAGTGAGAAGATTTTCTTGGTTTCCTTATCAATAAATGCTTGGGAATGTAGAACAACTGATGTTAAAAAGCTGCATTTTTGCAGGGAGATCAGCTCAAAAGGAAAACACTCCCTCTCCCTCAAACGGTAACCAAAAGCAATGGGAACACTTCACAAATTACATATCTATTTAACCTGAATAATCCTTCTGTAGTTTGGTACCTCTCAATAAGTTTTGTTTTCTTAAACCTGGGTTGTCTCCAGTTGAAAGCAGACCTGCCATATTTTAATGTCACCAAGAAGTCAGCTTTCAGGCACCTTAATGCTGTGCATCGATGTTTTTGTGTGTGACTGGAGCAGCGAATTTGCAAACATCATCATAACTGGGCTAACAAATAAGTGGGCTAAGCAATTCAACATTGGAAATCAAGCTTCAAGAGCTTTTACATGTATTGGATTGGAAATTAGGTGGAATGAATGGACTGTCACTTTTCATCAGTAACTTTTTTGGAAAATGTTAGCCTAATTGCTGTTACGCGAAGTGAAGCCTCACAAAAAGATGCAGCAGTTTCCAAAATGGAGTTTAATTGAACAGCTGAATGAGTTGGGCACGCAAATGAGGTCACATAACACATTTCAGGTCTTAACAGTTGATTACGAATACAAAAAGAAATCCCAAGGTGGAAGACATTATTTGGGCAAAGAAAACATTTAAGAAATTAAAAATGCAGCATTGAAGTTTTGAAATTTCCACATTGGGAGATGCCAGGAAAATGAAACTCATTGGCTCAAATGATGTGGGTGGCACGGTGGCACAGTGGTTAGCACTGCTGCCTCACAGCGCCAGAGACCCGGGTTCAACTCCTGCCTCAGACGACTCTCTGTGTGGAGTTTGCACATTCTCCCAATGTCTGCGTGGGTTTCCTCCGGGTGCTCCGGTTTCCTCCCACAATCCAAAAATGTGCAGGTTAGGTGAATTGACCATGCTAAATTGCCCCTAGTGTTAGGTGAAGGGGTAAATGTAGGGGAATGGGTCTGGGTGGGTTGTGCTTCGGTGGGTCGGTGTGGACTTGTTGGGCCGAAGAGCCTGTTTCCACACTGTATCTAATCTAAAAAAAAGTCTCCTCTGCAAACCTACAGGAAAGTTTGTAGTTCTTCTTTTGGGAATAAGAGGCACATGTTGTATTTTACCAAAAAGATCAGAAGAGTAGTAAAAAGTACTTTAGCAGTGAAAATTCTTGCCCTTGTTGAGGTAACACTTATTTGTTAGCCCAGTTATGATGATGTTTGCAAATTCGCTGCTCCAGTCACACACAAAAACATCGATGCACAGCATTAAGGTGCCTGAAAGCTGACTTCTTGAGGTGTTTTCCTTAATGAAAATATTGAAAGACATTCTCAAAAGGGATTACACAGCAATATCATACAATGAATGCTACATTGATAATAAATCATTATGGGATAATATACTTTCAACAAAATGTACCAATGAGAAAATACAGGATAGATATCATAGCTTAAAAACATGGAGGAGAATGAGAAATCTCCAAACTAAAATGGGTGGACAGCAATAGTCAATTATTATTTACTTAATGAAGAAAGGAACAAGATCTAAGAAGCTATGAGAAATACTGGAGAAGAGCTTTGTAACTTTAATATATATAAAAAAAATAACAGAGCCATTTAAAAAAAATGTTGAAATTTTGTATTATTTTGTGGATGGATACCATTTTGAGAGAAGGATAATCTGTTATCACCTCGTAGGGTCTGCCAGGGATCTCAGAGACCTCATGGAACTAGGGAGCGAGTGATGGTTGTACACGAAGGGATAATTGGGTAAAAAGTGGGTGTCGAAATATGGGGAAAAAGAAATTAGAATTGCAGCAGAGGGAGGTGTTTGGTGCGGAAAAAAAATAAGTGCTTTAAACTTTATGGCCAGGAGGAAAGTCTGCTAATTTTTATTCAGATTTATCATACTTGCAAGGCTTTATTTATTGGTGTATGGTTCATTGGTATTCACTTGGCTATTTTAAGCAATAACAAGATTAAATAATAAAGAAAAGAATTGTAGGAGTACTCCAACTTCAAGAATGCAGGTACTGTGCTATGCGGGGTCTTATAGAAGATAATTTATTTTAATTTCGTGAGGGTATGTAAATCAGGAGACAATATCAGACAGGAATACCAAGGTGCACAAACAACTGGGAGAGATAGACTGATCGTACTTAAAGTTGACAAGCCACTGGGACTGGTTAAATGCTACAAGTATACTGAGGGAAGTGAGAATGGGAGTATGGGAGGCAATGGCAATAAATTTTCACTCTTCCTTAGAGGATTTGTATCAGCGATAGTCACAGGTGAGGTGCCGGAAGACTGGAGGTTGGCTAACATGGTGCCAGTATTTAAGAAAGGTGGTAAGGAAAAAACAGGGAATTATAGACTGGTAACCCTGATATCGGTGGTGGGTGTGTTGTTGGAGGGATTGCTGAGGGACAGGATTTACACGTATCTGGAAAGGCGAGGACTGATTAGGGATAGTCAAAATGGCTTTGTGCATGGGAAATCATGTCTCACTAACTTGATTGAGTTTTTTTGAAGAAATAACAAAGAGGACTGATGAGGCCTGAGTGGTAGACATGATCTATATGGACTCCAAAAGGCGTTTGACAAGGTTCTTCATAGTAGACTGATTGGCAAGGTTACATCACATGGAATACAGGGAGAATGAGTCATTTGGATACAGAACTGGCTTGAAGGTAGAAGACAGAGGGTGGTGAGGGTGGAGGATTGTTTTTCAGACTGGAGGCCTGTGACCAGTGGTGTGCCACAAGGATTGATGCTGGGTCCACTGCTTTTCGTCATTTACACAAATGATTTGGACGTGAACACAGGAGGTATAGTTAGTAAGTTTGCAGATGACACCAAAATTGGAGGTGTAGTGGACAGTGAAGAAGGTTACCTCAGATTACAATGGGTTCTTGATCAGATGGGCCAATGGGTTGAGGAGTGGTAGGTGGACATTAATTTAGATAAATGGGAAGTTGTTGCAGTTTGGAAAGGCAAATTCAGAGCAGGTCTTATACACTTAATGGTAAGGTCCTGGGGAGTGTTGCTGAACAAAGAGACTTTGGAGTGTAGGTTCATTGCTCCTTGAAAGTAGAGTTGCAGGTGGATAGAATAGTGAAGGCGGCATTTGGTATGCCTTCCTTTGTTGATCAGCGCATTGACTATAGGAGTTGGGAGATCATGTTGCAGCTATAGAGAATATTGGTTAGGCCATTTTTGGAATATTGTACGCAATTTTGGTCTCCCTCAGAGATGAAGGATGTTGTGAAACTTGAAAGTGTTCAGAGAGGATTAACATGGATGTTGCCAGGGTTAGAGGGTTTAAGCTATAAGGAGAGACTAAATAGGTTGGGGCTATTTTCACTGGGACATTGGAAGCTGAGGGGTGACCTTATACAGATTTATAAAATCATGAGGGGCATGGATTTGGTAAATAAACAATGTATTTTCCTGGAGATGGGGTGGGAGAGTCCAGAACTAGAGGGTATAGGTTTCGGGTGGTACATGTTATGGAATGAGCTGCCAGAGGAAGTGGTGGAGACTGGTACAATTACAACATTTAAAAGGCATCTGGATAGGTATACGAAAGGAAGGGTTTAGAGGGATGGGGGCCAAATGCTGGCAAATGGGACTATATTAATTTAGGATATCTAGTCAGCATGGACGAGTTGCACCGAAGAGTCTGTTTCCATGCTGTACATCTCTCCTACTAGAAAATTACATCATTTAAACCCTTACTCAAAGAAATGGTGCAAGGAAAAACAAGGAACTACAAACCAATGAACTTAACTCCGTGATTTGGAAATTTCTAGAAACAATAATTTGGGACAAGATTAATAATCACATGGAAAATTGTGGGTTAATGAAGAAGGGACAGCATGAGTTTCTTAAGAAAAAAATCATGTCTAACTAACTTACTGGATCCTTTTGATAGACTAAGGGGGTTAATGAGGGTAATGCTGTTGACATGCTGTACATGGACATTGATAGTGTGCTGCACAAACCTGTGGACAAAATCTCATGGTATAAAAGGAACAATAGCAGCATCATACAAAACTTGTGGGGTAAGAAACAATAACTATGTATCTTTTTCAGACTGGGAGAAGGTTTGTGATGGCGTTCTGGTTTTTCCTGACATATAATGATCTAGACTTTGGGATACAAGGCACGATCTTAAAAATTGATAGAAAACCAGGAAACACTATAAATTACAAGTTAATGTAAAACATCAAAAGGATATCATTGAAAAGTGTGGCGCTGGAAAAGCACAGCAAGTCAGGCAGCATCTGAGGAGGACAGTAAATGTTTCAGGCATAAGTCCTTCATTCCTGATGATGGGCTTATGCCTAAAACGTCGAATCTCCTGCTCCTCAGATGCTGCCTGACCTGCTGTGCTTTTCCAGCACCACACTTTTCGACTGATTTACAGCACCTGCACATCCTCACTTTCTCCTAACCAAAAGGACACAAGTCTAGTTGATAGAATAAATGGGTAGGTGGAAGATAAAGTTGAATTCTAAGTGTGAGGTAATATACTTTGGTAGGAAGAACAAGGAGAGACAAGATAGAGGGCACAACTCTAAAAAGGATTAAGAGCAGATGGAGCTGTGTTATGTGCATAAGACATTAAAGGTGACAGGTCAGGTGGAAACATTAGTTAATACAACATGTAGTAAACCAACTTTATTAAGAGGGGTACAGAATATACACGAGCAAGAGCAAGAGGCTATGCTTATAAAAGACATAGCCTCAGCTGGAATACTGCTTCCAGTTCGGAGCAGCACATGTTAGAAAGAATGTGAAGGTGTTGGAGAGTGAAGAGTTTACAAGAATTGGTCTAGGGATGAGGAATTTCAGTTATGAAGATAGGTTGAAGACGCTGAGACTGATCTCCTTGAAGAAGTGATGGCTAAAAGGAGATCTGATTAAAGTATTTAAAGGCATGAGATGTAGGCAGGGAAAATGACGAAAAATGCTGTATTAGTGAAAGGATCATGAAGGAGAGGGCATGGATTTAAACTAAGTTATTTTTTATTCATTGATGGTCGTGGGAAATTCAGTGATGATGATATGTTGAATGTCAAGGGCCGTGGTTGCTTACTGGAGATGGTCACTGCCGCGCATTTGTGAGGTCTTGCTGCATTTGAACTGTTTCAGTATCTGAGGAGTTGCGACTAGTGCTGAAGATTGTGCAAACATCCCAACTTCTGATCTTATGATGGACATCGATGAAGCAGTTAAACATGGCTAGGCATAGGACAGTGTCCTGGAGCTGAGATGACTAAACTCCAACAGTTACAACCACCTTCCTGCCTGTCAGATATAACACCAACCAGCATAATGTTTGCTCCCAATTGTCATTGGTTCCAGTTTCCTCAGGACTACTTGATGCCACATACAGTCAAATGCTGTCTTGATATCAAGGGCTGTCACTCTCACTTCATCTCTTGAGTTCAGCTCTTTTTGTCCATTCTTGAACCAAGGCTGTAATGAGGTCAGCAACAGAATGACCCTGGTGGAATCCAAATTGGGTGTCACTGAGCAGGTGCTGCTTGATAGCATGGTTAATGACACCTTACATCAACAATAGGTAAATGAAACAAAAAAAATGAGGAAAAACCCTTTTCACTTAGCAAATAGTCAGGTTGCAACCATAAGACCACAAGATATAGGAGCAGAATTCGGCGATTCGGCCATCAAATCCATTCTGTAATCATGATTGATTTGTTTCTCAACTCATTCCCCTACCTTCTCCACATAACTCTTGATCCCCTTACTAATCAAGAACCTATCCATCTCTGTCTTAAATACATTCAATGACTTGGCCTCCACAGCCTTCTGTGGCAATGAATTCCACAAATTAGCCACCCATCAGCTTAACAAATTCCTCCTAATCAGTTCTAAAGATTCTAGTCTCTCAGGTTCTAGTCTCTCCTCTTCGTGAAAATTCTTCTGCACATCCACTTTATCCAGGCCTCGCAGAATTCTATTAGTTCCGATGGGACCCCCCATATCCTTCTAAATGCAATTGAGTACAGACCTGGAGTCCTCAACTGCTCCCATATGACAGGTCCTTCATTCCCAAGCACATTCTTGTAAATGTCCTCTTGACCCCTCCGTGGCGAGCACATCTTTCCTCAGATACAGGACCCACAAAGTCTGGTTTGACTTCAGTGAGTGACCAGGGAATGCTTAAATTATGTTTAATTTATTTAACAAAATGAACAAGTGCCAATAACTAATGCCATAAAATTGAAAAGTTTTGTTTCATATGTGAGGTCCTTCACGTTTGACACTCACCTTGCTACAAGCTAAGTGGAGGGCTGTATTCTTGTTCATATCCTGTAGGGTCAAATTGGCCTTTGCACTGCTGACCAGTACTTCTACAATAAAACAGCAAAAGCAAATTAGTTTAATTTTCAGCTTACAATGAAACTCCCATGACAGTCCCACTTATTACATTGGATTCTACCTTCCTTAGATCATTTAAAAGGGCAGAAGCATTTACACATTCAATCCTACAGCATACTTCTGGGTGGACATACTGCCTTTAGATCTGATAACTGTGTATTAATTAATATTTACTACATCTTGAGTTAGGAAGCATCAACAGTTGAGTTAAATGTAAAAACAATAAAATTTCTATGAAGTACTGAAGATGAATAGTATATCAAACTTTGCTACTCAAGCACAGATTAACATTTTTCCACAAAGAGAATTCAGTGATGCCAACTCCCCAAGACCTTCACCCACAGCTTCGTAATTCTTCCCTTTCAAGCATTTATTTAATTCCCTTTTAAGTATCAATTCAGTCCACTCTACCTAGCTGTGGGGCAGATATCCGAACATAACCACTATCGCATTAAGTAGTTTAGCCTCATGTCACATTTGGTTCTTTTGCCTTTTACCTGAAATCAGTATTCCCTGGTTCTAGTTTCCTCCTGCCAGTGGAACTCATTTTCTCCTGTCTAGACACCTCTGGCAAGATGTTTTTGGCATTGAGGTTGCAGGCTGGGCAGTGGTGACAATGAAAACAACAGGGTGCTGCAACAGGATGGCTCTGTGATATTTGCATCTGTGATTGAGTTTCCCTATCAGCAGGACCAATGCCAATCAGCTGCCCACAAAATGGAAATGAGCAGCCCATTTAAATAATGAAGCCCTTATTAGAGTACAGCTGAAAAAAAGACTTCTCTTTCGTCTCTCCTGATGTATTATAAATGATCTAGTCTCTTTACAGTGGCATTTGTTGCAAATTGTCTTGATGTGTGCACAAAAAAAGTCCTTTTCAGAAATATTCAAGTGCGGTCTTATCTAACGACTATTACAAGAATAATTTTCGCACACCGCTCTAATTTACCAACAGCAAAGCTGTTTCCTGCCACATGGGATGACTATGGCCATGCTGTAACTGTCTGGGCATCAGAGAAAGAAGCACTATTACTCAGATGGGAGTGAAGCGTATCCTGTGGTTTCACTCTGCTTCCCAGAGGGATTATTTAATATTATCTTAGAGGGTTTAACATTATTTTGCTCTTCTCAATCCCCACATGGCCTCATCATTGCACACCTCTTTCAATGAGGCAACTGAGAGTTTGGGAACACACGCCCTCTGATTAAGCTGGCAATATGGGAACCTGCCTTAATGCCTTTAATTGGACAGATAGCCCAAAGGTGGTCCATTGGTAGGCCTAGGAGAAAGTGAGGACTGCAGATGCTGGAGACCAGAGTTGAAAAATGTGGTGCTGGAAAAACACAGCAGGACAGGCAGCATCCGAGGAGCAGGAGAATCAATGTTTCAGGCATAAGCCCTTCTTCAGGAATCCTGAAGAAGGGCTTATGTCCGAAACATTGATTCTCCTGCTCCTCGGATGCTGCCTGTCCTGCTGTGTTTTTCCAGCACCACATTTTTCAACTCCATTCGAAGGCCACATGGTAAAGCTGCCAAATCAGTCCCAATGTCGGAATTCTCATTTTGTCCTGAAACTCTAGATAAAATCCTGTCACTCACAATCTTGAACACATCAACTTGTTTTTTTCCAAACCACCTCTACTCTATAGACAACAACCTCAGATTCTCCAATCTATCGACCTACCTATCTTAACTCGCTCATTTCTGGACCTATTCTAGTAAAGTCCTTCCGATATCCTTTCAAAGACTTTCAATATTCTTCTTATAGCATGATGCCCAGAATTGGGCACAGCGATCCAGTTGGGACCAAACCAGTGCGTAGAACAAGTTTATCATAATGTCCTTGTTTTTGCACTCTGACAGCCATAGACTTACACAGCACAAGAATTCTCTATGTTCCACTTTCCCAACCACTTTGTCAATCCACACGGTCAACATTGTACCTCCACATCCCTCTATTCCCACATCATCTTTATTTTATATTACCTCTCTTTCCTCCTATCAAAATATATTACATTGCACTACTCTGCAATAATCTCACCTACCATGACAGTCTATGCCTTCTTGATATCCATCATTACTGAAAAGAAAATAATGAATGGACTTACCAACTGCATTAGTTTGCCCATTTTCCGCTGCCATCATTATTGGCGTTTTCCCCGTTAAATCTGCAGTGTTTACTTGAGCATTATGGCTGAGTAGAAGTTGTAAACATTCAACATGATCTGTGAAAGCTGCTGCATGAAGAGGTGTTCTGTAGTAAATAAAACAACAAAGTTACAATTGTTTCACAAGGTCTATTTTGTTCCTTCCAACTTTAGAAAAGCTAAGTTACATGCTGGGTTGCCATTTAAATCACTGTTATTCCATGTACAAAATATTTGAATACAGTTTATAACATCTTATCTCTTCCTAGATTTTCCCCATCTATTACGAAATTAGTGAAAATAGATTCAGACAAAAGGAATTTGATTTATACAGTACTTTGAGTATTTTAGGAACACCTCAATAAACCATATACCAAGTGTAAGCAATTACTGCATACAAATTATTCTGTTGATGAGATAAATTGCTAGTTAATCTGTCTTTGTGGTATTGAAGGAATATTAGTCAAAAAACATGGAGGTAATTTTGCTGCTCTTCACTTTGTAAAGACTTGAATCACTGAAACAGGGAAACAATTATAATGTCTAATGCAAGAACTGCACCTTAATAAGTAATCCGGTTCAGACATAATGTATCCTAAGCTGTTGAATGAAGCCAAAGTAGAAATGGCAAAGGCATTGATCACAATCCTTCAACTGTCATTAGATACAGGAGCAGTTTCAGAGAACTTGTAGAGGTAGAAGGAACGGGTGGGTCGCTATTATTATACTACAAAAGAAACCAGGAAACCATGGGTCAGTCACTGTAACATCAGCAAAGTGATGCTCCTGGAAACATTACCAGAGATAAAATAAACTTTCGCTTGCAAAAGAAATGGATTGAGATGAGCCAGCATGGAGTCATAGAGCACCAAAACAGACCCTTCGCTCTAACTTGTCCATTCTGACCAAACATCTTAATGTGACCTAGTCTGATTTGCCAGCATTTGGCTCATTTCCCTCTAAACCCTTCCTATTTATATACCCATCCACATGCCTTTTAAATGTTGTAATCATATCCATTTCCACTACTTCCTCTGGCAGCATGTTTCATATCTGCACCACTCTGAGTGGAAAAGTTACATTTCAGGTTCTTTGAAAATCTTTCCCCCTTTCATCTTAAAACTATGCCGTCTGGTTTTGGACATCCCCCACTCTTGCTATTCACTTTATCCATGCTCATGATTTTATAAACCTCTATAAAGGTCACCTCTCAGCCTCTCATCCTCCAGGGAAAAAAAGCCCCAGCCTAATCAGCCTCCCCCTATAACTCAAACCTTCCAGTCCTGGCATCATCTTTGTAAATCTTTTCTGTACCCTCAAGTTTAACAGTATCCTTCCAATTGAAGGGCTACAAGAACTGTAAGCAGTATTCTAAAAGAGGCCTCACCAATGTCTTGTACAGGCGCAACATGACATCCCAACTCCTATACTCAATGCTCTGATCAATGAAGGCAAGTGTGCCAAACAACTTCTTCACCATCCTGTCTACCAAGTCAAGCTATCATTTAGGTGAATCTGCTCCGTGTGCCTACTCAGGCCAATACAGGCTATCCTTTCTCAGGTCTGTTACACAGACCTGAACACGTACTCAAGGATGATCTAATCAGGATTCTGAATATCTCAGAACATTTACAGCAACACCAATACCAGAAACCTTTTTTGGATTTGTTAAAGGTAAATTGACTAGTACAATTGAATTCTTTGAACTAGCAGACCATGTTGTTCAAGCTAGATATATAAATAAACTTTCAGAAGGCATTCTTCAAAATAATAACTTATGAAAAAGATCAAAGCTAATGGATTTGGAAGGTTAAATTCAGATATGAAAACAGAATTGGTTCAGTGACAGGGTGATCAGTCTTTGTGGCCAAATATCAATTTTGGGTCCATTTTAAAATTTTATGTTTGATCTAAACCTGGGTGGAGGGACAGCACTGCAATATTTGTAGATGCTGCAGAACTGGACAATGTTGTATATAGCAATGAGGATAAATGCAGACTTTGGATGATTGATAGAATGGTGAAATGGTCAGAAATCTGGCAGATGAAATTCAATGCAGAGAAGTGTGAGGTGATGGACTTCAGGTGGCCCATTAGGGGAGAGACACTATGCAACAAAGGGCATAATTTAGAAGAGTACAGATGCATACAAATCCTTATATGTGACCTGACAAATTGATAAGGTACTTTTAAAAAGTTGCATGTGACAACTGGAAGCAGAGCCTAGCGGGGAAGACAGTAGAACAAAAATGGCAGGAGTTTGTGGGTATAATTGAGGACGCTGTACAGAGGTTCATCCCCAAGAAAAGAAAGATTATCCGGGGAGGGATTAGACAGCCATGGCTGACAAAGGAAGTCAGGAAATGTATTAAAGAAAAAGAGAGATCCTATAAAGTGGCCAAGAGCATTGGGAAATCAGAAGATTGGGAAGGCTACAAAAACAAACAGAGGATAACAAAGAGAGAAATAAGGAAGGAGAGGATCAAATATGAAGGTAGGCTAGCCAGTAATATTAGAAATGATAGTAAAAGTTTCTTTCAATACATAAGAAACAAACGACAGGCAAAAGTAGACATTGGGCCACTTCAAACTGATGCTGGAAGCCTAGTAATGGGAGATAAGGAAATAGCTTGAGAACTTAATAAGTACTTTGCGTCAGTATTCACAGTGGAAGACATGAGTAATATCCCAACAATTAAAGGGAGTCAGGGGGCTGAGTTGAGAATGGTTGCCATTACAAAAGAGAAAGTGCTAGAAAAGCTAAAAGGTCTTAAAATTGATAAATCTCCTTGCCCCGATGGGCGACATCCTAGAGTTCTGAGGGAGGTGGCTGAGGAAATAGCGGAGGCGTTGGTTGAGATCTTTCAAAAGTCACTGGAGTTAGGGAAAGTCCCGGGTGATTGGAAGACTGCTGTTCTAACCCCATTGTTCAAGAAAGGATCAAGACAAAAGATGGAAAATTATAGGCCAATTAGCCTAACCTCGGTTGTTGGTAAAGTTCTAGAATCCATCATTAAGGATGAGGTTTCTAAATTCTTGGAAGAGCAGGGTCGGATTAGAACAAGTCAACATGGATTTAGTAAGGGGAGGTCGTGCCTGACAAACTTGTTGGAATTCTTTGAAGAGGTGATAAATAGGTTAGACCAGGGAAACCCAGTGGATGTTATCTATCTAGACTTCCAAAAGGCGTTTGATAAGGTGCCACACGGGAGGCTGCTGAGTAAAGTGAGGACCCATGGTGTTCGAGGTGAGCTACTGGTATGGAATGAGGATTGGCTATCTGACAGAAGGCAGAGTTGGGATAAAAGGTTCTTTTTCGGAATGGTAGCCGGTGACAAGCGGTGTCCCGCAGGATTCAGTGTTGGGGCCGCAGCTGTTCACGTTATATATTAATGATCTGGATGAAGGGACGGGGGGGCATTCTAGTGAAGTTTGCCGATGATACATAGTTAGGTGGACAGGCAGGTAGCACTGAGGAAGTGGGGAGGCTGCAGAAGGATCTAGACAGTTTGGGAGAGTGGTCCAGGAAATGGCTGATGGAATTCAATGTGAGCAATTGCGAGGTCTTGCACTTTGGAAAAAAGAATAAAAGCACAGACTACTTTCTAAACAGTGAGAAAATTTATAAAGCCAAAGTACAAAGGGATCTGGGAGTGCTAGTCGAGGATTCTCTAAAGGTCAACATGCAGGTTGAGTCCGTGATTAAGAAAGCGAATGCAATGTTGTAAGTTATTTGAAGAGGGTTGGAATATAAAAGCACTGTTGTGCTACTGAGACTTTATAAAGCTCCATTTGGAGAATTGTGTCCAGTTTTGGTCCCCACACCTCAGGAAGGACATACTGGCACTGGAGCGTGTCCAGCGGATGATCCCTGGAATGGTAGGTCAAACATACGAGGAACAGCTGAGGATCCTGGGATTGTATTCATTGGCGTTTAGAAGATTAAGGGGAGATCTAATAGAAACTTACAAGATAATACATGGCTTGGAAAGGGTGGACGCTAGGAAATTGTTTCCGTTAGGCAAGGAGACTAGGACCCGTGGAGACAGTCTTAGAATTAGAGGGGGTAAATTCAGAACAGAAATGCGGAGACATTTCTTCAGCCAGAGAGTGGTGGGCCTGTGGAATTCATTGCCGCAGAGTACAGTGGAGGCCGGGACGCTAAATGTCTTCAAGGCAGAGATTGATAAATTCTTGATGTCACAAGGAATTAAGGGCTACGGGGAGAATGCGGGTAAGTGGAGTTGAAATGCCCATCAGCCATGATTGAATGGCGGAGTGGACTCGATGGGCCGAATGGCCTTACTTCCATTCCCATGTCTTATGGTCTTATGGTTTGGTAGACTGAAGAATAGATCATGAAAGTAAAGAGATCATTCTAAATCTTATGAATTATTAGTTAGGCTTCAATTGGAGTACCATGGACAATTCTGAGCATTACATTTCAGAAGATGTAAAGGCATTAGAAAGGGTATACAGAAGGATTATCATGTTGTAATCAAGGATAAGGAATCTCTGTTTTAAGGGAAACAGTTCTAAATTCTTACACACCTGAATATTTACAGGATTGATATATTTTAGGAGAAAACTATTCCCTCAGGTGAGTACATCATTAACCAAAAGTCATAGATTTAAAACAATTTTGCAAAAACCGAGAAGAGAGATGAAGATTGTTTTCCACTCAGTTGTTTCCATCTGGAACAGTCCATCTTAAAAATTCGTAATCATGATTCCATGAATAATTTTAAAAAGGGATCGGATAGGTTCTTGAGAATGAGGAACTTCAATTAAAAATGGAAAACAGGCCAAAGCACACTACGTTTTCGAAAAGCCAGCAAATGCACGATGGAATGAGTGGTCTCTTTTTGTGCTATGCCTAAAACACAATACTCGTTCAATCCAATATTCCTTTGAAGTGTCAATTTATTTGCTCAAGTCCCAGTACAGAGCTAAAGCATATAATCTTTTGACGCATCAGAGTGCTGCCAACTGAATAAAGGCAAAATTCGTAATTATGAATCTGTAAAAATTTATGATATGAAATTCTGACATTAAAAAGTTTAGCTGCAGAAAGAAATATAGAACTGTTCATGGCCACTATAAAAAGTGTTATTGGAATTGCTTTGCTGTTTGAGAGCTGCATGCATGTATTATTTTTTAAATTGGTTAAAGTTAAGCTTGGCTGTTAGGGTTTAAAAACTAATTCATTCTAAATACATTCTCCTCAAAATCTTGACCAATAACTCCTACACCAAAGTAAAAGACAGTTTTACATACGATATTGAATTATGTCACTAATTTGGATTGGCATAGCCTTTTCAACCATTTCATACCCCCTTAGAATACTAACATTGTCTTCTTTCTGCTGAATCTTTGTGTGCAAGAACTTTGAGAATCAAAGTGAAGATTGGTTGGTTACACTTAATAGTCACCAAGATTCACTCTGTTTTCAATGGGGTATACAGGGATTAAATATGAAAACAAATTTAATTACCTTCCTTTTCCATCTGTAGAGTTTACAATACTAGCACCTAGAACATCTATTAACATTTCTGCTGAACCTTCATTGTCATTTATTCTGAAAGGAGAGGAAAAAAAAAACAGTACTACATGAAACATACATTTATTTGGACACTTACTAATAATTCAGATTATAGTGATTATAAAAAAACTTACACAGCACAATGCAATGGATTAAAAGAGTTACCATCCAGTTTTTGAAAAACCTCCTGTTCCAGCAGAAGTTCTACACAGGTATCGTGACCTGACAAAGACAAGAAAGCTCTTTATACCACCTTGTACTCTTACACGTTTCAATTTATGGAAATACTCCAGTCGTAGTCTCTCAAGGATGTATTAGGCACAAGACATTGCAATTACAAGTCCATTTTTAGTTTTATGTTCGCGAATCCAATGGCCAAATAAAAGAGGGAAAATGTGTTGTTCAACTACTCCTCATCCCGCAGTACTTCGCAGTAAAATATTGTGCAAAGGGATATAACAGTTCTTTAAGAAATGACAAAAAATCCACAAAATATTAAAATTAACTGGGTTTTATAGATATAGTGATAATCAAGAGATCAATTTTAAGCACCAACATTAAAATAATCATTTAAACTCCTTGCTGGGGAAGAATGAACTTCTGTGAGGAGGAGGAAATTTCTTCCATAATGAAAAATCAAAATCTGTTATATGTGATTTCATGAAGTCCAAAGGAGACAGGTAGTAAAGGAATCTGAGATTATCATTGTTCTCCATAAAGATCTTGGAACAGTGATTAGATTTACAATAGAGAATTAGGTTCAGTGATATTTAAATGTTGTTCAAATAAATCGGGTGTTGAAGGATTTGGTGAACTAAAGGCAGATGAGATGCTCAAGTCTGCATCTCTTGATACACAGCTAAGTGCCTATATAAAAATTATTTGGAGAAATTTCGTTTTTCTAAGACATAGAGGTATGATTTGATGGCTGATGTGGATGATAAATGATTAAAGAACACTAATTTCGGATATGGGGGGATTTTCTTGTGAGGAAAGGCTGAGTAGTTCAGACTTGTACTCATTGAAGTTTAGAAGAACATCTTATTCAACCATTTAAGATTATGAGGGGATTTCACAGAGTAGACAGAGAGTCTAGGACCGCAGGCATAATGTCAGAATAAGGAGATGCTTATTTAAGACAGAATGGAAGAGGAACTTTTCCCTCGAAGGACAGTCAACGAGTGGATTTTTTTTTTAAAACCAGTGAGCTCTATCGAGGCTGGACAGCAGAGTTTTAATAAGTACAGGAATCAATAATTATGGACAAAAGGCAGGAAACTGTAGCTGAGGACTATCAGATCAGCTACAATCTCATTGAATGACAGAGCAGACTTCAAGGCCCAAATGGCCAACTCCTATTCCTATGGCTTGTTGGTTGGATAAGGTTTTGTTTGTGATGTGGACTTTCCAGTGGGGAAATGAACTACTCATGAAAATGCTCATTTAAACTGATAATGCTCAATTTAGTTTCTTGATAAATTTCAATGACCATTTTAATTGTAATTTTTAAGTAACAGCTTCTTGACTACATAGGTTACGAAGAAGTTTAAACAATTTTTTGTGTCTCTTTGTGGAAAATGTGACATTGAACCATTTCTAATATGCCATTTTTGTTTATAAAAGTGCACATGATAGCACCTAGAAAATACAATTACTCAAGTACTATCCCTTTAACAAGGGAGCAATACTCCATTTTGTGTAGACCTTTAAAATGAGAGGAAAATGTTTGTAAACGTCATGGAGGAGAATTCTGCAATGAGGTCTGGGTGTCCTTATAGACCAGTAGTTGAGAGTAAGCATTCAAGTGCATCGGTGGTAAAGGAGACAACTGGCATATTTGTCTTCATGCTGAGAGGATTTGAGTGAATGTTTCGGGGTGATTTGCTGGAATTACACAGGCCATTGGTGAAACTACACGTGGAATACTGTGTGCAATTTTGGTTTCCCTATCTGAGAAGGGACATTCTTGCTGCAGAGTGAGTGTAGCAAAGGTTGACCAGACCGATTTCTGGGATGGCGAGATTTATGTATGAGGAGAGGTTGAATTGGTTAAGATTATATTCACTTTAGTTCAGAAGAATGAAGGGCGATTTCATAGATAGCCATAAAATACTAACAGGACTAGAAAGGGAGATGCAGGAATGATGTTCCCAATGGCAGGGGAGTCCAGAACCAGATGTTAAATTCTAAGGATATAGGGTAAACCATTTATAACTGAAATGAGGAAATATGGCTTCATCCAGACAATGATGAAAGCACTCAAGCACATTTTGTGGTTCCAAGTAGTTGTTGGATATAGCATCTGGGGCTAAAGTGATGAAAGGATATGGGGGAAATGTGGGAATAGGCTACTGAGTTGAAGGATCAGCCATGATCATAATAATTGTGCATATACTATAAAGAAAATAATGGATGAAAATAAGGTGGCAGAGAAAAACTAACAATGTATATTTTATGTAAAGAAACAAAGCTTCCATAAAATGTAATTTCCAAATAAAAAGAAGGGCAAGCAGCAAAAAGGATATATTTCCTATAAAGAAATTTATTGTAGAACTGCCTTATTTACCATTATAACAGGCCCAGTGCAGAGGTGTGTAACCGTGATTGTCTGAAACTGTAGGAACAATATCCATTGAGGATGCAGCTTGAAGCAATGCCCCAAGTACTCCTACATGCCCGCAAGCAGCTGCCAAGTGCAGGGACGTGCGGCCCTTGCAGTCCCGAATTAAAAAGTTAGCATTGTGTTGAAGTAAAGCTTCCACGCACTCTTCGTGACCAGTTACTGCCTGCAAATCAAAATGTTTAAAGTTACAAATCAAATTTTGTAAAATATGCAATTACGCTGCTTATGAATCAGAGGGTAAGTTACATGCCTAATGTATATAGTTGCTATATAATTAAATTTACTTTGCTGAAAGTAAATTCTATGATAAACCATACAAAAGATTGTTTAGGTTTACATTTTTCTAAGTGAACAAATGAACTTTTACTCTTTTTAAAGAACTGTCATTAAGTTGGTACCTCAGTAGGCACAGGCGAATAAACCAAGAGCTACTTCGGTGGTTACAGCCAATATGGCAGACAAGAGTCAGATGCCTTTATAAGACTTTAGATAGGCCACACTTAGAGGCTATGCATTCATTTTTTTGTTGCCATATTTTAGTAAGGATGAGGCGGCTTTGGAAAGGATGCAGAAAAGGTTTACCAGGATGCTGTCCGAATTCGAGAATATGAGATATAAAGGAGAGTCTAGGAAAAACTTGGACTGTTTTCTCTGGAGTGGCAGGGGCATGATAGGAGTCTATAAACTTATGAGATGCACAGATACATTGATGGTCAGATCTTTTTCCTAGAGCTGAAATGTCTAATATTAGGGGGCATGCATTTAAGGTGAAAGGGAGATTTAAGTTTTAAGGAGATGTGAAGGGCAAGTCTTTTTTTTAAACAGAGTGATAGGCATCTGGAACGCACAACCAGGAGTGGTACTGGAGGCAGATACCACAGGGGTGTTTTAAGGAACTTTTAGATAAGCACATGAGTATACAAAGAATGGAGGGATGTGGACAAAGGGCAAGTAGAAGAGACTAGTTTAATTTGGCGAGGTAAAAACAATGACTGCAGATGCTGGAAACCAGATTCTGGATTAGTGGTGCTGGAAGAGCACAGCAGTTCAGGCAGCATCCAAGGAGCAGCGAAATCGATGTTTCGGGCAAAAGCCCTTCATAAGGGCTTTTGCCCGAAACGTAGATTTCGCTGCTCCTTGGATGCTAGTTTAATTTGGCGTCACGCTCAGCACAACATCGTGGGCCAAAGAGTCTGCTCCTGTGCTGTACTGTTATATGTTCTATGTCATCAGATGGTTTTCAACTGTGATATGGACAATCATGCATATTTCTGTTTAGAGATAGAACTACGCAGTGTCTTTTTAAACATCTACATATTGTGCATTTTTCCACAAGAATATTTCCAGATTTCTAGACTTTACACACCTTAAATATTCATAAAATCAGTTTTGTGCATACAGTTACATTGAATCAATTTCTGTTATTCGATTTATTATATCTTTGCTTCATCATTTCTAACTCTGCCCTGTGATCAGCAGCTAACAGAGAATGAAAAATGTAATCCATGCATGAGCTGCTGAGGCTGGAGTTCAATTTTAGGCAGCAACATTAGCCTCTTTCAAAGGCACCAGAGATTTCTTCATACAATACATTAGAAGCAGGACCATTAGAATTCACTAACCCCTCTGTGTAATGCAGTTCTCCCCCATTTGTCTTTGGCATCTACATTTGCACCCTTAAGAAGTGAGCATACACAGTCCGTATGTCCATTTAAGACAGAGAGCATCAGAGGAGTTCTACAATAAAGAAAACAATTCAAACTATAATTATATGACAAATTTACATGTTCCAGCAATTTTTAAAGCAAATATTCAGCATAAGGGAATTAAACACAATGTATCGGATTTTGGATATATGTAATAAAAAGTAAAATGGACAGGAAAATAAAATATGGATTTGCGGAGAGTGATAGACACTGGGGAAACACTTTCTTTTAATTTCAAATTTATAGAGTAACTAAAATGTACTACAGATAGAATCCATCACTGCTTATCATGTGATTTAATTATTACAATAACTTTACTTCAGAGGTAGCCACCATTATTGCGATCCTATATCTCTCAACTTATAAGCATTAAATATGATTTATGATTATAAAATGCTATGAACTGGTCTGAACATTTTCTACATTAATAGTAAGCTGCTGAGAGAGCTGTAAATCTATTGTCAGTATATGCAGAATTTTCTTTGACCATTAAACTGCTAACTAAACTTTAGGCATTTCCACTGATATATCTAAAAATGCAGTCAAAGTAGACCATATGGTCACTGCTTCTTTTGAACAACTGTGGTCCAATTAATAACCTACTTGGCAGCGGCTCTTGTGTAGGAATCCATGTTTTAAAATTTAGTTTGTATTTTTTGAAGCACACTAACTAAAACAGAATCTGACTGAAAGGGAAAACATCATAGGTAAATACAGAAATAAAAGGAACTCTTATACTTTCAAAGGACACAAAAACACAACACGGTGGCACAGTGGTTAGCATGCTGCCTCACAGCGCCGGAGACCCGGGTTCAATTCCCGCCTCAGGCGACTGACTGTGTGGAGTTTGCACGTTCTCCCCGTGTCTGCGTGGGTTTCCTCCGGGTGCTCCGGTTTCCTCCCACAGTCCAAAGATGTGCAGGTCAGGTGAATTGGCCATGCTAAATTGCCCGTAGTGTTAGGTAAGGGGTAGGTGTAGGGGGGTATGGGTGGGTTACGCTTCGGCGGGGTGGTGTGGACTTGTTGGGCCGAAGGGCCTGTTTCCACACTGTAAGTAATCTAATCTAATCTAATCTAAACAACTAAGGATTGAAATTTAGAACTTCTGGAAAACTAACTCTGCTCAAAGGATATAACGGGTAGCAGCAGCCAAGCAATAGCAGTTGATGAATCGACTGGTGTAGCACAAGCAAGCTGGGGAAGATAGTAACAGGAAGCTAAGAATAAGTTGCTGCAACTGTTTCTGTTGAAAGTAACACTGGTGGATTTACACCATTGAGAGGGAATTGAACAGGTTCTGAAAATGAATGCGACCCTGACTGAGGAACCCCAGATTGTTGTGCCCTGTTGTTGGCTGGGGACCAGGCTAGCTCCTCAGAGGAGAAGAGCTGAAACTTCTTGCGTGAAGAATGGAGTTTGATGAACTTTGTGACTTGTTGTGATTACTAATGCTAAAGACTGATCTGATAAGCCAATTTCAAGATCGGTTTTAGTTGTACCGACTATTAACTGTGCAATTTATAGTCTATCAATCAATCACAAATTGCTTACTAATTCATGTTTAACATGCAGAATATGATTACAGTAAAGAGATGGTATTTGTTGACTTTTGTGTGTCAAACTTATTGAAATAAACAAAGGAATCTTGTAGCTTCACTAAGTCAGAATTGGGTTTTATGTTCCTTATTTTAAAAGATGTCACTAGTCTCTACAGAATTGAAACTATTTATACAAATTAGATAGACAACACATGAAATAATCCTTTAAAAAAACTAACTGCATGGGCCAATGAGGGGTTGGGAAAGCATGTTTCATTTACAAATGTGACTGAGCTAGCATTTCAAAGTCTGTAACAGGTTGTTCATACTTCATAGAACATGGGGAAATCTGCATCTGTTCTACTTTCTACAGTTTGCTTACCTCCTTTCAAACCTACACTTCTTTGCACAAATTTTCTGTTCTCCCTATAATTCCTCCTCAAGCTGTTATGCTTTGCTGCAGTACAGCTGGGAGTATTTCCTAACACTTATTCATATTAACTTCCAACAGGGATCACTGAACTACTTTGCCATTGGGGGCAAAGGTCACTTCTCAAATCTCCCAACCTCTCCCCCACCAGACATGATTTGTTGCAGTCTGCATTGCTCAGGTACTCAATGATTTAATCAATTCAAATATCTAGGGAGTACAAAAATTTTCTTCAAGCAGTTAGTAGCTTCAAATAATAACTTACTGAACATTTATAGTAAGGGCAGATAAATGTTGGCCTGCTCCCAGCTTCTATGCGGCCATTTTGTAAACTGAGCCATTAAAAATACATATAATCAATCGTCATAAAGAAGAAAACAGCTTACATTAAACATAATTTGTTTCCCCTAACCTCCAGAGTAAACTTCCCCTTAAACATTACAAAATGTCAATTTCTTCTGTAGAAATTCCATTAAAATATTTTACTCACTGTCCATTTCCATCTTGAATGTCCACTGCCGTGTAGAGGTCAGTATTACCTATTAGGAGCCGCAGGCATTCTGAATGACCATTTGTTGCTTAAAAAAAGTAAAGCGAATGGAATAATTCATGAGGAAAAGCTTGTATCTTTGTCAATTAAAATAAATCCTGCAATGTCCAACTCCATTCACAACTCGGAAAATGAAGAAATTTAATGTCTGGACAACATCCAGACTTGAGCCAGCTTATGCCATAACTTTCAAGACAAATATTGGGCAATCATAATTTTCATAATTAAATAAACAGTCCAACAAATTGCCTGGATTTTCAATAGCATCACCATAAAACATGTCCTGGGAAAGGCACAGGCTGAGGACTTGCATCAAGGGATTCACTACATAACTCATCTACATAATTCTTTATGATTCTATATCATTTCAAACGTTTCTTAAACATTGTGTGCTTTAGCAAAGAATACGCTCTTTAATCTGATCGAATGAGTCAACATTAAGTGCATCTTAAATTAGATCTTAACTGTGTATATGTATAGCTAATTTAGGTGTAACTACTGATGTATTAAAAAGGCTGCACGTTAAGCTAACATACAGACCCCGGAAGTAGTTTGCTAAGTTTGAAATAGCAGAGCGCTTGCTATTCCATCCCATACTCCGTTAAAATATCATTGATGAGCCTGACTAGTTATGAATTATGATAAAGAAGGTAAAATGGCTGAGGAAGATTGTACAACCATTAGGCTTGAAATAAATGAGTTCCACTGAAGTTTGAGACTGTTGAACTGTAAGTTCCAGAAATGAACAACTTTTTCTATATTTGCTATTTTTAGAAGCAGTTTTAAAAAAAAGTGAATTTTGTGATTGAGTTCTTTCCAAAAAAAGAATGTTTTATTTTAGAGCAAAGATTAATTCCAAATCATTGCCTCTTACTGCTTAAAAGGTTTTCTCCTCACAATTATCTACACCTCTTGCCTAAACTCTTGCTAGTTCTACAACTGTTGAAACTTTTCCACAATCCTCATTATAATTGCTATCCTTCCAAATTTAGTGGCTTTAACAACAGAGATGTTGTTCTCTCAAAAAAGTTCAAACTGCTCCCTGAAGGAGCAAGAAGAGCAGTACCTGCCTGCTGAAAATCACTTTTTATATATATTATATACATAAAATATATATCCAGTCTGAGAAGCTTCCCGTATTTTACATTTCGCACCTGCCAACATATTAGTTTGAAACAATTATTTACTTCTCCCAGTTACTTGTATGCTTACAACTTTTTAAACCTTGAAATGAAAAAGTAGCATGGATCAGGTGACTATTTTTCCATGTGCTCACTATAGTCCAAATCTTCTTGTCTTTGGATCATTGGAGAGAGGACATATAAATAGAGATGCACACTGAGTCTCTGAGAATGTATTGATGTGCTGACCTGTGAGAAAATTGAGGGCATTTCAATTTGCCACCCGCCATCTATCACTCCATCTCACTTATCCTCCATACAAATTATTACCTTATCAACTCACCCCTTCACTAACATTCAAACTGGATCTTCAAACTTACTGTCTTGCAGCTCAAGTTGCTTAAAGAAAGGCCCAATTCTACACTAGAGCACTGACGATGTTAGTAAAGCCAGGCTTGGAAGCCCAAGCACAAAATGCAGAGCGGTATCAAGGGGGAACATTCAGGCAGAGTGTCAACCTGACAATAATAGCCATTCTCTGGAGATCTAGGTCAAAGCACAAATTTAGATCAAAGCACAAATTTTCATACATATTTTCCTCTGGTCATGTCATGTCATTTGCATGGATCAATGAAATTGTGTTTTATGAATCACTTCCCTGCAACATTCTGAAGTCAAAATGAAAACTGCATTAGTGGCATAATCTTAAAGAAAGCCTATGGAATCTCTGATGCATCCATCAAGTTTGGTCGCTGTTGAAAGTAATAGTGGGTAACTAGATTAATCTTTGTGCTCCACTCACAGATGCAGATTCAAGGGCACATTTGGCAAGGTGGTTCAGTGGCTGGCACTGCTGCCTCAGTGCCAGGGACCCAGATTTGATTCTGCTCTTGGGTGACTGCCTGTGTGGAGCTTGCATGTTCTCTCTGTGTCTGTGCAAGTTTCCTCCGGGTGCTTCTCTTCCTTCCATAATTCAAAGATGTGCAGACTGGGTGGATTGACCATGCTAACTTGCAAATAATGCCCAGGAATGTGTAAGCTAGAAAGATTAGCCTTGGGGAATGCAGGGTTACAGGGATAGGGTGAGGGGTAAGTCTGGGTGGGATCCTCTCTGGAGGGTTGATGTGGACTTGATGGGCTGAATGGCCTGTTTCCACACAGTAGGGATCCTAGGATAAGGAAAGTTGTGATGTTACCAACTGGCTCTGCATTGATTACATTAAAGATTTCACCACTTCATGCACAGCTACACAAACAATTTAGAACCTCCCAAAATCTTCATGACCTGCCTGTTGAAATGTATCCTTAAATTTTTGGTGGTGAGTTAAAACAAGCTGAATGCAACAACAGGAAATTTACTGCAGTTGTCGTAACAACTAGAACTGGGAGGAAGCATGCATGAGCAACAAGCCAAAGTGGGAGAGTGAGCAACAGCCAGAATGAACAAGAGCCAGAGCGAGTTGGATAGAAAGAGATAACGAGATAGAGAGATAGAGATAGAGAGCTAGAGAGAGAGGGATTGGGATAGATAGAAATAGAGATAGAGATAGAGAGACAGAGACAGAGAGACTTCTGAAGTATAATGTTGCATGGTACTTCACACAAGTGTTGAACCAAATCGGAGACTAAGCTGCATTGCCACCAACAACCAAAAGTCTGGTTTAAGTGGCTGGGCTTAATGGGATTCTTCAAGGACTGCATCTTGAAGGGATGCTGTTGTCTTGGGCATTTGCACACAGGAACAGGAATGAGTTATTCAGCCCATTGAGCCTGCTCTGCTGTTCAATTAGACCTTAGCTGACCATTTAACTCAATGCCACTTTTCACACTACTGCCTCAGTATCATTAGTTGTCATTTCTGTCTCAAACACATTCAATGACTGAGCTTCCACAGTCATCGGGATTAGAGAATTCCAAAAGTTCTCCCTCATTTCAGGCTTAATCACTTACCTCTTATCAATATATAGTTAACTAAATACCAGGGTCGGGCAGCAAACAAGGTCTGATGGATGTAGGATTTTGACACAAGTTAGGACACTGGACAGAGTTTTAGATTATCTTAAACTTATAGAGGCTAGAACTTGGGAGACAAGCCTGAACTGTGCTGGAATAGACAAATCGAGGAGGTCAGAAAGTCATACGTGAGAATATTTCAGCAGAAAAGGAAAGGAAATATAACTAGCAAAAATGCTGGAGAAACTCAGCAACTCTGAAAGCATCTGGATTCGCTTCACCTCTGTTAAAAGGCACCTCATAAGTTCCTGAGTGGTAGGTATTCACAGTCAGTTGTTAGCTATCTGGGATAAGGAGCGCTAAAGGACGGGCACAGCTGATGATTTGCATTTGGGAATTATAGGGAAGTTTTCTGGATGTTTTTGTAAGCTAACATCGAGTTCTCTAACCCTTCCGCCAATTATTTTGCCTTATACTTCTTCAGGAGATTGTATGGTAAAAAGGTAAGGAGACAGCACATATATTTACACCAGATCCGGATGGTTTGGATTCAGTGTATGCGAATTGCCTTTGCTGTGCTACAATTCTTAAGTCCCATGCTGCAGCAACTTCCTACATTGCACCATTAATGTAGATTTTGCACAAACATGATGAAAATTTGGTTAAGTTCATTTGGTGCAATATTGTAACAAAATCTAAACATACCTGCAGCATGAATTGGGGTTCTTTTAGTCACAAAATCTTTAACAAGAATGGATGCTCCCTGATTGATTAATACGTCCACACACTCTACATGTCCTTTGAAAGCTGCTAGATCCAACGGTGTGCGACCATTATTATTTCTCACATCCAAATCTAGGAGAGACTGTACCAGTACCTCCAGAGCCTGGTGGTGTCCATGGTAAGCCTGAAAATGTAGAAAAGAGGTTTTGTTTAGCACAAAAAAATGCATTTTGAATAAACATTAAAAGAAGTAAAACTGAATACTGTAAAATTATATGACAAAACCTGCACTCCCAAATATTGCAGGAGAAATTAATCCTTAATGTTCAAAATTTCAGATTCACTTCCAATGGGAAATCAGTAAAATCACTTCAGAGAATGACATAGCTCAAATTGTGCACTGTTTAAATCAACAGCAAATTAGCTTATATTTAGAATTACAAACTATAATCGGGTTTGTATATTGCTTGTGGTTTTAATGTAGTTGGTAAACAAAATCATATTCCCCAATCAACATCATAAAGTTTCTGCTGCAATAAGTCAAAAATATGTGAAAATGCTTTCTCAAAAAATTTATAAAATTACATTATGTTCAACAGGTTAGCTTTATGGCTAGAATAAAACAGTTACGTAGGTGATTAAATACATCCCAGATTGTACAACAGTTACAATCCATTTTTGGAAATGAAAAACTCGTGATTTGACTGAAATGTTTGTATATAATCCAGATATACTTTAGACAGATATTCTACAAAAGCATTTGTATAAGCATTTTATACTCACAGCCAAATGCAAGGGACTGATGGGTGCCTTGTTATCAGAATCATTCAGCATGTCCGTACCTGATGTTTCCATCAACTAAGAAAATAGATAAAATACATTAGAAAATAAATATTATGCGGACAAAGACAACTGATAAAAGTTCTTGAGCATGGCAGTATATATTCAATCTTAGGTAGGAAAATATCAGCACAGAGCTAATATAAAGATTCATGGGATAAACTTCAGAGGAGATGGCAAAACTAATATAAATAGATTTTGTTAAGGGCTATTGAATAATTTCATAAATACTTAGGATCAAGAAATCCTGACTTTCAGGCAGATCTAATATTTTGCTTTCTCCAGCAAGTTGCTTTGTCAACAATGTGGAAATCAGCACACAACCCTTTCATTATGCTCACCTGATGCACTTGAGGGAGTGACTTTAAAGTCTTTTCGCCCTTTTAAGATTTGTAACTATACATGTAAAAATCAAAGGATACTGTATCCATTAACAGACATTTTGGAAGCAGTGCTATTGCATCTTTTTTACACAATGTGGAAAGTGATGTAAAATATATGTTGCATTGTTTGATATCGTATGTAAGGTAAGTAAAGTATCTTCATTCTCGAAAAATACAGGATTGAACTGACTCATATATTCAAAGTTAAAACAGCAACTAAATAGGGGAGCAATTAAGTGGGCTTTAAACATACAAAACAAACATATTTAGCACAAACTCTCATCCACGTATTAAAGGCTATAATATTAAATGACAGTTAGGATGCAAGATATGAAATTAATGTAATAATAACTTACTACATCAAGAGGAGTTTCATTAGCAATCTGAAAAAGTTGAAAAAAAACCCAATTTACTAAATGGTAAAAGCTCAAAAGTTTTAAGCATCCTTTTGATTCTACACACATCTAAAAATAAAATGAAACACGGGTTTAATTTATTTTTACATGAGCAGATATTTAATGCATGCATGCATGCACAGCATAAAAAATATATTGCTTAATTCTGGGCACTTGTCACTCTTTGGTGCCAGTAGTTTTCATCACTGTTACTTTTCTCATACCTATTTCGGAGCGAGCCCTTTCCTTGGTGCAACATTAGTTTCCTTGGATGCAGACTCTTCAGTGTCTATAAATACCCCCTTAAAATAATCATGCATCCACTGCTTTATTTCCACTGGCAACATGAGCATCAGTTGTCAAAAGACTAATATTGCTGCTGACCACCCTCTTCCTCTTAAACGTAATTGCAAAATCAGTTTAATGTTGATTTTGACATCCCTTGAGTGTTTTCCATGATCTTTTTGTAGTTCAATCATCCTTTGCTGGTCTTCATTCAGTCGCCCTTTTTGCCAGGATCTAGTTGTTTAAATTTGTTTCTTGCTTCTTTGGTGTCAGTGTATTTTGCTTTGGCAAGTCCAATTCTTTCTCTGATGGCATATAAACTGGGAGTGTTTTTTAAAGAACAATTTCACTGATTTTCTTTTCCTTCGCCCAGCAGCAGACTTGACCAATTTACTGTGGACAGACTTTACCTGATCCCACTGACGTCAACATTAACTAAGTAGAGAATCTTAATGGTTGTACTGAATATTTGCTTTTAATCACAAGTTGAATTTGATAGCATCATGATTTCTTTCAAATAAATATCGATGCACCATTAGACTGTTAACAAAACTTGGCTGGCTTATTATTCATTTACTAATTATAACATGACAAAGCCCCTCATTTGTTAAAAGAAATACTGGTGCAGGAAACGAACACAGGTTTATTCAAAATATTCACTGCCTTGCTCACAGGTGAATTATTAGAATTTCATAAAAAGTGGCAATCTACTTTTTTTACCAACTAAACGTGGCTAGCAATTCTGTTCGGAAACAATAGTAGGGTAAATTGTCAAGTTAATCAAGAAACATCTATGCAGAACATGCAATTTCACTTCCACTAAAGTAAACTTCAAGTACAAACAGGACTGTTTTCTCCCCATACAAGGGGTTTGATGGCAGAAGACACATTAATCATTTCCATTGTGCAGACTTGGTGAAAAACACAGTGAAAGCAAAATTTTTACATTGTACTTTGTTCATTGATCTTGCCATGCATTAGGGTTTAAAATCATTTTCAGAATAGTTAGAAAGGCATTTACTCTTCAGATTAGAAATGGCAGCTACCTGGCAAACTATTGCTCAAAAAGTTCACAGAACAGTGTGCAATACATTGTTTAAAGGATGCAAAATATTTACTAACAGTTGTTCTCATATTTCACAAAACCATTGCAAATTAAAACTGGCCTACTAATTTTGGCAACCTGTGTTCCAAATTCATCTTTGTTTTATCAAAAGGAGGGGAATGTCAGAGTATTAACAACAAATAAGTACAGACTTGTATCCTATTGATGCATACTGTCTGAAACATTTGAATGACATGACTATTTTCCATTTATGAATTTTTCTCAATGGTTTATGAAGGTCGAGATAGGTCAGAAGGCAGGAGTCATCAATAAGCAAAACCTACTCATTCAGTAACATCCTCAACAATGCTCAGTTTGGTTACACTCGAATCATGTAGCTTCAGATTAACCATGGACAAAAGAGCTAATCAGAGAAGAATGTGGCTGTCCTTTGCATGAAGATACAATTCAGCAACATTCCCCAGGACCTTACCATTAAGTTCTGATTTTATGGTGGAAGAAAGGTCATCGATGAAATATTTGAGCATGGTTGAGCCAAAGACACTATTCTGTGGAACTCCTGTGGAGATACTCGAGGAGCCGAGATGACTAATCTCTAATTAACCACAACTGCCAGGTATGACTCCAACTGGCAACAAGTTTTCCCCAATTCCCACTGACTCCAGATTTATTAGGGCACCTTGCTGCCACATTTTGACAAATGGAACCTTGACGTCAATGACAGTCACACTCATGTCACCTCTGGAATTTAGCTTTATTGTCTATGTTTGAACTAGGGTTGTAAGAGGTCTAATGTAAGTGGCATTGGTGGGACCCATTTGGACAGTCAGAGAATAGGTTATGACTAAGCAAGTGGTGCTTATCAGCACTGCTGATAATACCTTCCACAACTGCCCTGACAATCGAGGGTAGTGTGATGTAGCTGTAATTGGCGGAGTTATATTTATCCTGCCTTTTTGTGTTACATTTAAGAGCTATTAAGGGCATTTAAGAGATGATTGTCACATTGCTGTTTGTCTACAGTCACATGCAGGCAGACCCAGGTATGGACAGCAAAGCAAGAGAATTCCAAGCATTCAGTATTGAAGGCTGCAGTGTCCCCAAGTGGAAAATGAGATGTTTTAAAATTAGGACTTCTTCAGGACTCATATCAAGTTCAATAAGTTTAAGGCTTGAGATCCTTCTTCCATCTCCTTCCCTCACCCCCACACACTAGGCCTTGTCATCACGTGAGCTGCTTTCATCACAGTCAATGCAATTTCACCCACAAATGGTGCTCATTAACAAGCTTTTCTTTTAGCCCGACTCACCATGTCTTTGGCTGCTCTACTGTCTCTCTGACCCCAGCTCCATTTATTGTTTACTCCTCCCTGCGTTTCCCCCTTCACCCCACACTTACACATAGCAAACTCCATCTGTCACTTGTTGCCCACACATTTCATCTGGCTATACCTTTGCAGCCTCCTGTGTTTCCTTCTCAGGTCACTCTCCCACCTGCTTTGTATCATCAGCAAACTTGAATATATTACTATCCATCTCTTCATCGAGGATGAATGTTGTGAAACATGAAAAGATTTACAAAGATGCTGCCGGGCTTGGAGGATTTGAGCTAAAGGGAGAGGCTAAATAGACTGGGGCTATTTTCCCTGGAGTCTCGGAGGCTGAGGGGTGACCTTATAGAGGCTTATAAAATCTTAAGGAACATGGATAGGATAAATAGACAAGGTATTTTCCATGGGGTGGAACTAGAGGGCATAGGTTTAGAGTGAGAGGAGAAAGATTTAAAAGAGACCTAAGGGGCAACTTCTTCACAGAGGGCAGTGTGTGTATGGAATGTGCTGCCAGAGGAACTGGTGGAGGTTGGTACAATGAAAACACTTAAAGGGCATCTGGATGGATATATGAAGGGTTTAGAGGGATGTGGGCCAAGTGCTGGCAAATGGAACTAGATTAATTTAGGATATCTAGTCAGCATGGACAAGTTGGACCATAGGCTCTGTTTCCATGTTTTACATCTCTATGACTCTATGGAGGTTAACAATAGCTGAGACCCAGTGCTGATCCATTAGTCCCAGTCTGCAATCTGAAAATACACTAATTCTGCCCACTCTGCTTCCTGTATAGTAACCAATCCTCTTATTATATTACCCCAAACCCATGACTCCATAAACTTTAGTGAGACACCGCAGCTCATTTTGGAAATCTAGGTTTACTATACCTGCTAAATATTACTGGAATTTGGAGATTGCAGCTATTGGGAAAGATTGAAAAGGTTAAGGTTTCTATCCTTATGAACAGGAGAGATGTGGGGAGAATAATGTTTCCACATGTAGACGATACCAAAACCTGATGCCACAAATACAAGACAGTTAGCCAATAATGATCCATTTAGGAAATAAGGAGAAACATATGTACTGGAATATTGCATTTAAAATACAGGATTTGCCATTACTGAAAATGGTCCAAGACAAGTAGTTTAGGTGCTTTCAAAAGGAAACTAGATAGAGGAAGTGTGAAAGAATGGATATGGTGAAATACTGATATCTAGTAAGTACATGGGAAGGGAAATCATGATTCTTGTGTGGAGTAGCAAAATAGGTGGATTGAGTAGCTGTGGTGATGCTATATATTGTGCATGATTCAATGTGTCTGCCCATAAAATACAAACAGGTTGACTGGCCCCAAATTAGGCAAAAAAAAATTGACAAGTCAGATTATTCACCGGAGTACAGCTCTGGCTTTGAAATATAGAATCTACTTAGTTTAGTTGGTCACTAGTTCAGAAGGTTCTGGGCTAATGCACCACTTGAGATCTGAACCTCAATCTTGAATAGCACTTTAGAGAATTATTGTGAAAATATACTGAACAACACATTATTAAATGAAAATTACAGTTATAAAATGTAAAATTTCACATGGTTATACTTCAAAAGTAACAGTTCTTCTGCTATCTTGGCTAATATTCCTCTTAATCAACGTGGATTAATCATTCATTAATTTCTTTTATTTCCTCTTGTGAGTGCAATTCATGGAAATTCACTAGCTGGGAAGAGCTTTAGGGGTATAAATAATGAAAAATCCTTAATGCTGGATGCGATACATTTTTGATGGCAATCATACTGAAGTCTACATAAGAGATCAAAGTTATTCTATAACAAAGAGGAATATGGAACTTAATACATTTGCTACCTCCAAATTACTTTATCATTCAGTTCGATTATATCGACCAAAACATTTAGAGGTTAGTTTCTTAATTAAGAAAATCGAATAGACTTACAAGTTCAAGACATAAACGATGCCCATAAGCAGCTGCATAATGCACTGCATTATAGCCCTGTTTATCTCGAATTCCAGGATTTGCATCATTGCGGAGCAGATACTCCAGGCACCTGAACATGGAGAAAAAATTAATGAGTTGAGTGAACACCAACACTTCACCTTAAAAAGCACATGCAAGAATATTGCGTTTCCATACAATAAAAGCAGAGAATATTGAAAGTTTCATCAGGCAGCATTTGAGTTGACATGAGTTGATATTTCAGTTGAAAACGAGTTAACATTTCAGGTCAATGACCTTTTATTAGATTATTTATTCATGGAAAGTTCAGGAATTTTTAAGTTTTGAGTTGTACAGAAAGCACATTTAAGCACTGACTAATGTTGTTGGTGAGGTTTAAAAAATATATTTGGTCATAATGCAATGAAAATACTACTGTAATTGATAAGCATTTCACTGGACTATATTTTGTGCCATAATGGGCGTCAACCCTCTCAACTCTCGATGTCTTTGCAGACTTAGAAATTAAAGAAACTGACAATGACTCGATGCACTCCCTGTAGATTACTCCTTACATCCTCTTCAGTGGCTGTTCCATGTGTTAAAATATTAATCCTAATTTCAATCTCATCTCAACAGGTTCATGTCGTTGGGGATTATTAAGGTTTCATTTAACAACAGCAGTACTAACAACCACAGAGCCAACTGTAACAAGACATATTACTATATTAAGTTACAGATAGGAAAGTCTTTAACTGTGTACCTCAGACATCGCTTTTATTTTTTGGATAACTTCTGCTTTAGTAGCTTTCAACTGAAAACCATTTCAATCTGTCACTTCCCCAACCAAGCCTATCCTCCCAAAACATTTTGAATAAATACCAAAAACAAAAAGAAAGAGAATCTTACTTATTTTAACAATGGATAGCAAACTACAAATTAGCAAGTAATCTGAAATAAAAACAGGAAGTTCTGGAAATACATAACATGCCCGACAGCATCAGAGGCAAGAAATAATGTTTCAAGTTGCATATTACTCCACTTCAAAACTCTAGAACTTTTGTTTTTATTTCAGATCTTCAACATTCACAATATTTTGTTTTTATTTAAGTTCTCCGAAGAACTGCTCAATACCATTCTTTCCTGCGGTATCCATTAGCTTTGCTCCACAGCTTCTCCAAGGTAGGTTTCCTCCAGTGGCTCGCACTGATCTGAAAGTGTGTGCTAGATTACCTCCAAATTTTACTGCATTTCCCATTGCTTACCCATACTTAACTTTAAACTGGCTTTCTGATAAATCACATGTGTTGCACAGGAAGTCTCATTACAGATGTCTGATACACCATCAAGGTACACTCATATGATGTCATCACTTTATTGTGGCATGTGATTTAGTGGTACAAAGCTCAGTCTCCATCTTACTGGGCTGTGTTCTTTTGGAGTATGGTGTGTTGAGGGAAGTGTGCTACAGTACAGCAGCAATCATTTCATGTCATGAGGACAAGCTCAGAAGTAAACATCAGTAGCTACTTACAAAATAATCATCACTGAAAGTCAGCGATCCAGTAAAATAAAGAAATGAATATGTGCTGTATTCTACTTCAAAGAAATAAATGCCATAGATCTTCAACAAATAACTTCCAGATCATTAGTATTTATCAAAAAAAAAATCAGGGACATTATGAATAAAATTCACAAATCTCCTGGATTTTAATTTCTTCCTTGCCTACAATGGTATAAAACAAATCTTACATCATTTCATGTTTATGTTAGCTTTTCTTGAGACCTGTTCTGAAGCAGGATACAAAGCCCTGCATAGGTTACACCCAGCGTACGGAGAGTGTGAGGGTACCACACTTTGGGAAAGATACATTAGAGTTAAGTCACAAATCAGTCATGATCTCACAGAATGGCTGAACATGCTCAGGGATCAACTCTCTCACTTCTGCTCCTATGACACCCTGCAGTCTTCCCAAGACACAAGACTGGTTTCTTATCTTCTTCTCTGAATTGCTGTATACCAAATTTCAATCATTGATTCCTGAGCCAATACAGACTCCAATATGCATCAATATCGCAGACTTGTCCTCAAGTACTTAGCTCACAAACAGCTGCTATTATTTTATCCTCCACAAGATGGGGCTTTAATCTTTAAAAAACAATACTACAAAACTTGTTTTTGTTATTTGCTACAGAGGTGGTGATTGAAATTCACCCAAGCAAACTCAACCATAAACAAAGTGGAAACTAGATTTTGAAAGGGAAGGCAAGACTTAGCAAATGAAATCTCATAAATTGGTTTTAAACCATCAATGAGGCCACATCAGAAATTGGAAATAATGAATCAGGAGGTTGAAGTTAAACACTTTTGAAATATTGACAAATCCACTGTACCTAACATGTTGCCCTACATTGAATTAGGTAGGTAACATAGCATAGAAAGAGATCATTCAGGTCAATATGTACAGGGTGTAAGTGAGGACGGCAGATGCTGGAGGTCAGAGTCCAAGAATATGGTGCTGGACAGCACAGGTGGTCAGATATATCCAAGCAGTAGGAGAGTCGGCATTTTGAGCATTCCTGATGAAGAGCTTATGCCCGAAATGTCAATTCTCCTGCTCCTTGGACACTGCCTGACTGGCTGTGCTTTTCCAGCACCAATTCTTCAACTTGCACAGTTCGGTGTTTATACTCAATTCACAAATCCTCCCATCTAAACCTATTTATTATTACAACTATTTATTCCTTTCCTTCATATGCTCGCAGCAATCCTCTTAAATGCACCTATACAATCATTTCAATCTCTCCCTACTATTACTAAATGCTTCACTTGAACTCCCTATTGGATTTTTAATGACCATCTTGTACTGATGGCAATAAAAGGACTGGTGTAACATTTCAACATTTCTAGCAAACTTCAATCAGTAACCCCAAAGCAAGAATCATACCCCTGTCAAGAAGACAGATATGAAGACTCGGAAGCTATTACGGACTTAGAAATACTCTATGCACTCAGATGTCAAACGAAAGCATTTTGTTCTTGAACTCTTAAAACCCATTTCTTGAAAAACAATTCAATCATCTAATTTTAAATGTAAATTAAGCTGGCCTTTTGAACTTTACAACTAACTTTACAACTAGCAAGTTAACAAACAGTCAAAAGGAAACTTGTCATTCACCTCACAATTTGTGTGGTAAAATACATTTACATTTTGGAGTTAATGTTTAAGAAAGTGAGTTAAAATTATGTTGTTGGAGTCAAAATAAAAGCAGTTCAACACACTGATATATAATACAGTAAGCTAACAGCAATAAAGCAAATGACTCAGTCAGTCATAACAATGTCGGGCTTCAAATATTTCTATGGACCAGGAAAGACAGATTTCACAATAGGACATCAATACTCACAAAACTACCATTTCCACAACACCAGCATAAAATCATCCTTAAAACCCAGCTTGCACACAAAGTAGCTATTATATTACAGAAAGTCAAATCAAACTGCTGGTTTATCTACAGGAACTTTTGAAGAGGCAATTAGAAAATGCGAAATGTACAACCAACTTGGTACATTGCTCCCAGGCATCCTAAAATCTCATGAAGGAATCAGTTTGAATTGACCTAGTACAAGCATGATATTTTGTGTTGAACTGAAACTGATTTGCAATTAAAAAATACTGCAGTTTGCACAATAATTTTATGCAAATCTCTGTTGCACTTTAGACAAGATGTTCAATCAAGCATTCAGTATTTTCAAATACAAAACAGTAAACCACACATTTTTGAAGACGTTTTGCGTTAAAGGGAAAAGTACAATATAAATAATGAAATAATTTCTACATGTTTGGGAAGCACACATGACAAGATATTTAAAATGGTAGGAAATAAGAGTGGAAACAGTGCAGACCTCCAAACTATTGAGGGCGGCACGGTGGCACAGTGGTTAGCACTGCTGCCCCACAGCGCCAGAGACCCGTGTTCAATTCCCGCCTCAGGCAACTGTGTGTGTGGATTTTGCACATTCTCCCTGTGTCTGCGTGGGTTTCCTCTGGGTGCTCCGGTTTCCTCCCACAGTCCAAAAAAATGTGCTGGTTAGGTGAATTGGCCATACTAAATTGCCCGTGGTGGTAGGTGAAGGGGTAAATATAGGGGAGTAAGTCTGCGTGGGTTGCTCTTCGGAGGGTCGGTGTGGACTTGTTGGTCGAAGGGCCTGTTTCCACACTGTAAGTAATCTAATAGCAGCTGCCAATAAAAACACAAATTGCCAAAAAAAAGGAGTGCCTTGTGACACAACAGGAAGACAGAAAAACTCAAAAATGAAGGTGAATTATTTTGTTCATCTGTTATTATTGATGGGCTTTTAAGGTTAATTTTTCAAATTATTTTACAAATTGGGAGGATTAGTTGATAAGAGGTCAGATGAAATACTATGCAGAGAAATATGAAGTAATGTACTTTCAGAAATTAAGGAATTATAATGTCTTTTTACAGTTATGCCATTTACAAAGCGGAGATTTAAGGGTTCAGATACATAAACTTTCAAAAGAAAGACATGATAAATTGATAATCTGTTCAGGCGTATCCAGTCTCCAATTATCTGGAGACTGAAAGATCTGGGCCATCTGCCTTAGTAAGGATATCAATAGCATGGAAAGGACATATCAGAGGTCTGTTCTAGGATACTAGAAAGAGAGGCTTTGAAATATTAACAGAAATGTAAGAGAAATTATGTTAGAGATGCTCAAGACATTTTGATAATAAATAGTCTAATGAACAGATTTTATTGTCTATCTAAACAGCAAAATAAAAGAAGCAAAGGAGTATTTATGTATTTTTAAAGGTGTTAGCACACAGAACATTCTTAAATGCAATTGTGTTTTAAGTGGTGTGGGGCAATATTTGAATACATTATTAAGTATTCAGAAAAAAGGAAAGGTAATGGGACTAAGCATCGAGTTGTTTCCCACATTTGGCAAAAAAAAAGGAATAAGGAGTCCAAGCTGGATAACCTTTACAAATCACAATGAAATATTTAATAACTGATCAATCTGGGAGCTCAAGATCATTAAGAACTTAGTCTGATATCTCAGTATCATTGTAGTTCAAATTATCCAAACAATTTCTGCTATAAAATGCTACCATTGTACATTCCATTTTCCCTTTGAATTACTGTGTTTCACAAACCCACAATCCAAGCAACTAAACTTAAATGAAAAGAGATGAAATTCAAAATACTTTGAGGAAAAAGAAAGAAAATGACATTATTTAACCTTGATTTGTCCCTTCCAAAGATCCATCAGTTAAAAATTATATAAACCTTCAAAAAATAACTTTGCAAACATATTTTCCAATTTCTAACTAGCATTCAAAAATGCTCAACATTTATAAAACTGGTAGCATTAGTGTATGTTTTAGGGAGGGGTAGGGGTCTCTTCTATATCTTTCCCCTCTCACCCTAAACCTATGCCCTCTAGTCTGGACTCAGGGAAAAGACTTTGCCCATTTACCCTATCCATGCCCCTCATAGTTTTATAAACCTCAATAAGGTCACCCCTCACCCTCTGCAGGGAATGAATAATTGCTGCCTCAAGTGGCAGAATATACAAAGGAACCTTGATTATCTGGCATTTGATTATCCAAATGTCGGATTATCCGGCAAAATCACAAGGTCCCGATGCTTGGCTAAACTGTTATCCAGCATTCGATTATCCAGAATTCAACTAATCAAACAAAATACCCCCCACCCATGTCCATCAGATTATCAAGGTTCCTCTGTATACAAATAAGGATCAAAAAGATTTCCTACCATTTCCAATTTGCCTGCCATTACTTACTTTCCATCTGTATCTGATGCTGCTGCATAGTGAAGTGGTGTGCAACCTCTTTCATCAAGGTCATTTACACTGGCTCCAGATCCCACAAGAGCAAACAGGCACTGGTAGTTGCAGTTCGCAGCAGCATAATGCAGTGAGGTCCTTACAAGAATAGAAAAAAAAATCAATAAATATCTTTCTACTTGGTTATTATTTTTAGCTACATCATGATTTAAAGTTCCATTAACTGCCTTGTCATATTTTTGTTTCATTCCTTTTTCATGAAGGCAGTGATTTTTGTTTGGATACAGCTCTTGTCAAACACCTTGTCCAAGTAAGCAGTTAAAATTTTTATTTAACCTATTTTTCTTATCAACCTGTTCAGAGGTGTAATAACACAATTTAGTAGCAGGCATGTGCAACATTTTAAATACCATCAGCTTAGCTTAACTCTATCATGAATTAATTTCTGTACTTAAGAGTCATAGAGTCATAGAGATGTACAGCATGGAAATAGACCCTTCGGTCCAACCCATCCATGCCGACCAGATATCCCAACCCAATCTAGTCCCACCTGCCAGCACCCGGCCCTTATCCCTCCAAACTCTTCCTAATCATTTACCCATCCAGATGCCTCTTAAATGTTGCAATTGTACCAGCCTCCACCACTTCCTCTGGCAGCTCATTCCATACCCATACCACCCTCTGTGTAAAGAAAGTTACCCGTTAGGTCTCTTTTATATCTTTCCCCTCTCACCCTAAACCTATGTTTGCTAGTTCTGGACTCAGGGAAAAGACTTTGCCTATTTACCTTATCCATGCCACTCACAATTTTGTAAACCTCTATAAGGTCACCCCTCAGCCTCTGCAGGGAAAACAGCCCCAGCCTGTTCAGCCTCTCCCTATAGCTCAAATCCTCCAACCCTGGTAACATCCTTGTAAATCTTTTCTGAACCCTTTCAAGTAAGACTTATGTCATAATGACATCTCATTGCATGAGAAAGCAAGCACAGAGGTTTGTGTAATGGGTCTTGGAAGTAGTTTCATAAATATAATGAGGGAGAGTGGGGCCAGCAGCTTCATGAACATTGCAAATGAGAGAAACTTGGGATAGTAGCTTCATGTGATTGAACAAGAGAGGGTGCAGAGGAGATTTACCAAGATGTTGCCAGGGCTACAGGGTCTGAGTTAAGAGGGAAGATTGGGTAGGCTGGGGTTGTTTTCCTTGAAGCAGCAAAAGTTGAGAGTGGAACCTAACAGATGTGTCTAAGACTATGAAACAAGGGAGGAAATTTGGGAAAATGGGGTAAATCAAAGAGTACAGATAAGCTAAGAGAGTAAGCTATTAATGTGGGAAATTTACAAAGTAGGACAGGAAGGGATAGAGAGTATAGATCTAAGAGTAACTCAGCAGGTAAAACTTCAAGTATGAAAAATAACAAAAGAAGAAAACTTGAAATTCTGTAACTGAATGTGCGATCAAAACAGAACAGATAAACCGATAGAACAAATCAAGGCAAAGTAGTATGAGTTAATTGCTATTACGGCTGCAGGATGATATTCATTCGGGCCTGAATACTAAAACCATATACCTTTTATGAAAGGGAAATCAGGTTTAACCAATGTATAGGAGTTCTTTGAAGGAGTAACGTGCTGTGAAGGGAAGGCACTGAATTTAGTGTACTGTATTTAGATTTTCAAAAGGCATTTGATAAAGTGCTAACAACAAAGATCATTACAGAAAACAAAGCTCATGATTTAAGGGTAATACACTTGCACATATAAGAGATTGACTAGTTAACAGGAAACAGACAGGAGGCATAAATAGATCATTTTCTGGTTGGAAAGTTCTAATAACTGATGCACCACAGGGGCCAGTGCTGGGGCCTCAATTCTACAACTTGTATAAATGATTTGGAGGAAAGAACTAAGAAATGGCTGCTATATCTGCTGTTATTCAAAGACAGATAGGAAAGAAAGTTGTGAAGAAGACAGGAGAAGTTGACAAAGGGATAAAGATAGGCTAGGTGAGTGGACAAATACTTAGTAAATAGAGTACAATGTGGGAAAATGTGAAATTGTACATTTTAGCAGGATAAATATTTAAAAAAACACTATCTCAAATGGATAGCAGGATTTGAGTATGCAAATGCACAAGTTGCAAAAGGTCAGAAGGGAATGGAGCATTAAAATAGTGAAGTTTTGCTAAAACTGTAGGTAGTAGTTAGACCATAGCAAAAGTTACTGTCCCTAGCTTCAGTCCCATTATCTACTGAACTTAGGTGGCTATTACAGGCAGTCTAAAGAAGGTTGAATAAGTTGGTCCCAGGTATGGTGGGATTTTCTTATGAGGAGCAGTTGAGTAGGTTGGGCCTGTACTTATTGGAGGTTAGAAGAATGAGAGGCAACATTATTGAAACATATAAGATTCTTAGAAGGGCTTGACAGGGTAGGTGCTGATTAGATTCCCGACAGTATGGAAGCAGGCCTTTTTAGCCTAACAAGTCCACACCGACCCTCCGAAGAGTAACCCACCCAGACCCATTCCCCTATCCCATACTTACCCCTGACTAATGCACCTAACACGATGGACAATTTAGCATGATCAATTCACCTGACCTACACACTTTTGGATTGAGAGAGGAAACCAAAGCACCCAGAGAAAACCCACACAGACACATCTCATTCGCCCGAGGTGGGAACCAGATACCTGGTGCTGTGAGGCAGCAGTGCTAACCACTGAGCCACCATACCGCCCCCATACTGAAAGATTGTTTCCCCATGTGAGACTGTCTCGGAGGGTACGAACCCAGGGTAAGGAGTATTATTAGGTATTTACTAATAGCAACTTTGTAATATTTTGCCTCATTTCACATTCCTTGCTAAACTTTTATCAAGAACGAACAATAAATTAATGGTCCCATCTTCTTTTAACTAACAGGAATTAATCCTGTCCTTAAATCCTGCCATGGTATATTGTTCAGATTCCCATGCTAATAATTTATCCCTCTAGTATAGTCATTGCATATATAAACAAAGAGACTCAAATTTCATCTTTTAATTGTGTCATGAATCCTCAAGTCCAGATTGCCTGACACATTCAACTGTGAATTAACAGAAAAAGTGATGGCTCCACAAATACCCATGACCATTACCATCCAGAAGGGCAAAGTCAGCAGATTATATGGGAAGACCACACCTGCAAGTTCCCCACCAACCCACTCACTATCCTGACTCCTGTCACTGGGTCAAAGTTTTGGAATTTCCTCTCTAATAGCATTGTGAGTCTAACTAACAGGACAGACACTATAGCAATTCAAGAATGCAGCTCATTATGTTTTACTCATGGGCAGCTGGGACAGGCAATAAATGCTGGCCAGCCAGTAATGCTCACATGCCATGAGTGAATAAAAACATATAGTTCTTTAGATCTGATTTTTTTCACACCTGTGAAAGATAATCCTAATTTCTTTCCTCATCTTCCTTTAAATAAATTTCATTCAGTCATCAGATTGCATGAAATGAAATTAGCTGTTATTAATAATTAAGTGATTACAGAACTATCAATTCATGCAAAATGGATGTTAAAGAAGCAGGTGCAGAGAATAATAAAGTATACCAAATGTAATCAATAATTTCAAATAAATAGTTCACAAATATCAATGGGATATGTAACAAAGTGGGCGGCACTGTGGCACAGCGCCAGAGACATGGGTTCAATTCCCGCCTCAGGCGACTGACTGTGTGGAGTTTGCACATTCTCCCAGTGTCTGCGTGGGTTTCCTCCGGGTGCTCCAGTTTCCTCCCACAGTCCAAAAATGTGCAGGTTAGGTGAATTGGCCGAGCTAAATTGCCCGTAGTGTTAGGTGAAGGGGTAAATGTAGGGGAATGGGTCTGGGTGGGTTGCACTTCGGTGGGTCGGTGTGGACTTGTTGGGCAGTGTTGCCACACTGTATCTAATCTAATCTAAAACAAAATCAGCATTCACTTATTTTGAAAAAAATATTCTTAGGAATAATGTTTCTTCCAGTTCTTCCTCAAATGTGTAAGAACGGGGGAGAAATTAAATTGTATATTACATTTGTAATTCCTTCTTGAGAGAACATTGAGAGATGTACTCAGATGATGGACTTGTGTATTGATTAAATGTCATTTGCAAAAATTACAAAAGGTCAGAATTACCATGGTGAGGAAAATAACTAGCAAGTATACATCATATCAGTCAGTTGATCTTCTCCTATTTTGATACTTAGTTATCAGTCTCCTGCATAGGTCCCAGACCTCTCATCTTTTCAATCTCAGTCGCTTTCTTGCCTCAAGCTCAAGGGGAGTCTACCATTCCTGGGTGCAGGTCGAGAGCACTGGTAATCTGTCTCTCTGGACATTGAAAGCAGCAGGGATTATAGACAAGAGAAATAAATTGAATGAAAGCCATTGCTCGGAAGGAGTTGAATAGCTATGCAACTGTGCATGTGTAAAGCAAAGATGGCCCTTTAAATCATTGCAGTGAAGTAGAAGAGGGGTGGTGTGGTATAAAATCAGATTTTGATATAAGGGAAATCAATTGAGCAAACCTCAACTACATAGGTGACTGATCAAACGTAACAGAGAAAATGAGATACGTGATTCCATACTTAAATCAAATCACAATATGAGGACTCCAGTAGGTAAATGAGACAATTAATAAAACACCCAAACTCTTTTGAAAAGTAGTAGTATGACACATGCTAGCAGTAATATCAACTTATTTGAAATTTGAAGGAAACAAAAAAAAAAACCAAGGAAATGAGAAAACTGATGTCTGATAGAGGACTATGCAATTAAAACAAAAAGAGGAAGGCTGATAGTCAAATGTTCTTGCTCATCTGACCAATTTCTACTTATGACAGAACCATGCAGAAAAACAGAACTGAGGTTCTTAATAAGTTACATTTGTTTCAAGTAAAGGAGGAAGATATTTTTGCTGATAACTGGGAATCATCCTGTCCTCATAGCAGCTGAGATAATAAAGTCATGAAAGACACTGATTTGTTTCCTCTATACAAGCACAGATCTGGACACTAAACCTGATGTCAATGTGTGTGCAATTTTCAAAGAACAGTTACATAGCAACTTAAATATTATACACAGATATACTTAATTTCTTTATATCTTGCTTTAAACAGTTTAATGTATGTGACAGCGAACTGGAAATACTGGGAAAATTCCATTGCAAAAGATGCGCCTTATGTATCAAGCAATCATGACTTCAAGCACCATATTCAGAAGTTCTAATGTTTCCTTTCATTTATTCTTGAGGGAAATAAAATCACAAGCCCTCTTCTGAAGAGCCAGAAGCACTTGTAATACATTGAGTATACTAGTATTAAATGGGTGATCATGAATGTAAAGGAATATCAAGTTCTCTTCTGTGAAGCAGAAAACCTAACTTCAGGACAATAAGACCACCTGAATTAAAAGTGTGTCCCAATGTACTAAAATAAACAGAATTACAGAGAGGTGCTACTAAGATATTACGAAAATAGCCCAGCAAAACAGTATTAGCAAATAGGACCTAAAGTCCCATGCTAACAGCAACCTCAGTTCATTTGAACGTAAAAAGAAACCAAAAATAAAACCCAGTATGAGGAAATTTGAACCAAAAGTAAGATCGGGTAGCTATAATGAGGCAGACACACCTACATAATCTTTTCCTGGAAAAGTCCTTTATATGAATTCTAAATTCTACACTTAGCTGCTTAATGAATTATTCTAGAAATCAGTTTCATCTCTTACCGTCCAAATTTATCTTTTTTGTTGAAATCAGCTCCACTATTAAGCAACAGATTCAAACATTCCAGATTTCTGGAAAATAATATACAGAAAAACTAAGTTGTAAAACTATATTCAAATTCCGCACACATACTGATCGCACTTTAAATAACAATCATTAACTGTACAAGCACAATTGTTTCTAGCAAGTATAACAGTTGCCTGTGTTGCCATTACCAATTATTACATGAGGATTCTAGGGAAAAAGAAAGTCACTAAAGCATCACTTTCTTTTAAGATTCCAGGTCTAATAGGTTTTGAAACACCCTTTTCTCCCTGATGGGATACAGCTCTATGGGATCAAACTTAGAAATGTTAGCAAGAGAAGAACTTTGTTAATTATTCAAAAGACATGACATTGATTAAATCAGATGACCTAAACTTGGGGACATGGAATCAGTATTGTTATATGCGAATAGGATGGCATTTTGAATAAATTAAATGGCAATAATTATACTCTACATTAAAGCAGCCTCAATGCTAGGTTGTAACAGAGGGATTTTTGCAGTAAATGTACACAGATC
Organism: Chiloscyllium punctatum; assembly: GCF_047496795.1. Classification (NCBI taxonomy): domain Eukaryota; kingdom Metazoa; phylum Chordata; class Chondrichthyes; order Orectolobiformes; family Hemiscylliidae; genus Chiloscyllium; species Chiloscyllium punctatum. Next base: position 66,138,495 of record NC_092746.1, read on the forward strand.
TTTAATGACAGAACATATGGACTGGTGGGGCTGAATGGTCTGTTTCCTAGCTGTAATTTCTATGTGGTTCAAACAGGCACTCTGTCTAAATGGCCAATATCCATAATTAAATCAGAACAGGGTGATTCCCTCAGCAAGAATTGCTGAATTGAGATCACGAGTGGGAATTCTATCTACGTCCCTCTTGAACTACAGCCAACAAAACAACCTATTTTTGTTCTGGTTAAAATCAGACTGTTGAGCACAGACCAGAGATCAAAAACGATAGCTTGATACACTCATGTGTGACTTAATAACTCAGTCATTGGGAAACCACCCTTTCACAAGATATTCAGACTATTTCTAGAATTTGCAGAATGAATTTCAATGTCTTTAAGGTTAAGACTATTTTTGCGCAAGTATAACCTCCTAATACGGCAAAGGTATTTAACAGGAATAAACAGCAAAATGGTATACAGCAAGATGTCTTAATAAATGCTTTCCTGATCAAGGTCATGTTTGACAGCAGTACTTCATTTAAATTTTCATTGTAATTAGCCAGTCTCCCACACAGATAATGGTGCTAGTTACTTGTAGGTTCCAACTGCTGCTCTGAGAGCCATAGGGATATAATTATGATCACGACAGTACTGTTGAGGGTTCAGTGCTATTGACTCAAAAAGCACAAGGTCATTACTCACCCTCCAGCAGCAGCCGCATGAAGACAGGTCCTGCCAAATTCATCTGGGGTGTCTATATCAAAACCTGTGCAATGAATAAGATGTTTGTGAAACTATAAAAGGAATCCATCCATTCTGCCAAACTGTTACAAGAATTTTTAAAGCTGTAACCAGTACATGCAGACTTAACATAAACTGAAAGTAACTGTTTTTGCATTGTTAAACAACACAGAAAATTGACCACACCAAATCTTTGAAACAATCAAGTGACAACTCCTATCCATACATGACTGATAGTCTGGTACAAGCAGTCCCCAGGTTGCGAATGGGTTCTGCTCTGGAGTCTGTTTGTCTTGCATTGTGTTCAACTTGCAATGTAAAGCATCTGTTCATAAGTATAAGAAATGTTCATATGTCAAGTCTTTAAAATTACATCCCTGTATGGGATCATGTTCGCAAATTGCATTCACTTAACATAATCTAACATTTTGTCACAACTTTTAATAGAATTTTGAGAGATTAGGGTAGTGATGTTATCACTTGTCTCAACTTTAGAAAGAAAATGATTTATATTAAGGTAAATCAGTATACGATAATTGTTCCAGTGAAGAGGATATTATTTTCACGAAATTCCCAATTTATAATGGCAAGGAAGTGATAATACCAAGTTCCTGCAGTCCATTAACTTGCTTACATAACACAAGAAATTCAAAAGCATTAAGTATTTGCATTACATACAATAATCAGCCATACTTGCTCATACATTTTATCTTTGTATTTATCTTTTATTTTAATCCACCTTTATGTTACATAATAACCAAAAAAGTGCACGCAATTTTGGAGTGTGGAAGCCTAAGAAAGATAAATCAGGTAAGAGTAAAGGGTGCAGATGTTTCAGTTGGTTCATGATTTTTCACCATAAAATGATCACCCGTTCATTCTTGAATCAACTGTTGTGTGCTGAAACAGAATTAAGGATCCAATACACAACAATAAACAAGATGATTTCTTTGTTTTTCAATTGCCCAGCGGGCAGCTGAAAGTCAACCACTTTGTTGTTGGTCTGGAGTCACACATAGGCCAGACCAGGTAAGGACGGCAATTTCCCTCCCTAAAAAGACATTAGTGAACCAGATGGGTTTTTCTGACAACTGGCAATGTCGCAATTAGATTCCCAATTCCAGATATTTATTGAATTCAAATTCTACCTTTTGCCCTGGTGGGATTTGTACCCGGGGTCTGTGGAACATTACCTGAGTCTCTGGATTAATCACTAGGCCTTTGCCTCCCCTTAGGGGGAGATTACCAGAGCATTGGAATTTTGTTTTCAAGAAATGGGATCTTGGTTAGGTAGGCCAATGGGCTGAGGAGTGGCAGATAGAGTTTAATTTAGATAAACGTGAAGTGCTGCATTTTGGAAAAGCAAATCAGAGTAGGACTTACACTTAATGGTAAGGTCCTAGAGAGTGTTGCTGAACAAAGAGACCTTGGAGTGCAGGTTCATAGTTCCTTGAAAGTAGAGTCGCAGGTAGATAGGATAGTGAAGGCGGCGTTTGGTTTGCTTTCCTTTATTGGTCAGAGTATTCAATACAGGAGTTGGGAGTTCATGTTGTGGCTATACTGGACATTAGTTAGGCCACTTTTGGAATATTACATGAAATTCTGGTTTCCTTCTTATCGATGTTGCTGAACCTGAATAGGTTTGGGCCGTTTTCCCTGGCGCGTCGGAGGCTAAGGGATGACCTCATACAGGTTTATAAAATCATGAGGGACATGCATAAGATAAATAGACAAAGTTTTTCCCTGGGGTGTGGGAGTCCAGAACTAGAGGGCATAGGTTTAAGGTGAGAGGGGAAAGATATAAAAGGGACCTAAGGGGTAACATTTTCACGCAGAAGGTGGTGTATGTATGGAATGAGCTGCCAGAGGAAGTGGTGGCGGCTGGTCCAATTGCACCATTTAAAAGGCATTTGGATGGGCGTATGAACAGGAAGGGTTTGGAGGGATATGGGTCAAGTGCTGGCAAATGGGACTAGATTAGTTTAGGTTATCTGGTTGGCATGGTCGGGTTGGACCTAAGGGTCTGTTTCTGTGCTGTACATCTCTATGACCCTAAATGGTAATGCACACAGATCATGTGTTAGAAAGTCATCTTGTGCAGTGGCATACAACTGGCATTATTAGATAAGTGCTGGCTATATGCCAATGGAATTAAATATTATTTTATTAAACATTATATTGTTTGCTACTGATCTAATATTTTGCATCACTGCCTGAAGTGAATTTCTATCCCCATATCTGGTGTATCTCAAAATGTCTTTGCTTCATGAGCCAGCAGTAGGGAATGGCCAGACAGGGAGTAGAGACTAAATAATTATTCTCACTAGGGTCTGATCACAAAGTTAAACTTTTAGCTACAAATTAATTATAAATACCTGAGGACAACAACTTTCGACAGCAATCAGAAAACCCACTTAAGGCTGCTAGATGTAGTGGAAACATTCCGTGGACACCCCGACTAGAGGGGAAGAAACAGAATTGTGAAATGCTTTTAAGTTATTCATCATCACATTACTCATGGAATCAATAAATACAAAAATTCTAATCAAGAAAACAATCTTTTTGGCAGAATCAGAATTAGTTACAGCATTAAAAATTGCCATTCAAATTTCAAATTCCATCGTGTCAACAAATGCTTTAAATTACTGTACACTGACTTTTTGCTCTATCCCAATAGTTAGCCACTCTCTTCTATTGGGCAAAAGATAGCAAACAAAGTTTGAAAACACAACAGATTTAAGAACAGCTTCTTTCCCGCTGTTATCAGACTAATGAATGGACCTCTTATATTATCTTTGATTTGTCTCTACATCTCTGTAGCTGTAACACTACATTCTGTATTCTGTTCTGTTACCCTGAAGCACTTATGTAAAATATGATTACTCTGGTTAGCACACAGAACAATACTTTCCACTGTATCTCAGTACATGTGACAATAATAAATCAAATATATGTTGGCAAAATGTATAAATTAAAACAGAAAAAAAGGATGACTAGATGTACACTACTCAACACACAGCTGAAGATTAATAAACAATTGGAGAAGTAACAACTTGTCCTTAACCTGTGGAGGAATGAAATCTCAGCATTCACTTCTTAGATCATCTTGCTTACTGCCTCAATTGCTGGCAACAATCAATATATATGAAGTGCCATGGATACCTCTATATACAATTCTGAAAAGTAACTTTTTTCTTCAAGGGTAATAAACCTTGCAGAAATAGCAGTCCAAGCAATCCTCAGTAAATAGCACCTCCAAATATCTTTGACTTCAGAAACATAGAATTGATAATTTAATGAAATCACCTGGCATAGGAAGTGGGTTGGTACTTTGACATTTTTCTTACTTGTTGGATTGCATCTATTTTCTATATTCTGAAATTCCCTTAAATGTCTGATACTGTTCCTATAAATCTATCCTTTGACTTAATTTGACAATTCACTTCAGTGAATTTTGCTTTCATGCTCTCACAACTGTTTTTATTGAAATTCTTTAAAAATCTTGCACCTAGGCTTTGCTCATTCAAACTGAATACAAAATTCAGTCATGGTTGCTATTACTTAGTAGCACCTTCACTGTGGCATCAATAATTAACCCACTCTCACTGTACAACACCTGGCCTGGTATAGCCTGCTTTCCAGTCAGCGACTGAGCATGTTGTCCTGAGAAGCTATCTTCAATAAATTCTATGAGTCTTCATTTAGACTACCTTTGCTCACCTGACTTTTCCAACTGATACATAGATAGAGTCTCCCACGACAATCGTTGTGCCTCTCTCATTTCTTCCTTTATTTTGTTTCTGCTCATGGCCCGATACACCACTCCCACAGAGACTTCTTGCCTTTATCATTTCTCATCTGTTTCCATATCTTGGTTTCCTGAACTTAAGAGTTCAATTCTTGCAATTATGCTACTTACCAGAACTATCCCACAATCTTTACTTAGGAGAAAGTGAGGACTGCATGTGCTGGAGATCTGAGTCAAGAATGTGGTGCTGGAAAAGCACAGGTCAGGCAGCATTCGAGCAGGCTTATGCCCGAATTCCTGATGAAAGGCTTATGCCTGAAACGTCGATTCTCCTCATCCTTGGATGCTGCCTGACCTGCTGTGCTTTTCCAGCACCACACACTCTTTACTTACTTTCCTATAATTCCTAAATGTCCTTTATCCATCAAGATTCAGGTCCTTATTCATGTCCACCTACATCCATTGCTGTAATGGCTACCAGAATGTGCTTACTCATTTCTCTTTGCACACTCAGTTCATCAGTTCTGCTTCATGTCCCACATGTATTCACATACAAAGCCTCTAATTTTATCCTTTTACTCAGTGTAAACTCCAGTTTCATCTGTTGTTTGACTTTTAGGTTTATACTCTCTATCCATTCCTATCACTGTCCATTTATCACTTCCCATATTAAAGTCGCTACAGTCTAAGGACTATACAACTACTCTCTCTTTAAAGCGAGGCAACTTGGGCTGATTTAATCTGAGAGCCACCACATTTCAGGTGAGGGGAGAGTTTGGGATGGTGAGATGTTCATGGTAACACCAACCAGTGTGGGAACTGAACTTGCGCTGTTGATATTACTCTGTATCGCAAAACGAGCCAAATGAGCTAACCAATCCCATAGTCAATAGCTCTCCCTTTTGCTTTGACTCTACTTACAACATTTTACAGACATTCTTGGATTAATGAATGATCGGTTAGATATACTGACATGTTCTATGTATTTGTATTAAATTTACCCCCAACATGAGATGGGAGAGCCTTCAAAGTGCCAGTCCCATTTTCTGGAGGTGCTTTCCAAATTTCTCCTTTCCTTCATTAAATCTTTAAAAACTTTCCCAGAGCCTATAACTTTGATCAAAGGTTTTGTTTCTTTTCTTCATTTATGGGAAATTGGGCATTTATTGCCCATCCCTAGTTGCCCGAGAGATGGTGGTGATGAGCTGCTTTCTTGAACCGCTCCAGTCCACCTGCTGTGGGTTTACCCACAGAGGGAATTCCAGGATTTTCACACAGCAACAGTGAAGGAACGGCAATATACTGAGTGGCCTGGAGAAGAATTTGAAGTTCTGAGGAAGGGTGACTCGATGCAAAATGTTCACACTGATTTCTCTCCATAGGATAGCACAGTGGCTCAATGGTCAGCACTGAAGCCTCACATTGCCAGGGACCTGGGTTCGATTCAAGCCTCTGGCGGCTTTCCGTGTGGAGTTTTCCCCTGTCTGCATGGGTTTCCTCTGGTTGCTCTGGTTTCCTCCCACAGTCCAAAGATGTGCATGTTAGGTGAATTGACCATGCTAAATTGCCCAGTGTTCAGAGATGTGTAGGTTAGGTGCATTAGTCAGGGGCAACGCAGAGTAGTAGGGGTTTGGATGGGTTACTCTTCGGAGGGTTGGTCTGGATTTGTTGGGCCAAATGCCCTGTTTCCACCCTGTCAGGATTCTATAAATAAAAAGATGCTGCCAGACCTGCTAAATCTTTCTAGCAATTTCTATTTTTGTACTTGAAGGTGGTGGTGTTCCCATGTACCTGCTGCCCTTTACCTTCTAGATGGAAGTGGTTGTGCATTTGGACGGTGCTGTCTAGGAATCTTTAGTGGATTTCTGCAGTGCATCTTGTAGATAATTCACACTGTTGCTGCTGAGAGTCAGTGGTGGAAGGAGTAGATGCTTGTGGATGTAGTGCCAATCAAGTTGGCTCCTTTGACCTAGATCTTTACTAATTCTGTTATCTTTACTAATTCTCCCACGATACTGCCTTTTCCTTTTTACTCTTTTCCTGTTATTTTTTCTGGCGTTTTCATTTTAGAAACAGGCTGAACGATAGTTCTGTTGGAAATCACAGTGGGCAGTACGGTGGCACAGTGGTTAGCACTGCTGCCTCACAGCGCCAGAGACCCGGGTTCATCTCCCGCCTCAGGCGACTGACTGTGTGGAGTTTGCACGTTCTCCCAGTGTCTGCGTGGGTTTCCTCCGGGTGCTCCGGTTTCCTCCCACAGTCCAAAGATGTGCAGGTCAGGTGAATTGGCCATGCTAAATTGCACGTAGCGTTAGGTAAAGGGTAAATGTAGGGGTATGGGTGGGTTGCGCTTCGACAGGGCAGTGTGGACTTGTTGGGCCAAAGGGCCTGTTTCCACACTGTAAGTAATCTAGTGAAAACTTAGAAAAGCAGTGGAATTATTGCGAGTAATCTAGTCAATTGTTAAGTAGTTAAATTAAAAAGTTAAAATGAAATTCTTTCAATATTGTATACCCAACATTAGAATGAGAAATCATAGGACAGGAAAAATAAATAGTTCCCACCAAACTCAGCCATTCTGTCAACCATACATAATCCATCATCCTACGGATTCTACTGCACTGTAACCTGTGAGGGGATGTTCAAAAGAAATGTCTATAATTTTAGACCCAACTTTATTAAGAATATTAACACAGTAAGATTAACAGAGTCATTCTTGGATTTAGAATCTTATGATATGGCACAAAATTTATTAAATTGAATTTCTGTAAGAATTGCAGAAAGGATTACTCAGATGTCCACAATAGTGAGTAATACCTCCACCATGCTAGTTAGTTATTTAAAATCAGGCTAAACCCAGATCTTAGTACTCTTCTTGGCAACTTTAACCACACGACAGTCAACTTCAGACACTGAATCTGTGCTGAGCTATTTAATTGTAACCACGACAGTGGCAAAGGTACAAAATACCTCAACTGGTGGCAAAGTGAGAGACCTTGATCACTGTCCAGGTATACCTGATTGAACCACACAGAAATTTCAAATGAAGACAAACGTGGGTTCAGCTCTGACACTTCTACAGTTGAACTACCTACTGACTCTATTAAGCTCACATACAAAGGCATTTGGGCGGATACTATCTCGCAGAAAAGTCAATTACTGTTACTCACTTTGCAGTGTCTGCTCCACTGGTGATTAGAGTGTTTATAAGAAGTTCATGTCCATATCGAGCAGCTATATGTAATGGAGTATTACCATTCTTATCTTCACAATCTATTTCTGCACCTTCAGAAGAAAAAAAAATTCATGAGCGTAAATATAAATAAACATGAGACTGGTTGTTTTATTTAGTTGTAGGATGTTTCTCTATCCAGAAAATGATCACAATTCCTTCCTCATCAATTCTTCCAATTTAGCAAATTATACTCAATCTTGGCACTGTTTACCATTAGCAAAACCAAATCTCCTGATTCATACCAACAAACCAGCCTACTTTCATTTGCATATACTGCTCATCTACACTTTTACCTGTGTTCAGACTGCCTCAACTCCATTGAAACTAGTACTCATCCTTTCATCATTTCAAACCCGATTTATTTTAATCTCTCCTTACTAGTGATTCATTGCTCAGCCTCAAACTAAACTTTCCCAAAAAAACCTCTCCTACCTATGGTAAGTCTTGCTCACTACTTACCTTATCACCTATGAGCTATATTTAAACTAATGCATTAAATTTAAAATCATTATCCTTGCCTTTCAATCCCTGACAGCTTCTCTTTTTAAATCTTGTCATGCTTTAAATCCTTTGGCTTTGTGCATTGTTTAGTTCTTTGACTATCACCACGTACCTCACCATTCATGCCTCCCAGTTTCACTGATCATTTATGTCACTTCATTTTGGTCTCCCTCTGCAAATCCCAATACCTCCACTTCCTTGTTCTACGGTGCCTTGCCTTGCCAAATAGCTACCATCAGTTCTGAGGAAGGGTCACCAGACTTGAAATGTTAAATCTGATTTGTATTCACAGATGCTGCCAGACCTGTTGAGTTTTTCCAGCAACTTTTGTTTTTGTAGGTAATTAGAATTACATATTCTAATTTTATCCCATAACTCCATATCCATTGCTCCAATTCATTGAAGGTAGCTATGGTTTTCATATTCTTTTATTTCCAATCAGATCTCAAAATTGTAAGGATACAACTGTTGCCTTGCTTCAAGATTATTTTTGGCAACTAATAAATGTAAGACAACGGAAACATTTATTACCCAACTTCAAAAATATGCTTTCCTTTGGACTCATATTCTGTATAACAAGCATTATATATGCGCTTTGAAATAGTTTTAAAGCACTCCAATTGCTTCTTTTGAGAAATTAGCTTTTGCTTTTAATTTTGCTAAGGAGATTAGATTGGTGATAGCAGAAAATTAAAGAAAACATATCAGTGTCTGTTGGTCTGTTTTTCAGAGAAACCTAGCTATCATTTCTATTGCACGTCATCAATAAAGTTCTTTATTATTCATCGAGGGAATGTGACTTTGCAGATATCTTTGTGCTGTAACTTATAGTTAAGTGGTCAGGAAATACAAGCTTGTGTGTGGAAATGTCACCTAAAAATAACAATCAGAGGAGCCTTATACAGGTTGGATAGGGCAAATTATTTATTTTTCTTGAGCTATGAGTGGTTTTGGCAGCAGCAGTGGTCACTAAAGCTGGGCAAGGTATCATTCCAGTAACAACACTTGTGAAACAATTCAGAGGGGACTGCATACATAGTAAAACTAGACTTATTCACCATTGGTAGTAGTAACATTATATTTTATATCACTAAAAATCTTGCATCATTATATCATACCTTTTAAAAGGTTAGACATTCACTGTGCTTTGACCTGTAATACAGTAATGAGCCTACTATTCTGATTGCTATCACATGGCTAGCATAGATTAACCAGATATTCAATGTTTTTTCTTACAATTTTATATATTTGTATTTTTTAAAAAAAATTGACTGCAACAAATCGGTTTGCTCAACCCCTCTGTATTAATTGACCGAAAGCTTTGCCACTGACTCAGGCCCTATGTTTAATCTAGTTCTTCTGCCTTGCTGGTCTCAATTTTATAAGGAACCAATTTGTTCATCAGCTCTATACCAGATTAAAATTAAATATACAAAAAGAATAATTTAAAATGCAGAGGAAGATTATATAGACAACTAAAGTCTTGAAATGCATAATAACTGATTTAATGAATGGGTCAGTTACCATTCTGAATGATGGTCTGTGACCTTGAGAATCTGCCATGAATTGCAGTCATGTGCAATGGAGTCTTCCCATCTTTACTCTACATCAGAATTAAATGAAAATGCATTATCACTAGGCCAGCAATACATATCAACACACATAATAGCCTGTACAATCTATTTTTCCATTATCACAAATTATTTAAATATCATTTAGCATAGATAATGACCAGAAAATTGAAACTGACAGCTTATTCATTCTTTATATTGTACAGAATCAAATGTCAGCTTTTTTTCTTTAACTGTGTTATCCAGAGGGTAATCCATGTAATGTAACCATTCAACTAAAAAAGATGGTATTCAGCGATGAAGAAAGCTCAATGCGCAGTGAATTACCCATCCACAAGAGAGATTCTTAAGTAGGTCAGGTATTCCACATGAGAAGTTTCTAGGTTCTACTACACACCATTGGGACCTATATTTTGAGGTCATGTTGCATTTTACTATGAACAGATGCATATTCCTGTTAGTTTTATTTGTCTCACTTCATCCATTGCAAAAATCTCCAGTGCCTTTACATGAAAACAGACTGCTTAGATTTCACCAATAAAAACAACTTGGAGGATATTTACTGGATGTGAGCAATGCATTTAAAGAACTGACAAACCGCGCACACATTGGCCTCAGGACTAAATAATAAACAGAAATTTAAATGCCAATAACAGACAAAACCATGACATTGAACCTCCACATTAACTCTTACATTCATCATATATTCTTCAAATATTAACTACTTCTGAAAGTAAGAGTCATTGACAGAATTAAATCTACTTTATGTAAAACAATTAAGTTTAAATCTGCCTCAAAAAAAAACCCAGAAATGGCTATATCCATAAAACATGATGAAATCAAGTTGCTGTAAAAGAAAATTCAATTGAGTGGGGGGGCGGAATCCATTTACTGAATTCCTGGATTCAAATTTTTCATTGGCTTATGGTCTTAAATTGTCCAAAGAATGTAAAGCTTTCAACATCTAAACAGTCTTGGGGTTAGTATCAGAATTAAAATCAATCAAGCCTTCAGGTCTAGTAAACAAGGCCGAGATTATATGAAGTGATACAGTTCATTGGAATAATTATGGCATTATGAAATGATATGAGGAATGTCAGAGAGAAATAGCATAGAGGATCAGCCTAATCATTTCAGGATATGAAAGCTGGTCCAGGTGTCTTGATGATTTCTAATGTAACACTCTATACAGAAATAGGGAAAGGTATGACAGTCTAACAGAAGCAGCAGATAGGTTCTAGATACCGCAAGGTATATGCTTTAGGCATCTACTGGTTCTTTGGTAAACCTATCCAATTTATGCTGTTTTTTTCCCCATGATCCCATAATGTTTTCCCTTCAAGTCTATTTCATTCTCTTTTAAAAGCATAGCAATATTTTCAGTCGAAAGTTTACTAGTCAGAAACATCAGTTGTCAGAAATTGCTTTTTTAAAACAAAAACGACCCAAGCAGATGGGTCATCAGTGTTTTATGAAGGGTGCAGAAACATAGAAGATATGGTAGTTGAATAAGTAAAACAGCTGTTATTACTGCTTTATAATACTTCATCACATTTTAATGTTTGATTTAAATATTTATATCTTTGGTGTTTTCTGTTTCACATACCTATGGTTAGGCATTCAAACCACAAATGTATAATTGAGAAATGACTCATTATCAAGCATTCTGGGTTGAGAGGTTACATTGTTTTACTATTAAAATTACAGCCCCTCCTCTCTTTGAGATACTTCAATACAGATCACTCATTATGTTAGAAAAAGCTTTGACACATTATGAAAGAACAGCAAGAGACAGAGCAATAAACTTTGACAGTCAACAACTATACACTAAATAGTAAAACATTAACAGAAATGATGGGTGTCTCTATCACACATTCTGGGGGTGACCACTGAGCAGAAACTGACATGGACTAGTCATATAAATATAGTGGCCACAAGAGCAGGTCAGGGACTAGGAAACTTGCAATGAGTAATTCACCTCTACTCCCAAAGCTTGTTCACAATCTGTAAGGAAGAAACTAGGAATTAGATAGAAAACTCACTCCATCACTAACATTTAGCAGTAGATGGCCTGCAAAGATTCATCAAGACTCTGTACACAGACCCAAATCCACTACTACATTTGCAAAGGATAAGGGTATCAGATACATGGGAACACCACCATGTGCAATTTCCCCTCCAAATTACTCAACATTCTAACTTGGAAATATACTGTCATTCCTTCAGTGTCGTTGGGTCAAAATCTGAGAACTTCCCCTCAGTACTAGGCATTGTGGAGCACTGTGGACCATCCCCAGCAGTGTTGGGAGCAGCAGTTCAAAAAACAGTTCACCAACACCTTCTCAAGGACAACTCGGAATGGGCAAGAAATTCAGCCTGACCAGTCAAGCCCATACCCCATCAATAACAAAATGAAAACCACAGATACATAAAATCTTTGTGAATGGAAAGATGAAGTTATGAAAATGTTACAATACCAGACCATTGTTTTCTTAAAAATGATATAGTATACAAATGGAATGTTAGAGCTATATAAATAATAAGTTATAACATAAGTAGAATTTCTACAGGGATTCCTCAATTTTGAATTCAGAATGAGCCCCAGAAAAATATTTATTGCTGCTTCTCCAGGCTGTTAGCTAAGTGTCTGCTAAATCTACTCAGTGTGATTGGGAATCCCTGAAAAATTATGGATGACTATGTTCAGTCTTTGAATCCTACTTTAGAAATTATTTCAAAACTGGCATGGATGCAGTAAAGACTTTTTTAAAAGCTACTAGGAATAAGCAGTTTTAGAGAAACTGAGCTATATTTCTTAGATAGAAGTAAATTCGATAAGTGTTCAAAGTTTTTTTAATGGACTTTGATAAGGTAAACTGGAAAAAAACTGTCAAATAGCAATAAATCACAACTTAAAAAATCATCAAGAGGTTAGGAAAAGTTGAGGGTTATTAGAACATAAACTCCCTACTTAGAGAAGTAGTGGGAGCAGAACTAAGATTAGCACTGAGTGAACAAATCAAAAATTTCAAGATGATTCATGTACAAAATTGATGGATAATGGAACAAAATGAATGGCTCTTTTAGAAATCTGGCACGTTTTATGCACCAAGCAGTTCCTTTTTATTCACTAAATCCTAATTTATATTGAACTTTTCCTCTAACATTTTACTTACACAAATAAATGTCTAAATTTGTCAGCAGTCAGACAGTGAAAACACCAACTCCTTCCCAAATTTTGTAGAAAATGCCATGCATCATGACAGGTGGTTTGACTATACTTTAGGCATCACCTTTGTCATACAGCCACTCATTACATTGGTGGTCTAGAGTTTACATTTACATTAATTAAAAATAGATCTAAGGAAAATTCTAAACAAAAATGTTTGATCTGAGCAATGATGAAAAAGGCCGTTTAAGGGTTTAGTAGACAAACATAACCCGGATAAAACATCCATATATCACCTTTCAAAGTTACCAAATCAAAAAGTCTATAGCCACAGATGAACTTTACAAGTTACCTGTTAAATATCAGAAATAATTGTAGGATCGATTAAAAATCCCCAACATCTAAAATACTGGATTAGACTCTGAATTTTTTCCAATATCTTAAATACTGAACAAAAGCTCTGACTTTCCAAAACTTTTAAGAGGTAAATGAAAACTGGAATGAGTTCTGTGAAGAATACACAAACAACTCTCAGAACTGAGATGGCTGTCTGGAACCATTGTTCAACCTGGAATTCCAATTTACACCTTGTAAGGCTGCAATAACTGAAACTAACGTTTACACTGCGGGCTACCTAGTACAGACACTATGGGACCTACAGAAACACTAGACATTCAGCTTGAGTCGAAATCCATTCAAAGACACCAGACATTCACTTCAATCAAAATCCATTCATACATACACTGAAGGATCAGGAAATCAATGGACTTCAGAAGAAACACCAGAAACACAACTGACACCACAGATTTGATGGGAGATAATGGGGCACACAGTTTATATAACTGCCGGCCCTGATCTCACCCAAGCGGAGAGTCTTTTTCAACACCAACCTCCCACACGGGCTTCCAGCCCTGATAAGCAGCTTCGGAACCAACCACCACGAAGGGCAAACCGAGAACTAAGAGCAGGGAACCTGAACCAAAGTCCTCATCGGAACAAAAGACATTTTTGAGGGAGAAGCGAACCAGAGCTTCCCGAACAACAGCTACCAGACACAGGCCTGTTCCAAACCGAGAAAACTGAGCGTAAGAACCTCAGAACCGGGCAGACTTTAAAAACTGTCATTTCCTAAGTGGCGTGTTGAAACTCTCAAGACCCTAAAGTTCCGATCTCTTTAGCAGGGAGAGGTAGACAGGTGGTGACAATGTATTGGGACCCCAAGGTTAGGAAGCCTGACTAAAGGTTCTGTAATTAAAACTGTTGTCTAGGTTCTAATAGTGTGTAATCTAGCTAATATGTGTATTTAATAGTATTGCTGCCCTGTGTATAGTTGTTGGTGTCAATTTCCTTGCTTATTGCACTTACCTATATTTCTTATGTTATACATACCTTTTGTACTGTAAATAAATGCATAGATGTTTTTGTCCTGAAATACCTGTCTACTATCTTCTTCATTTCACATTCCCTAAATAGGTCCAATGTCTAGAACCGGGATCTGGGGATGATTTGAACCACTTAAAAATCAGAAAATTACTGATCACAAACCAGAACACGATATGCTGCAACTACTTTGCACACAGAAAACTCTCAAATCGAGAAGTGCTGATCACTAGATAGTCTGCTTTTGTGTGATATTGATTGAGAGATAAATATTGGCCAAGGCACAGATACTAACTACCTTACCAGTCATTGCAGTCGTGTTGTTGGAACTTTGTATGTTAGCCACAGAGTATAAAGAAGACCTTGGTTTGAAATCCCAAGCTAATATCTGTGACAGTATAGGACTCCATCCATATAGTGCTGCAAAATCAGACGCCTACTTCTGAGTCACATTTGACTCGTACTGCTACCCACAAAGACCAAAGGTTGTCATCTGATATCACAATGGCTTCCTCTGTACTTTTGCATCTCAAAAGTTCATCACCAGGGTAAAATGAACTACAAAAAGCTTTATATCCAGATGGAATGATGATTAGTTATCCTCGAAACTTCAATTCTTTCTTACATTGGAAATAAATAGATAATTTCATATACTTCTGTTTACGACCCAATATCCTCAATATTCTTCTGCAACTTTGGAAACCGTCAGTCTATTCACTGTTAGAACACAGATTTCTGCCATTCTCTCTCTCGTGTAAACAAGATTGGCAAGTTTATGTTTCGATTTGATTAAGGGCCAGTAATCTTTTCTTTGTTTAAAGTAGTCACAGTTTAAGATCCCAGGTACTTGCAAAGAAAATAAAGCTACAAGCTCCCACAGCTTGGAAGAGAAACCAACAATACTAAATTGAAAATACTGCTTAATAACTTCCTTCAGCTCACTCTCAGTAGCAACGAACCGTCCATGATTCCCAGGTCTTCCTTTCAGTCCTAACCTTTTTCCACAGCATGCAACCACCACACCCACAGATATTCCTCAAGCCTTAACTTAGCAGCAGGACCTCTTCTGCTTCAGCACTGGCTGGCTCCAAACGAGAACTGACTCCTCTTTCGCAAATAAATTCCCAAATAAACTGAATCCAGAGCATCTTCTTAAATTCTACTCATCACCATGACAACATAGACTGCTCCAGGCTCCTTAAAATGACCTTAGTGGTGATTTTAAGCTACATTAGTTATAGCTCCCTTTGGACCGCTAGTACTACAAACCTCTCAAACACTACACACCTGCTTATTTATAACTTTCTTCTATTCAGGTTATATTAGGTAAACATGGTTACCATCTGAATTGTCATTTGTTTTAGGTGTTCTGGCAATCATTAAAACCCAGTATTTTAATTACTTTACCTTGCCAACTATTAACCTCTTTATTCTTCTCCTTGCCAACTATTAACCTCTTGAATCAACATAACTCCAGCCTTTTAAGTATAATAGACTTCAAAGTGCTTCAGTTATGTTTAATGTATTTTCAACTGAAAACTTTTAATCCTAAAACAAAAGAAACACACACACACCACAATTTAGATATCTACAATACCATTCAACAATGGGGACACACTTTAATTTCTAACAATAAACCAAGATTGTTTCAGGCAGACGTCAGAATAGGTCACATGATGGAATAGGTCCATTTTATCCTAAAGTAGAGTTGTGTCCCAAAAAACAGTAATCTTATAAAACTCATAACTGGAATAGCACAATATACAAAGCAGGTAAGAAATTAATTTAAACCAACGCTGCATTAGTTAACCTCAGGGCAGAGAGTTTCACTTTTTGTACAATTGAGAAAGGTCTAAACCTTAAGGGAAAACCATTGCCAAGATTGATAAGAGTAAGAGAACTCAAAATAAATAAAGTAGCAGCTGTTAAGATAAGTTTGGATTTTAAAAGTTGAAGATGGAAGTGAAGACTGAGGCTGATAAAAGTGTTGAAGTGTTGGGAAACAAAATAAACCAGAATGATTTCAACATAGCAGTTGTTGGGAAGGGCAGACTTAACCACTAATGGATATGATGAACCAATCAGCTACCAGACATATAATAGATGCATGCCAGACATAAGATTTTAATATTAAATAAGATGCCAGCTTTAGATCAATAGTGGTAATTTTATATTTCATTTATCCGTTCAATCCTATGAGATTTGACTACATAATTTGTGTTGACAACTCATTCAAAGATTGTTGCATTGTCAAAGACACTGCATTTTAGTGAATGTAAAAGATCCTATGGGCTATTTAAAGAACAGGGAGATCTTATGGAGTGCTGGCATTTCCTCAACTAGCTTTATTAAAAATAGATTATTCAGTCGTTCGTCATCTTGCTGTTGTTGATATTGACCGCTGTTTTTGTTGGTCTATCTTAGCTCCCGTGTTTGCCAACATTAAAGTAATCATTATTTGAGAAATAAACCGATTTGGTGCAAAGTGCTTCACACACCCTGAAGAAATGAAAGAGGTTACATAATGAAAGTTTTATTGTTCTTTTTAATGACATCGATTTAATTTTCAACACAAAATGAATTGATTTTGCTTTTAAATTTAAGCAAACATAAGATACAAGAACTGGTGCTTTATCTCACTGTTTCCATTTTTAGGACTAAAGTTTTGATTCAGTTTCAGGCCACAGATTCAAGTCTCATCTCTGTCCTCACATTATGTTTAAATATTTTCAATGTGGTTTCAACCAAGGATTTCATAAAACAAAATGAAAAACCCTCAACACAAGTTGACACAAACAGCTACTGGAGGAAACAGAAGATTCAGCCTGGTAAAATTACAGCACGCATCAAAAGTTGGAATTGAGATATTGCTGCAGCAAAGCAAAGGAACATCGATTCTATGCTACATTCAACAAATATTTCCTGGCTCAATATTGACATCCTTCACAGAATTATCAAATTTACAATTTTAAATATATGCACTACTATGTTTTTAGGAAAACCATACAAAATAGGATAAGATGGAGGATTCCTGATGAAGGGCTTTTGCTCGAAACGGCAATTTTCCTGCTCCTTGGATGCTGCTTGACCTGCTGTGCTTTTCCAGCACCACTCTGATCTAAACTAAGATAGAGGCAGTCAAGTACTGGATGAGTTACAGTTTAAGTGAAAAGCATTGCATAAGGCACTGGAGAAATCAAGCTTGGAGGTGAAGTAGAGTTTTGGTTCTGGTGGAGCTGTACTCTAATGGATGCTCTATAGGTTGTTGTGCTCGACCTTTTGTTTTGTCAAAAAGAAATCCAAACTCCCAATTATGTACTAAAAGGATGAAGTACTAAGATTTTGCAGTTAACAATGAAAGAATCCTACTACACAAGAGTCAAACAAGGCAAAAACTAAATAGCAGGGTTGGGAGAGAGATCACAGGCTCCAGTCCTTCCCCTCTTCCTAGCACCCTTATTCCTGCACCCGCACCCACCAACAAATGCCATCCCAGAAGAAAAATCAATTGTGGATGTTACCCACACTGTCCCACTTTCACAAATAGCAAGGTGATATTGCCCTTTCTCCTGATCTCGTTTTCTCACCTGTTCCATTGCTCCTTTCAATGACACAGAACACTTTAGCACTGCTCAAACCCAAGTGTCACATAATCACATTGAAGTGTGCTCTCTACAGCTTTATCATTATCACTGGAGTTAGTCCAGACCCATCTGTATGCATTTGCATCTGCTCTAGCAGGGTCAGGGCCTTATGATGGAGCTCGACCAATTGGTGCACATCTGTGCAGACAGTAGTGTCCCATCTGTTTCCTGTGAAGTCATAAATAGCCTATGCCCAGAGCCTGTTGATTCATGGAAAAGCAGTATTTGAGTAACAATCTAAACCTACCTGCACTGGACACAGGGCTCATGTTTGTTCAAATCAGCTCTGGGATTTGTCCAGAAGTATATGGAGTAAATTTTCTCTCCAAAGACTAAGACCATTTCTGATTTGTTTAGTAAAAGCAAAAATTATTATCTTTGAAATGAGCTTGAGCCTACCTTCCCCACTTCTGGGACAGGCCCCAGTGTTTTGCACCTTGTGTGCCTTACTCTCCTAGGCCTTGCTTTATTCAATTTTAGGTAACTATATTCTATATAGTAGAATCAGCGTAAATTATCAGGCAAAATATGGATGACTGTAAACTATAAATTATAAATTAAATGCCAAACAGAACTAAGACGGATCTCATGAATTGGCTTGTAGTCCATTCAGCCAAATGTCATCAAATCCAGTCACAACATTCTTCAAAACTCTGTCTTCCTCACAAATGTTTTCAATTCTTCTTCAGTGATTTAACATGATCCTTAAGTGAGAGCAGCACATAGCCAAGTTGGACTGCCCAGACACAGACTTCGCCAAAAACAGGACATGTCTGCAGAGCTTCACCAACTCTGTTTACAACAGTCTGGATGGTATCTTCAATACAATCTTATCTTCAAGTAACAGAAACACTTACAGCAACTATATCTTTGCTTACCTTTTGCTTCTGCACTTCGCCTTTATCTTCTTGATTTGCATCACTGGATTCATTACCTACTGAGCTCTGAGAGCTTTTCTATGATTTCAACCAGAAGTTTTATTTGCAATTTCAGTTTCCGCCTTAGTTTCCTTAGCAACTGGGAGTCAGTTTTACTTCATAATTAGAGCTTGTCTTGAAAGGTACAAGCTTTGAAACCATGATTTCATACAGGTCCTAAAGTTCAAATTGGAACTGGATATCAGAGGACGGACTACACCTGAGCTTTGAAGATCAGCTCAAAACAAAAAGGGAATGTGCAGCTTAGCACGGTTGATTTCAGTTTGAGGAAGGGAAGGAATCAAGAAGCAAAGATACTTCCTGTTTAATAAAGTTCTATATGATTCACAGCAGTAGCAAACAAGCATAATAACATTAGTCAAGGAGCTGATGATTGCAATGCAATGGTTAAGCTAGGTGGAAGTTGGCTCCATATTAACAGCAAGCACTGTTGATAGGAAGCTCAAAATTGAGGATTAGGAGAAATACAAGGGTGGAACCTCGCAACATGGCGACAGTCAACATGTGGATATTGAATAGGAACACATTTTGGTGGCCTGTTGACTACACAGATTTTGGTGCACAGAAACAGGCCATTCACATCAATGGTCTATGGTGACATTTGTTGCATCACACTCACATTCCAGCATTCTCTTCATTTAACTCTGCTCTTTTACTTCATCAGTTTGCCCTGGTTCCTCTTGATTGCATCTTTGCTATTTAGTTCAACTACTTTGGTGGTAACAAGTTCCATATTCTGCTCATCTTTAAGTAAAGACATTTCTCTGAAACTCCCTACAGGATTTATTTGTGACTATTCTATTAGTCCCTAGCTTTGGTTTCCAACCTCCATCTAACAACTCGAAACAGCATCTCTATAAAGGGAGAAAATAGTATGGAGACTCAGGCCCCAGCCTATTCACCTTTCCTGATAAACGTGAGAACTGAAAGATTACGTCATCCCATTTTTGTGCACCTACTCTGCAACTCATTATCCTTCCTCTTCCATGGAGAACAGAAATTTTTATTCATTCCCCTGATGTCACTGGATCAGCATTTGTTGCACATCCCTAACTGCCCTTGAGAATTTGATGGTAAGTTGGCTTTTTGAATTGTCGTAGCCCATTTGGTGGATCCTCAATAGGGAAGGAGTCCAGGATTTTGACATAGTGTCACTGAAGGAGCAGAGATATATTTCGACATCAGGATGGTGAATGGCTTTAAACAGAATTGCAGGTGGTGGTGCTCCCATGTATCTGCAGCCCTTTTCCTTCTAGGTGGCAGTGGTCATGGATTTAGGAGGTGCTGTCAAAGAGTCTTAGTGAATTTTTGCACTGCATCTTGTAGATAGTAATCACTGCTGCAATTGAATGTCAGTGGTGGAGTGACTGAATGTTTGTAGATGTGGTGCCAATCAAGCAGCTTGCTTTGTCCTGGATGGTGTCAAGTTTCTTGAATGTTTTTAGTGTGCATTTATCCAGACAAGTGGCGAGTATTCCAGTATACTCCTGGCTTGTGCATTGTAGATGATGGAGGCATGTTACTTGCTGCAAGGCTCTTGGCTTCTGACCTGTATCCAGTACTCCCCAGATATGGTCTGTACAGTGTTAGAATCAAATTCAACAATATACTGTATCTGCTTTTCAATTCCATCTCTCCAG
The DNA here is from genome assembly GCF_047496795.1 of Chiloscyllium punctatum. Lineage (NCBI taxonomy): Eukaryota > Metazoa > Chordata > Chondrichthyes > Orectolobiformes > Hemiscylliidae > Chiloscyllium > Chiloscyllium punctatum. The sequence goes on from NC_092746.1 coordinate 66,159,040, forward strand.
AAATAAATGTGAGGTGATGCACTTGAGCAGGATAAACAAGGTAAGGAAATACATAATAAATGGAAGGACCCTGAAAAGTAGTGAGGAACAGAGGGACTGTGGTGTGCATGTGCACCAGTCCTGTTGGGGAACAGATAGATAAAGTGGTTAAAGAAGGCTTTTGGGATACTTGCTTTTATTAGCTGAGGCATAGAGTTTAAGAGCAGAGATGTTATGTTGGAACCATAAAAGAGAAAGCTAGAATACTGTGCACAGTTCTGGAATCCTCAACATAGGATGGATTCAACTGCACTAGAGAGGTGCAGAGGAGATTTATCAGGATATTACCTGTGCTGGAGAGTTTTCCTTATGAACAGAGATTAGATAGACTGGGTTTGTTTTGTTGGAGCAGAGAAGACTGAGGGGAGATAGGATTTTAGATGTGTAAAATTATGAGAGGCAGAGATCAGCCATGATTCTACTAAATGGCAGAGCAGGCTCAAAGAGCTGAATAGTCTACTGCTATTCCTATTTCTAATAGGATAGGCAAAAAAGAACTTAACCTTTTGATGCTGAGGGATCAATGATCGTGGGCACAGATTTAAAGTAAGGGGCAGGAAGCTTAGAGGAGATATAGGAGGAAAAACTTATTCTCTCAGATGGTGGGAACATGGAACTTACTGACGGTAAGGATGGTACAGGCAGAAACCTTTGTAACATTAGTATTTAGATGTGCACTTGCGATGCCAAGACATGCAAGGCTATGGCCAAGTGCTAGATGATGGATTAAAACAGTTAGATGCTTGATATTGACTGGTGCAGACTCAATAGGCTGAAGGGCCATTTTTTATGCTATGACTCTAAATGAACTGCTGTGCTTGGTCTCCCAGTTTGTAATTTTATTAAAAAGCACAGTTGTTTTTAGTGATTTTTCTATGTATTCCTGAATCACTTTATCTCTCTACTCTATTTGGATTTATGGACCAGGGAATATTTAACTGCTATATTCTTCCTACCAAAATATAACATCTCAGCTGTCATTGCAGCTGAGCAATAGCAAACCAGATGATGCCATAGAGTGGAAGCCCTGGACTATACTGAAATTGTCAATACTGCCAAAATGAAAACAGAATGTTAAACAGTATTGATAACTTTTGACCAATACTGTCTCGTGGAGGAGGTAGAACCCATATTTAACAGATTTAAATAGGCTTTGCTGGGAGAGGTGAGTGCAGTAGAGTGGAAATAATCTGCATAAAAATCTTGTCAAGGAAAAGGTTAATGAAGATTTTGTGTTTACAGAAATTGGAGGCTGAGGGGACCTTTTCGACTTTTTACAGATCCATTGCTGATTCCAAAACTGAAGTGTAACTGTTGCCAATATTTATCATAACACAATATATTAAACAATATATCGATTGACCTATTTTAAAGGATATGAAATATGTTACTGAATTAGAAAAGTAGATCCTCTTTAGTCACAACCTTAAACAAACTAAAGACTTGACAACTTGCAGTTAACTTTCACAGATATTTGCACTGATCCTTGAAAGCTAATTATATTTACAATTCAGACATCCAACCCTCATTTAAGAATAAGATTTAAAATGAAAGATGTACACTCTATATGTAGGAGAATAGAAATTACTCTTATCAAATGATCCACTTAATTTAACAGTTCTCAATATTAAAAAGTTGGTAAATTTTATTCTTATTTACTAACATTGCACATTTTTCCCCCTTACCTTAATGTTCACTTCTGCCCCATTACTGACCAAGAGTTCTAAACACAGTGCACCATGTGTTGAAGCAGCAGCGAAGTGCAGTGGAGTAAAGCCTTTCTCATTCACTTGGTTAACATTTGCTCCACAGTCAATGAGCTCATTCACAACTACATCCTGGCCATTGTAACAGGCCACATGAAGAGGAGTATTTCCATATGCATTTGGTTCATTAATCTGTGGAAGTACATAACGGTAATTAAGCACTGTGCTGTCAATCAATATACTTGCATTGCTATTACAGGTGGTACATCCCTAATCTGGCATACTCTGGTCCGCAATCTGGAGAAATTTTGGTTTTCCCTGTAGTGGCATCTGGTAGTTCTGCATCAATCAACATTCATAACACTTTTTGTTAATTTTACCCAGTTTTGGTCCCCTAAATTGAGTGTTTTGTGTCCAATTGGAAATTGTCATCCATTAGGCATGTGATTGATACAGGTTAAGGTAAGGTCTTTACTTTTAAAACGTTGGTGCATCAAATATATTTAACGTCCCATTGTACAACGAAGGTCTGATGCGGAGGCTGCAGGATTAGGGAGGCAAAGCTTGTAAAATATCATGTCTAAAGGTGCTAAAGAAACAGATATAAAATTTTAGAAATCATCAGAAATATTTGCACTATCAGCAAATTGTGTTAGCAATTCATTGTGCAGTCCAATGAACTGCTAACTTTCTAGGGAAACGTTAATCTAATTTAATAGTTGCAGTTATATTTTATTTCAAACTATTTATTTTGTAAATTCCATGCTTATTTTATTGGATATTATGATTATCTGCAAGTTATCGATGTTAAGTTATACAAAAATATGGAAAAAAGTTGGACATTTCAAATTGACCTGGGGAAATATGCAGCTATTTAAAGAATGACAATTAAATAAAGCCAAATAAAAAGTTTAGATTGGTTGAGATCTCCAGAAAGAAGAAACTATGGAAAACTGTGTAAAGGAAAGCACACACTCATATCATCCAGCACTTGAATATAACTCTAAGTCTCTTTTCAAAGATAGAATATATCTTATAATATGCAAATATAATTCAAATATGTTTTACAGAAGGAACATTCAGCTAATCAGGCAGAGTTTGTGGATAAGGAATCAGAGTCAATATTTTTAATTGATGACTTTCAGTGTTTCTATTTGAAATTCAAAGTGATTACCATCATTGAATTTCTCCACTATCAATATCCCAATGGAAAGGGGAATATCACTGACCAAAAACTGGACTTGTCATATGCATATTATGGCTGTAAGTCAGAGGCTAGAAATTTTGAGATTACCTCCTGTTGCCCGAGGACGTGTCCACACAGGTACCTATTTATAAGGCACAAGTCAGGACTATCATGCAGCATTCTCCACTTGCCTGGAGAGGTGCAGTTCAAATAATACTCAAGAAACCTGACACCATTCAAGACAATGAGCCCACTTGATTGGCACCCCATTCACAACCTTAAACATTCACTCCCTTCTACACCGATGCACAGCAGCTTTGTGTACCATCTACAAAATGCAATGCAGCAACTCATCAACCTTCCTCTGCAAATCCATTTCAAAACCATGACCTCTACCATCGAGAAGGACCAGGGCAGCAGATGCATTAGAAGATCAATTATTTTCCCTTCAAGTCATATACAATCCTGACTCGGAACTGTATCTTCAGTCCTTCATTGTCACTGGGTCAAAACCAGGGAACTCCTTTCTCAAGAGCACTTTGAGGATTCCTACACTTGAAGGACCGTAGCACTTCAAGGCAGCAGCTCAAAGCCACCTTCTCCAAGGCAATTATGGATGAACAATAAACACTGGCCTATCTAGTGCTGCTCACATTCCCTTGAGATAATAAAGCAAAAGTCAGATTTTCAGCATTTTGATCGATATGTATTAAACCACATAAAGGTTTGCATAGCTTTTTGCATCTGAGTTAACAGCAAGCATGAAGCAATTTCCACATACAACTTATTGATCGAGAGGGGCCTACCACAAACAAAATATTTTCATGCAAACACAATACAAAATAAACCACATAACATTTTCCCATATTAAAAATTAAGCTAAATCTCAGAGTCTATGATACAAACTGTCAATTTCAAGTTTCACCATCAAAACAGGTAACATTTCGAAAAGGTTTTAAAAACCAAATGAGAAAAAAAGGACGAACCTAAATAACAGCTCATGTTCAGACATAGATCCTAATGTTTGGTCATAGCTACCATTTTCAAAAAAAACTGATAGCAAGAAAATCAGTCTTGTGAAAAACTCAACTGAGAAAAGATCCCACTGAGATGGTATTCCCTCTGAGAAATATGTAAACAATGTTCATGGATAACTGCTAATGTTTATTTTTAAAAAAAGAAATCTAGTACCTTTTGAGGAACATACTTCACAAGTTTCATTAAAATTTGGTGTTAATATCAATAGCAGTAGAAATTCTTATCTATAAATGCATTACATAAAGATAAATAAACACAGAGCTGGATAATTTTTAAAGATTCAAGTGAAAAACTAAGTTAACTTACATCAACTCCAAGATCTAACAGGTACTTGACTACACTAAGCATTCCACTGGAAGCTGCAGCATGAAGTGGTGTATAAGCTTTCTTATCCTTGCATGTCACTTCAGCTCCATGTGCTACCAGCAGTTTGATCACCTCGATGTGGCCTACACAAAACAGCAGGGTAAGAATGACATCCAAGCACTGACATACGGCTTTTCATCAATATTACAACTCTCACCGTCATCTGACATCATCAAATCTATAAAGATTACTGAGCCTTAAAATTACAACAGAATTTCACAAGTCTCAAGTCATATTAATTCAGTTTGAGAATATACTGAAAGTTCACATATCAATATTGTTTGTGGGTGCTCTCAATGTTAATTGTAATATTAATTATTGAAACAATGGTAGATTTTGAGCTAATTCTAAAAACAAAATCAAGGTAAGTTCACATTGTTCCATGTTGTGGCTACTGAGTTTTTCTGTGGAGGGAAAAGACAAAGTTCCCACTTCCAAGCTGAGGGTGAGATGTAGTTTTTAAATGACATCCCTATCTCAAAGATGTACTTCACTTGAGCAATGATCACTTGTAAAGATTTAAAAGCAGATATGCATTGCTGAATTTGCTTTTAATCTCACCAAGAGACCTTGAGATTTTTTTTATTTTCGTACTGTTTAGTTGAGATAAGCATTTGAAGGGAATTTGTTAAAAAAATTCTAATCACTTTGGATTAGCTGGAGGGAGAGAAAGTAGGATTATAATAGAATGATGACTCATATTACACCCAAAGCCACATGGAAGCACAATGGTGACCAATCACCATTTTTATTATTGACATACAAAGGAAAAGCAACTCAACATGTACCTTGAATTACACAATTATATTTATTTGGAGCACAATTTACTAGAGTTCAGCTTGTAACCTACTCATAATCCTGCTGCGCCCACCCTTGAAACATAAAATTCTTTCGATTGCCTAACTACATCATTTCAAACCCCTCCAATACCACCCCCCAAACTGTTGCACTTCTGCAATTTTTACAAGAAACTATGACTTAAAAGCAAACAGAATAATACTTGTGAAAACTTAATCAACAGAATATGAAAAACAGTACAATACCCATGTACGCAGCCCAGTGAATTGCACGTCGATCTTTCTTATCAAAAGCATTGATGTTGGCACCTCGGGATAGAAGCAAGCTAACCATCTGGAAAACATTTTTAATTGAATTCAAGTTTGTTTCTTACACAGTATGTAATGCTTTCTCAAGTTAACTTTAGTTCAAATAATTTGCAAACATCTGTTCTATAACTAAGAATGCTTCAATATATAATCAATGATCCTTTCAACAGAACTGCAATACTTTTCAATTTGGAAAACAATTAAAGTGTTACATCAAGTACTATGTGTCCAAAACATGAAGTGCAATTTCCAAAGTCATCTGAGGAAATCAGTACTTAAGCTCCTTCACTTCTGAGACAGTGTGTCCTGGAAGACATGATAATTCATCTTATGGATACTTTTATTCTACCTACTCAGACAGGCTGAGACACACCTCAGAGGCACGTGGGACTAGAACCCAGGTCTCCTGTCTCAGAGGTAGGGATGCTACCACCGTGCCACAAGAGGCCAACCCCCCTTCAGAATTTATCTTACATAGTTATAATAACCTATTGATAAATTGGTTTCAAAATTAAAATATGGGGGAAATGTTCAGGGTAATTGGCACATACAACCATGGCTCATGAAGCCAGCATGTGGTATTTTCAACACCGAATCATCATGACAGTGTGAAGTCGTATGTTAAAAATCTTCCTTCACTTTTGCTGGGTCAATATCCTGGAACTTCCTCTTTAGCAGTCCTGTGGAAATCCTGATACCACAAGGATTTCAACTGTTCAAGATGTAGCTGACCACCACCTTCTCAAGGGCAATTAGAGATGGGAAATAAATATTGACCCAACCAGCAACATCCAAATCCCAAAAATGAATTTAAAAAAAGGCTGGTGCAAAAAAACAATTTTTCTGTAACACCTAAATTATAATATGCAATATTCTGAGTGTGGCCTTGTAAAATTTCCTGAATTGTTAACATTTACACTTTTAAAATGGCATTTCAATTTTATCTGAACTAGGGCTCAATGCTGAGACTTCTCCTTAAAAAAGTGATTTTACCACCGTTTTGAACGTTTGACATACTGTTTCAGTACTGACTTATTTGAGGATTCTATTACTTCAAGTGTTTATTTAACAAGGTCACACTCAAACAATTATGTACTTCAAACCAGATATTTATTGCATTAAGTACAAGCCTGTTCAATTAAATAATAGCATCAATGCTTTCAACACATCAGTAAGAACTTTGGAAAAATTTGGGAAAAAAAAGGAATCGGATGACCCAGCAATTAACCAATCGACCTACGCCATTACTTTCATTAGCAAAAAATAAACTTTGTTATATATCAAAAGTAAACAAACTAAATTCTATTAACTTAACACCTTAGCAATTTATAAAGACTCAAAGCCATAACCTTGGTTCCATTATTGACTCACTCTCACTTGCCTCCTACACAAACCAGGAGTTCCACTTATCTTATGAAATTACAAAAGGCTTTCCTGAATGAACTGAAAAGGTAAATTAAAGCTCTCAACGTTCATTCTGATTTCTCCTCAGTATTCTATACTTTCTCCAAAGTATGAGATTTCACAGGTAGTCCTTCTAAATGCTTTTAGCTAAATGACTGTCTAGTTTCTTTCGTGACCTCTTGATTTTGTGCTTTCAGCACAACCTCTAGGTGGTGCCCATGAAGAAACTTACAATATCAGAAAACACCATTGTTTTTGTTTAGTATTGGAAAGCAAAGAAATGTGGATGCTGAAAATCAGAAAACACAAATTGCAGGAAAAGCTCAGCAGGTCTGGCAGCATCTGTGGAGAGAAAGCAGAGTTAACGTTTTCAGTCCAGTGACCTTTCTACAGAACTTGATTTCCAGTGTCCTGCTGATATGGCTTCAAACTGCAAACAATTTCCAAACGCACAAGGTTAAGCGTCTTTCACTGAGGATAACAGCAGAATTTGTTCTTTAGTTTCCAACTAAATAAATCTTCCAATTTTTTTTTGCCCTTTCCAACTTGAGTCTCATACTGAATACTAGTTCCCAAAGACGGACTGCATCATGGACAATATATCCATCACTTGCTATATTTCAGGTGTTGATATTGCTTTATCTTTCAAATTTCAAGGAACTACAAGCTCTACAAGAGTCAAAATTGACAGTCTCTTGACTACTTTTCCAAACATTACAAAGTTTTACCTGCTGACTAAATCTGAACTGAATTCACAGAAAAAGCTCAAAACAATGACCCTCGCTAAGCACCATCCATTTTCATGGTAATGAAAATTTCTAAGGTAGAGAAATAAAAAGTAACTGCCTATCAATTCAAAGGAGCTGCTTAATTCTGTAAAACCAGATGAGCAACTCATCTTTTACTGGAACAAACTACATGTCTCTAATTCTTTGGCTATATACACCTTCTTCCATGTATCTGTTTCTTGGACCAGCAGCCTCAAAACTGCCTGACTGCTTTCACTGAACAGAGAGACTGCTAAAAACCAAACCAAACTGGAGAAAGCTGAGCTGGGAGAACTGGCCACTCTCTTTTCATTGTACAGGTTTTATTTAAAACATGAAAGCCTTTTGTCTGAGACAGTATTTGTTAGCTATAAACAAACTGGCCCTAAAACCCTTCAAACCTAGACTTTTCGGAATGACTGCTTTAGCAAACTCTCTGGAAAAAAAAAAGCCAAGGACAGCATAACCTTGCTAAAGAAGCAGCATCATAACAAAAGCTTCAGGTGTTGCCTCAATCTGGCACCATTTTGAATATCTCAGAATAAAAAAGGTATAACTGAAAGAGAGTCCATCTTCGTTCCACCATCTCATGAGTTCTTACAACAGCAAGCTTTTGGTCACCTGGCCTAAAATTTTCTAATTTGACTCAGTGACATATTTTGTTTCATAATACTCCTAGGAAGTGGCATGAGCTGGTTTAATTTGTTAAAGGTACTACATAAATATGCTTTCATGAAGAAACTCCTCTGCTGTAATTCTCCGCCTTTTTTTTCTCTCTCATTCACTTATTTAACTTGCTGCTTCTTTTTCTCTCCTGCCTCATGTCTGTTCAAGTGCCTCTCTTCAGCATCCCATTCTCCATTATCTTGCTCCTTATTCCTCTGCTCCTCAACCTTCCATATGTCACACTCTCTCCTTACTCTCTCATTCCAATGCTCTCCTTTCCTTTCCCACCGTTTCCTCTCCCTCATGTCTCCTTACTCTTTGCTCCTGCAATCCACACACAACGTTTTAGCCTTGCTTGTGCACTTACAGTTCTGAGACCATGTCATCCCTTGTTTAAAAAAGAAATATGGCATGGTAGATCTGCTCATCTTCGTATCACAAACACTCAACACTATCACTATGAAATGAAACAACAATAAAAGCCATAATTTAAATTGTGTATTTCTTCTAAAGGAATCTAATTTTTATTATTTTAAAAAACATGTACCACATCCTGGCATTTACTGCATGATGGATGTAATATGTAATGCCTTTGTTGTCACTGTAGTATGCTAAGTTGCCATATTGAACCTAACTAGTTACTGAATGGTTGTTTTCATCCATTTCTTTTGCGGTGTCAATCAAGTTCATTATTTCTGCTTTTGACCTCTTTATGTGGAAAATACTGTCACAAATCTGTTTCTTTCTTACAACATATTAAATCACTTGTGATGGAGCTTTAATGCTCAATATCTGTAACCAATTCAGTGAAAGTTTTGAATCCTAGTTAGAAATTTTCTTGAATCATTTGTTTCTCTCTTTCTATTCCACCTTGTACAGGATTCTTTGACCCTTTTCATCATCTTGCCGTTGCTTAATGTTTGTTTTCCATCTCGCTGGTGCTTATACATCCTGATATATTTCTTATTGGCAGCTTGTCTTGGCCATGTAACATAGAAAACAAAAGCAGTCATGCTAATTTCCTGGGGAGTGTTGCTGAACAAAGAGACCTTAAAGTGCAGGTTCATAGCTCCTTGAAAGTGGAGTCGCAGGTAGGTAGGATAGTGAAGAAGGTGTTTGATCTGCTTTCCTTTATTGGTCAGAGCATTGAGTATAGGAGTTGAGAGGTCATTTGTGGCTGCACAAGATATTGGTTAGACCACTTTTGCAATACTGTATGCAATTCTGGTCTCCCTCCTATCGGAAGGATGTTGTGAAACTTGAGAGTGTTCAGAAAAGATTTACAATGATGTTGCCAGGGTTGGAGGATTTAAGCTATAGGGAAAGGCTGAATAGGCTGGGGCTGATTTCCCTGGAGCGTCGGAGGCTGAGGGGTGACCTTATAGAGGCTTATAAAATCATGAGGAGCATGGATAGGGTAAATAGACAAGGTCTTTTCCCTGGCGGGTGGGGGGGTGGGGGGGGAAGGAGTCCTGAACTAGAGGTTATAGAATTAAGATGAGGGGGAAAGAATTAAAAGGGACCTAATGGGTAACCTTTTCAAAAAGAGGGTGGTTTGTGAATGGAATGAGCTACTAGAGGAAGCTCATTTAAAAGGCATCTGGGTGGATATAGAGTAGGCACCAGCTAAAATTATAAATCCTAGAACAAAAATAACATTCTAAAATAAATAATTTATGAATTAGATATTTTGCAACATGAAAAAGATGTTACTTTTAATTAAGGAAAAAGACAAGTAATCCCAACGATTCAACTTCAACCCACTTTAAAATAGCTTTAATAGAATACCTCTACATGCCCACTGAAGGCAGCATGGTGTAAAGCAGTTCTCCCTGCTCGGTCGGAGACATTTACATTACTTAAAAGGGGAACGAGAGCTTCGGCGCACTTCACAGCCTTGTTTGCAGCAGCAATGTGTAAAGGAGTCTGCCAGTTTTTGTCACGAGCATTTACATCAGCTGAATGCTTCAAAAGCACCTGAACTGCATCCTAAATCAAAATAAATAATTAAACAGAGAATTAGAGCATACAATATGTAAGCGAAGTAAAACCACTCGAACATACATATATGTAGAGCTGATCACTTAGGCTAAATATTAAAAATATTTTTCAACACTTTTTTCACCCTTATAGCTACTGTTCTCAAAATCTTCAACATCTGGTGGAGTAGATCTCCCTCCTCGCTGACTTATTTCACCTGAAATCAAGCTTTTAAAATCAACATTCCAGGTAGATCAGATAGCAAAGTCGTGAACACATTTCCACTGAGTTACTGCAATAATGGAAAAAGGCGAATAGTACAGATATATTAGCCAATATCTGACTTCCCGAAAAACATGCGTTTAAATCATTAGTAAGGTATAATAGCACTTTGCACCAAGGTAATTTAAATTCAGATTTTAGCTCTTTAAGAATGCTATGTAGTTAATGCATCTGTTCAAATTATTTGAGAACAACACTGGGGAATTTCTTATTTTGTTTCTAAATTATAGAGGAAAAGACACAACATACTGAATTGAAATAATTAACCCTTTATCAAAGTAACTGAAATATTATGTACTCATCCTTTTCTTATAAGGTTAGCATTTGGAAGTTGAATCAACTTGACATTGTAAAAGCATGTAAAATAAACTGAAGTCACTCATAGAACATAGAACAATACAGCGCAGAAGAGGCTCTTCGGCCCTCAATGTTGCGCTGACCTGTGAACTATTCATTCCCTGCACTATCCCATCATCATCCATGTGCTTATCCAAGGATTGTTCAAATCTCCCTAATGTGGCTGAGTTAACTACATTGGCAGTAAAGGCATTCCACGCCCTGACCACTCTCGGAGTAAAGAACCTGCCTCTGACATATATCTTAAATCTATCACCCCTCAATTTGTAGTTATGCCCCCTCGTACAAACTGATGTCATCATCCTAAGAAAAAGACTTTCACTGTCTACCCTACTTAATCCTCTGATCATCTTGTATGTCTCTATCAAATCCCCTCTTAGCCTTCTTCTCCCCAATGAGAACAGACCCAAACCTTTCAGCCTTTCTTCATATGACTTTCCCTCCAGACCAGGCAACATCTGGTAAATATCCTCTGCACCTTTTCCAATGCGTCCACATCCCTTTTTGTAATGGGGCGACCAGAACTGTACACAATATTCCAAGTGTGGCCGCACTAGCATTTTTGTATAGTTGCAGCATGACATTGCGGCTCTGGAATTCAGTCTCTCTACCAATGAAACCTAACATATTGTATGCCTTCTTAACAGCACTATCAACTTGGGTGGCAACTTTCAGGAATCAATGCACATGGACTCCAAGATCCCCCTGCACATCCATACTACCAACAATCTTTCCATTGACCCAGTACTCTGCCTTCCTGTTATTCTTCCTAAAGTGCGTCACCTCACATTTAGCTGCATTTTCTATTTGCCACCTCTCAGCCCAATTCTGCAGTTTATCCAAGTCCCCCTGCAACCTGTAACATTTTCCAAACTGTCCACTGCTCCACTACTTTAGTGTCATCTGCAAATTTACTAATCTATCCACTTATGCCTGCATCCAAGTCATTTATAAAAATGACAAACAGCAGTGGTCCCATATGAATTATTTACAGATAATTTACATAAAAAGGGAATCAGTCTTTTTAACAAAAATATCATTTCCTTAAGCACAAGGACAGGTTTAGGTTCCATAGATGGGTATAGATCTTATTCTAATGCATAACTTAAACCCATAGCAAAACCACTTAATCTGGAAATTAAAACAAAACGCAGCAATAGAATAATCATTTCAAAAAGAGCAGGCACCAAACTAGCATCAATTCAAACTACTAAACAGAAACTAGTTGCATTAGTTTATTTAAGCTAAATAACCTAAGTTCACCCCTATATAACCACAGTGGGTCAATCAATAATATAAAAACAACAAAATTAAATGATCCAGTTATAATCTTATCAGACCGAGCTACATTGTTGGACTTATTTACATGTCCATTTTGATTTACCATAGTAATTACAGCACCAGAGTCAATTTGGCTAAACTTCAAATGGAGTCATCCAATTTGCTTGCATCATTTTATATTTTAGTGAAGCTTCAATAACCATCACTTCTTGCAAAGTACCTTATGTTGATATAAACCTTGCAGGAAATACCAAACTAAGCTCTTTGCTCTCCTGACAGAGACATTTTATAATTGCGTTGACTGCCTCTTGATACAATTAGTCATTTTGATACAATTCTTGCTTATTCATTAACCAGTGAAACAAATCTTTCATTTTTAAAATGTTTTTTATCACAGTTTCAGGATTTAATGTCACAGAATTTTATTTGCTATGAACACATGGCATAGGAGAAGCAGTAGTCCACTCAACCCCATAAGCATGCTCCACCGTTCAATAAAATTTTGGCTGATGGATGTGCTTTTAATTCCACATTCTCACCTGCCTACAAAGAACCTTGATTTCCTTGCCTCTCAATAACTGGTTATAGGCAGTGGATGGGATTTTATTTTGCAAGTTATTTCAAAATCTTTCAAAAAGTAATAGATTTGCTGCCAATTTTCAGGAGGACTCAAACTGACTCAGTTATTGGTCTGATTCTAGTTCAGGCAGTTATGAATCCAAGGCTCACATCAGCACACTATTTAATGCCAAGGCAGTACTTCGCTGGTGAAGATTGCAATCAAAACAAAGCCAATTCCTTTTGCTCTGGCGACTTCAAAAGCAGAGAGATACCAGCGATAGATTGTTATATCTTTTGGTGGTTAGTGGGTGCTCATGTATCCTGGTGGCTAGCCTCCTGCCCGTCTGTCCAATGTAATGTTTGTTGCAGTCCGTGCAAAGTATTTTGTATAAGATGTTCGTTCTGCTGGGTGTTGTGCAAGGTCTTTAAATTCATCAAGAGCCATTTCAGTGTAGTGGCAGGTTTGTGGACTACCATGGTACCTAGAGGTCGAAGTAGTCTGGTCGCCACCTTTGAGATGTTTTTCATATATGGCAGGGTGGCTAGCGTCTCTGGGTGTGTTGTGTCTTCCTGTTTCCATACACACAGGTATGTCATATCCATACACATAGACAAAGAGAGATACCAGTTCGACTTGGACAATACATCCATTCTGGGACAGGCTAAACAAGGACATACACGGGAATTCCTAGAAGCCTGGCATTCAAACCAGAACTCCATTAACAAACACATAGATTTGGACACCACTTACCAACCTCTCAGAAACAGAACCGGAAATTATATCACCTACCACAACAAACCCAGACAGAAACAGCAAGCAGGACAGATCAATAATGCTTCACCGGAGGCTCACTGAATTTGTTACCTAGCATAGTGACGAAATATCTGCTCAGCTCAGCAAGCAAACTTACAGCCTACGCTACAAATCTTCTCCAAAATCTCAGTTTTCTATATATTGGACAACAACTTTGAATTCTTCATTTCACTAATCACTGAGGAATCTTATTGGTAAAATGGTTACTGCTTCCAGATAGACATTTAACTTGAATTTACTTCATCGTATTGAAGCTCTTGCGCACAGATTCTGAATTTTTTTTATGACCTCTGGTATTGGACATTCCCACTCTAAGGAAAAAGATCTTGCCTATTCACCCTACCCATGCCCCTCATGATTTTATAAATCTATAAGGGCACCCCTCAGTCTCCAACACTCCAGGGAAAAATGCCCCAGTTTATTAATCCTCTCTCTGTTGCTCAATACACTTCAGTCCAGACAACATCCTTGTAAATCTTATCTGTACCTTCTCAAGTTTAACAATATCCTTCCTAAGAAAGGGTGACCAGAATTGTATGCAGTATTCCAAAAGCATCCTCACCAATGCTTTGCACAGCTACAATATGACATCCCAACTCCTATACTCAATATTGTTAAACTTGCCACAACTTTGTGAAAGCAGAGGTATATTTTTCAATCCATACTTTGCTTTTTGGAGTACTCCTATCAGTAGCATGGTTACTGTGATTTGGTGATGAACATTTCGGTGAATGGGGAACTAAGGTACACTATCTACTTTTGCAGCACAGGTACCCATACACACAGACAAAGAGGGACACCAGTTCAACTGGGACAATACAGAATGTGTCAAAGACCTGTTCTAGATAGATTACCAAGGCCTTAATGAACCTATGTGTGAGAACGATCACTCGGTCAGTTATCTGTATTCTCTGGAAGACAGCTTCCAGTTAAAGTGCATTTCCCAGGTGTCACTGTGAATAGTCAGACTATCTAGGTCCACCACACAATTAAGCCTGCCAGTATCTGGTTCATTATTGTTTAGAAAGCATCTAGGGCACTTCAGAATCTAAACAGCATGACTCGACAGTGATACAGCCCATCTGGATTACAAAGGGGAAATTTCTTTAACAGAGACAGTCAAGGGAACATGCCAATACATCTCAAGTAAATCTATCTGGTTAATGCAATTGGCTGTACCTATTGGACATCTAATCCCTCTACACCTCCATCTGCCATGACCAGGGTCTTCAAGCCCTCCATTTCTTCCTCTCCCGATGATCCCACCAGTATTCTTCCACTGACACACTCATTCGTTTGGCTGAACTGGTCCTCATCCTCAACAATTTCTCCTTTGTATCCTCCCACTTCCTCCAGATGAAAGGGGTATCCCATGGGGACCCGTCTGGGCCCCAGTTATGCCTATCCCTTTGTTGGCGACCTAGAACAGTCCATCTTCCGTAGTTACACCGGCACCA
Source organism: Chiloscyllium punctatum (assembly GCF_047496795.1). Lineage (NCBI taxonomy): Eukaryota > Metazoa > Chordata > Chondrichthyes > Orectolobiformes > Hemiscylliidae > Chiloscyllium > Chiloscyllium punctatum. The sequence goes on from NC_092746.1 coordinate 66,174,050, forward strand.
CTCCCCACTTCATCCTCTGCTACATTGATGACTACATCGGTGTCACCTCGTGCTCTCGCGAGGAGGTTGAGCAGTTCATCAACTTCACAAACACATTCCACCCCGACCTTAAATCACCTGGGCCATCCCTGACACCTCTCTCCCCTTCCTGGACTGCTCCATCCCCATCAATGACAACCGACTTAACATTGACATTTTTTTTTTAAACCACCCCCCCCCACCGACTCCCGCAGCTATCTGGATTACACCTTTTCCCACTCTACCTCCTGCAAAAATGCTATCCCATATTCCCAATTCCTCTGCCTCCGCCATATCTGCTCCCAGGAGGACCAGTTCTACCACAGAACACACCAGATAGCCTCCTTCTTTAAAGGCCACAATTTCCCTTCCCACATGGTTGAAGATGTCCTCCAACCCATCTCATCCATGTCCTGCAGCTCCGCTCTCAAACCCCACCCCTCCAACTGCAACAAGGACAGAACCACAACAGGACCCCAACAACCCCCGCATAATCCGCATCGTCTGCCGACATTTCCACCACCTACAAACGGACCACCAGGGATATATTTCCCTCCCCACCCCTATCCGCTTTTTGCAAAGACTGTTCCCTCCGTGACTATTTGGTCAGGTCCATGCCCTCCAATAACAAACCCTCCCCTCCTGGCACCTCCTCTTGCCACTGCAGGAATTACAAAACCTGCGCCCAAACCTCCCTCTCTCACCTCTATCCAAGGCCCCAAAGGAGCCTTCCACATCCATCAAAGTTTCATCTGCACATCAACAAATGTCATTTATTGTATCCGTTGCTCCCGATGCGGTCTCCTCTACACTGGGGAGACTGGGCGCCTTCTAGCAGAATGCTTTAGGGAACATCTCCGGGACACTCGCACCAATCAACCCCACCGCCCAGTGGCCGAACATTTCAACTCCCCCTCACACACTGCCAAGGACATGCTGGTCCTAAGCCTCCTCCACTGCCACTCCCTCGTTACCAGATGCCTGGAGGAAGAATGCTTTATCTTCCGCCTCGGAACACGTCAACCCCAGGGCATCAATGTGGACTTCACCAGTTTCCTCATTTCCCCTCCCCCCCACCTTACCACAGTTTCAACCTGCCAGCTCAGCACCATCCTCATGACCTGTCCTACCTGCCAATCTTACTTCCCACCTATCCACTCTACCCTCTTCTCCGACCTGTCACCTTCATCCACCTATTGTACTCTTAGCTGCCTTCTCCCCAGCCTGACCCCCTCCCATTTATCTCTCCACCCCAGAGGCTCCCTGCCTCATTCTTGATGAAGGGCTTTTGCGTGAAACGTTGATTTTCCTGCTCCTTGGATGCTGCCTGGCCTGCTGTGCTTTTCCAGCACCACTGTAGTCTTGACTCTGATCTCCAGCATCTGCAGTCTTCACTTTCGCTCAGCTTTACCTATCTGCTTAAGCAATCTTCCAGATAGAGTATTGGGTAGGGGTTGGCTTTAGTCACCACATTAACCTTTTGGCAGGCAATGCAGAGGTCTGTGGAACTGTCCGCGTTGGGCACAAACACAACAGGGGAACTCTCACAACTGCTGGTAAGTTCTATTGGTTGATCTCTGAACCTGGACCCAGTTTTCAAGGACTGCTTGATACAGATGTTTCTTTATAGGATAGGCCTCTCTCACATCTATATTACATAGACCTAGGATAATGCAGCCTGCCTAATACCTGCATTCATCCTTGAATGTAATGAGCTGCCTCATTGAGTCTGCTCGTTATCCCGCACCAGGCGGGCACATAAGGAGTCTACGGTTGCTTCTAATTCTGTAAAGTTAGCTGGGTAATAAGGGGTTCAATGTGCACCTCATCCATGTCTCTACTCAATCCATCCCCACTACTGCCGGTGGCCTCTATGTAAGTGGCAATGGGACAGATCTTTTCTCTGCTTGTCCCCTACTTGGTAGTGGAATTGCTTTAATCATGAGAAATGACCTCGCCTTTATTTCCTTACCCTGATTTGGGTCTTAATTAGAAAATTTATTTCCTGATGTACTTCACTACTCTAGATGAGACATTGAACTGGACGTGTAGGGGTTCACCTGATATTGCTAGGGCATTAACACATTGTCTCCTGGCTGGAAGGTTTCAGGCATGGCATTTTTAACTGCCTTTTGATTCACCGCTGTTTGGGAGGTTTTTTAAGTATTGTCAGACCACTTCACAAGCATGGAAGAGTTGCTCTGGAGCTCTGTTATGTAGTTACTGTGGTGGAGCATACAGTTCTCAGGGGTAAAGCTTCAGAGAATCAGGTAGCCACATCATGATGTTCAGGACATTGTGACAGATCCCTTTTGTTTTGGTCAGAGGTCCCACAGGGTTCACTAGTACTTACTGAATAGTTCCCCAGAAGCCAGCACTGAAATCAAGACAGCAGGCTTTATTGCAGGCGGAGGATTCCCCCAATCTCTAGCAGGCTTGGCAAGATCTGCAAAGCTTTACTACAGTACGTCCTTGTGGATATATGGCCAGTAGAAATGCTGCTGACATTTATACCAATATGTCCAACAATTAAAATATGGTGACCTAACTACAATATTTCCCTGCTGATGACACCATTACGTGGTAGAACTTGATAAGATAGTGGCAAATGTATAAATAGTTATATACACACAAATACCTAAACTCTTTAACTAAATACCAAAATACTTGGAGGGAGATGTTATACAAGGTAATGGCTCTGAGCAAAATTAATATTTAGGTGTCTTGTGCTCTACCCACTACACTAATGTCACATAGTCTTTGCATGGAGAAACAGTCAGTCTGTTAGAAGGCCTGATAGATGTGGCATCTAATTTCTGACGTCAGACCGCTTCACAGCTTGGAAGAGATGCCTCACAGCTCTTCTTCCAAGACCAAAATTTCCCCTCCCACATAGTCGATGATGCCCTCCAGTGCATCTCCTCCACTGCTGCCCTTGAACCCCGCCCCCTCCTGGTCCTCACCTTCCACCCCACCAATCTCCGGATACATTGTATCATCCTCCTCCATCTACAAACAACCCCCATCACTAAGGGTATATTTCCCTCCCCATCTGCATTTCGGAGAGTCCATTCCTTCAGCGACGCCCACTGCCCCCCCCTCCCCCTCTCCCCCCCCCCCCCCCCCCACCCCCCACCCCCCACTTCCAGCACCTTCCCCAGCCAATGTAAGAAGTGCAAATCTTGCACCCACACCTCCTCCCTTACCTCCATCCAAGGCCCCAAAGGATCCTTTCACATCCGACAGAAATTTGCCCATACTTCCAAACTGTATTCCTTGCACCCGGTGTGGTCTCCTCTACATCAGGGAGACAGGATGTCAACCTGTGGATAGTTTCAGAGAACATCTCTGGAACACCCACACCAACCAACTCCACCGCCCCATGGCCGAACACTTTAACTCACCCCTCCAACTTCACCAAAGACATGCAGGTTTGCGCTTCCTCCATTGCCAAGCCCTTACCACCTGATGCCAGGAGGTAGAATGCCCCTGCTTCAGCCTCAGGACCTTGCAACCACACGGGATCAATGTGGATTTCACCAGTTTCCTCATTTCTCCTCCCCCCACCTTATCCTAGTCCCAAGCCTCCAATTTGGCATCGCCCTCTTGACCTGTCAATCTTTCTTCACACCTCTCTGCTCTACCCTCCTGTCTGGCCTATCACCTTCCCCCTGAACCTTCATCTACCCATCACATTCCCAGCTACCTTCCCCACAGCCCTAACCCCCTCCCATTTATCACTCAGACCCCCAGCCCACAAGTCTCATTCCTGATGAAGGGCTTATGCCTGAAACGTCGATTCTCCTGCTCCTCGGATGCTGCCTGGCTTGATGTGCTTTTCCAGCAGCATGCTTTCGAATCTGATCTCCAGCATCTGCAATCCTCACCTTCTCCTAGCTCTTATGTAGTCTGACAGAGTAACTATGCCTAGCTAATGTTAATTGTACCTAATGCTTGCATGCAATAAACAATACCTTGTTATGTTAGACAAGTACCTCTTCTGCTAAGGCACTATGAAAGTCTATCCTCTACCATTGATAATTCGGTATTTCCTTTAGACTCAGCGCAGAAAGGAGAACTGGTGACAATAAACTAAACCCATCATGAATTATCAGTGGCTGATAGTATTTCTTGTTGTATTTTCAGGTATTCTATCTTATTCTTTTACTATCCTAGCTGAAACAAGGAGCTATCTAGCATGACACCTTGGTAACAGGCCACCACAGACACATCACCCTCAAAGCTTTGCTATCTCTGGTTATCCCCTGCAAGACTGGCACTCAGTGGCTGCACTCAGGAGCAGCAACTGAGGTCAGCACTTTTTCAATACAAGTAAACAATTTCTGCTAATTATTATGAAAACTACAAACTAAGCTTAAAATAAAACAAAAGACACAAGAGGTCTCCTGCATATCTACATTTCTGACCCAATTTATGGCACAAAAACCATGCAACCTCATACTGAAATCACTTTCTGTGAATTTTTCCGCCCTCCAAAGCATGTTTCCATGGCAATGTGGATCAAACAGATCCTATATCTGATTAATGTTCTTCTATACTCGCAACTTCATTTGTTTTAGAAATGAACAGTTTAAAGTATAATTATTTATACAAGTTGACATTCTTAACATCTCTATGAGCATCAAAGATCAATAGTCTACTCACAGATGGTTTAGCCATTATACACATATGAGCATGTTATACATCCTCAGCAAGCCTTATGGCTGCATAACAACCAAGCCACCTAAGTTTGTTAACAAGTAGAATTCAGATCACATAAACCCACCATCACTTCATTTTATCTTAAACTAGAAACAATTCCAAAGCATAAACATTTTATAAACTTCATACTTATAAAACTGGCCATGCTTAATTGCCCATAGTGTAAGGTGCATTAGTCAGGGGTAAATATGGGGAATGGGTCTGGGTGGGTCACTCTTCAGAGGGTCAGTGTGGACTTGTTGGGCTGAAGGGCCTGATTCCATACTATAGGGAATTTAATCTAATCTAATCTAAAAACCTCTATAAAGTCACCCCATAACCTCCTATGCTCCAATGAAAAAAGTCCCAGCGTATGTAGCCTTGCCCTTCTACACGAGCTTGGTGTATATTCTAGTCAGTATTTACTATTGAAAATTGTCAATGTTGCAGCTAATAACAGCTGATGGCCTGTTTGAATTTGACTTTAATTTCTGTGGACTTTTAATATTTTAATCAGACTGATTTTGGTATTCCATCTCCAACAAAAATCTTTTTTTGGATTGGCAGTCCTAAATGACTTCGTAATACAAATAATGATAACCACGCTTAATAGATTAAGTATGGAACTAATGTGCATCTTGACATCATTCTGTGCATTTTAAATGTCATATTTAAATGTAAATTTGTTAAAGCTGACCAGAAATCAAGCTTGTTTACAGGTTGGACACTGTTGCAAAACTACTTTTCCTGCTAGGCTTAATCTTTCTGCAGTCCTAATAGAAAACTGTAAATTAAAACTATATACATTGTTTTTTAAGCTTATTTGAATTGATTAGTTGTAGCCAAAAGGCATGCAACATTTTGAAGTCTTTCTATGTATTTGTATCAATAGGAACAGTTGACTTTTCAGGCAGATTATGGGTAATACAACCTGTGTTTAAATTCATGATGGGCATAGGTAAGGTGAATAGCAAAGATCTTTTCTGTGGGGTAGTACGTTCAAAACTAGTTGGCATAGGTTTAAGGTGAGAAGGGAAAGATTTAAAGGGGACCTGAGGGGAAACGCTTTCACAGAGGGTGATTTGTATGTGGAAAGAAGTGCCAGAGGAAGTGGTTGATGCAGGCACAGTTGCAAAATTTAAAAGACATTTGGACAGGTCCATGAGTAGAAAAGGTTTAAAGGGATATCTGACAAATACAGGTAAATGGGACTAGTTTAGTTTGGGAAACTTGATTGGCTTGGACAAGTTGGACGAAAGAGACTATTTCTGGGCCGTTTGACTATATGATTACAAATACTGAAGTGCTAAACTGTATAATGTGCAAAAATCCGGTATTTGTTTACATTTTCACATGTCTAGCATCATAGATTCGTTACAGTATGGAAACAGGCCATTTGGCCTAACACGTCTACAATGACCCTCCAAACAGTGACCCACCCATACCCATTCCCCTACCCTTTTACTCTACATTTACCCTGACTAATACATCTAACCTACACATCCCTGAACACTATTTGAGCATGGTTGATTCATCTAACCTGAACACCTTTAGAATGTGGGAGGAAGCTGGAGCACTCAAAGAAACCCCCGCAGACAGGGGGAGAACGTGCAAACTCCACACAGTCGTCTGAGGCTGGAATCGAACCCGGATCCCTGGCAGTGAATTTTATTTTCTAAATTAAGATTATTCCTGGTTCCAGTCAAGAAGATTCACTGAGGTGATTATTTCCAATACTTGGAACTCTGTCTTATGCAATACTGAAAAATCAAAATCACCTCTATGCAGGGTTTTAAGGTTAAATTTTCTAATTCTACAATAACAAGTTCAAAGTCATTTACACATACCTCACTGCATGAAGCAACAGCACGATGCAGAGGAGTCAACCATTTGTTGTCTTTGGCATTAACTCTAGCTCCTACAAATACAAGTAATAATGTTGCTATTTAGTGATGATCTGCACCAAAATTTTACACCAATTTAATATAATTGCAATGATAGTGAAGGATGAGAAATTTAGTTAAAATGCTTCTGCTCAATGTTCAGTGGATTAGCAAGAATGATTAAAGTGACTTGCAATATTGACCTAAAACAAGGAAGTCCATTGCTAGTAGCAAAACCTAATTAACCTTTTCAATTAAAAGACAGAGTTGGTCAAGACCAGTTTAAAAGAAATTAAAAATGTTAAATTAACAAATATACAATTGTTTATATGAATCTGATAAAGATTTGAGGAAGTGAAGATCAAAATACAAGATAAACACAGCTTGCCTGTTTGATTGAAGGCAACTTAAGAAAATCCAAGCAATTTGGTTTTAAGCACTTTGTAGAACAACTCTTATCACAATTGCCTTCCAGCATCCGCTCTGTAGCTTGGAAGATTGGCTACCCGTATACACAAAAGCAGGATGAATTGAAAAAATTGACATGCAAGTGAAATGCTTTCTTCATTTGACATAGGGGAGTACTTGCTGCAGGTAGTAACAAAGGTTCGAAATTTGAAGTTGGTCATGGGTTAATTTTCAGCCCAGCACAACAGTCAGGAATGGAGAATGAAGCTCTAACCCCCAATCTAGCTGGCAACTCTTCCCAGCCCAGAACTGACATGATTTCCACGAAGGTCATTTCAAAGAGCCGAGAAGCTCGGTAGAAAAAGGTCATCAAGCTCAGAAGGAAAAGTTTATCTTTATTAACATGAAAACTGACATTTTCCAATGCTTGACCATCACAGTTTTCATCAACCCATAGTGGGCTGGCCAGCATGCAATGGAACCACTGAGGTTAGTGGACTGGGCAATCAAAACCCAGTCTAAAATTTACAGACATCGTATCAGACTGGTATAGAGATGTCTTCAGGTTTGGGAACACATCACATTCACTTGGTCAGCAGAGTGGGATAACTGGAGTTTTAATTCATTTCACCTGAACAGTTAAGTATGAGTGCATGTTTAAGTTGACGTGATTTGTTGAATCCTGTTTTTATTTGGTTCTTTCACGCTCTCAGCTAACAAACGGCAAGCAATTGAGTTGCATTTTATAAAAATAATGCTGACAATCCAGCCAAATAAAAGCTCTTAAATGGCTCTGTAAACTATTTTGAGAGTCTGGCTAGTGTGCACCATTGAAATGAGATGTACAGTAAGCTTCAGAGTATTTCATACAGACAGATACAGAAAGTGAAAATACAAAATCCAAATTGTTAACATTTGTCTGGTATTTCCATGGGGCCTGTTCTGATCTCCTGTTGCAACCCAAAAAGATTTTGCAGAAATCCCACAGGAAACACCAACCTTTCTGTAAGCTAGTTGAAGTACATAGTTGAAGTATACCTGATAGAATAAGGAGTTCAATAATTTCAGCATCTCCTAGATATGCAGCAGCATGCAAAGGAGTTCTCTTCTCAGCATCCTACAATGAGAGAAAAAATAATTTTACAGTAAGTCTCTTTGTTGTATCAAAGTGACAATGCCTATAACAGTAGCCTTTGCCACATTACTCCAAATTTAAAACCAAGTAGCAACCTGGTATCTACAGTTGTAGCTAACAGTAAAACAACATTCCATTCAAATTCTGAAGTCCAGGACACATAGTTCATTCCTTGATTCTTACAGCAGAAGAGGCATTATTCAGGCCATCTTACCCGTGGCAGTTCTTTGAAAGAGCTATTCCTTTAAAATCCCATAAGACTTGGAGCGGAAGTAAGGCCATTCGGCCCATCGAGTCCACTCCGCCATTCAATCATGGCTGATGGGCATTTCAACTCCACTTACCCGCATTCTCCCCGTAGCCCTTAATTCCTTGTGACATCAAGAATTTATCAATTTCTGCCTTGAAGACATTCAGCGTCCCAGCCTCCACTGCACTCTGTGGCAGTGAATTCCACAGGCCAACTCCTATATCTTTTCCTCATAAGCTTGAAAGCTTTAGCTCTTCAAGTTTGTGTCTCAATTCCCTCTCGAAAGCTGGTCAAACCTACTCATCACTTTTTCAGGTTGTGTATTCCGGATTATAACTTTCTCCTTTAAAAAGTTCAACTCTGCTCTGGTCCTTTTGTTAATTATCTTAAAAATGTGTCCTGTGGTTATCAACATTTCTACCAAAGGAATAGTTAATCCTTACTCCATCAAAGCTTGTTGCCTTCAGAACTTTTCACCAACTCACATCAGATATCCAAACCTTCCTGAATCAGCAAAAAATCAAGCAGAGGAAAACTAAACCGAAAAGGATTTGTGAAGCCTCAATCAATTAGGATAAATTGGAATTGAAATTAGGTTCATTGGAATTGTGTAGAGCTTATTGATAAATATCTGTAGAAGAAATCATTCTAAATATATAGTCAAAATAGACACAAAATCTGAATCAGAGAGGCCAGCAGCATAATTGGATGTGGCCGTAGGGGAGGCAATGGCCTAGTGGTACTATGCAATTATTCCAGCTAATGTTCTAGGGACCTGGGTTCAAATCCCGGCAGATTGTGGAATTTGATTAGATTAGATTAGATTACTTACAGTGTGGAAACAGGCCCTTTGGCCCAACAAGTCCACACCGCCCCGCCGAAGCGTACCCACCCATACCCCTACATCTACATCTACCCCTTACCTAACACTACGGGCAATTTAGCATGGCCAATTCACCTGACCTGCACATTTTTGGACTGTGGGAGGAAACCGGAGCACCCGGAGAAAACCCACGCAGACACAGGGAGAACGTGCAAACTCCACACAGTCAGTCGCCTGAGGCGGGAATTGAACCCAGGTCTCCGGCGCTGTGAGGCAGCAGTGCTAACCACTGTGCCACCGTGCCGCCTCTTGAAAACACATCTTGAATTAAGAATCTACTCATGACCATAAAATCATTGCTAATTGAAAAACTAATTGCTCAGAAAAAGTCACCTGGCTCACTAATGCTATCCTCACCAGCCCCAGCCGACTTGTAACTCCAGAACCACAGCAATGTGGTTTGATGTTAAACTGTCCTCTGAAATGGCCTTGAAAGTCACTTGGCTGTACCAATCACTTCCATGTCTCTACAAAGAATGAAACTGGGTAAACCGCTTGGAATTGAACAAGGCACCAGAAGAGGTGATGGCAGAAACAGCCTCGTCGATCCTGCAAAATTCTCCTTACTAACATCTCGGGATGAGTGCCAAAATTGGGAGAGCTATCTAACAGACTAGCCAAGCAGCAGCTTGACACTGTCAGTAAGGTATGATTGTTGTAAATGTACCAGCCTCCATCACCTCCTCTGACAGTTTGTGCCATACACACCCCCACCTTCTGTGTGAAGACGTTGCCCTTCGTAATTTTATAAACATTTGCAAGGTCACCCCTCACCCTCTGACATTCTGGGCAAAAATGCCCGCCCCCCATTCAGCCTTGCCAAATTGCTTAAACCCTTCAACCAGGACAACATCCCTTCTGTGTGAAGACGTTGCCCTTCAGATGCCTTTGAAATTTTACCCAAATCACCTTAAGCCTATGCCCTCTAGTTTGGACTCACCTATCCTGGGGAACAAGACCTTGGCTATTCACCCCATCAATGCCCTTCATGATTTTATAAACGTTTGCAAGGTCACCCCTCACCCTCCAACATTCTAGGCAAAAATGCCCCCCCCCCCATTCAGCCTTGCCAAATAGCTGAAACCCTTCAACCACGACAACATCCCTATAAACCTTTTCTGCACCCTTTCAAGTTTAACATCTTTCCCATAGCAAGGAGACCAGAATTGAATGCAATATTCTAAAAGTCGTCTCACCAATGTCCTGTATAGCCACAGCATGACATCCCACCTTCTACACTCAATGCACTGACGAATGAAGGTAAGCATGCCAAATGCCTTTTTCACCATCCTGCCTACCTGCAATCCCACTTTCAAGGAATCATGCACCTGCACTCCTCACTCCCTATGCTCTGCAACACCCTCAAGACCCTACTATTAATTGTACAAATTCTGCCCTGAGTTGCCCTACCAAAATGCAACATCTAACATTTAGCTAAATTAAACTCCACCTGCCACTCCACAGCACATTGACCCATCTGATCAAGATCCCGTTGTACTCGGAGGTAACCTTCTTCACTGTCAACTTCACCACCAATCTTCAAACTAAAGTCATTTACATAAAAATGATGAAAAGCAGTGGGTTCAGCACCTTATGGCACACCGCTGGTCACAGGCCTCCAGCCCGAAAAACAATCCACCACTCTGTCTCCCACCTTCAAGCTAATTTTGCATTCAGTTGGCTAGCTCCTCCTGGATTCCATGTGACTTAACCTTGCTAACCTTCAGTCTACCATGCGGAACCTTATCGAACGCCTTGCTGAAATCAATATAGGCAACATCTACCACTCTGCCTTCAATCTTCTTTGTCATTTCTTCAAAAGCTTAATCAAGTTAGTGAGACACAGTTCCCCACACACAAAGCCATACTGACTCTCACTAATCAGTCCTTGCCTTTCCAATGGAATGTAAATCTTCTCCCACAGAATCGCCTCCAACAACTTACCCACCATAATGTCATCCTTATTAATCTGCTGGCTGTAGATGTATCTTTCAATGACAGCATTGGTAAGAGAGACTACTGCACAATCCTTGGAAAGACCAAGTCCCATCTTCACATTGAGAACATCCTCTATCGTATGGTGTGCCACTATCCTCATGCTAAATTGGACAAACTTCTAACAGATCGAGCCACTCAAGATTGGGCATCCATGACCTACTGTGAGCGATGAGCAGCAGAACTGTATTCATGCACATTCTGCAACTTATGGACTGGTATATTTACCACTACCATCAAACCAGGGGACCAACACTGGTTCAATGGAGAGTGCGGAAGGGCATGATAGCAGCAGTACTAGGCATTCCTAAAACTGAGGTGTCAACTTGGTGAAGCTACAGGAATACTTGCTTGCCAAACAACATAAGCATCAAGTGACAGACAGAGCTAAGTGATCCCACAACCAACAGAACAGACCTATGTTTTGCAATCCTGCCATATCCAATCATGAATGGTGTTGATCAACGAGATACGTCAGTGTAGGAGGACGGTTCACAAATATCACTATCCTCAATAATGGTGGAGCCAAATAAATCAGTGCAAAAAAAAAGGTTCAAACATTCACAGCAATCTTCAGCCAGAAGTGTTGAGTGGATGATCCATCTCAGTGTCCTCCAGTGGTCTCCAGCATCACAGATCTCAGTCTTCAGCAAACTCGATTCACTCCTCATGATATCAAGCAACAGTTGGAGGCACTGGACACTGCAAAGGCCATGGACCCTGACAACATTCCAGCAATAGTACTTCAGACTTGTGCTCCAGAACTTGCAGTTTCCATATCAAAGCTGTTCCAGTGCAGTTACAATACTGACATCTACCTGACAATTGTCCAGTATGGTCTGTCCACAAAAACATAGGACAAATCCAAGCTGAACAATTACTGGCCCATCAGTCTACTCTCAATCATCACAAAAGTGACGCAAGATGTCATCAACCGTGCTATCAATCAACATCTGCTCAGCAATAACCTGCTCAGTGTTGCCCAGATTGGGTTCTGCCAGGGCAACAGCTCCTGACCTCATTTCAGCCTTGGTTTAAACATGGATAAAACGAATTCTGGATTAGAGTGGTGCTGGAAAAGCACAGCAGGTCAGGCAGCATCCGAGGAGCAGGAAAATCGATGTTTCCGGCAAAAGACCTTCATCAGGAATAACCTATTCCTGATGAAGGGCTTTTGCCCAAAACGTAATTTTTTCCTGCTCCTCAGATACTGCCTGACCTGCTGTGCTTTTCCAGCAGCACTCTAATCTAGACTCTGGTTTCCATCATCTGCAGTCCTTGTTTTTACCAAAAGATCTGAATTCCAGAGTTGAGGTTAGAGTTACTGCTCTTGACATCAAGGCTGTATTGGACCAAGTGTGGCATCAAGGATCCCCAGCAAAACTAGAACCAATGGGTACTAGGGGCAAACTCTTTGCTGGTAGAAGCCATATCTGACACATAGGAAGATGGTTATAGTTGCTGGAGGTCACTGATCTCAGCAGGACTACCTTCAGCTGCTTCATCAGTGACCTGCCATCCACCATTAGGTCAGAAGTAGGGATATTTGCCGATGATTGCACAATACTCAGCACCAATCACAATTCCTCAGATACTGAAGCAGTCCATGCTCAAATACAATAAGATCTGGACGATACTGACAGGCTGACAAGTGGCATGTAATATTCACATCTACAAATGCGATGCAATGACCATCTCCAATAAGAGACCAAGCTAACCACCACTCTTGACATTCAGTAGTGTTATTGTTGCTGAATCCCTCACCATTAACTAGAAACTGAACTGGACTCGCCACATAAACACAGTGTCTACAACAACAGGGCAGAAGCTTGGAATACTGCGCTAAGTAATTCATCTCCTGACTCCCCAAAGTCTGTCCATCATCTGAAAGGTATTAGTCAGGTGTGTGATGGAATATTACCAACTTGCCTGGATAGGTGCAGCTCTAAAAACACTTTAGAAGCTTGCACCATTCAGGACAAAGCAGCCTTCTTGAGTGGCACCACATCCACAACCAATGTTCAGTTGCAGCAGTACGTACAATTTATAAGATGCACTGCAGAAATTCACCAAAGATCCTTAGACAGCACCTTCCCTCCATGACCACTTCCATCCAGAAGAACATGGGCAACAGATACATTGGAAGACCACCAGCTACAAAATCCCCATCAAGCTACTTACCATCCGGAGTTGGAAATATTTCTCTATTCTTTTACTTTTGCTGGATAAGAATCCTGGAATTCCCACCCCAACGGCATTGTGCATCAACCTACAGCATATGGACTGCAGTTGTTCAAGAAGGCAGCTCACCACCACCTTCTCAAGAGACACTAGGGATAGGCAATAAATGCTGGCTAGCTAGGAACACCCATAAGTGAGTAAAACAAAACAACAGAAGCACAGCAGATTTCACAGCAACTCCTGCAACTGAAAGAGTTAGGGCATAAAATACAGGAATGACTAAAGACTACAAATACTTCATCAGCTAAAATACAAAAAAGGGCTGAACTCAATTCTTTAAAAACAGATGCTCAAAATTACAAATGAGATGAAAAAAATACGGATTTCCCCAATGGCTAAGTAAGTTTATGCAATCACTAAATCGTGACCAGGAAATTCAATCCCATGGTATGCAAAGAGGTATTTGACCTCAGTTTATGCAATGACAGAGATGTAAGAAACAGCCCAGATTCGAGTGTGGTGAGGCAAGAGCAACACAAGAAAAGAAAATTATAGACGATGTTCTCAAGAAATTCTAAACATTAATACTGTTTTAGGTGAACATTAGGTACATGCTGTTACTGGTTAGACTATCTGTAATAGCAGGATCTTGAATCCTCAGCAACCATTGCTCCTTTACCAGCCTTTTCATCAAATCATTCATTGATAAATATAGCTCCAGTTACACCCACCACTTAGCTCACATCTATTAATTGCATGCTAAGCAGTAGCAAAATTGTTGAAAAGTAATTATTTTTGCGTCCTTTTAAAATAAAAGATAATGGATGAAATGATTACAATATGACCTCTTTCTGTGTTTGTGCAGTTTTTTTAAAAAAGGGAGCGAGTGAGTCCAGTCTGGGAACCAACATGGTTTGTTTAAAGTATATTTCCACCACTCCATGGGAGATTTTTGTGGGTTGTAAAGTGACTCACGCTGTAATTCTAAAAAGACAACAAACAGTACACAGGAAATGTGTAATGTATGAGTCAGAGGTAAAAAGTAATTCATTACTTTAAGAGGATGTATGGCGCTGAATGGAGAAAATAATCTGAATTTCATGCAGTTATTAAATCTCGCTCCTATTGATGTAAACTTACACTAATACCCCAGCAAATTACGTAAAACATCTCTATCATATCTTATTAGAGTTAACAACATCCAAACTATGATGTTGTGGCCATCACAGAAACGTGGATAGAAGAGGGACAGGAATGGTTGTTGGAGGCTCCTGATGACAGATGTTTCAGTAAGATTAGGGAGGGTGGTAAAAAAGGAGTGGGGGGGTGGCGTTGCTAATTAGAAATGGTATAATGGCTGCAGAAAGGCAGAAATAGGGAAGGAGCAATCACCTTGTTGGGTGTTTACTATAGGCCCCAAATAGCAGCAGAGATGTGGAGAAACAGATTGGGAAACAGATTTTGGAAAGGTGCAGAAGCCACAGGGTTGTAGTCAAGGGCGATTTCAATCTCCCAAATATTGACTGGAAGCTCTTTAGATCAAGTAGATTGGTCGGGGCAGTGTTTGTGCAGTGTGTCCAGGAAGCTTTTCTAACTCAGTATATAGATTGTCCGACCAGAGGGGAGGCCATATTGGATTTGGTACTTGGTAACGATCCGGGACAAGTGATGGGCTTGTTAGTGGGTGTGCATTTTGGTGATGGTGACCACAATTCTGTGACTTTCACCTTGGTTATGGAGAGAGATAGATGCGTGCAACAGTGTAGGTTTTACAACTGGGGGAAGGGTAAATACGATGCTGCAAGACAAGATCTGAGGAGCATAAGTTGGGAGCATAGGCTGTCAGGGAAGGATGTCGTTGAAATGTGGAACTTTTTCAAGGAACAGATACGACGTGTCTTTTGATATGTATGTACCTGTCAGGCAGGAAAGAGATGGTCGTGTGAGGGAACCTTGGTTGACGAGGGAGGTTGAATGTCTTGTAAAGAGGAAGAAGGAGGCTTACATCAGGTTGAAGAAACAAGGTTCAGACAGAGCATTGGAGGGATACAGGATAGCCAGAAGGGAGCTGAAGAAAGGGATTAGGAGAGCTAAGTGAGAGCATGAAAAATCTTTGGTGGGTAGGATCAAGGATATGCATATGTGAGAAACATGAGAATGACGAGAACGAGGGTAGGTCCGATCAAGAACAGTAGTGGGAGACTGTGTATTGAGTCGGAAGAGAAAGGAGAGGTCTTGAATGAGTACTTTTCTTCAGTATTTACAAATGAGAGGGGCCGTATTGTTGAAGAAGAGAGTATGAAACAGAATGGTAAGCTAGAGGAGACACTTGTTAGGAAGGAAGATGTGTTGGACATTTTGAAAAACTTGAGGATAGACAAGTCTCCTGGGCCTGACGAGATATATCCTAGGATTATGTGGGAAGCAAGAGAGGAAATTGCAGAGCCGTTGGCAATGATCTTTTGGTCTTCACTGTCAACGGGTGTGGTACCAGGGGACTGGAGAGTGGCGAATGTTGTGCCCTGTTCAAAAAAGGGAATAGGGATAACCCTGGGAATTACAGACCAGTTAGTCTTACTTCAGTGGGGGGCAAAATAATGGAAAGGGTACTGAGGGATAGGATTTATGAGTATCTGGAAAGACACTGCTTGATTAGGGACAGCCAGCATGGATTTGTGAGGGGTAGGTCTTGCCTTACAAGTCTCATTGAATTCTTTGAGGAGGTGACCAAGCATGTGGATGAGGGTAGAGCAGTAGATGTAGTGTACATGGATTTTAGTAAGGTATTTGATAAGGTTCCCCATGTTAGGCTTATGCAGAAAGTCAGGACACATGGGATAGTGGGAAATTTGGCCAGTTGGATAGAGAACTGGCTAACCGGTCGAAGTCAGAGAGTGGTGGTAAATGGTAAATATTCAGCCCGGAGCCCAGTTACACGTGGAGTTCCGCAGGGATCAGTTCTGGGTGCTCTGCTGTTTGTAATCTTTATTAATGACTTGGAAGAGGGAGTCAAAGAGTGGGTCAGTAAATTTGCAGACGATACAAAGATTGGTGGAGTTACGGATAGTGAGAAGGGCTGTTGTCGGCTGCAAAGGGACTTAGATATGATGCAGAGCTGGGCTGAGGAGTGGCAGATGGAGTTCAACCCTGTCAAGTGTGAGGTTGTCCATTTTGCAAGGGCAAATAAGAATGTGGAATGCAGGGTTAACGTTAGAGTTCTTCGTAAGGTGGAGGAGCAGAGGGATCTTGGGGTCTATGTTCATAGCTCTTTGAAAGTTGCTACTCAGGTGGATAGAGCTTGGAAGCAGGCCTATTGTGTATTAGCGTTCATTAGCAGAGGGATTGAATTCAAGAGTCGTGAGATGATGTTGCAGCTGTACAGGACCTTGGTAAGGCCACATGTGGAGTACTGTGTGCAGTTCTGGTCGCCTCATTTTAAGAAAGATGTGGAAGCTTTGGAGAGGGTGCAGAGAAGATTTACCAGGATGTTGCCTGGAATGGAGAATAGGTCGTACGAGGATAGGTTGAGTGTGCTAGGCCTTTTCTCATTGGAACGGCGAAGGATGAGGGGTGACTTGATAGAGGTTTATAAGATGATCAGGAGAATAGATAGAGTAGACAGTCAGAGACTTTTCCCCCGGGTACAACAGAGTGTTACAAGGGGACATAAATTTAAGGTGAAGGGTGGAAGGTATAGGGGGGATGTCAGGGGTAGGTTCTTTATCCAGAGAGTAGTGGGGACATGGAATGCGCTGCCTGTGGGAGTGGCAGAGTCAGAATCATTGGTGACCTTTACGTGGCAATTGGATAGGTACATGGATCGGTGCTTAAGCTAGGACAAATGTTCGGCACAACATCGTGGGCCGAAGGGCCTGTTCTGTGCTGTATTGTTCGATGTTCTATGTTTTAACATAAATTTGTCTTTATAGGTGATGCCATTACATTATAGAGATTCTCTTTGCCCATGCTGAAGTTGCATGTGCCCTAGAGGTGTGTCATAAATGGCTATAGAGGTTGATTAAAAATATCTATCTAAAGGCTCTTGCAGCACATTGGAAATATCTCTACCTCAGGTGAGAAGGGCAGAGTTCAAGTCCCTCCTGCCACAGTGGTGTGTCATTACATGACTGAACAGGCTAATTACTAATAAGATGTGTTCAAGAACCAGGATGGAACAAAGGTTTTGAAGGGCGAAGATGACAAGCAAGGTAGGAGCAATTTGAAAGAATGTTTGGATGCACAGTTGACATCGTAAAAGCTTGTTCAAGATGCATATACAAATGCAAATTAAAGAATTAGCTTAAGGGAAAATAGATCTTCCACTGGTCGGGAATTGTTATTCCAACATAGATAGGTGTTGTGCTTGGGGACTTTGTGGAATCCACATTGCAACATACTCTGAAGGAATTACCCTGGAGATTGAATTTACTGCAGGGTAATTCTTTGACACCAGGAACTCTTCAAAGTCTCGATAAAAACTGAAGACTTTAGAAGGTTCAGATGAAATTCAGTAAAAGAGTTATTCGGGGAAGTTAGACTATGAAATAAATTCTCTAACTTCTGAATAACTATTGAAGTGACCCCATACTTACCTTTCCCATACTCAATTACATCTTTCTCAGACCACTTACATTCCTCAGATCTTGACTTCATACACCCCTCTGGGACCAGATCATTTAGCCCTACCTTGGTATGATCGAATGCTGCTGGACCCTTACATGAACATCCCCCAATCCCTGCTGGATCTGACCGTCCCATCCCTTTCTTCTAACATACCCAATCCATCAAACATCCCCTTCTCCAGATCCATCCAATCTGCAAAAGATAACCATTGCTTGGAGAATTCAGCCCAATGTTTGATTAACTTAGCAGAGTTTTAGAAGAGATTTAATATTAGAAGAGAGGATTGACAAGTGCATGCTGTTGATGTTGAGCACATGGAATCCCAGAAGGCCTGTGATGAACTTGAGCACAATAGACTTATGAACTAAAGGAGAGTAGCAACATGGATACAAAACTGGCTGAATGACAGGAAACAGCAAGTAATGGTTAATGAATATTTAGCGATAATTGGCAATAATGCAATAATTGTTCCCTGGCTGACAGACTCTGTCTCCTAGGCGAAAGCGAGGACTGCAGATGCTGGAGATCAGAGTCAAGATTAGAATAGTGCTGGAAAGGCACAGCAGGTCAGGCAACATCCAAGGAGCAGGAAAGTTGGGCAGGAGCCCTTCATCAGGAATGAGGCTGGGAGCCTCCGTGGTGGAGAGATAAATGGAAGGGAGGTGGGGCTGGGGAGAAAGTAGCTAAGAGTGCAATAGGTGGATGGAGGTGGGGATGAAGGTGACAGGGCGGAGAGGAGGGTGGGGCAGATAGGTGGGAAGAAAGACTGGCAGGTAGGACATGTCATGAGGATAGTGCTGAGCTGGCAGGATGGACCTGGGGTAAGGTGGGGGTGGGGGGGGTGGGAGAAGAGAGGAAATGAGGAAAACTGGTGAAGTCCAATTGATGCCCTGGGGTTGAAGTGTTCCGAGGCAGAAGAGGAGGAGTTCTTCCTCCAGGTGTCGGGCAGTGAGGAAGTGGCAGTGGAGGAAGGCCAGGACTTGCATGTCCTCAGAATGGGAGGGGAGTTTGAAATGTTTGGCCACATGACGGTGGGATTGATTGGTGCTGGTGTCCTGGAGATGCTCCCTAAAGCGCTCTGCGAGAAGGCGCCCAGTCTCCCCAGTGTAAAGGAGACCGCATTGGGAGCAACGGTTACAATAAATGACATTTGTGGAAGTGCAAGTGAAACTCTGATGGATGTGGAAGGCTCCTTTGGGGCTATGGACGGAGGTGTGTACGCAGGTTTTGCAATTCCTGCTGTGGCAGGCAAAAGTGCCAGGAGGGGAGGGTGGGTTGTTGGGGGGGGGGGGGGCAGGCGTTGACCTGACCAGGTAGTCTCATTTTTCTGACATTTGACATACTTATCATTCACTCACTGTGGCGACAGTGTTGGATATATTAATTTTCAGGCTCTCTTCTTTCTGCATATGCAATCTTATTATCCTGAAATGTGCTCTTTACCATTTATTTATACATGAAAGTCAACATTAAAAAAAAGTTAAGAGAAGCTGAGAGATAAAGGACAGGACAGTCTATTCTTGCATAAGCAAGCCAGCTTTGAGGGACACAAATGTGTTAAAAAAATATTTGTATGCCCCATGGAAATCAACTGAGTCATCACAATGCAGGACTGGAAAGGGCTGCATTGCCAAAACACAAACAAGACAATAAATCTCATGTGAGCATTAAATAAAGTTCTATTCAAAGATGAGCAGAATAGTTCATTGATTGCCCTGGCCAACCTTTATCTCTCAACCAACTAGAAGAGATCATCTGAATATTTATCTCAAATGCTGTTAATGGAAGCTTGTTATATGCATGCTGACTGTCTTGTTTTTGATATTCTTGTGTATTCTCCTCTAGCTTTAGACCAGTTTTGGCATTCACAGCATCAGCTATGTAAGTCCTCAAGCCTGAATTTCTATCCCAAGACCTCGCAGCTGCCATTTCTTTGTACTCCATTAAGACACTCCTTAAAACCTCTCGGTTATCGATTATACATTTATTTAGGTAACTAACACTCTCTTTTTTTTTGTTGTCAATTTGACATTTTCCTACTTTAGCATGCCTCTAAAATTAAGCTGTTTCCACAACAGTGAGTACGACTCAAAAATAATTGTGAAATACTATGGACATCTTGAGGTTATAAAAGATGCTTTATCAACAAAGGTTTATTCTTTTTTCTCAATAATGCCTATTAAATTTTCCATGCTTCCAAATGAAATCCTGTAAACCAAATGTCTTTTAGTGCTGTGATTGTGACCATTTACCTGTATTATTGTAAATTCAGTATATTAAATATCAACATATAATTAATATTAAATACATCAAGTTAAAATATGGATTCTTTGCTCTCAATTTCAGTAAGGTTATTTAATTGTACGTTCATCCAGTTTACCTGAACAAAAACATTTCAAAACAATCATCTCGGTTATATTAAGTTTTATAGTCTGGCTTGACTACAAGACGATCTTCACATGTGGAGCCTACAAGAGACAGTGGATTACTGTTCTGCTGCCAGAGAACTTTCCATACACTCTGAAACAATCAAATGTTTACTGCCACATCCATTCTCTGCAGCACAATAACTCCATTGATGAAATAAGAGGACTGGTTTTCACTTCAAGCTTTACAGATTCGTGTCGTGGACTTAATAATGATACCGTGTTCTAAATTTGCGATTATGATTACTTACTCTAAGTTATGGTAAATAAACTCTCATTCTGCAGAAGGTTGCTTGAGAAATGAAGCCAGCAAGTGGATATGCAAAGAAATGCAGGAAAGACTGGTAGATCAGCTTGGGCTTCAGGGTCTGCAGAATAACAAACAAAAAGCTGATTGGATGGCCAGTTTACAATATCACAGGATGTAGACACCGCAGGAGCACGTGAAGTAACAGGTAGACAGATGAAGACACTGGCTACCCAAGTGACTGGACTTCAATTAAGTCAAGGAAAAGACAACAGGGTTGATGCATGAAATAGCAGCTAAATAATGCACATCCGATAGAAAGAAAAGAACAGGAGCTCTGAACAACCATATGACATTACAGAGAGAAGGAAAAGTCCTGCATTGGGCTCCCAATGAAACACTTGCGGAAAGCCCAATCACTGAGAGAAGGTGTGCAGAATAAACAGAGCATCAGGGAAATGTGAAAGAAAAGAAACTAAATTACCAATAACTCTGATAGATGACAATAAGAATACAACTGCATGAAATGTCTTGATGAGATTTACTAGGTAAAGAAATTCACACTTATCAGGGCAGGAAGACAGCAAGAAATAAGCCACAACCATAAATGTGAAGCTGAACTAGATTCTGTATCACAAAGAAACATCATCCTGAGTAGTGTTCTGTTGACAGTATATGGTCAAACTGAGATTCAACAGCTAGGAACAACTCAAATCAGAATGACACACACAAAAAAAAGATGATAACTATATGTTCTGTTCCTAAAACAGATTGCGCTACTACAGTGGTGCTGAAAAGTTGCTGGGAACTGCAGTTGATCTCAGTAAAGCATGAAATGAAGGAAGTGCCACTGAATGCTGAAGGTAGTACAATAACTGAAAAAAGTGTTCTCTGATCAGAAGCAAAAAAAAATCTGGTTCAGTTTATTCAGATTGATTTGGTGAATGGTTGGATGAGTATCAATGCAGAGAAGAAACCTGTGACCCATTCCTGTCTATGTACACTGCATCTCCCACCTCAACCTCCCTAACCCATGTAACGTATTAACAGAACTGTAAGGAAGGCTCCATGAGATGGTAGGACAGAAAGTAATTGCCAATGTCACAGCTTACAAATTAGGTAAGTTTCATCATACTGAATGAGAGATGTCAAATGGAATACCATAAACTTTCTATTGTCATATGAAAATCATGATCGAAAAGGCTTAGATGTAAAAATACATCAGCTAGCAACATTGCACCTCTGAAATAGAGTAAGATCAGAGACATGACCAGTAAAGACACGGTTCAGATGCTCTCTCAGCAAGTGATCCTAAGATTTCCTAATAGGATACAGCAAACAAAGTCAGGAATACATTTTATGATGATTTTCTTTGTATGCATTTTTGAATTGTTGAAGTCAGCACTCATTAAATAATGTAACACTCAGGGGAAACAATTCCAACGGGTTGTCGAATTCAAGTCCCACTGCCGATTTATATTTAACTGTTCCAAATATTTGCCAAGAAACAAGGCATCCCTTGAATGTGTCATCCATGTTCTGCTGGATGATATCCTGATTCATTTTAAAGTCAAAAGGTAGATGCAGTAAGTTACATCATCTAAGTGGTATGGTGAATGTGGACAACAACCAAGATTCCTCATCTAAGCTACATGTTCCCGTGTACCTGTTTCTAGCATCAGGTTTGCTGAAAAGGTTTGGTCCTACCAGTATTAGCATGATCTCTTCCAATATTGGTATATGGTAGTGATTTCTCTATCACTTGAACAACATGTTTGGCAACAAATTAGCAGTTTTCTTTTCAGATTTTCAAAGACCTTCTGGTATTGTGTGACTGGAATGATACAGAGTTGATGATATTTAGATATGAAATGGATGGAAAAGATCAAGACTACCACCTACATGAAACCGTGCAGAGAAAGCAAGGACGAGCTAAATTCAGGTAAATGTGTTGTGAAAGCGACAACATGTCAATTCTTCAGAATAGGGTGCAAAATTTATGATGTCAAGCAGTGTCCTGAAGAATATCTCAGCTTCCTCACAGCGCCAGAGACCCGGGTCCAATTCCCGCCTCAGGCAACTGTCTGTGTGGAGTTTGCACATTCTCCCCGTGTCTGCGTGGGTTTCCTCCGGGTGCTCTGGTTTCCTCCCACAATCCAAAAATGTGCAAGTTGGGTGAATTGGCTGAGCTAAATTGCCTGTAGTGTTAGGTGAAGGGGCAAATGTAGGGAATGGGTCTGATTGGGTTGCGCTTCGGCGGGTCGGTGTGGACTTGTTGGGCCGAAGGGCCTGTTTCCACACTATCTAATCTAATCTAATTTAATCAAATCTAATCTATCTCAGAAATTAAAGCTCCAAAGGACAAGGAAGAGTTATGAAATTTTCTTAGCTTGATCCAGTACATAAGTTCTTTCATACCTCGCATCATAAAACACAGCAAACCTCAGAAAAGAGGCAGGATGTTGAGTATCAGAGTCCTGAGTTAAGAAAGGAGTTCAGCAAACGTAAGGAAATTGTATGGAAGGAGATATATGTCATATTAAAAAAAGTACTTGTCACTCTACAAGTAAATGTTTTTCACAAAAAAGACTGGGTGTTGGCCTGCTAAAAATATCAGTATTTGCATCCAAACCTCTAACATCTGCTGAGCCAGATATGACTCCAAAATCTGCTGAGCCATATACGACTTCAACATCTGCTAAAGCAGATACGATTAAGAAAAGTTTTAGTCAAATGTGCATAGATGAGATGTTCCATACATACTTCCAAAAGAGAAAGGCTATAGTGGAGACTGGTCATCATCCATGGGAGCAAATCTACAAGGAAAAGCTCTAGGAAATAAAATCAAGAAAGCTGAGTTTACACTGGGGATTGAAAGTTATAATTTCACTTTAATGCAATCCATGGAGAGAAATGATCTTGTTCAATGCCATCTGTCTATTGCCACATGAAAATCATGATCCATAAGATTTAGATGCAAAAATACACCAGCTAGCAACAGTACACCTCTGAAACAGAGTAAAATCAGAGACATGACCAGTATAGACAAGGTTCAGATGCTCTCTCATCAAATGATCCTAAGGTTTCCTAATAAGATACAGCAAACAAAGTCAGGAATATATTTTGTGATGATTTTCTTTGTATGCATTTTTGAATTGTTGAAGTCAGCACTCATTGAATATTGTAACTTTCAAGGGAGACACAATTCCAAGGGACTGTCATATTTAAGTCCAACTGCTGATTTACATTTAACTGTTCCGAATATTAGTTAGGTTTAATTTTGCCAAGAAAAAAGGCAGGCATGTTGCAAGGTTTTCAACAAGTCAGTTAAATTTATTCCAGTTGTCACCAAAAAGCAGTTTCCATGTCACAGTCAGTTGGAAAAGATGTCAAAGACAGAAGCAAGCACTGTGCAGAAAGAAACAGTTGAGCTCCACCTTGGGAATTTGCAGCTGGGGACGTGGAGAAGTGAAGAGCATTAGGACAGCTCTGTACAGTTTGAAATTAGAAATAGTTTTTGGGTATTTTTGGAAACTATGTATTGGAGTTAAGACTCTAAGTGTTGAGAGAACTATGTTGGCTCAGAAAAAGCTGTGTGCTTCTAATAGTTCAGTGCAACTGGATCGCAAATGAAGGAAACCCACAAATCAGCATTTGCTTTGCACAATAGTCAGATTAGAGCTTGGAAAACTAACCCCCAAAGAAAGCATCACCTTAGTAAAGCTCAGTCTGAGAGAAAACTAGAGCTACACCTATGAGTAAATGCTAGAGGGCAGTCTCCAAGAGTACAGTGGAGTGAAGTCTCAGGAAAGGAAGGTGAACTACCAGAACATGAGCAGCTGCTGAGGCAGTCCACAACAAAGTGGCTCGAGGAAGTTTCAATGCCAGGTGAAACATTGTAAACTGTTGTAAATTTAAAATGAGATTTGGTGACCCACAGTGTCATTATCTGATCATGGGTGCATGGGTTGCATGTGTGCACAGACACACGTATATATATTTGTGTGTGAGAGAGAAAAAAGAGAATTGTTGTAAGAAATCCAGATTGATTGTATTTGCTGTTTAATGTGTTCTGCGGAATGTTTGACCAGTTTATCTGTTACACATACTCAGTCTAGGATATCTTATCTACTGTTGCACAGTCTAACCCATTTTATGTAAATAATTTTTGTAGTTTTGTTTGTGCAAATTTAATTTGCAATAAACTTGTTATTCTTTGTTGACAAAATAAACTTGCTGATTTGTTTCAAGTACTGAAACAGATGCAGTTTAAACCTACATAATTGGTTTTACTAACACCCTGATTAAATGTCGAATTCATAATGACAGGTGAAGAAACAGGACTTGAAAGAACTTGATGCATC
Organism: Chiloscyllium punctatum; assembly: GCF_047496795.1. NCBI lineage: Eukaryota > Metazoa > Chordata > Chondrichthyes > Orectolobiformes > Hemiscylliidae > Chiloscyllium > Chiloscyllium punctatum. Next base: position 66,199,164 of record NC_092746.1, read on the forward strand.
CTCCTATCTTGGTAACAACAACTTGTATTGGTCTGTCAGAGATGACATCGCACTTGTAGGTGATATTTAGTTGGTTGGATCCAGAATCATTGAATCCAAACAATGTAGAAAGACCATCTCAAGAAGAAAGGAAGGCTACATGGCAATATAACAATGAGAGTTCAGAGACATTACAGCTTTGAAGTGGATGGGCTTCTATAAATAAACAAAAAGAATGGTATCTACATATCATGCATGCCAGAAATGTAGAAAATCGCAGTAGAAAGAGGAAATAATAGCTAGCAAAACGGAACTAGACTAGGCATGCTGGAGAAACAATTTATTCACATTTAATCGAGAATAGCACCACACAGTAAACAGACTACTACTCAAAGTTCCCAGTTATCAGAAAAGAAATAAAAATCGAGAACTATAAACAATCATCTCAAAAGCATTAATTACATTTACTAAGCAAGAGAGTCCTTAAGGGCAGGAAGAATGGAACCAATTCATTGTGAGTGTGTTTATGGAATTTGCTGAACAATGTAGGTTTAACATCACCACACTACCCAAAAGCTCACTTGTATAGAAGGACACATCTAGATGGCAAAGGAAACCCTCACAAACTGCTGGAAGACAAATGGAAGACCCTGGCCTTATCAACACTCCAAGATGCACCTCTAAAAGCTGACACAAAATTGTCTGTTGAGCTATGCAATGGCAAAAAATACAGATGACAATTTTGTCAATGAGATTCAGTCTACAATTTACCAGGAGGAAGAAAGGAACTGGTGGGTGCACATGTGGGGTGGGGCTCAAAACCTGAGGAAATAGGTCAAATCTTTGCCCTAGTTGTTGAAGACAAATAATGAAAAGCTGTAAGCCAGCAAGAATTGTTGGTAAACTTCAGGGTCCACAGTCGTACATGAGTAGTACAACAGCAACATCCCCAGCCAGAAACACAGTATCAGCCAACATCAGGTACAAATTCTACAATGCCAGGGCAACCATGCATAGCATCTCTTGTGCAGTATGTCAATTGAGAGTATAATGACAAACAAATTCATAAAATGGAGATATACCATCCTACCACCCATGTGACAATGCAAATGATTATTTTTGAGAAAAGAAAGACTATAAAATATTTGATAACCTTCATCAATGAGTAAACCACCAGAAAGCAATGACAGGTATAGATTTTTCTCATGTAATGAAAGCTGTTAAGATTGCAAACTTGATTTGAGCAAGAGTACTTCACCACTACTTGTTTAAACTCTTACTCTACAAAAGGAAACAGCCAAGATCAACTAAAGAGAGCATAAAATGAAAAAAAAGGGCTCACAAAAAAAACACAGATCCTGCTGAGCATGAAAGATGCAAAGATCAGCTAAGTGTCACAGAACTTCTAAGAGCTTCGAAAGGTGATTATGGAAAGAAACTCGCCAAGCCCATCAAAATCAATAAGAAGAAACTTTATAGTTACATAAAGAGAATCAGCTGGTCAGGAGCAATGTTGGCTGACTAAAAACTGAAAGTGGGGATACTGTCAATGGCTACAGGGAAATGGTAGACACGTTGAAAAAATTACTTTGCCTCAGTATGTACGGTAAAAAGGATAGAGTGGTGCTGGAAAATATTCTTGATAAAGGGCTCCTGCCCGAAATGCCGATTTTCCTGCTCCTCGGAAGCCGCCTGACTTGCTGTGCTTTTCCAGCACCACTCTAATCTAGACTCTAATCTCCAGCATCTGCAGTCCTCACTTTCGCCTGGTAAAAAGGATAGTTTGCTGGAAATCTAAACGAAATTAGCAGTGGAACAGGGATTGAATGAAATTAACACAAGCAAATCATCCGTAATGAAGAAATTAATGGAATTAGAAAGTGAGCTAAATCCCTGGGACTTGACGGCTTCCATCCAAGGCTGCGAAACAAGTCGTGGAGCAGATTGTAAACATCCCACCTGCATCCTTTCACAGTTCCTAGATACAGAAGTCCTCACTGTGGATTGAAAAACTGCACATCACTGAACCTTTTAAGAAGATGAATGAGGAAAACCGAGAATTACAGACCAACTGGCCTAACATCTGTCATACAGAAATTGGTGGAGTCTATCATCAAAGGTGGGATAACTGAAGAGCTTGAAACTTTTCAGTTAATCAGGCATGGATTCATGACAAGTAGATCACACCTGGCAAACCTTGCTGAACTTTGTGAAAAAGTGACAAAGGTAGTGGACACAGGAATGTCTATGGATGTTAGTTATATGGGCTTCCAGAAGGCATTTGATAAAGTCCCACATAAGGGCTGTTAACTAAGGTTAACATGGAATGGAGTGTTCATTACTGACATATCAGTAATGGATGTTGGCATTACTGGGAAATTGGTGTTGGCAGGGATAACAGCTAGGTACTTAAATTTGCAGAGTGCCTGCAGTGGTATCCCACATGGAGCTGTGACTGGGACGGAACTATTCACATTATTTATTAATGAATTGGATAATGGCATAAGGGCATATATCCAAATATGCTAACGACAAAATTTGGAGGCAAGAAAGGCAATATAGATGATGGCATAAAATTACAAAGAGATATTGATAGACTGATGGGAAAAACTGTGGCAGATAGAGTTCACTTTCACAAGTGTGAAGTTATTCATTTTGCACTGAAGAAGGGACGATCCGGGTATTTTCTCGATGTGGAGTTCAATACAGTGGTTGCCCAAAGAGACATGGAGGTTAATGTGCACAGATCTTTAAAATGTCACGAACAAGTGAAGAAAGTAATCAAGAAAGCTAATGGAACACTGGTCTTTAGATCTACAGGATTGGAGTACAAAAATGCAGAAGTTATGCTGCAATTATACAAAATCCTGATTAGATCACAGTTGGAGTACTGTGAGCAGATCTGGATGCCACACCTTAAGGACGGACATATTCGCCACGGACAGACTGCAATGTAGGTTTACAGGAATAATATCTAGAATTCAGGCTATGAGGAGAGATTATACAAACTAGGTCAGTTTTCTCCAGAATACAGAAAATCAAATAAGGAGTGATCTGATCGAAGACTTTCGGATATTAATAGCAACACACAGGGTAATTAAAGATAAGCTATTCACACTGGTTGGGTTTTTCTTGAAGTACAGGACGTGGTCTGAAATTTGGGGACAGACTATTCAGGATAGATATTTGGAAGCATTTCTACAGAGAAAGGATGGTAGATGTTTGGAACTCTCTTCCACAAATGGCACTGGATGTTGGATGTGTTGTCAACTTTAAATTTGAGAGATAATTTTTTCTTAAGGAAAACTATTTAAGGACAAGGGCCAAGGGCAGGTAAAGTATATTGAGTTAGGCCAGAGATCAGCCATGAATTCTCACTGAGTGGTAGAAAAAGCTCAAGGATCTGAATGGCCTACCCCTGTTCCTGTTTCTTATTCCACAAACTCAATGCTGCCCTAAGGTGAACTAATCCTCCATGTTAATAAGATGATTAAGTTAAAGGATGATCTGGCAAAGATTTTTAAATTTGATGCCTGAAACCATCACTTTTCTTAAATCAAGGAATGAAGCATGCAGTGAACCACCCATATATATCGCTCAACTCAGTTTCCTTACTGAAACAATATTAAAGCTGAATGAGCTGAACAGTAAACTGCAGGGAAAAGCCAGAGTCTTAGCTCATGTGATCAGTGCTGTGAATGCATTCAACCTGAAACTGGGTCTGTAGACCTCCCAATTAAAAAATAAAACACGGCAACACTTCCAGAGTAAGGAGAAAATACTAGAGGGGAAAAAAAACCCAAAGGAAAATGGTTCCATCTGAAAATGTCTGCAAGCCTGAGAAGGTCGGTAGAGGAATTCAAAAGACAGTTTCATGAATTAAATGTGATGGAACAAATTATTATGTTGATGTCAAATCCATTCCTTCAAGTTGGGTTGACTACCAAAGTCCATCAAAATAGTTGATATGGAAGTAATTTATATGCAAAATGAGACTAAGCTATAAGTCAAATCAAGATAGCAAATCAAGGACATTGCTCTCCAACATGAAGATATTCAAATCCAAGTATTGTAACCCTCTCATAGATACCTACTTAATGGACTGTAGGCAACTAGCACACTCAAACTAGAACCTCAACTTCAAGACATTGGCAGAGTGTACAGACACAAGTCACTTTGAAACTTGGCGAGTAGAGGAAATAAAATATAGTTGGTTCGATACTTACATTGCACTAAAAATAAACCGTTTATTCTTTTTTTCAGGGTAGATCTTGGGTTGCACTTAAATTCAAACAGTGGTCTTGTATTTAAAAAAAGATTGCAGATCAACATCCTCAGGCTTTACATTAAGAACCACAGGGGAATTATCTCTGGTGTTTTGCCCAATATTCATTCCTCAATCAACTTCACAAAAAAATAGATTACATGGTCATTATCACTTTGCTATTTGTGGAAGCAAGTTGTGTGCAAATCAGCTGCTGCATTTCCTACAATACAACAGGGACTACACTTCAAAAGTACTTCACAGGTTATTAAGTCCTTTGAGAAATTTCATACCATTGAAAAGCAAGTATTCCTTCATCCCTTGCATTGCGACAATTTTTCAAAAAACCCTTCATTGCTTGTAAAACATTGAGCTTTCTCAAGTTTGGGAAAGACATGATACAATAGCATCTTCCTTCTTTAAAACCTGTCACCTAGAAAAGGATCTCAAAGTACATTCTGGAACTGCAAAACAATGAGCACCAAGGCAAAGCAGAGAAGATAAAAGGTGAAGGTGACTAAATTCTGGCCAAACGTGGCGGTTATGGAAACTCTCACAAGAAAGGAAGCATGTGCACAGGTGGCAAACAAATGGAATTTCACAGAGACGAACCTAGGGGCCGAAGATATAATCACCAGTAGTTACTCATAGTTGGAAGTTGGGATAGAAGATGCACAGAAGGAATGGCATATTTAGAATGAAAATATTCACGGCTGGAGGAAATTACAGTTGAAGTTCTCAAGACTATTGGAATTTAAAATGCAAGGCACTGAGGAATTAGACAACAGTGTAAATCATTGAGAAAAATAACGACTGCTAAATGAGATTTATTGCAGGACAGAGTTGCTGTGGGAATACTTAATAAGATTATCATGACAATCAATTAAGTTGAGAGGCCAGCACAGTGAGATGGTTTACATAGAGGTTAGACATTCCTAACAGGAAAAGGGGCTGTATATCATTGGTGGAAGAGAATAAATGCTGAAAACAATGGATGGTGTGTCAATCAAGCAGGTTGTTTTGTCTCAGATGGTGTCAAGCTTTTTAGGTGTTGTTGGATCGACATTCATCCAGCCAACTGGACAGTATTATAATCACACCCCGACTTTTGCCTTATAGATACAAGTCAGACTTTGGGAAGTTAGGAAGCAAGTCACTCACTGCAGAAGTCCCATCCACTTACATGTTCATGGCTAATCCAGGTCTATTTCAGATTAATGTCACCCCCTGGATGTTGATAGTGGGGGATTCAGTGATTGTTTACAGTTCACATAGATAATTTAGGGGACCAAGTGTAGCGTTAAAATTAACTAGAAGAAAGTGAGGACTGCAGATGCTGGAGATCAGAGTTGAGAGTGTGGTGCTGGAAAAGCACAGCAGGTCAGACAGCATTGAAGCAGTTGGAAAATCAAATGTTTTGGGCATAAGCCCTTCATCAGGAATGGGGATTGTGAGCCACGGTGGGGGGGAGGGGAAAGAGCTGTGATAGTTTGGCACACCGACCTCTACACAGCTAAAGCCAAGCGTGAACTTGCAGACACCTCCTCCTACTGACCCCTCAACCACAATCTCACCTCCCATCACCAAACCATCATGTCCCAGACCATCCGCAACCTCATCACACTGGGGATCTCCCATCCACAGCCTCCAACCTCATCGCCCATGAACCCAGCACTGCCCAATTCTACCTCCTACTGAAGATTCACAAACCTGACTTCCCCAGTCGCCCTACTGTCTCAGTTTGCTCTCATCTCTGCATACCTTGACACCTGGCTGAACTGGTCCTCACCCTTAACAACTTCTCCTTCCAATCCTCCCACTTCCTCCAAACCAAAGGGGTAGCCATAGGCACCCACACAGGTTTCAGCTACGCCTGCCTCTTTGTTGGGTAAGTGGAACAGTCCACATCTTCTGCAGCTACACTGGCACCATTCCCCATCTTTTCCTCTGCTACATCGAAGACTACATCAGCGCTACCTTGTGCTCCCATGAGGTGGTTGAACAGTTCATCAACTTCACTAACACCTTTCACCCTGACCTCAAATTCACCTGGACAACCTCAGACACATCCCTCCCCTTTCTGGGCCTCTCCAACTCTGGCAACCAACTAATCATGGACATCTACTACAAACCCACGAACTCGCACAGCTACCTGGACTACAATTCCTGCCACCCTGCCTCCTGTAAAAATGCCATCCCTTAATCCCAATTCCTCCACCTTCACTGCACCTGTTCCCAGGATGACCAATTCCACCATAGAAAATCCCTGCTCAAATCTCCTGCTTCTCAGATGCTGCCTGTCCTGCTGTGCTTTTCCAGCACCACACTCTCGACCAAGTGTAGTGTGCCAAAGTTCACAGATGACATTAAGATAAGTGGTAGAGCAAAGTGTGCAGAGGACACAAAGTCAGCAGAGGGACATAGATATGTTAAGTGAGTGGGCAAGGGTCTGGCAGATGGAGTACAATGTTGGTAAATGTGAGGTCATCCATTTTGGTAGGAGTAACAGCAAAATGGATTACTTAAATGGTGAAAAATCGCAGCATGCTGCTGTGTAGAGGGGCCTGGGTGTCCTTGTGCATGAATCAGAAGAAGTTGGTTTGCAGGTGGTAGAAGTATTTAAGAAGGCAAACGGAATATTGTTCTTCAATGCTAGAGTGATAGAGTTTAAAAACAGTGTGCTGGTGAGGCCAAACCTCGAGTATGGCTTAGAGTTTTCGTTTCCCAACTCGAGAAAGGATATACTGGCACTGGAGGGGGTGTAGAGGAGTCACCAGGTTGATTCCAGAGTTGAGAAGGACGGTTTATGAGGAGAGACTGAGTAGACTGGAACCATACACATTGGAATTCAGAAAAATGAAGTGGTTCTTATAGAAACATATAAAATTACAAAGGGAACAGATAAGATAAAGAGGTAGTTCCACTGGTAGGTGAAATTAGAATTAGGGGGCAGACCTTCAAAGTAAGGGGGAGTTGAGCAGGAACACCTTCATTCAAAGGATTGTGAATCTGTGGAATTCTCTGCCTAGTGAAGCAGTTGGGGATACCTTGTTGAATGTTTTAGACGGCAAAGATAGATTTTTGAACAGTGAAGGAATGAAGAGATATGGTGAGTAGGTGGGCAAGTGGAGCTGAGTCCACAAAAAGATCAGCCATGAACTTATTGAATGGCAGAGCAGGCTCAAGGGGCCAGATGGCCTACTCCTGTTCCGATTTCTTATGTTTTCATGTTATAGTATTAAATATTAGGGGAAGACGATCAGAGTCTCTCCTGTTGGAGCAGGCAATTGCCTGGCATTTGTATGTCATAAGAAGTTTCCATGGCAGCCCAACCTTTGATGTTATCCAGGCAATGTTGTCCATGGGCACTGGCTGTTTCAGCTATCAAGACCAGCATTTGTTGCCTATCCCAAATTGTCCTTCAGAATATGGCTTTGAGACGCCTTCTTGAACTACTGTAGACAATGGGTTGCAGAAACCCGCAATGCTTTTGAGAAGGAAGGAAATTCTAGGATTCTGATCCAGCGATAATAAAGAAATTGTATCGAACAAAGAACAACACAGCATAGGAACAGACCCTTTGGCCCCCAAGCCTGCATATTTTGCCCTTTCACACTAAAACGGTCTTCATTTACAGGATCCATTTCCCTCTACCCTTTTCCTACTCATGTATTTGTCCAGGTGCTTCTTAAATGCTGCTATTCTGTCTGCTTCCAACATCTCCTCTGGCAACATGTTTCAGGCACTCACCACCCTTTGTACTAAAAGTTTGTGTCTCATCTCTTTCAAAAGTACCTTCTACCCACACCACACACCCCCCCTCCCTCCCCCCACCACCACTACTACCTCCTCGCAACTTGAATCCATGATCCCTTGTAATTGATCCCTCTATCCTGGAAAAAAGCTTCATACATTTTCATGCAATTTGCAATCTTATAAACTTCTATCACATCACCCCTCAACCTCCTGTGTTCCAGTGAAAACAAACCCAAAATTTCCAAACTTTCTTCACAATAAATCCCCCATTCCAGACAACATCCTGGTAAACCTTTTCTGTATGCTCTCCAAAGCATCCACATCCTCTGGTAGTGTGGTGACCAGAACTGTACACAATATTTCAAGTGCAGCCTAACTAAAGTTTTAAGTTGCACCATAATCTGTCTATTCTTATACTTAAATCCCCTTCCAAAAAGGGAAGCATGCCATAAGCTTTTTTTTTAAACTACCTTATGTGCCTGCGCTGCCACCTTTAGTGATGTGTGGGCCTGCACACCCAGATGCCTCTGTATATCCTAAAGGATTCTGCTATTCACTGTATAATTTCCATCTGTAGCTGATCTTCGAGAATGCATCACATCAGTTTCAACTCAGTATTGTGCATGGCTTGAAGGGAACTAGAGAGTGGTGGCACTTCCTTATACTTGTTACCCCTGTCCTTCTAGATGGTAAAGATCATGGCTTTAGAAGGAACCTTGGTGAGTGTTGCAGTATTTCGTAGATGGCATACACTGCTGCCATCGTGTGTCAATGGTGAAAGGAGTGTATGTTAAACATGACAGAGGAGGTGACAATTAAGCTGGCTACTTTGCCCTGTAAGGTGTCAGGTTCCAAGTGTTATTTGAGTTGCAATCATCTCACTAAGTATATTCTAGTATTTTATCATACTGCCAACTTACGCCTTGTAAACGGAGCGCAGGGCTTGAGAAGTGAGGGGCTAAATTACTGGCATCAGAATTTCTAACCTCTAATCTGCTCTGTAGCCTATGTGCTTATCCGGCTGGTTCAATTCAGTTTTTACTCAATGTTAACTTACCTCTGAATTTGAATATTCTAAAGAATCCTGGCTGGCTTCCAGCTTCATTAAACCTGAGGTCATCCAAAAGTCTACAGCAATTGCCAAATTCAGACAGAAATCCCAGTCAACGATTAGCACTTTGCTTTTTGATTTACAAATAGGCTCACAGTCAAGAAATACCTCAATTTTCAATTCTCGTCCTTGTTTTCAAATCTCCCTGTAGTCTGACTGCCCCAAGATAACTGGACTCCTCTCATTCCAGTCTTGAGCATCACTGACTTTAATCATGCAACCTTTAGTAGCAATGCCTTCAGTTACCTATCCTAAACTCAAGAATTACTTCCCTAGCCTCTCCATCTTTATTTGCTCCTCTAAGACACAACATATGGAATAGGAGGAAGAGTAGGTCATTCAGCCCTTCAGGCCAGCTGTGTCACGGTCACCTTCTCTATTTTCAGTCAACCTAGCTCAATGTCAAACATTGCTTTACAATGTTTTTATGAAATATTTTATTACGTTAAAGACACAATATAAATACAACTTGCTATTACAGTCATCATCAGGATATACAATGCAGGGAAATTCTGAATTAAAACAGAGAGACTTTTAAAAACACACAACATATTAAGAAGGAAAAAAGGCAATGTCTATTTATTATTCAAATTATAAATGACCAATTTCCTCATCCAAGTATTTTCAAAATACCACATACAAAGTGAATGTTAAACCTTTCTCTGGTCAGGTTTTTATATTAAATTTAAGAAAAACCTACTTTCATGCTTTGTAACTCAAACTTACTTCCATAATTTCATTTAAGAAAATAGGGCAACTATGAAAATGGCATATTTTATGAAGAGAACCATTACTTGTAATGCAAATTAGCTGCTCACAGTTCAGCATCAAAACTGCACGCTCCACATTTCTTAGCTACTTGATTAATCCAAAGTAACATCTAACTCTCACCTACTCCTCGTGAAAATTGTGCAACTTCTGAACATTTCTTTTGTATACATGAACAGGATATTAGAAAAAAGCCCGTCAATTCATACAATTCCTACCAACCTGTACAACAAACACACTCACCCTTTGCTAATGGATTAATACTTCCAGTGCTCTTTAAATTTACTTTTTCTTTTTTCTCCTTTCAGAATGCCAAATAGGTTGAAGTACGTGCTTCCTTGGCCTCTCCACATAAACAGTGCATTGACAAAGATTCAACAGTCTCTAACTGACTCATTCATTCTTAGTAGAATCAAAGAACAATTATTTTCCTTCCTTACCTCAAAATTCAATAAGACATAGGAGCAGAAATTAAGCCATCCGGCCAATCAAATCTGCTCTGCCATTCAATCATGGCTGATAGGTTTGTCAACCCCATTTTCCCACCCTCTCCCCGTAACCTTAGATCCACTTGGCAATCAAGAACTTATCTCAGTTTTAAATAAACTATATGACCTGGCCTCCACAGCCTTCTGTGGCAATGAATTCCACAGATTCATCACTCTCTGTCTAAAGAAATTTCTCCTTATTCTATTCATTCGAAAAGGTCTTCTCTAAGACTGTGTTTTCGGGTCCTCGTCTCCCCAGCCAATCGAAACACCTTCCCAACGTCCAGTCTGTCCAGGCCATTCAGTATTCTTTAAGTTTCAATCAGATCTCTGCCATCCATCTAAACACCATCGAATATAGTCCCAGAGTCCTCATACATTCCTCATATGTTAAACCTTTCACTCCTGGGATCATTCTCGTGAACCTCCTCTGGACCTGCTCCAGGGCCAACACATCATTCCTGAGGTACTGGATCCAAAATTGTTCACAATACTCTAAATGTGGTCTGACTAGAGCCTTACAAAACCTCAAATATATCCCTGCTTTTATATTCCAGTCCTCATGAGATGAATGACAACATTGTATTGCCTTCCTAATTACCGGCTCAACCTGTAAGTTTGCCTTCTGGGAGTCCTGGACTGGGGCTCCCAAGTACCTTTGCATTTCAGATTTCTGAATTTTCTCCCCAAGTCTCTATTCTTCCTACTGAAGTGCGTGACCTCACACTTTCCCACATTGTATTTCATCGGCCACTTCCTTGCCCACTCTCCTAACCTGTTTAAATCTTTCTGCAACCTCCTCAACACTACCCGCCCCTCCATCGATCACTGTATAATCTACAAACTTAATCAGAATGCCTTCAGTTCTTTCATCCAAATCATTAATGTAGAGTAAAAAGTTATGGTCCCAAAACCGACCCTCGTGGAACACCACTAGCCACCGACTTCCATCCTGAGAAGGTCCCTTTTATCCACATTCTCTGCCTTCTGCCAGACAGCCAATCCATGCTAGTATCTGGCCTCTAACACCATGGACCCGTATCTTACTCAGCAGCTTCCTGTGAGGCACCTTATCAAAAGGCCTTCTCAAAAGTCCAGATAGATAACATCCATTGACTCACTTGGTCTAACCTGCTCATTACTTCCTTGAAGAATTCCAATAGATTCATCAGGCATGACCTCTCCTTGATGAAGCCATGCTGACTTTGCCCTACTTTACCATAGCATTTTTTCCAAGTATTCAGGAATCTCATCCTTCACAATGGACTCCAAAATTCATATTTCTAATATCTACTTTGTAAAATTGAAATTTGGTGTCATCTGCTCACACCTTCCTGGTTTACACAGGACTGAAGTTAGTGAGAAAATCCATTCCTCAAAATTCAAAACATAAACATTAAATTATTCAGGAAATGGAAATGAAATGTTGGACAAAACATGAAACTAGAAATTAGTGCTAACAAAATTGACTTTGATGATTAAATTAAACTGCTTGGCATTAAGAGCAGAACACACATATACAAATAAAATTCCTTCCTCTACTTGAATGCCAGCACTTAACCATTATAATGTAATTTTTTAAAAAAAACTTCAAAGCAATCGTACATCTTCTATTCAAAAACATTGGTTTTGCCTACGCAGCAGTTTCAACAATCTGTTGCTCACCAAATACAAGTATCAAAATTATCTCTGATTAGTAATTATTTAACAATCATTTTCTGATGAGTAATTAGAACCAAGATCATAAATAGTCTTAAACCAGTCTGAACTGGTGATATCAAAGTCTTGGAATTTGTTTAGGATTAATTATGGAGTATAGACTCCACTGCACCAAATTACCAATTGTTAAATATTACTGACAGACTTTGAGATACCATAGGTTTGACTGGCCAATCAATTAGTCACATTTTTGCACTATTTTTGCTCTTCTTAAATTGGTTTTGAGGTACATTTTTTGGGCGTATGCATGATTTGCATTATTCTAGAATAAAAAATTGTTTGATGCAAACAAACACAGATGCAAATATAAAAACATACTTATTTTTTAAAAAATCCACCTAATAAAAGCAAAAGAAATAACAGCAGCCATTTAATTTATTACTTAATGCAAAATATCAAATTAAAAATCAAATTCAATACATCAAATCACTTTTGCCATTTATGTAAATAATTCTAATTGCCTATGTTGGAGGTACTTAACTTCTCAGATCACTCAGGGATAATCACAATAACTATGAATTTTTTGAAATTCATCTTGTTCTAAGACCTACTTTTCAACCTCCACCAATACAATATCACAAGCAGATGTTCCCCAATTCCCATTTTTAACAGCTTTCAGTAGCAATCAAAATTCAATGGTTATGACATGGTAAAACCAGATATTAACTATTAAAAATATTTAAGGGCACAAGGACATCAAAAAAAAAACCATAAAGTGGTCAATGCAGATGTTGAAAGCAATGATGTGGTCATGAAGGACTATATAAGTGCAGATTGTGGAATAGGTAGATAACAAATATGCACTGTATAGTCATGATTTGGAGATACCGGTGTTGGACTGGGGTGTACAAAGTTAAAAATCACACAACACCAGGTTATAGTCCAACAGGTTTAATTTAAAGAACACTAGTGCGTTTCCAATTAAACATGTTGGACTATAACCTGGTGTTGTGTAATTTTTAGCACTGTTTGGTGTTCACTTTGAGAAGAAAATCAAAAGAATTAAAGTGTGCATGCATTAGTACATGAATGAACAGTGGTCTCAGCATAATTTGCTGCTAGCCAAAGTTTAAAAACTTATATTTATATTGTACTTTAAAGCAATAAAATGTCATAAGGCCCATCACAGGAGCAGCATAAAACAGAAGATGACAACCTATCATATGGAGGAATTGGGTCAGATAACCAAAGCTTTGACCAAGTAGTAAGTTATGGAGTGCCTTATCAGGACAAAGGCAGAGTAGAAAGGGGGAAAGAGATTGGGAGGGTGTGGAATGGGGAAGTTCCAGAACTTTTGGCCTAGGTAACTGTTGGCATGGCCACAATTGGTAGAGCAATTAAAATCGGAGATGTTGAGAGGTCAGAATAAAAGGATCACACAAATCATTGATGGTTGCAGGGCTACAGGAGTTAAACTTCAGGAGAGGTAAGAACATTGAAGGATTTGAAGTTAAACACAAACCTATTAAAGTTAAAGCATTACTTAACCATAATAAGCTAGTGCAGGTCAGTGAACACATGGTTGATAAATGAACAGGACTTATTACATGTTGGGATATAGACAGCAACATATTATCTCAAGTTTGCTGAGAGTCAAATGTGAGATTGCATTAAAAGAAAGCCAAATGTGTGTTGATTTCAACAAGGTCTGCCAGGTAGACATCAGAGAATATGAGTGCCATTTGCTTTATGGGCAGCAATCAGAAGACTGGGAAATAAAGAATAATCAAACCAGTCCAGTTTGCGGAATGGGCAGCACCAGTTGTACTGATTGTGAAGCCTGATGGATTGGTTCGCCTGTTTGAAGATTTTAAACAAATGGAAACTGCTTTTTGAAGCTTAATAAATACCTAATCCTTTGTACAGAGGATTTTTATATGCAAAGCTGGCAGTTTTAGGGGCCGGGAGGTGAGGGTTGCTTTCCTTCATTAAGCAGAACATAAGCCATGCATAAATGCAGTTGTGGTTAGATGTGGATTCCCTGAAGTATGCTAAAATTAATACCCATAAGGGTTTATACTAATACACAAAAGTTTCATATGAGATATCGACAGTCTGTGCAATTTTTCAGTGGACAATGGAGAACATTTTACGAGGTCTTCCCAGGTCACCGTTTATCTAGATGATGTGCCAGAGAAGATCAATAAGGAGCACTTAGAGAATTTGGACATAGCCCTTCAATGTTTCTCCCAGGTGAGTGCAGGCCTTAGAGAAGGGAAAAATCTGTATCCCTGGAACTCCAAGTGACCTACTTAGGCTCACAGTCAACAAAACTGGGTTACACCCCTTGGAAGATAAAGTGAGTGATCAAAAAGTGCCCCAACTCTCACATCCGAACCAGATCTTAGGTCTTTCCTTGGACTGATGAATTATTATGGAAAGTTCAAATATGATTTGGCCTCCATCCTGGTACCTCTGCATCAACTCTTTAAAAAAAAAGGTAAGCCTTAGAAAACGTCAGGGAGCTAAGCCATAGCTTTCAAGGAAGTGAAGAAAGAATTTTCATTCTCTAAGGTGTTGGCATGATCCCAAGCAAAATCTGGTATTAACATGCAATATCTCTCTGTATAGCATCGGGGTAGTATTAGCTCAGGGGTGGTCCAAAGAGAGAAAAACCCATAGTGTATGCATCCAGGACTTTGGCTAATGCAGAGTGTAAATACACCCAGATAGAGAAAAAAAGTTTGGCAGCCATAATTGAAGTCAGGATGTTCCAACAATGCCTTTATGAATGCAAATTTGTAATAGTTATGAACCATAAATCCCTGCTAGACTTACATAAAGAGGACCATGGCATCAGACCGAATTCAGCAGTGAGCTGTAATTGTAAATGTACATAATTCAAATTGGAACACCAGCTAAGAGGCCAAGTAACAAACACAGATGCACTGAGCTGCCTCCTACTAGCAAATATACCAGCGGTCACAGCACACTGGACACAATTCCAGTCATATCTGACAACGTCAGATTTTGGACTCAGAGATGCAGTCCTGGCAAAACTTAAATAGCTGGTGGCAATGGGGGAATGACAAGGGCCATCACAACCAGAAATGCAATCTTTGTGGAGCCAGACAGATTAGATCACAATAGAGGACAGCACATTATTATGGGGAGCAAGAGTGATTGCCCGAAGTGATTGCCACCAGATACTTGCTGAACTCCCCCAAAGTTATCCTGGGATTTCCAAAATGAAGACATTAGTGAGAAGTTATGTCTTGTAGCCAGGGTTGGATGCAGACAAAGTCACATTGGTGGGGCACTACCCTGAGTGTCAGCAAGGACAAAAATTACCAACAGCAGCATTTGTGGGAATGGCTGGATAACCAATGGACTCAAGTGCATGTTGTGAGCGGCACGGTGGCACAGTGGTTAGCACTGTTGCCTCACAGCGCCAGAGACCCGGGTTCAATTCCCGACTCCGGCGACTGACTGTGTGGAGTTTGCACATTCTCCCTGTGTCTGCGTGGGTTTCCTCCGGGTGTTCCGGTTTCCTCCCACAGTCCAAAGATGTGCAGGCCAGGTGAATTGGCATTGCTAATTTGGCCGTAGTGTTAAGTAAGGGGTAAACGTAGGGGTATGGGTGGGTTGCGCTTCGGCAGGTCGGTGTGGACTTGTTGGGCTGAAGGGCCTGTTTCCGCACTGTAAGTAATCTAATCTAATCTAAGCCCTTTGATGAGCTCAATGTTCTTAGTCATTATAGACACCTACTCAAAGTAGCTGGATATGCATTTGAGTTCTTTCGTCAAACATGGGGATGACAATAGAAAAACCTGCGAGCACCTTTTGCAATGCAGATGTGTTGGTCACAGATAACGGGCTATTGTTTACCAGTGAGAAATTTGTGTATTCCCCAAAGTTGACATACGAGGACACCTCCACACCATCCATCATCCAAATGGCATGACAGAAAGAGCAGTCCAATTTTTGAATGCAGGCTTAACTAGATACCAGCTTCACTAGGCACCAAACTATCCCAGTTTCTATTTGATTATAGGACCACCCCTCATGCAACTACAGGAATAGCTCCAGCAGAGCTACTAATGAGGAAAAGACTTTGTATTAGGTTAAATGTTTATCTTCCTGGACCACGTGGGAGCAGGGAGGCACGCATGTGTGAAATGGCATCAAACAATGAGGCGGCAAAACGTGACCAGCTCCTTGACAGTCTTTCCAACTGTCTGGAAAAGTGGGTGCTCCTTTCCATCAAGCGCTGAAGGTACCTCAGAATCCGAGATGGACACAGTAGATGTCGCCACCTCAACAGAGAATCTCTTCTGAGATGCTCCGGGCCCCAAGAACTGAGCTACTGTGTGTTACATGCCGCCCCTATCAGAGGCAGAGTTGGAGGAACCTGACCCAGTGATAAAATGGCCCAGGAGGAGCTACAAAAAATAAACTTGTCTACATCCTCAGACTCAGGGGAGGGATGTAGTGATTGTAACAAGGTCAGCTAGGTGGGCCTCATAGAATATAAGCTCCCTGATTGGGGCTGTTAATCTAGTCCAATCAGGGAGCCTTGGTTGACAGACAAGAACAGATGTGTCAGACATCCTATACACTCAAAGCTCTGAGAGCTGGATCAGTGTCAGGAATTCACCACGTGTAAATAAAAGGTGACTCGGTGAAGGGATACTGGCACCTGTGGAGCTATTTCAACATAATTTCCATAATTTTGGGTTTTAGAATAAATGGTGAAATACTCATGTTAAAAAAATGTTCAATCCTGAAAGAAACATACAAATTGTGTTCTGTTTGAACCCCTTCATAGAAAAAACATTAAAGCCAAACAACATTGTCGCACCTGCACGATGGCAGAATAGGAACCTAGTTAAGAGGAAAATGGTGATGTTTGTGCATTGTGAAAGACAGGGAAAATTGGAGGTGATTTAACCAAACATTTTTAAAATTCGGAAGCGTTCATACTGGAAAAAGAGAAAGAAAATTTTCCACATAAATTCTGTCAGCAATTTAATAATGTCTAAAATCTAGTACAGTTGTTTTTAAAGAGCAGGCTAAAATATGAAATGCTTAGTCTTAAAGTGACTGAAACAGATTATTCTATATTTTCAGAGTTGAATATATATTTGAAGCAGAGGAAGACAAAGAACGCCACCTTTGGTTTAAACTAATATCATTGCGTCAACATAGGGAATTGTACACATAGGGAAATTAGTTTTAGATTAGATTAGATTAGATTACTTACAGTGTGGAAACAGGCCCTTCGGCCCAACAAGTCCACACCGCCCCGCCGAAGCACAACCCACCCATACCCCTACATCTACCCCTTACCTAACACTAAGGGCAATTTAGCATGGCCAATTCACCTGACCGGCACATCTTTGGAGTGTGGGAGGAAACCAGAGCACCCAGAGAAAACCCACGCAGACACGGGGAGAATGTGCAAACTCCACAGAGAGTCGCCTGAGGCGGGAATTGAACCCGGGTCTCTGGCGCTGTGAGGCAGCAGTGCTAACCACTGTGCCACCGTGCCGCCCACATGTTATAATCTCACATGTTATAATCTCTATGATTCTATACATATTGTTCAGGTGCTTTGGGTTGTCGAGAGTCATCGGACTGTCCTATGAAGAAAGTTAAATTAGTTGTTTTCCATATATTTAGTGACAAAATCTACATTTTAGCTCTCCATCACATATTTATAATATCGCTCATGGTCTCTTTGTGGTACATCCAAGTATATAGCACAGGACTACGTCATCGAACTCAACTGGTCTATGATCCACTCCTCTTCATCTAACCTATTAACATTTTATCTTACTCCCTTCTAACTACCTAATACTGTAAAACTACTTTCAATTCACAAGATGAAAATCATTTATCAAGCAGTCAGTGCTGATTCGACACCAGCTACTCTATATATTACATTGAATAGCAGCTAGCTACAAAACATTCTGTGGTCTGTCTCATGACTCCACATGATTGGACACATCATTAGCCTGCTATGCAGTTCCACCTTGATGTCATTTGGAAAATCCAAAAAGGGTTATAAATACTACATTACTTGTCTAATTATTTTATAAACAATAAAGTTGAAAAAGCATAACCACTCTGTTTGAAATGTGCATTATAATTCCATTCTAGTTGTTTTTCTATTTCGTCTTTAAGTATCTTTCTCATGGGCAGTAAGCCAACTGATATAGTCAAATTGTGGTAAAAATATAGCAACACGTACCATGTTTGATGATGCTTGTAAATAATTGCACTTATATGCAAACAAGTTTAGAAGATTTGTAATCTGCCTTTTCAGTAATGGACATAATCTGTTGATCTGTGTTCATCAGCACTGGAATTTACAGGTAACTTGAGGATGTCTCACTTTGCGTTTCAAATATCTATGTCGTAGCATTATTAATAAACTAAAGGTTTGCAGCTACCAAGCTTTGTAATGCACTATGTAATTTAAATAATTTAGAAGAATGAATCAGAAAGAAGAAATTAAAACAAAATGCCCAGATGTTAATTTCATAGAATCCCTACAGTGTAGAAGCAGGCCATTCAGCCCATCAAGTTACACTGACACTCCAAAGAGCATCCCAGCCAGACACACCTCTCCACCTTATCCCTGTAACCCTGCATTCCGCATGGCCGATCCACCTTGCCTGCATATCCCTGGACACCACAGGCAATGTAGCTTGGCCAAGTCACCCAATCTGCACATCTTCAGACTGTGGGAGGAAACCCATGCAGAGACAGGGAGAATGTGTAAACTCCACACAGGCAGTCACCCGAGGAATCAAACCCAGATCCCTGGCACTGAGAGGTACCAGTGCTAACTACTGAGCCACAGTGCTGCTCAAATTTGTGCAACTGAGGTGGTTTGCAAACTGTCCCCTAAATAGCAATTTTAACCCCTGCATGCCCCATGCCAGTTTGCAATCTGAAATTTGGGGAGATCAGTGGGAGTGCCAAACAGCAACAGACATCCAAATAGATGAATGGGAAATCTCAAGCAGTGGGAGTCACTTCCAGGAACCAAAGTAATACACAGATAACTTGTAGAAAGAGGTTTTGAAGAGGTTCTAATTCACCTGTCCCACAAATTTATACATTTCATAAAACATTAAAATGTAGTTGCTGTTCTTGTTAGACTCCAGCTCCTCTCACTTCATTGACCTGAAGGGAAAGCAACAATGGGTTCCTTTCTCAGGTATATTGTTAAAATAGAAGAAAGATCCTGAGAATCCTGAGCCTGATTTGTACACTGAATAAAGGTTTCCAGCAGAGAGCCTTCCCATCTGTTAAGTGGAGCATGCTAAAGTCAAAGGTCATCGGAACAGAGTGAAATACCAGCAATTCAGATACTTGATCAATTCTAACCTCTACAAGACCAGGCTGGAACAAACTTATTCGGGTAAAGTAAAAGTTGCAGTATTATAGAGGAAATTAACATGAAAAAACAAAATGTCGGTACTAATAGATCCATAAATGAATACAATCCAACTCAAAGCTGAATTTAGCAGTTCATAGTCAGTCAATTCAAAAGAAAATATAAGACTAATAAGACCACTCTATGCATTGATGCCATACCTGTTCCCTTGTTATGGTTACCATTATAATTACTAATTTTCTTCAAAAAATGAAAATAAAATTTAGAATTAAATGCTCAAACTCAAAATATTGATTGACTGGATTAGAATGACAGGCTTTTCAAACAGGCTGAAGCTGACTGGGAAAAAAGGCTAAAATGTTTCAATATTATAAGTGAAAATTATCTCTTGTTTAATAGGAGCCACCTATTAGTCTGCCTTCCCTATTCCAATACTTGATTATCCGAATTTAATGCCAACTTAGAGAGAGTCAGAGTTGTCATGACTCTCACCCGCACTCAGCTTAAGCAGAAAACAAAGGCAGATTCTGACTTTAAATTAATTCATGGGATAAGGGGGAAATCTCTAATCTCCCAAAAATAATTAAAAAGGAATTCTTAACTAGATTCAGAAAAGTATGCAATTCACGAAGAAATTGCCTAAATTTATCAATTAAAAAGTGTGTTTGTAATATTTTATTTAATTCAACAATTAGGCAAAATTGCTAAAGTAAAGGGCATGTTTGGTCCCTCTTGAAGGATTTATTTTCATGCTAATCACTGACATTATGAGTTAATACTAAGTTTAAATAGAATCCTTTCAGCTTTTTCAAGGAGGTGAAGCAAAACTGACTTATCAATAAGGGGTCAAAGCGATGATGGTAGCATGACGCGTATCCTTCCCCAGCAAGACTAAATAAATGCATGCTGTAGAGAATTTAGATCTGAATGTGTTTCAACTTAATCAGAATCAAAACGTCTGTGTTCAAAATATTAAATCCCACAATTTTTCTTTGTATGTAAAAGCACAAAAAATTTAAACAAGAAATGTTCTATGTTGTCAAAGATACTAGCAGATGGATGCATAAAAAGCTGTCCTGGTCTGTAAGTCCATTGGTCTTCATAAAGGAGTTAAAGACATAAAAGCAGAATATTCCCAAACATCACAAAATACTTTTTTGCAGCTTGATAAATGTTGCAAAAACAGTAACTACAAATTAGTACTGGTATTTCCAGAAATCATATTTAAACCTCCTCCCAAACACTTCTGTATAAAAACCGGAAACAAAAGAATGAATAATAAATTTGAACAATTTATACAAAGTTTAATATTGACTGTTGAACTTGAATAGATGACTCTTGCTTTTAAAAACTGGTCTACAGTTGACCAGTTTGGAATTTTGGCCAGTATCACTGCAACAATTAGCCTTAAAAATGGAAAACATTTAACTTAAAGGCTTTCAAACAAGTAATTTCCTTTAGGATATTTGGTATATTTTTCAACAGGAGGTACAGGCATTCCTTTAGCAAGTGACAAAAAGTCTTTGAGTATCCTGATGAGACTCAGTAACCAAATTCCTCACCTGCTTAAATATAGGAAGGAACTGAAGGACAGGACAGAGTAAGGAAACAGGTTTTGGTATACCCAATGGTTTAATCATGATCAATAATCAACAACACTTGTTAGCACATCAAACTAGCCTACTAAACCATTGGAACATATGGAAATAGGTAAAATAAAAGGAAAAGAGACTGCAGATACATGTATAATTTGGTGAGAGTGGTTATGTTTTAAACAGAAGTTTGGTTATTCACCCAAAAATTTCATTAATTTTGTTCATTGATAGTAACACTGGGTAGAATTCAGACCCAAGTACTGACTATCTCTTTTAGCTTTTCAAGTCACTTCTATAGCAACTGAAGACTTAAGAGTCCACAAACACTTTTGTGATGCACAATGACACCTGAGGGGGTGTTTGAGAGGATGGTCACTGCAGTGGGAGTTGGCCTTTGGCAAACAATCAAATTACACTTACCTGGACATTAACATCCTCTTTTTTGAAAATTAGACTGCGGACTTCATCAGGATCTCCATTAAAAATAGCTTGAACCAGTGGTGGCTGCAATTTTGAAAGAAAGTTAAGATTATACACATAAAAATAACTCACCATATGACTGTGACATCACTAATTGACAAATATGGATCACATACATCACAGCAATTGTATGTAGGGTCCCTAACATTCAAATGTCAATGGGAAATTTAAATGCAGTATGAATTTACTCTGAAATATGGTCAAGACTTCTGGAAACTGCTGTTACACAATTTGATTAAAAAATGTTGATACATGCAACTAATTCAGCTATAATCCTCAGATGCCAAA
The DNA here is from genome assembly GCF_047496795.1 of Chiloscyllium punctatum. Lineage (NCBI taxonomy): Eukaryota > Metazoa > Chordata > Chondrichthyes > Orectolobiformes > Hemiscylliidae > Chiloscyllium > Chiloscyllium punctatum. Next base: position 66,220,960 of record NC_092746.1, read on the forward strand.
CCTTAAGACGTAATTGTTAGGACTCTCCACATTTTCTTTTTATAAGTAACAAACATATTAAGAAAACAGATAAGACTGGATTTATATATTTTTTCAGATTGAAGCTGATGCAATACATTTACAGATATATTTAGACAAGCTGAGATATGCTCACCCTTCCATCTTCAGGTGGAAGTGACTTTGACACATCCTCGTACTTTTCCTGACGCTTTTTAGAAGTAGTAATAGGAGATTCATCGTCCACCTCCTCCAGAACAACAATACACACTCGGCTCATCCGATCCCCTGTTTACAGACTACTTTTCTAATCTTTGATTCACAGACAACACCTGCACTTTTTGATGGAAAATAACAATCCTATCTTGTCACTGAGAACAAGTGACTATGCTGGAAATTGTGTGCCAGTTTTATCAATATGGTTTACATAAGTAGTTCCGGTGTAAACTCAATGCTAGTGCCAACTAATACTGCTGAACGGGTATCCTTATTTGACAGAGTATCCTCTATGCAGCGTAGCTGTTGTTATGGGTGACATGACACCATTCCTTAAATAGAAAAGCAGGCAAATCATGTGGTTTAGATTTTCACTGATTTATAAACATAGAGAAGTGTGCATTTTCCATATCAGAAGGCTTCAAAATTTCTATTCCTAATCAATAAGCTTTCATCAGCTGAAGCAGAACCCAGGAGAAAGTACAAAACAATTTCACATGAAGATTCATTTAATTGACTCCACCGCAGTATAATCAAACACAGGCCAGATGAGAGCAAGAGAGCGACAAAGAGAAAGAGGAAAAGAGAGAGAAAGAAACCATGAACACAAAAAATATAGCACAGCTCGTACAATAATGTGGAGTATGCAAGTGTGACCCAGAAACAAAGCACATCTATTACTCCATTGGCGATTGTACTGTGCCAAGCAGTCACTTTTCTCCAACAGCTAGTCACTGCAGAAACTCCGACAAGAAATTCAATGAGCTGGAAACGTGCAGGCCAGTTCACTTCAACAGCACCAAAGAAGAAACTAGAATTATCTTGAAAAATCTTGAATACAGAGTTCCCAAGGCAGCAGACACTTAATTTCCTTCAGGTAACTGACTAAAATACTGAAGCTTTAATCTTCAATGCTGTGACTGCAGTAAAGAAAATGCCGCCGTCTGTGTATTTTCCCATGTGCTTGAAGTCAAGCTTCTGTCAGTCTGCCAGTTCAAGTTTACAATCCAGAACAGCTAATTTCCTGTTTTAGGCATCAATTATTGTTTCACCGAATCCAATCCATAACATTACAAAGCAGTCAGCAGATATCTGTGCATAGCCACCATTTCAGCATTATGTATACTGATCCCAGACAGAGCAGCAGCAGAATTCTGGTAGCTTCTTCTAGCGTGCTGCTTTCTGGCTGCCCTTGCAATTTCAACTGCATGCCAGAGATGTGAATAAATTACAAGTCTGACGTTAAAGCAGCTTTATTGCAGAATAGCTGCAATTTAACAGTTTCCATTCAAAGTCTCATGGAAAACTGGTCGCTGGCTTTGCTGACTCACACTACTACAGGGAGGACCCAACATTATGAGTAATCCTTTATGTATTTCATGTTTTTAAAAAAGCAATTAACGGTATTTCTTCTTCCATACAGTTCCCAGAAGTGTAAGAATATGCAAGCTTGGACGACTTCAAATGGTTAACCTTTCTTCGGTAATTGCACAAATGTCAGAAACTCTCAATGTATGCATAAAAGTATGGCTGCTGCTGAAAATCAGCAAATAAAACTTAGTTTCTTACAGATATTTGGCATGTAATACTTTGTGCAACTAGTCTAATAAATTCTAAATACAGAGGGCCTCATAATTTTTTTGAAGTCTTGATAATGGATAGAGAATTGGTTCAGAAATATGATTTAAATAAAGAGGGCCTTGCATAACCTGCAAACACTTTAACTTCACCCCAGTTTTGATATGTAAATACCTGGGAAAAGCTATTTTTAAGCATGTAACATATAAATATAAGAGTACTGTAAACATGACACTGCGGAGCAAAGTTTAATTTAAATTAATCTGTTGTATGGGAGCAACTGAATAGATGACGACAAAATCATACAATGAATGGACATTTCTTTCTCATCATAGAAAAATGGGTGTAGCTTCCTCTACTTTTGCTGTACTGTTTGCCTTTAAGACCATAAGATCATAAGACATAGGAGCGGAAGTAAGGCCATTCGGCCCATCGAGTCCACTCTGCCATTCAATCATGGCTGATGGGCATTTCAACTCCCACTTACCCGCATTCTCTCCGTAGCCCTTAATTCCTTGTGACATCAAGAATTTATCAATTTCTGCCTTGAAGACATTTAGCGTCCCAGCCTCCACTGCACTCTGTGGCAATGAACTCCACAGGCCCACCACTCTCTGGCTGAAATGTTCTGTTCTGAATTTACCCCCTCTAATTCTAAGGCTGCGTCCACGGGTCCTAGTCTCCTTGCCTAACGGAAACAATTTCCTAGCGTCCACCCTCTCCAAGCCACCCTTTCTAAGCAGTCAAGAGAGTAGTCCGTCATGGCATCAGAAAGCTCCATCAGCCTATCTGACCCTGAAAACTAACTTTCCTCTTAACAAGTGGACATACAGGTCATTCCGCTACAGTTCACATTTTGTCAGAAAAATTGGCTATAACACAATTGATGAATTGTGGATGTTGTTTGGGTAACGCAAAATTTCTACTGAATTTTTCTTTTACCTTTTACTACACAATTTTCTATAGCAGTTTTCCATGGTGTGACTTTCTATAGCGCCAGGTTGCAGAGGAACACAGCTGTGTTTTATAGCAGAATGACCTGTATACACATACTAAATTAGTCATTAATCTCACTAAACCATTTCAGTTACTATGTTAAATGCCACATTAGATTTTATAGTTGGTTCAATTAATTTTCATTTTATATTAAACAAAAATCACTACTTCAATATCAAAGTCTGATTAAATTAATTACAATCCCCATTCATTGTAGCTAATCCAATTCACAAAGGAAGTTGGATCATACTTACAATGCCAGAAACGTACTCGCTCTCGTTAACAAAAGATTTAATATCACAATTTAATATTGACTTAATTATAGACAAATATGCTTTTCTAGTCTCAAAATTTACAATAAAGCATGAAACATGTCAGCTATTGGTCCTGTCATTGAATGGTTCCACACAATCCAACACAAAACTGCATCTTTACCAGTCTTGGATACTTCCCAAGACATTGCTTGAATTTTTTATCATCAGTTAAGTACACATTAGTAGCCAGTAACAACATTGGCTTCTCAAAATGGTGAGTCAAATTAGAAATTAGAAAATGTTATTTACATATTTGTCAATAACATTACAAATATCCTTAGAAAGCAGATGTGCAGCCTTAAGGAACCTGAAATAAACATGTAGATATATGTAAATTAAAGGCCAAATATGCATAAAGCAAGATTTGGACTACATATCATAAGAATTTCAGCTAAAGTGTCAGAAACATAAAATAAGGCCCAACTTCATTTTCACTTAAGCTCCTATGTTCAAAACAATCCCAGTCATTCTGATCTTTCCTCAAACAAAATTCACCAATCCAGGCAAAAACTTTGTAAATTTCTTTGGTACCCTCCCAAGGGCAAGCATATTTCTCTTGCAATAGTTACCAAAACTGCACTTCTGTACTGCAGCTGTGAGGAGTTACATGTAGTTTCAGCATAATTTCCTTGACATTAAATTAAGTGCTGCGACAAATAAAGGCCAAGTTTTCTTTCCTACTACCTAACCACCTTATCTTCCTGTCCTGACACCTTCAATGGCCTCTGGACTCCAAGAACAAACTGCTGTTAATCTTCAATTCAGTATACTCCCTTTTATTACATATTCTCTTGTTTTGCTTCTGCCCCGAATGCATCAGGTGAATATATAAAACACGTGTTTGCTCTTTTCCTTAGTAAAAATTGACAGTTATTTATTGAATTATTCTCAGATTTATTTTTCAAAAGTCATTAGTTTTGAATAATCCTTCATATTGAAATTACACCTTTACTAATTTCTTAAATATAGGAGTTAAGAGGTCATGTTGCGTCTGTACAGGACATTGATGAGGCCACTTTTAGAATGCTGCATTCAATTCCGGTCTTCCTGTTGTCGGAAAATTGTTGTTAAACTTCAAAAGATTCAGAGAAGATTCACAAGGATGATGTCGGGACCAAAGGATTTCAGCTACAGGGACAGGCTGAATAGGCTGGGGTTCTTATCCCCTCTAGAGTGTCAGAGGCTGAGAGGTGACCTTATAGAGGTTTATAAAATCATGAGGGGCATGGATAGGGTGAATAGCCAAGAGATTTTTCCCAGGGTGGAGAGAGTCCAAAACTAGACAGCATTGGTTTAAGGTGAAAGGGAAAAAAATTTAAAAGGGTTCTGAGGGGTAACTTTTTCTCACAGAGGGTGGTGCGTGTATGGAATAGCGGTCACAGGTAATGCTGGAGGCAGGTAATTATGACATTTAAATGGCAACTGGATGGATACATGAATAGGAAGGGTTTAGAAGGATGTGGGCCAAATGCTGGCAAATGGGACTGGATCAGTTTGGGATCTCTGTTTGGCAGGGACAAGTTTGACTGAAGGGTCTGTTTCCATACTGTATGACTACGTAAATACACCTGTTCAATCAAATGGTCACACAAAATATCAATAGTTAATTCAATTTTGAATCAATTTCTCTGCAAATATCGTGATGTAGGAATAGTCAGTTGTGAGTGCGTGAAAGGGCTCTCTGCTGGTAAGTTTCATATAAAGCAAAGTTGTATTATTTAATGTTTTATGGTGTAAATAAAATATAACAGTGATGTGTATAGTCCCTACATTATGTTTCTATTGTTTAGTTACGTTTTTACGTTGATTACGTAGACCCCTTGATCAACCAAAATATTTGGTCCATTGACACATTCCTGGTCACATAGGTGTTGCTTAATAAAACATTTGCTGTATTTTGGATAGACAAGAATGTCAGGGACAGAAGGAAAAGTGGTGTTGAGATGACAATTAGGTCAGCCTTGATCCTATCAAATGCAGAGCAGACTCAAGGAGCTGAACAACCTACTCCTGCTATGTTTATGCCCCAAAGTTTATAGTCATCTAGAAAAGACATAAGTCTGCTTGAATTCATTACACAGAATGCTTGCAAAGATTTCATTCACTTTCCCTGGGCTGTATTTGAACAAATTCTCGGACGCAGAAATTCATGTTGCTAATTTTTTGGTCTTCTCACTGTGTGATAGACAATATCCTCTCCTACTGGTAGCTAGTTAAGGGTAGGGTGCAGGTAGCCAAGAACTGCAGTGGAAGCACCGTCAATTATTCATTTTGATCAATTTCAGTCAAACAGGAAATGACAAAACTACCAGATATCAGCTTCCTATTCCAAATCCATAGATTTTACATCTACAATGGCTTATACTGCTTACAAAAGATGATGATACCAAGTCCACTTTCATCACACCAAAAATAGATTTCAATCTGGTAGAGCTATTAAACAGCTTTAAGCACTGATTCGTTTAGATTGTAAATTTGAAATTATATGGTACGAATGGCAAGCTTCCATTACATTGATGCACCACAAGTTTCTGAAGTGCATGCAGTCAATGGCAAACTTCAGTGTAAGGCTATTATATTAAAGCAATCTGGAAGAAATTATAAACCAAGTCTTCAGTGCTCCCTCCATAACAGCACCATGTACTGACACTGCAATAGACTGCAGCGGTTCAAGAAGTTAGTTCAGCTCCACCTCCTCAGAACAATTTAATATTAGCAATATGCGCTAGCCTAGCCAGCGACACCCACATTCTGAGAAAAGGATACTGAAAAAAAAATGTAAGTTCTGTGCAACATGAGGCTCATACAAGGCTATTTTCAATTTTAGGCCTTTGACAACATTTTACCAACATGCACATTAGGAAAACAGTTAAACTTCCCAGCTGTATGATTCACCTTTTGTTAAATATTACCCACACATGTATTTTGAATGAGAGTTTCAAAATCAAATTAACTCCATAATAAATTACATTTTATCTTGTGAAAATAAATCAGGAATCCCAATTCCACACAAACTGAATTTACAATTTCCAAATTTCTAGTTAAGTTAAAAATGTTCTGCCTAAATAAATAAAATAATCTAATAAATATACCTACATCCTCCACAATTTGATTTGTTTCTGGGAATAAAATCTGTGATAGGTGTGACTCAGATGACTAGGAAAACCCCATAATTGATGATCTCAGCCACGAAGTATGGAAAATACTTTGAGAGTTTCCAAACCTCTCAGAATTGGAATTTAGCAGTTGAAAAATGAATGTGCTGCTCTAACTAACAAAACTTCAAACTGTATTAATTCTGGCATTCTAATAGCAACAAATTATAGGCTGAATGAGTAATACAGCTCCATACCCATAGATTAGACAATTGTTTTCATGATGCTGTGGAGAAATTGGGATGTAATACATTGTGATAATATCAGTTTTAGAATAAGAACTCATTTCAGCCAATCTTCAAGCAGACTTTCATTGTGCTTTTAGAAACACAATGATATTTGCATCCTATCATGAGATAAAGGAAACATTTGTGTCAGTTTTACACTTAGATGTAAAGTTGCCTATAGAAATGTAAAAATAATGAAATATCACTAAATGCTTCAAATCTAAGGTTATTTAATGGGACAAAGATTAATACCCAAAACTGTCTTAGCTTCACTTAATTCTATACTGGTATAAATGGGATTTTAGATCGTCACTTTTCCAAACAAAAGCTTCACAAAATGGGCAATATAAAATGTGTTTGTGATAATTATTCATGGGGTGTGGACATCGCTGACAATGCCAGCATTTGTTAATTATTCTAAAAATGCTTGATATTAGTAGCTTGTTAGGCTCTTTCTAAAAGGCCTTTAGGAGACAGCCACATTGATGTGGAACAGGAGTCAGACATAGCCCAAACCAGCTAAGGAAAACATACTTTCTTCCATAAATGGCATTAATAAACCAAATTCAGCAATTAGCTTTGCAGCAATGATAGTTTCATAGATATTTTCTAATCGACCTTTTCAAAGACATTTTACACACCTCTGAAGTAGGTGAGACTAGAACCTCTCAGCTCGGAGATAGGGACACTACCACTGCGCTACAACAGCCCTAGTTTCATTGATACCATTACTGAGGCTACCTTTTAGTTTCAGAGCTTAATAAATTAAATTAAAAAGAGGATTATTAAATGAAATTATTTTGTCCTAAGCAATAACTAAATTGTTAAGCTTGTCTGCATGCTCAAAAGTATCTCACACCTTTTTCGCTTAATCTATTCTCATTTCAATCGTTCCTGGGATGCGTGCAATGTCAGCAATGCTGTAATTACTGCTCATCCAAATGTGATTGTAGACAGTGTATGCCAGACCAGAGTGATGTGATAGATTCAACGGAATTGAGTCAGTTACTTTTTTAGAATAATCGAACAACTTTCATTGTCATTTTGTGGTGTAAACCTACAAATTATAAGATTAATTGAATTAAATGTTACATTTTGCTCTGCTGGGATCTGAATTCAACTTCTAGATTATTAGGCAAGTATAACTATCAGACTACAACACTCATTAGTCTAAAAGGGGAGATACAAATAGAAACTGGATCACGGGATAGGGGAAAAAGCCTTTTGAGACAGAAAGGTCACAAGGGTAATCAGGTTTATTATAAAGGAAAGCTAGAATAGCTTTTGTTGATGGAAATTGGCTTGAAATGCTGGAAAGACTTGCTGTCAGATAAGACAATGAACAGATGAGGGGAGATGTCTTCTCTTGTATTATTTCAAAAATAAGTTATACCAATTGCACTTCTTAAAAAAAAAATTGGATGACCTTTAATAGCTCAATTACCTGCTATCAAATAAAGTAGCTCAACGATCCACAATAATCTGATCTGAATCATTGTTATCTTAGTGTGCATTCAAAAAGAGGTGGAAGAACAGAGGGGAACAAAGACACATCGCATCTTTGTACAGTCAATTCTGATATAATGTATGTTTCTTCAGTGCAAATTGGCTGTAACGCAACTGAAGAATTCAGACCATTATTTGTAGAAAACAAACTTTCCTTATATGTATTGGTTCTAATGCAATTCCGATCCCATTGGTTTGAATGATGCTGCTATAATACAACTTTAGGGCAGCACGGTGGCACAGTGGTTAGCACTGCTGCCTCACAGCACCAGAGACCTGAGTTCAATTCCCGCCTCAGGCGACTCTCTGTGTGGAGTTTGCACATTCTCCCCGTGTCTGCGTGGGTTTCCTCCGGGTGCTCCGGTTTCCTCCCACACTCCAAAGATGTGCAGGTCAGGTGAATTGGCCATACTAAATTGCCCATAGTGTTAGGTAAGGGGTAAATGAGGGGAATGGGTGGTTTGCGCTTCGGCGGGGCGGTATGGACTTGTTGGGCCGAAGGGCCTGTTTCCACACTAAGTAATCTAATCTAATCTAATCAAACTTTCTGATGATGTGGAATCGTGGGAACGGAATTATCACGTTACATCAAAACAGAGTTACATCAAGGGGGCAGACAGCATAATCTGAGGAATGTAGCGAACATGCAAGTACATTAGTGTTTCAAACTTGAAACTGTCTTGTTCACTGAGGTTGCAGTGGAGGAAATTATTCCATTTAAAATTCAGACTGATAAAAGGCTTGGAGAAATTGAGGACTGTAGATGCTGGAGATCAGAGTCGAAAAGTGTTGCGCTGCAAAAGCACAGCAGGTCAGGCAACATTTGAGGACCAGGAGAGTTGACGTTTCAGGCATAAGCCCTTCACAGGTGCTTTTCCAGTGCCATTCTTTTTGATTTTGATTGGCTTGGGTGATTTGGCTGCTAAAGATTAGGGGATAGTGGCAGCAGGTATGCTGGCAAGCTGGAGGTCTGAAGGATAGCTAGTTAGCATTCCTACCTGGATAGAGGACTTGTGTGATTCAGGGTGTCACAGTATTGGGCTTTAAGAAGGGATAAAGAGTCCATCGCAAACCATTGTAGTATCCAGTTACAGTACAGGGGTTTTGTTAAGATACCCCTGCACTTCACAGGTCAATCAGCAAGAATCTGGGAAGCAGTGACAGCAGAATCCTAAAGTGAAGCTAGTCCGATGCCAAATAAAGGAGAAGTGTTTACTAAGAAGACCAATACAGACAGTTAGAATGAAGAGACCAAGTTATTGAGGATTTAAACAAGATTCAAGGATTCTTCCAACTTGCCTACAGGGAAATATTCTCCAATTCAGGCATCACTGTTTATGTTAGATCAGAGATTAGATGTTATTTGACTAGGACAAAAGAAAGCAAGCCATCAGGTACTGTGAACACCACTGAACTAGTCCTTGGAAAATGAAGTGTTCACTACTTATGGGACAGAATAAAGTGTATCCATGTATAAAGATTTTCTGCTGTTTTAAAAGTTAATTTTCTACAGTTTGGAGAGAGTGCTTAGACAATGTTCCTTTAATTACTTTTTTCAAAACCAACAAACTTGAAATCTTGTCATGTGATTCTTTTCGTCAGTTGTTAGAAACTTAAAACAAAACAGAAATGCTGGAAAATCACAGCAGATCTGATAGCATCCGTGGACAGAAATCAGAGTTAACATGGCACGTCCAGTGACCCTTCTTCAGAAATTTAAATATCTTTCTAGATTATAACATCAGCACAATTTAACTCCAGCACGTTGAGGATACAGATCTGGGCACTGAAATCTGCACACTGGAGTGACGGGGTGCCAATAAACTCAAGAGCGTATCCACCACAGAAATAAAAAAAATACTTTAATAGTACCACTATCAACACTTGTCACCATGTTAAATGCTACAGATACAAACTAGATCCCAAACAGCAACTCAGAACGTTTTCACATAACATGCACCTTTTTAAAAGTTTAAAAATCTAAAGACCAAGATTGCATTTTCATACGTTGTATTCGAAATTGATACATACATAATGTACATATAAATGAATAAATGAAGTATTTAAGCTTTATAATAACTTAACTCAAAAGAGCTAAACCAATGGTGATCAAAAAATAATCGATTTGGGCAAATTCAACCCAATCAAAATTGGCAAAGGCATCAAATTAATTTGCCACTCTGGGACCCTGTTTGCAGGAATCTTTTCTGCATTTGCCTCTGTACAGTAACAATATTAATCTATTCACTGTAAAACCCTTTTTATGTAGTGCCATTCTTCTATGAACATGCTCATTTAAGTAAAGGAACTTGAAACAACAATTCTATGTTTCCATAGTTACATTTTGTGTGAAATATATTTAAAATTAAATGATTAACTGGATTTTAGAATAAAATCATCTGTTACTTAAATAGTAGACCTTTGTCACTACCACAGATCATCTTTACTGTCATATGAATTACATCATTCAATCAGCCTGACTTAATTCAAAAAAATGACTCCATTTAGAGTCATAGAGGTCTTACAACATACAAACAGGCCCTTGAGCCCAACTTAAGACATGTCACCCAGTTTTCACAATTAGACTAATTCTATTCGTCTGCATTTGGTTCATATCCCTCCATACCTATCTCTTCCATGTACCTGTCTAAATGTTTTTTAAATGACAAAATTGTACTCACTTCCACCACTACCCCTGGCATCCCATTCCTAACACACACCACCCTCAGAGAAAAATGCCCCTTTGGACTCTTTTGGATCTCTCCCCTCTCAGTTTAAATCTATGCCCTCTAGTTTTAGACTCCCCTACCATGGGGAAAAGCTGTTGCCCATCTACCTTATTTATACCTCTCATGATTTTATAGGCATCAATAAGATTACATTCCTTACAGTGTGGAAACAAACCCTTTGACCCAACAAGTCCACACCGACCCTCTGAAGAGTAACCCACCCAGAACCATTCCCCTACATTTACCCCTGGCCTATGCACCTAACACTGTGGGCAATTTAGCCTGGCCAATTGACCTGACCTGCACATCTTTGGACTGTGGGAGGAAACCGGAACACCCAGAGGAAACCCATGCATACATGGGGAGAATGTGCAAACTCCTCACAGACAATCGCCCAAGGTTGGAATCGAACAGGTCCCTGGCGCTGTGAGGCAGCAGTGCTAACCACTGTGCCAACCAAAGGTCACTCCGTAGTCTCCTATGCGTCAGGGAAAAAATTCCCAGCCATCCAACTTCTCCTTATAACTCAAACCTTCCAGTCCATGGAGCATCCTGGTAAATATTTTCTGCACTCTTCCTGGTTTAATAATATTCTTTCTATAGTAGAGTGACCAGAACTGCCCTCAGTATTCCAAATGTGGCCTCATGAACATCTTCTACAGCTGCAAAAAGATGTCCTAACTCCTATACTTAATGACCTAACTGATGAAAGCAAGCATGTGTAGGCCTTTTAATGAACCAATAGATCAAACGATAGAATAAAAGTACATTTGTAGCTTAACTAGTAGTTAACTGCTCTTTAATTTAAACTAAAATGATGGTATTCCCAAAGTAAACCGAACTGAAGGGGAATGTTTCAATTCCCAGTTTTAAATGTACATTAAAGCAAGACATTGTGCATGCTGCTGTATATATAACAGACTGACTGATAAAATCCAACAGGAGTGACTCAGACAAGGTTAATATTTAAATAGTGTGTTCAAATCGATCTGTGAACTCACCAACTGAATAATAGGTTATGCAATAAAGTGTTTAATGATATTTATCAAAATGACAGATGAGAAGAATTTTACATTAAAGCATGATCCTGCCTAATTAAAACCTGAAGTCACAGAACACCTCAGTGGCCCTAAATAACAAAGTCATACAGAAGGGTGGGTTCCCAGTTTCAATCTCAAGGGTCTCAAATATCATCTTCAAAATCAAGGAGGAATGAGAGATCATGCAGGTTCACCACTGACAGAAATCTAGCTCACCTGGAAAAAGCAAACTGCAAAGACAGAATCCCATGTGACAATAATGTCTCACTATAATCAAAAGGATGCCACATAACTCAGAAAAAATTTGACAATATACTGCAAACATCTTGGCAGTAGAATCATTGACTTGTACTCCAGAATTAGCCACATCTCAAGCCTACTTCAATTGACACTGTGAATTACCAATATAATTCCTTTTGTTTTCTGATTTCTAAGCAGTTGTAAATCCAAATGATAACTCATTTCTTAATTCCATAATTTAAAGGAAAATGGATGACTAGCACTGCTGCCTCACAGCGCCAGACGACTCTCTGTGTGAAAATTGCACATTTTCCCAGTGTCTGCATGGTTTTGCTCTGAGTGCGTCAGTTTCCTCCCACAGTCCAAACATGTGCTGATTAGGTGGCTTGGCCATGCTAACTTGTCCTTACTGTCCAGGGATGTGTAGGCTAGGTGGGCTAGCAAGGGGAATGCAGGGTTACAGGGATAGGAAAGAGTGGGGTGAGTCTGGGTGGGTTGGTCATCAGAGGGCCAATGTGGACTCAATGGGCTGAATGGCGTGCTTCCACACTGTAAGGATTCTATGACTGGCAAGCAAACTGGAAACAGTAAGAATAAATGGGTCACTTTTAAGTTGGCACGATGCAACTAGTGGAATGCCATAGGGATCAGGGCTATTGCCCAATGCTTATATTAATGACAGATGAGGATACTGAATGTATGATGACCAAATTTGAAGATGACACTTAGAGAGATAGGACAGCAAACTCTAAAGACAACACAAGGAGCCTACAATAGGATTTACAAAGCTTAAAGCAGCACATTAATTCAAAGGCGAGACATTACAGAACTCAATGGTACAGGGGAATTTGGATGTCCTTGTAGATGAATGACAACATGTTTGAGTACAGGTACAAATTAAGAAGGCAAATGGAATATTGTTAGTTAGTGTAAAAGGAATGGAATATCAAAAGAGGGCTTGTATTTATAGGTTTCCAGAAAGTATTTGATAAGGTGTCATATCAGAGTTAACATGGCACGTCCAGTGGCATGGGGGTAACATATTGGCAAAGAGAGAAGATTGGATTATTAACAGGAAGCAGAGAGTAGGAATAAGTGGGTCTTTCCCAGGCTGGCATGATGTCAAAAGTGGTGTACCACAGGTGTCCGTGTTGTGGCCTCAACACTTTACAATTTACACAAATTATATGGATGAAGGAATCAAAAGTATGGTCTCTAAATTTGTTGCTGACACAAAGATATGCAAGAAAGTGATTGCAAAGATGAGAGAAAGGAGCCTACAGAAATAATATAGCTTGGTTAAGTAAGTGGACAAAGATTTGGTAAATGGAATACAATATGTAAATTCTGTCCATTTTGGCAGAAACATAATAAGTAGTATATTGTCTTAATAGGGAGTAGTTGCAAAACACTGAGGTGCAGAGAAATCTGGGTGTCGCATTACATGAATCATGGAAGATTAGCAAGCAAGTAGTCAGGGAAGCTAATAGAATGTAATGGCTTATTGTGAGGGAAACTGAATCTAAGAGCAAGGAGGTAATGCCTCAGTTATCTAGGTGATATTGTATTGGGATGACTCTGTTCAGTACTGATCACCATATTTATGGAACGCCATTAATGGGTTTGAAGCAGTTCAGAGAAGGTTCATTAGACGAATACCTGGAATGAGCGGATTGCCTTATGAGAAAAGGCTAGACAGGCTAGGTTCGTATCCTCTCGAGGTTGAAAGAGTCAAAGGTGACTTAACTGAAACATACAAGATCCAGAAGGGGCTTGAGCACGTGGATGCTGAAAGGACACTTCCTCTTGTGAGAGCGTATAGAACATGGTGTCATAATTTTTAAAAAAGGGAAGCACTACTTAAAACAGAGATGAGGAAACTTATTTTTCTCTGAGGGTTGAGTGTCTTTGGAATTCCTTTCCTCAAAAGGCAATGGATGAAGATTTTAAATATTTTAAAAGCAGAGGCAGATAAGTTCTTGATTACCAAGGATGTGAAAGAGTTATCGGGAACATGCAGGATTGTAGTGATAGGTTAAAATCAGATCATAACGCACTTGCACAGGGTATTGGACTGGTTAGCCAGATTGGACCTTTGCAGTTTAGGGCAATGAGAGGTGAGAACTTATTGAAATAGAAGATTCTGAGGGGCATTGTCAGTGTGGATGCCAAAAGGGTCTTTGTCCTTCCAGGAGAGTAGAGAACTCTAGAGTCCACTTTAAAAACAGGGGATTTCCAATTTAAAACAGAAATGAGGAGAATTTTTTTTTGTCTGAGAGGGTCATTAATCTGCAGAATTCTCTTTTCCAAAAAGTGACAGAGACAGTCGTTGAAAAGGTTTAAGTCAGAGCTAGATCAATTCTTGACTAACAAGGGCACCAAATGGTATTAGAGACAGCCAGAAGAATGAAGCCAAGGCCATAATCAGCCACGATCTAAATGAATGGCGGAGCATTACAGGGAGGTGATGGCCTAATGGTATTATTTCGAGACACATAATCCGGAGACCCAGGTAATGTTCTGGGGACCTGGGTCTGAAACTCACCTGTCTGACACTTACCCACACTTATTAAAATTCTTAAGTGAATTCTAAGGCTTCCATAATATCTTCCCTAGTTCTCTCAGGACTGTTGAATATATTCAGTTTAGTCTACAAGCCTGCCATTAAACATGGAAAATATTATGAACAGCCTGATGCTGGGTTCCAGATTCTGATTTAAAAACCTACACAAACAGCAGCTTAACATCAAATAGTATTCTAACGACTGAGCAGTAAGCATGCACATTTATCAAACATGGGCTGCTGAATAAGAATTTATGAACAAAACACTGTATCTCTCTATGTTTGGGCAAGGCATGGACAATGAACATTGCCATGAATATCACTCGAATTCTAATCTGTGATTCTGTGCAATATGATTTTTGAACTTCTGAAAAAACACTTTTTTTCAGCAATTCAATCAGATTTTCAGCAATTTCTTTGGTTAGTGATGCAAAGATCACAGCAACATACAAATTCTACAGTAATGTGCTTGGAACTGTGCTCAATTAGGTCAAGCAAGGGATTTGATTATTGTATAATGCATCACTTAATGTTAGTTTTAGGAAATATAGTCAAATGCATAATTATCAGGAATGTCAACGACTGAAAGTAGTATGTCAGAATTACCTAATCTTTTCTGAAGTACAAGATCAATACTTCCTTTTGTTCAAGACCAACAAGATGTATTTAACAACAACATTCAAATGCATGAAAGTAATTAGCTGATAGGCATTGAGCTAATTTTCTACATTAAAAGGAGTCCAGAGTATACAGAACTATGCAAACAAATGAAAATGAGGGGGAAACAGAAATGTGTACAAAACAGCTGAAATACACTAAGAGAAGAGGCTAGAAAGGAAAAAGGAAAAATTACAATATTTATTTCATAATAATAAATGAGCACCTTTCAAGGAGTCATAATGGCTAGGAAAGATGATCAAAGAATTCTATTAAATGGGAGGAATGGTGCTGGAGAAAGGACAGCTAAAAATCAATATGGCAGGTTAAAAAGAAAGGGACTAGACCAGTGAAGGAACAGAAATACCTGAAAGGGAGGGTAAACAGTTTGCAAGATGAAGTAAATTGTGTGCTACCTTTAATAGTTCAAGTAGTTAATTTAATTAAACCACAAGTTCATTTGTTCCTCCAATGTCATAGTGCTGGACTTCCTACAGGGAAGGAAGGCTAAAATATAAGGGAAGTAAGACTCTTTCTGCTGATCTAATTATTTTAAGTCAGAGGGAACAAAGCAAACTGGCTACTGGTCTTTCAAATATCCTGTACCAGATGTTCTGCCAACGTGAATGTTAATTTTAGCCCTTTGTACAATCTCTAATTAATAATTTTGAAGGAAAATATTTTGTTGGGGTGCAACATTTCACAATTTTAAAAATTGAAGTACATTTGCAAACACAAGAGATTTAAGTGAAATCATCTTAAGAAAAAATATATTGTATTTGAGTATCTGCCCAATAAAACAAATGTAGCTGCTTACGAAGGCAGCATGAGAGATTTAATTCTGCCAGCAACACAATTTTTCCTCTGGCAGGAAAACTTTGCTTATTTAAATCAGGCCTTTGAGAACACAGCGCCAACTGATTCACAGACCACTATTTTTTTTTCCTGGAAGGGTGGAGTATGAACACTCATAACTACAGTATGCTTGTCTCCATCAAAAATGTGGAAATTGATCCAAACCTATCCTAGGCATGGTTCTTTTGGCATAGGATATTTCTGAAATTGTCATGAGAGATTTGTTGTATAACCAAGACCACAAGTTTGTTGCCATTCTCTCGCTTACAGAAAAGGTTAGGGCTTACATTTATCGTGTTTTCCACAACTGCCAGATATCTTAGAGGACTGCAGGGTACAGGTATAAGGCGGGTTGCAGCCACAGAGAAGTTTGATAAAAAGGGTGAGAATTTGAAAGCCTAGGCATTGCTTACCAACCAGCACATCAACGCAGTACTGCAAAAGCTTTTCACAATCTCATCTGTGAGTGTAAAGGTCCTTTTTCAAAAGAGAGTTGGGAGTTATCTCAGTGCATTAAATAGTACATATTCCTGAACAAAAAGACACAGTGTGCAATTTGTCCACAGAATCGTGATTACACTTGAAAAGTTCATTTGCTTTAAATATATTGGAATACCTTGAGGATGCAGAGGCATTCACTGTAATAGAGAATTTTGAGAAGATTTATAGCTCAGGTTGAGGTTTTGGATGTAGGTTTGTGCACTGTGCTGGAAGGTTCATTTCCAGATGTTCTGTCACCCTTCTAGGTAACATCTTTAGTGGGCCTCAGATGAAGCACTGCTGAATATTCCTGCTTTCTATTTATATGTCTGGGTTTCTTTGGGTTGGTGATGCCATTTCCTGTGGTGATATTTCCTGTGGTGAAGTCACTTCCTGTTCCTTTTCTCAGGACGTGGTAGATGGGGTCTAACTCGATGTGTTTGTTGATAGAGTTCCGGTTGGAATGCCATGCTTCAAGGAATTCTCATGCATGCCTCTGTTTGGCTTGTCCTAGGATGGATGTGTTGTCCCAGTCGAAGTAGTGTCCTTCCTCGTCTGTATGTAAGGACACTAGTGACAGAGGGTCATGTCTTTTTGTGGCTAGTTAGTGTTCATGTATCCTGGTAGCTAGTTTTCTGCCTGCATGTCCGATGTAGGGTTTGTTACAGTCCTTGCACAGTATTTTGTAAATGACATTAGTTTTGCTTGTTGTCTGTATAGGGTCTTTCAAGTTCATTAGCTGCTATTTTAGTGTGTTGGTGGGTTTGTGAGCTATCATGATGCCAAGGGGTCTGAGTAGTCTGGCAGTCATTTCTGAGATGTCTTTAATGTAGGGGAGACTGGCTAAGATTTCTGGACGTGTTTTGTCTGCTTGTTTGGGTTTGTTGCTGAGAAATCAGCAGACTGTGTTCATTGGGTACCCATTCTTTTTAAAACACAGTATAGGTGGTTTTCCTCTGCTCTGCGTAATTCCTTTGTGCTGCAGTGTGTGTTGGCTTGTTGAAATAATGTTCTGATGCAGCTTTGTTTGTTGATGTTGGGGTGATTGCTTCTGTAGTTCAATATTTGGTCCGTATGTGTTGTTTTCCTGAAGACGCTGGTTTGAAGTTCCCCACTGAGTGTTCGCTCTACTGTGACATCTAGGAATGGCAATTTGTTGTTGTTTTCCTCCTCTTTTTAGTAAATTTTATGAAGGTGTTACCTAGTAGGGTGACGAAATGTCTGGAAAGGAACCTTCAAGCTCAGGTTGAGTTACATCCAAAGCCTCAACTGGAGCTACAAATCTTCTCAAAACTTGCTAAGACCTATGGGCACAATACGCTAAAAATGGCTCGAAAATGGGAAACAAATGCCATCCGGCAGAGTGCCACCTACGAACAGCTGTACTTCCTGCACGAATGCCTAAGAAAAAAAAAGGTATTATCTAAATGCCTTAAATACAAATCTCCCCTTAACACCCCACCAGCCAAAAAAATTGTAGAGCAAAACGGTCTCAGAATGCTCAGAGAAATAATTAATGATGCCCACAACAGACTCTAAATACAACCGGGAAATTTTGCACCAAAACATTTTACTCACTCATGCAACAGACCATGAATGGATAGGCACAATACAACAAGCCATAGATATTTGACAGCGATAAACACAGAAAATGAAAATACGAGACTTGCAGAAAAAACTAGACAAACTTACACCAAATTACAACACTGAAACACAGAAGCATGGATTTTAAAAAAAAACTTATCTGACCGACCCTTAACAGACACTGAAAAAGCCGTCTTAGTAAGAGGATTAAATTACAACTGCCCGGATGCGGACAAGAAAGATTCCTTAGCAGCATTAGAAACAACACTAAAGACAACCAACTCACAGAAGAAACCCAGCAAACCATCAGACAGGTAGTCGCACCAACATTAAGCAGAAAAAAGGAAGGAAGCACACTCGATACACAAGAAAGGAAAGCACGGGAAAGACTAAAAAAAGTTAAAAACATTATTATCCTATCTGCAGACAAAGGACACTTGACAGTAATTCTAAATCAAAGAGACTACATTGAAAAAGCAAACGCACTACTTACAGATACCAACACTTACCAACAAGTGGCGATAGACCCGACCTTACATCTAGAGAACCAAATCATAGCCCTACTCAAAAAAACTTCAGAAATCTGAAGAAGTAAATAAGACAGACTTCCAAAAAAATGAAACCAGACGGATCCAACACATCACACTTCTACAGATTACCCAAAATTCACAAACCAGGAGCGGCTTCCCCACCCCCAACCCATTGTCTTACTACCTGGAACACCACTTACAGATTGGCCAAGGAGCTACACCAAAGACTAAAACACTTCGTAGGAGACTCACACCACTCCACCCAAGAATTCCTGAAGACCAAAGATACTAAGATAGAATAGGACGAAATAATGGTCTCCTTTGATGTAGCAGCCCTGCTTACATCAACCAACATTAACCTGGCCAAGAAAACACTGACTACGCTATTAGAAGACCCAAAGACACATACACCAAACACCACTAACTTCATCAATAAGGACAGTATCATCAAGCTAGGGTACCTATGCCTTACCACACACTTTACCTTCAACACCAAAACCTACAGACAAACCAACGGAACACCCATCGGATCTCCGATATTAGAGTTCTTTAGCAGAGGCAATAATGCTGAGACTTGAACAAACAGCTCTGCCAACCATCCAACCCAAACTTGGGTCTGCTACATGGGCGTCAGCAATTGTCATCACAAAACGAAACAAGTTAGAGGAAACCTTCAAGACCATCAATAATACCCTTACTGGCATAAAATTCACTAAAGAGGAGGAAAACAACAACAAACTGCCATTCCTTGATGTCACAGTAGAGCAAACACGGGAACTTCAAACCAGCGTTTACAGGAAAACAACACCAAATATTGAACTACAGAAGCAACCATCCCAATATCCACAAATGAAGTAGCATCAGAACATTATTTCAACAAGCCAACACACACTGCAGCACAGAGGAAATACGCAGAGCAGAGGAAAATCACCAATACCGTGTATTCAAAAAGAATGGGTACCCAATGAACACATTCCACCGATTTCTCAGCAATAAACCCAAACAAGCAGACAAAACGCGGCCAGAAACTTTAGCCACTCTCCCCTACATCAAAAGGCATCTCTGAAATGAATGCCAGACTACTCAGACCCCTTGACATCATGGTAGTCCACAAACCCACCAACACACTAAAACAATGGCTAATGAACGTGAATGACCCTATACAGACAACAAGCAAAGCTAATGTCATTTACAAAATGCAAGGACTGTGACAAACAGGCAGAAAACTAGCCAGCAGGATACATGAACACTAACTAGCCACAAAAAGAGACCCTCTCTCACTAGTATCCTCACACATGAATGAGGAAGGACACCACTTTGACTGGGACAATACATTCATCCTAGGACAAGCCAAACAAAGATACGCACGAGAATTCTTAGAAGCATAGCATTCCAACCAGAACTCGATCAACAAAAACATCGAATTAGAACCCATCTACCATCCCCTGAACAAAGGAACAGGAAGTGACTTCACCACAGGAAATACCATCATCACAGGAAATGACATCACCGACCAAAAGAAACCCAAACATATAAATAGAAAGCAGGAATTTTCAGCAGTGTTTCGCCTGAGGCCCAATAAAGATGTTACCTAGTAGGGTTACGAAACATCTGGAAATCAACCTTCAAGCTCAGCAAGCAAACCTACATCCAAAACATTCACTGTATAATCGTATCTGTAGGAACATATATAAATTATTCCAGATACACAAGCAAACATTTGCAATATGGAAGTTTATTTTGAAAACAACATCCCCATACCATGTTCAATCTCAAACACAAATGAACGGGTTATTTCACAAAGACACATCTACGCTTGAAAGGCATCCCAATATTTATCAAAAGCCAAAAGTGATAATTATTAGTAATGAATGAGTACATGGTTTAATGCCTCAAAGGATTAAAACTGCTGTAATACATAAAATAATACCTATATTTCTACGTATGATGCAGGCACTGAAGTTTCGGAATTCATACACGCAATGCATGTATGTCAACTGATACAAGACATGTTAGTTTCATTATCAATATTACAACCAGATGAGGAAGGATGATTCAGCTCCTCTCCTTTTACAGCCTGTGAATCAGCTACAATATATATTTTTATTTCTTTTTAGCATACAGATATTTCTATTAAAGATGCAGTTATCTGGACTAACACAAAGGAGCCAAAATGTTAGGTTTACTTGAGTGAAATAAATTGGAGTTATTTTGGTTAGAAACACAACAAACAAATCTGGCACAGTGGTTCAGTGGTTAGCACTGCTGTCTCACAGCGCCAGGGACCCAGGTTCAATTCCAACCTTGAGTGACTGTCTGTCTGGAGTTTGCACATTCTCCCTGTCTGCGTGGGTTTTCTCCGGGTGCTCCGGTTTCCTCCCACAATCCAAAGATGTACAGGTCAGGTGAACTGGCCATGCTAAATTGCCCAGTGTTAGGTGCATTAGTCAGGGGTAAATATAGGGAAGGGAAATGGGTCTGGGTGGTTACTCTTCAGAGGGTCAGTATGGACGTGTTGGGCCTAAGGACCTGTTTCCATATTATCTGGAGTCTAATCTAAGTAAAAAGCTTAAAATGTGCTCAATACAGATAGGATGAATCGAGGTTATATATTTAAAAATTATTAGTGTACTTGTGGTGATAGATTTTTAAAACTGAGATCACACATCACCGTGTTCCCTGGCCCCCATCTCTGCCTCAGGCTTACAGCAGTGCTGCAGCAAAGCTCAGTGCAAACCAGAAGAACAGCACGTAATTTTCTACTTGGAAATCCTGCAACTTTCAGGAGTCTATATAGAGTTCAATAATTTTAAGGCCTGAACGCTTTCTCCCATCCCCACATTCCAGGCCTTGCTACCACAACCAACCCATTGTCAGCCACTGATGGTCCCTATTAGCAGCTACTGATTCTCCTTGACAGACCTTTACCGATTCCTTTGTCTGCTCAACATATTTTTTCTCTTTCTCAGAGCTCCATGTCCACCTATCATTTACTTCTCCCCCTCCCCATCTTCAGCTTACATACCAAACTTTTCCTAACTGCAATCAGTTCTGAGCAAAGGTCACAGGACTTGAAACATGAACTCTGCTTTCTCTCCACAGATCATACAGTCGTAGAGTCATAGAGATGTAAAGCACAGAAACAGACTCTTCAGTCCAACTCGTCCATGCTGACCAGATATCCTAAATTAATCCAGTCCCATTTGCCAGCACTTGGCCCATATCCTTCCAAACCCTTCCTATTCACATACCTTTCCAGATGCCTTTTAAAATGTTGTAATCATCATATCCTCTGGCAGCTCATTCCACACAAGTACCACCTTCTGCGTGAAAAAGTTTTCCATTAGGTGTCTTTTAAATCTTTTCCCTCTCACCCTAAACCTATGCTCTCTAGTTCTGAACTCTCCCACCTCAGGGAAAAGATCTTGTCCTATTTACCCTATTCATGCCCCTTGTGATTTTATATACCTCTATATACCTCTGGCGCCTCACAGCGCCAGAGACCCGGGTTCAATTCCCGCCTCAGGCGACTGACTGTGTGGAGTTTGCACATTCTCCCAGTGTCTGCGTGGGTTTCCTCCGGGTGCTCTGGTTTCCTCCCACAGTCCAAAGATGTGCAGGTCAGGTGAATTGGCCATCCTAAATTGCCCGTAGTGTAGGTAAGGGGTAGATGTAGGGGTATGGGTGGGTTGCGCTTCGGCAGGGCGGTGTGGACTTGTTGGGCCGAAGGGCCTGTTTCCACACTGTAAGTAATCTATATGGTGACCCCTCAGCCTCCGATGCGGCAGGGAAAACAGCCACAGCTTATTCGGCCTCTCGAGCATCTCCCTTTACAGAGGAACCTCAATTATCCAGCATTCAACTATCCAAATATCAGATTATCCAGCAGGATCGCAAGGTCCCGATACTTGGCTAAACTATGTTAAGTCAGCAGTCGATTAACCGAACGAAATACTGCCCACCCGTATCCTTTTGGACAATCGAGGTTCCTCTGTAGTTCAAATCCTCCAACTCTGGTAACATCCCTGTCTTTTCTGAACTCTTTCAAGATTCACAACATTCTGCTGCCAGACTTGCTGAGTTTTCCAGCAATTTCTGTTTCTGATTTCCAGCATCCACAGTTTTTTGGGTTTTTTTTCCTTTAGTGATTTCTAAAATACTAGGAAGAAAACTGAAACACTCTTGCATTGTAAAATCAAGATAAACATGTACAAAAAGCTCTTTGCTGTTGGGACCATCATCTTCTAGGAATACATCCATCTCAGAAAACAAAGTTTGGTTTTGATGAACTTGCCTTTTCAGTATCAAGCCTCGAGTTAAAAATAAACAGAGCAATCAAATGAACGCATCTTTTCCTCATAGCAAATTTAATTACAGGAGCACAACAGGTAGCACAGAACAAAGACACAATGACTTAAAAAGTACTCTTGCAGCAAATAGGTATCTAAGTTAAAGTCAGAAGTCACACGACACCTGATTATAGTCCAACAGGTTTATTTGAAATCACAACATTTTGGAATATGACTTCTGACTTTGTCCACCCAGTCCAACACTAGCACCTCCACATTGTGGCTGGCATCTAAGTTAATTATTGGTGTAGAAACAAAGATTAATACTTTGTTAACAGGGAATTCAGTTCCATTTTGCATACTAGTTTAAATATCAGGTGGATCAACTGCTCTCAAAGGTGATCCAGATTGTGGTCAAAAATCTAAAACTAATTGAGCAACAGTCCACTGAAAAGAAAGTAGCAGTCAATCCATTAAGATAAAATGGAATGAAATCTCTCTCCAAAAATCTACTGACTAAAAACCTTGGAAATAGTTTTCAAAACTTGATAGAAAACGACACTTGGCTAGTGCTAAATATTTAAATGATGCACTGTGCTGAAGCAGTAAGTTGAACTACAATGACAAGCTACACACAGTATTGCACAAAATTATTACATTTTCTGCATTCGTTTTATATTAATTTTGCTCAAGCCTGCAGAGATAAAATCAAATATTTCAATGGACTATTTAGATCAACATAAATATATTTCAACCACTCATCATAACGGATGCACAAATTCAGATTGGGACAGTGTGCATGTGCAGGCAATGGGTGGAAAGAGAAAGGAGATATATATCCAAACATTTTTAATAGTTGCATATGAATCTAAATTTCTTATATGCCATGAAGATGTTATGTGATGTATTATGACAAAAACATGAAATCTATAAATAAACAGCATTATAGTGAAAAAGTGAGGGGTCATTTGACAGACGTTCATGTTTCTATGCTTGACAAGGTGGATGTGGAAATGTTTTCTCTTGTGTGAAAGTCTAGAGCTAAAGGACACTATTTAAAAGTAAGAGATCACCCTTTTAGCACAGTGATGTGGGGAATTTTTGCTCCTTCAGAGGGGTGTGCAACTCTTGAAGTCTGCCTCAGAAGACAGTACAAGTGGAGTCATTAAATACTTTTTCCAGAGGGGGTAGATTGGTTTCAATACCCATGAAGAATCAATAGTTATAGGGGGTACAAGAAAATATGGAATTCAAAATACCAGCCATGATCCTACTGAGGAGCGGAGCTGGCTCGAAGGCTTACTTCTGCCCCTAATGTTTCTGAGTGAAGGACCTTTACTAAAGAAAGGACTTCATCTGCACAAAATGTGGTTCTACTGATGACAAATCACTTCAACAAGAAAGTTAGTTGGATTTATGATCAATGACTAATGAGCACAGAGAAGCATGGACATTGAGAAGTCTTGTGAAGTCAGAAATATTTTCTAATTGTTCTGTTCAGAGATATTATTTACACATACCACTGAAGCAGTTCGGATAGGAATCTGGGCCTCCTTGCTCAGAGGTAGGGACACTACCATTGACCACCAATGTCATGGCAAACCTTGGGTAAGGTGATTGCTAGCTTCTGAAGTCTAAATTTCATATCAAAACTTGCAGTTTTGCAAAGAAACTGTCATTTTGTTTTTCTGTATTTTTGATGGCAGACTGAAATGGAAAATGCACTGTTTTAAAAATAAAGTACTGTGGTAGGCATGCTACACATTTTGCCTGATATCCACTGTTTACACTGCAGTTTGTTTAGTTGCAGGATCACTGAAATCAAAGTGTAAATAAAAATGGAGATTCGGCAGCAATAAAGTCACTGACTTGTATGGGGAATGGTGACCAGTTATCGATGACAAAGGCTTTCTGCTTGCCCACAATGATGTGATTGTCTCCCAAGTTAGCCAAACAACTTGTATGAGTGAATGTTTGGGCAGAAGCTTTCACAAACTCAGAAAGGAAGGAGTGGTCTCTTCTCTACAGAAGAAAGTATCTCAAGCCGAAAAAAACAAAGATCATTGAACAGCCTTCCCAGTCTTCCACACCACCAATGTCACCACACCACCAATAGACATGCTTTGTCTCATGTCTATTTATTTGCCTATGTGTTTGTACAGGGCAGTTTTATAAAGGGAGCTAGAATTAAATTCTTATAGTTAAATGTTAACTGTTCGTTATTGTTTACCTCCAGCTAGAATCTATTTGTAGTTAATAGTAATCCTTGTTATAATGCAGGAAAGAGTGCATGGTGAAGGACAGATAAATTGGGAAATTTTACATATTTTTATAAAATCTTTCACTTTGTACTGTCTTGGGGAACAGCAAAACTTGATTTCCAGTGTTACTCCAAGGAGGCATAACAGCATTGCAATCTGCACATGAAGTCAAAAAAACCTTTGCATTGAGAATTTTTATTAAAAGCAACACTGTTCCTGGAGGGTGTTTTCTACTGTTTTAATTAAGTAAAGTCTTCCCAAATTTAAGAGGTATCACCTAATTGCTTATTTTGCTGTTCTGATTAATAAAAGTGGTGAAAACGTACACATTCCAAGACAAATACTTAGTTAATTTTGTGTTATGGATTCACAAGAAGAACAATACAGAACACAGCAGTGACCTTTGTTAACATAAAAGCCTCTTCTGAAGAAATCATTCCAAAGTGGAAACGTTCTATGTTCGATTAACGCTGTTCATTTCTAGGATGCTGCCAGACCAGTTGAGTTTCTCTAGCACTGTGTTTACTTCAAATTTCCAACATCTGCAGGATTTTGCGTTTACACAAAAGCCATGCTTTTTCCCCCAAACATCAAGATATGACAGCATACTTTTTTAAATGTAAAAGTCCGTTTTAATTTATGACATACATGATAGAACTGTAGTGACTGTAATAAGGTCAGCCAGGTGGACTTCATGAGTTACCTGACGAGGGTTGTTAATCAGATTCAATCAGGGAGTCCTGGCTGACAGATATAAATAGGAGTGTCAGAGGTTCTGTTCACAAACAGCTGGTTCTGAGGAAGCTAGATCAACGTCAAGGACTTCCCACATGTAAATAAAGGGAGACGTGGTGAAGCAACACTGGCCTCTGTGGGGTTATTTAAGAACTGTATCTTTTTCTAACTGACAAACATGATCACACAGTTACAAGACAAGCAGAAAATTCAATAATTGGAGCAAAATGCCCACTATGCAGCCAGGATGTTGCATATGATCAAACTAAACAAACCAAAGTCACATTTTCTTTGCAATTGCCTTTCAAAGCACAAATTACTGCTTAATTTCAAACAAAAAACAATCACACACACACAATGAAAACATACCATTATTGCTGTGCATTAAACACACATAGATATAAGATAACTGTTGTTCCAGCTTACTTTGCTTCTCTAAGCTTTTGACTATAATATTTAAATTCAAAAATATATAGAAATATGGAAAAATATAGGGCCTAAAATAAGCTATGAAAATGGTGTACCCTTCCCCAATTCCAATAATATTTTGCTGAACTGCTGTCAATATTGTTTTTTTTCTCTCATTCAGCAAGAGAAGCAATATGCAGCTAAAAATGCAGAGATATGAGAAATGTAACAAAACTGGCACCAGGCCTAAAACTGATGGGGTGTTACTCTACACGGATGGACGGCATCTAACAGAATGACAACAGAGTGGCAAGTGGAGAGGACTGATGTGGACAAGGAAGGAGTAGTGGCAGTTAATATAGTTGGAGATCCAAGATAAAACTGTTCAGGACTTTTTGCATCAGTACCGGTCAATTAAAGACTATTAAATTGTGGAAGCGAAATAGCAGAAGAAATCTGCAGTCTCATTAGAGTAGAAACATGGAAGTTATGTTTCTGAAGAAATTTTAATTCATTTATCCGCTAGAGTAAATTGGAAAACTAAATAGAACTTGGAAAGCATGCTCAACAGTACTATTGTCTAACAAAAATTAACAATGAAGAAAACGGAGAGCTGTCAGAATCATCAAAGCACTCCTATCCTTCAATATTGCTGAACCAAAAAGGATATACTGTTAAACCTTTTTGTCTTGCAATTATGGGCGTATGGCCTATACAGTGGTTAGCACTGCTGCCTCACAGCGCCTGAGACCCGGGTTCAATTCCCGCCTCAGGCGACTGACTGTGTGGAGTTTGCACGTTCTCCCCGTGTCTGCGTGGGTTTCCTCCGGGTGCTCCGGTTTCCTCCCACAGTCCAAAGATGTGCAGGCCAGGTGAATTGGCCATGCTAAATTGCCCATAGTGTTAGGTAAGGGGTAAATGTAGATGTAGGGGTATGGGTGGGTTACACTTCGGCGGGGCGGTGTGGACTTGTTGGGCCGAAGGGCCTGTTTCCACACTGTAAGTAATCTAATCTAATCTAATCCCTTGCATCATACCAGGTAAAACAGCACATCCCTTCAGTTGTTCACAAAGGCAAAAGGCTGACCATACTGAATCAGCACACGCTTGCAAGACTCATAACAGTATCCAGCACTAGATATGATTCTGCGATTGGACAATATCTGTTGAAAGGTTCTCAATGTGCTCAGCATTACACAAAATTTAAGCTATCAGTCAGACTTGTGGTGTGGTTCACTTATTTTACATATAGTCATATGCGACACCCTGTCCTTTGCAAACAGAAATAACTTGTCCACGCATTGCACCCTTTCAGCCATATAAAAGCTTTATGGTAGCCATTCCATGCTGAATTCCCAATGGGAATGTTTTAATAAATCAGAGTTGCCTTGCCTGGTTTGAATTTAGACAAAAACTTGGCAGTAACTGCTCCTGATGCACTTTCCATGGCAAAAGCGGCACCATTTACATGCCAACCAATCAATAACCTTTTCTCATGCAGTAACCCTCTTATGTCATCTTACATCTCCTGATTTTTTAAAAAAATGTAACACTCAAACATCAAAGAAAATAAATTTAAAATGGTAAAGGAAAGGTAAATGATATGGTGGCAATGTCACTCAGCGAGCAATCCATAAACCTAGGATAAAGTTCTGTGGTCTTGGCTCAAAACCCACCATAGCAGACAGTGAAATTTAAATTTAACAAAAATCTGGAATTGAGCTAGCTAAATGGTGTCCATGTAGCCATTTTAAAATTGTTGTAAAAACCTCTGTTCACTAATATGGTCATCCTTACCTAATCTAACCTATGTGACTCCAAATCCCACAGCTATGTGGTTAAGTTTCAACTAGCCACTAAAATGGCCCAAACAAACCGCTTACATCAAAAGGCAATTAGGGGTGAGCAATAAACACACAGCCAGCAACATCTATGAACAGGAATAAAAAAGACAGGGGATATTTGTGGAATTTCATCCTCCAGTGAATTGTTTAATTGTCCACCACTGCTCCTGACTGCATTTGCCATGAGTGCAAAACTTGGATTTGATTGATTGGTTTCAGAATCAGATTGCTCTGTTTATCATTTGCTACTTATGCTGTCAACAGGTAAGCAATCCTGTTTTATGGCTTCGCTACATAGAGACCTAATTTTTAGGTATGCCTCGTGCTGTTCCTGGCTAAATGCTAACATAACAGCAAAGCAAGTTCACAGAAAAATGGTTATACCAGTTTTTAAAAATTCATTCTTGGAATGGCAACATTAGCTATTTATTACCTACTTCTAAGTGCCCTTGAACGTCTGCAGTATACCTGGTGTCGGGACACACTCACTTTTATGAAGAACGATTCCAGACTATTGATTCAATTGATGAAGGAAAGGTAAGATAGCTCCAAGTGAGTGACTTGGAAGGTGAACTTGCAAGTAGCGTTCTCATGGGTCTGCATGCCTTGTCCTTCTAGGTGATAGAATCACGAGTTTGGAAGCTTCTGACTCTGGGGCTTTAGTCACCCACTGCAATGCATCTTGTAGACAGTGCACACTGATGTGACTGCGCACATGGAATATCAAAATTAAAAATAACACAACACCAGGTTATAGTCCAACAGGTTTATCTGGAAGTATAAGCAGCACTCCGAAAGCTAGTACTTCCAAATAAGCCTGTTGGAGCACAACCTGGTGTTGTGCGATTTTTTTTACTTTGTCCACCCTAGTCCAACACCAGTACCTCAATCATAGAATATTAAGTTATATAGTTATACAGTCATACAGCATGGAAACAGACCCTTCAGTCCAACCAGTCCATGCCAAACGTAATTCCAAATTGAACTAGTTCCATCTGCCTGCTCCTGACCATATCCCTCCAAACCTTTCCTATTCATGTACTTATCCAAGTGTCTTTTAACTGTGCCTGCATCCACCATTTCCTCTGAAAGTTCATTTCACACAAACTACCCTCTGTGTAAAAACTTTGTCACTCATGTCTTTTTTAAATCTCTCTCTCACCTTAAAAATATGCCCCCTTGTTTTGAAATTGCTCATACGAGGGAAAAGACTCCTATCATTAACCTGATCTGTACCCTTCATAATTTTATAAACCTTTGTAAGATTACCTCTCAACTCCCTTCACTCCAGTGAAATATGTCCCAGCCTGTACTGCTTTTCTTTATAACTCAAACATTCCATATCTGGCAACATCCTGGTAAATCTCTTCTGAACCCTCTCTATCTTTAAAATATCCCTCCATTCAGTCAGCAAGAATACTCCAACTTTTCCATGGCCTGTAATTTGACCTCCTCATATAGCTCTGACACTTACATTTGTGTCTCTGGCCTACTGCTGAATTTTTCAAATCTTACAGATGAAATTTGTTCAAGTTTTTTTAAAATTCGCTATTGGGATGTGAGCAACACTGACGAGGCTAACAATTTTTTTAAAAACCCATCTCTACCTTGCCACTGGGTGACTTGCTTTGCTATTTCAGAAAGCAGGAGTCAATGACATTGCTGTAGGTCTGGAGTCACATGTGGGCTAAACCAGGTAAGGACAGCAGATTTCTTGTGATAGAGTCAGGGTGAGGATTAGGGTTGACGCTAACCCCATCGCAGATTTTCTTTCCAAAAAGAGGTTAAAAAAACCATGAGAGTTTCTAAAGGCTAGATAATGGTTTCATGATCATTATTGATGAGGCTTCCCTTGGACCAGTGTACCAGGGAATTATAAAGGGAGTAGTACCTTTGGAATGCTGAAAGGAGAAGATAGGTTTTGGTCGTGGCATGATGCTGATGATAATGGCTATAACAAAGCAATCCATTGAATTTTACCATCAAGAATTTTAGATGTTTCAATTGAGATACTTTCTCTTTCTTCTAAACTCCAGAGGCCTAATATAATGCAACTCATCACCAGACAATTCCTTTAGCTCAAGTCTCTGGAACAGGAGTCTCATCCCTGTACTCGATCACACTCATAAATACACACAGTTCTCACATAATGCCATAGTTGCCTTCCAGCGAAAACTCGCTTAAAAAAAAACAACGTAAATAACGGGGCCTATGGGAGAAGTAGGGGTGTGGGGGGAGCAGACCAGCAAACCATCACTCACAATCTCTCAAAATCACCCAAACTTCTAACACAAAGTACTGTAGAGCATAGTCTAATGAAGATTGAAATCATATTTATTAATAAAAAAGTAAATTTAACATGGTACATGTAAAAAATGTAAGAAAGCTGCTTTCTGTACAGTCGAAAAGTGGCGCTGGAAAAGTATAACAGGTCAGGCAGCATTCAAGGAGGAGTCAATGTTCTGCTCATAAGCCCTTCATCAGGAACGTGTACAGTACCTCTCACAGAAAGCTGCTCTTCTGTGTTCACAGAATGCAGCTGATATTGCGCATGCACAGAACGGCAAGGAGACTTCAGTGCAGACATCGCACATGTTCAAAACGGCATGGCAGTTTTGGCGTGACGTTGGCACGGACATCAGCACATGCACAGCATGAAGTGCTCAATCCAGTCCACACTGGAATTGTGCTGTTGTGAATAGAGATAAGCATTCTTGAAAACACCATTCCCAAATTCTTCAATAACATGATAGCCAAATCACACAGCTGGAACATGCATTATCCAAGAACTACTAGTACAAGCATTCGCGAATCGGGTATCCCATCTATTTACAAAATGCAACATTACAGATGCCTTTTACTTCCCACACAGTCATCATTACAGAAGTCTCTCTTTATATGTGCTCAAGGTACTCAATCAATGCTGTTCATCTCTTGATCCTTCACCTTAATAACAGAATTAACGTAAAAACCAAAAGAACTGGAGAGGCTATAAATCAGAAACAAAAACAGAAATTGCTCAAAAAGCTCTGTAGGTTGGGCAGCATCTGTGAAGAGATATCAGAGTTAATGTTTTGAGTCCAGTGACCCTTCCTCAGAACTGATGGTAGCGAGGAAAATGTTGTTTTTTTATGCAGAAGAAATGGGGTAAGGAGTGAACGATAGGTGGGGATAGAGCCCAAAGAACGGTTGGACAGACAAAGGAGTGGATAATGATATGGCTAGGAGGGTGAATAGCTGACAACAGAGACTTTCAGTGGCTAACAATGGATTGTATGTAATAGCAGACAATGTGATAACAAGACGCGATGTGTGGAGGATGGGGCTCGTTCATAGGAGAGTTTAAGCCCTAAAATTATTGAACTCGATATTGACTCGAGGGCTGCAAGATCCCCAAGTGGAAAATGAGGTATTGTTCTGCCAGCTTGCACTGAGGTTCACTAGAACAACAAGCCTAAGCCAGGGAACAGGGTGGTGTGTTGAAGTGGCTCAGGGTCTGTTTTACAGGCAGAACACAGGTGTTCTGCAAAGTGGCCACCCAGTCTACTCTTCACTTCCCCAATGTAGAGGAGACCATATTGTGAGCAGCAAATGCAACAGACTAGATTTGTGAAGGGAAAGTGCTGCTTCACCTTGAAAGTATGTTTGGGCCCTTGAATATTGAGGAGGGAGGATGTACATGGGCAGGTGTTACACCTTCAGTGGTTGCAGGGGAAGGTGCCATGGGACTATTGGGAATGTCGAGCGTAAAGGAGGAATGCACTTCTCAATGCAGACAAGGGAGGGGAGAGGAATGTGTGTCTGGTGGTGGCAGTTCACTGGATGTGGCAGAAATGATCTTGAGGAAATTCCTTCCAGTAACCCCTACGCCATTACCTCGAAGCTGATTGTATCCCAACTCCAAACAGCTTGCTTCCACCTCCTTCCAGAAATCCACAAACGGACTACCTGTGCAGACCCATTGTTTCGACTTGCTTCTGCCCAACAGAGCTCACCTCTTTCAATCTTGACTGAGTTTTCTCTCCCCTATTCCAGTCCCTACCTACTTACATCTGCCATTCCTCTGATGCTTTACATCAGTTCCGGAATTTTCAGTTTGCAGGTTCCATCTGCCTCCTGGACATATAGAACATAGAACAGTACAGCACAGAACAGGCCCTTCAACTCTTCAACCCACGATGTTGTGCCGACCATTGATCCTCATGTAAGGTAAACCTAGTGTACGAACCCTCAAATTTCTGTGACCATATGCATATCCAGCAGTCTCTTAAATATCCCCAATGATCTCGCTTCTACAACTGCTGCTGGCAATGCATTTCATGCTCTCACAACTCTCTGCGTAAAGAACCCGCCTCTGACATCCCCTGTATACTTTCCGCCAAACAGCTTAAAACTATGACCTCTCATGTTAACAATTTCTGCCCTAGGTAAAAGTCTCTGGCTATCAACTCTATCTATGCCTCTCATTATCTTGTACACCTGAATTAGGTCCCCTCTCTTCCTTTTTTTTTCCAATGAGAAAAGTCCGAGCTCAGTCAACCTCTCTTTGTAAGATAAGCCCTCCATTCCAGGCAGCATCCTGGCAAACCTCCTCTGAACCCCCTCCAAAGCATCCACATCTTTCCTATAATAGGGTGACCAGAATTGGACACGGTATTCCAAGTGCGGTCTAACCAAAGTTTTATAGAGCTGCAACAAGATCTCACAGCTCTTAAACTCAATCCCCCTGTTAATGAAAGCCAAAACACCATATGCTTTCTTAACAACCCTGTCCACTTGGGTGGCAATTTTAAGGGATCTATTTAAGAATCCTGACTTTAATCCTGTACTCAACTTTCAAGTTCGACCTTCCAAAATGCATCACTTCACATTTATCCAGGTTGAACTCCATCTGCCACCTCTCAGCCCATCTCTGCATCCTGTCAATGTCACACTGCAGCCTACAACACTCCTCTATACTATTTTGGATTTGGCGCTCGGCAATGAGCCGGGGCAGGTGTCAAATCTTGCAGTGGGAGAGCATTTTGGTGATAGTGACCACAACTGCCTCACATTCTACATAGCTATGGAGAAGGACAGAAGCAGGCACAATGGGAGGATATTTAATTGGGGAAAAGGAAACTATGATGCTATCAGACGTGAGTTGGGAAGCATGGACTGGGAGCAATTGCTCCATGGAAAGGGCACGATAGACATGTGGAGGCTGTTTAAGGAACAGTTGTTGTGAGTGATGCATAAATGTGTTCCTCTGAGACAGGCAAGAAGGGGTAAGATAAAGGAACCTTGGATGACGAGAGTGGAGGAGCTTCTTGTCAAAAGAAAGAAGACAGCTTATGTAAGGTGGAGGAAGTAAGGGTCTTGCTCAGCTCTAAAGGATTTCAGGCAGGCGAGGAAGGAGCTAAAAAATGGTCTGAGGAGAGCCAGGAGGGGGCACGAAAAAGGTTTGACAGGAAGGATTAGGGAGAATCCAAAGGCATTTTACAAGTATGTGAGGAATAAGAGAATGATCAAAGAAAGAGTATGGCTGATCAGGGACAGCATAGGGAACTTATGTATAGAGTCTGAGGAGGTAGGGGAAGCTCTAAATGAGTTTTTTGTTTCTGTCTTTACTAAAGAAAAGGACCTTGTAGTGAACGAAACCATTCAGGAGCAGGTAAGCATGCTGGAACGGATAGAGATTGAGGAAGCTGATGTGCTGAAAGTTTTGACAAACATTAAGTCTCCAGGGCCAGACCAGATTTGTCCTCAGCTGCTTTGGGAAGCGAGAAATGTGATTGCTTCGCCGCTTGCAAAGATCTTTGCATCCTCACTCTCCACCGGAGTCGTACCTGAGGACGGGAGGGAGGCAAATGTAATTCCTCTCTTCAAGAAAAGAAATAGGGAAATTCCTGGCAATTACAGACCAGTCAGTCTCACATCTGTCATCTGCAAGGTGTTAGAAAGGATTCTGAGAGGGGCAGGTCATGCCTCACAAACCTTATTGAGTTCTTTGAGGATGTTACTAGACAAGTTGATGAGGGTCGAGCGGTGGATGTGGTGTATGTGGACTTCAGAAAGGCATTTGATAAGGTTCTCCATAGTAGGCTCATTCAGAAGGTCAGGAAGAATGGGATACAAGGAAATTTAGCTGTCTGGATACAAAATTGGCTGGTCGACAGAAGACAGCGAGTGGTAGTGGAAGGAAAGTATTCTGCCTGGAAGTCAGTGGTGAATGGTGTTCCACAGGGCTCTTTTCTTGGGCCTCTACTGTTTGTAATTTTTATTAATGACTTGGATGAGGGAGTTGAAGGATGGGTTAGCAAGTTTGCAGACTACACAAAGGTTGGAAGTGTTGTTGACAGTGTAGAGGACTGTTGTAGGCTGCAGCGTGACATTGACAGGATGCAGAGATGGGCTGAGAGGTGGCAGATGGAGGTCAACCTGGATAAACCCTTCTACACAGGCATCCTCCACCAGGATGGTCTCAGGGCTCCCTGCTTCTTCCTTGAACAAAGATCTGAACCATCCCCACCTACCATCATCTCTCTGTGCTTTGCCGAGCTCGTCCTCATCCTAAACTACTTCACTTTCAACTCCTCTCATATTCTTCAGTACAGGGGGGTGGCCATGAATACCCACATGGACCCTAGTTCCTGTCTTTGTGGAGTACATGGAACATTCCTTGTTACATTCCTTGTTCCAGTCCTATTCCAGCCCCCACCCACAAAGAGAAAAAACAAAGAAAATTACAGCACAGGAATAGGCCTTTCAACCTTCCAAGCCTGCACCAGTCCAGATCCTCTATCTAAACCTGTCCCCTTTTTTCCTAAGGATCTGTATCCCCCTTCTCCCTGTTCATTCATGTATCTGTCTAGATTACACTATCATGCATGCCTCTATCATCTCTGCTAGCAATATGTTCCAGGCATCCACCACACTCTGCATAAAGAACTTTCCCCCTCTCACCTTGAACTCAATTACTAGGGGTCTTGAGTCTCCTGCTCTGGAAAAAGCTTTTTGCTATTCGTGTTGTCTATACCTCTCATGATTTTATACACCTCAATCAGGTCCCCCTTCAACCTCTAACTTTCTAATGAAAATATTCCTAATCTACTCAACCTCTCTTCATAACTAGCGCCCTCCATACAAGACAACATCCTGGTGAACCTCCTCTACACCCTCTACCAAAAGGATGTGGATGCTTTGGAATGTGGTGACCACAACTCTTTCTCTGATATATCGATGATATCATCAGTGCTGCTTCCTTCTGTTGTCCAGAATTGGAAAGGTTTATCAATGTCGCTTCCAATTTCCACCCCATCCTCACTTTCACTTGTCCATCTCTAATTCCTCCTTTTCTGTCCTCAACATCTCGTTTTCTATTTCTGGGGATAGACTGGCTGCTAATATCTACTGTTAACTCACCAAATCCCACAATTACTTGGACTATACATCCTTGCACCCTGCTTCCTGTAAAGACTCTAACCCAATATCCTAGTTCCTCCATCTCCATCACATATTCTCCAATGACGTCAACTGCAACAAGGGAGCTTCCGAAATGTCCATCTTCTTCCTGATTCGAGGAACCCCCAGCACCGTTGTTGACAGGGCCCTCAACCAGGTCGGACCGCCCCTCCTCACTTCCCTTGCTCAACAGCGAAAGGGCTCCCCTTGTGCTTACCTACCATCCCACTAGCATCCACATCCAACATGCATTCAAAGCCCCTCTCCCCAATACCCAAAATCTCACTCAATCAGCAGTCCTTTTTCCCAAAATTTCTCCCTCAACTTGCTCAGTCAGAAGTACCTCTCCCAACATTCACTCAACACATCTTTCAAAACTCCCTGCCTCTTGCAAACTCAATCGCCCAGTAACCTCTCTTCCCAAACCTTCCTGCCCCCATTCATTCTCTATAGGCCCATTTCCCAAACCCAGTTCTCTCCTCCAACTAGCAGTTAATCAGCAACTCTTTTCTCTCATCGCCTTCTATCCCAGAATTACTCACAGACAATCGCCAATCCCTCCTTACTCATTCACTCTCTCTTGGCAGTTCTTGTTCACAAATCTGCAACGCTCCAAAGACACTTAACAGCCTCACTTCCCCTCCCCAGTTTCAGTTGACTTGCAGGTTCAAAGTATTGTTGATATCCTGTGGAAATGAAACAAGAATGGAAATATAATAAAATTTGAAGCCATTGTAAACCTTCTCAGTTCAGCAACAAATACTACCAACCTCTGACTGCACAAACATCGAAGGCTGTTCATACATTGCTCCCAAAGCTAAATGGCACTTGAAGTTCAGAGTTGTCCTTGCTGTTTGGTTTTAAGCCAGTGAATCCACGTCTGCTCTGCCAGAGTTCCCTCTACACAATCAACTATTGTGACTATGACTTCAAAACTCTGCAGGCAGCCTCTGTAACCCTAATGGGAGTGATAACTACAATCATGCAGCTCAATTTAAAACATTAAAAGCTCAACAAAGCAAATGTACGTTAAAGAAACTATATCATACTCAAGCGTTAAGTGTCTGCAAAAAAAAATCTATATCTTTCTTAAACACAGAGTAAAGGAAGGCACCTAAGTGAAAATCAGCAC
The DNA here is from genome assembly GCF_047496795.1 of Chiloscyllium punctatum. Classification (NCBI taxonomy): domain Eukaryota; kingdom Metazoa; phylum Chordata; class Chondrichthyes; order Orectolobiformes; family Hemiscylliidae; genus Chiloscyllium; species Chiloscyllium punctatum. Next base: position 66,257,739 of record NC_092746.1, read on the forward strand.
TTTTATTTAAATCAGGAAACGAAAAGCATATATGGATTGTAAAAATCACTGACTTTTCTTTTCTGTTTGGAGTTTGGAATGGCAGTACAAAATTTGTAGCCAAGAATCATCTCTATCTCACATTACTTCACATTAAAAAGACAAACCACAATATCAACGCTATATTTAAAAAATTTATTTTTAAACCAGAGTAACCAAAGTGACATGGGTATAGTAACTAAGTCACAAATAATTTTCTTCTACCTCTTAAAATTACAAATCAAAGAAGCAGTTGCAAAAACAGCACTTAATTTCATCGAGTTGGAAGACTGACTCTATCTTAGTAGGCCCTCTACTGGCAGCTAGTTAACTTTTTTCTAAGCAATCACCTGAAGATCAAAAATTACAGTCAGAGTCAAAACGATGTTCAACGCGGAGGCAGACCCTTCTGTCCAACTCATCCATGCCGATCAGGTATCCCAACCCAATCTAGTCCTATTTGCCAGCACCCAGCCCATATCCCTCCAAACCCTTCCTATTCATATACCCATCCAGATGCCTTTTAAATGTTGCAATTGTGCTAGCCTCCACCACTTCCTCTGGCATTCGCACACATACCACCCTCTACGTGTAAAGTTTGCCCCTTAGGGCTCTTTTATATCGATTTCTCCTCTCACCCTACTTATGTTTTGGACTCAGCCACCGCAGGGAAAAGACCTTGTCTATTTACCCTATCCACGCCCCTCATTTTATAAACTTCTATAAGGTCACCCCTCAGCCTCCGCTGCTCGAAGGAAAACAGCCCTGGCTTTTCCAAAATACAGCACCTCGCATTTATCTAGATTAAACTCCATCGGCCACTCCTCAGCCTATTAGCTCATCTGATTAAGATCCCATTGCAATCTGAGGTAACGTTTTTCACTGTCACCTGCAAACTTACTAACTAAACAACAAAAAGTAGTGGACCCAGCACTGATCCTTGTGTCACAGGCCTTCAGTCTGAATACCAACTCTCCACCACCACCCTCTGTCTTCTACCTTTGAGCCAGTTCTGTATCCAAATGGCGAGTCCTCCCTGTACTCCATGAGATCTAACCTTGCTAACCAGTCTCCCATGGGGAACTGTGTTGAACACCTTACTGAAGTCCAGATAGATCATGTCCACCACTCTGCCCTCATCAATCCTCTTTGTTACTTCTTCAGAAAACTCAATCAAGTTTGTGAAACATGATTTCTCACGTACAAAGCCATGTTGACTATCCCTAAACAGTCCTTGCCTTTCCAAATACATATACATACTGTCCCTCAGGATTCCCTCCAACAACTTGCTCACCAGCGACGTCAGGCTCACTGGTCTATAGTTCTCTGGCTTGTCCTTACCACCCTTCTTAAACAGTGGCACCATGTTAGCCAATCTCCAGTCTTCCCGAACCTCACCTGTGACTATCAATGATACAAATATCTCAGCAAGGCACCCAGCATTCACTTCCTTAGCTTCCCACAGAGTTACACCTGGTCAGGTCCTGGGGATTTATCCACTTTTATGCATTTCAAGACATCCAGCACTTTACTGTAATGTGCCTTAATATCTTTTTTGGTCAATCCAGATGAAACCTCTTACAGCTAGTTGCATGCAAAGGCAGAACTCAAACATTGCTAAAATGAGACATGAAGGCAAAGGATATTTGTCTAGGATCAGGATGGAGAGGCAAGAAAACCAATTGTAGAAAGGAAACTATAACCTACACAGGTGATAGATAGACTACTGTTGACAAGGAGATGCAGAACTGTTAATCATCTTAAATTAACTGAATGAATTCAAACAGAAAATGACACTCCTTCTGTCTACCATGGGAAGTAACCGCTGCTATACTAACTGCTATGTACATACCGCCACAAGCAAAGCTGTACTCCACCACTAACACCTTGGAAACGGAACACCCAGAGGCGCTGTTTTATTGTAACTGGCGACTTCAATCAAGCCAATCTAAGGAAGGTGTCGCCCAAGCACCACCAGAACATTACCTGCACCAGGAGGGATCCCAACATTTTCGACCACCACCATACCACTGTGAAAGATGCCTACCCCACCATCCCCGACCCTCATTTCGGGAACTCCGACCACAATGCCGTGATTTTCTCCCGGCTTGCAGGCTAAAGCACAAGCAGGAGACTCCCCTCGCAGATACAGGTCCGGTGCTGGTCAGAGGAGACAGAGGATCAATTCCGGTGTAGTCTGGAATCAGCTGATTGGACCATTTTCAAAATCGTCCAAGGTACCTGTGAACTGTACACCACCACCGTCACAGACTTTATCAGCAAGTGTGTTGGACGGCTGCATACAGAGGAAGTCAATCCAGGTTTCCCCAACAGCAAACCTGGATGAATCAGAACATACAGAACCTGCTAAAAACAAGGTGTGAGGCCTTCAGTTCAGGAAACCCATTCAAATATAAGGCATCCTTCGCACAGCCATTAAGACAGCTAAGGACCATTACCAATCCAAACTAGAGACCCAAACAGACACCCAGTGACCACGGCAAGGACTGAAGGACATCACAAGTTCTAAAAACAGACAGTGCAAAATAGACGATGACATTTCCCTCCCAGATCGTCTCAATGCTATGCTTGCTTTGAGCAAAATTTCGACGGAAATGTAACACCTATTCTGACAAGTCCTGATTAACCTATCCCAACAGTCACTGCATCAGAGGTCAGATCAGTTTTCCTTCATGTGAATCCGAGGAAAGTGATGGGACCAGTTGGAATACCAGGGCGTGCACTCTGGGCATGTGCAGATCAACTGGCAGAAGTCTTCTTGGATATCTTCAACCTCTCTCTGCAGCAGGTCACTGTCCCTCCCTATTTCTAGAGGGCCAACATCATCCCTGTGCCCAAGAAGGCTCATGCAGTATGTCTCAATGACTACTACCCAGTGGCCCTAATCTCAGTGGTCATGAAGTGCTTTGAAAGGCTTGTCACAGCATTAATCAACTCCAGCCTCCCCACTGCTCTTGACCCATTCCAATTTGCCTATCGGACCAACAGATCCACTTACTCTTCACTTCTCCCTAGAATATCTTGACACCAAGAACATCTACATAGAATCCTACTCTCTGACTACAGTTCAGGCTACAACACTATTATCTCCTCGAGACTGATTACTAAACTTAGTGATCTCGGACTGAGCCCCACTCTCTGCAACTGGATCCTCAGTTTCCTGACCGACAGGCCACAATCAGTGAAGATTGGGGACAATATTTCATCCTCACTAACACTCAACACTGGAGCCCCCCAGGGGTGCGTACTCAACCCCCTACTGTACTCACTATATACCCATGACTGCGTCACCAAATATCAGACGAATGCCATTTACAAGTTCGCTGATGGCACCACCATAGTCAATCGAATCTCAGATGGCGACGAAACAGACGACAGACGGGAGGTGGAAGACCTGGAAAAATGGTTCACTGAGAACAACCTAACTCTCAATGCCGGAAAAACTAAGGAAGTCATTATTGATTTTCGGCGGGATGTTACTCATGCCCCCCTACACATTAATAGAGGTGGAACGAGTGGAGACTGTCAAGCTCCTGAGAGTGGTCATCCACAACAAGCTTTCTTGGACTCTTCATGTGGACGCACTGGTTAAAAAGGCCTAATCACTTCTCTTCTTCCTCAGACAGCTGATGAAATTTGGCATGACGGTGAATACCCTTGCCAACTTTTATAGATGCGCCATCGAGAGTATTCTGTCTGAATGTATCACTAAATGGTATGGGAGCTGTACCATTCAAGATCAGAGATGGTTACAAAGAGTGGTGAACTCAGCCTGGACAATCACAAGGGCCAACCTCCCATCTATAGAATCCATCTACCAGGCCCGCTGTCAAGGAAAGGCCACCAGCATTCTCAAAGATCCATCCCACCCCGGCAATACTTTGCTACATTCCTCTAACATCAGGGAGAAGGTACAGAAACCTGAACACACGCACCAGCTGGTTTCGAAGTAGTTTCTACCCTACTGTTGTTGGAATACTGAATGGACTCAAACTCTTAACACTCGCCTGTATCTGGGTTTTTGTTTTTGCCGCTGTTTGCCTATTATTTACTTATCTATGCTACTTAACCCTGTGATCTGCCTACATTGCTTGCAAGACAAAGCTTTTCACTGTGCCTCAGTACATGTGACAATAAATTCAGTTCAAAAGTCAATTCTGATTGGTCAGGGGTTGCCAAAGGGATGCAGCAGAGATTGATTGCCTCCACTGCAGCATTTTCACTGAGGAACAGGCTGTATCTGGACATATCCCTTTCACATACAAAGAACAGGGCTCTGTACAAGTATAAATGTGGCTTCTGGCACACACAAATGAGTTGCGTAATGAATATAACTGATAATCTTGAGTTGATTTCTGGTGCACTGACTAGTACCGTCAAGTTTTTTTAAAAATCAATTGTTGACCAATAACAGAATCACAACTAATATTGAACATTTCATACCTTGCAAGCATTGGCTGGTTGATGACAGATGGAAAACTGTCCAATGCAGAGTCAAAGAGATGTAATGTTTGATAAAATCTGTTAGTCAGGAGGATGTATATCCTCTATTCCTGCATCAACGGTGCACTGAAACACATGTCATGTAATTAATTTGCTCAGCAGACAAAAGGTCTTTTTGGCTTGATGACAGCATCCTGTTACCAGAGAAAACCACGTGTATTTACAGAAGAACATAAGAACAAGGAGCAGGAGCAGGCCATCTGGTCCTTCGAACCTGCATTCAAAAACATCATGGCTGATCTTTTCGTGCCCTCAGTTCCACTTACCCTCACTCTCACAATAACCCTTAATTGCTTCATTGCACAAAAACATTCTCTCTTTACTTCAATAATTGTTTTTAAAGTTATGTCAACTACTTCACCGGGACAGATTCACAACCCGCTGGATGATGAAATTCCTGCTCAATTCAGTCCCAAATCTGTTGCCCCTAATTTTGAGGCTATGCGCTCTTGTCCTGGTCTCAACTGCCAGGACATCCTCTCTAGACCGATCTTATCCACCCCCTTCATATGTTTCTACAAGATCCCCCCTCATTCTTCTAAATTCCAATGAATATAATCCCAGTATACTCAGTCTCTTCTCAAAAGCCAACCCCCTCAACTCTGAAATCAAGCTATGAACTTCCTCTGTATCCCCTCTAGTGCCAGTACATCCTTTCTTAAGTAAGGAGACCAAAACTGCATACAGAACTACAGGTGTGGCCTCACCAGCACCCTATCCAGTTGCAACCTCCATGCTTTTAAACTCAATCCCTTTAGCAATGAAGGACAAAATTCAATTTGCTATCCTAACTACTTGTTGTACCTGCAGACCAACCTTCTGTGATTCATGCAAGCTTACTGCAAACTGGTCATGTGAGATGGCCAGCTTCACTCGTTGCTCAAACTTTTGACACATTTTCCTCTTCCAGGATATCTGAGGTAGACTGGGTATCTTAAAGAGTTTTAGACTCTTTGAGTTTGCACAATGTATAGCTAGTGATGACTTGACCATAGGAGCCATTATTGCACAGGATTTGAAATGACCAATATCAGCATCAAGCCTATCAGGTGAGCAGTTAGCTAGGGCGCTATTTGCAGGATTGCCGATAAAACTGATCTTGTAACACAAACAGCTTTAAGAATCAAAAGCATATATTGACTATTGAGCACTAGCTTGGTGTGGAAAGCAACATAAATCCCACTGGCACATTTCTCAATGAATATATTAAGGAAAGGGAGGCAGGTTGACTGGACTATTTCAAAGATGAGTTTGAGCACAAGACAGAATGTACTAAAGATGTGTGAGAAAATTTTTAGATGCAATGCAGATTTAAATGCAACAAATGTCTCATCTACACACCGGACGTCTTCAAAGGCAGAAGATTCGTGGTTATTTAATTGCAGATATGTTTCTTATGGTAACCAGATATTAGCTTAAATGGGCAAAAGTGAGGACTACAGATGCTGGAGATTAAAGTCGAGTGTGTGGTGCTGGAATAGCACAGCAGGTCAGGCAGCATCCGGGGAGCAGAAAAATCGATGTTTTGGGCAAAAGCCCTTCATCAAAAATGGGCCCAGAGGAAATCTCATGCAAAACTACAGTGATGCCATTGAAATTGAATTCAATTACACAGTTGCAATGTTCATGAGTTTGATGCGCACACATTCAGACTGGGCATACCTAGATTGACATAATATGGTAACCTAGTGCCAACATAATGTCGACTCAGTGGTAGGTCAGTGAATGGACTAGCAAGGTCAAAATAGTACAGGGATAAGATATTATTTTTGATATATAGGTCTTCTGTGATCTAACAGAAGTGGAAGAATCCTTCATAGTGTAAACGTGTTGTGCAGAACATGTCACAGATTATGTAGGGCATTCAGGGACATGGCTTGTGGGTCTTTGGCAACCTCCACATGCATCAGCACTGAGCCAGGAGTCTAATCCTATCATTTTTACCACCTGGCAAGTCACAACCCTTACTCAAATCCAATATAATTCTCTTCAACTTGCCCTCCACATGTACAATCACATGTCATGGTTATGTATAATAAAACAAAGATCTGAAGATACAGAAGATCTGAAACAAAAACAGGAAGTGCTAGAGAAACTCAGTAGGTCTGACAACATCTGGAAAGAGAAAGACAGAGTTAATAGAGTTAGTGTTCGAGACTAGGTTTGTAGGCTATACACAAAAATGACAGAAACAACATGGGACAACACTTTCCTGTGACTGTGTGCAACTGCTCAACCAGCCTACTCTTTCAAAACCCAGAACAGTGCTAACGAGCAAGTGAGGCTGTTCACCACGCATGAAATTAGAATGATGTTAAAAATTCAGTTACACCTGAAAGTCAAAATACTGCAGATACTGAGAATCCAAAATGAAAGAGAAAATCAAAATATTTCAACAGGTCTGACAGAGTCATGGAAGTAGAAAAAATGTAACATTGCAGGTCAATAACTTTCCAAGAAATTCCATGCAAAATCAATGACATAAAATGCCAACTCTCTTTCTCCCTTCATTGATGCTGCATGACCTCTATACTTCCAGCTTTTCAATTTTTATTCAAACCCAGTCAAAAAGGCAACTGCACCAATGGTTTTTATAGTAAAAATATTGGTATAAAAAGATAAACTCTCAAAAGTTTGATTTGATTTCAGTCTGATTAGGCATCAACTGTTTGCCCTATTGGAACATTCCTGAAGGGCTTATGCCCGAAACATTGACTCTCCTGCTCCTTGGATGCTGCCTGACCTGCTGTGCTTTTCCAGCACCACACTTTTTGAACAGCACAAAGATAGATAAATTCCCAGGACCTGATCAGGTGTACGCCAGAAATTTCTGGAAAGCTAGGGAAGTGATTGCTGGGCCCCTCGCTGAGATATTTGGATCATCGATATTCACAGCTGAGGTGCCAGAAGACTGGAGCTAACATGTGCCACTGTTTAAGTAAGGTGGTAAAGAAAGGCCAGGGAACTATAGACCGGTAAGCCTGACATCAGTGGTGGGCAGGTTGATGGGGGGAATCCTGTGGGACAGTGTTTACATGTATTTGGAAAGGCAAGAACTAATTAGGGATAGTCAACGTGGCTTTGTGCATGGCAAATCATATCTCACTGACTTGATTGAGTTTTATGAAGAAATAACGAAGAAGATCGATGAGGGCAGAGCAATGGAAGTGATCTACATGGCAGATGGAGTTTAATTCAGATAAATGTGAGGTGCTGCATTTTGGGAAAGCAAATCTTAGCAGGACTTGTACACTTAATGGTAAGGTGCTAGGGTGTGTTGCTGAACAAAGAGATTTTGGAGTGCAGGTTCATAGCTCCTTCAAAGTGGAGTTGCAGGCAGATAGGATAGTGACGGCGGCATTTAGTATGCTTTCCTTTATTGGTCAGAGTATTGGGTACAGGAGTTGGGAAGGTCATGTTGCAGCTACACAGAACATTGGTTAGGCCACTGTTGAGAATACTGCATGAAATTCTGGTCTCCTTCCTATCGGAAAGATTTTGTAAAACTTGAAAGGGTCCAGAAAAGATTGACAAGGATATTGTCAGGGTTGGAGGATTTGAACTATAAGGAGAGGCTGAACAGGCTGGGGCTGTTTTCCCTGGAGCGTCGGAAGCTGAGGGGTGATCTTATAGAAGTTTACAAAATTATGAGGGCCATGGATAGGATTATTAGACAAAGTATTTTCCCTGGGGTCGGGGAGTCCAGAACTAGAGGGCATAGGTTTAGGGTGAGAGGGGAAAGATATAAGAGACCTAAGGGGCAACTTTTTCACGCAGAGGGTGGTACGTGTATGGAATGAGCTGCCAGAGGATGTGGTGAAGGCTGGTACAATTGTGACATTTAAGAGGCATTTGGATAGGTATATGAATAGGAAAGGTTTGGAGGGATATGGGCTGGGTGCTGGCAGGTGGGACTAGATTGGGTTGGGACATCTAGTCGGCATGGACAGGTTGGACCGAAGGGTCTGTTTTCATGCTGTACATCTCTATGATTCAGGAAGGCATTCAACAAGGTTCCTCATGGTAGGCTGGTTACCAAGGTTACACGCAGAATGCAGGGAAATAAAGCCACTTGGATACAGAATTGGCTCGAAGGTAGACAGCAGAGGGTGTGTTGGAGGGTTTTTTTTTCAGACTGGAGACCTGTGACCAGAAGGATCAGTGCTGGGTCCACCGCTTTACGTCAGTTATATAAAACGCTTTGGATATGAACATAGGAGGTATAAGTTAGTAAGTTTTGTAATAGAAAAAACCGTTAACGCAGATCAGAATGTGCTAGACTGTTTCGTGCGCAAGAGGAGGTCACATGGGGTTAGACATCTGGGAACGCGAGAAGGCGGAGAATGGAGTCAGATCAACACCCAATCAGAAGACAATCCCACCTCAGTGATTGCATGACGTTCTATACTACATAAAAGACTGGGTCAGGGACAGGAATGCGTCGGACTTCGTGAACTGACACACTTTGCTGTTTGTCAGGGACGGGAAGAGGTAGACCCAGAGCTCTGTATAGTTTATTTTAGCAGTAAGTGGATAAAGTAAGAGTTTGAGACCGAATATCTTCTCCTATTGCTTCATTGAAAGAACACGCAGGACTCGGCTCACACATAGAGGAGAGTAAGCTGGTACATTGAACCAAAGTCCAACAGCTTGGTGACCCCAACATGATGAAGACGGAGATGTGACGGAAAAGAGAGAAAAATAGAAACAACGGACAACTGACGTCTGATGACAACAACAAGCGGCGCCGCATAAAAAGGTGAGCAGACACCTGTTTATATCAAAGCTCTGCAATTGGAGATACCAAATTGATTGTTGTCAGTATACTGCAAGTGTCCTAGTAATACTAAGTGGATAAAGTATTGATATAATACGTACAGGTTTAAAGTCCCGTGGGGTTAGAGTCCCCATAAAAGCAACAAGTTACATAAGTGTGAGGAGGTTTAAAGTCCATTGAGCAGGAGCTTATAAAAGCAACGCTCACAAATTTTGGTTTATGATTGATGTGTTGTAAGTTTTAAAATTATATTGGAGGATGGCAGAAAAGCCAGTAGTGTCTCGGAGACAGAGACAGTGGTGTCTCAGCAAGAGAGTGTCGGCAGTGGAAACCTAACGGTGACAACGAAACTGCTGATAATTCTCACTGAAAGGGTCAGTTGCTCGGGTGTACTCCATACAAACTGACTGGCCACCGGATTTGTCTCTGATTGGGTTGGTTGCTCGGTTATATTACATCCAAACCAACTGACTACTGGACGGGAGGATTAAAAAAACACATATAAAATGGAAGGGGAATTTGATAAAGAGTGTGAAGGATAAGGAGGATGTTCTTCCAACTTAATGTTGCCCGTAAAACATCAGTGGGGTAAAGCCAGAAGTCAGTTAGTCAGTGGGCTCGCAAAGAACAAACAAAAAACAATGATGGAGAAACATGACAAGGTTTGGGAAGAATTACAAAGACAGGGCAAAGTCCCAAAAGATGAGGAGAGGAAGAAATTGTCGCTATTTTTAGGAAAAGCAGAAGAGCAAGCTAAACTAGAAGTAGAAGAGCACACGAAGGGAAAGAAAGGGTCAATATTGGTTAGAAGAAAGTGGACAAAAGAAGGCAAGGAGAAAGAAGAGAGGAGGATTCATCTGCACAACATGACGTTAGTCTGTGTAGCGGTAGAAACATTCCAAAAGAGAGAAGGTGGTACCTTGAAAACAGAACTGGCAAAGGAGACAGAAAAGGCAGGACCATCCGTGCCATTATATCCCAAACTGCCTGGGGTACAACCACTGCCCCCATATCCTGTAACACAAATGCCACTCATGTATGTTCAAGAAGGGGTGTTAGATGTGCCAGAAGTAGGAACAAGAGAGTACAACGTAGCAAAAGAGAGACTGGCGGAAGCAGTAGAAGAAAGCATCAGAAAAGTAGAAAAACTAAGACTAGAAGCCGAACAGATAGTTAAGGAAGCGGAGGAAGTAAGCAGGGTGATAATGACGCACAGCAGAAACAAAGAACAGCCGAAACAGGGGAGTCATTCATCAGTGCAAGAGCCAGATGCTCACTTGACACCGTATAGTGCTGAGTGTGAAAAGAGGGGAAGATCACATGCCTCGGGTCAGTTACTAGATAACGGGTTCTCAGACAGAAGGAGAGAGTTGAGGGAAGAAAGAGATAGAGAGAAATTGGATGAGGAGGCGTCTCAAAATAGTACGGAAATTGAGGACGAAGAATCCTTGACAGATGATGACCCACACACCTACCCATCACTTTGACAGGCTCACTCACAATGCACACGGAACACGACCCTCCACTGAAGCCCCTACCTGAAACAAGATATAACCTGCGTCAAAGAGACACATTACGACAACCCATAAAGTATCACCACCACCAAATGCCATAAATTTACAAAGGCTCCTATATGGGGGATGTTTATCAGTCCTTTACATTTACTGACATGAACTGCATCCTGGATAAAATGCTCCCACCCATGGAGGGAGGTGGGCCCTGGATGACTAAATTTTGCCAATATACACTAGGCCACAAGTTAGCTATGGGCAACTGGAGAGCATTGTTGGGCAAGCAATTGAGTATGTGGGAAATACAGCAGATTGAAGCTTCTGCGGGGACCACCTTACTACCTGATTCAGACCCATTCACGCAGCATGCCACCTGTGTGGGAAGGGCAATGAGAAATAGATTTCCGATTCCACCGGGAGCAATGCACTCACTCACCTTCACAATGAAGGAGGGTGAGGATATGCCTGCCTTTTTGGCCAGATGTAAGGGCACATGGACAGATACTGTGGGGAGCCATCCAGGGTTGGGTCAGCTACAAACCACGTTATTTAGAAATGCCGTTATGGCAGGGATGCCTAAGGAAGTAAAAGAGGCAATGGGATTAATCCCGACATCCCAGGTTGTTCTACAGAACAGTGGGAAAAACACTTGACACATTACACGAAGCGCCACAGGACAAAACAGGATGAAGATAAACAGAGCAACAAGTTAATTCAAGTGCAGTTGCTGAAGTTACAGCTCGATGAGGCTAGAAGGAAGGCTAATGATACAAAGAAGGCCTCCCAAAAGATGACTAATCAGATGGTTCAGCAGCCGTTGGCACAAAACAACCTCCCAAGTCTAGACCCAACACCTGATTGGATGCCATACCACCCCACCATGGGGGCAGGCCTATAGGCATAGCAGGAGGAATGCGTGGTCGAGGAAGGGGCCGCAGAAGACTCAGAGGTCAGCCACCCAACACCTGTTTTGAATGTGGCCAACCCGGGCATTGGAGAAGAAATTGTCCCATGCTGTGGGGACCCCAGGGAGGCCAGGGATCAATCAGAGGACAGTATGTTCACTCAAGTCAGCCTCCTTCTCAAAAGGCTGTTCAGCCTTACCAAGCCCCAAATGCAGCTGCAGCCCCGGTGCAAGGTCAGTACCCCCAAACTATGCTGGAAGGGCAGGGGTACGAATATTGACGGGACCCGAGGACTCAGGGACATGCGGGGTTGGCAGACCCCTACATGCAAATGAGGGTAATGGACAAGAATCTGTCTTTTTTGGTTGACACGTGTGCAAGATTTTCTACCATCACTTGTGACATACCTCGGTCAAACATGTCATCCTCCAGCGTCCGGTTAGTAGGATTCTCGGGTAAACCAGAAAATCTGCCTTTGACATCGCCACTGATCACATCAGTGGCCAGACAGACCTTCCGTCACCGGTATATTTCATCACCTGCATGCCCTGTCAATCTGATGGGCTGCGACTTGCTGGTGAGATGCGGGGCCTCGGTTCTGTGTGGACCAGACGGACTGGTAGTGACCTTCCGAATGGCTATTCTGTCAACTGTTCCATGACAATGATTCAGTCTGGATCCCAAATGATGCTATCAGCGGACACATCACCAACGGCAGAAGGGCAGATATATACTGGGGACTCCTAGAACCCGAAAGCAGGCAGAACAACAGCATACAGTCTTTATACAACCAATGGCGACTCTAGGTTCATATGCTGCATCCCTATGCTCTTCCTGCAGATCCCCTTCATGTTACCCTACATTATGATAGAGATGACAATGAAATCTATCAGCATGCATTCTATCAGCACCTAGAAGGGACTCAATGGGATATTTCCTCCAGTTGCATTCTGCTAGGGAAGGAAGGTGTGGTGGGTGTTGTTGAACTAACTGCAGAACAGTTGGAATGGTGTGAGATGTCAGAAGAAGCTATACCTCATGTCACATTGGCCGTGCATGCTAAACATCAGGCCAAGGATCTGGGACCGATGTCCAAACGTTTGATGGCGCTAACTGATTGGGTTTGGACTCAGCTACCCAGTTTACAATATTCACCATCAGAGGAAGCCTACAGAATTATGAACAGGACAACTGACAAGGTGCTGCTGGAACATAGGCAGATTGAAAGGTTTCACGGCAGGGAAAATACAGACCATCCACAGGCTGCAGCGATGCCTGATACTCTACCAGATACCTTGTGGTCAGCAGGTCCAATGGACGTTGGTCACTGCAAACACGTTACACCAATCACATTCGATTTAATAGACCACACTCCGATTTGGCAGAGACAATACTCTCACAAACCAGAGGCTGAAGCCGGCATTGCCGATACAATTGAAGGATTGTTAGCAGCAGGGATGCTAGAACCCTCCCGGTCAGCCTGGAACACTCCTATCTTACCTGTAGAGAAGCAGAATACAGGTAAATATAGGATGGTGCATGATCTTGGACAGATCAATCGTGTTGTCTCTACTCCAACAGTTCCAGTTCCAATGCAATGTCACTGCAATGTCTGTGCTGACCCCTGACCATATGTGGTTCTCGTGCATTGATCTAGCCAACGCGTTCTTCTGTTTGCCCCTAGCTGATCATTTGAGGGACATTTTCTCGTTCACCTACAAAGGCCAACAATTACGTTACACAAGGGTCTCTCAAGGGTTCATTTCGTCGCCGGGGGTGTTTAATCAGGTACTGAAACAGCAGCTGAAGGACATGATGCTCCCAAAGGAGGTGGTATTGATCCAGTATGTGGATAACATTCTTCTGGTGGCACCCGACCACGTTTCTTGTCTGGCAGCTACAAAGTCGTTGCTGATTCACCTGTATAACGTCGGTTTCAAAGTCTCACGGGCTAAATTGCAATGCTGCAGACAAACGGTGTCTTTTCTGGGTAAAGTTATTTCCTCTAAAGGAACAGGTGTGTCTCCGTCCCATAGATCCTCCATTCTGCATCATACCAAACCAGTCACTGTAAAAGACATGCTCTCATTTCTTGGGTTGGCAGGATACAGCAGACTATTCAGTGCATCATATGGGGAGCTCACTTTCCCTCTGAGGGCCATGGTAAATAGCAAGGCATGAGAAATTTGTCAGCCCATTTGCAGTGGACCACAGAGGCAGACGAACGTTTCATATCTCTCAAACAGGCCCTAACGCGGGCTGCTGATTTAGCGGTCCCAGGTTACAAAGAGCCATTTTTCCTCAATGTTTCTGAAAAATCACACACAATAAAATGGTGTTCTTTTTCAGAAAAAAGCAAGAGGCAGGCAGGTGCTGATGTATGTAAGTGTTACCCTTGACCCAATAGAGGACAGACACCCGCCATGTACAAGACATGCAGCAGGGGTAGCAAAAATTCTCCAAAAGGTAGCACATATAATCATGGGCCACTCACTAATGGTACTGACGACATACAGTATAGTGGCCGATGTGAACTCAACAGCCTTCACAATGACGTCACTGCGGCAAACCAGGTTAGAGAAAATCCTGAATGCACCACATATAACTTTCACACACGAAGGAATCAACATGGTTGACAACATGGGAGAAGGAGAACACACATGTGAGGAAAGGGTACAGAGAGAGACGTCAAAGTTAGGGCAGACTTACGGGCAAAACCACTTGTAGACCCAGAAGTGCTGTTCACAGATGGTTGCTGTTACAGACATCCAACTGAAGGACTTATGCAGCCTATGCAGTGGTGCGACAGACAAGTGAGGGATTTGAGGAAGTGTTGACAGGAAAAGTGACAGGCAAAGAATCAGCCCAGTTGGCTGAACTACAGGCAATGATAGCTGCATTAGAATGGTCAGAGGGAAAAAGAATAAACATCTACACTGACTCTGCATATGTGATAGGGGCTATACAGGTAGAACCCAGTCAATGGATCAGAGCAGGATTCTTAACAGCAGCAAAAACCCCAATCAAACATGAAAAAGATGTGAAAAGATTAGCGGAGGCCCTAATGAAACAGTGTATGACCTGCTGCCCGCCTGCGATGCAAATATGTTAATAAAAGAGCAGCAGAAAGCCTCTCCTCATGAACTGACAGTATGGAGAAAGAGAGAGAGGGGCCACAGAGTCAGAAGGGATTTGGAGGTCACCGGACGGTAGACCAATGCTACCCCCAGGTTTGATTGCTTCCATGCTACAGGAAGCTCGTGGGTTGACACACTGGAAAAACGCAGATGCAGAGGTATTTGACACATTGGTGGCATCTGTTCTTGCCGGCAATGATTGAAAATTACATCAGAGAATGCAAAATGTGTACAGAATACAATGTAAAAGCAACAGTGAAACCACACGAGGGAAAATTCCCTCTCCCAAGAATGCCAGGTCAGGAAATAGTGATTGACTACACTGACATGATAGAGAGAGGAAACGGATATCGGTACCTTTTGGTAGCAGTGAATGCCTACACTGGTTGGCCAGAAGCGATACCTGCGAAAAAGGAAGACGCAAAAACAGTGATCAAATTCTTGATAAACCAATACATTCCAACGCATGGGTTTCCAAAGAGAGTCAGGTCAGATAATGGCACACATTTCAAGAACAAAGACCTGCAAGAAGTTGAAGCAGCTTTAGGACTGAAACATGCGTTTGGAACAGTGTTCCATCCTCAGTCACAGGGAAAAGTGGAAAGAATGAATCAGTCCATAAAAGGAAAAATAGGAAAAGTGTGTGCTCAAACAAAGTTAAGCTGGGTGGATGCCCTACCCTTAGCTTTAATGTCCATTTGAAGCTCAGTAAACTCTATCACAGGGTTCACCCCGAACGAACTAACAACAGGGCAGCAGTTCCCGGGACCAGGAGCTGGAATACAGATGTTAGAGGGAGGAGGAGCCTCTCTAAGATACAAACCTTACTATGACCAACTAACAGCTTTGGTGTCAGCTTTCTCCAAACAGGTTGGATCGGCAAAGGGGGACCTACAGAGCCAGGCGCCATCTACCACAGACTAGGTCCTGCTGAAGGTGATCAAACGGAAGTGGTTGGAGCCAAGGTGGACAGGACCTTACAAAGTGGTGGAGAGAACATCTCATGCGGTCAGACTACAAGGGAAAGGAGAAAGCTGGTACCATTGGAGCCAGTGTGCAGCCACTGAACCGCCAATGAGAACTCTAGAACAAATAAGAACAGAAAAAGAGTAGAAGGGTCTTAAACTTTTAACTCTTGCAGGAAGAGGGTCCTGGAGAAAGGGGGAGAGGTTCTAAAGATCTCCAAGGAAAGATTTTTCTGGAGAGCATAAGTGAGGACAGGACCAAACATAAGAAGATTTTGTTTAAAACATATAGGAAAGTTGTGTAAAGGACATAATGTTCATTCTGTAAGGAGCCCACACTACCCTAGGCTGTTGTGGTTGGGAGTTTTTGCTATTATTTCATGTATAAGTGTTATGCCGCTGTTAATAGGGGTATCAACCATGAGGGACAAACACACAGACGAGGGAGAAAGTCCCAGGAACAAAAGATCAACAGGACAAGAGGCAGACAAATGTTTAAGGGAGGCGGGGAGCCGGGTACACATCAGACATGATAAAAAGCGTGGTACAACATACTAGTTTGACTTATGCAAAGTAATTGACTGTGGCCAAGATACAGGGAGCTGGAGAGGGTATGATGTATATCTTTGCATCTACGCCATTTACTATGACCCATGCCTGTCGTGGGATCATGTATTAACATGGACTGGGGTACGATGGACACCCAAGTCGTCACCTTTGGATAATAGATGGAAAGTTAGAGACCATGTGAGCCTGACTAAGGGGCAACTCGATCATTCCTCAGAGCTAAAAAATCCACTCTTGTTAACCCTGACAAGATTCGATATTAACCCTGGTCCCAAAGAGGTACAGATTTACTGTGGGATTGATGACAGAATTTTTATTTTGTAATAGGTGTAGATCAATCAGGAGTGGATACCATGGGACTAGTGAAGGTAAGCTTAGTGGACCCTCCTACGAACCAGCCACAAATCGAAAACACAACAAGTATGGTGGTAGAACCAAGTTCAGGGGTCGTGGTAATAGACTACAACAACCTCACGAGAAGGGACATTATTAAATTAGCCACCGGGTATGGGGATAAGAACCTATGGCTGGACTGGATATCAGCGACTGCAACCTCAATGAATATGAGCAATTGCGTGGCGTGTTCCTCGGCCAGGCCAAGCCTATTTACTACCCCAGCCCCATTGTTCCTTAATATAAACCCAGCAGGATTTCACTGCATGATGGCACTCACCATGCAGGCAGACCCTCCAAATTGTACCACCTTAAGTGCCATTTTCCCATCTGTAAAGAATTCCACGTTACCTCCAGTGTTTACCCCAAGGGCCAACAATTACACTTGTTTCGCTTGAAGTTCTAATACAATCTTGGCAGACATGCCCGCTGACTGGTGTCAGGACACAATTGATGTAACCGGCTGGCAGAATGCGAGCACAATGGTTTGGGCCAGAGCTGATCTTTTTTGGTATTGTGGAGATAGAACACTCCATGTTAGTCTACCTCCAGATTGGTCTGGAACATGTGCAATGGTCAGGCTAAGGTTACCCTTAATCCTCTTAGGAGAATGACAACAGGGAATAAATCCGCATGCACGAAAACGCAGGGATTTGTTTGATGTCACTTCTGGCTCAACCACTTACATGGATGCAATAGGTGTTCCCCGCGGTGTACCTGATGAATATAAATTGGCAGACCTGGTAGCAGCAGGATTTGAGAATCTCCCAATTATCGGTGTTCGCGCCGAATAAAAACGTCAACCGAATTAACGATGTACATTACAATGTACTCAGGCTAGCCAATAGAACTAGAGACGTGGTGGTGGGACTCTCTGAACAACTGGCAGCGACCTCATTGATGACAGTACAAAATAGAATGGCCTTAGATATGTTGTTAGCAGAAAAGGGGGAGGAAGTGTGATCTATGTTCGGAGATCAATGTTGTACGTTCATCCCCAACAATGCAGCACCTGATGGCTCGGTAACCAGAGCCCTGGAAGGACTAAGAACATTCAGGTATTGATAACCCTCTAGGAGGCATTTTCGACTCATGGTTTGGGAAATGGAATGGATTGATTGTGTCTGTGTTTATGCCCCTCGTTGGTATGACGACTGCGTCAGTGTTGTGTGGATGTTGTTGTATCCCCTGTAGTGGATCTCTGTTAAACAGGGTAATCATCACAGCAATTGAAGGGAAGGCACCCCCGCCCTACCAGATGTCACAGATGGAGACAGAAACTATGGCTCTGGCAGGAAGGGAAGACTATGCATCGGAGAGCGAATGTGATGTACAAAACTGGTTTGTTGGTCTCATTTTCATGAGACCAAAAGGGGGACTTGTAATAGAAAAAACCATTAATGCAGATCAAAATGTGCTAGACTGTTTCGCGCGCAAGAGGAGGTCACGTGGAGACTGTTTCGCGGGCAAAAGGAGGTCACATGGGGTTAGACATCCGGGAATGCGAGAAGGCGAAGAATAGAGTCAGATCAACACCCAATCAGAAGACAATCCCACCTCAGTGATTGCATGACGTTCTGTACTACATAAAAGACTGGGTCAGGGACAGGAATGCGTCAGACTTCGTGAACTGACACACTTTGCTGTTTGTCAGGGACGGGAAGACCTAGACCCGGGGCTCTGTATACTTTATCCATTTACTGCTAAAATAAACTAAGAGTTTGAGACCGAATATCTTCTCCTATTGCTTCATTGAAAGAACACGCAGGACTCGGCTCACATATAGAGGAGAGTAAACTGGTAGATTGAGCCAAAGTCCAACAGTTTGCAGATGATACCAAAATTGGAGGTGTCGTCAACAGCAAAAAAAAGGTTCCCCGAGAGTTCAACAGGACCTTATCAGATGGGCCAAGGTGTTGAGGATTGGCAGATGGAGTTTAATTTAGATAAATGGGAGGTGCTGCATTTTGGAAAGGCACATCAGAGCAGGACTTATACACTTAATTGTAAGGCTCTAGGGAGTATTGCTGAACAAAGAGACCTTGGACTGCAGGTTCATTGTTCCTCTAGATTAGATTAGATTACTTACAGTGTGGAAACAGGCCCTTCGGCCCAACAAGTCCACACCGCCCTGCCGAAGCGTAACCCACCCATACCCCTACATCTACCCCTTACCTAACACTACGGGCAATTTAGCATGGCCAATTCACCTGACCTACACATCTTTGGACTGTGGGAGGAAACCGGAGCACCCGGAGGAAACCCACGCAGACACAGGGAGAACGTGCAAACTCCACACAGTCAGTCGCCTGAGGCGGGAATTGAACCCGGGTCTCTGGCGCTGTGAGGCAGCAGTGCTAACCACTGTGCCACCGTGCCGCCCACAAAGTCTCAGGTAGTTGGTTTGTGAAGAAGACATTTAGTATGCTTTCCTTTATTGGTCAGAGCATTGAGTGTAGGAGTCTGGGAGGTCATGTTGCAGCTGTACAGGACATTGTCTAGGTCACTTTGGGAATATTGTGCGCAATTCTGGTCTCCCTGCTATAGGAAGGATATTGTGAAACTTGAAAGGGTTTCGAAAAGATTTACAAGGATGTTGTCAGGGTTGGAGGATTTGATCTATGAGGAGAGATTAAATAGTCTGGGGCTGTTTTCCCTGGAGTATTGGAGGGTGAGGGTTGACCTTATAGAGGTTTATAAAATCATGAGGGGCATGGATACGGTAAATAGACAAGGTCTTTTCCCTGTTGTGGGAGAGTCCAGAACCAATGGATATAGGTTTAGGGTGAGAAGGGAAAGATTTAAAAGAGACCTAAGGGGCCAACTTTTTCATGCAGAGGAGTGAGCTGCCAGAGGAAGTGGTGAAGGCTAGAACAATTACAACATTTAAAAGACATCTGGATGGTTTTTTGAATAGGAAGGATTTTGAAGGGTATCGGCCAAATGCTGGCAAATTAGACTGGATTAATTTAAGGTATCTGGTCGGCATGGATGGGTTGGACCGAAAGGTCTGTTCTGTGCTGTACATCTTTCTCTGACTCTCCAGCATCCACAGTCCTCACTTCTTCACCAGAACAGCAGCAAATCTGAGCAATAGCTGAACACTGTAGCTCAGGAATTAAACAGAATAAGAGAGCCTCCGGTGAAATCAACAATAACTAAAACAACTGCAAACCAGTTAATAATGATGTCAAAATCAACTGATTGGTGAGTAACTGGTCAAGTCTTCCTAGTTAATAAACTATGAAGCAAGATAGGCAGAGCGTTTCAGCCCTGTGGAATGCACTTGATGTACCATCTAGAAAGTCCTGAATGACCATACATTTAAGAAACACTGCCAGTAAGAACAATATGAGATTTGGATTTCAAAGCTTGGGCTGGCAAGTTGAGTCCCCGCTGTGCATTTACAAACTCAGAAGTCACTCAATACCAGGTTACAGTCAAATAGGTTTATTTGAAATCAAAAGCTTTTGGAGCTTTTGTTGTGAGTTATCCTAAAGTCACATCTTTTGTTGTGTGACTTCTGACTTTTTCCACCCCAGTCCAACACCACATCATGACATGCATTTGCAAGGTTGAGAGTTTTGTGGATTTCATGCTTCTGGATAGAATCACTTCACATATTAATAAAGTGCAGGTAGAGAGGGAATGAATGACCACCAAGCAGTAAAGGAAGATCTGGTAGGAGCTCCTGGATTACATCTTACACTCCAACAGGTATTCTGATCTGAACACTGGTGAAGATGACAGTTCCTCCAATCAGTACGGACAGGCCAGGTCTGCAGCACTACTTCCAGCTACACAGAGGTTGGAGGAGTAGAAGACGTGTGATAGGGAATTTGAATCCTCAATTCCATTTTTCTGTCTTTCTCCATAACTGTGGAGTCCCCTACTGTCTCAGTTTGGAATATACATAATGACCAAGCCCGAAAAGCCCTCTGTGGGAAAGAATTCCCCAAGTTAATAACCCTCAGAAAAAAAACATTCTTCCTCAATTGTCTTATATGTATATGCCCTTATTCTAAGATTATGCCCTCTGGACCTAGACTCTCCCAGAAGGGAAACAAACTTTCGACATCTACTGTGTCATGTCCTTTAAGAATCTTTTGTGTTTCAATAAGGTAACCTATCAATTTTCTATATTTCAATAAGTATGGACCAATCTATTCAACCTCTCCTCATAAGACAGTTCCTCGATACCTTGCATCAGACTAGTGAATCTTCTTGGACTCACTCCAATGCTGTATTTCTTGTACATGAGGCAACTATCATGCAGAAATGCAAGGTGAACCAGCACTAAATAACAGTTTGCAGTGATTTATAGGACTTGAAAACAAAACCACATGCAATGATTAATGCGGCCAGTAGGAGGAACATTTCAAATCAAAACATTGATACATTCATCATAGAGAAAGTGACTTCAGGATAACTCACAACCTATGTACAGTATATCCCTTTGCAGACTTTATATCTTTCTCAAAACTTGATTTTACTTTTATGTTTGTATTTGGCAACAAGATCATCTGTCTCTTGATTCAAGTCATTCATATACATTGTAAATAGTTAAGCCCCAGTACTGATCTTGTCATTTTGATAGAACAAAAAGATGATTAAGCAATACAGCTAGCAAATGGTCAGCACGTATGAAGATTGTAAATGGGAGCTATTTAGAAATAAAAATAGATCCATAACAGCTGTTAACAAAGAATTTTCATTTCCAACATAAGATTAAGATGAAATTCCAAAATTGTACTGTATTAGTTACAGCAAAGAAATACATTCAGTAAACAGCGCAGGACAGCCATTGAGAACTTTACACCTCATTGATCAAAAGCTGAAGCCTTAGCAGCAACCAGCAATGCACTGTGTGCAGTGAACTCGATAGTTCACAAAGCATGGCAGACCAAAAGGGTAATTTAGGAAGGCAGTACAAACCGTGGTGGGTTACTTTTAGAGAAATATGATAGGTAGCGAATAATTCTTCTCAGTAAATCTGTGATTTTATGAAATAAAATTCTCAGATACTTATCATAAGAAACTTAACATAGTAATATTTCAATAATACTCAATGACAATAGGAAAAAGATCTTCCAAAAAAAAAATCAACTTGGAACCACTTAGTTTCCACTAAACTTGAATTCAGGCCTACAGATTTATCATTGCTCCTAAACATGCTTTTACTCTCCATTTACTTCCCTCTCATTACCAACATTCATCCCGTCTCAAGTGAAATTACCATATATACATGAAAAGCAGGCATCTCTTCCACACCAGACTGCTTGATTTATTTTCAATGGCAGAGGCAAGCACCTCAGCAGTAAAATATATAGAAAAGTAAAGATGCAGTAATGCTGTTTTTCACTTTCTTCCTTATCAGCTTCCAAACCAGTTATGAAGGGTCTCAGGACCCCAAAATTTAACTCTGCTTTCTCTCCACTGATGCTGCTAAATCTGCTGAATTTTCCCAGCAGTTTCCATCTATGTTTCTGATTTCCAGCATTCATGGTTCTTTGGGTTTTTTTAAAAAATTCAGTTAATTTAAAATTGTGCTTGCTTACAGTTAACTTGGTTTAAACTGTTGAATCATTTGGAATTCTACCTCTGAATCGTATAGTGTGGTTGGGGAAAAAATAAACTTCTCACCTGTAATTAGCAAAACAAGATGTTAGATTATCTTGTAGTTTTCTTTTTCAATACATTAAGTACACGTTTAACATTAACTTATTTAATAATGTTTTGTTTAACACTGTTAACTGTCACTGTAAATATTTAATACAGTCAGTTTAATTTAAACATTATTTGCCACAAATGTCCTTTTCTGTGGCCTGCATAGTCACATGACCTTGCTCCAACTCTTCCACGCTCTCCCACACTCCCTTCTTCTCTTGCCCTCAAGTCCACTGTTCTGATCTTGATTGCTGGTACTGCTCCAGGTTTCACACGGTTGGGACTCACAAGACCCTGGGCTCCATTTAATACAAGCTGGTCAATGCAAGTAGTCTCTTCACATTAAAATATAGACAGATCTCAGCTGATACCTGAACCAATCAACTCCTGCCACTAGATGAAGGATGGTCAATCGAAATTGAAGTACTGCATGGTGAGTTTCTTTTAAATGCACCTCAATATTTAAGTAATACATTTTAGTTTGTAAGTTATTATAGTTGGGAATTAGCAGTGCTGCACACATACAATACAAAGAAGAACCCTGATTATCTGGCATTCAATTACCCAAATATCGGATTAACCGAAATAAATATTCCCCGCCCATGTCCTTCAGATAATCGAGGTTCCTCTGTAACAGTATAACTTGTACATTTATCACTTGGAAGAAACAATGTCCAAAGGAACCAATTGCAGTCTTTAACATTAAGTGACTTTTAAGTCACTTTTAAGTCACAATTTTCAGGAACATGACCACAACTTTAATTGAGGACTAGTTGTAAAAGATACCATGGCACTATTTTAAACAGAAGTGGCATTTCCCCTGTCCTGGTCAATATGGAGCCCTTGGTCAGCATCATGAAGTTATATCATCTGGTCATTATCACATCATTGCTTAGGGGAGTTTGCTTTACAAAAAAATTGTTGCTGCACTTTCTACATTACTACTGCAACTAGACTTCAAAAAAGTACCAAATTGGCTATAAGAAACTTTGGAACATCCTGAAGTCATGAAAGATATTGCATAAATGCAAACTTTTAAAAATACAGTTCTGGCTGGCCTCAGATATTACCATTAAAGCCTGCAACCTGCAACCAGCACCTTGACCTTTTATATTATAAGCAAGGCAAAAATTTCTGGCTCATTTAATCCAAGCAGCATGTAAACCATTTATATTAAAATAGCTTCCACGCTACACACACAACTGCTCAGAGTCGTAAAGTAGGTGAAATTTGATGCCATCTGCAAATGTATTCATCATATATTAGAACAGCGAAGTCTCCCTTTCCACTCTCCAGTCTTTACCACAAAAGGCAGTTAAATACAGTGAAGAATAAAGGAAACATTCTTGTCTCAGTATTTGAAACTTCATAAGTTCCTCCATCTATTATGAATTCTCAGCACACATACTAATTGTAGGACATGCTTGAGATTTGTTTCACAGCACCCATTACAAATCACATTTTTGCACCATAAAAGAAAACTGATGACAGTTACTTGATTTAAAATACAAAATAATGAAGATTCAAAGTTGGGTGATCGCTGAACTTGAATTTTTCAGGACATTTTCTTATATTACAACATACAAGCCAAACTCATTCATTTATATATTCCTAAAACCAAAACATCCACAACGCAACCTAAACAGACTTATATTTAGTGTAGAAGCACTATGGTTGCAATCAGAGGCATTACTCATGTTGGCTCAAAAATACAAACATGGATTTACAAAAAACATTGTTCCTTCCCTAAAGAGCGGCATAGTAGCTCAGTGGTTTGCAATACTGCCTCACAGCACCAGGGACCCAGGTTCAATTCCAGTCTCAGGCAACTGTCTGTGTGGAGTTTGCACATTCTCCCCACGTCTGCATGAGTTTCCTCCGGTTTCCTCCCACAATCTAAAGATGTGCAGGTCAGGTGAATTGGCCATGGTGTTAGGTTCATTAGTCAGGGGTAAAGAGAGGGTAGGAGAATGGGTCTGGGGGGGGGGGGTTACTGTTTGGAGGATCAGTCTTAGGGTATAGGAGTACATAGGAAAGTAGGGTTGAAGCCATAAATCAAATGAGACATGATCTTATCAAATGGTGAAAAGTATAAAAGGCTGAATAGCCTGTCCCTGCATCTAATTCTTAAGCTATTGTTTTTTTTTCCCCAAGGAGTGGGGTGGGTGGGGGGAGGGGCAAGATAATGGTGGCTGCTGGTACCAGGTCAGGATCCCATTTGTTTCAGCTACCTTTGCACTGTTTGATCCCATTTTCAGGATCTACTTCACACTCAGATTTGAGATTTCTCTCATTACTGAAAGAATGCATATACCAAGAGTTGCCCTGTCATGGCATGTTGCAGACGAAGGTTCTCAGCAAAGATAGGTCACATCGCTCATCGGCATGGGGGATGGAGTGACATACCTGGTGACAGTATTATGTATCACAGTCATTTTGGCAATACCTCTCATTCATGATCAACCATTTTCACCACTCACAAAATGTCATGATTTTGGCCCCTTCATACACCAGTTCTAATTCATTTCCATTGTCTCTGCAGATGGCTCAAGGCTAACAGAACAGGCAGCCAAAGATTTCCTAACAGAAGGATCAGCTTTGAGCTTGTACCATCACAGGACTCCTCTGCACTCTCTACACTTGCGCATCAGAACAGAACCTGGCAAAGAGAGAAGTAACATGGATGCTGTTATGATCCCAGCTGATGGTAATGCTGAACAGGTCAGGTCCCAGAACTAAATAGAACATAGAACATAGAAGAATACAGCGCAGTACAGGCCCTTCAGCCCTCGATGTTGCGCCGATCAAAGCCCACCTAACCTACACTAACCCACTATCCTCCATATACCTATCCAATGCCCGCTTAAATACCCATAAAGAGGGAGAGTCCACTACTGCTACTGGCAGGGCATTCCATGAACTTACGACTCGCTGAGTGAAGAACCTACCCCTAACATCAGTCCTATATCTACCCCCCCTTAATTTAAAGCTATGCCCCCTTGTAATAGCTGACTCCATACGTGGAAAAAGGTTCTCACTGTCAACCCTATCTAACCCCCTAATCATCTTGTACACCTCTATCAAATCACCCCTAAACCTTCTTTTCTCCAATGAAAACAACCCCAAGTGCCTCAGCCTTTCCTCATAGGATTTTCCTACCATACCAGGCAACATCCTGGTAAACTTCCTCTGCACCCGTTCCAGTGCCTCCACATCCTTCCTATAGTATGGCGACCAAAACTGCACACAATATTCCAGATGCAGCCGCACCAGAGTCTTATACAACTGCAGCATGACCTCAGGACTCCGGAACTCAATTCCTCTACCAATAAAAGCCAGTACGCCATATGCCTTCTTCACTGCACTATTTACCTGGGTGGCAACTTTCAGAGATCTGTGTACATGGACACCAAGATCCCTCTGCTCTTCCACACTACCAAGTAGTCTACCATTAGCCCAGTAATCCATCTTTTTATTACTCTTACCAAAGTGAATCACTTCACACTTAGCTACATTGAACTCCATTTGCCACCTTTCTGCCCAGCTCTGCAGCTTCTCTGGCTTGACAGATTCTACAAGCTGAAAGTTGTTCTCAACACTATCCATGAGACACCCAATCCCACTTCTATATCACTGACGAGTAATTGAGGACCTTCAAAGAATTTTTTCAAAGTGCTGAGCAAAAGTATATTCCGGTGAGAAGGAAGGATTGTAAGAGGAGGGGTAATCTGCCATAAGTGTCTAAGGAAATAAGGCAGGCTATCAAAGTGAAAGAGAAGGCATACAAAATGGCCAAAAATAGCAGGAATCTAGAAGATTGGGTAAACTTTAAAGGTCAACAGAAAGCCACGAAAAGAGCCATAAAGAAAAGTAAGATAGAGTATGAGAATAAACTAGCGCGGAATATAAAGACAGATAGTCAAAGTTTCTATAAAAATATAAAATGAAGATCAGTGGCTAAAGTAAATGTTGGTCCTTTAGGAGGATGAGAAGGGGCAGATATGGAATAGGATGAAATGGCTGAGGCATTGAACAGGTACTTAGCATCGGTCTTCACAGTGGAGAATACTAATAACATGCCAGTAAGTAACAAAGAGATGAAGGTAGGTGAGGACCTGGAAACAATTACTATTATGGAAGAATTAGTGCTAGGCAAGCTAATGGAGCTAAAGATAGACAAGTTTCCTGGCCCTGTTGGAAGGAATCCCAGGGTACTAAAAGAGATGGTGGGAGAAATAGCAAGTGCACTGGTGGTAATTTTCCAAAATTCGCTTAACTCTGGGGCAGTCCCAGCAGACTGGAAAACAGCAAGTGTTACGCCACTGTTTAAAAAGGGAAGTAGACAAAGGATGCGAAATTATAGGCCAGTGAGTTTAACCTCTGTGTTGGGGAAGATGCTTGAGTCTATTATCAAGAAAGAAATAGCAGGACATCTCAAAAGAAATTGCCCCATTGTACAGATGCAGCATGGGCTCATGAAGGGCAGGTCATACTTCACAAATCTTTTGGAATTCTATGAAGATATTTTAAGGAAGGTGGACAATGGGGACCCAGTGGATATGTGTACCTAGATTTCCAAAAGGCCACACCTGAGGCTGTTTCATAAGGATGCATGGTGTTAGGAGTAGAGTATTAGTGTAGATAGAGGATTGGTTGACTGACAGGAAGCAAGGAGTGTTAATCTGACTGGCATTCAGTGACTAGTGGTGTGCCTCAGGTATCAATGTTGAGACCACAATTATTTACAATTTATATAGGTGATCTGGAGTTGGGCACCACGTGTACAGTATCAAAATTTGCAGATGATACTAAGGTGAGTGGCACGGCAAAGTGTGCAGAGATCTGTGAAACTTTGCAGAGGAACATAGATACATTGAGTGAGTGGGCAAAGGTTTGGCAGATAGAATACAATATTAATAAATGTGAAGTCATACATTTTGGTAACAGTAACAGCAAAATAGATTATTACTTGAATGGCTAAAAGTTACAGCATGTTGATTTGCAGAGGGACCTGCGTGACCTTATGCATGAATCGCAGAAAGTTGGTCTACAGGTACAAGTGATTAGGAAAGCAAATGGAATTTTGTCCTTCATTGCTAAAGGCATTGAGTTTATAAGCAGAGAGGTTATGTTACAGCTGTACAAGGTGCTGGTGAGGTCACACCTGGAGTACTACGTGCAAATTTGGTCTCTTTACTTAAGAAAGGATGGACTGGCAGTGGAGGGGGTGCAGAGGAGGTTCACGAGGTTCATTCTGGAGGTGAGGTGGTTGGTTTATGAGGAGAGGCTAAGTAGATTTGGATAATATTCATTGGAATTTAGAAGATTGAGGGCGATCTTACAGAAACATATAAAATCATGAAGAGAATTGATAAAATAGAAATAGATAGGATGTTTCAACTGGTAGGTGAGATTAGGACAAGAGGACATAGCCTCAAGATTAGAGGAAGCAGGTTTACAACTGAACTGAGAAGGAACCTCTTCACCTAGCGGGGTGTTAATCTATGAAAATCCTTGCCCAGGGAAGTAGTTGACACAACTGCAGTAATCACTTTTAAAGCTAAGGTAGATACTTTTTGAAAAGTAAAGGAATTAAGGGATATGGTGAAAACGCGGGTAAATGGAGCTGAATCCATGAAAAGATTAGCCATGATTATATTGAATGGTGGAGCAGACTCGAAGGGGTGGATGGCCTACTCCTGCCCCTAGTTCTTATGTTCTTACATCTTTACATAACTGATCTTCCCCAGTTCTCTTTCTCGAGTTGCGGAGACAACATTACGATTTCTTATAGTTTGCTGGCATGAACCTCTCTCAATTCTGATAATCTAAACTTTCTCCGTACCAAAAACTTGAAATTTTATTCAAATTTTTCTCATTTGGAAGCTCCGGACTAGAAATCACTTGAGGTAACTAGTTGCCCTGAAATGATTTGAGGACAAACTAAACTACTGTCTAACCTGTACACTAGGTTCTTCTGGACTAAAACTTCAGAACACTCAAAACGAAACTAATGGCTTTAATAAGTTTACTGTGTCCATCATTTGCCCAGATGGATAAACAATTTATCCAATAAAACTACACGAGTTCTGCTAGGCACTCAACTGCAGTCAACATCTTATAAACTGATGTATTTGGGTCATAATTCTGATTCGAGTTTCACACCTTTAAAAAACAGACATATCAGAACTGACTTAAGACCATAAGACCAGAGAAAAATAGGAGCAGAAGTTAAGCCATTCAGCCCATCAAATCTGCTCCACCATTCAATCATGGCTGATAGGTTTCTCAGCTCTATTCTCCCACTTTCTCCCTGTAACCTTTAATCTGCTTGACAACCAAGAAACTATCTATCCCCATCTTAAATACACTCAATGACTTGGCCTTCACAGCCTTCTATGGCAATGAATTCCATAGATTCATCACTCTGTGGCTGAAGAGGTTTCTCCTTATTTCTGTTCTAAAGGTCTTCCCTTTCCTCTATCCATCTGCCTCTAACATGAAACACATCTTTCATGACGTTATTTGTGTACCAAATTGTGAAACCCTTCATTACAGCAGGTTTACAAAAGGAATTGGAGGCAAAGTAACCCAGGACTCTGGAGGTAGGTCATGTAGAAGAGCACCCTACTCTAGTGAGAAAACCAGAATCACAACCAATACATTTTTCTATGTTTGCCCTTGTGGTCACGTGAGCAATCACTATACCACTCCATCGCATCTGTGACAGAAATTCTTACAGAAGTCATCACATGGGTTCTGAGAGTAAGTTTAATCTCCAGGAAGCTACCTACTCTCTTTCTAGAGGCAGGAATACCTGTGGAAGATGTGACTGGTACAGAAGGAAGAAGTGAATCACCGCAGTTTCCAGGATACATTGCAGACACAGATAATAAATGCCCAGCAGACATTTATAAAATGAATTTCAAGGGAGTGGAATCACTTCTCAAAGACAAATAATCTAGGCTGACCTGAGGAAGCCTCAATCCTTTTTTGATTTGTTAATGGGATGAGAGCATCACCAACATTCACTGTGCATCCCGACTTGCCCTCAAGGTGGTTGTGCAATCTATGACTCCGCATACCAATAGAATCCAGACAGTAAAGCAAATCTAACACCTCTGTCTGAATGGCCTCTTCAAAATGGACATAAATGGCAGTCTTGACAAGCCAGGTCCCAGTCACCCAGGAGGTGCGCTTGCATGCAGCAGACCGCATCAACAACAGATCCCTGGAAGTAATTAGATGAAAAGAAAACAGGACAGCAGTGACCTCCACAGTTTACTGGCAATGGAATAACAAATACTGCATTATCAACAGGGCTGATGCTATATTAAAGATTTTGTGGTCACTAAGTCCAAAAAACAAATAAATTAATACTAATGACGAAGATTGAAAAATCTATATGTAAAACATCACAATTCATTTAACGGTAATTTGAAATGAAAAGCGGATGCAAAAAAATTTGGAAAAAGTGCTGCTTTTCATCATTTATATAAGTGATTTGGGTGTGAACATAGGAGGTATAGTAAGTAAGTTTGCAGATGACACCAAAATTGGAGGTGGAGTGAACAGCGAAGAAGGTTACCTCAGAGTACAACTGGATCTTGATCAGATGGGCCAATGGGCTGAGGAGTGGCAGATGGAGTTTAATTGAGATAAATGTGAGATGCTGCATTTTGGAAAGGCAAATCAGGGTAGGAATTATACACTTAATGGTGAGGTCCTGGGAAGTGTTGCTGAACCAAGAGACCTTGGAGTGCAAGTTCATAGCTCCTTGAAAGAGGAATTGCAGGTAGATAGGATACAGAAGACGACATTTGGTATGCTTTTCTTTATTGGTCAGAGGACTGAGTATAGGAGTTGGGAAGTCATTGCGGCTGTACAGGACATTGGTTAGGAAGAATGTGTGCAATTCTGGTCTCCCTCCTATGGGAAAGATGTTGTGAAATTTGAAAGGGTTCAGAAAAGATTTACAAGGATGTTGCCAGGGTTGACATATAGGGAGATGCTGATTAGGCTGGAGCGTCGGAGGCGGAGGGGTGACCTTGTAGAGGTTTATAAAATTATGAGGGACATTGATTGGGTAAATAGACAAGATCTTTTATCTGGATGGGGGAGTCCAGAACTACATGGCATAGGTTTAGGGTGAGAGGGGAAAGATTTAAAAGGGTTGTAAAGGGCAACATTTTCACGCAGAGGATGACGCATCTACGGAATGAGCTGCTGGAGGAAGTTGTAGAGGCCAGTACAATTATATTGTTTCAAAGGCATCTGGATGGGTATATGAAGAGGAAGGGTTTAGAAGGATACATGCTGTCAAGTGCTGGCAAATGGAACTAGATTAATTTAGGGTATCTGTTCAGCATGATGAGTTGGACTGAAGGGTCTGTTTCTGTGCTGTACATCACTGTGACTGTATGACTCTAAACACTTGACCAGTAAATGAATAAATTGATAAATAAATGAATCTCAAATGTGATCTTACATTACAGTAACTTTCAAAATAAACTATAATTGAAACTGGACCACTCTTATGATCCCTCTGTTCTATGAATAATCTTGTTATCCCCATGTTCCGGAATAAAAAGGACTTGTTCATCTCAAAGGCACTGATTCACAATGCCATGCAAATTACTTTGTGGTAGCACAAAAAGTCATTCTTCTTCTTGTAGCAGCATAGATGTTACCAGGCCATTTTACGATTATGAGCCTGAGGGGCATACTGTCTCAGCATCACAAAGTCAGAGACGTATAGCATGGAAACAGATCCTTCAGTTCAACTGGTCAATGCTGACTACATATTCTAAACTAACCTAGTCCCATTTGCCAGCATTTCACCCATATCCCTCTATACCCTTCCTATTCATATGCCATCCAAAAGCCTTTTAAATGTTGTAATTGTACCAGCCTCCACCACTTTCTCTAGCAGCTCATTCCATATACACACCACTCTCTGCATGAATAAGATGCCCCTTAGGTCTCTTTTACATCTTTCCCCTCTCACCCTAAACCTATGCCCTCTGGTTCTGGATTCCCCCAACTCAGGGAAAAGATCTTGTCTATTTACCTTATCCAAACCATTCGTGATTTTATAAACCTCTACAAAGTTCCCTTTCAGCCTCCGACATTCCAGGGAAAACAGCCCCAGCCTTATTCAACCTCTTCCTATAGCTCAAATCCTCCAACCCTGGCAACATCCTTGTAAATCTTTTCTGAACCCTTTCTAGTTTCACATCATCATTCCCATTGGATAGAGACCAGAATTGCACACCCTATTCCAAAAGTGGCCAAACCAATGTCCCGTACAGCCACAATATAACCTCCCAACCCCTGTACTCAGCACTCTGACCAATAAAGGAAAGCATATCAAACGGCTTCTTCACTATCCTACCTACCTGCAATTCCACTTTCGAGGAACTACGAACCTGCACTCCAAGGTCTCTATATTCAGCAATACTCTACAGTACCTCACCATTAAGTGGATAAGTCCTGTCCTGATTTGCTTTTTCAAAATGCAGCACCTCACATTTATCTAAAATAAACTCCATCTGCCACTCCTCAGCCCATTGGCCCATCTGATCAAGATCCCGTTGTACTCTGAGGTAACCTGCTTCACTGTACACTACACCTCCAATTTTGGGGTCATCTGCAAACTTACTCACTATACCTCCTACGTTCACATCCAACATCACTAGACACAGGTCTCCAGTCTGAAAAGCAACCCTCCACCACCACCCTCTGTCTTCTACCTTCAAGCTAGTTCTGTATCCAAATGACCAGTTCTTCTTGTATTCTGTGTGATCTAATCTTGGTAACCAGTCTACCACAAGGAGCCTTATCAAACGCCGTACTGAAGTTCATACAAATCTCACCCATGCTCCTCCCTGTAAAATGACTATATAGTTAATGAAGAATCTGATGTTCCAGAGAAGACCGTGACCTCATGTCTCTGTGCACATGGGTGATCATTCTGTCTCCCTCTCAGGCCCAGAATAAAGATGAAGGAGGTAAAACTATACTGTCTCTAAGCGTTTTGCTTCGACTGGGGACAGGGGGGAAACGGGACAACATGTTGAAGCGTCAATAGTACAATCCCAATAAAGTGATCATGCCTCTCATTTCTCAGTTCCACCTCACTAATTTCCCAGGACATATTCCCAGGAATATCCTCCCTAAGTACAGCTGTAACAATATCCGTTATCAAAAATGCCAGTCCCCCTCTTCTCTTGACTTCCCCCACTTCTATCCTTACTATAGCATTTGTATCCTAAAACGTTAAGCTGCCAGTCCTGTCCCATCTGCCTTCCCTGTTAGGCCTCTTGAAATGAAATAAATGCAACTTAATTGATCAGTTCTACCTTGTTCTCTGTGATGTCCCTGCCTACCCTGACTGTTTGACTTACTCCTTTTCTCAAGTGTACCAGTCTCAGACTGATCTCTTTCCTCACTAATCTCCCTGGGTCTCCCCACACACCCCCATCCACCTATCTCCCTCCCTCTTCCGCCCCCCCACCACCTTACTAATTCAAACTCTCCCAAGCAGTTCTAACAAATCTCCCTACCAGTTTATTAGTCCCCTTCCAATTCAGGTGCAATCCATCCATCTTATACTGGTCACTTCTACCCCAGAAGAGATTCCAATGATCCAAAAATGTGAACCCTTCTCCCCCGCACCAGCTCCTTAGCTAGATATTCATCTGCTCTATCCTTCTATTCCTAGCCTCACTAGCTCATAGCATTGGAAGTGATCTGGATATTACTACCTTCAGGGACTCCTTTTTAAATTCCTGCCTAACTTCCTACATTCTTCCTTCAGAATCTCTTTCTTTTCCCTTCCTCTGTCAAAGAGATGTACAAGACGGAAGCAGACCCTTCAGTCCAACTCGTCCATGCCCAGATATCCCAAACTAATCTACTTCCATCTGCCAGCACCCGGCCCAGATCCCTCCAAACCCTTCCTATTCATATACCCATCCAGATGCCTTTTAAATGTTGCAATTACACCAGCCTCCACCACATCCTCTGGCAGCCCATTTCACACACACCACCCTCTGCATGAAAAAGTTGCCCACTTAGGTCTCTTTTATATCTTTCCCCTCTCACGCTAAACCTATGCCCTCTCATTCTGGACTCCCTCAACCCAGGGAAAAGACCTTGTCTTTTTACCCTATCTAAGCCCCTCATGATTTTATAAGGTCACCTTAAACTTCTATAAAGGTCACCTCTCAGCCTCCGCTGCTCCAGGGAAAACAGCCCCAGCTTTTCCAAAATGCAGCACCTCATATTTATCTAGATTAAACTCCATCGGCCACTCCTCAGCCCAATGGCTCATCTGATCAAGATCCTGTTGTAATCCGAGGTAACCTTCTTTGCTGACATCTGCAAACTTACTCGTTAATTCCAATGTGTATAATGACCTCCTGCTGGTCCCTCTCACCTTTGAGAACATTCTGTAGTCTCTCCAAGATATCCAGGGAGGCAACACACCATTCTGATTTCTCGCTGTCAACCGCAAAAGCGTCTGTCTGTGCCTCCGACTAGAGAGCCCCCTATCACAATTGATCACTTGGAACTTGATGGACCCCTCATTATGTTAAGGCCAATCTCAGTACCAGAAACTTGGCTGTTCATGCTACATTCCCCTGAGAGTCCATCACCCCCCACATTTTCTCTTAAAATACACAAGCACATCACCCAGAACAAATCACTGAATGAAGATCAGGACAGGAAATGCAAGCTAATGCTTTTGCTCTTTAGCTCAGGTTGCAGGTCCGAGCTGCTGTGGTATGAGAAAGGAAAAAGCAAAATTCAAAATACAAATCACAACCCTGATCCACAATCGGGAATCTATACCTATCTTCTTAGGTGCTAAACTGTCTAATCAATGGAAGAAAGAACAGAAAATTAATTGAAATTGCGGACAAGGATTAGTCAATAACATAAAGTGATCTTCCTTGCCCTTTCAGCTTCACTCATTTTACCTCGGGTTGCCATGCTGCTACTAAACGCCCTTCTCCATCACCTATCAGCTAGCAATTTTTAAAGACAAACATGCAAATTAGGACTAAGATTAGGCCACTTATCAAAGATTCATCTACTTCTGCCTTAAAATATTCAAGGACTCTGGTTCCACCATCTTTGGAGGGAGAGTTCAGAAAACTTAAGATCCTTTGTGAGAAAACAAGTTCTCATTATCCCTATCTTAAGGCAAAGGCAACCTTGACTTTTAAACAGTGAACTATGAGAAAGTGAGGACTGCAGATGCTGGAGATCAGAGTCGGGTGTGTGTTGCTGGAAAAGCACAGCAGGTCAGGCAGCATCCAAGGAGCGGGAGAATCGATGTTTTGGGCATAAGCACTTCATCATTATGTTTGAAGTTTTGATTCTCCTGCTCCTCAGACGCTGCCTGACCTGCTGTGCTTTTCCAGCACCACACACTCGACTTTTCAACAGTGACCCCCTTCTTCTAGTTTCACTCACAGAAGCAATATTCTTTCCACATGCACCCTGTCAAGACCTATCAGGATCTTAGTGTTTCATCTGGTTTACCAATGTCCTTCAGAGAAGGAAATCTGCCATCCTGACTTGGTCTGGCCTATATGTGACTCCAAACAACACAGCAATGTAGTTGGCTCTTAACTGTCCTCTGGGCAATTAGGGATAGGCAATAAATGGTGGTTCAGCCAGAGAATGATTTTTTTTTAAAAATCACTCACTGTTCTAAATACCAACAAATACAATTCTAGCTTGACTGACCTTTCCACAGAAGACAACCAACCCATTCAAAGCATTCCTGGTCCTTCCAATCTTAATGTGTTTAAGTCTCTTATCACTGCATCTTTTCATCTGATCTTCGGCTTCAATCTTCTTCCTGGTAGTCCCACCTCAATCATTAGCTTCACCAAATTTTCTCCTTCTCTCAACAAATAACCAACCCACCACAACCTCTTCTCAGCACCTTTCTTCGACACTTCCACATTTTCACAGATCCCTGATGTGCTTGTTCTCTTTTAGGCTTTTTGCAGTAATACATACGCCCACTTCAGTATCCCCTTCCCCTGAATATCCAATCATTGTTCCTCTCTTCTTGACGTTGCCCATGTTTGTAATGTATATAACAAGGGCAGTCTCACAACTTTCTTGTAGAACCTTTCAGTTTCAATGACGCGCTTCCATCACAAAAAACTGAATTTCCTCCAATGATTCAAACTAAAGTTAACCCATTGCCTAATTTCCAAATTTCTGTCTTTTGCAATGTTAATACATACATTCATACCCTTGAGGTAAATTATGGCATCAAAACATTCCGATTAGAAAATGTTATTTTCATCAGCAGTCAACCTGAGCTGAGAAACAAAGGAGCTAATTTCTAATATCTAAGAGCTCATCATCGACTGTATGGCAGATTGCTGAACAGGATGCAATCTCATCATGCGGCAGCTATTGGTAGAATGAGTTCTTCTTTAAAAAAGGCAGAGGTCAAAAGGAAAACAAGAAATATATAGAGTCAGAGTTATACAGCACTAAAACAGACCCTTTCGTCCAACTAGTCCACGCCAATGGAAAGCTTCATCATATCAGGTAGTTTATGAAGGAAGGGATTAAAAAATGTTAATGTTTCAGGTTGGCAATCTATCAAAAACCATTTTAATTATTAATTTTCTTACAGGAGGACCATCCAATTTGCATCAAATTAAGTTTTCAAAAGAATAGTCAAACTTCTGTAGAATTTGAGACAAATATCAATGATAAACTGAGTCTCAAAATATTCGGGTTGCACAAAAGATTTAAGATTTCTAGTTCAACAGGTCATGATTCAGAAAGGTTAAGTGGATTCTCCCCTACTTGGTTTCTACTGGAGTATCAGGACCATTTGCAGGTAAGAATTCTGAATTCAGGAGGATCGGGTTTTCCCCCGGTTCTTTCTATTGCCATGCGTATAGTTTGCCTAACTCTGGATCCCTCAATCAAGGAGTCAGCGACATATCCATTCAGACAAAGCATTTCTCATTAAAGAGATTACAGCATGGTTTATCAAATACTCAGCAGTCAAAACTGAATTAATAACCAGAATGTTGAGAAACTTGGGAAGACTCCCCAGCCTCTCACTCTTACCCAGTCATTTATTAGTGCTAAGAGGTCACAATGAGGTGAACTCTGACAAAGGCAAGAAAAAGATGACAGTCTCTCCAATTAAGTTAAAACGTGGAAAGACGTGGCAGAGAAAACCATTAGCTAAGCGCTACCCCTCCAACCTGGCAACAATGCATCAAAAGAATCTTCACATCTGCTTTAAACCACTGCCCCTTACTTTAAATCTATATCCCCAGTCATGGACTCCCTCCAGTGAAGTTGGGTGGGGGCCTTCATTATCTATGCCCCTCAATCAGCAGAGAATTTTCATGAGTGTACACCTCCTGAGACACTGATACTCAGTCATGTCAGGTTAACTAATTGTCTTAGTCTACAGACACTTGGTTGAGGGTCTCCCGTCCTTCTAGCTGGATCTCTTGTCCAGGCTGTGCCTGGAAGGAATACGTAAGTGCTGAATAGGCAGTTAGCACATCTACTGGTGGACGTGGCACTGCTTCTGCCTCTCAGAGGTACAAGGTGAAGTAACACAAGTTTCTCCTATTGCATGAGCAAGGCTAGCAACAGGGAGGTGAAGTAAAGGTGAGTGAAGTATAGGACAGGTGAATTCTCCCCAAGAAGCTGGCAATCACTTGTCAAGCTTTTTCTCAGAAATGCTTTGAAAGCTCTCTCATTTGGCCATGAAGGTTCACTAATCAACGCCTGTCCAACTTGTGGTTCTGAGTGAGCTGTTGGTAGATTAGAAAACTGATACTGTAGCTGGGAAATTGAAAATTGAGTGGCAAGAGTTCTTAATTAGCTTAACTGCCCTAGTAAATTACTATTTTGCCTCAGTCCAACTCTGCAGAAACCCCAAAGAGAGACAGAATTCACACCAGATCTTACTTCCTGAGAAACCTGGTGCCAGGAAAAAGCCACATTGTGTGTGGTGGTCAAAGTAAACTTATTGAAAACTGGATTGAGTTATGCATTGTTTTTAAATAAAAAGACAGATAGCTTAAAACTTAGTTATTACATTAATTTGAAGACTGCACAAGATGGACAAGAGTAAGAGGTATAGTTAGTAAGTTTGCAGATGACACCAAAATTGGAGGTGTAGTGAACAGCAAAGAAGGTTACCTCAGATTATAACAGGATCTTGATCAGATGGGCCAATGGGCTGAGAAGTGGCAGATGGAGTTTAATTCAGATAAATGTGAGGTGCTGCATTTTGGGAAAGCAAATCTTAGTAGGACTTATACACTTAATGGTAAGGTCCTCAGGAGTGTTGCTAAACAAAGAGACCTTGGAGTGCAGATTCATAGCTCCATGAAAGTGGAGAGGCAGGTAGACAGGATAGGGAAGGCGGCATTTGGTATGCTTTCTTTTATTGGTCAGAGTATTGAGTACAAGAGTTGGGAGGTTATGTTGCGGGTGTACAGGACATTGGTTTGGCCACTGTTGGAATACTGCGTGCAATTCTGGTCTCCTTCCTATCAGAAAGATGTTGTGAAATTTGAATGGGTTCAGAAAAGATTTACAAGGATGTTGCCAGGGTTGAAGGATCTGAGCGATAGAGAACAGGCTGGGGCTGTTTTCCCTGGAGCGTCGGAGGCTGAGGGGTGACCTTATCGAGATTTACAAAATTATTAGGGGCAGATAGGATAAATAGACAAAGTCTTTTCCCTGGGGGTTGGGGAGTCCAGAACTAGAGGGCATAGATTTAGCATGAGAGGGGAAAAATATAAAAGAGACCTAAGGGGTAATTTTTCACGCAGAGGGTAGTACTTGTATGGAATGAGCTGCCAGAGGAAGTGGTGGAGGCTGGTACAATTGCAACATTTAAAAGATACTTGGATGGATATATGAATAGGAAGGGTTTGGAGGGATATGGTCCGGATGCTGGCAAGTAGGACTAGATTGGGTTGGGTTGGCATGGACAGGTTGGACCGAAAGGTCTGTTTCCATGCTGTACATCTCTATGACTATGAGATTTAGACATCAGCAAAAAAGACATCTCTCAATCACCGTACAGCTATGCATAAAGAACAATATATTAAATCTAAATTCAAGGGCTGGACTGCATTCACCAATTCCTTCCAAAGATAAACCATCTTCAACACATTTTCCATTGACTTGGAAAAGTAACTTAAGTATACACTTCCAATTCCTGTAGCAAGACATCACCATATCTTCATAACAGGCCCTAACATATAGGGAAAGGTTACAGAAGTTAGGGCAGTAAGGGAATTTAATGTAATAAAGCTGCAGCATTACACAGCTGAGGATGAAAATGTGAGTTCGTTCCTGTGATTGCACACATACATCTGTATTGTGATGTAAAAGGATTTCACACTGCAGGAATAGAAACACATTTTGGATCATTTTTACATACTTATGACATATACCAGCCATTAAATGGAACACAGGAGAAGATGAGGACTGCAGATGCTGGAGATCAGAATCAAAATGCGTGATGCTGGAAAAGCACAGCCGGTCAGGCAGCATCCAAGGAGAGTCAACATTTCCAGCATCAGGAATGAAGAGCTTATGCTCACAACGTCGTCTCTCCTGCTCCTCAGATGCTGCCTACTGGCTATGCTTTTCCAGCACCACACGTTTTGACATTAAATGGAATATGGTTGGCAAACATTGTCCTTTGCCAGTGTGGGAATGCAGCTAAACTAAAACCATAGCAAAGAAGAGAAAAACACTATTTTTAAATGTGTTTTAAAAAGAACTTAGTGGGTGAAAAAGTAAAATGAATATCATCTTAACCTTCAAAAACATGGCCTTGAATATAAAACCGGTATTAAGTTGCACTATATACGTATTTATAAATCACCAGTTAGATTTCAATTGAAGCAATCAAGGCCGAGGAGAAGTACGGCACAGATTTGCTGGAATAATACTGAGAGGGGGAAGGACTTCAGAAATGTAAAAATGCTGGGGGTCGTTGTTCGAACACAGAAGGTTAAAGGGAGACTCGTCATTAGCTACTATAAAGAGTCAGGCTAATCGGAATGTGATTCCAAAAGCACTGAAACTACAGCAGAGCAGATTCAGAAATTAGGCTGACTTTGTTGCCATCATCAACATGTTGGAGAAGTGACTACTGATCGCCACCGACAAAAGGCTCACGACCTCTCCCCGCATGAAAACCTCTGGCTTTATATCGGGGAGGAAGATAGAGCGAATTCCTGAATCCGCCACCCGCTGCATGCTCCGGGAGGAAGCAGCCCCGGGAGGAAGCAGCCCCGGGCAGCACGTGTGAGGAGGACGGGAGGAGGGTAGGGGGGGTCCCACACCAGGCCCCCGGGGCTCAGCCTGACCGCCCACAGGCTGCACTGCGTGCCCCAGAACTGAAGCTGAACCCCTAGTGCCAGCGGGAGAGAGGAAGGGGGCGGGGGGAAGGCCATGCCGGCCCGGCCCACTCACTCACCCCCTCCCCTTCCCCGCCGCCCTGCTCAGCTCAGCCCAGCCCCGCTCCGGCCCCCACGCTGTGAGACGGGGCTTCTCCGCCTGGCACCTACCTGGTCCCGCAGCTTGAGGAACACCATGGCCCCGCGGCGGCTTGTGCTGAGCTGGCCTCGGCGGTTACCGGACAAACCCCGAGACCGAGGCCGCCCTCGATTTTCCGCAAATGCCGAAAAATCAGAAACGTTAAAAAAAACCCAAACTCACAACATTACCGCCACCCGCACCCCGCAGTAATCTGCACGGCCATTGGCCCTGGCACCACGGGCACCGCAAACAACAACCTCAACCATTGGAGCAGCAGCTCGAGGGACGTCAGCGCTGCCCTTTGACCCTTTCACCTGAGAAACAGCAGAGAGAGGGAGATCAGGTTTGGAGAGCGTGTGAGGTAACAGTCAGCACCATCATACCCCTCATGGTCTGTGTGTGTGTGTGTGAAGGGCGGCTGTGATTGTGGGAATTCGGGAACGGGGATGTGTGAGGAGACAAGGATCTGGGGGCGGTGCGAGAGGGGATTGGGGGATGGGCGGGGGTGTGGTGTGAGGGGGGATTGGGGGAGGGGCGGGGGTGTGGTGTGAGGGGGGATTGAGGGAGGGGCGGGGGTGTGGTGTGAGGGGGGATTGGGGGAGGGGCGGGGGTGTGGTGTGAGGGGGGATTGGGGGAGGGGCGGGGGTGTGGTGTGAGGGGGGATTGGGGGAGGGGCGGGGGTGTGGTGTGAGGGGGGATTGGGGGAGGGGCGGGGGTGTGGTGTGAGGGGGGATTGGGGGAGGGGCGGGGGTGTGGTGTGAGGGGGATGGGGGTTTGGGTGGGCGGGGGTGTGGTGTGAGGGGGGAATTGTGTGGGCGGGGGTGTGGTGTGAGGGGGAGGGGCAGGGGTGTGGTGTGAGGGGGAGGGGCAGGGGTGTGGTGTGAGGGGGAGGGGCAGGGGTGTGGTGTGAGGGGGGATTGGGGCAGGGGTGTGGTGTGAGGGGGGATTGGGGGAGGGGCTGTGGTGTGAGGGGGGATTGGGGGTGTGGTGTGAGGGGGGGATTGGGGGTGTGGTGTGAGGGGGGGATTGGGGGTGTGGTGTGAGGGGGGGATTGGGGGTGTGGTGTGAGGGGGGGATTGGGGGAGGGGCGGGGGTGTGGTGTGAGGGGGGGGATTGGGGGTGTGGTGTGAGGGGGGGATTGGGGGAGGGGCGGGGGTGTGGTGTGAGGGGGGGATTGGGGGTGTGGTGTGAGGGGGGGATTGGGGGAGGGGCGGGGGTGTGGTGTGAGGGGGGATTGGGGGAGGGGCGGGGGTGTGGTGTGAGGGGGGGATTGGGGGAGGGGCGGGGGTGTGGTGTGAGGGGGGGATTGGGGGAGGGGCGGGGGTGTGGTGTGAGGGGGGGATTGGGGGAGGGGCGGGGGTGTGGTGTGAGGGGGGGATGGGGGTTTGGGTGGGCGGGGGTGTGGTGTGAGGGGGGAATTGTGTGGGCGGGGGTGTGGTGTGAGGGGGGATTGGGGCGGGGGTGTGGTGTGAGGGGGGATTGGGGCGGGCGTGTGGTGTGAGGGGGGATTGGGGGAGGGGCTGTGGTGTGAGGGGGGGATTGGGGGTGTGGTGTGAGGGGGGGATTGGGGGTGTGGTGTGAGGGGGGGATTGGGGGAGGGCCGGGGGTGTGGTGTGAGGGGGGATGGGGGTTTGGGTGGGCGGGGGTGTGGTGTGAGGGGGGAATTGTGTGGGCGGGGGTGTGGTGTGAGGGGGGGATTGGGGGAGGGCCGGGGGTGTGGTGTGAGGGGGGGATTGGGGGAGGGCCGGGGGTGTGGTGTGAGGGGGGATTGGGGGAGGGGCTGTGTTGTGAGGGGGTATGGGTGAGAGGCAGGGGCTGTGGTGTGAGGGGGGATTGGGGGAGGGGCTGTGGTGTGAGGGGGGATTGGGGGTGTGGTGTGAGGGGGGATTGGGGCAGGGGTGTGGTGTGAGGGGGGGATTGGGGCAGGGGTGTGGTGTGAGGGGGGGATTGGGGCAGGGGTGTGGTGTGAGGGGGGGATTGGGGCAGGGGTGTGGTGTGAGGGGGGGATTGGGGCAGGGGTGTGGTGTGAGGGGGGGATTGGGGGAGGGCCGGGGGTGTGGTGTGAGGGGGGGATTGGGGGAGGGCCGGGGGTGTGGTGTGAGGGGGGATTGGGGGAGGGCTGGGGGTGTGGTGTGAGGGGGATGGGGGTTTGGGTGGGCGGGGGTGTGGTGTGAGGGGGGAATTGTGTGGGCGGGGGTGTGGTCTGAGGGGGAGGGGCAGGGGTGTGGTGTGAGGGGGGATTGGGGCAGGGGTGTGGTGTGAGGGGGGATTGGGGGAGGGGCTGTGGTGTGAGGGGGGATTGGGGCAGGGGTGTGGTGTGAGGGGGGGATTGGGGCAGGGGTGTGGTATGAGTGGGGGATTGGGGCAGGGGTGTGGTGTGAGGGGGGATTGGAGGAGAGGGTGTGGTGTGAGGGGGGGATTGGGGGAGGGGCTGTGGTGTGAGGGGGTATGGGTGAGAGGCAGGGGCTGTGGTGTGAGGGGGATGGGGGT
This sequence comes from Chiloscyllium punctatum, assembly GCF_047496795.1. Classification (NCBI taxonomy): domain Eukaryota; kingdom Metazoa; phylum Chordata; class Chondrichthyes; order Orectolobiformes; family Hemiscylliidae; genus Chiloscyllium; species Chiloscyllium punctatum. The sequence goes on from NC_092746.1 coordinate 66,300,270, forward strand.
TTGGTTGGGCAGGGGTGTGGTGCGAGGGGGGATTGGGTGGGCGGGAGTGTGGTGTGAGGGGGAGGGGCAGGGGTGTGGTGTGAGGGGGGATTGGGGGGGGATGTGGTGTGAGGGGGGATTGGGGGAGGGGCGGGGGTGTGGTGTGAGGGGGGATTGGGGGAGGGGGTGCAGTGTGAGGGGGGATTGGGGGAGGGGGTGTGGTGTGAGGGGGATTGGGGGAGGGGATGCGGTGTGAGGGGGATTGGGGGAGGGCTGGGGGTGTGGTGTGAGGGGGATGGGGGTTTGGGTGGGCGGGGGTGTGGTGTGAGGGGGGAATTGTGTGGGCGGGGGTGTGGTCTGAGGGGGAGGGGCAGGGGTGTGGTGTGAGGGGGGATTGGGGCAGGGGTGTGGTGTGAGGGGGGATTGGGGGAGGGGCTGTGGTGTGAGGGGGGATTGGGGCAGGGGTGTGGTGTGAGGGGGGGATTGGGGCAGGGGTGTGGTATGAGTGGGGGATTGGGGCAGGGGTGTGGTGTGAGGGGGGATTGGAGGAGAGGGTGTGGTGTGAGGGGGGGATTGGGGGAGGGGCTGTGGTGTGAGGGGGTATGGGTGAGAGGCAGGGGCTGTGGTGTGAGGGGGATGGGGGTTTGGTTGGGCAGGGGTGTGGTGCGAGGGGGGATTGGGTGGGCGGGAGTGTGGTGTGAGGGGGAGGGGCAGGGGTGTGGTGTGAGGGGGGATTGGGGGGGGATGTGGTGTGAGGGGGGATTGGGGGAGGGGCGGGGGTGTGGTGTGAGGGGGGATTGGGGGAGGGGGTGCAGTGTGAGGGGGGATTGGGGGAGGGGGTGTGGTGTGAGGGGGATTGGGGGAGGGGATGCGGTGTGAGGGGGATTGGGGGGCAGGGGTGCGGTGTGAGGGGGGATTCGGGGAGGGGGTGTAGTGTGAGGGGGATTGAGGGGGCAAGGGTGCGGTGTGAGGTGGGATTGGGGGAGGGGCAGGGGTGCGATGTGAGGGGGGCTTGGGCGAGGGGCAGGGGTGCGGTGAGAGGGGGATTGGGGGGCAGGGGTGTGGTGAGAGGGGGGATTGGGGGAGGGGCAGGTGTGTGGTGTGAGGGGGGATTGCAGGAGGTGAAGGAGCGGGGGAGGTTAAGGAGGGGTTGGTGTACGTTAGGGGAGTTTCTGTGAGGGTGTGGAGGAGTTAGTGGAGTGGAAGTTGTGTGTTTGGGGAGGGGAGCTTGGGTGTGAGGGAAGAAGGAGGTTGTGGGAGGGGCCTTATGAGATGGGGTTTTGGGGTGAAGGAGTGGTGTATGAAGATGGGTGTGAGAGCAGAGGCAATAGAGTGTAGGGATGGGAGAGAGGGAAGGCGACTTCACCAAGGCCTTCGGGATGTGCTCTAGCAGCTCCAGTCTTTAACAGCACGGAGCAACCACTGGTCTGCTGTTGTGCAGAAATCTTTTCTGTGACCACTGTTGGGCTTTAGTCAGCTCCTGCCATCACTTGGAGTGCCTTGAGAAGAATCCTCAAGTGTTTTAAGCTTCATCTTCCCTGGTCTCTTCACCTATAATTGTTTCTCGGTTCTTAACTTGCGTTGGTTCAGGAGATATATTGTTCATACCATCAAGCTTTGCAATACTGCATGCAATTCTGGTCCCTCAGCTATAGGAAGGATATTGTGATATTTGAATGGGTTTTCCGAAAAGATGTACAAGGACGTTGCCAGAGTTGAAGGGTTTGATCCATAGGGCAAGGCTGATTAGGCTGGGACTGTTTTTTCCTGGAGTGTCGGAGGCTGAGGGATGACCTGAAAGAAGTTTACCAAATCATGAGGGGCATGGATAGGGCGAATAGACAAGGTCTTTTCCCTGGGACAGGGATGTTCAAAACTAAAGGGCATTGGTTTAAGATGAGAGGGGAAAGGTATAAAAAGGACTTGAGGGGCAACATTTTCATGCAGAGGATGGTGTGCATATGAAGTGCCAGAGGAAGTGGTAAAGGCTATTACAACATTTAAAAGGAATCTGGTTGGGTATACGAATAGGAAAGTTTCAGAGGGATATAGGCCAAATGGTGGCAAATGGGACTAGATTTATTTAACATATCTGCTCAGCATAGACGAGTTTCCATACTGTCCGGTTCTATGATACCAGAGGCATGTTATCCTTGGTGCTATATCCGTCAGTTCAAGCAATTATGGTGCAAATATTTTGAACTTTCGAGTGCAGGAGATTGTTGATTAAGACTATGTGTGCAGTGAGGTTTCTAGTCCAAAAAGATTCAACACAATCTTTTAAAACTTTTCCTAACCATATCCTTTAGATTTCAAAACTAACGTTGATTTGTTTTTAAAGCAGACTTTTATGGCCTTGACTTTCCCCAAATCAAAAGGGCTCAGTTCAGTTGAAGGCTAATCTTAAATAGAAAGTGGCTTCACAGCCAAAGTAGTGACACACACAAAACATTTGTTCACTGATATCGTTCCAGCTGCATGGAATATAGTCCAAGTTGTCCTATTCATAAGCCCCGGTGACACTGATGTAATCAAACTAAATAGTGCTATTTTAGAATTGTTAGCGAGAATGATTATTGGCTATAGATCCACTTTTTTTAATTGCTTGAAACTGACACAATGCTGCATGTTTGTTGGAGTGACAGCTGCACAACAGATTTATTAGCTCCAAGCCAATCTAGTTTTAGATAGCTATATTAACTAGCATTTCTATGATAGCTTGAATAAATCTAAATAAACCACTTGAAATGAAAATCAATCCCCTCTCTTGGCCATCTGGAGGACTTGAAAGATTTGGTGACACTTTAAACTTGAAGGAATTTTCTTAGTCTCAGCTTTCATGTGCCATCAAAAACAATTATCACATTGTCATTTGTGGGAATTTACTGTGCATAAGATAGTTACTGATTTGACATGTACGACAATGACTGAAACCAAGTCAATTAACTTACATCAAACACTGGGAGTGATTTCTGTCAGGTATAAGATGTTATAATAATTTATGTTTTTTCTGTCCATTTTTGTTTTTTATTCACTCATGAGTGTCACTGGCTAGGCCAGCATTTATTGCCAACTACTAGATGCCCTTAGGAACGTGATGGTGAGCTATCTTCATGAATTGCTGCTATTCATATGCTGTAGATAGACCCACAAAGTCATTAGGGAGGGAATTCCAAGATTTTGACCCAATAACATCAAAGGAACAGCAATATGTTTTCAAGTCAAGATGGTGACTGGCTTGAGGAGGAGTTGTGGGTGATGATTTTCCTATATCCTTTGAGATGAAAGTAGTTGTGAGTTTGGAAAGTACTGTCTTTTAGAAGCCTTGGTGAATTTCTGCAATGAATCAGGTCGATTGTACACGCAGCTACTGCTAAGCATCATTGGTGGAGGAGTGGATGTGATGCCAATCAACTCAATTGTTTGTCTTGGATGGTGTTAAGCTTATTGAATGTTGTTGGACCTCCACTCAGCCAGCCAAGTGGGAAGTATTCCATCATACATTTGTGCCTTGTAGATGGTGGCAAGACTTTGGGGAGTCAAGGCGGAGGGGGTTACTCACTGCCAGATTCCTACCGTCTGACGTGTCCTAATAGCCACTGTGTTTATATGGCTACACCAGTCGAGTTTCTGATCAATGCTAGCCCCCAGATTGTTGTTAGTGGGGGAGTCAGTGATGGTAATGCTCTTGAAAGTCAAGGGATGACTGTTAGATTTTCTGTTATTGGAAATAGTAATTATCTGGCATTTATGTAGCACAAATGTTACTTGATGCTTGTCAGCCAGTCTGGATATTGCTCAAGTCCTGCTGCATTTGGACACGGACTGTTTCAGTATCTGAGGAGTCATGAATGGTGCTGAACATTGTGGAGATAAGGTAATTGAAGTAGCAAATAATATCCAGTGAAACTATTCTCCTTTCATCTTTTGATCCTGTTGGCAGTGTTGGTCATGGTTGACCACAATGTGTTCCTCTCTCTCCACTGTCATCCAGCTGAGTGAGACCGCTTTCATTTGGTCGCATTCTTATCTGCCCTGTCACCAGCAGTGATATCATCGACAATGGTGTTTCTTTTTCCTGCTCCTGCGACATTACCCCAAGCCCCAAAGCTCTTTCCTGGACTTGATCTGTGTGCCACAAATCCAGAAGGCTGAATTTTGTGTTTCTGTCGGCAAGAATTGAACCATTAGGAACCTGATGTAAGTTCATGGTACCTGGCTGAACCTGGTGATGTGATTTAGATTTCCTGTCAGATCTCAAGCAAGACGATGCTCCATAGTTAAACACCAACCAGTCCTGTCTCTGTGTGGATTCTACAGTCAGCCTTTCTGTAAAAACAGCAATTATTTGCAAGCTGTGTTAATACCCAACAGAAGACAGGGTGTGAGCCAATGAGAATCATCAACTACAACCATCAGATATTCTTCTGTTGATTGGCAAACCACCTGAAGTTGGCTCTGAAGTCTCAGTAAAGCCAGAGGATTATCCAATGTTCAGGGAGAATAAACTGCAGGACTTCTCCAGCATCTCTTGAGAAGGTGATGGCCTCGTGGTGTTATCGCTGAACTGTTAATTCGGAGACTCAGCAATGTTCTTGGGACTTAGGTTCAAATCCCACCATGGTGACCATGAAACCATTTTTGGGCAATGTCTAATGATTCATTAACGTTCTTTAGGGAAGGAAACTGTCATCCTTACCCGGTCTGAACGAGAATCATTGAATCCCTGTAGTGTGGAAAAAGGCCGTTTGGCCCTCTGAAGAGCATCCCACCCAGTCCCTGATCCCTATCCTATCCCCATAATCCCACATTTGTCATGATTAATCCATATAGTTTGCACATCAGTAGACACAACAGACAATTTAGCATGGCCAATTCACCGAATCTACAATCTTTAGACTGTGGGAGGAAACTAGAGCCCACGCAGACACATGGCGAATGTGCAAACTCCACAGTCACCTAACGTTGGAATTGAACACAGGTCCCTGGTGATCTGAGGCAGCAGCACTAACCACTGTGTCACCCTACATGACTGCATTTGACTCCAGACCTTCAGCAATGACTGACTCTTTACTGCCTAGCCAGTGATGCCCTCATTCCTGTGAAGGAATAAAAGAAAATTCTTTGAGAATCATGAAGCCATTTAGGATGACCAAATTAAACTAGGCAGAGATCACAGCAATGATGAGCAGCAGTAGTGTGCAGCCATGGGACGGGGTCTGTTGCAGGAAAAGGATGAATGGTTTTATTTAGAGCATAAGGGTGTGATTGATTGACTAGCAGAATTTGAAATAAATTAGAAAGCACTGGATCGAAAAAGACTCAGTTATTGGCATTGATCAGTACGCAGTGCAGCTTTGCCAGTTCCTCCAGTGACAGGATATATGAGTGTGTGCATATTATGGGAATGTGCTGCTTCCTCTCCAAATAAAAAACACGAATGATGCAAATTGCTTGAACATGGGGACTGTCTGGTGGTAGTGGGTCTCTAAGGTACCTCTTGCAGCCTCAATAGGCCTCTACCTGCCAGACAGATGATGGGGAGAGGCTGAAGGCTGTATATCAAGTGTGTGAAGGAGGATATTGCAAGTCATCTAACCATTGCCCACTGCTGAGATAGAGACTACTGGTGGATCAGTGCAGTCATTCCATTAGGAGAAAGTGAGAATTGTAGATGCTGGAGATCAGAGTCGAAAAGCACAGCAGGTCAGACAGCATCCAAGGAGCAGGAGAATTGACATTTTGGGCATAAGCCCGCCTTCAGGAATGTGGGGGCGGTGATGAGTGTGGAAGGGGACTGCAAGATAAATTGGGTGGGGAGCTGCAGGGAAGGTAGTTTGGAAGGTGATAGATGCAGTGGGGGGTGATGGTGATAGGTCGGAATGATAGATGGGAAGGAAGATGGACAGTTGGAACAGTTCAAGAGGGCGGTACTGAGTTGGAGGATTGGATCTGGGATGAGGTGGGGGTAGGGGAGATGAGGATACTGGTGAAATCGATGTTGATGCCATGTGGTTGGAGTGTCCCAAGGCGGAAGATGAGGTGTTCTTCCTCCAGGAATCGGGTGTCTAGGATTTGGCGATGGAGGACTTTGGGCATCCTTGGTAGAATGGGAGGGGGAGCTGAAGTGCTCAGCAATGTGGTGGTGGAATTGCTTGATGCACATGTCCTACAGATATTCTCTGAAACGTTCCATCAGTTGGCATCCTATCTCCCCAATGTAGAGGGGACCGCATCAAGAGCAACGGACACAGTAGATGAGCTGTATGGATGTGTAGGAAAATCTCTGCCGGATGTGAAATGGAGGTCATTCCATTGCCAATGCAGAGTCTTCAGTGGTGAGCATAGCAAGTGAGGAGGCTCTGCATCCATATATTAACTCTGGCTTGAAACACAGAGTATATTTGGGAGTGGGCAATACAGTCAGCTGATAGTGTTTGTGATTCCCTTGCAATTTCCATGCATTAGCAGTCCACCATTGAACCTCAGCAGATCTAGTCTAAAAGTGAAAGTCCCAATATCCCTGTAGCCAGTAACAGCGCTGATACAGTGACCTCATTGGGAGACATTTGCAAATCCATTTTGGGTCAAACTCTGACAAAGATTTTGGAAGCCAAGCCTATGCTGTGCCTCAGGCTGAAGAAGGGCCCATAATGAAGATCACACCAGCCTGCTGAGGTGGCAGAGGCAAAACAGGAGAACCTAGTGGAGTTATGGAAGGTGCTGAAAAGATGTGGGTGATGAAGCAGTCCATTCAAAATCTCTGCCATATCTCAAATGTGAGAATGCATTGTTTCTGCAATGGAGAGACTGGTGGATATGGAAAGACAGACCCAGAAGACCATTCAGTGGAAGCCTGATGTTAACAACTAAGCTGCATCCATCACTGGGACCATGTGCTTACTCAATGGGAAGCAGAAAAATGCCATCTTGCAATGAGAGGCCAGGCAATTGAACTGCAGGGTGCAGGTTGAAGTAAGTTGCATGGACAAGATGAGCTTGAAGATTACATAAAGGGAGAAACTAGAAATAAAGAGAAAGAAGTGGGTTCAAGGGTAAGGTAGGGTGAACTTGGTTGCAGAAGAAGGAGAAGTGTTAAACAAGGGGAAGAGGAAAAACAGTAGAGATGGCTGAATGGATAGCTTCAAACATAGTCCGATTCTCCTCACTTGTTGGTAGTGATATTGGAAGAAAAAGGAGATGTTTGGAATTGAGGAACAAAAGGCAGGAAATAACAAAAATATGAGACACAGTGGAATAGCGTACAGCTCTTCCAACTTGTCATACTAGGACTGAGCCCTCAAGTGAAACTATACAGATCTATGCATCAAAGGGAAGATTGAGCTTTAAAAGACTGAGGAAAAACTAGAAAGGAAGTTGTCTCAGGGTATGTTTGTTGTCCTTATGTTTACTAATACCACATCAACTGATGGTTGGAAATGAATCAGAATCCAGCAATGGAAATAGATGAACCATTAAAGATTCAACATGTTCAGCAGGTCTGGCAGCATATGTGATATGGGAAACATTATTGGTTCTGCTCAATGATCTTTCATCAGATCTGGAAAAAAGATTACCAACCTGAAAGGTTAACTTTGTTTCTCTCTGCACAGATGCAGGCTGACATGCACAGCATTTTATTGTGCTGTCTATTTTCATTTCAGATTGTTAATAGTCGTAGTATCATAATTTTACTTAAGTCATGCTATCTACTTTCTCAATGTTCAATAGTTTGACTGCAAAAGCAACTCAAGTTTACACAGCACCTTTAGTGGAATACGATTCCCTACAACATGGAAACGGGTCCTTCGGCCCAACAAGTCCACACCGACCCTCCAAAGAGCAACCTACCCAGATCTATTCCCCTACATTTACCCCTGACTAATGCACCTAACAGTACAGGCAATTTAGCATAGCCAATTCACCTAATCTGCACATCTTTGGACTGTGGGAGGAAACCCACACAGACACGGGGAGAATGTGCAAACTCTACAGACAGTTGCCCGAGGTGGGAATTGAACCCAGGTCCGTGGCTCTGTGAAACAGCAGTGCTAACCGCTGAGCCACCGTGCCATTGGGATAAAATATCCCAAAGTGTATCACAAGAACATGTTACAACAAAACAGGATACAGTCATGAAGAAACTAGCATCAGTCAACAAAGGCTTATTCAAAGAGGTTAAGTCTTAAGGTCCATCTTAAAGGATGAAAATGAGATGAAAGGATGAAAGAGACATGAGCAAGTGAAACAATGGAAACCAATGCTGGAGTGATTAAAATCTTGGATGCTCAAGTGGACAGAATTTGAAGATTGCACATAGTGTGTGTGTGTGTGTGTGTGTGTTGGTGGTGATGGTTGTGGAGGGTGTTGTACAAAGATGGTTGTGGAGGGTGTTGTACAAAGAAAGAGGGCAATGCCATGAAAAGAATTATAACCAAGGATGATCACTTAAAATCAAGATGTTGTTTGACCAGGAGACAATGTACTTGACAAGCAAAGGGGGGAATAGGACTTGAAGTGATTCAGTACAACTTTATAGAGGAAAATGTGGAAGATCACATTGGAAGAGTCAGCGTTAGAGTTAGCAAAGGCATGCATAAGGGTGTCAAAGTCAAATGATGTTATGAAGATGATCTTAATCTAGCTCAAAGATGAAGTCGTACCAGAAAGATCAATTATCAGTACTGCCTGATTGGCTACACCCACAAGGACATTATTAACTATTTCTGTTGTCTCTTCTAAATTTATTGATCTGATTTGGAGTGTTATCATAACTTTATTTGTTTTACTTGCCAGTTAAATAGTATTAAAGAAAATTAGCACAAGTACAGGTAAAGGGCTGAAATTTTACAATGAGCGTCTCACCTCCTGACTCCCCAATTGTGTTTGCCATCTAAAGACACAAATCAGGAGTGTGATGGAATACTCCATCTGGATGGGTGCAACTCCAACATCATTCAATAAATTTGATAGCATCCAGGACAAAGCAGCCCACTAGAATTGTACCAATAAAATTTCCTTCCTCAATGACAGCACACAATAGCAACCGTGTGCACCATCTACAAGCTGCCCTGTACAAACTAACCTTCACCAGCTGCACTGCTCCTTCATCAGCAGGTTTCAAACTTGTGACATTCACTGGAAGAACCAGTACTAGGAAGGTGCAAAGGAACATGAACATCTGTAATATCTCACCAAGTTTTATACATCCTCACTTTGAACTAAATCACCATGCCTTCACTGTTGCTGAAACTCTTTCCCCATCAGCAAGCGTATGTATCTAGAGCATGTGGACTACAGTAACTTTTGGGAAAAAGTCACTTCTACCTACTGAAGAGGAATTACTGATGAATAATATATGTTGGCCTTGCTATGATATCCACATTCCATGAATTAATACAAAGTATAAATCAAAAGCATTAAATTATCCACAAGATAGATTTGGAGATGCAATGGTTGATGAAAAAATTCCCATGATTTACATTTTGTTTCAGCAGCAAGATGGATATGATATTTTACTGTTATGTGATCAAAATAGTTACCTTTTTTCAGCATCTTCCAGTTTTCTATTCAGTTTGAAAATGAATCAATGGACAGTTAAACCCTCAGTACTAAGCAAACTAACTTTCTTAAGTATGCCTTATGTTCATTACATTACAAAATAAATTGCTTGGCAATATTTTCTCATCTTTCAAGTAAAAGTAAATCTGCAGCAATTGTAGGAATGTTGCATTTATAATGTATGTAACACCATTAACAACTCAGAACCTCAGAGCTCTGCTTAAGAGTCATCCAGACTCGAAATGTTAGTTTGCACACTCTCTGGATGCTGCCTGACCCGCTGTGATTTCCAGCACTTTTTGTTTTCAGTACAGTTTCCAACATCTACATTAAATTGGATCAGGTCAGATTAACCAGCAGACCAGTGGAGGTTGATTGTCACATCTTCCTAACTGGAAAGCAGTAGGACTTTCTATTCCCAGAGAGAGAGTTTGGAGGCAGAACGGACATTTTATTAAGTGGGCTGGTGATTTATCTGAATACCTGTGTCTTCCAGAAATGTTCCGGGTGAGAAGGTCCATGTTTTGACTTATGTACCTCACTGTCAATTGAAACTCTTACATAACCAATTAAGGGTCTCATCCAATGTGGTTTGTACTAATAGCTTCAATTTAGCTTGTCACCATGTGCCATTCCTAATAATGCCAAACCGCAGGGATGGTTCATGGCCAGTGGCAATTAGTGTCTGATCAAGGGACTAGATATTGAGCAGGAGCTGGCTAGTGGGCGTCATCCTGGTCTTTGCTTGCAATTGCACTGTCTTCCTGTCCCTGCAACCTGTAAGAATCTCACCTACCCATCATGTACTTTTATCCTGGGCACTAAGCAAATTTGGTCTGTACAAAGTGCGCTTCGAAAAGCAGCCATGGCATCTTCTGCGGCATTGATGAGTGCAAGAGCTCCTCGCCTCTGATTGTCAGCAGCTCTCACTGGGTGGGATTTCTGCTGAAGGACCTTGATTCTAGATAAAAGCCCACTCGCGTCCTCACAAGTTGTGATTGGTGGGTAATTCAACAGGTCTACATTGGAAGAGGTAGTACAAGTCTCACTGGAGTTCCAACTGGAAGGCAAAACCAGTCAATGGTTTGGCAAAATTCTGCCCATTGTAACACTTCAATTTTTTACTTTATACCAGCGTCTCAGGAGGGCCACCGTTAGGCCAATTGTTGCTGAATTTGAGGGTTATGCTACACCATGGAAAGAGAATCGATCCGTTGAAACATTTCCTTAAAATTTCCTTAACAATCATGGGAGTCAGCAATCTTGTCCTCAGCCAGTGATTCAAACCTAAATTTCTGAGATGAAGTTTGAAAAGAAAGCTGAACGAATTGCATACGCATCATATTTCTTACATATGTTATCTAAAACTAAATCTTGGGGGATATACATTTAGTAGATTATATTTATAAGCATATGTAATAATTGATTTGATTTATGAAAGCACTGACATGAGAATTTTAAGAATTGCTCATATTGATGTTTTCACATTGTGCAGTATCTGAAGAAGCTGAATTATCAACATAAAAAGAATCATGGATGACAGTTGCCTTATAGACCCATGCAACAGCTGTGATTAAAAATATTGCAAAACAAAAAAGGACTGAGAATAATAATGCATTGGATGTATTAGAGGCAACAGGACAATGCTTGGCTGTGGACCAAATATGTTAGCGAGTTTTGAGAAGATTTGTAGCTCAGGTTGAGGTTCTGGATGTAGGTTTGAACGCTGAGTTGGAAGATTTATTTTCAGACATTTCGTCACCAGATTAGGTAACATTATTAGTGAGCCTCCGATTGAAGCACTGGTGGTTTGGCCCTATCTCTGTTTGTGTTTTAGGTTTCCTTGGGCTGGTGATGCCCTTTCCTGTGGTGCTGTCATTTCCTTTTCTCAGGGGAAATGACGTCACCACAGGAAAGGGCCATCACCAACCCAAGGAAACCTAAACACGTAAATAGAAAGCGGGCATACCACCAGTGCTTCATCCGGAGACTCATTGATGATGTTATCTAGTATGGTGTCAAAATATATGAAAACGAACCTTTCAGCTCAGGGAGCAAAGCTACATCCAGAACCAAATATGTTCCTCTGGATGCCTTAGGAGAAATCTGAGACTCTCATACAGAAGGTTCCCTAACCAGCTATCTGCTTACAAATTAAAATTCACTCATTTGTGCCTCCTTTTTACTCTCCCTGTTTTATATTTTGTGTTTCATAGCTTCTATTTGTTTCTATTGTACTCGGGTTTTCAGTTGTATAAAACTCTGCTTGTCTTTTCCTCTTTGTGAATACCTGTCACGTTTTAGATATTTTCTAATTAACCAGTTCAAAGATGTTATTACACACCTCTAGAGAACGTGGGACTTGAGCCCAGCCTCTTGGTTCAGAGGTGGGGCACTACCTATGCACCATTGGAACCCTCAAGGGACTGTAGGAAGCAATTGCACCCAAGTTGCATATTAATGGGAATGTAAATAACCTGTCACTTTTTATGTAGGTATGAAATTCTCATTTTCTATCTTTCTGCGTATGCTGTCTGGGTATTATTACTTCCTTACTGGCATTCTCTGGCAATGCTTCTCACATTTGCTCCGTGTTATGTCTGTCTCTCTTTGTTCTTTTGTACACCTCACTGTCTATATTTCCTCTCATGTTCTCCCAAGCCGCTCTGAGGTAGAGAAGCAAAAACTGTTCTGCAGCTATCAAGGTTAGAGCTAATCAAATTAACCATATCACCTCTTCATTCCCTTTGCCTCTGCCATATACAATTCTGACTTACCCAAGTAAACAGGCAGGCAATATTTTCCTATGTTAGTGCAAATGTCTCTGTACAAAGTGAGATGGCAAAAAGGCTTAACTGACCCAATGTAATCCACATAAATCATAACATGTCGAGTGAAATTTGTATAGACTTTGAGATTAACAGAAGATGCATGTAAGAGCCTAATGTTGCAATATACAATTCAGTTAAAGCATATTGTACTGCAATATACCGTATTTTTGCTGGTGGTTAGGGAAATGCATTTAGCTCACTGGTTGAACAGGCATAAATAACCAGTTGAAACAGCAGGAGATGGGATTTAAAATTAAGGAATTACACAGAGAGACAAAATGTGTAATGACAATGGAGGAAATAAAAGTATGAGTATTTTTAGAAAATTATATATTGCACAGATTTAAAGCAGTAATTTCATTTGGATTCACTGGCAATTTTTAACCTCAACTAAAAATGTTGTATGATTTTGCCTCAAACATATTCGACTTCAAATGGTTGACCAAACATTGCACAATTATCGCATTTGTCTATTTTATTTGATTTGCTGAGTGCACATCCAGATACACAAGTTCACTGCACAGGACCAATATCAATGCTTATCTAGGTCACTTACAGATGCTGGGAAATCAGACAGTTGTAGTCTAAAGAAAACGCAGTCCAATCATCCTGAAAGGTGGGGCTTATACCATACTAAAAATGGACAGAATGCATGAATTAGAGCTTGTCTCCTACGAGATAATTGCACACTGAATAACTTTGTTTACCTTCTTTATCTTGTTATTCATATGTTTAAAATAAAATCAATAATGTATGCATCCTGCTATTCCTCATTTTATGTTCTTTCTGGTATGTACAATTATGAAATCACGAGGGAAAACATGCAGTATTTTTCTAAACAATGTTCCTCCTACACTTGAAGAGTTATACTAAAAACTAAGGGAGAGGAACCACTTTGACTTGTCCTCTATTTGTTCATACAATGCGTTGTAGGCAAATCATAAGGATTAGACTAATTTGCAATTTTATGTTGTGTTATTTTAGTGCGTCAGTGTATTGTAAAGATGACCTTCTAATCATGTCCCTCAATGTTAGTAGTATACAGCTATTTTCTGTTGTCTATTATCAGGAAATGATAATTTATTCACTTTTTTTATTTTTTAAAAATTGTTCATGGGATGTGGGCATCACAGGTTAGGTTAGCATTTTTGCCCATCCCTAATTGAGACCTTGGTGATTTGACTTTTTAAATAGTTTAAATTGGTTGAAATAGGTCTACCCACTGTAGTGTAAGGGGGTCCTAGGGTCCTGACCCAGCAACAGTGAAAGAATGGTGACATAGTTCCAAATCAGAATGGTGTGTACCTTGGTGGGGAACGTGCAGATGATATCCTTCTTTTCATGTTCCTGTTAACCTTTTTTAAATGATCTATGCTATTCTAATTTTATAAACTGAACCTAGCTATATCAGGATGCTAAATGTTTTAATCCACTTATTAAATGCAGACCTGTTCCTCAGAGTATTGTGCGTTTATGTCTTTTAGTGTTCTCACCATTTTAGATATATAGGGTATTCTCTTTTTTTTAATTTTAAGATGCCCTCTTTTATTTTCAGAGTCACTTTAACTTTAAAGTGTTGTGTCTTATGTTCAATGAAAAGTATTGGTTCTGTGTCGTTGAAAACAATCTACAACAGATTAAGAAAATGTCTAACATTTTTTGTGCTAATTCATTGATTGCTGTTTCACATTACATTCCTACCCTTCAGTGCAGCAGATACAAAACAGATGCAAAGAGGTGTCGGAGGGGTATCAAGAACTTACAGAAAGTAGGTTAATGGTCTCATTGCATGTGATATGAATTTACATAATACCTTGGGAAATGCTCACTTGTAATGCAGCAAACCAGCAATGGGAACACGTAGCAATAAGAATTTCACACAGCCTTCCTAATTCAGTTGTCTGAATAATGATCCAGTTAGTCATAAACTGAAACCGTGACAACCATTTCTATGGGGCCGCAATATCGACATCTGTTTTGGCAAAATAATAAAAGCAAAAACATTGCTGATACTGGAAATCTGCAATTAAAAAGAGTCCACAAAATCGCTCATCAAGTTTGATAGTGTCTGTCGAGAGAGATGCAGAATTGACGCTTCAAGTATGACTTCTTCAGAACTGAGGAAGGTAAAAATATGATTAATTGCACACCACGGAAAGGAAGGAGGGATAGGAAGAACAGAAGGGAAGGTATAGGATAGAGTAAAGGGTGGGAGAAATTAAATATCAAAAGGGCAAAGGGAGCTATAATGATTGTGGTGAAAAAACACAGCCTGTTTTCAGTAAGATTGACTGATAGAATAATGTACAGCTTCCAGACAGCAATTTAGCAACACTTTACACAAAGTGTATCTTAAAGAGTAATGACACATGATAATTGAAAGTGTAGCTAATTGTTAATATTGGGTTTATCTTATTTAATGTTTGAAAACTGTACACCCATTCGGAAAGAAAATTCTTTTGGTGGTTCACCAGGACTAAATTGCTGGACAGTCTGCTTCATTGTGTGATGTGCACATGTAACGATGAGAAACTTAAAGAACAGAAAAAAGCCATTAAAGTATCCATGGCAGTTAATAAGGTTGTTAACAAGCAATAATTCCCCCCCACCCCCATATAGACAATTCGCTGCTGCCTAGCAAGAATCCACTGTGTATTCTAGTGTCCCACTAAAACATTACTGAAAGATCAATAATATTCAAGAGAAGCAACACAAATTACCAATTATACAAGTACTCTGCCATGTTTTCCACATTTCTTTGTCACTGAAGCTTAAGCAGGAGATTGGAAGCTGTGGAAATTCTACCCCAGCGTGTTGAGAAGTTTTCAAAAAGGCTTCATGATTTTCATCATGTAGAATCGTAGAATCCCTGCAGGAACACGCCATTCATGCCTTTGTCCACACTGACCTTCTTAACAGCATCCACCCAGACCCCCCCCCCCCCCCCTTCCTACCCTAACCCTGTAACCTTGCATTTCCCATGGCTAATCCCTGGTCACTAGACAATTTCACATGACCAATCCACCCAAACTGACGATCTTTGGACTGTCGGAGGAAACCGGAGCGTCCCGAGGAAACCCCTGCAAACATTTAGAGAATATGCAAACTCCACGCAGTCACCTAAACCAGGATCCTGATGCTGTGAGGCAGCAGTGTTAACCATCATGCCAATCCAGTTCAAGAGTTATGTTTATTAGCTAGACATGTACAAATGTAATGGAAAAGTATCGGAATCATATTTCTTTCCCTGATCTCAAAACAAAATTAAAATGGCAACTGGTTACTTTAGCATGTTTTCAAATATTGAAACAACATAGCTTCTAGACCAGTGCTTCCAGCTATTTGAACATGATGGAAAAAATAGAAATTGCTGGAGAGACTCACCAGGTCTGGCAGCATCTGTGAAGAGAAGAATTAACATTTTGAGTCCAGTGAAGAAGGGTCATTGGACTTGAAGCTAATTGCATTCTCTTCACAGATGCTGCCAGACCTGCTGAGTTTCTCCAGCAATTTCTGTTCTTCTATCCCAAGCACGTTATCATGATCTGTACCTATTGTTATCACGCATCCTTGGTCCCTAAGTGCCTTTTCAGTTTAGGCTATGATCTGTCATCTACCAGCAATAAACAAGGTCTAGACTTAGTACTGAGGAAGGAATGGTGGCAGCAAATGCACTCAAGCCAGAATACTACAGGCTGATATTGGTGCTACCTGAAAAAAAAATCAAGAATTGGATTTATTAGAATCAGCTACTTGAAATATATGCATAAATAAACAAATTTATTTTTAAATGTGGCTGCTTAGATCTTCTGCTGTGAATGTTTATATTATGTGAAACAACTATATCTGCCATAAAAACCTAATGAGAACCAAATTAACTGACTATATTGTAGCAAATGCAGTTAAAGGGAAGTGATCACCAGGGAAACTACCTTTCTGAGTAGTTTGCAGGTGACAGGTGACATTCTGGTCACCCAGAATAATGCCTACCTCTGTTTTAACTCTATCAATGTTTGACAGCCTCTAAGTGCACATGCAGTTTATGAAAGTTGCTATTGGCTTTTCTAATCATTGAGCAACTCAGCAATATAAACCTGGAAGTTTCTAAGTTCAGTTCTAAACCTATGCTGTGTTAGCTGGTTTTAGCTGGATTGGTATAGGTTGCTAATGTTAGGCTGGGCAACTCCAGATTAAAGAGTGGAAAAACAGTCAGGACTTTCTGCTTGTGTTCATTGTTCACTGGTAGCTGCTGTAAATGGACATATGCCGACGTTGAATGATAAGAAGCGTTGGAATATATAAGCACAAATAAAAGGAACATTTTATTAAATTACCCAGTTCCAGAGTTGAAAACAAGAATTTTGCTATTTATATTTGATTTAAGCTTTCTGATCACAAATTCGAAAGAACTTCTGGAAAACAAAAACAAAACCCAAAACAGAAATTGCTGGAAAAACTCAACAGGTCTGACAGCATACGTGGATAGAAATCAGAGTTAATGTTTTGGGTCCAGTAACCCTTCTTCAGAACTGATGGTAGCAAGGAAAAGGTTGGTATTTATGCAGAAGATGAGGTGAGCAGGGGGGACAGTAAATGATAGGTGGAGATAGAGCCCAGAGAGAGACACAGTCAGGCAGACAAAGGGATGGGTAAAGATCAGTCTGGGGAAATGACTAGCTGCTAATGTGGTTGATTGGTAGCTGACAATGTGTGTTAGCAACCCCTGTGATGACAAGGCCCGATATATGTGGGGGTTGGGGTAAGGGCATGAGAGAAAGTGTTCAGGCCCAAAAATTGTTGAATTCAATATTAATTCTAGAAGGTTGCAGGATTCCCAAGTGGAAAATGAGGTGTTATTCTTCCAGCTTGCGCTGAGCTTCAATGGAGAACTGCAACAAGCCTGAGACAGAGACAAAGGCCAGGGAACAGGGTGGTGCATTGACATTGTCAGGAACTGCAAGCTTAAGATTTTTTTTGTGGACAGACTGGAGGTGTTCTGAAAAGCAGACACCCAGTCTGAGCTTCGTTTCCCCAATGTCATTAAAAATCATATGACACCAGGTTATATAGTCCACCAGATTTATTTGAAAATACAAGCTTTCACACAGGTAGCTAGTTGGCACAATACGAAGGACACTGAATTTATATGTAAAAGATCAAAGGGTCATACAACTGATGCAATGTATTAGACAAACCTAGATGGCTGGGGATTGTGACTTGAAAGAAATTCTGGAATTTACATATTAATCCAAATGAAACCTACATTTCCATTCTAAGTCATTACAAAGTTAACAACTGCCTGGTTTGTCTAGTACATCACATCAGTTGTATGACATTTTCTCTTTTACTCATAAATTCTGTGTCCTGTTTGGGAACTAGAGGAATTACAATCCAATCTGGGACTCTGTGATGAATACAGCTCATTTTGTAATAAAACAGTGTGCTTCTGTCTGTAAAGGCCACACAAAAATAAATTAATTGACAAGGTTGGATATATGCAGTAAAGTGAATACAAAATAAACTACATTGCTAACACGTGACCATAAGATATAGAGTAGAATTGGGCATTTTGACCCGTTAAGTGCTTTGCAATTCAATATGCTTAGAGTCATAGAGACATACAGTATGCAAACAGACCATTAGGTCTAACTCATCCATGTCGACCAGATGTCCGAACCTAATCTAGTCCCATTCGCCAGCACTTGACCCATATCACTCTAAAAAAACTCGGTAAAAACTTGGATGCTGCCTGAACTGCTGTGCTCTTCCAGCACCACTAATCCATATCACTCTAAACCCTTCCTATTCATATAGACATCCAGATGCTTTTTAAATGCTGTAATTGTATCAGCCTCCACCACTTCCACTGGCAGCACATTCCATACACGTACCAACCTCTGAAAAGTTTGCCCCTTAGGTCTCTCTTATATCTTTCCCCTCTCACCCCATACCTATGCCATCTAGTTCTGGACTCCCCCACCCCAGGGAAAAGACCTTGTCTACTTATCCTATCCATGCCCCTCATGATTTTACTAACCTCTATACGGTCACCCCTCAGCATCCAACACTCCAGCCCCAGCCTATTCAGCATCTCCCTACAGCTCAAATTTTTCAATTCTGGCAACATCCTTGTAACTTTTTTCTGAACCCGTCCAAGTTTCACAACATCCTTCCTATAGGAAGGAAACCAGAATTGCATACAATATTCCAACAGTGGCCTAACCAATGTCCTGTACAGCCACAACATGACCTTTCAACTCCTATACTCAATGCTCTGACCAATAAAGGAAAGCACACCAAATGCCTTCTTCACTATCCTTATCTACCTGCGACTCCACTTTCAAGGAGCTATGAATCTGCACTCCAAGGTCTCTTTGTTCAGCAACACTCCCTAGGACTTTACTATTAAGTCTATATATCCTGCACTGATTTGCTTTTCCAAAATGCAGAACATTGCATTTATCTAAATTAAATTTCATCTGCCATTTCTCAGCCCATTGGTCTGATCAAGATCCTGTTGTACTCTGAGGTAACCTTCTTCGCTGACCACTACACCTCCAACTTTGGTCTCATCTGCAAACTTACTAACTAAATATATATCTAAATCATTTATATGAATGATGAAAACAAGTGGATGCAGCACCGATCCTTTTGGAACACCACTGGTCACAAGCCACCACTCTGAAAAGCAACCTTCCATCACCACCATCTTGAGCCAAGACTTGGCCTACATAGCCTTCTGTGGCAGAGTTCCACAGATTGACCACCCTCTGGCTGAAGAAATTACTCCTCATCTCACTTCAAAAGAATCGTGCCTTCACTTTGAGACTATGCCTTCAGATTGTAGTCTCTCCTACTGATGGAAAGGACCTGAGGGCATTCATTGATACTTGCTTGAAAGAACACGTTTATAGATGGTGAATGGGACTGAATTAGGATCAAAGTAATGATTTTATGAGGAACAGCTACTTTGATGAAGTAAAAGTGGGCAATCTTTTAAATTGTACCTTGTCTTTTGTGATTTAAATTGTTGCTTCTAGAGTTATTATTGCTTGCAACATTTTCTCAAAGATGACTGATTTGTAATGGTGATTTAAAGTAAAGATAAGTTTTCCATGTTTAAAATGATTATAGAATTGCATTTCTCATAAATAATGGAAGTATATTAAAGTGTTCCTCACTGCAGACAATATAGACTTTAACTGTAACTAAAGCACTTTGGGCTGTTCAAAATGCAAGTATTGAGTACTGAACAGTGATAGGAGAAAGGTTGAGGAAGTCACCAAAGACGTGTTCAAAGAGTTAAATTTTGAGAATTTCTTTGGAAAGTAGAGAACTACTATAGAATCCCTGCAGAGTGAAAGCAGGCCATTCAGCCCATTGAGTAGACACTGACCCTCCAAGGAACATCCCACTCAGACCCACTCCATCTATGTAACCCTGAATTTCCCATGGCTAATCCACCTAGCCTGTACAACCCTGGACACTATGGGTAATTTAGCATGGCCAATCTATCTAACCTTTGGACTGTGGGATGAAACCGGAGCAACTGAAGAAAACCCACGCAGGCATGGGGAGAATGTGCAAACTGCACATAGACAGTCACTCAAGGGTGGAATCAAATGTGAGTCCCAAGCGCTGTGAGGCAGCAGTGCTAACGCCTGAGCCACGGTGCCATCCATAGATTTAGGAAGAAGCTCCACTATGTGTGACTTAAATGACTGAAAATTGAGCGATAGGAGATAGACTGAAGAGAAGGTGGGAAAATACACAAGGTAACAGAGCTGGAAGAACAAAAAGCATGGTGGGTCTCCGACAGCACATGGACTGTAGGTTCAAGCAGCAGCTCATCACCACCTTCTCAAGGGCAATTAAGGATGGGCAATAAATGCTGGCCGGCCAGCAATGCCCATTTCCACAAGTGGCTAAAAAATTCTAACTTTATTTAAATTAGTTCATTAACAGGAGGATTGCAATTTGCTTTCTTGAGTTTTTGCTGCCATCTGCTGGTAACCTTTCAAATCTGGATATCACAAATCCTTTGAATAAATAATCAAGATAGCGTAATGAAAACGTTCTACAAAAGTTTGCAGTTTACATGTAACCCATTGTTTCTACTTCCTCCCCTCAAAAATGTTAAATGTCTATGATGGGAAAATAGTGACTACATCCACTAAATTTCCAACTTCGATCTATGAAATCAAATGTTTGGAATCCGCCTTGCATTCATCATAAACAAATCATGTTTTTTTTGGTCAATGGCCATTTTTAAGATGATCTGAAACTGCTATCTTAATAAAGACACATTACATAGTGTCACTGATAAAATACAGCTAGCAATATATTCATCACCTGATAGAAATGCAATAAATCAAATTTTGAAAAGAACAAATTTGAAATCTTTTAATCCATTTAGGGAGGTGATCACATGGCTGAAGGAATAGTATGGGAAAGAAGAGTATCATTTCATGGGCAGTAGCTCCATCACTGGGACATGGAGGAAGTGTACCATTGGTTAAAAACTCCACCTGATTGAACTGGGATGAAGTTCGAAATGGAAAGAGGATTGTCATGAGGACTTCATTCTTTATTTTCAAACAGTGAAGGGAAGGTTAGGGACAGAGCTGGTTATTTTTTAAAATTATTTTTTCTTTTACCCCCACACTACCGCCTAACCGCGGTAGTGCTTATTTTTTCCCCAGCACCCATGGTGTGTGCAGGTGTGAGACACAGTGAAAGACACAAGGTGCATGAATCTTTATTCAATTTCCACCACCAGGAAGATAGGAAAACACCCGGGTGGCCAGTGACAAGCCCTGCCCTTCACATCAAAGGGCAATGCTGTGTGATCAAAACAGTGAAGGGGAGGGTAGGGACTAAATCAAAATAGAGTTGGAGGGGGAAATAATGTACTCCACTCCCTGCAGCGCCCACCTCTCCCTGAACAAGTGTACCATTAACCAATGGTACACTTCCTCCATGTCCCAGGGTGTTGGTGGACACCGCGTGCTCATGAGGACTTCAAGCTGTTAAATAGGAAGGAAGGTTCAGGTGGAAATGGTTGTATAAATAATAGTCTGGGAACAAAAAAAGTGGAAGAAAGTATAATAACCATTGAAAAATGTGCTTTGGACACTCTTGGAAAAACTATGATCAAAAGTGCTCAAATCAGGAGAGAAAAATAAGAAATGTGTGAGAATAACATTAGAGCAGAAGGATAATTTAAGATATGTGTTTATTCTAAAAATATAAGAAATAAGCCAAATTAATTGCTGGTGCATTTCAGTTTGGGTGGTATGACATGGTGGTCATTATCAGGGACAGGAACTAAATATACTTGGTTAAAATGCCTACAAGAAGAAAGGAATAATGGTTGAGGAAGATTGTAATTTAGGATTAATGTTAAATCACTTCCATGTTTAGAGAGTGATTAAAACAAGATGTAAGCAGGATGTTGAGACGTTGTGCACAGAAATAAGAAATGGGAAATGATTGAGATTGTAAGGAAGTTGTGTATCGGCCCCAGTAGCAACTGTGAAATACTAGACTACAAAAATGCAGAAATTAGACAATCGGATGGCAAAATCGGAGTTTTTATAATTGGGGATTTAACTAGCAAATAGATCGGGATAAGCAAACTACTTCAGTAGAGGAAGAAGAAAGGATAGACAGCCCTGCATCCTCAGGTGAAGAGAAGGAAAAATAGACTGCAATCATTCACCTGCCTGCTAAAGAAACTAGAGATGGCCTGAGTGGAGCATGGTTCTGCCAAGCTGAGTGCAAAGGACCACAAGATCATGGGATAAACCTATAGTTACACACATCTCCCC
Organism: Chiloscyllium punctatum; assembly: GCF_047496795.1. Classification (NCBI taxonomy): domain Eukaryota; kingdom Metazoa; phylum Chordata; class Chondrichthyes; order Orectolobiformes; family Hemiscylliidae; genus Chiloscyllium; species Chiloscyllium punctatum. The sequence continues at coordinate 66,322,471 of NC_092746.1, forward strand.
ACATCCTCCCTACACAAATGGTGGACATGGAACAATTGATAGAAATAATTGCAGAAATCAAACTGGTTCTGAACAGATTAGTAGAAGTGGTGGAGTGATGAAATACATTGAAACATTAAAAAAAGAGGAGCAGGAGTAGGCACTTTGGCCCTTCAAGCCTGCCCCACTATTCAATATGACCATGGCTAATCAGCCAACTCAGTACCCTGTTCCCACTTTCTCTCTATACCTTTCAATCCCTAAGAACTATATTTTACTCCTTAAAAAGTGTTCAATGTTTTACATTGAACCACTTTCTGTGGAAAAGAAACCCACAGACTCAATGATTTCTGGGTGAAGAAATTTTTCATTTCATTTCTAAATGGCCTACCCCATATCCCTAGACTGTAATCCCTGGTTCTGGACTTCCCAATTATCAGAACATCCTTCCTGTCTAGCCCTGATAGCATTGTTTAAGTTTTTTATGAGATACCCCTTATTCTACTAAACTCCAGAGAATATAATTCTCATCAATCCAATCTCTCCACATACATCAGTCCCACCATCCCAGGAATCAGTCTGATAAACCTTTCTTGCACTCCTTCTACAGTAGAACATCCTTTCTCAGAGAAGGAGACCAAAACCGCACACAATGTTCCAGGTGTGGTCTTATCTAGGCCCTGTACAATTATAGCAAGGCATCATTGTTCCTGTACTTGAATCCTTTCGCTATGAAAGCCAATATACCATTTTCCTTCTTCACCACCTGCTGTAGCTGCACACTTACTTTCAGTGACTGGTGCACAACGGTGCCCAGGTCTCATTGTGCCTTCCTCTTTCCTAATCTAGATAATAGTCTGCCTTTTCTGCAACCAAAGTGGACAACCTTACATTTATACACATTATACTGTTTCTGCCATGTACTCACTCAACTTGTCCAAACCACGCTGAACTATCTCTGCATCCTCTGCAAAAAAAAAGCTGGTTTATATACAGATTCTGGCACTAAAAATAAAAATCTGGTAACATTGAAAGAAAAGTAGACATAAAGTTATTAAATTGTTATAATATAAAACTGGTCATTAATGTGTTTAAGGGAAGTAAACTATTATTTTTACCTAGGGTTTTGATATTCCAGCAACACATGTTAAAGAAAAGTTATTTTAGGGAGTAAGTGCCAGTGTCTACTAAAATGATTACACAACAAATAAGGAGTGAGTTATGGATATATTTCTTTCCCATGGCACAAGATAAAAAGTCTCTGTGGAGAGAATAGCATTAGATTTGGATTTCTCCAGCATAGGATATATCCTTAGAGTCAGTGGAGATCTTTATGCACGCAGGGTTTTATTTCTTGACCAATTTACTCTCTTCCTTTTGTACTTTCCCTTTAATTTTTTACAAACGTTCATTCATTGGATGAGTGCATCACTGGCACGGCCAGCCTTTGTTGCCCCGAGGGCAGTTGACAGTCATACACATTGTTTTAGGGTCTGGAGTCACATGTTGACCAGACTAGGTAAGGATGGCAGTTTCCTTCCCTGCAGGGCATTACTGATCCAGATTTTTTATTTGTTCCCTGACAACTGGCAATGGATTCATGGTCATCATTGGACTCTTAATTCCAGTTTTTTATTGGATTTAAATTCTGCCATCTGCCATGGTTGGACTTGATCCTGGGTCCCCTAGATTAACAGTGCAGTGATAACACCACCTCTCACTTTGAAGAATTAAAGAGAAAAATAAACATTTAACTGTCTGGCATTTAAAAGTCCATTGGTGGGCTGTCTTAGAAGGTGCAATTTATCATAACATGTACGTATAATAAATTGGTATTAAAATAGGATGCTTAAATGCCATTCTGAAAGTGAAACATTTCAACTACGTAGTTCGGAAACTAGCTTATTGCCTTATCCGAGAGCAGTAAAAAAAACTAGCTTATTGCCTTATCCGAGAGCAGTAAAAAAAAAGTTGGCACATAGGCAGCTGCCTGCCAAATGACAACAAGGTTTAGAAAGATGCGCTTCAGAATGCAACTCTCACTGGTTTTGGTCTAGGTGACCTGCATAGGCCTGTTCCTTTTACAATGGTAATAATAGATTAGGTTCTTGTGGTGCAGTGGTAATGTCCCTGTTGCATCACACCTGCTTTAGAGGTGTGCCATAGCAATTCTGAACAAGTTGATTAAAAATATCGACAGTGCTATTGATCGGAACCACTCCCAGGAATATGAGGCTGTGTTGTTTGTGTTTAGTGACTCCAGCTCCTCCTTCAGTATTTGCAGCCTGCAGTGCGATGCCATTGTTCCCAGCTCCTAACATCTCATCAGTACTTCCAGACCCAGGCTGATGCACCCAGAACCACTCTCTGCAGTGCTTCCACACCCTAACAATCACCTCCAATGCTGTCCAAGTTTTCAGGTGCTCCCACATCCATGGGACACAATATTCCTATTATCCAGCTCCATGTTTCAAGAGGCCAGCAGTCCATCAGTGCACTGTGATTCCAGCAGCGAAAACCTCACTACCCCACCAGGATTCTGATCATATCAGCTTCCCTATTCAGTGAAGACACCCAACCTCCAAAATGCTTCTAGTGTCCAAAACCAGCTGGGATGGTTCTGCCTGCTCTTCTGAGCACTGTTATCTCCAAGTCCTCGCCAAGTATTTCCAACCACCCATTACTAAACACGAACAGGAATCAAAGCCCTCCACAGAACTCACATTCGTGCTCCAGTCTCCAGCCCTCCTCCGTATGAATATTCAGATCAAAGTTCCCATAAAATACTTGCAGGCATCAACCACTGATTGCTCAGAAATATCCAGCATGTCCAGGTGCCTCCTCCCCCCAGTACTTCACTCTAAATCCATTCCAGATTGCAGATATTTCCTCCTACCTCCCCACATGCAGCAGTTCTGATTTCCTGCTCCTCCAAGCCACAGGCTACTCCATCCTACCTGGCGACAGTAGTTAAACTCTTTCTCATTTAAGAATTGGAAATGGAGTATACCAATCAAACAACATGTGAGAGAAATGCAGGTATACTGGAAGACATTCAGAAGACAGAAGCGATAGAGGAAAGGCCAGACATCTTGAAAGTGAGAGTGAAAAAAATGAAGTGGAAGACTGCAGACCTGACAGTTTGCTGGTCTAGGATAAAGTGTTTTTTTTTAAGATTAGATTACCTACAGTGTAGAAACAGGCCCTTCAGCCCAACAAGTCCACACCGACCCTCTGAAGAGCAATACACCCAGACCCATTCCCCTACATTTACCCCTGACTAATCCACCTAACACACTACAGGCAATTTAGAATGGCCAATTCACCTAACCTGCACATCTTTGGAGGAAAGCAGAGCACCCAGAGGAAACCCACGCAGACACGGGGAGAACGTGCAAACTCCGCACGGACAGTTGCCAGAGGTGGGAATTGAACCTGGGTCCCTGGTGCTGTGAGGCAGCAGTGCTAGCCATTGTGCCACCCATGTTTTAAATGGGAGAACTAGAGCAGGTCAGAGATAGAGAAGAATGTTGGCAGGCAGACAGTGAGAATTTTGCATAGAAACAGTTTGTTACAGGAGGAGAAGTAGAATTACTTTCAGGAATGTCAGATGATTACTGCAGTTGCAAAAATTTCTTCCCTAAACCCACTTAAAGTAAACAGGGTAATAACAGTGAAGAATAGGAATTTTATAAAATTGTATAAAGCAATGTGTTATTAGTGGAAATTAATTTCAAATGAGGAAACACTGACCTATTTATGTGGTATTTTCCAAGGTTATATTTACTGTGATCAAGATTAATCCTGGTAAATCATTGTTACCCTAAGGACATGTTAGTAAACATGAATGATATGAGAACATCAGGAGTTGAAATGTCAATGAAGAATAGGTATGAGAAACAAAAGACAAGACAGTCTGTGTAACTTACTGTGTGAACCAAAGATGCTGCAGTAAACCCCTGTCAGACAGGAGTGTGATGCTGAATTCCTATGAGAGCATTACATTACTGTTCTTTGCCAAAACAAAATGGACTTGAAACAAATGGCTGCTCTGAGCATGCCAGTGATTTTCCATGAGAAACGAGAGTGTACAAGTGAAGTTGGTGTGCAGTACTGGAATCCCATGGGTGTAGAAGAAATAAAAACCTCCTAAGCAGCATGGTGAGTTGCTGCAAGAATGAAGAATACCGTGGGTAAACATCTGTAAAATGACCATGCATGGATCAGAGTGAGAAGAAGGAGCATTGCTATGCATTGCCATGACAACTGCCACTGCAGTGAGTGCTCTGAGTCTAAATACCAGGCTGCAAAATTGTGACAACTGCTTTGAAGACGGCTGTGCTAAAGAATTATGTTGTCGTTTCGGGCTGCGGTGTATTATTGCAAGAAAGAAAAATGTTCAAGACAGCACATGCAAGAAAGAAAAGAATGCACAATCATCCATTGTTAATTCTGGTGAGAGTCATGGGATACTCTTGAGAAATGAGGGCCTTTATATTCCTGTGTGAAACAGCAGATTCCCTGCACGTAACTTAACCATCTGCTGTCAGAAACAGATGTCTCAGCTGACCAACAAGTTCCATAAGAAACAAAAAAGGCATCAAAATCCTCCTTCAAAATGGAGGGAATGTGGCATCATAGATAAGAACACTTTTGTTTTCTTTGTTCATGGGATGTGGATGTCTTTGGCCATACCAGCATATATAGTTCATCTCTAATTGCCCAGCATCAACCACATTGCTATAGGCCCAGAGTCACATGTAGGCCAGATGGGATGAGGATGACAGATTTCCTTCCCCTAAGGACATTTAACCTCTTACAACAATTAACATTGGTTACATGTTTGCAGCAAGGCTAGCGTTTAACCCAGACTTTAATAAATTCAAATTTCACCACTTCATTAATTTATTTCATAGTGTGGAAACAGGCCATTTGGCCCAACAATCTACACCGACCCTCCGAAGATTATCCCACCCAGAACCATTCCCCTACCCTATTACTCTACATTTCCCCTGATTAATGTATCTAACCTACACATCCTTGAGCATTATGGGCAATTTAGCTTTGGCCAATTCACCTAACCTGCACATCTTTGGACTGTGGGAGGTAACCGGAGCACCCAGAGGAAACCCATGCCGACATGGGGAGAATGTGCAAACTCCAAACAGACAATCACCCGAGGCTGGACTGAAACCCGAGCCCCTGGTGCTGTGAGGCAGTAGTGCTAACCACTGAGCCACAGTGCCACTCCTTTAATGAAATAAAAAATTGTTTTTTTATTATTGTCTTGTACATAAGTACAGTGAAAAGTGTTGTTTTGTTTGCAGTACAGGAAGATCATACAATACATGCAGCTGTGGAGAAGGGACACAGAGAGTGAGATCAGCATCTGGTCGGCATGGACAGGTTAGACCGAAGGGTCTGTTTCCGTGCTGTACATCTCTATGACTCTATAAGATTAGATTAGATTACTTACAGTGTGGAAACAGGCCCTTCGGCCCAACAAGTCCACACCGCCCCGCCGAAGCGTAACCCACCCATACCCATACCCCTACATCTACATCTACCCCTTACCTAACACTACGGGCAATTTAGCATGGCCAATTCACCTGACCTGCACATCTTTTGGACTGTGGGAGGAAACCGGAGCACCCGGAGGAAACCCACGTAGACACGGGGAGAACGTGCAAACTCCACACAGTCAGTCGCCTGAGGCGGGAATTGAACCCGGGTCTCTGGCGCTGTGAGGCAGCAGTGCTAACCACTGTGCCACCGTGCCGCCCACTAAAGTCCATTCAGAAGTGTAATAACAGTGAAGAAGAAGCTATTATTGAATCTTTCTGTACATATACAAACTTTTATACCTTCTACCCTCAGAAAATTTGCCTGGGATTCTGAATTACTGTCAAAGAAGCCAGTAAGAACGTGTCCATTCGGTTTTCTCAGATGGTCAGACACCATTGTTGATGTAAGAGAGGGTACAGGTTCAGTAACAATTTCTTGCATTTCTACATGACAGGGTAACAGCAGTCACCAGAAAGGGAAGAAGCACAAGATGCTAAGTTTTTCTCAGCAGCAGTACTGTTGCCATCTCTGAGCGTGATGTCTCTGAAATCTCATATGATGCTTTAGCACAATATTCACGCACACTGTCCACCAGCTCAGAGACATTCACCTTGGTGGGTCTGCTATCTATAGTAGAGAAAGTGAGGACTGCAGATGCTGGAGATCCTGATGGAGGGCTTATGCCCGGAATGTTGATTCTCCTGCCCTTTGGATGGTGCCTGACCTGCGGTGGTCTTCCAGCATCACACTCTCGACTGATATCAGGGTCACAACTTTGGCAGGCAGAGCACTGACTCTCCCTCTCCTGAACTAATGTGCTCCATCCCATCCTAGTAAGACTGAGACCCTCTGTCTGCTTTGCTATTTTGTCCCTGACCTGTCACATCAAATCACTGCCACACTCCCTCCTCTTTGTCGCTCTGCTTGTACTTTAACTTGAAGCAACCGTAATTTAAAACTGAAATAAAAACAGAAACTCAGCAGGTCTGGCAACATTTGTGGAGAAAAAGCAGAGTTAATGTTTCGAGTCTTCCTTCTTCAGAACTGGTAGGAAGAGATAAAGTCTGTGGAATATGGACCAGGCATGAATGAGCAATCCTGTTTGTGGATTTTGGAAATGAGGTGGGAGAAGGCTCTATGGAGGTTGGCAGGCTATGATCTTGGAAGCTGTTGGGGGGATATCCCCAGATAAAATGAGATTAGTGATTATAGCCTGGTGTTCAATGGTGGGTAACAGTCCAGGGGAGATAGGAGGAGATGTCAGACAGCTGGCAGTTAGCCTGTACAATGTAGAGAGCAGTACATCAGACAATAGCACCCCACCCTTGTTGGCAGGCCTAATAACAAAGTCAGGGTCGGATCTGAGAGCATGAATTGCACTCAGTTCAGAGGGAGACAGGTTTGAATGGATGAGAGTTGGGGATTGGAGATGGGGATGGAGGTGGCAAGGAAATTAAAATCACCAATATCACATAAATGGTTCTCGATGAACAGTTTGAGTGCAGCTAAAAGGTCAGAGAGAGGGATACAGATGGAGGGAGGGTGTGGGTGGAGGGTGGAAAGTGAAGGGATCTGGGAGATGGAGAGAAGACTCTTGTACAAACAAACGAGCATGCAGGCAAAGGCAATGGAACAAAGCCATATCATGCCCAATATTTGAAGAGGTAGGGGCACAGAAGAATAAAACTAAGACTTCACTGACTTTAGAACATGCAGCATCAGAGGGCAGAAAGTCAGAAGGGATAGTAAATACTTGACAAGAGGTTGGATTAGGAGAAGGGATGGAGATAGAAGGAAGGAAAGGAGAGGAAGGTTCCAGAGGGACATGGATATCTCCGGGTTGCATTCCTCAGTGCAATCCTGAAAGGAAGAGAAAAAAAAAATTGGAGCATCGAACAAGCAGGAGGATGAAATGGAACTGCATGGGTAGGACAACACTGAGATAGCATAAGGTGGCACTGTTGGTCAGAGAGGTTGACAGTGTGCATATGGTGGTGCATAGCACTGAATATGGATCTCCAGATGCAGCAAGAACAGCTGTCTGAGGAACGGTATGTGTCACAGAGATACCTGTGATCATGGGTGGATTCAAACACCAAGGGTGGAGCATCAGTTAAAATCTACGTAGGCTAAACCTGAGCTGGAGATAGTCACTGAGGAATGAGATGTGGCTGTGGAAGCAAGTTTTGGCCAATACCTTGTTAAACACCAGCTTTGACAGCAAACGAAATGACAGTGAACCAGAAGATAGAGTAGAAATTCTGTCAGTGAGAAAAGCAAAACTTCTTCAAGGCAGACATATCCAGGAGAGGCATGGCAATGAGTTAGATGCTAAAATAAAACAAAATAAGAACTGCCAGTTCTGAAGAAGGATCACTGGACTCAAAACGTTAACTCTGCTTTCTTTCCACAGATGTTGCCAGACCTGCTGAATTTCACCAACAATTTCTATTTTTATTTCAAATCTTCAGCATTCGCAGTTCTTTGTTTTACAATGTTAAGCTGTATTGCTACAAAGCCAGAGCTGCAAGAACTTACCCTACTTTGAAGTCCATGAAGAATTGAAGGTCACTAGAAACATGGCTCTTATATGCATTTGGGTAGCTGAAGAGATGAATTTCCCAATTGGGTTGAACTTAATTGGGAGCGATCACTTAATTACGTTGTGTTTTTAATGAGCTGCAAATGCCAATAGATAGACTTCCTGACACTGCGAGGAGCGAGTGAGGACTCTAGATGCAGAAGAGTCCTGACCCCTCTAAGTGGGTAGATTGACCTGCCTTTTCAGATTGGGGAGCTAATGCAAAGGTTGATCCCACTGAAGTGAAGCTGAATTTTTAACTATCATCCAATTAAGTTCTTTTACCTTCTGGAGGATTCTGTTACCCCTTCCAATTAAAATATTTTAAGTGTTTCTGTGCATTTATGTCACAACTTTGCAGTTATGATAATGAAGATTTTTACAGAAAGAAATGCTTAAATAATATTTCTGTCTTAAAATCTGTAACTCTGGGGAGAAAGGCTCTCAGATAAATTGTAAAAACTGTCTTGTCAAGATGGAAATAGCAGCAATGATCTGTTAGTCTGTTTTAAAACATATTGAGCTTTGTTATCTGAGCATCAAATACGAAGGGAGACATTTAGAATTCAAATAACCCTTTGCCGGCACATTTGATCTTTCTAAAGGATTGGGAATTCAAAGTTCTGAGAGAACAAGAGAGAGTAAAGGACTTTGACTCAATTTATGCATTTACTTGAATAAGGTTTGAAACCAGGCTTATTTGAATTAAACAAAAAATAAAGATCTGCAGATGTTGGAAATCTGAAACAAAAACAGAAATTGCTGGAGAAAGTCAATGTTTCAGGACCAGTGACACTTCTTCAGAACTGGGTGTGGCTAGAAAAATGTGGTATATATGCTGGAGACAGGGGTCGCCATGTGGGGTGATGGGGTAAAGGAGTAAACAATAGGTGGCAATGGAGCCCCGAGAGAGAGGGAACATCAGTTGAGTAGTCGAAGGGTTGGATAATGGTGAGCCAGGGAGAAAGAACATCTGATATTGGGGCCATTAGTAATAGCTTGGCAGTGATGAAAGCCAATTGGCCTGTTCCTAATGAAGAAGCATCGACTCTCCTGTTCCTCGGATGCTGCCTGACTGGCTGTGCTTTTCCAGCACCACACTTTTTTGACTGTGATGAAAGCAACCCGTGGGATAACAGAGCCTGGATGTGGGGATGAATAAAGGACATGGAATGAAGTGTTCAGGTTCTAAAATCATTGAACATGGTATTGAGTCCTGAAGACTGCAGGGTTCCCAAGCAGAAGATGAGATGCTGTTCTTCCAGCATGTGCTGAGCATTGCTGGAGCACTGCAGCAAGCCTGAGACAGAGATGTTGTCCAGGGAACATGGTGGTACATTGAAGTGGCAGGCAACATGAAGCTCAGAATCATTTATCCAAACACATGTTAAATGTCTTCAGCAATTTCTGTTTTTATTTAATATTAATTTGAAAGTGTGACATTAAGGAGCCCTAGCAAAATTAGTATCAATGGGTATCAGAAGGGCAAACTTTCCACTGGCTGGAGCCCCAGAATGCCTCATCATCTGCCTTGGGACCCTTCAACCTCATGGCATCAACACTGAATTCACTAATTTTAAATCTCCCCTCCCCAAACCTCATCCCAGATCGAACCCTCCAACTTGGCACCACCCTCTTGAACTGTCCCACCTGTCCATCTTCCTTCTCAACTATCCACTCCACCCTCCCCTCTGACCTATTACCAACACCCCACCTGCATATACCTATCGCCTTCTCCCCATCCCCACCCCCAGCCTCATATTTATCTTTCAGCCACCACTCCCCACATTCCTGATGAAAGGCTTATGCCTGAAACTAGGAGAAAGTGAGGACTGCAGATGTTGGAGATCAGAGCTGAAAAATGTGCTGCTGAAAAAGTGCTGCAGGTCAGGCAGCATCCAAGGAGCAGGCGAATCAACGTTTCGGGCATCTGCTCCTTGGATGCTGCCTGACCTGCTGCGCTTTTCCTGCAACACATTTTTCAGCTTATGCCTGAAACGTCAACTCTCCTGCTCTTCAGATGTTGTCTGCCTTTCCAGCGCCACACCTTTGACATAGGATTATGGTCATGTTTGTTGGAGGTTCTCAGCTCCAGGACATTTCTGCAGGAGTTCCTCAGAGTGGTGTCCTCGGCTCAACCAACTTCAGCTGCTTCATCAATGACCTTCCCTCCATCATAATGTCAGAATTAGGGATGTTCACTGATGACTGCACCATTTTCAGCACCATTCACAACTCCTCAGATACTGAAGTAGTCTGTGTTCAAATGTAATAAGATCTGGACAATATCCAGGCCTGGGTTGACAAGTAGCAAGTCACATTCACACCACACAAATGCCAAAGAATGACCATCACCAATAAGACACAATCTAAGCACCACCCCTTGACAGTCAATGGTGTTACCATCATTGAATCCCGCACTATCAATATCCTGGGGGTTACCATTGACCAGAAACTCAACTGGACTCATCACATAAAGACAGTGGCTTCAAGAGCAGGTCAGTAACTAGGAATACTGCAGAAAGTAACTCACCTCCTGAATCCTCACAGCCTGTCCACCATCTACAAGTCACAAGTGTGATGGAATCTCCCCACTTGCCTGGATGGGTGCACCTTCAACAACACTCAAGAAGCTTGACACTATCCAGGACAAAGCAGCTCACCAGAAACTCAACTGGATTCACCACATAAACACAATGGCTCTAATACCAGGTCCGAGGCTGGGAATACTGCAGTGAGTAATACAGCTCCTGGCTCTCCAAAATTATCTACAAGGCGTAAGTCACTTGCCTAAATGATTGCAGCTGCAACGATACTCAAGAGGCTTGACAACATTCAGGACATAGCAACCTGCTTGACTGGCATTACATCCTCTATCAACACTCGACATGACAGCAGTGTGTACCATCTGCAAGATGCACTGCAGGAATTCATCAAAGATCCTCAGACAGCACCTTCTAATTCCATGACCACTTCTATCTAGAAGGTCAAGGGCAACAGACAGATGGGAACACCACCACTTTCAGGTTCCCTTCCAAGATACTCACCATCCTGACTTGGAAATATATCACTGTTCCTTCACTGTTGCTCGATCAAAGTCCTGGAATCCCCTCCCCAAAGGCATTGTGGGTCAACCCACAGCAGGTGGACTGCAGTGGTTCAAGAAGGCAGCTCACCACCACCTTCTCAAGGACAACTAGGGACAGACAATAAATGCTGGCCAGCCAGCATTGCCCACATCCCACAAGTGAATAAAAACAAGGCAGTCATTTGTCTTGGTTGGGAGACAGCTTACAAATGCATTTTGCGCAGAATCCCTCGGAAGAACTCTCGAAGACATTATCAAAGAGGGTTGTCGGCCAAAGAGAGCACAAGATGGAAGGCAATCACAATTAACTCCTACTGTGCTAAAGAGTCCAGGCAGTCTGCAAGTGCCATAACCACAGCACCTCGTGGAACAAGAAACCCTCTCTCTTCTTCAATTTCTACTGATTTGCTGAGTCTACCTTACAAATAAACTTTAATTATTCAAGTACAGAAGTGATTTCAATTTCTGAATCGATTTTCAGGCTACTCTTTCACTTTGGAAATAGAAACTTCAGATCTTAGAGACAGATCTTACTTTCATCCTTTTTATCATGACCTACTTTTAATCCTTTGTAAAAATATATTCGTTTAAGGATATAGGTATCACTGGTTGGGCCCAGAATTTACTGCTTGTCAATAACTGCCCAGAGGACAGTTAAGAGTCAACCATGTTTTTGGGGTTCTGGAATCACATGCAAAGCCAGACCAGGTAAGGATGAGAGATTTCTTTCTGTAAATGTTACTAGTAAACCTGATGGGATTTTAAAACAATTGACAGTGGCCACATGATCACCATTACATTATTTTATTTATTTCCGATTTGTACTGAATGCAGTTTTTGACATCTACCATGATCTGGTTCATATTCATATTCCCTGAACATTAGCCGAGGGTTCTGCATCACTAGTCTGGTGATGTTACCACTTATGCATATTTTTTTTGTAATAATCTTATCACTAACTTGAATGACCACTGCAGTAGTTTCCAACAGACTAATCTTTATTTTGTTTAAGATTAAAGTTTTGCTGCTCATTATTTTTTAAGGTGAAACACTCAAAAACTAAAAGGGGCCATATGTAGAATCCCTACAATGTGGAAAGAGGCCATTCAGCCCATTGATCTGCACTGACCCTCTGAAGAGCATCCAGGGAGACCAGCCTTCCCCACCCTATTGCTGTAACTCCACATTTCTCACAGCTAACCCCACCTAGTCTGTGCATCCCTGGACACTATGAGTAATTTAGTATGGCCAATCCACCTAAGCTGCACATCTGGAATCTAACTTAGGTCCCCGATGCTGTGAGATAGCAATGCTGGCCAATGTACTATTGTGCCACAATTACGTATGAGCTTATACTAATTCTTTGTTCACAGACAGTTCACTAAAGAGATGCCTGACGTGGGTCATGATAAATGGAATCACGTGTTCAGATTGTGTCCAATGGAAAAGGAGCCCAAGCCAGCTGTGATTGAGTCCATCATGAAAAGAGCCATTTTGCTTTAGTTGTAAATGAGGCAGATTGCAAAAGCCATTTGTACAGATAACATGTGAGAATTGGCTTGAAGGAGTCACTGCTTCTCAACAGGGAGATGGGAAGGTATGCATGACTGCTGCAGTAAACCAACCTATCAAGGTTAACATTTCCTATGTGTCTATGGGCCACATCCTGATCTGCTCAAACAAAGGATCATGCACTCATTCCATGGAGCTGTTCTGCTCAGTCCATCTTTATCTTAGTTAAGACTAAAGCTTTGTTGATGGTTATTTTTTAACTTGGAACCGTCAAAAACCGAAATTCTTATGAAGTCTTAGCTTAAAAGATCACTCTGAGGAAATGCCTGGTGAAGGAGTGGCATGTATGCATTGCAATTTATATCTTTTTGAATATGAATATCATGAAAGTATAAAAGAAGCTGTTGGTCAGTAGAAGCAGAATTGAACAGGAAATATTTATTCACTTATGCCACAAAAGACTCACAATTTCTTTTAAACTGAAATGCTCAGCAGTTTGTACAAAGCACAATATATGATCATTCATTTAGCGTATGATGAGATTAAAAACTCTTACCTTGGAAAATAACTACCCCATGTTTCTGTAAAAGGATCCAAGTATGTTTTAAATAGTCATTTTTTATTTAAAAAAGAGTAAGATTCCTGATAAAGTTTTTTTTAGCACTAAAGACAAGTTAGAATGAAATGTTTGTAATGCAAGCATGTTGCTGGACTTGGAGGATTTGAGCTATAGGGAGAGGCTGAATCGGCTGGGGCTGTTTTCCCTTGAGCATTAGAGACTGAGGGGTGACCTTAGAGGTTTGTAAGATTATGGGGGCATGAATAGGATAAATAGACAAGGTCTTTTCCATGGGGTGGAGATGTCCAGAAGCAGAGGTCAACATTTAGGGTGAGAGGGAGAGATATAAAATGAACCTAAGGGGCAACTTTTTCACATAGAGGGTGGTGCGTTGGAATGAGTTGCCAGTGGAAGTGGTGGAGGCTGGTCCAATTGCAGCATTTAAAAGGCATCTAGATGGGTATATGAATAGGTAGGATTTAGAGGGATATGGGCCAAGTGCTGGCAAATAGGACTAGATTAGGTTAAGATATCTGGTTGACATGGACAATTTGGACTGAAGGGTCTGTTTCCATGCTGTACATCCCTATGACTCTATGATACAATAAAAGATTATATGGTGCTACTCATGGGTAACGTCATTTGATCCATTAACTAGAAAGAAGCAATTCTATTTTTCAAAATAAAACATTCTGATAGCAGTCTATTATGAATAACATATTTAAATTGCATTTAATTATGGGTTTTAATATAGTACTATTGAATTTAACACTCCTCCATGTGTAATAGAGCCAAGTGCTTTCTGACCCACAATGAATTCCCAGCACTTTCTTCATTGTGTTATACAAAAGAACACCTAAAATAAATTGCAGGCTGAAAATAGCATCACCCTTTGGCTCTGGGTTCACTGTTTCCTGCAGCACAATATATTTTTGTTCATTCTCTAGTGAACTGAGAATGTTTTACTGTCTCAAGACATTATGGAATAATTTAGTGATACCTTTTGTTTGGTTATGGTGAAGCAGTAAAAAGAAAAGCTGAATATCAGCACTGACATGACCTATTTTCCTTTTACAGTTCTTGGCAATCTAAAAGATGAATTCAATAAAATATGCTCTGTGCTGTCTCCAGGCAAGTGGCAGACAGAGTGCAAGAAAGTAAAAGTAAAGCAGGACATCAAAAGAGAAGCAACGGTATAGAAAAAAATAATAAAATCAAAATGACAAATTGATATTATCTGATCTCTATTGATAATTGCCATACAATCAAACCAAGAGCAGCAACTTGAATCGAATAAAATCTTCAGTGGGCTAAATATAGAAAGGTTGAAGAGGTATGTCTTAAGAAGATTTTTAAAGCATGGAGGTGTGAAACCTAGGAAGGAAATTGCAGCTGGGCGAAGGCAGCTAAAGCCTCAGCTGTTAATTCAACAAAGATGGTCCGAACAGATTGGGAGAGTTAGAGAACCAAAACATGTGGGAGATAATGTGGATAGAGAAGGTGGTAGAACAAATGGGCTATTTGGTATTTCCACACCCCCTACGACCCACCCTCCCATTCTGGCACCTTCCCCTGCCACCGCAGGAACTGTAAAACCTGTGCCCACACCTCCTCCCTCACCTCTATCCAAGGCCCTAAAGGAGCCTTCCACATCCATCAAAGTTTCACCTGCACATCCACTAATATCATTTATTGTATCCGTTGCTCCCGATGTGGTCTCCTCTACATTGGGGAGACTGGGCGCCTCCTAGCAGAGCGCTTTAGGGAACATCTCCGAGACACCCGCACCAATCAACCAAACCGCCCCGTGGCCCAACATTTCAACTCCCCCTCCCACTCTGCCGAGGACATGGAGGTCCTGGGCCTCCTTCACCGCCACTCCCTCACCACCAGACGCCTGGAGGAAGAACGCCTCATCTTCCGCCTTGGAACACTTCAACCCCAGGGCATCAATGTGGACTTCAACAGCTTCCTCATTTCCCCTTCCCCCACCTCATCCTAGTTTCAAACTTCCAGCTCAGTAACTGTCCCCATAACTTGTCTGGACTTGTCCGACCTGCCTATCTTCTTTTCCACCTATCCACTCCACCCTCTCCTCCCTGACCTATCACCTTCATCTCCTCCCCCACTCACTCATTGTACTCTATGCTGCTTTCTCCCCACCCCCACCCTCCTCTAGCTTATTTCTCCACACTCCAGGCTCACTGCCTTTATTCCTGATGAAGGGCTTTTGCCCGAAACATCGATTTCGCTGCTCGTTGGATGCTGCCTGAACTGCTGTGCTCTTCCAGCACCACTAATCCAGTATTTGGTTTTCAGCATCTGCAGTCATTGTTTTTACCTATTTGGTATTTTCCCAGGTGATCACTGCTGGCGACTTGTGGTATTTGCACCTCTACCAGGATGTGGTATTTGTTCCAGGTAGTTGCTGCCACCAATTCTCTTAGCTTAATCTTGGGTCTGTCTATTGATTAGTGATAGAGGATGCACCTCTACAGAATACCTGCAATACAATCCTTGTTCTCGAATAACAAGAATAATTTTTGTATGATAACAATAAGTAAAGTATACTTGGTCAGGGATAATTAATAGGACTGTATGGACCGATGCAGATACATCAACACCTGAAATGTAAATATTCATCCGTGTAAATGTAACTGGAAGATTCTGCAGGAGTTTCTCCAATCTGAGGCCAGTTATCTTGCATGATTGCCAATGTAGAAGAGAGGCAGTCTGTTTCTGGAGGAGTAATGGGTTGTGCAATACAAGTGGTTACACGCTGCTTGAGGCCTGGAGCCACAGTAGTGAGTCAGTTGTATGTGAAAGCTTTCAGGGAATCTCTGGGTTTGAGCAGTGGAGGAAACAATGGCAAACCTCTGCAGGGCATGAAGAGAATGAAATTTTGGTTGCTGAGCAGGACAGACTGGTTAGTGGGTGGATGCAGGGGAGTGACACTGTGGGGTTGGGGGTAGGGTTGGTGGGGATGGGGTTGTCAAGAGGGCAGGAGGAAAATGAAATAGGTGGACTGATGGGGTAGAAATCAAGTTGGCCATTAGGAGGGGTGTATGAGAGGTGAACGAGTCAGTGATTAGTGAGTCGGTGGGTGGGCGAATGAGTGTGTGAGTGACTGAGGGATGGGTGATGGGTAATTTAATCAGTGAGTGAGTGACTCTAGAGGTGAGTGAGTGTTTGAGTGAATGAGTGAGTGAGTGACGGGTGCTCAGTGAGTGAATGAGTGAGTGAGTAACAGAGGGCTAGCTGAGTTTCTCTTTATTCATTCACAGGATGTGAATGCCACTGTCCAATATTTATTGCCCACTCCTAATTTCCCAGAGGGTAGTTAAGAGTCAATGATATTGCTGTGAGTCTGGAGTCACATGTAGACCAGACCAGATAAGGATGGCAGATTTCAGATGGCAGATGACAGGGGCCTGAGTGAGTGAATGAATGAGTGAGTGAGTGAATGATGCTGGGGTGTGTGAATGCATGAGCGAGTGTTGGGGTGGGTGGGTGAGTAAATCCGTGAGTGAGTGGCAGGGCAGTGGGTGAGTGAATGCGTGACTGGGGATCTGGGTCACGGGGGACTGAGTGACTGGGGATCTGGTGATGGGGTGGGAGTGGGAGGTGAAGTGAGTAAGTGACAGAGCTGGTGGGTGAGCTACGGAAGGGGCAGTGGTTTGAGCCGGTGGTGGATTCGAGCAGAACTGAATGAGCTGGGTGCACCCCCATCCTCCTGCTCCCCCGACCCACAAAAACCAAGCCACCCATGAACAAAAACAGCAAATACTGGAGAAACTCAGCAGAACTGGTATCATCTGTGGAGAGCAAAACAGAGTTAATGTTTTAAATCCAACGACCCTTCGTCAGAAAGAAGTGCAAAAAAAACCTGCTTTAATTTCACACTTCATCTGTTTTTTGAACTGGGGACATGCTCACACTGGCTGTGGCATGATGTGCCAGTGATGTCAGCTGTGCTGATGATACCCTGGTGGGCCAAGCCTCCTTCAGGGGATACAAGGCAGTGATGGGAACCAGAGGAAATGGGACTTGTCCAGAGACAGAGGTGCCAAGAGTAGTTGTAATTAAACTTATGTCACAGTGGCATTCCCAACATCACATTAGAAATTCCATCGTTCATATGAACATATGATGTAGAGGCAAATTTAGCCCATTCAGTGGGCGGCACGGTGGCACAGTGGTTAGCACTGCTGCCTCACAGCGCCTGAGACCCGGGTTCTATTCCCGCCTCAGGTGACTGACTGTGTGGAGTTTGCACGTTCTCCCCGTGTCTGCGTGGGTTTCCTCCGGGTGCTCCGGTTTCCTCCCACAGTCCAAAGATGTGCAGGCCAGGTGAATTGGCCATGCTAAATTGCCTATAGTGTTAGGTAAGGGGTAAATGTAGATGTAGGGGTATGGGTGGGTTACGCTTCGGCGGGGCGGTGTGGACTTGTTGGGCCGAAGGGCCTGTTTCCACACTGTAAGTAATCTAATCTAATCTAATGAGCTCTTTGAGCCTGGTCCACCATTCAATAAAGATTATGGCTTCATCTCCACATTCCTGTCTGACAGCCTTAACTCTGTAGAAAAAAATTTCAATCAATTCAATAATCCTGACTCCACGACTTCATAGAGAAGACAATTCCACAGACTAACAACTCTCTTGAAAGAACAACCCAAAATCCAAATCTTCCCTAGTTTTCTTCTTGTGACAGGAGGAAGCATTATTCTGGTATCTACCCAATGCAGTCTCCCCCACAATATTCCATATTTCAGTAAGATAATTTCTCAATTTCCTAAGCTCCAGTGGATAGTAGCTCAACCTGTCCAATTGTTTTTCATCCTAGGAATGCGCCGAGTGAGCATGCTTTGAACTGCTTCAAATGCAATTATATCTTTTGTCAAATGAATAGACCAAAGCTGCCTAAGGTACTCCAGATGTGTTCTCACTATACGCCTTGTACAGCTGCAGTAAAATTCCCATAATTTTATATGCCATTCTCCTTGCAATAAGTGCCCACATTCCATTTGCCTTCCTAATCATTTGCAGTAGCTGACATTTTGGTGATTCATGTACTAGGATGCCCAAATCCTTTTGTACCACTGAGTTCAGAAATCTCTGTCTATTTAAATAGTTTACCACTTTTCTATTTTACCTTCCAAACCCAGAGCTCATGGTGCATGTCTGGAGCTTGTGACATCAAATGAGAATATGGCTTTGCCAGCAATGCAGTATGCTGCTAGGCCTCAGGCCTGACTTCGTTGCTGGATATACACTGCAATCCGAAGAGCAAGTTCCTGCTACAGTCTTGAGTTAAGGCTGGGCTATACAACTTCACACCATTAACAATGAATCTTTCTGCATTACTACTGACCAGAAATTCCATCCAGTAACATTATAATTTATATTATGATATCTGAAAATCTCAGATTTTTAAAAATGTTTTCATGCAATTCTTGCCAATGCCAACATTTATTGCCTATCCTGAATTGTCCTTGGGAAAGTGGTGATGAAATGTTGCCCTAAACATCTGCAGTCCATGACGGCAGTGAAAAATATGGAGATATAGTTTCAAGCCAGATGCTTTGTGGCTTGGACAGGAACTTGTAAGTGGCAGTGTCACCATGAGGCGGCTGCTCTCATTTTGCTCAGTGGTTTGAAGCTTGGCTTTAGAATGTGCTTTGCACAATGTACAAAAGGGAACTAATCAAAGAACAAAGTGTGTAAACACTTTATTCCCCTACTTTATCTTGTGCATACTTTGATTACCTAAAAATAAATGAACAGAGTATGGAATAATATTGGCCACATAACAGGAGCACTATGGTTGTAAAAATAACAAAACAAGTTGTCTGGTGTGACAACACAATGATTATAATGCAGATTGCTCTGCATTGATGGACGTTAATTGATTTAACAGAAAGGTATCTGATAGATGGGAAATAATGTGAAATAACAACAAAATGTTATTTTTGTTGAACTCAGTACAATGAGGCCATAACCTGAATTTTGACTTGAATAACTTGCTCTTGATCAGATTATTTGCCCCTCTCAAAAAACCAAAGATACATTTGAGAAAGATTCTTCAAAACCAATTACCAAAGCTTCTAAAGAAATGCAAAAAGCAAATCTATTTAATAAATTGTGCTATATTCTTTTAAAGAGTGAAATACAATATATGATTTTATATATTTATATCAACATAAATCAGCATCATTTTTGTTGAGCCAGATGTACTCGGCTGAAATTGTAAGTAGCTGATTTCCAAATAATTCACAGAGGCCCTTCAGCTGCAAAACATTTTTTTAATTCATAAAAAGATTTATGTTCCTGTGCTTATATTTCCATTGTTATCTAAAATTGTCCACCCTTCCTGTTTTGGCTGCCAGCACAGGCGGTATGGAATCTGGTCCTCCCCTGTTACTCATAAGGCTGCTCTACATTCAGCTTTTTAAGGCACGGCTAATCCTGTTCAACTTTCCTATTTTCTTTGATGAAATCTCATACTTTTGCAATGTGCTCCATCTGGAGCCAAAGAAAGAGGAATTGAATTATAAATGTGTTTTCTCGTGAACAGGCCATCCAGAGGACTTTTAACAAAAATTGCCAGGCAGTTATGAAGTTTCTAAGATTGTTATGCTTTGGAAATGTCTTTATTGTAAAGTAAAACGGAGGGGATTGTGTAAACTGTTTTGAAGGCTGCTTGAGAACCAGCTTGGGCCTTAAAGATCAAAGGGAAGCCCAGACTATATTACTGAGACAATGGTGCAAGGTACTAATGGTTAGAGACAATGGCAGCAGTTTCTGTATTCACAATAGATTGACTCTAGACATCCCAATGTCCCAGAAAGATGTTGGAAGTATTAGGCTCTAAACAGTTGTGCTGTAAACAGTCCATTTACTTCTAAGATGAAAGATAGCTGTGGTTAAGAATAAGGGAATTATGATTTCTACATAGCAATTTTTTCCTTATTACCATGTGGAAGGAAGCCATCCTTCTTGATGATGTGGAGGAGCTAGTGTTTTACTGGGGTGGACTTCACCAGTTTCCTCATTTCCCCTCCCCCTACCTTACCCCAGTTCCAACATTCCAACCTTCCACTGTCCTCATGACCTGTCCGACCTGCCAATCTCCCTTCCCACCTATCCACTCCACCCTTCCCTCTGACCTATTATCTCCATCCCCACCCCCATTCACCTATTGTACTCTTTGCTACCTTCTCCCCAGTACCCCCACCCCCACATTTATCTCTCCACCCTGGAGGCTTCCAGTCTCTATTCCTGATGAAGGGCTTTTGCCCAAAACGTTGATTTTCCTGCTCCTCGGATGCTGCCTGACCTGATGTGCTTTTCCAGCACCACTCTGACCTAAACTCTGGTTTCCAGCATCTGCAGTCCTCACTTTTGCAAAGTTAAAAATCACACAACACCAGGTTATAGTCCAACAGGTTTATTTGGAAGCATTAGCTTTCAGGGCACTGCTCTTTCATCAGACCATTTAAACTGACCATTGTTTGCAGCAAACTGCCCAACCTTCAAGACAACTTTGACCACAACACCGTACAACCCCATCATGGCAACCACTGCAAGACATGTCAGAGTGTCAACATGGATACCACCATCACACATTGGGACACCACCCACCATGTGTGCGGTAGGTACTCATGTGACTCGGCCAACGTTGTCTATCTCATACGCTGCAGGCAAGAATGCCCCGAGGCATGGCACATTGGCGAGACCGTGCAAATGCTACGACAACGATGAATGGACACCGCACATCAATCGCCAGACAGGGGTATTCACTCCCAGTCGGGGAACACTTCAGCGGTCAGGGAGATTCGGCCTCGGATCTTTGGGTGACCATCCTCCAAGGTGGACTTCGAGGTACGCAAGAATGCAGGGTGCCCAAACAGAGGCAGATAGTCAAGTTCGGTGCCCATGATTAAATTAGATTAGATTAGATTCCCTACAGTTTGTAAACAGTCCCTTCAGCCCAACACGACCACACTGACCCTCCGAAGAGTAACCCACCCAAACCCATTCCCCTACATTTACCCCTGACTAATGCACATAACACTATGGGCAATTTATCATGGCCAATTCACATGACCTGCACATCTTTGCTGCACATGAG
Source organism: Chiloscyllium punctatum (assembly GCF_047496795.1). Taxonomy (NCBI): domain Eukaryota; kingdom Metazoa; phylum Chordata; class Chondrichthyes; order Orectolobiformes; family Hemiscylliidae; genus Chiloscyllium; species Chiloscyllium punctatum. Next base: position 66,343,887 of record NC_092746.1, read on the forward strand.
GATGGCCTCAACCAGGACTTTGGGTTCATGTCACACTTCAGGTGACCCCACTCTACACTATACACTCTCACACACACACACACACACTCTTACATACCCACACACTCACACAGACCTTCTCTCATACAAACGTGCTCCCTCATGCACACACACATACACCCCCCTCACTCACACCCACACATGCACCCTCTCACAAGCTTATATTCCATCACACTCATACACACACTTTACCAAGCATGCACACACGCAAACACACACTCTCTCATGTGCACTCACACTCACATGCACACACTCATACTCTCTCTCTCTCTCTCATGCACACACTCACATATAAATCTATGGGGTGAATTGGCATTTGCAGAATTAAATTTGCAGATACATTCTATTTTGCTCAAAAATGCACAACCTGTAGGTGGTGAATGCAGGCAGTCAATCCATGTAATATTTTATAAATTCCACTTTGGAACTAGAACCAGTCTGACTCAACATTGGGACACAGACAGACCTAACCTCACACATTTAATGCATTGTCTGAGCTGAGATGTCACCATTTTTTATGATCTGGAGATACCGGTGTTGGACTGAGGTGATTGGATAAACACCTGACAAAGGAGCGTCGCTCCGAAAGCTAGTGTGCTTCCATTTAAACCTGATGGACTATAACCTGGTGTTGTGTGATTTTTAACCTTTTTTTATAACACCTTTAGTTAGCTTGAGAATATGATTTATAAGAAGTTTTGGGATTTACATATTAATGAACTGAAACTGCAACCCATTCTAAAAGACAAAAGACTTAATAGTGATCTAGGTTTGTTCAATATATCATTTCAGTTGCATGCCCCTGTAATCTTGTGCTATAAATTGTTTATCTTATGATCCTGCTCCACTAGCTACCTGACGAAGGAGTAGTGCTCTGAAAGCTAGTGCTTCTAAATAAAGCTGTTGGACTATAACCTGGTGTTGTGTGATTTTTAACTTTATCCTTCTTGATGGCAGTGGTTGTGGGTTTGGAAGATACCAAAAGTACTTAATTGATTAAAATTATTTATGTCTGGAATCATGAAAGATGCTACTTACATTAGAAAATTATTTGGTTTGAGTTTAAAAGAAAATTTTGAACAGATACAACCTGCAATAATTCCATTTAACACAATCTGATGTTCACACATCAGATTAAAAGCTTTTCTAGAATATCACTGAAGATAAGAAGCTAGGAGAGTCACTTAACCTGGGCTATCGGAGGAATCTTCAGGGAAAAAACAACACTCAACTTTGAAAGATTAAAAACAGGAATAATATCGCAGGAGGTAGTAATCATTCTGGATTGATTCTAGGAAAATTGAGAGTCTATGTAAAGGAAACATATTTTTAATCTCTTGTGGGACATGAGCATCACTGGCTGGCCAGAATTTATTGACATCCCTAGTTGCCCTTGAGACGGTGGTGGTGAGCTGCTTTCTTGAACTACTACTGACCACCTGCTGTGGGTTGACCCACAATGCCTTTGGAAATGAAGATTTTTAACCGGCGATATTGAAGAAACAGTGATATATTTCTAATTTAGACTGGTCAGTGGTTTGGAGGGGAACTTGCAGGTGATGGTATTCCTATGTATTTGCTTCTTAATGCCAGCGGTCGTGGGTTTGGAATATATCAAAAGTACTTAATTGGTTAAAATTATTTATGTCTGAAATCATGAAAGGTGCTATTTACATTAGAAAATTATTTGGTTTGAGTTTAAAAGAAAGTTATGAACAGTTACACAACCTGCAGTAATGACCTTTAACATAGGCCAGACAGATGCTTTGGGAGGAACTTTATAGAGCTGGGTTGTTGGGGTTATGGGTATGTTCGCCGAGCTGGGAAGTTGATTTGCAGACATTTCGTCCCCTGTCAAGGTGACATCTTCTGTGCTTTGGAGCTTCCTGTAAAGCGCTTTTATACTGTGTCTTCTAGAATTTATTTGGTTCTGTTCCTGCTGTTTCCGGTTGCTAGTTCCAGCTGTTTGTTGTAGTGACTGGTATATTGGGTCCAGGTCAATATGCTTGTTGATAGAGTCCGTGGATGAGTGCCATACTTCTATGAATTCTCTGGCTGTCCACTGTTTAGCTTGTCCTATAATTGTTGTGTTGTCCCAATCATCTCTGTGTGTGGCTACAAGGGAAAGCTGGTTTCGTGGTGAGTTGGTGTTCATGGATGCAGATTGTTAGTTGTCTGCCCATTTGCTCCATATAGTACTGTGTGCAGTTATTGCATGGAATCTTGTAAATTACGTTTGTCTCGCACATGGTGGGTATAGGGTCTTTGGTCCTGTTGAGTTGGAGCGTGGTTGTCAGTTGATGAGCTGTCATGAATTGCAGTGGTCAGGGAAGTTTGACGGTCAGTTCAGAGATGTTTTGATGTAAAGTAGCGTGACTAGTGACTTAGGTCGTGGCATGTCCTCGCCACGTTGTCTGTTTGCTAGGCATTTGCGGATGAAGTTGCGAGGATATCTGTTCTTGGTGAATACTCTGTCGAGGTATTCTGCACTACATTGTAGTCATTCTGAACATGGTCCTAATGCAGCTTCTCTTGTGTGTTGAGGTGGCTGCTGCCATAGTTCAGGACCTGGTCGTGTGTGTGAGTTTCCTGTACACCTTTGTGGTGCAGTCACCATTCTGTATTACTTCTACTATCATATCTAGGAATGGGAGTTGATTGTTGGTTTCCTTCTCTCTCGTAAATCTGATCCCTGTGAGCATGTTGTTGATAATCTGGTGCGCGTTCTTGATTTCTATTCTCTTAATGATAACAAAAGTGCCATCCATGTATCTGATCCAGGGTTTGGCTTGAATTTGTGGTCGGGCTGTTTGTTCCAATCTTTGCATCTCTGATTCTGCTTTGACCCCAGAGATGGGTGAGCCCATAGCTGTTCATATATGTGAAGTGTGTTGTCAAGCACAGTTCTCTGGGTTTGAGTATCTAGTCCTTGTTGATGGGTTCCCTGTCGTGTTGTCTGTTCTGCCTGTCCAGGAGGTTGGCTATTGTCTCTCTGGCTCGAGTTTTGTTAATTGAAGTGAACAGTGCTGTTATGTTCTATGACCATTGCTTCATCCTTGTCTATGTTTATGTTCTTGATGTTGTCTAGGAATTCCTGTGATGATTGTACGGAGTGTTCAGATCCACTAATAAGATGTTTTAGTTTTTGTTGGAGTTCTTTTATCAGTTTATGTGATGGTATTCCTGGCCACAAGGGGTCTGAGTGCTATGTCTGCTTTGTATACTTTGGGTAATCCATAAAATCTTGGAGTGTTGTTGCTTTCTGGTTTCATCCTTTGTAGGTCAATCCTGGTTATTAGTCTGTTTTTAGAAGGTTCTGTAGCTATGGCATGGGGTCAAACTCCCTCTATAGGTAGGTATCGGTACATGCAAGTAGTTTTTCTGCTTTCTGAATACTGTATACAGAGGAACCTTGATTATCCGGCATTCGATGAACCAAATTTCGGACGATCCGAACATGATCGCAAGTCCCGATGCATGGCTAACTATGTTATCTGGCATCAATTATCCAGCATTCGATTTACCAAACAAAATATTCCCTGTCCATGTCCTTCAGATAATCAAGGTTCCTCTCTGTTTGGTTTTGTTCATGATAACAGTCATTCTGCCCTTGTTCGCTGGTACTAATAATTATGTTCTTGTGATTTTTGAGTGTTTTTAGGACTTCGCTCTCATCGATGTTGAGGTTGTTTGTCTTTTCTTTATTAGTAAGGGGACAATAGTTTGTCTGACTGTTTGCTGTGTCTCTTCGGTTAGTCAGTTAATTCTGAGCGTAAATTCTAGTGCAGCTAGGAAGTCTGTTGTTTTTACATCTTTGTTGTTGTAGCTGAGTCCCTTGGCTAGTACAGCTTTTTCTATGTCTGTAAGTTGTCTGTTGGAGAGGTTTCTAACCCAGGTGTCTGTCGTGTTGTCCTCTCTGCTGTTGGTTAGCTTGGTCATTTTATCTTGTAGTGCCATTCTGTGTGGCATAGCCTCCTGTGCTGCTACTCAGGGAAGAGGAGACCTCTCCTTTGCATTACCTTCTCGTCCAGGCCCTCTAACAGTTCCCTGTTGGAGAATCATGAGGTAATCTTCCCCTTCTCCAACATCTTTCTGAAATGTCCTTGACTGAAAAGTTTCATAGTGCCAGTGCTTGTCCGAGTGTACAGCAGCTTCTTAAAGAAGGCTAAATGGCTATTGGTCTTTTAGCCTGAGGCCCTCTGAGTGGTGAGTGGTTCTGTAATAGCATGCGGTAATATGGTGGTAGATTTGTACATGAGGCACACCATTAGAAAAGGGCAGATGGTTAATGAGATGCATTTATTAATATACAATGCAAACTCTCACTCAGCTTCATTTCAGAGATACCTCAACACAACTCGTAGTTAACCATTGCATGTTTTTATAACATTTCTTTTTTGATTTCAAGTTTGTCAATCTGTAGTTGACAACCCAAAGGTTGGATAATTTCTGTATCCATATCCTGTGTTGTGTCAGCTTCAGTGACGAAATGCAGTTTTCAAGTCCAAAGGCCTTATTTGGACTGGGAGCAAGCTGGGAAGCTGACAGCTGTGTGGTGACAGGAACTGGAGGGTAATTTCCAAAGGCAACCAGCAGCAACCCACAACTGGACTTACATTTTATTTTATTCATTCAGAGAATATGTGTGTCACTGGCTGGGACAGCATTTATTGTCCATCTCTGGTTGCCTTTGAGAAGGTGATGGTGAGCTGCTTTCTTGAATCGCTGCAGTTGATTTGGTGTAGATACAGTGCTATGAGGGAGGAGGAATGGAGCAGATGGAACATCACAAGGCCAGAAATCTCTGAGGTCAAGCAAGTGCCCAAATGCTTCACTTGTCAGGTATCTATTCTGCTCTGCTTCAGCAATGGCAACTTGGTGCCACTGCGTGAATACAGTTCAATTTCACTTTCTGTCAAGGTTGTACATTAGCAGCTATAATTTATAATGGTTTCCCTGCTGTTCTCCCAATAACAAATGCTCATATGATCCATATTGTTCATTTGTCCTTTTCTTATCTTTGAATGTGTGATGCTGTCCTCCTCTAACTGGTTGACAAGCTCTGGAACAGTTTACCAGTTAGTTAATTGGAGATGAGCATATTGCTGGAAGGCTGGTACACAATCTGGGAGCACTACTTTCAAACAATGGCCATGTCTGACCTTGCCATCAAGGGCAATAGCAAATCAAGCCTTTGGTGTTGACAGTTCTCCCTGGCATCCCACACCTCTGTACCCACCTCCTTTCCCCTCCCATTTCCTCTTATTTTCTGGACCTACCCAAGGAATTATATCCTTGCAGTTCCATCCACGTGCACATTCTTTTGTTTCTTTGAATCATTGCACAGTCTCGCTTGTCCACTCATCCATCACAATGGAAGATGACAGCCTCACTGTCGCTATTTTGTATTATGGCACAGTGTTGTCACACTCTAGGTTATTCAACCTGTTAACTGGCCTTTTCCTCATTTGAGAATTTATACTTCTCCTGCCTAGCACTCCACAATTTTCTCCACTCTGTCCTAACCTCACTAAAACATTTGCTTATTTATTTGCTTTTGGCCCTGGTGAAGAATTTACAGCTGTTGATGGATCTATCCCTTACTGTCACAGTGTCTGTTTTTCATGTGTGTTAATATAATTGAGAACCATCCTGCTGTTATGTTGAAGAACACACCAGGGGGCAGCAACAGACAGGTGCAATCATTCCTTTCCACTTCATTCTGAGCATTAAAAGGCAAACACATTGTACCATGTTTTTTCCATATGTTTTGCCTCCTTTTTTTTCTTCCTTTCCCAAAAGTATTGACTCATGCTCATACTTATTTCAATAATCCTGTAATGCACTGCCAGCAAGGATGAGTACCGTTTCAAATGGAACTTTCAAAAGAGAATTGGATATTTATTTGTGAAGGTAAACTTTGTGAAGTTTGAGGAAAAGACCAGGGGAATATGGCAGTAATTGGACAGCTCTTCCAAAGAGCTAGGACATGCACAATGGTCTGAGTGTGTGTATATCTGAGCAACTCATTTCCAGGGTTCTGTAATTCTGTCCTTACTCTGGGCCCTGCAGACGTGAATATGCACGTGTCAACTAAGTTATTGAATATTATAGCAGTATTATGATTAAATGTGATCCTATTTTATAGTTTTCAGCAGGAGTTATTGCTAAGCAATCAGAAGTAGTATCCTTCACTCTTTTTCCACTGTCTATCCAAGAAGCTTTGAAGTTAATTGTATCACCGTCAATGTTGGCCCAGTTGAGATCTATTCATAGGGACCAAAGCTTAGCTGTTTCTGTTCTGTGCTATTAGGGTGTCCATCAGGAATAATGAAGGGCTTTTGCCCGAAATGTTGATTTTCCTGCTCCTTGGATACTGCCAGACCTTCTGTGCTTTTCCAGCACCACTCTAATTTAATCTCTAATCTCCAGCATCTGCAGTACCCACTTTCGACTGGGGGAGTTTCAGCCATGGGGCGGTGGGGTTGTTTCGTGCGTGCGTCCTGGAGATGTTCCCTGAAGCATTCCGCAAGTAGGTGACTTGGGAGGACAGCCCTGACTGCTGAGTGACCAGGTCTCTGACTGATCTCTGTACCACTCCACACTGTCTTCCCAGAAGTAGTTACCTTGCACCTGCAGGATTGTCTGTGGCTCACTCCCAGACTATAGTTATATGGAACTGCTTTCCCTCACCACCCCAAATGGCCGACTGTCCGACCTCCTGGGCTAAGAACAGATGTTGCCTTTGACTGACTGTAGTGCGACTTCCTGGATGACTGAGGACAATTCCTCTTAGGCTTAGAGACATGACCGTTTGTTTGAAGCACATTCATTTGTTTCTCTACCTAAGCTGTGTAGATTTAGACTACTTATAGTATGGAAACAGGCCCTTCGGCCCAACAAGTTCACACCGACCCTCCAAAGAGAAACCCACCCAGACCCAGTCCCCCACACCTAACACTACGGGCAATTTAGCATGGCTAATTCACTTAACCTGCACATCTTTGGACTGTGGGAGGAAACCGGAGCACCCGGAGGAAATCTACGCAGACACGGGGAGAATGTGCAAACTCCACACAGACAGTTGCCTGAGGCGGGTATTGAACCCAGGTCTCTGGCTCTGTGAGGCAGCAGTGCTAACCACTGTGCCACCGTGCCACCCATATGATGTCAGTGTGAGGTTGATGTAGCAAGGTGCAGTACAGCAACATGTTCACCCCCTTGACTGATCACTTCTGACAACCATGACAGGTTACTTTGGCTTTGTGACTATATTAAATCTTAAGGCGGGACAGAAGTATTATCAGCTTTTAAGACTTGACCCTTGTCCAATCCTTAAGGTGGGTGCAAATCTCTGTATGTTAAGAGTGCTGGCTGCAGAATTCTAATAGGAAAGAGCAGCATTCTCCAGCAGTGGAGAACTATATTCTGACTGACTGTAGTGGGGACCTCCTGGATGATAGTCCATCTTGTCTTCACCAAGGATGCTGGAGATGAGTCACAAGGACATAGTGAGGCTGGTTCATTCCCTCTACCAACCTCCGTGGAAGGAAGCTGCAGGTTGTCACTTCCCATGATGCAAAACTGGAGATATTGAGGACTGTTGCTCTGCCCTGAAATTGGCCAATTGGAGCTGACTCATCATTCTGACTCTCATGTCGGGCACTGTCACCATCTAGTCTCTGGGAGACTGGGAAACTGCATATCAAACAGGCCAGCTTAGATATTAATGAGATGAATGTGTGTGCCAAAAGGGCTCTCACCACTTAGTTGTGGCATTCTCATCTCGTCGTCCAAAATTTGATTCTGGAATTTGACTTTTCCCTGTGTCACAAATCTCTGTTTTCCGAAGTCACCATATTTTCCCAGCTGACCCATGTTGCACAAGTCAGGTGAAGCCTCCAAAGTCTCAGACATTGTTGAGGACATTAGATTTTAAATTAATTGTGCTTTAACTTGTCCATTTACCTCAAGGCTAAAAGAGAGTCTGTTCTCAAGGATAGCTAATTAGCACTTCTTCCTGGATACAAGACCCAAGAAATGCATATTATCAGAAAGACAAGCTTTGAGGGAGGAAGGATTTCTAAGATATCCATGAAAACTCACAGGTAAGTTCATTTTCTGGGGCAACAGAGAGGAAATAGCTGGGGACAGAAGTCTCTGCAGTTTACCACACAGGAATGCAATTGAGAGCTTGCATTTGAATTGGAAAGATCATATTGATGTGGAGTTAAAACAATACTGGAAGATATGCCTGACATCAGCTGGAGGGAAAAGGCTCAGTAAAAACTCATATTGTGAAACACAATTTTAGAGTTAAACACATCCAGGCTGTGAAAAGGGAAAAAAACAATTAGAGGTTAACCTCAGGAACTAAGAATCAGTTTGGTTTGTTCTACAAGCAAGGACTGTCTCCTTAAAGGTGAATGTAATATATACCTGATGTTGACGTTGTTGGGTTTTATTATATGTTCTGTTTTGCAGTTTGATGAAAAGTTGCCTTAAGAATATTGCTTTGTCAAAAGCAGTTTTCTTTTTAGTATTAGCACATCTTAAAACTTGAAGTGTTGTACCATCTATTCACATTTCAACTGTAAGTTTGAATTTCTTTTATTGATCTCTACTGAGATCTTGTGTGGGTGACCCATGCTTCACTGTAACCATAGAGGATAGTGGGAACAAAAGCATTGTAGACCCAAACTTTTGCTCTCTTATAGAGACCTCTGTTGTTGAAAATCTAGTTGCACTATTTTTGGAAGACTGCACTCACACACCTGACTCCATAATAAAAAACAAGAAGTGCTGGAATAATGCAGCAGGTCTGATAGCATCTGTGGAGAGAGTAAAAGAATGAACGTTTCGAGTCAACTCACTCTGAAAAATTCACTCTGTTTCTCTGTACACAAATTCAGAAGGTACTGCTGAGTTTCTCCAGTATTTTCTGTTTTTATTTTAGATTTAAGAAAGGATGTTGAAGAGGTTAAGGATGATCTGAATGTCACTCCTATCTGCTTTTTCCTTTTACATAATTTAAAGTCACCTATGATTACTGCAATTACTTTATTACAAGCAGAAATTATAGTTATTAGTACCACGCTGCTCTGCATCTGCCAGGAGTGCAGGTCTTAGAACTTTGCAACGATACGTGGCATGTAAATTCAACATTGTTGTACAATGTCACAGGTGGGAAAGGGGTGTGCCCCAAACTTGATTTGTGTGCGTGTTTAAATTCATCAGTGCCCTTCTTTGGTGCTATCACTGAAATTAAGGTCTAGTATCCATTTACTTGAATTCATCAAAACTAGTCACAGTGACTCAGTGGTTAGCACTGCTGCCTCACAGCACCAGGGTCCCAGGTTTGATTCTAGCCTCAGGTGTCTGTCTGTGCAGAGTTTGCATGTTCTCCCTGCATTTGCGTGGGTTTCTTCTGGGTGCTCTGGTTTCCTCCCACACTCCAAAGATGTACAGGTCAGGTGAATTAGCCGTGCTAAATTGCCCATAGAGTTAGGTACATTAGTTAGAGGGAAATGGGTCTGGGTGGGTTATTCTTCGGGGGGTCACTATGGACTTGTTGAGCTTGAAGGGCCTGTTTCCACACTGTAGGGAATCTAATCTAAGCTCTGTTTACCTGTTTCAGTAGTTTGAAAAAATATTAATATTCATGGCAACACACAAGGAGGATCAAGGAGTCGTCTCTACTGCTAACCTGGTCAACATTTTCACCTCAAATGTGGTTTAACAACCATTTATCTCATGGTTGTTTATGATATCTTGCAAAGCGTTTGTCTATATAAAACTGTCTCAACATTTTAGTGTAATTCCTAGTGGAAGGAACATTCTGGAATCCTCTGTGGAAGGGGATGAAAAACCGCAAAATTGTGTGTCATTCTTTAGCTTTAAACAAGCCACAAATTTGGATACAAGTATCTGTAATAAATGTAGGGGGATAAAGTGGCACATGACTCCTATCCAATGGCAAATGAATAAAATTAATCACAAATAATTGAAAACTTTTAAAATGGAAATGGATTTATAAGAAAATGTATGTTCCAATGAACTAATAAGGTCCATTATTGCTGCAAATCCTGAAGTTAGTGACTTTTTTAGTATTAGATTGCATGAAGATACAGTTACATTTTGCAACAGCCATTAGAAGTTTAGTTGAGTGTTTTTATTGAAATATTGCAGGACTGTTGTAAAGTTTCAAATGTCTGTGCATGAGAAAGAGGTGGAAAGTTTAACGATTGTGCGATTCACCTTTTGACTGCATGAGTATGTAATGGACAAGCAAAGCCCATTTTTAAGGCCGTAAATCAATCAGCAATGAGTTGTAAATTTTCACAAACCCAAGCAACCTTTAAACTTTTACTGAGCACTCGGTATAGTGCTCTGTGTCTGCTAATGCTGCCAGGATGAAATACACCATTAGTTGATCTGGTAGTTAATGCTCTTCTCCCGATTGTAACTTTCTTGCTAATCTCTTACCAATGCTAGAATTATCATAGCTTTGCTGAACTTTCCTCGTTTTGACAGCTTCATATTTGTTAACTTACACATAATTCTTCCTTCCTCCATCCAATATTTAGCTCCATTGCAAAAGGTCATATAACCTTGATACTTTATTTTAACTCATTCTTTCAGAGGAATCCAAAACAATGGAAATCTTACCACTTTCTGTTATGATCCAGTAGGTTTTTAAACTCAAGTTTGCAAGTCTGATCATCATTTTTTGACTTGCATCAACTCCTGTCCAATTCTTCAACCTCAGTTTGGCTCTTTATCTGGGACCATTAGACCATACAAGATAAAAATTTGGCCATTTGGCCCGTCGAATCTGATTTATGTGTTTCTCAAACTCGTTCTGCCTCCTCCCCGTAATCTTTGATCCCCTTAATAATGAAGGACCTATCTATCTCTGTATTAAATACAGAGGAACCTTGATTACCTGGCATTCGATTATCCAAATTTCAGATGATCCAGCAAGATTGAAAGTTGGCTTGGCTAAACTCCATTGTCCAGCATTCAATTATCTGGCATTTGATTATCCGAACAAAATACTCCCTGCCCGTGTTGTTTGGATAATCAAGGTTCCTCTGTACACTCAATGATTTGGCTTCCACAGACTCACCATCCTCTGGCTGAATAAACTCCCCCTCAGTTCTAAAGCGCTGTGTGTTTACTCTGAGGCTGTGCCCTTGGGTCCTAGTCCCACCTATTATGAATAAAACCTTCTCCACATCGACTCTATCCAGGCCTCTCAATATTCTGTATGCGATCCTTCCTCACCCTTCTAAACCCCGTTGAGTACAGACATAGAGTTTTCAACCATTCCTCATATTACAAGCCTTTCATCTCTGCGATTATTATGGTAAACCTCCTCTGGACCCCTCCAATGCCAACACATCCTTTCTTAGATTCCTGTCTAAAACTGTTCATAATACTGACTAGAGCCTTATATAGGCAAAAGTGAGGATTGTAGATGCTGGAGATCAGAGTCTAGATAAGAGTGGTGCTGGAAAAGCACAGTAGGTCAGGCAGTATCCGAGGAGCAGGAAAATTGACGTTTTGGGCAAAAGCCCTTCATCAGGAATGAAGGCAGGGAGCCTCCGGGGTGGAGAGATAAATGGGAGGGAGTGGGGATGGGGAGAAGGTAGCCAAGGTGGATGGAGGTGGGGATAAAGGTGATAGGTCAGAGAGGAGGGTGGAGTGGATAGATGGGAAGGAAGATTGGCAGGTAGGACAGGTCATGAGGATGGTGCTGAGTTGGTGGAGACACAGAGATCAGTAGAGACATGTTCAGCCTTGTGGCCTTTGTCTGTGCTATAAGTATATAGCCAGCTGACAAAAATTAGCACCTAAACCGTGGGAGGAGATCCTGCCTGACCAATCGCGATAACTTTAATGAAGAAGTGACCAACCTCTTGGGTTGTGAAAAGCCCTTTGATGTGGAATACCTTGATCTCCAAAGGGTTTCTGCTGAACAAAGAGACCTTGGAGTGCAGGTTCATAGCTCCTTGAAAGTGGAGTCACAGGTAGATAGGACAGTGAAGAAGGCATTTGGTGTGCTTTCCTTTATTGGTCAGAGCATTGAGTACAGGAGTTAGGAGGTCATATTGCAGATGTACAGGACATTGGTTAGGCCACTTTTGGAATAGGGTGTGAAATTCTGGTCTCCCTCTTATGGGAAAGATGTTGTGAAACTTGAAAGGGTTCAAAAATGATTTACAAAGATGGTGCCAGGGTTGGAGGATTCCAGCTATAGGGAGAAGTTGAATAGACTAGGGCTGTTTCCCCTGGAGTGTCAGAGGCTGAGGGATGACCTTATAGAGGTTTATAAAATCATGAGGGGCATGAATGGGACAAATAGACAACGTTTTTTCCCTGGGGTTGGGGTGTCCAGAACTAGAGGGCATGGGTTTAGGGTGGGAGGGGAAAGATATAATAGGGACCTAAGGGGCAACCTTTTTATGCAGAGGGTGGTACGTGTATGGAATGAGCTGCCAGTGGAATTGGTGGAGGCTGGTACAATTGCAACATTTAAAAGGCATCTGGATGGGTATATGAATAGGAAGAGTTTAGAGGGATATGGGCCAGATGCTGGCAGGGACTAGATTGGGTTGGGATATCTGGTCAGCATGGATGAGTTGGACCAAAGGGTCTGTTTCCAAGCTGTACGTCTCTATGACTCTATTATTTGAATTAAATGTACCCTGGAAAAAATATACCCTGGAGTTAGAGAAGAAACAGTTGAAGGGGCAGAAGCAATGATCATCATTTTAGTGAAGATATGGCAAAGTACAAATGCAAGTGACTAGAATAAGAGTTGATGAAATCTGATATTTCATGTGCAGCAAAAATACCCAATGAGAAGTGTCGGAAATGTGAATGTTGAGCTGAAAATGACTCACAATCTTTGTCTCAAACATCACCAATCAAGGCAAGCTATGAATTAGTCAATTTATTTGAATCTTGAACTTCAAACTAAGGAGTTGAACATAGGACGGAAGGAGTTCTAATCAAACAGTAATGTGCTCTGTTGAGAACTTAGCCAGGATTCTATTCCCAATGTTGGAAATAACCACCACGATTTGGAAAACTAGTGAAAGCTAGTTTGTTTGTTCGATGGGGGTTATCTGAAGCAATTTAAGTGACTGGCCAGCAGCAGGTCGTCCCTGGGTTTAAAGACGATGGGGGTAGAAGTCTTGATTAATTGCCAATTAGAGGCCAGCAATGTTGCATTGCCAGAGGTGCCACTGTGAGTGCTGGCTGCTGCCAACAGCGGTCCCAGGCAGAACCCGAATCCAGGTGAGTGAGTGTCGGGAGGATTGAGAATCCGAAACAAGAATTCAGGAGTGGATTTCAGCACACACTCCTCTTAGCTCCTGATGTTGGGTGTCTTGATAGTACCTATCAGTGAGGGAGCCCCTGGATGTAAGCCTGACTGTGTTGCTGGATGGCCTTTAGGGGCAGAGGATGCCATGGAACTCCCTTTGAATCATTCACCACAAAGTTCTGGAGGAAGGTGTTCAGGTTCTAACATTATTGAACTCATGGTTTTAGAATCTGAACACGTCATTCTATGTCCTTTATCCACCTGCACACCCTAAGCCCTGTCATCACATGGTCTGCCTTCATCCCAGCCAACCTGTTTTCATCTAATTATAATCCCATTTATTAACATTATCAGCTTTCCTTTCTCCTCAGCACACTAACATCCATCCTTTTGTCTTTCTAACTATCTTTGTATCTCTCTGGGCTCTGTCTTCACTCACTCCTTTCCCATCACTTCCTGAAACCCACACACTCCAGGCCTGAGCTCCTGCTTTCAGCATGTATGCCCATCTCCTGTGAGTTCTGAAGAAGGGTTACTGGACCTGAAACATTAACTCTGCTTTCTTTCCATAGATGCTGCCAGATTTGCTGAGTTTTCCAGCAATTTCTGTTTTGGTTTGTTTTGACATTTGGGCTTGTCATTTTGTCACTGCTGAAATATATATTGGATTAGATTACTTACAGTGTGGAAACAGGCCCTTCGGCCCAACAAGTCCACACCGACCTGCCGAAGCGCAACCCACCCAGACCCATTCCCCTACAATTACCCCTTCACCTAACACTAGGGGCAATTTAGCATGACCAATTCACTGCATATTTTTGGTTTGTGGGAGGAAACCGGAGCACCCGGAGGAAACCCGGAGGAGGTGGGAATTGAACCTGGGTCTCTGACACTGTGAGGCAGCAGTGCTAACTGCTGTGCCACCGTGCTGCCCACTGTACCAATTGGATACTCCACTGCTATTGACTGTCTTTGGGCTAGAAGGAGGACTAATAATGGAATGTGGGTTTTTCTGTTTGAAAAGGAAGGATTTAATTGATAATCTTATATAAGGATTTAATGTTGTTAAGAGTATGGAAGAATACAACCTGGAACATTAATTAAATTTAAACTATTGGAGAACAACTAAGTTCAAATGGTCAAATAAAGACTTTTGGATAAATATCAACAAATTCTTCATCATACCAAGGGCAGACAGTGTGTGGAATAACTTTGCAGAATGTAAAAATGCTATTTAAAAATTATATGTTATAACAAGAGTGCAATAAGATTGCTCTAAATAAATGGATTAAGATGAGTGGAATTCTCTTCTGTAATTACCTTCTGTTAGGACTGCCCATGACTGAACGGCACAAAATGCCCGCGACTGCCCATGGCTAAGGCAGCAAAAAATGGTTGACAGTATTTAGAGGGCTCGGGAAAATATTTGCTTAATATAGTCTTCACAAATAAAACAACAGTAGAACATAGAACATAGAACATAGAATGTTACAGTGCAGTACAGGCAGCTTTGCAGACTCAAGTTTACTGGAGTGAGATAGAATGTGCAGCTGCAGTTGTTTACACATAAGACAGATAAGAACATTGTACACTAATTAGTGTACTTGAATTACTTAATCAATCTATTACAATACTATGAGTACGTTTTAGTTAAGATTCTTCAGATAATCATAGATATAGATTCTGAAGCAGTTAAATATCTACCTACAGGTTGTTCTGCTATGACGCGTGTTCGTTCATGCGAATTCGCTGTAACATGATTGACAAATTGGAGACATTGTTTCTAAAGTGTGAACTTTTAAAATATGTATTGGTTGTAACATGATTAAGTGCTGTTTCTAAAGTGCAATTTTTCAATAATGTGGGGTTGCACAAGAATACAAGCATCGCGTGATAGAAGAGCTACCTGTATACAGTAAAAATCATTAAAAGAGGAAAAGATTCAAACTGGCCTCAAATGGTAAAAGCAGCTCCCATATTGGTATAGGGAGATAAGAAAGTCTGGTAACATCATGAAACTGTGAAAAACCAAGAGTGTACGACAAGCCTGTCCAATTTTTTGTTGTTCAGTGATATTGTAGTATATCATTGAATTCCTATAGTGTGGAAACAGGCCTTTTGGCCCAATAAGTTCACACCGACCTCCTGAAGAGTAACCCACCCAGACCCATTCTCTGTAACCTATAATTTACCTTGACCTAACCTGCACATTATGAGCAATTTAGCATGGCCAATTCACCTAACCTGCACACCTTTGGATTGTGGGAGGAAACCCACACAGACACGGTGAGAATATGCAAACTCCACACAGACAGTCACCCGAGGCTGGGATCGAACCTGGGGCCCTGGTACCGTGAGGCAGCAGTGCTAACCACTGAGTCACCGTGCTGCCCAGAGCTATGATTAGCTTAATTGGAAATTGTTGAGTGCGGCAGTACTTCCTTCAGGTCAAGGACTATCAGCAGTTAAACTTGGTCAAATAAATTGCTGAGGCAGACAAGCAGGAGGCTGGGAAAACACAGCAAGTGAGGCAGCAGGTCAGGCAGCATCCAAGGAGCAGGAGAATCGACGTTTCGGGCATCAGCCCTTCTTCAGGAATGAGGAAAGCGTGTCCAGCAGGCTAAGATAAAAGGTAAGGAGGAGGGACTTGGGGGAGGGGCATTGGAAATGCGATAGGTGGAAGGTGGTTAAGGTGAGGGAGATAGGCCGGAGTGGGGGTGGGGGCGGAGAGGTCAGGAAGAAGATTGCAGGTTAGGAAGGTGGTGCTCCCCCCAACTTGTCTCAGTCAAATCCCTCGAACTCAGCACCACCTTCCTAACCTGCAATCTTCTTCCTGACCTCTCCGCCCCCACCCCCACCCCCACTCCGGCCTATCTCCCTCACCTTGACCTCCTTCCACCTATCGCATTTCCAACGCCCCTCCCCCCAAGTCCCTCCTCCCTACCTTTTATCTTAGCCTGCTGGACACACCTTCCTCATTCCTGAAGAAGGGCTCATGCCCGAAACGTCGATTCTCCTGTTCCTTGGATGCTGTCTGACCTGCTGCGCTTTTCCAGCAACACATTTTCAGCTGTACCTAGACAGCCAATTATGAAGGGATAACTCAGCACTGCTGACCAATACCAATCAAAGAGGGGGACATGTGCACTCTAAGTTTAAACTATATAGGTAAGACATTCTGAAGCTTTTTCTGTGCCTTATTTTTCTGGAGAAATGAAGCTATCCTGAAAATACAGCTGCAATAAAAGTTACCTGAAACCACCCCGTGACTTGGACTCTCATTGGAAACTATGAGATCTAACACCTTCTAGTTGTTTAAAACCTGCCATTACGTGTTTTTTTGTGTCAAAGTGATTTTCTGTTCCTCTGATTTTCAATATGTGAGACCTATTTCTTCTATGATCAAGTTCATTCACAAGTACGGTAGTTTTAAATTGGGATGCTGATCCATCCAAAAATCTTCTGTGATCAGAACATATGATCCAAAACCACTGATCTGGACCATGTCAACGTTTCTTTCTCTGATATGAAATGTTGTGATTTGGCTGAATGCTGCATTTAGTTGTTTGAGTCCAGAGCTGGTAAATCTCACTTATTAGGCCAGAAGACTTGTATAGTAGGCACTACCGGGAACAAATCTTGTCATCAAGAATATTACAACTATCAGCAACTTGAGCTACTGGCTGTCTGGAGGGATTTGTTAAACTGAAGATTGGCCATCTCTCCTGTGAATTTTGGAGTTAAATCTTGTTACATCTGCAAAGAGTTACAGCTATAAATTAATGTCTTCACTTCTGGCATTATATGCAAATAAAATCTTGTTCTTTAATAACTTGATGAACGAGATGACTGCTGCCTCTGGCTGAGCTTATTGCTCTATCTGCAGTTTGGATGATGTCCTGCATAAATGGTTTTGACTGATTATTTTATATACACTCCAATTCCAATATCATTAATCCAATTTTGATTACACTATCAGAGCCAGTGAGGCAGTCTAGCCCCTGTGATAATCTTTAATAATAAAAAAAGTAGAACTCTTATGACTACATAGGTTACTGCTCAAGTACTTACAAAATTCTATAAGACCATAAAATACAAGAACAGAATCAGCCATTCAGCCCATCAAATCTGCTCTGCCATTTGATTGTGACTGGTGTGTTTCTCAACCTCATTCTCCTGCCTTCTCCCCATAACCTTTGATCCCTTACTAAACAAGAACCTATCTATCTTTGTCTTAAATATAGTAAATTACTTGGCCTCCACATTCTTCTGCAGCAATGAGTTCCACAGATTCATCACACTCTGGTTGAAGAAACTCCCCCTCATCTCAGTTCTAAAGCATCATTGCTTCACTCTGAGGCTGTTCCCTAGGATCCTGGCCTCTCCTATTGCTGGAAATGTTTTCTCCACATCCACACCGTCCAGGCCTCTCAGCATTCTATTAGTTTCAATGAGATTCTCCGCTCATCCTTCTGAACACCAAGTACAGACCCATAGTCCTCAACCGCTCCTCATATAACAAGCTCTTCATCCTCAGGAGCATTCTTGTAAACCTCTTATGGATCCTCTCCAATGCCAGCACATGCTTCCTTAGGTACAGAGCCCAAAACTGCTCAAAATATTCCAAATGTGGCCTGACCAGAGCCTTATAACAGCCTCAGCAGTACATCTCTGCTCCTGTATTCTAGCCCCCTTGAAATGAATGCTAACATTACATTTGCCTTCCTAACTGCCAACTGGAACCGGCATGTTAACCTTAAGAGAACCGAGAATGAGGACCCCTAAGTCTATTTCTGTTTCAGATTTCCAAAGCCTTTCTCCATTTGGAAACTGTTCTATGCCTCTATTCTTCCTACCAAAGTGCATGACCTCACACTTTCCCACATTGTAATCCATCTGCCACTTCTTTGCCCACTCTCCTAGCCTATCCAAGTCCTCCTCCACCCTCCTGCCTCCTCAATACTACTTGTCTCTCCACCTTTCTTTGTGTTATTTGCAAAATAAACAATGATACCCTCAGTTCCTTTATCAGATCATTAATGTATAAGTTCCACAAACTTTGTTGAATAATTGAGACTTTTTTACACCCCCTATGTTATTTAATAACAAAATGACTTTTGTCCACATGGTAGTAATTAAAGTATAAGTTAAAAGATGCCTCCTGTTGTGATTTGTTGGATTCATGGCAGTGTGTTCAAGTATTTCCTATGGTGAGATAAAGAGAGGTGAAATTTGTAGGGTGTGTTCCATAACTGAAAGGGTTTTGTTTCAATTCACCAATGTCTGCACTTGACATTAGGGTTGCATTTAACCGAATATGGCATGAAAGAGCTTTAACAAAATTGGAGTCAAAGGAAATAAGTGGAAAATCTCTCTGATGGTTGGTCCTAGGCCTGGCACAAAGGAAGATAGTTGAGGTGCTGGAGATCAGTCATTTCAGCTCCAGGACATCTCTGCAGGAGGTCCTCGGGGAAGTGTCCTCAGCCTGATCATTTTCAGCTGCTTCATCAATGACCTTCCCTCCATCAAAAAGTCAACAAGGGGAATTTTTTTGATGATTGCTCAATGATTGGCATAATCTGCAACTCCTCAAGTACTGAAGCAGTCAGTAACCATATGCAGCATGACCTGGGCAATATCCAGGCTTGATTGGAAAAGAGGCAAGTAACATTCATGCCTTACAAGTGTCAGGCAATGGCCATCTCCAAGAAGTGAGAATCTAATCATTGCTCGTTGATGTTGAATGGCATTGCTGTAATTGAATCCCTCACTATCAAATCCTGGGAGTTATTATAGACAAGAAAATGAACTGTACAAGTCAAATAAACATTGTACCTTCAAAAGCAAGTCAGAAGCTTTGAATTCTGTAACAAGTAACTTACCTCCTGACTTGCCAAAGCCTGTCTATCATCTGCAAGCAAAGCAAGTCAGGCACATGATGGAATACCCATGACTTGCCTGGATGAGTGCACCTCCAACAAAACTCAAGAAGCTTGACACCATCCAGGACACTGCATCCTCCTTGATTAGCAACCCATCCATCAGCTCCAGTATCCGACATATGCACCACTGACCAAAAGGAGAAGCAGTGTGTTCTGTCGCCACTGCAGTAATTCATCAAAGCTCTTCCAATAAAACCTTACAATTCAGCAAAAGCATGAGAACATTACTACTTTTGAGTTTCCCTCCAAGCCATATGCCATCCTGATTTGTTATTATGTCATGTTCCTTCACTGTTACCGGATTAAAATCCTAGAAGTCCCTACCTTGTAGTACCATGGATGGCCCTACTCTCCAACGTTTGCAGCAGTTCAAGAAGGCAGTTCACCACCACCTACTCCAGGACAACAAGGGATGATCAATGATGGCCTACACAGCATTTTAAAGAAGGCCTTAATCTTTGTATTGCCATCACGGGGACAGATAATGGAAGACTCTACAGGCCGAATTTTCTAAGGGGCCTCAACAAAGTGGGTTGTCCTGAGAAATGTGGCAGAATCGCATGAGAATACCAACGGAGTATATCTTGTCTTTAATTAGGTTCCAGGCATTGAGGCAAGATTCTTACTAGGATTAACAGTTGCTTCTCAAGGACATAATCGCACTCATGAATGGGATGTCTCCAATCCCACCACCCACAGCGAGTCAACTAGATGTTGAAAATTTTCCACGTGGAAATTAATGAAGGTACCTGATCCATTCAGCTCAGCACTGTCTGCAATGAGCCTCCCCATTGGTCACCCCAAAAACAGCATCTCAGGGCATGATCCACAGGCATCAGATCCATGCACACCTCATCCTCAAACACTAACATCCCATAATGACCAACCCCTCTCTGATCCAGTTGTAGAACACTTAGGAAATTGAGACCTGCATTGCAGGGCACAGCGGCAACTGGCATTGAAAGGCTGCAGTGACACACAGGGACGGGCATCCAGTTCAGGGTCTGGACCAGGCTATACCTCAGGGCTGCTCATTAATTCTCTTAGCACATGCTCACTTAGCTCATGCTTACAGAATCCCTGCCTTGCCTTTTCTTGCTGTGTCAATTCACACAGACATTCAACCAGGCAGCTGGCCTTGCTGTTCAACAATCCTTGGCCAAGGCAGCATACATCTTGCTGTGTATCAATCTCACAGCTTCACCATGGAAAACACACTGCATCTGCAACAGACAAGCAGCCATGTCTCAAAAGGCTTAGGGGAGTAGTCCTCACTGAATTCCATGCAGTCAGCTGAAGGCCAGGTTTCCAAGTTCAAGAATTCAAGAATTTCAATGCCTCTGAAAGCAGTCCAGGGCATTGGCCACAGTTAGCCATCTGGTTGGGGTGATCTAAACCAGGGGATCATTGACCCTGCGATGTGGGGAGTCCTGTGGCTCCATAGTGGTGAGTTCTGGGGTGTAGGGCAAATGAAGTTGGGGAAATGTATAGGCATCAATCAAGGGTCTGGGTACTGTGTCCAGGGCTGTGTGGTTACGGCACTCAAGCAGAATGTAGATTCTGTTCAGAGAAACTGGGGAAAATGAGTAGGGTACAAGAGGGAACTCTGTCGTAGGAAGGTAACTCAGTTAGGATTTATATTTGCCAGAGTTCAGAAGAACGAGATAAGACTATCATAGAAATCTATAAAATTCTAACAGGATCAGGCAGGGTAGATATAAGAAGGATTCTCCCAATGACAGAGTCCTGAACCTGTGGTCACAGGATAAGGGATACAGGATAAACCATTGAGGATTGAGGTGAGAAGAAATTTCTTCACCCAGGAAGTTGTTTGTGAGCCGATGGAAATCTCTGCTACAGAAAGCAGTTGAAGCCTTTGCATGGTTTCTGGAAGAAATTGGATATTGCACTTGGCAATTAGGATCAAAAGATATGGGAAGAATGCAGGGCAGAGTACTGAGTTGGATGATCAACCATGATCATTAATAAGGAGGCTTGAAAGGGACTGAACGAGACTGTACCTCAGGGCTGTTTGTTCATTCTCTTAGTGCATGCTCACTTAGCACCTACTCCCATGCTCACTTAGCACCTACTCCCATGCTCACTTAGCACCTACTCCCATGCTCACTTAGCACCTACTCCCATGCTCACTTAGCACCTACTCCCATGCTCACTACCCCCTTTGCCTTTTCTGCTGTGTCAATTCACATAGTCACTCAACCAGGCAGCAGGCCTTGATGTTCAGCAATCCTTGGCCAAGGCAGCGTACATCTTGCTGTGCATCAACATCACAGCTTCTGCTCCTATGTTTCTATGTTTCTATCTGAAGTGAGTGATTTCATTGGGCCTTGCAGACAGAACCCTCCAAGAAACTCAGTGACAGTGACAATTAGCCAAAAACTTGTAAGATTGTACCCTTGTCTTTGACCCTGTAAATAATCTTGCTTCATGTTCTCCACACACGTGTGAAGGCACACATGCATATTAGAATTAGATTTTGGGCATTGTGAAAATAGTTTCTAATTCTTTCTTTTGATTTAAATTTACAGGAAAGAATGTTTTTTGCTTGTTCTTAAGAGTCACAGCATTCAAGGGGTTAAGACAGTCCTTTAAAATACAAAATGTGAACTCTATCAAGAGGCGGGTAAAGGGGGAAATTATCCCACCTCCCTACCTTGTCTATAAAGTGAAATCTATGTATGCCTTTCTGCAGAGATCTATGCAAATCTTTCCAGAAATTATGACTAATCTCTCAGTTTTTCAATATATATCAAAACTGCAGCTTACTTGAGTTATCTTTTTAATATTAGTTTTGGTTAAATATTCTGCATAAATAATACTATTATGGATGCAGTCTGTATTATTGATCCAACATTTGATGCAATTATTCTTTTGCTTCTGATCACTGGTTTGAATATTTTTATCCCATGGTGATAAATGAGGTGCTGACAATGTTTTGGCAGAGGATCTCTCCTCTCATTGAGTGGCCCTGACTTGAGTCCAATATTATTTGTTTCTTTGAGGCATCTTTATTTTTATTGGCCACTTTCTTGCTTTTCTTCTGTTTAGAGAATGTCTGGCCATCCCTTAAAAGAATAGCATCATTTTTGTGTTTGTGTCTAGTTGTGTCTTTTTAGTTCTAAAATCTTTTTCTCTTGTGGGTTTCTTTTGGATGAATTTGATTCAATTCTAAAGAATCAGTTAATGTGCCAGTGGGTGGCACGGTGGCACAGTGGTTAGCACTGCTGCCTCACAGTGCCAGAGACCTGAGTTCAATTCCCGCCTCAGGTGACTGACTGTGGAGTTTGCACGTTCTCCCCGTGTCTGCGTGGGTTTCCTCCGGGTGCTCCAGTTTCCTCCCACAGTCCAAAAGATGTGCAGGCCAGGTGAATTGGCCATGCAAAATTGCCTGTAGTGTTAGGTGTAGGGGTATGGGTGGGTTGCGCATCGGTGTGGACTTGTTGGGCCAAAGGGCCTGTTTCCACACTGTAGGTAACCTAATGTAATCTACCACCAAAAGCTTTCAATTTTTGCTATTGTTTTCATAAAGTTAACTAATATAAGAAAGCAAATGGTAATTGTGGTCTATTATAGCTTTGTGATATTAGCTTTGACTCGAATGAATTGGAGTGAAAGTATCCCCTCCAGGGATTCTCCCACCTCTCTGGGGTTAGTTTGGAGTCTGACTAAATTCAAGCTGCATTTATATTGCAACTGCAGTGTCAATGTAAAGTAGTTTAACTTCACAGTTACTAAGTGCACTAGGATGCAGTTTTCTCAGACAAGGGGTGATGCGCATAGATACATGGGTGATTTAAATCCTTCAGCAATTGTTGAGTCAGGATCCCAATACCATGCCACTCTCTTCCAGATTTTGCCTGGGCTGAGTTGAAAATGAGCAGGGAATCTCTACGGGGTAAGGCATTTATGCATTATAAAAGGTAATTGAGTGCTGTCTTTAACATTCAGTTCTAGATGAAAACAAGTGAAGGCATCTGCTTCCCAAACTGTCAGCAACTTGCCCAGGATTACAGAGGTCAGTGCTCGGGTTTCTGTGAAAGTGAGGTTCTGTGAAACTGAAAAGTTGGGAAAGTTTTGATCAACAAAACTGATGATCTGTATTGGAACCAAAAGTGTAGGTAAAGTAGGAATGCTGATTTGTTGAGTGAGTTTGAAGGTTTTGGAACCAATTTAGAATACAAAACATGAAAGGTAATTATTTTGAATTGTTAACTGAGCCATATGCCTTTTTGTATGAGGCTCAAGCAGATTAGAAAATTAAATGGATGTCTCAGAGTGACATGGGATGAAGGGGTTAGATTCATGGAACACTGATGCGCGCCTACTTAGAAAAGAGACAATTTTCCATTGGGATGGCTTCCACCTTATTTAAACTGGGACCAGTGTCCTGGTGCTTGAGATAGACAGGGCTGTGGATGGCACTTTAAACTTTAAACAAACAGTGGGTAGAGGGGAGGAGGTTGAAGGTGTTGTTCAGGTGAAGAGAGAGTTAGAAATCCAAAGAGGAAGGAAAATACAACAGAACGTTGTAGAGATGTGGATAAAAATGAACAGGTTAAGATAGGAAAGGCTAAAGACTCGAACAGCAACTGCTCAGTGAGTAAGGTTCACACATGAACTAATAGTAAAAAAATTAAATTAAAGATCTTTCAGATTCACAGACTCGTTACAATGCTGTAGGAAGCTATTTGGCCTATCCACCACTTTTCAAGTGAGTATGATGACTTACTGCCATCCTTTCACCCTTTCCCTGTAACCTTGCACAGTATTTCTTTAGAAGCAATCATCTCATACCCTCTTGAATGTCTTGATTGAACCTGTCTCAATCACAGTTCTAGGTAGTACGTTCAGATCCTAACTACTTGCTGTGTGATTTTTCTTCTACTTTCTTCTACTATGTTGGACATTTTTTTCTTTTCTCACATCATTTTTACTTCCTTTCCAAACTATTTAAAATCTGTACCATCCTGTACCAATCCTTTTACGAGTGGAACAGTTTCTCCCAGACCTCTCATGATTTTAAAAACTTCAATCAAATTTTCTCTTAGCAGCCCCAACTTCTGCAATCTATCTTTGGAACTCAAGTTTCTCCTCCCTGGAATCATTCTGTTCAAACTTTTCTACACTCTCTTCCATGTGTTTACATCCTTCCAAAAGTGTGGTATCTAGAATCGTACACAATACCTCAGCGAAAGTCAAATTTTCGGATAATTCAGGTTCAGCATAACCTCCTTGCTCTTACACTGTGTGCCACTATTAATCAATACCAGGATTCTGAATACTTTATCAACTTCTTTCTCCAGCCATTTTGCCATCTTTAAGGACTTAGTACATAGCCACCTAGGTCTCTCTCTGCTCCTACACAGCTTTTAAAATAGTACCCTTTTATTTTACACAGGCTCTCTATGTTCTTCACACACACCTTTTCACCTTGAACATCATCTGCCACCCATTTGCCCACTCCACTAACTTGCCAATATTATGTTGAAGTTTGACCCTGACCTATTCACATTTTGTAATGCTCCCAAGTTTTGTTCCATTGGCAAACTTTAAAATTCTTCTCTGCACGATTTGGATGATTAATATAAATCAGGAAAAGCAAGGGTCTCAATACTGTCCTCTGACCCCACTACAATCCTTTCTCCAGCCTGAAAAGTATCCATTAACCAGTACTCTATGCTTCCCAACACTCAGCCAACTTTGCATTCATATTTGTACTGCTCCTTTTATTCCATGAGCTATAACATGGATCAAAAGGCTGGTGTGTGACACTGTATTGAACACCTTTTGTAAGTACATGTATGCCATGCCAAAGGCATTGCCATCATTAAACATCTCTGTCAATTCCTCAAAAAACTTCAAGTTTAATTAAACATAATTTTCTCTTTAAAAATCTATGCTGTTGCTCTCTATTTTTATTTGTCCATATGATTATTAATTTTATCTTGAATTATGGTTTCTGGAAATTTCCACACTACTGAAATCGAACTGACTCACGTAATTGCTGTGCTTATTCTTACAACCTTTCTTTGACAAAAACATTAGCTTTGCAATTCTACATTCTTCTGGAAATATTTCCCATGTCCAGGGAGGACTGAAAAATCATGGACAGTGCCTCTGATAATGTTCACTCTCAGGTTCTTCATAATTCTTCGATGTATCTCATCTGGTCCTGGGGACTTGTCAGTTCCAAAACCCAACAACTTTTTCAGTGCCTTCCACTTATCAAGTTTGAACTTCTTTAGTGACTTAGTTTCCTCTGTGACACTATGGCCGGGGTAACATCTGCTTCCTTGGTAAAGATAGATGCAAAATATTCATTTAATTTTCAACCATGTCTCTCACCATTATGTGAACATTTTCTGTTTGGATAATAAGTAGTCCAATTCCTCCTTTAACAACACTTTTAGTGGTTATGTGCCTAAAGAAGACTTTAAAATTTCCTAATATGTCAGTTATCAGTTTCGTTATCCCTCTTTGCCTCACATATTTGATTTTTCACTTCTCTTCTAACCATTTTGCATTTGGTTTGGTTCTCAATTTTATTTTTCATTTTGACACCTGTCTTTATTATTCTTTCTCATCTTTATCTTAATTCCTATCTTATTTTTCATCCATGAAGCTCTGGATTTGTTTTCCCTCCATAAGAACAAACAGCATATGAGCAGAATTTCACTATTCGGCCCATCGAGGCTATTCTGCAATTTGATCATGGCTGAGATGTTTCTCAACCACATTCCTCTGCCTTCTCCCTGTAACCTTTGATGCCTTTACTGGCCAAGGAGCTATCTATTTTGATCTTAAATACACTCAATAACTTGGCCTCCTGCAAGAATGGGCTCAACAGATTCACCACCTTCTGACTAAAGAAATTCGTCCTTATCTCAGTTCTAAAGGATCACCTCTTTATTCTGAAGCTGATCTCTCAGCTCCTAGTCTCTCCTACTAGTGGATACATCTTCTTCACATCCACTCTATCCAGGCCTCTTCGTATTCTGTAAGCTTCAATCAGATATCCCCTTACCCTTCTAAACTCCATTGAGAACAGACCCATAGTCTTCAACTGCTCCTCATGCCCCTTCATCCCCAGGATTATGTTTGTAAACATCCTGTAGACCCCTGCAAGGCATTCTTTAGATATATGTTCCAAAACTGCTCACAATATTCCAAAAGTGATCAGAACAGAGCCTTATACACCCTCAGGAGTACATTTCTGCTCTGTATCCTCACCTTCTTGAAATGAATGTGAACATTGCATTTTTCTTTCCAACTGCTAACTGAACCTACATGTTAACTTTAAGAGAGTCCTGAACCAAGACTGCTAAGTCCCTTTGTGCCTCAGCATTCTGAAATTTTCCCCATGCAGAAAATTGTCTTCCCCTCTATTCTTCCTACCAAAGAGCACTGCCTCGCACTTCCACACATTGTATTCCATCTGCTACTTCTTTGCCCACTCTCCTAGTCTATCCAAGCCCTTCTGCAGGCTCCACTCTTCCTCAATACTATCTGTCCCTCCATCTATCTTTGTGTTATCTGCAAACTTAACAACAAGGCCCTTAATTCCTTCATATATTGTGAACAGTTGTGGTCCAAAAACAGACCCCTTGGAACTCTACTAATTGGCTGCCATCCTGAACAAGACTCCTTTATCCCCATTCTCTGCCTTCTACCGGTCTGCCTATCCTCTTTCTATGCCAGTACCTTGCTCCTAACATCATGGCCTTTTGTCTTATTTAACAGCCTCCTGTGCGGCTCCTTGTCAAATACCTCCTGTAAATACAAATAGATCATTTCCACTGGCTCTCTTTTGTCTAATTGCTTGTTGCCTTTTCAAAAAATTTGATCACATTTGTTGAGCATTGCCACCCTTTGAAGAAGCCATGCTGACTCAGCCCTATTTTACATTTACTTTGACTGTATCCATTACCATTTGCTTTTTGAAGATAACCTATTGTTGAGTCCAATTTTTCCCACCATCTTTTAAGTCTATCAGGATCAGTACTGTTCTTGCACCATGAGGTTTGGCCTCTCTGTAAATTATTCTTAGTCTGGATTGACCAGTGTCATTTTCTGCCATCATTCTAAATATTATGATATAATGATCAATGACTTCTTACTGTAAAATGTTTCCTTACTGATACTTGATTGACTTAATAACCTCATTCCTAAGAACCAAGTTTAGTAGTGTCGCTTTTCTTGTTTGACTGGACAAGTGCTGCTGTAAGAAATTCTACTGAACACAATTTAAGAATGGTTGCCTCTCCCTACCTTTTACATTACCACTATCCGAGTCGTTATTGAGGTAACTGAAGCACCCCATTATAACGATTCTATCATTTTACACCTCCCTGTAATTTCCCCGCAGATTTATCCCTCTACATCCTTCCCAGCCTGTAGACTGCAACAATGCAATCCCGTTCTTCTTGTTCCTATGCTCCATCTAATTTGATTCCGACCCTGTACACTCTCAGACATCCTCCTCCTCCAGCACTGCAATGCTCTCCTTAGTCAGTACTATCACCCCTCCTCATTTGATTCCTTCCTATCTTTCCTGAACACTTTGTAACCATGAATATTTAAAGCCCAGAGCTGCCCTTTTATTTTTAGCTAGATCTCTGTTATTGCCACAACATCATATTCCACATAACAATCTATGCCTGTAACTCTCTGTTCTTCTTTGCTATAGTTCATTCATTTACACACATGCAGTGTAACCCAGACTTTGAAAGTTTGAATTTCTCCTTAACTCTGACTCCAGCTGTTAAGTTACTATAAGGAGCTCACCACCAAAAACTCACCACCATTTTCTCAAGGGCAACTAAGGATGGAAAACAAATGCTGATCCAGCCAATGACGAGTGAATTAAAAATCTCACAGGTGAATTAAAACAAAAGTCTTTATCTTACTGATATGTCTTGCCAAGGATTTTGTGCACCCTGATGTGATTCTCTAATACTCTTTCCAGTTTTCAGCACTGCGACAGTATTTGTTTAAAGCATCCTATACAGCACGAGCAAACACCTCACAAGGAACTCAGTCGCAACTTTGGGCCATACAACCTGCCCTGCTTGTACAAGTGCCATCTACCTTAGAACCCAGTCCCAACAAATTGAAGCCCTTCCTTCTGTACTATCTTTCCAGCCATGCTTTCATCTGTCTTATCCATCTATTTCTCACTTTGATATGGTATGGGGAATAATCTGGAGATTGCGAATTTTGAGGTCCTGATTACTAATTATCTATCTAGCTCCCGAAATTCTGACTGCAGGAACACAACCCACCCCCTCACCTCCCAGCTATATTGCCATGCAATGTGGACTACATCGTCTGGTTATCAGCCTCCCCCAGAAGAATGTCCTGCAGTTGTTCTGTGACATCCTTCACCCCAGCATAAACAGAGCAATATACCATCCTGGAGTCCTGTCTATGACTACAAAAATGTCTGTCTTCCCTCCAAATCAGGCAACATCCTGGTAAACCTTTTCTGTACCATCTCGAAAGCCTTCACATCTTACTAGTAGTGTGGTGACCAGAACAGTACATGATGTTCCAAATACGGCCTAACTAGAACTTTATACAGCTGCAACACGACTTACCAGTTTTTATACTCTATGCCATGAGTGATGGAGGCAAGTATGCCATATGCTTTCTTAACCATCTTAGCTACTTGTGTTGCCACTTTCAGGGAACTGTGGACCTGTGCGCATAGAACCCTCTACATGTGGATGCTAGTGAGAGCTCTACCATTTACTGTATATTTCCTTCCTACATTACCTTTTCCAAAAATTTGTATTTGTCCAGATTAAACTCCAGCTGCTATTTTTCCACCCAAGTCTCCAGCCTATCTGTATCCTGCTGTATCCTCCGGCAATCTGGTTTCTCCAAACCTTGTGTCATCCACAAACTTACTAGTCAGACCATCTAAATTCTGCTCCAAATCACAAACAGGGGTCACTGCACTGGTTCCTGTGGAACACCACTGCCCACAGATCTCCAATCTGAAAAATACCTTTCCACTGCTATTCACCTGTGACAAAAGAGAATACAAAGATTTCATGCAATGCCCCAGCAATTTCTTCCCTCGCCCTCCTCAGTCTTCTGGAATAGATCCCATCAAGTGGACTTCTCTGCCTTAATGCTTTTTAAAACACAAAACACCTCCTCCTTTGTAATATCCACATGGCCTAAAATATCAATGTACCCCTCCTGAGTCTCACTATCCACCATGTCCTTCTCCTTTGTGAATACCAATGCAAAATATTCATTAAGGGCCTCACCCATTTCTCTGGGTCCATGCATAAGTTCAATCCTTTGTCATTAAGTGGACCCATCCTCTCCCTAGCTACCCTCTTGCTCCTTGGATACTTATAAAACACCTTGAAATCTTCATTGATTCTGTTTGCTAAGCACATTTGATATCCCCATTTCGCTCTATTAATTCCTTGTTTGAGTTCTTTTCTGCTTTGTTGACGGTCTGTTCTGCTATAACATGGTAGATCCGTTCTCATACAAGCCCACGTTATAAGAAAATCATGTAATAGGAGCACCATTTAAACTAATGGGGCAGAATTGCATTATAACCAATGTACGGTTTAAACTTTGCACTTTAGAAACAGTGTCCCTGTTTTGTCAATTATGTTATAGCGAATTTGCATTAATGAAACATGGATTATGGCAGAATGACCTGTATATTCTTTGAGCGCGTTGTCTGTCACAGTTTCCTAAACTTTATGGATGCCCCCGTTTTCTTTTAACTCAGCTCACAGTTTCTCTTGTCATCCAACATTCCCACATCTATCCATCCTTATCCTTTATTTCCACAGGAACATACTGGTCCTGAATGCTAATCAACTGGCCTTTAAAAGATTCACACATGAGAGATGTGGATGTAGCCTCAAACAGCCGCGCCCCCACCCCCACAATCTACATTTCCCATTTCCTGCCTAATATTGTGGTAGTTAGCCTTCCTCCAATTTAGTACTTTTACCCAAGGGGTAGGGAAGTCCTGAACTAGATGGCATAGGTTTAAGGTAAGAGGGGAAAGATTTAAAAGGGACCGAAGGGGCAACATGTTCACGAGGGTGATGCGTGTATGGAATGAGCTGCCAGAGGAAAGTGGTAGAGGCTGGTACGATTACAACATTTAAAAGTATCTGGATGGGTATGTGAATAGGAAGCATTTGGAGAAATATGGGCCAAGTGCTGGAAAATGGAACTAGATTAATTTAGGATATCTGGTCAGCATGGACAAGTTGGACCAAAGGGTCTGTTTCCATGCTGTACATCTCTATGACTCTATGAATACTCTTATTCATAAGTAACTTAAAGCTTACGGAATCATAGTCACTGTTCCAAATTGCTCCTGCACTAAAACTTTGATCACCTGGCCTGACTCATTCCCCAGTACCTGGTCTTGTATGGTCCCTTCTGTAGTTGGACTATTTACATATTGTTTCAAAAAACTGTCCTGGACACATCTCAGAAACTGTATCCCCATCCAAGCTCCTGGCACTAGGGGAGTCCCAGTCAATTTAGGGAAGTTAAAATCACCCACCACAACAACCTATTATCTGTCCACATACCTGTTTCTTCATCACCCATTGCTATTGGGAGGCCTTTAGTTCAATCCCACCAAAATGACTGCACCCTTCCAATTCGTGAGCTCAATCCATAGGACCTCACTGGATGAGCCCTCCAAAGTGTCTTCCCTCAGTACAGCTATAATATTCTCCCTTATCAGTAACACAACTCCCACAGCTTCTACATCCCCTCTATCTCACCTGAAACATCTAAATCCTGGAACATTAAGCTGCCAGTTTTGTCCCTCTCTCAACCAGGTCTCTCTAATAGCTGCAACATTATTGTTATATGTACTAGTCCAGGCTCCAAGGTTTTCTGACTTACATATCATATCCTCACATTCAAACAAATACACGACAGACTGCAACTCCTGCCATGTTCAGTAACCTGTTCTTCTTCTTAGCCTTACTAGTGTTAGTCTCTAACACCTTCTCGGTCATTTTGCTTGTCCTCAGAATGTTCCTCAGAATAGCAGATTTTGGGAGGGGGAGAAAGCTCCTTATTCTTCAGTAGTTCCATGGTTTCAGGCTTTATGCCTGCTTTCCCCAGACAGCAGAGTATTGGTTTTCTCTAAACCTTTTCCCTTTGCCCACAGCTTGGTCAAAACTCCCCTTTCTCTAAGATTCTTGTCTGCAGAGGCTGCTTCTTGTTATTTGAATCCTAAGTTGGCTGAACAGTCAATTTTATGGAGAATCAAATAGTAAAAGTGTCTGTTCTGGACTGTTTCATAACCTTTCTGACTGTGGAGCTAGACTCTTGTATTATCTTTCACCTAAGGAAACCATCTTTTCAAATACTGTGGCTGTCAATTTGAATGGCACTTTGATATCTATTCAGCCAGAAGGACTGCTTTACACCTTAGAAAGACTCATTGTGTTCCACACAGTAAGGTATAGTCTTAAAATCTCCCTTTTGTAACTCAAGACTGAAACACGGCTCATTTAGCTCAGAAATATTCCGCTGTAACAGACATAAGGTGCTGTGGGCACCATGCTGAAGAAGCTTCTTTTAACTTAATTTCCAATGTACAGATGTTTAAAGCAATGCTGTCCTCTTAACATGTTTTTGTTAAAAAAAATCAGATAACATGCTCATTACAGACACCAACAACACCAGCAGCACCACCTCCAGCTGTTTCTTCTTCAAGAGCATGCTCTATCACCACAGGGGAAGGAATGAAAAGTTACACACAGTCAGGAGGTGACAAGAAACTCAACACAGCTTCTGCAGGCTGACGATTCATTCTCTCAGTATGTGAACACTAATGCCTCAGGTAGCTTAGGTTCTCACAACAAGTTATGACTAACTTCTGCATCTTCCTGGTACAGGACCTCCTTCCGAGTGGACCAGGTGAACACACATTGCCAATGGCTGACAAGATGCCTGCCCCTGGATATTTGAATAATGTCGTTTGACTAGTTGAATATTTGACTATGAATCAACTCACATCCTTAATTCAACAAAATGCTTTCAGGAACACTGGTCAAAATTATCCCTTTCTTTTCAATATTTTATATAATGGGTCTGAAGGCCATGTATCTGTTTATAAGGCTGAGTTGCTCAGCATTTTGTGGAAAAGGTATCCATAATTCAAGGACAATTATTCCAGAAATGCAATCAATTAAATCATAAGCATCCAGAAGAAAGTTAAGCATCTTCATTACATAATCCAATAGTATAACTTTCAGGTCTGAAAATTGTTGAAATAAATACTAACTATTGCCTTCAACTGTCCTTAATCATGGTGTTGGCATAGCAACGCATAGCAGCAAACATTCCACACTAGTTTACCTAAATGAAACTGAAGCCAAATTCTGATAATTATTAATTTTCCTTTTGGCAACTATGTCAAGTCTCATGGAACCATGGAACTAGAGGTCTGTTTGGTCTTCAGGGCAAATCAGTCAATTTCTGACCTTTGTGATATGACAGCAGAAAAACAATGAAGTTTCCACATCGGCTGATCTAAAGAACTCAAAAGTTATTTGATCTGTTTATAAGGATTAATTAATTGATTTTATGTTAGGATAGGGCTGTAAAGCTAAGAAACTAATATCACAATGTCCTTACAGTAAACTGCGTCATTATTTTCTGCTGTAACTTTCTCTGTACTATGGTGAGACCTCACATAAAGTATAATTTTGGACCCCTTAGGAACTATATAACTATCTTAAATGGAGTGGAATGAAGGTTTACAAGACTGTTGTCTGTGATGAGGGGATTGCCCTATGAGGAGAGATTGAATAGACTAGGCATATCTTCCTTCTGGTTAGGAAGATTGAAGGATGACATCATTGAAACATATTATTTTGGAAGGTTTGACAGTTTTGGTGACAAGAACATGTTTCCCTTCACTTGGAGAAAGTGATGACTGCAGACGCTGGAGATCAAAGTCGAAAAGTGTAGTGCTGGAAAAACACGGCAAGTCAGGCAGCA
The DNA here is from genome assembly GCF_047496795.1 of Chiloscyllium punctatum. Classification (NCBI taxonomy): domain Eukaryota; kingdom Metazoa; phylum Chordata; class Chondrichthyes; order Orectolobiformes; family Hemiscylliidae; genus Chiloscyllium; species Chiloscyllium punctatum. The sequence goes on from NC_092746.1 coordinate 66,377,238, forward strand.
TCTGAGGAGCAGGAGAGTCAACGTTTTGAGCATGAGCTCTTCATCGGGAATGTCGACTCTCCTGGTCCTCGGATGCTGCCCGACCAGCTGTGCTCTTCCTTTCACTTGGAAACTAGAACCAGGACACAATCTCAGGGTAAGGGGATGGCCATTTAGGACCAAGACGAGGATAAATCTCTGTGACAGAGAGCTGCGATTGTTGATTACATTCATCACAGGGATGGATGGATTAGGAACAGGAGTAGGCCATTCAGCCATTCTAACCTGCTGCACCATTCACTGAGATCATGGCTGTTCTGTGGCCTAACTCCATACAACAGCTTTTGGCCCATATACCTTGATACCTTTGCTTGGCAAAAGGTTATCTATCTCATATTTAAAATAAACAACTGACCTTGCATTCACTGCCTTTTTTGAAGAGAGTTCCAGACCTCTATCATCTTTTCTGTGTAGAAATACTTCCTCAGAATTCTCCTGAATGGCCTGGGCCTAAATCACAAACCATGCCCCACGATGGTTCTAGAATCTCCAATCAGTGGAAATGGTTTATCTTTGTCTATCCTGTCTTTTCCTGATAGCTTGTTAGCCACTAAGTAAACAAAAGCTTATGAGAAAGTGCAGTAAGCTAAAATAAAAGATCCACCATCATTTTGTTGAAGGGAACAGCAGGCTCAATAGGCCTTTGTTTCTTCCCCCCTTATGTTCTTCTTTAACACTTGTATCACCTCGCTCGCAGCATATTGAAAATGAATGTTGCTCTGACCCATTTCCAAAAAATAAAAGACTGAAATAAAACAAAAAAAACCCCCATGGATTCTGGAAATCTGAAATAAAACCAAAGCACTGAAGAAACACAATATGCCAGCTGCACCTGTAGAGACAAAAAACAATGTCAACTCTGTGATTTTCTCTACAGATGCTGCCAGGCCTGCTGAGTCTCTCCAGCACTTTCTGGTTTTGTTCCAAAAAGACCATTGCCTTCAAAACAGCAATTAAAGTATAATTGAGGTCTCCCAGAACCAAAACAATTTTATGAAGATTCTGAATTAAAATGGGGGGAGTTTATTGAAACTGAATCACATTGGAAGATAGCAAGAGACAGTTAATAACATTGATAATAAATAAACAATAAAATGTTGAACAGAGATCTTGATTGTTCTTCTTGTATGATGTAACCATGATTTCTTTTGTCCAATCAGTACAATGGTTTTAAGAGTGGAACTCTGAAAACATTTGAGAGAAGACTGAGATACCAGAGTATGGACGTGAACTATGGTGAGCAATGTATCTGAACGTCTGTGTAAACAATCTCTTCAAAACTTACAACGCGGGGGCTGTGAAAAAACCCAGAGGTAATGTGGAAAAACACAGCTGCAATCTTCATGACGTTTAAATCATTTCAAAATAACCTCCTCTCTTATTTCCTGCAATAAAGAACCTGTTACTCCCTAAATGGTTGTTAAAATGTTAATAGTGTGTGGTTAATACATTACAGTTGGAAAAAGTTGTGTCATTTTATTCCTACCCAGAGACTGAAACATGAACTCCAACTCTGAACCTTTAAACTAACTAAAACAGAATAACTTTCACATCTGAGTAAACAGAATAAATTCGACTTTCTGAAACAAAAACAGAAAATGCTGGAAACACTCCGCAGGTCAGGCAGCATCTGTTAAAATTAAAATGCCGATGTATGGCCCTGTATTGACTGCAGGTGCAGGCCCCAGTTGCTTATCATGGGAAAGCCCCAGGAATTCCAGGGGCAAAATGGTGGGACAGTGATTTGACTCATTTGTTGTCCATCCCTTTTCCTCTGCTTTGTGCCTGGGAAATGCCACCTCCTCAGTGAAGGAGGAGGGAAGAAAACTGATTCTCGTACGTGCATTTGGCATGACCTACACCTTGTCATTTTTGTGAGAAGAATTGTTATGAGTAATCCAATTCAGATCTTTTTCCTGCATTTTACACATGCTTGTATCTCTCAGTGCAAAATTATTACACTCATCGTTACTATTCAGATAATCAACTTCTGCTTCTTCACAATCGTTAAAAATCACACAGCATCAGGTGATAGGTTGATGTAAATCCCAGAACTTCTTTTACGTCACATTCTCAAGGTTTTATAACAAGAAGTGATGTCGCAGCTCAGACAATGCCTAAAAGGTGTGAGGTTCGAGTCTGTCTGTATCCCAATCTTGAGGCAGACTGTTCTATTTCCAAAGTGGAATTTACAAATATTACATGGATTCACTGCCTGCACTAACTACCTGCAGGTTCTGCATTCTTTGGGCAAAATAGAATGTAACTGCAAATATAATTCTGCAAATACAAATTCTTTAAATCTTAAGTTATCTTGAGAATGTGACTTAAAAGAAGCTCTGGGATTTACATATTAATGCACCGAACCCAGCAAACCCACTCTAAAAGATGAAAGACTTAACAATCTATTAGAAGTGTTCAATATATCATTTCAGTTGCATGAGACTGTAATCTTTTGCTATAGATTCTGTGTCTCTTGGTCCTGCTTCACAACCACCGATGAAGGAACAGCACTTTGAAAGCTAGTGCTTCCAAATAAACCTGTTGAACTATAACCTGTGATTTTTAAACTTTGTCCACCCCAGTCCATCAAAATCATGTTCCTCACGACGATTTAACATTCGGTTAAATGGGCCATTTGATGTAAAACTCCAGGGCACTTCACAGGGATGTTATCAAAACAAACGCAGAAAAGCTCACCACAAGGTAGTAGGTTTTAAGGAGCATCTTGAAAAAGTAAATGATGGCAAAAAGCCGTAAGGTCTAGGGAGAAAATTTCAAAGCTTAGAGCTTTAGCAGCTGAAGGAATATCACTGAGTGAAGTGATTAAAATGAAGAATGTTTAAGAGCCCAGAATTAGAGGAGTGCAGACCTCTGACAGGGTTGTAGGTTTGAAGCGAGTCCATGAAGGAATTTGGAAGCAAATTTAAAACTGAGGTGTTGTACATCCAGGAGCCAGTGCAGACCTGTGAGCTCAGGGTGTTCGGTGAGTGACAGTTGCTGTACGTTAGCACTTGGCAGAATTGTGTTTCACCTAAGTTTATGAATTTTGGAGGCCAGCCAGAACAAGACTCGAATGGTCACGTAAAGTCACAACAAAGACATGAACAAGGATTTCAACATAAGAGAGATCAGGCAGGGGTAGATTAGAGTGATGTTGCAGAGGTAGAGATTTGTGGTCTTGTAATGGTATAGTTAGGTGTTTAGATTAGATTAGATTAGATACAGTGTGGAAACAGGCCCTTCGGCCCAACAAGTCCACACCAACCCACCAAAGCGCAACCCACCCAGACTCCATTCTCCTACATTCACCCCTTCACCTAACACTATGGGCAATTTAGCATGGCCAATTCATCTAACCTGCACATTTTTGGACTGTGGGAGGAAACCAGAACATCCGGAGGAAACCCATGCAGTCACGAAGAGAATGTGCAAACTCCACACAGTCAGTCACCTGAGGCGGGAATTGAACCCGGGTCTCTGGCGCTGTGAGGCAGCAGTGCTAACCACTGTGCCATTGTGCCGCCCACTGTGCCACCGTGCCGCCCATTCAAAGGCAAACATGACATCAACATTGTAAACAGTCTGGATCAGTGTCAGGAGGATGAATATTATATTCACAATGGGGATCAGCCAACAGATAGGTAGGCGACAGTGACACTGACCCAGCTGTAAGTGTGATCCCCAGCCATATTTGACAAGGGTCAGGCAAGTATGTAGTGACCAACAAAGCTGTTGTCCATTTCAAAGGTCATCCTTCACCATTCCCACTGCTGGCAATGTGGAATGATAGTGAGAAGACGACATGAACCCCATGGACAGCTTCCCCTCACCACTTCATGGCCCTTCCCAATCTCCAAACCTTTCCACACAGAGCCTGCGGAATCCATCCCAAACACAGAGCCTGCGGAATACATCCCAAACACAGAGCCTGCGGAACACATCCCAAACACAGAGCCTGCGGAATACATCCCAAACACAGAGCCTGCGGAATACATCCCAAACACAGAGCCTGCGGAACACATCCCAAACACAGAGCCTGCGGAATACATCCCAAACACAGAGCCTGCGGAACACATCCCAAACACAGAGCCTGCGGAATACATCCCAAACACAGAGCCTGCGGAACACATCCCAAACACAGAGCCTGCGGAATACATCCCAAACACAGAGCCTGCGGAATCCATCCCAAACACAGAGCCTGCGGAACACATCCCAAACACAGAGCCTGCGGAATACATCCCAAACACAGAGCCTGCGGAATCCATCCCAAACACAGAGCCTGCGGAACACATCCCAAACACAGAGCCTGCGGAATACATCCCAAACACAGAGCCTGCGGAACACATCCCAAACACAGAGCCTGCGGAATACATCCCAAACACAGAGCCTGTGGAACACATCCCAAACACAGAGCCTGCGGAATCCATCCCAAACACAGAGCCTGCGGAATCCATCCCAAACACAGAGCCTGCGGAATACATCCCAAACACAGAGCCTGCGGAACACATCCCAAACACAGAGCCTGCGGAACACATCCCAAACACAGAGCCTGCGGAATACATCCCAAACACAGAGCCTGCGGAATACATCCCAAACACAGAGCCTGCGGAACACATCCCAAACACAGAGCCTGCGGAATACATCCCAAACACAGAGCCTGCGGAACACATCCCAAACACAGAGCCTGCGGAATCCATCCCAAACACAGAGCCTGCGGAACACATCCCAAACACAGAGCCTGCGGAACACATCCCAAACACAGAGCCTGCGGAATCCATCCCAAACACAGAGCCTGCGGAATCCATCCCAAACACAGAGCCTGCGGAATACATCCCAAACACAGAGCCTGCGGAATCCATCCCAAACACAGAGCCTGCGGAACACATCCCAAACACAGAGCCTGCGGAATACATCCCAAACACAGAGCCTGCGGAACACATCCCAAACACAGAGCCTGCGGAATACATCCCAAACACAGAGCCTGTGGAACACATCCCAAACACAGAGCCTGCGGAATACATCCCAAACACAGAGCCTGTGGAACACATCCCAAACACAGAGCCTGCGGAATACATCCCAAACACAGAGCCTGCGGAATACATCCCAAACACAGAGCCTGCGGAATCCATCCCAAACACAGAGCCTGCGGAACACATCCCAAACACAGAGCCTGTGGAATACATCCCAAACACAGAGCCTGCAGAACACATCCCAAACACAGAGCCTGCGGAACACATCCCAAACACAGAGCCTGCGGAATACATCCCAAACACAGAGCCTGCGGAACACATCCCAAACACAGAGCCTGTGGAACACATCCCAAACACAGAGCCTGCGGAATACATCCCAAACACAGAGCCAGTGAAATCCATCTCGAACACAAAGCCAGTGAAATCCTTCCTAAGCTCGGATCAGTGCAATCCATCCCAAACACAGAGCCAGTGAAATCCATTCCAAGAATGGAGCCAGTTAAATCCATCCCATGCACAGAGCCAGTGAAATCCGTCCCAAACACCAAGCTAGTGAAATCCCTCCCAAGAATGGAGCCAGTGAAATCCATCCCAAACACAGAGCCTGTGAAATCCATGCAAAACACAGAGGCATTCAAATCCATCCCAAGCACGGAGCCAGTCAAATCCGTCCCAAATATGGAGCCAGTGAATTCCATCCCAAACACAGAGCCAGAGAAATCCATCCCAAGCACGGAGCCAGTGAAATCTATCCCAAGCACAGAACCATTGAAATCCATCACAAACACAGAGCCACTCAAATCTATCCCAAGCACAGAACCAGTCAAATCCAAACCAAGCACAGAGCCAGAGAAATCCATCACAAGCACAGACCAGTGAATTCCACCCAAACACGGAGCCAATGAAATCACTACCAAGCACGGAGCCAGTGAAATCCATCCCAAACACAGAGCCAGTAAAATCCACCCCAATACAGAGCCAGTGAAATCCATCCCAAGCACAGAACCAGTGAAATCCATTCAAACACAGAGCCAGTGAAATCCATGCAAAACACAGATACAGTGAAATCCATCCCAAGCACGGAGCCAGTGAAATCCCAACCAAGCAGAGAGCCTGTGAAATCCATCACAAACACAGAGCAAGTGAAATCCATCCCGAACACAAAGCCAGTGAAATCCTTCCTAAGCTCGGAGCCAGTGCAATCCATCCCAAACACAGAGCCAGTGAAATCCATTACAAGAATGGAGCCAGTTAAATCCATCCCATGCACAGAGCCAGTGAAATCCGTCCCAAACACCAAGCTAGTGAAATCCCTCCCAAGAATGGAGCCAGTGAAATCCATCCCAAACACAGAGCCTGTGAAATCCATGCAAAACACAGAGGCAGTCAATTCCATCCCAAGCACAGAACCAGTGAAATCCATTCCAAGCACAGAGCCAATGAAATACATCCCAAGCACAGAGCAGGTGAAATCAATCACAAGCATGGAGCCAGTGAAATCTATCCCAAGCACGGAGCCAGTGAAATCCCTTCCAAGGACAGAGCCAGTATAATCCACCCCAATACAGAGCCAATGAAGTCCATACCAAGCACAAACCCAGTGAATTCATTGCCAAGCACGGAGCCAGTGAAATCCATCCCAAACACCAAGCCAGTGAAATCCATCCCAAGAATGGAGCCACCCCAAGCACAGACCCTGTGAAATCCATCCCAAGCACAGAGCCAGTAAAATACATCACTAGCACAGAGCCAGTGAAATCCATCCCAAGCACGGAGCCAGTCAAATCCATCCCAAGCACAGAGCCAGAGAAATACATCCTAAGCACAGAACCAGTGAAATCCAAAACAAGCACAGAGCCAGTGAAATCTATCCCAAGCACAAAACCAGTGAAATCCAAACCAAGCACTGAGCCAGTGAAATCCATCGCAAGCACAGAGCCGGTGAAATCCAAACCAAGCACGGAACCAGTGAAATCCATCCCAAGCACAGAGCCAGTGAAATCCCTAACATACATAGAGCCAGTGAAATCAACCCCTATACAGAGCAGGGAAATCCCTAACCAGTACAGAGCCAGTGAAATCCACCCCTATACAGAGCCAGTGAAATCCATCCCAAGCATAGAACCAGTGAAAACCATCCAAAGCACGGAGCCCGTGAAATCCTTCCAAGCACAGAGACCGTGAAATCCATCTCAAGCACATTGCCAGTGAACTCCATCCCAAACACAGAGCCAGTGAAATCCATCCCAAGCACAGAGCCAGTGAAATCCATCCTAAACACAGAGCCAGTGAAATCCATCCCAAACACATAGGCAGTGAAATCTATCCCAACCACAGAGCCAGTGAAATCCACCCAAGCACAGAGCCAGTGAAATCACTCTAAAGCACGGAGTCAGTGAAATCCATCCCAAACACAGAGGCAGTGAAATCTATCCCAAGCACAGAGCCAGTGAAATCTGTCCCAAGCATGGAACCAGTGAAACCCATCACAAACACAGAGCCAGTGAAATCCATCTCAAGCAAAGAGCCAGTGAAATCCATCTCAAGCACCGATCCAGTGAAATCCATCCCAAACACAGAACCAGTGAGAACCATCCCAAGCATGGAGCCAGTGAAATCCATCCCAAGCACAGAGACCGTGAAATCCATCTCAAGCACAGAGCCAGTGAAATCCATACCAAGAAAAGAGCCAGTGAAATCCATCCCAAGCACAGAGCCAGGGAAATCCATCCCAAGCACAAAGCCAGTGAATTCACTGCCAAGCACGGAGCCAGTGAAATCCATCCCAAACACCAAGCCAGTGAAATCCATCCCAAGAATGGAGCCACCCCAACACAGAGTCAGTGAATCCCATCCCAAGCACAGAGCCTGTGAAATGCATCCCAAGCACGGAGCTAGTGAAATCCATCCCAAGTGCAGAGCCCGTCAAATCAATCCCAAACACAGAGCCAGTGAAACCCTTCACAAGCACAGAGCCAATGAAATCCATGCAAAACAGAGAGGCAGTGAAATCCATCCCAAGCACAAAGCCAGTGAATTCACTGCCAAGCACGGAGCCAGTGAAATCCATCCCAAACACCAAGCCAGTGAAATCCATCCCAAGAATGGAGCCACTCCAAGCACAGAGCCTGTGAAATCCATCCCAAGCACATAGCCAGTAAAATACATCACTAGCACAGAGCCAGTGAAATCCATCCCAAGCACGGAGCCAGTCAAATCCATCCCAAGCACAGAGCCAGAGAAATACATCTTAAGCACAGAGCCAGTGAAATCCAAAACAAGCACAGAGCCAGTGAAATCTATCCCAAGCACAAAACCAGTGAAATCCAAACCAAGCACTGAGCCAGTGAAATCCATCGCAAGCACAGAGCCGGTGAAATCCAAACCAAGCACGGAACCAGTGAAATCCATCCCAAGCACAGAGCCAGTGAAATCCCTAACAAACATAGAGCCAGTGAAATCAACCCCTATACAGAGCCAGTGAAATCCCTAACCAGTACAGAGCCAGTGAAATCCACCCTTATACAGAGCCAGTGAAATCCATCCCAAGCATAGAACCAGTGAAAACCATGTAAAGCACGGAGCCCGTGAAATCCTTCCAAGCACAGAGACCGTGAAATCCATCTCAAGCACATTGCCAGTGAACTCCATCCCAAACACAGAGCCAGTGAAATCCATCCCAAGCACAGAGCCAGTGAAATCCATCCCAACCACAGAGCCAGTGAAATCCACACAAGCACAGAGCCAGTGAAATCAATCTAAAGCACGGAGGCAGTGAAATCCATCCCAAACACAGAGGCAGTGAAATCTATCCCAAGCACAGAGCCAGTGAAATCCATCCCAAACACAGAGGCAGTGAAATCCACCAAAGCACAGAGACAGTGAGATCCACCACAATACATAGCCAATGAAAACCCTCCCAAGCACAGAGCCTGTGAAATCTATCCCAAGCACAGAGCCTGTGAAATCCATCCCAAACACAGAGCCAGTGAAATCCATCCCAAACACAGAGCAAGTGAAATCCATCTCGAACACAAAGCCAGTGAAATCCTTCCTAAGCTCGGAGCCAGTGCAATCCATCCCAAACACAGAGGCAGTGAAATCACTCCCAAGCTCAGAGCCAGTGAAATCAATCCCAAGCACAGAGCCAGTGAAATCCATTCCAAGAATGGAGCCAGTTAAATCCATCCCATGCACAGAGCCAGTGAAATCCGTCCCAAACACCAAGCTAGTGAAATCCCTCCCAAGAATGGAGCCAGTGAAATCCATCCCAAACACAGAGCCTGTGAAATCCATGCAAAACACAGAGGCAGTCAAATCCATCCCAAATATGGAGCCAGTGAAATCCAGCCCAAACACAGAGCCAGAGAAATCCATCCCAAGCACGGAGCCAGTGAAATCTATCCCAAGCACAGAACCAGTGAAATCCAAACCAAGCACAGAGCCAGAGAAATCCATCACAAGCACAGACCAGTGAAAACCACCCAAGCATGGAGCCAGTGAAATCACTACCAAGCATGGAGCCAGTGAAATCCATCCCAAACACAGAGCCAGTGAAATCCATGCAAAACACAGAGGCAGTGATATCCATCCCAAGCACAGAACCCATGAAATCCATCCCAAACACAGAGCCAGTGAAATCCATCAGAACCACGGAGCCAGTGAAATCTATCCCAAGAACGGAGCCAGTGAAATCCCTTCCAAGGACAGAGCCAGTAAAATCCACCCCAATACAGAGCCAGTGAAGTCCATCCCAAGCACAGAACCAGTGAAAACCATCCCAAGCACAAAGCCAGTGAAATCCATCCCAAGCACGGAGCCAGACAAATCCATCCCAAGCACAGAGCCAGAGAAATCCCTCGTAAGCACAGAACCCATGAAATCCATCCCAAACACAGAGCCAGTGAAATCCATCTCAAGCACAGAGCCAGTGAAATCTATCCCAAGCACAGAATCAGTGAAATCCAAACCAAGCACAGAGCCAGTGAAATCCATTCCAAGCACAGAGCCAATGAAATACATCCAATACACAGAGCAGGTGAAATCCATCACAAGCACAGAGCCAGTGAAATCTATCCCAAGAACGGAGCCAGTGAAATCCCTTCCAAGGACAGAGCCAGTAAAATCCACCCCAATACAGAGCCAGTGAAGTCCATCCCACTCACAGAACCAGTGAAAACCATCCCAAGCACAGAGCCAGTGAAATCCATCTCAAGTACAGAGCCAGTGAAATCCATGCAAAACACAGAGGCATTGAAATCCATCCCAAGCACAGAGCCAGTGAATTCACTGCCAAGCACGGAGCCAGTGAAATCCATCCCAAACACCAAGCCAGTGAAATCAATCCCAAGAATGGAGACACCCGAACACAGAGCCAGTGAATCCCATCCCAAGCACAGAGCCTGTGAAATGCATCCCAAGCACAGAGCCAGGGAAATCCATCCCAAGCACAGAGCCTGTGAAATGCATCCCAAGCACAGAGCCAGGGAAATCCATCCCAAGCACAAAGCCAGTGAATTCACTGCCAAGCACGGAGCCAGTGAAATCCATCCCAAACACCAAGCCAGTGAAATCAATCCCAAGAATGGAGACACCCTAACACAGAGCCAGTGAATCCCATCCCAAGCACAGAGCCTGTGAAATGCATCCCAAGCACAGAGCCAGGGAAATCCATCCCAAGCACAAAGCCAGTGAATTCACTGCCAAGCACGGAGCCAGTGAAATCCATCCCATGCACAGAGCCAGTGAAATCCATCCCAAGCATGGAGCCAGTGAAATCTGTCCCAAGCACAGAGCCAGAGAAATCCATCTCTAGCAAAGAGCCAGTGAAATGTATCTCAAGCACAGATCCAGTGAAATCTGTCCCAAACACAGAACCAGTGAAAACCAACCCAAGCACAGAGACCGTGAAATGCATCGCAAGCACGGAGCTAGTGAAATCCATCCCAAGTGCAGAGCCCGTCAAATCCATCCCAAACACAGTGCCAGTGAAACCCATCACATGCACAGAGCCAATGAAATCCATGCAAAACAAAGAGGCAGTGAAATCCATCCCAAGCACGGAGCCAGTGAAATCCATACCAAGAAAGGAGCCAGTGAAATCCATCCCAAGCACAAAGCCAGTGAATTCACTGCCAAGCACGGAGCCAGTGAAATCCATCCCAAACACCAAGCCGGTGAAATCCATCCCAAGAATGGAGCCACCGCAAGCACAGAGCCTGTGAAATCCATCCCAAGCACAGAGCCAGTAAAATACATCGCAAGCACAGAGCCGGTGAAATCCATCCCAAGCACGGAGCCAGTCAAATCCATCCCAAGCACAGAGCCAGTGAAATCTATCCCAAGCACAGAACCAGTGAAATCCAAACCAAGCACTGAGCCAGTGAAATCCATCCCAAACACCAAGCCAGTGAAATCCATCCCAAGAATGGAGCCACCGCAAGCACAGAGCCTGTGAAATCCATCCCAAACACAAAGGCAGTGAAATCTATCCCAAGCACAGAGCCAGTGAAATCCATCCCAAGCACGGAGCCAGTCAAATCCATCCCAAGCACAGAGCCAGTGAAATCTATCCCAAGCACAGAACCAGTGAAATCCAAACCAAGCACTGAGCCAGTGAAATCCATCGCAAGCACAGAGCCGGTGAAATCCAAACCAAGCACGGAACCAGTGAAATCCATCCCAAGCACAGAGCCAGTGAAATCCCTAACAAACATAGAGCCAGTGAAATCAACCCCTATACAGAGCCAGTGAAATCCCTAACCAGTACAGAGCCAGTGAAATCCACCCCTATACAGAGCCAGTGAAATCCATCCCAAGCATAGAACCAGTGAAAACCATCCAAAGCACGGAGCCCGTGAAATCCTTCCAAGCACAGAGACCGTGAAATCCATCTCAAGCACATTGCCAGTGAACTCCATCCCAAACACAGAGCCAGTGAAATCCATCCCAAGCACAGAGCCAGTGAAATCCATCCCAAACACAGAGCCAGTGAAATCCATCCTAAACACAGAGCCAGTGAAATCCATCCCAAGCACAGAGCCAGTGAAATCCATCCCAAACGCAGAGCCAGTGAAATTCCTCCCAAGCGCGGAGGCAGTGAAATCACTCCCAAGCTCGGAGCCAGTGAAATCCATCCCAAACACATAGGCAGTGAAATCCATCCCAACCACAGAGCCAGTGAAATCCACACAAGCACAGAGCCAGTGTAATCAATCGAAAGCACGGAGGCAGTGAAATCCATCCCAAACACAGAGGCAGTCAAATCTATCCCAAGCACAGAGCCAGTGAAATCCATCCCAAACACAGAGCCCATGAAATCCATCCCAAACACACAGCCAGTGAAATCCATCTCAAGCACATAGCCAGTGAAATCCATCCCAAACACAGAGGCAGTGAAATCCACCAAAGCACAGAGCCAGTGAGATCCCTACCAAGCACAGAGACAGTGAAATCCACCCCAATACATAGCCAGTGAAATCCATCACAAACACAGGCCAGTGAAATCTATCCCAAGCACAGAGCCAGTGAAATCCCAACCAAGGACAGAGCCCGTGAAATCCATCCCAAGCGCATAGCCAGTGAAATCCCTGACAAACACTGAGCCTGTCAAATCCATCCCAAGCACGGAGCCAATGAAATCCCTCCCAAGCACAGAGCTCGTGAAATCCATCCCAAACAAAGAGCCAGTGAAATACACCCCAAGCACAGAACCAGTGAAAACCATCCCAAGCATGCAGCCAGTGAAATCCATCCCAAACACAGAGCCAGTGAAATACATGTAATGCGCAGAGCCAGCAAAATACTTCACAAGCACAGAGCCCGTAAAGTCCATCCCAAACACTGAACCAGTGAAATCCATCTCAAGCAAAGAGACAATGAAAAACGTCCCAAGCACAGAGCCAGTGAAATCCAAACCAAGCACAGAGCCAGTGAAATCCATCGCAAGCACAGAGCCAGTGAAATCCCTCCCAAGGACAGAGCCAATGAAATCCATCCCAAGCACAGAGCCTGTGAAATCCAACCCAAGCACGGAGCCAGTCAAATCCATCCCAAGCACAGAGCCAGAGAAATACATCCTAAGCACGGAGCCAGTGAACTCCATCCCAAACACAGAGCCAGTGAAACCCATCCCAAGCACAGAGCCAGTGAAATCCATCCTAAACACAGAGCCAGTGAAATCCATCCTAAGCTCGGAGGCAGTGAAATCCATCCCAAACGCAGAGCCAGTGAAATTCCTCCCAAGCGCGGAGGCAGTGAAATCACTTCCAAGCTCGGAGCCAGTGAAATCTATCCCAAACACATAGGCAGTGAAATCCATCCCAACCACAGAGCCAGTGAAATCCACCCAAGCACAGAGCCAGTGAAATCAATCTAAAGCACGGAGGCAGTGAAATCCACCCCAAGCACAGAACCAGTGAAAACCATCCCAAGCATGCAGCCAGTGAAATCCATCCCAAACACAGAGCCAGTGAAATCGATTCCAAGCTCAGAGCCAGTGAGATCCATCCCAAGCACGGAGTCAGTGAGATCCATCACAAACACCGAGCCAGTGAAATCCATTCCAAGCATGGAGACAGTGAAATCACTCCCAAGCACGGAGCCAGAGAAATCTATCCCAAACACAGAGACAGTGAAATCCCACCCAAACATGGAGCCAGTGAAATCCATCCCAAGCACAGAGCCAGTGAGATCCCTTCTAAGCACAGAGCCAGTGAAATCCCTCCCAAGGACAGAGCCAGTGAAATCCATCCCAAGCACAGAGCCAATGAAATTCCACCCAAGCACGGAGCCAGTGAAATCGCTCCCAAACACGGAGCCAGTGAAATCCCACCCAAGCACATAGCCAGTGAAATCCCACCCAAGCACGGAGCCAGTGAAATCTATCCCAAACACCGAGCCAGTGAAATACATGTAATGCGCAGAGCCTGCGAAATACATCACAAGCACAGAGCCCGTAAAGTCCATCCCAAAAACTGAACCAGTGAAATCCATCTCAAGCACAGAGCCAATGAAAAACGTCCCAAGCACAGAGCCAGTGAAATCCAAACCAAGCACAGAGCCAGTGAAATCCATCGCAAGCACAGAGCCAGTGAAATCCCTCCCAAGGACAGAGCCAATGAAATCCATCCCAAGCACAGAGCCTGTGAAATCCAACCCAAGCACGGAGCCAGTCAAATCCATCCCAAGCACAGAGCCAGAGAAATACATCCTAAGCACAGAACCAGTGAAATCCATCCCAAGCACAGAGCCAGGGAAATCCATCCCAAGCACAAAGCCAGTGAATTCACTGCCAAGCACGGAGCCAGTGAAATCCATCCCAAACACCAAGCCAGTGAAATCCATCCCAAGAATGGAGCCACCGCAAGCACAGAGCCTGTGAAATCCATCCCAAGCACAGAGCCAGTAAAATACATCACTAGCACAGAGCCAGTGAAATCCATCCCAAGCACGGAGCCAGTCAAATCCATCCCAAGCACAGAGCCAGAGAAATACATCCTAAGCACAGAACCAGTGAAATCCAAACCAAGCACTGAGCCAGTGAAATCCATCGCAAGCACAGAGCCGGTGAAATCCAAACCAAGCACTGAGCCAGTGAAATCCATCCCAAGCACAGAGCCAGTGAAATCCCTAACAAACATAGAGCCAGTGAAATCCACCCCTATACAGAGCCAGTGAAATCCCTAACCAGTACAGAGCCAGTGAAATCCACCCCTATACAGAGCCAGTGAAATCCATCCCAAGCATAGAACCAGTGAAAACCATCCAAAGCACGGAGCCCGTGAAATCCTTCCAAGCACAGAGACCGTGAAATCCATCTCAAGCACATTGCCAGTTAACTCCATCCCAAACACAGAGCCAGTGAAATCCAAACCAAGCACTGAGCCAGTGAAATCCATCCCAAGCACAGAGCCAGTGAAATCCCTAACAAACATAGAGCCAGTGAAATCCACCCCTATACAGAGCCAGTGAAATCCCTAACCAGTACAGAGCCAGTGAAATCCACCCCTATACAGAGCCAGTGAAATCCATCCCAAGCATAGAACCAGTGAAAACCATCCAAAGCACGGAGCCCGTGAAATCCTTCCAAGCACAGAGACCGTGAAATCCATCTCAAGCACATTGCCAGTGAACTCCATCCCAAACACAGAGCCAGTGAAATCCATCCCAAACACAGAGCCAGTGAAATCCATCCTAAACACAGAGCCAGTGAAACCCATCCTAAGCTCGGAGGCAGTGAATCCATCCCAAACGCAGAGTCAGTGAAATTCACCCAAGCACAGAGCCAGTGAAATCACTCGAAAGCACGGAGGCAGTGAAATCCATCCCAAGCACAGAGCCAGTGAAATCTATCCCAAGCACAGAGCCAGAGAAATCCATCCCAAGCACAGAGCCCATGAAATCCATCCCAAACACACAGCCAGTGAAATCCATCTCAAGCACAGAGCCAATGAAAAATGAACCAAGCACAGAGCAGGTGAAATCGCTCCAAAGCACAGAGCCAGTGAAATCTATCCCAAGCACAGAACCAGTGAAGTCCAAACCAAGCACAGAGCCAGTGAAATCCATCGCAAGCACAGAGCCAGTGAAATCCACCCAAGCACGGAGCCAGTGAAATCCATCCCAAGCACAGAGCCAATGAAAAATGAACCAAGCACAGAGCAGGTGAAATCGCTCCAAAGCACAGAGCCAGTGAAATCTATCCTAAGCACAGAACCAGTGAAGTCCAAACCAAGCACAGAGCCAGTGAAATCCATCACAAGCACAGAGCCAGTGAAATCCACCCAAGCACGGAGCCAGTGAAATCCATCCCAAGCACAGAGCCGGTGAAATCTATCCCAAGCATAGAGCCGGTGAAATCCCTCCAAAGCACAGAGCCGGTGAAAACCATCCCAAGCATGCAGCCAGTGAAATCCATCCCAAACACAGCGCCAGTGAAATACATGTAATGCGCAGAGCCAGCAAAATACATCACAAGCACAGAGCCCGTAAAGTCCATCCCAAACACTGAACCAGTGAAATCCATCTCAAGCACAGAGCCAATGAAAAACGTCCCAAGCACAGAGCCAGTGAAATCCAAACCAAGCACAGAGCCAGTGAAATCCATCGCAAGCACAGAGCCAGTGAAATCCCTCCCAAGGACAGAGCCAATGAAATCCATCCCAAGCACAGAGCCTGTGAAATCCAACCCAAGCACGGAGCCAGTCAAATCCATCCCAAGCACAGAGCCAGAGAAATACATCCTAAGCACGGAGCCAGTGAACTCCATCCCAAACACAGAGCCAGTGAAATCCATCCCAAGCACAGAGCCAGTGAAATCCATCCTAAACACAGAGCCAGTGAAATCCATCCTAAGCTCGGAGGCAGTGAAATCCATCCCAAACGCAGAGCCAGTGAAATTCCTCCCAAGCGCGGAGGCAGTGAAATCACTCCCAAGCTCGGAGCCAGTGAAATCCATCCCAAACACATAGGCAGTGAAATCCATCCCAAGCACAGAGCCCATGAAATCCATCCCAAACACACAGCCAGTGAAATCCATCTCAAGCACATAGACAGTGAAATCCATCCCAAACACAGAGTCAGTGAAATCCACCAAAGCACAGAGCCAGTGAGATCCCTACCAAGCACAGAGACAGTGAAATCCACCCCGATACGTAGCCAGTGAAATCCATCACAAACACAGGCCAGTGAAATCTATCCCAAGCACAGAGCCAGTGAAATCCCAACCAAGGACAGAGCCCGTGAAATCCATCCCAAGCGCATAGCCAGTGAAATCCCTGACAAACACTGAGCCTGTCAAATCCATCCCAAGCACGGAGCCAATGAAATCACTCCCAAGCACAGAGCCCGTGAAATCCATCCCAAACAAAGAGCCAGTGAAATCCACCCCAAGCACAGAACCAGTGAAAACCATCCCAAGCATGCAGCCAGTGAAATCCATCCCAAACACAGAGCCAGTGAAATCGATTCCAAGCTCAGAGCCAGTGAGATCCATCCCAAGCACGGAGCCAGTGAGATCCATCACAAACACCGAGCCAGTGAAATCCATTCCAAGCATGGAGACAGTGAAATCACTCCCAAGCACGGAGCCAGAGAAATCTATCCCAAACACAGAGACAGTGAAATCCCACCCAAACATGGAGCCAGTGAAATCCATCCCAAGCACAGAGCCAGTGAGATCCCTTCTAAGCACAGAGCCAGTGAAATCCCTCCCAAGGACAGAGCCAGTGAAATCCATCCCAAGCACAGAGCCAATGAAATTCCACCCAAGCACGGAGCCAGTGAAATCGCTCCCAAACACGGAGCCAGTGAAATCCCACCCAAGCACATAGCCAGTGAAATCCCACCCAAGCACGGAGCCAGTGAAATCTATCCCAAACACCGAGCCAGTGAAATACATGTAATGCGCAGAGCCTGCGAAATACATCACAAGCACAGAGCCCGTAAAGTCCATCCCAAAAACTGAACCAGTGAAATCCATCTCAAGCACAGAGCCAATGAAAAACGTCCCAAGCACAGAGCCAGTGAAATCCAAACCAAGCACAGAGCCAGTGAAATCCATCGCAAGCACAGAGCCAGTGAAATCCCTCCCAAGGACAGAGCCAATGAAATCCATCCCAAGCACAGAGCCTGTGAAATCCAACCCAAGCACGGAGCCAGTCAAATCCATCCCAAGCACAGAGCCAGAGAAATACATCCTAAGCACAGAACCAGTGAAATCCATCCCAAGCACAGAGCCAGGGAAATCCATCCCAAGCACAAAGCCAGTGAATTCACTGCCAAGCACGGAGCCAGTGAAATCCATCCCAAACACCAAGCCAGTGAAATCCATCCCAAACACAGAGCCAGTGAAATCCATCCTAAACACAGAGCCAGTGAAACCCATCCTAAGCTCGGAGGCAGTGAATCCATCCCAAACGCAGAGTCAGTGAAATTCACCCAAGCACAGAGCCAGTGAAATCACTCGAAAGCACGGAGGCAGTGAAATCCATCCCAAGCACAGAGCCAGTGAAATCTATCCCAAGCACAGAGCCAGAGAAATCCATCCCAAGCACAGAGCCCATGAAATCCATCCCAAACACACAGCCAGTGAAATCCATCTCAAGCACAGAGCCAATGAAAAATGAACCAAGCACAGAGCAGGTGAAATCGCTCCAAAGCACAGAGCCAGTGAAATCTATCCCAAGCACAGAACCAGTGAAGTCCAAACCAAGCACAGAGCCAGTGAAATCCATCGCAAGCACAGAGCCAGTGAAATCCACCCAAGCACGGAGCCAGTGAAATCCATCCCAAGCACAGAGCCAATGAAAAATGAACCAAGCACAGAGCAGGTGAAATCGCTCCAAAGCACAGAGCCAGTGAAATCTATCCCAAGCACAGAACCAGTGAAGTCCAAACCAAGCACAGAGCCAGTGAAATCCATCGCAAGCACAGAGCCAGTGAAATCCACCCAAGCACGGAGCCAGTGAAATCCATCCCAAGCACAGAGCCGGTGAAATCTATCCCAAGCATAGAGCCGGTGAAATCCCTCCAAAGCACAGAGCCGGTGAAAACCATCCCAAGCATGCAGCCAGTGAAATCCATCCCAAACACAGCGCCAGTGAAATACATGTAATGCGCAGAGCCAGCAAAATACATCACAAGCACAGAGCCCGTAAAGTCCATCCCAAACACTGAACCAGTGAAATCCATCTCAAGCACAGAGCCAATGAAAAACGTCCCAAGCACAGAGCCAGTGAAATCCAAACCAAGCACAGAGCCAGTGAAATCCATCGCAAGCACAGAGCCAGTGAAATCCCTCCCAAGGACAGAGCCAATGAAATCCATCCCAAGCACAGAGCCTGTGAAATCCAACCCAAGCACGGAGCCAGTCAAATCCATCCCAAGCACAGAGCCAGAGAAATACATCCTAAGCACGGAGCCAGTGAACTCCATCCCAAACACAGAGCCAGTGAAATCCATCCCAAGCACAGAGCCAGTGAAATCCATCCTAAACACAGAGCCAGTGAAATCCATCCTAAGCTCGGAGGCAGTGAAATCCATCCCAAACGCAGAGCCAGTGAAATTCCTCCCAAGCGCGGAGGCAGTGAAATCACTCCCAAGCTCGGAGCCAGTGAAATCCATCCCAAACACGTAGGCAGTGAAATCCATCCCAACCACAGAGCCAGTGAAATCCACACAAGCACAGAGCCAGTGAAATCAATCGAAAGCACGGAGGCAGTGAAATCCATCCCAAACACAGAGGCAGTCAAATCTATCCCAAGCACAGAGCCAGTGAAATCCATCCCAAGCACAGAGCCCATGAAATCCATCCCAAACACACAGCCAGTGAAATCCATCTCAAGCACATAGACAGTGAAATCCATCCCAAACACAGAGTCAGTGAAATCCACCAAAGCACAGAGCCAGTGAGATCCCTACCAAGCACAGAGACAGTGAAATCCACCCCGATACATAGCCAGTGAAATCCATCACAAACACAGGCCAGTGAAATCTATCCCAAGCACAGAGCCAGTGAAATCCCAACCAAGGACAGAGCCCGTGAAATCCATCCCAAGCGCATAGCCAGTGAAATCCCTGACAAACACTGAGCCTGTCAAATCCATCCCAAGCACGGAGCCAATGAAATCACTCCCAAGCACAGAGCCCGTGAAATCCATCCCAAACAAAGAGCCAGTGAAATCCACCCCAAGCACAGAACCAGTGAAAACCATCCCAAGCATGCAGCCAGTGAAATCCATCCCAAACACAGAGCCAGTGAAATCGATTCCAAGCTCAGAGCCAGTGAGATCCATCCCAAGCACGGAGCCAGTGAGATCCATCACAAACACCGAGCCAGTGAAATCCATTCCAAGCATGGAGACAGTGAAATCACTCCCAAGCACGGAGCCAGAGAAATCTATCCCAAACACAGAGACAGTGAAATCCCACCCAAACATGGAGCCAGTGAAATCCATCCCAAGCACAGAGCCAGTGAGATCCCTTCTAAGCACAGAGCCAGTGAAATCCCTCCCAAGGACAGAGCCAGTGAAATCCATCCCAAGCACAGAGCCAATGAAATTCCACCCAAGCACGGAGCCAGTGAAATCCCTCCCAAACACGGAGCCAGTGAAATCCCACCCAAGCACATAGCCAGTGAAATCCCACCCAAGCACGGAGCCAGTGAAATCTATCCCAAACACCGAGCCAGTGAAATACATGTAATGCGCAGAGCCTGCGAAATACATCACAAGCACAGAGCCCGTAAAGTCCATCCCAAAAACTGAACCAGTGAAATCCATCTCAAGCACAGAGCCAATGAAAAACGTCCCAAGCACAGAGCCAGTGAAATCCAAACCAAGCACAGAGCCAGTGAAATCCATCGCAAGCACAGAGCCAGTGAAATCCCTCCCAAGGACAGAGCCAATGAAATCCATCCCAAGCACAGAGCCTGTGAAATCCAACCCAAGCACGGAGCCAGTCAAATCCATCCCAAGCACAGAGCCAGAGAAATACATCCTAAGCACAGAACCAGTGAAATCCATCCCAAGCACAGAGCCAGGGAAATCCATCCCAAGCACAAAGCCAGTGAATTCACTGCCAAGCACGGAGCCAGTAAAATCCATCCCAAACACCAAGCCAGTGAAATCCATCCCAAGAATGGAGCCACCGCAAGCACAGAGCCTGTGAAATCCATCCCAAGCACAGAGCCAGTAAAATACATCACTAGCACAGAGCCAGTGAAATCCATCCCAAGCACGGAGCCAGTCAAATCCATCCCAAGCACAGAGCCAGAGAAATACATCCTAAGCACAGAACCAGTGAAATCCATCCCAAGCACAGAGCCAGGGAAATCCATCCCAAGCACAAAGCCAGTGAATTCACTGCCAAGCACGGAGCCAGTAAAATCCATCCCAAACACCAAGCCAGTGAAATCCATCCCAAGAATGGAGCCACCGCAAGCACAGAGCCTGTGAAATCCATCCCAAGCACAGAGCCAGTAAAATACATCACTAGCACAGAGCCAGTGAAATCCATCCCAAGCACAGAGCCAGAGAAATACATCCTAAGCACAGAACCAGTGAAATCCAAACCAAGCACTGAGCCAGTGAAATCCATCGCAAGCACAGAGCCGGTGAAATCCAAACCAAGCACTGAGCCAGTGAAATCCATCCCAAGCACAGAGCCAGTGAAATCCCTAACAAACATAGAGCCAGTGAAATCCACCCCTATACAGAGCCAGTGAAATCCCTAACCAGTACAGAGCCAGTGAAATCCACCCCTATACAGAGCCAGTGAAATCCATCCCAAGCATAGAACCAGTGAAAACCATCCAAAGCACGGAGCCCGTGAAATCCTTCCAAGCACAGAGACCGTGAAATCCATCTCAAGCACATTGCCAGTTAACTCCATCCCAAACACAGAGCCAGTGAAATCCAAACCAAGCACTGAGCCAGTGAAATCCATCCCAAGCACAGAGCCAGTGAAATCCCTAACAAACATAGAGCCAGTGAAATCCACCCCTATACAGAGCCAGTGAAATCCCTAACCAGTACAGAGCCAGTGAAATCCACCCCTATACAGAGCCAG
Source organism: Chiloscyllium punctatum (assembly GCF_047496795.1). Lineage (NCBI taxonomy): Eukaryota > Metazoa > Chordata > Chondrichthyes > Orectolobiformes > Hemiscylliidae > Chiloscyllium > Chiloscyllium punctatum. Next base: position 66,398,819 of record NC_092746.1, read on the forward strand.
TGAAATCCATCCCAAGCATAGAACCAGTGAAAACCATCCAAAGCACGGAGCCCGTGAAATCCTTCCAAGCACAGAGACCGTGAAATCCATCTCAAGCACATTGCCAGTGAACTCCATCCCAAACACAGAGCCAGTGAAATCCATCCCAAACACAGAGCCAGTGAAATCCATCCTAAACACAGAGCCAGTGAAACCCATCCTAAGCTCGGAGGCAGTGAATCCATCCCAAACGCAGAGTCAGTGAAATTCACCCAAGCACAGAGCCAGTGAAATCACTCGAAAGCACGGAGGCAGTGAAATCCATCCCAAGCACAGAGCCAGTGAAATCTATCCCAAGCACAGAGCCAGAGAAATCCATCCCAAGCACAGAGCCCATGAAATCCATCCCAAACACACAGCCAGTGAAATCCATCTCAAGCACAGAGCCAATGAAAAATGAACCAAGCACAGAGCAGGTGAAATCGCTCCAAAGCACAGAGCCAGTGAAATCTATCCCAAGCACAGAACCAGTGAAGTCCAAACCAAGCACAGAGCCAGTGAAATCCATCGCAAGCACAGAGCCAGTGAAATCCACCCAAGCACGGAGCCAGTGAAATCCATCCCAAGCACAGAGCCAATGAAAAATGAACCAAGCACAGAGCAGGTGAAATCGCTCCAAAGCACAGAGCCAGTGAAATCTATCCCAAGCACAGAACCAGTGAAGTCCAAACCAAGCACAGAGCCAGTGAAATCCATCGCAAGCACAGAGCCAGTGAAATCCACCCAAGCACGGAGCCAGTGAAATCCATCCCAAGCACAGAGCCGGTGAAATCTATCCCAAGCATAGAGCCGGTGAAATCCCTCCAAAGCACAGAGCCGGTGAAAACCATCCCAAGCATGCAGCCAGTGAAATCCATCCCAAACACAGCGCCAGTGAAATACATGTAATGCGCAGAGCCAGCAAAATACATCACAAGCACAGAGCCCGTAAAGTCCATCCCAAACACTGAACCAGTGAAATCCATCTCAAGCACAGAGCCAATGAAAAACGTCCCAAGCACAGAGCCAGTGAAATCCAAACCAAGCACAGAGCCAGTGAAATCCATCGCAAGCACAGAGCCAGTGAAATCCCTCCCAAGGACAGAGCCAATGAAATCCATCCCAAGCACAGAGCCTGTGAAATCCAACCCAAGCACGGAGCCAGTCAAATCCATCCCAAGCACAGAGCCAGAGAAATACATCCTAAGCACGGAGCCAGTGAACTCCATCCCAAACACAGAGCCAGTGAAATCCATCCCAAGCACAGAGCCAGTGAAATCCATCCTAAACACAGAGCCAGTGAAATCCATCCTAAGCTCGGAGGCAGTGAAATCCATCCCAAACGCAGAGCCAGTGAAATTCCTCCCAAGCGCGGAGGCAGTGAAATCACTCCCAAGCTCGGAGCCAGTGAAATCCATCCCAAACACATAGGCAGTGAAATCCATCCCAAGCACAGAGCCCATGAAATCCATCCCAAACACACAGCCAGTGAAATCCATCTCAAGCACATAGACAGTGAAATCCATCCCAAACACAGAGTCAGTGAAATCCACCAAAGCACAGAGCCAGTGAGATCCCTACCAAGCACAGAGACAGTGAAATCCACCCCGATACGTAGCCAGTGAAATCCATCACAAACACAGGCCAGTGAAATCTATCCCAAGCACAGAGCCAGTGAAATCCCAACCAAGGACAGAGCCCGTGAAATCCATCCCAAGCGCATAGCCAGTGAAATCCCTGACAAACACTGAGCCTGTCAAATCCATCCCAAGCACGGAGCCAATGAAATCACTCCCAAGCACAGAGCCCGTGAAATCCATCCCAAACAAAGAGCCAGTGAAATCCACCCCAAGCACAGAACCAGTGAAAACCATCCCAAGCATGCAGCCAGTGAAATCCATCCCAAACACAGAGCCAGTGAAATCGATTCCAAGCTCAGAGCCAGTGAGATCCATCCCAAGCACGGAGCCAGTGAGATCCATCACAAACACCGAGCCAGTGAAATCCATTCCAAGCATGGAGACAGTGAAATCACTCCCAAGCACGGAGCCAGAGAAATCTATCCCAAACACAGAGACAGTAAAATCCCACCCAAACATGGAGCCAGTGAAATCCATCCCAAGCACAGAGCCAGTGAGATCCCTTCTAAGCACAGAGCCAGTGAAATCCCTCCCAAGGACAGAGCCAGTGAAATCCATCCCAAGCACAGAGCCAATGAAATTCCACCCAAGCACGGAGCCAGTGAAATCGCTCCCAAACACGGAGCCAGTGAAATCCCACCCAAGCACATAGCCAGTGAAATCCCACCCAAGCACGGAGCCAGTGAAATCTATCCCAAACACCGAGCCAGTGAAATACATGTAATGCGCAGAGCCTGCGAAATACATCACAAGCACAGAGCCCGTAAAGTCCATCCCAAAAACTGAACCAGTGAAATCCATCTCAAGCACAGAGCCAATGAAAAACGTCCCAAGCACAGAGCCAGTGAAATCCAAACCAAGCACAGAGCCAGTGAAATCCATCGCAAGCACAGAGCCAGTGAAATCCCTCCCAAGGACAGAGCCAATGAAATCCATCCCAAGCACAGAGCCTGTGAAATCCAACCCAAGCACGGAGCCAGTCAAATCCATCCCAAGCACAGAGCCAGAGAAATACATCCTAAGCACAGAACCAGTGAAATCCATTCCAAGCACAGAGCCAGGGAAATCCATCCCAAGCACAAAGCCAGTGAATTCACTGCCAAGCACGGAGCCAGTAAAATCCATCCCAAACACCAAGCCAGTGAAATCCATCCCAAGAATGGAGCCACCGCAAGCACAGAGCCTGTGAAATCCATCCCAAGCACAGAGCCAGTAAAATACATCACTAGCACAGAGCCAGTGAAATCCATCCCAAGCACGGAGCCAGTCAAATCCATCCCAAGCACAGAGCCAGAGAAATACATCCTAAGCACAGAACCAGTGAAATCCAAACCAAGCACTGAGCCAGTGAAATCCATCGCAAGCACAGAGCCGGTGAAATCCAAACCAAGCACTGAGCCAGTGAAATCCATCCCAAGCACAGAGCCAGTGAAATCCCTAACAAACATAGAGCCAGTGAAATCCACCCCTATACAGAGCCAGTGAAATCCATCCCAAGCATAGAACCAGTGAAAACCATCCAAAGCACGGAGCCCGTGAAATCCTTCCAAGCACAGAGACCGTGAAATCCATCTCAAGCACATTGCCAGTTAACTCCATCCCAAACACAGAGCCAGTGAAATCCATCCCAAACACAGAGCCAGTGAAATCCATCCTAAACACAGAGCCAGTGAAACCCATCCTAAGCTCGGAGGCAGTGAATCCATCCCAAACGCAGAGTCAGTGAAATTCACCCAAGCACAGAGCCAGTGAAATCACTCGAAAGCACGGAGGCAGTGAAATCCATCCCAAGCACAGAGCCAGTGAAATCTATCCCAAGCACAGAGCCAGAGAAATCCATCCCAAGCACAGAGCCCATGAAATCCATCCCAAACACACAGCCAGTGAAATCCATCTCAAGCACAGAGCCAATGAAAAACGTCCCAAGCACAGAGCAGGTGAAATCGCTCCAAAGCACAGAGCCAGTGAAATCTATCCCAAGCACAGAACCAGTGAAGTCCAAACCAAGCACAGAGCCAGTGAAATCCATCGCAAGCACAGAGCCAGTGAAATCCACCCAAGCACGGAGCCAGTGAAATCCATCCCAAACACCAAGCCAGTGAAATCCATCCCAAGAATGGAGCCACCGCAAGCACAGAGCCAGTGAAATCCATCCCAAGCACGGAGCCAGTCAAATCCATCCCAAGCACAGAGCCAGAGAAATACATCCTAAGCACAGAACCAGTGAAATCCAAACCAAGCACTGAGCCAGTGAAATCCATCGCAAGCACAGAGCTGGTGAAATCCAAACCAAGCACGGAACCAGTGAAATCCATCCCAAGCACAGAGCCAGTGAAATCCCTAACAAACATAGAGCCAGTGAAATCAACCCCTATACAGAGCCAGTGAAATCCCTAACCAGTACAGAGCCAGTGAAATCCACCCCTATACAGAGCCCGTGAAATCCATCCCAAGCATAGAACCAGTGAAAACCATCCAAAGCACGGAGTCCGTGAAATCCTTCCAAGCACAGAGACCGTGAAATCCATCTCAAGCACATTGCCAGTGAACTCCATCCCAAACACAGAGCCAGTGAAATCCATCCCAAGCACAGAGCCAGTGAAATCCATCCTAAACACAGAGCCAGTGAAATCCATCCTAAGCTCGGAGGCAGTGAAATCCATCCCAAACACATAGGCAGTGAAATCCATCCCAACCACAGAGCCAGTGAAATCCACCCAAGCACAGAGCCAGTGAAATCACTCTAAAGCACGGAGGCAGTGAAATCCATCCCAAGCAAAGAGCCAGTGAAATCTATCCCAAGCACAGAGCCAGTGAAATCCATCCCAAGCACAGAGCCCATGAAATACATCCCAAACACACAGCCAGTGAGATCCATCCCAAGCACGGAGCCAGTGAGATCCATCACAAACACCGAGCCAGTGAAATCCATTCCAAGCATGGAGCCAGTGAAATCACTCCCAAGCACGGAGCCAGAGAAAACTATCCCAAACACAGAGACAGTAAAATCCCACCCAAACATGGAGCCAGTGAAATCCATCCCAAGCACAGAGCCAGTGAGATCCCTTCTAAGCACAGAGCCAGTGAAATCCCTCCCAAGGACAGAGCCAGTGAAATCCATCCCAAGCACAGAGCCAATGAAATTCCACCCAAGCACGGAGCCAGTGAAATCCCTCCCAAACACGGAGCCAGTGAAATCCCACCCAAGCACATAGCCAGTGAAATCCCACCCAAGCACGGAGCCAGTGAAATCTATCCCAACCACCGAGCCAGTGAAATACATGTAATGCGCAGAGCCTGCGAAATACATCACAAGCACAGAGCCCGTAAAGTCCATCCCAAACACTGAACCAGTAAAATCCATCTCAAGCACAGAGCCAATGAAAAACGTCCCAAGCACAGAGCCAGTGAAATCCAAACCAAGCACAGAGCCAGTGAAATCCATCGCAAGCACAGAGCCAGTGAAATCCCTCCCAAGGACAGAGCCAATGAAATCCATCCCAAGCACAGAGCCTGTGAAATCCAACCCAAGCACGGAGCCAGTCAAATCCATCCCAAGCACAGAGCCAGAGAAATACATCCTAAGCACAGAACCAGTGAAATCCATCCCAAGCACAGAGCCAGGGAAATCCATCCCAAGCACAAAGCCAGTGAATTCACTGCCAAGCACGGAGCCAGTGAAATCCATCCCAAACACCAAGCCAGTGAAATCCATCCCAAGAATGGAGCCACCGCAAGCACAGAGCCTGTGAAATCCATCCCAAGCACAGAGCCAGTAAAATACATCACTAGCACAGAGCCAGTGAAATCCATCCCAAGCACGGAGCCAGTCAAATCCATCCCAAGCACAGAGCCAGAGAAATACATCCTAAGCACAGAACCAGTGAAATCCAAACCAAGCACTGAGCCAGTGAAATCCATTGCAAGCACAGAGCCGGTGAAATCCAAACCAAGCACGGAACCAGTGAAATCCATCCCAAGCACAGAGCCAGTGAAATCCCTAACAAACATAGAGCCAGTGAAATCAACCCCTATACAGAGCCAGTGAAATCCCTAACCAGTACAGAGCCAGTGAAATCCACCCCTATACAGAGCCAGTGAAATCCATCCCAAGCATAGAACCAGTGAAAACCATCCAAAGCACGGAGCCCGTGAAATCCTTCCAAGCACAGAGACCGTGAAATCCATCTCAAGCACATTGCCAGTGAACTCCATCCCAAACACAGAGCCAGTGAAATCCATCCCAAGCACAGAGCCAGTGAAATCCATCCTAAACACAGAGCCAGTGAAACCCATCCTAAGCTCGGAGGCAGTGAATCCATCCCAAACGCAGAGTCAGTGAAATTCACCCAAGCACAGAGCCAGTGAAATCACTCGAAAGCACAGAGGCAGTGAAATCCATCCCAAGCACAGAGCCAGTGAAATCTATCCCAAGCACAGAGCCAGAGAAATCCATCCCAAGCACAGAGCCCATGAAATCCATCCCAAACACAGAGCCAGTGAAATCCATCTCAAGCACAGAGCCAATGAAAAACGTCCCAAGCACAGAGCAGGTGAAATCGCTCCAAAGCACAGAGCCAGTGAAATCTACCCCAAACACAGAACCAGTGAAGTCCAAACCAAGCACAGAGCCAGTGAAATCCATCGCAAGCACAGAGCCAGTGAAATCCACCCAAGCACGGAGCCAGTGAAATCCATCCCAAACACCAAGCCAGTGAAATCCATCCCAAGAATGGAGCCACCGCAAGCACAGAGCCAGTGAAATCCATCCCAAGCATGGAGCCAGTCAAATCCATCCCAAGCACAGAGCCAGAGAAATACATCCTAAGCACAGAACCAGTGAAATCCAAACCAAGCACTGAGCCAGTGAAATCCATCGCAAGCACAGAGCTGGTGAAATCCAAACCAAGCACGGAACCAGTGAAATCCATCCCAAGCACAGAGCCAGTGAAATCCCTAACAAACATAGAGCCAGTGAAATCAACCCCTATACAGAGCCAGTGAAATCACTAACCAGTACAGAGCCAGTGAAATCCACCCCTATACAGAGCCAGTGAAATCCATCCCAAGCATAGAACCAGTGAAAACCATCCAAAGCACGGAGTCCGTGAAATCCTTCCAAGCACAGAGACCATGAAATCCATCTCAAGCACATTGCCAGTGAACTCCATCCCAAACACAGAGCCAGTGAAATCCATCCCAAGCACAGAGCCAGTGAAATCCATCCTAAACACAGAGCCAGTGAAATCCATCCTAAGCTCGGAGGCAGTGAAATCCATCCCAAACGCAGAGCCAGTGAAATTCCTCCCAAGCGCGGAGGCAGTGAAATCACTGCCAAGCTCGGAGCCAGTGAAATCCATCCCAAACACATAGGCAGTGAAATCCATCCCAACCACAGAGCCAGTGAAATCCACCCAAGCACAGAGCCAGTGAAATCACTCTAAAGCACGGAGGCAGTGAAATCCATCCCAAGCAAAGAGCCAGTGAAATCTATCCCAAGCACAGAGCCAGTGAAATCCATCCCAAGCACAGAGCCCATGAAATCCATCCCAAACACACAGCCAGTGAGATCCATCCCAAGCACGGAGCCAGTGAGCTCCATCACAAACACCGAGCCAGTGAAATCCATTCCAAGCATGGAGCCAGTGAAATCACTCCCAAGCACGGAGCCAGAGAAAACTATCCCAAACACAGAGACAGTGAAATCCCACCCAAACATGGAGCCAGTGAAATCCATCCCAAGCACAGAGCCAGTGAGATCCCTTCTAAGCCCAGAGCCAGTGAAATCCCTCCCAAGGACAGAGCCAGTGAAATCCATCCCAAGCACAGAGTCAATGAAATTCCACCCAAGCACGGAGCCAGTGAAATCCCTCCCAAACAGGGAGCCAGTGAAATCCATCCCAAGCACAGAGCCAGGGAAATCCATCCCAAGCACAAAGCCAGTGAATTCACTGCCAAGCACGGAGCCTGTAAAATCCATCCCAAACACCAAGCCAGTGAAATCCATCCCAAGAATGGAGCCACCGCAAGCACAGAGCCTGTGAAATCCATCCCAAGCACAGAGCCAGTAAAATACATCACTAGCACAGAGCCAGTGAAATCCATCCCAAGCACGGAGCCAGTCAAATCCATCCCAAGCACAGAGCCAGTGAAATCCCTAACAAACATAGAGCCAGTGAAATCAACCCCTATACAGAGCCAGTGAAATCCCTAACCAGTACAGAGCCACTGAAATCCACCCCTATACAGAGCCAGTGAAATCCCTAACCAGTACAGAGCCACTGAAATCCACCCCTATACAGAGCCAGTGAAATCCATCTCAAGCACAGAGCCAATGAAAAACGTCCCAAGCACAGAGCAGGTGAAATCGCTCCAAAGCACAGAGCCAGTGAAATCTACCCCAAACACAGAACCAGTGAAGTCCAAACCAAGCACAGAGCCAGTGAAATCCATCGCAAGCACAGAGCCAGTGAAATCCACCCAAGCACGGAGCCAGTGAAATCCATCCCAAACACCAAGCCAGTGAAATCCATCCCAAGAATGGAGCCACCGCAAGCACAGAGCCAGTGAAATCCATCCCAAGCACGGAGCCAGTCAAATCCATCCCAAGCACAGAGCCAGAGAAATACATCCTAAGCACAGAACCAGTGAAATCCAAACCAAGCACTGAGCCAGTGAAATCCATCGCAAGCACAGAGCTGGTGAAATCCAAACCAAGCACGGAACCAGTGAAATCCATCCCAAGCACAGAGCCAGTGAAATCCCTAACAAACATAGAGCCAGTGAAATCAACCCCTATACAGAGCCAGTGAAATCCCTAACCAGTACAGAGCCAGTGAAATCCACCCCTATACAGAGCCAGTGAAATCCATCCCAAGCATAGAACCAGTGAAAACCATCCAAAGCACGGAGTCCGTGAAATCCTTCCAAGCACAGAGACCGTGAAATCCATCTCAAGCACATTGCCAGTGAACTCCATCCCAAACACAGAGCCAGTGAAATCCATCCCAAGCACAGAGCCAGTGAAATCCATCCTAAACACAGAGCCAGTGAAATCCATCCTAAGCTCGGAGGCAGTGAAATCCATCCCAAACGCAGAGCCAGTGAAATTCCTCCCAAGCGCGGAGGCAGTGAAATCACTCCCAAGCTCGGAGCCAGTGAAATCCATCCCAAACACATAGGCAGTGAAATCCATCCCAACCACAGAGCCAGTGAAATCCACCCAAGCACAGAGCCAGTGAAATCACTCTAAAGCACGGAGGCAGTGAAATCCATCCCAAGCAAAGAGCCAGTGAAATCTATCCCAAGCACAGAGCCAGTGAAATCCATCCCAAGCACAGAGCCCATGAAATCCATCCCAAACACACAGCCAGTGAGATCCATCCCAAGCACGGAGCCAGTGAGCTCCATCACAAACACCGAGCCAGTGAAATCCATTCCAAGCATGGAGCCAGTGAAATCACTCCCAAGCACGGAGCCAGAGAAAACTATCCCAAACACAGAGACAGTGAAATCCCACCCAAACATGGAGCCAGTGAAATCCATCCCAAGCACAGAGCCAGTGAGATCCCTTCTAAGCCCAGAGCCAGTGAAATCCCTCCCAAGGACAGAGCCAGTGAAATCCATCCCAAGCCCAGAGCCAATGAAATTCCACCCAAGCACGGAGCCAGTGAAATCCCTCCCAAACAGGGAGCCAGTGAAATCCATCCCAAGCACAGAGCCAGGGAAATCCATCCCAAGCACAAAGCCAGTGAATTCACTGCCAAGCACGGAGCCTGTAAAATCCATCCCAAACACCAAGCCAGTGAAATCCATCCCAAGAATGGAGCCACCGCAAGCACAGAGCCTGTGAAATCCATCCCAAGCACAGAGCCAGTAAAATACATCACTAGCACAGAGCCAGTGAAATCCATCCCAAGCACGGAGCCAGTCAAATCCATCCCAAGCACAGAGCCAGTGAAATCCCTAACAAACATAGAGCCAGTGAAATCAACCCCTATACAGAGCCAGTGAAATCCCTAACCAGTACAGAGCCACTGAAATCCACCCCTATACAGAGCCAGTGAAATCCATCCCAAGCATAGAACCAGTGAAAACCATCCAAAGCACGGAGTCCGTGAAATCCTTCCAAGCACAGAGACCGTGAAATCCATCTCAAGCACATTGCCAGTGAACTCCATCCCAAACACAGAGCCAGTGAAATCCATCCCAAGCACAGAGCCAGTGAAATCCATCCTAAACACAGAGCCAGTGAAATCCATCCTAAGCTCGGAGGCAGTGAAATCCATCCCAAACGCAGAGCCAGTGAAATTCCTCCCAAGCGCGGAGGCAGTGAAATCACTCCCAAGCTCGGAGCCAGTGAAATCCATCCCAAACACATAGGCAGTGAAATCCATCCCAACCACAGAGCCAGTGAAATCCACCCAAGCACAGAGCCAGTGAAATCACTCTAAAGCACGGAGGCAGTGAAATCCATCCCAAGCAAAGAGCCAGTGAAATCTATCCCAAGCACAGAGCCAGTGAAATCCATCCCAAGCACAGAGCCCATGAAATCCATCCCAAACACACAGCCAGTGAGATCCATCCCAAGCACAGAGCCTGTGAGATCCATCACAAACACCGAGCCAGTGAAATCCATTCCAAGCATGGAGCCAGTGAAATCACTCCCAAGCACGGAGCCAGAGAAAACTATCCCAAACACAGAGACAGTGAAATCCCACCCAAACATGGAGCCAGTGAAATCCATCCCAAGCACAGAGCCAGTGAGATCCCTTCTAAACACAGAGCCAGTGAAATCCATCCTAAGCTCGGAGGCAGTGAAATCCATCCCAAACGCAGAGCCAGTGAAATTCCTCCCAAGCGCGGAGGCAGTGAAATCACTCCCAAGCTCGGAGCCAGTGAAATCCATCCCAAACACATAGGCAGTGAAATCCATCCCAACCACAGAGCCAGTGAAATCCACCCAAGCACAGAGCCAGTGAAATCACTCTAAAGCACGGAGGCAGTGAAATCCATCCCAAGCAAAGAGCCAGTGAAATCTATCCCAAGCACAGAGCCAGTGAAATCCATCCCAAGCACAGAGCCCATGAAATCCATCCCAAACACACAGCCAGTGAGATCCATCCCAAGCACGGAGCCAGTGAGCTCCATCACAAACACCGAGCCAGTGAAATCCATTCCAAGCATGGAGCCAGTGAAATCACTCCCAAGCACGGAGCCAGAGAAAACTATCCCAAACACAGAGACAGTGAAATCCCACCCAAACATGGAGCCAGTGAAATCCATCCCAAGCAGAGAGCCAGTGAGATCCCTTCTAAGCACAGAGCCAGTGAAAACCCTCCCAAGGACAGAGCCAGTGAAATCCATCCCAAGCACAGAGCCAATGAAATTCCACCCAAGCACGGAGCCAGTGAAATCCCTCCCAAACACGGAGCCAGTGAAATCCCACCCAAGCACATAGCCAGTGAAATCCCACCCAAGCACGGAGCCAGTGAAATCTATCCCAAACACCGAGCCAGTGAAATACATGTAATGCGCAGATTGCGAAATACATCACAAGCACAGAGCCCGTAAAGTCCATCCCAAACACTGAACCAGTAAAATCCATCTCAAGCACAGAGCCAATGAAAAACGTCCCAAGCACAGAGCCAGTGAAATCCAAACCAAGCACAGAGCCAGTGAAATCCATCGCAAGCACAGAGCCAGTGAAATCCCTCCCAAGGACAGAGCCAATGAAATCCATCCCAAGCACAGAGCCTGTGAAATCCAACCCAAGCACGGAGCCAGTCAAATCCATCCCAAGCACAGAGCCAGAGAAATACATCCTAAGCACAGAACCAGTGAAATCCAAACCAAGCACTGAGCCAGTGAAATCCTTCGCAAGCACAGAGCTGGTGAAATCCAAACCAAGCACGGAACCAGTGAAATCCATCCCAAGCACAGAGTCAGTGAAATCCCTAACAAACATAGAGCCAGTGAAATCAACCCCTATACAGAGCCAGTGAAATCCATCCCAAGCATAGAACCAGTGAAAACCATCCAAAGCACGGAGTCCGTGAAATCCTTCCAAGCACAGAGACCGTGAAATCCATCTCAAGCACATTGCCAGTGAACTCCATCCCAAACACAGAGCCAGTGAAATCCATCCCAAGCACAGAGCCAGTGAAATCCATCCTAAACACAGAGCCAGTGAAATCCATCCTAAGCTCGGAGGCAGTGAAATCCATCCCAAACGCAGAGCCAGTGAAATTCCTCCCAAGCGCGGAGGCAGTGAAATCACTCCCAAGCTCGGAGCCAGTGAAATCCATCCCAAACACATAGGCAGTGAAATCCATCCCAACCACAGAGCCAGTGAAATCCACCCAAGCACAGAGCCAGTGAAATCACTCTAAAGCACGGAGGCAGTGAAATCCATCCCAAGCAAAGAGCCAGTGAAATCTATCCCAAGCACAGAGCCAGTGAAATCCATCCCAAGCACAGAGCCCATGAAATCCATCCCAAACACACAGCCAGTGAAATCCATCTCAAGCACATAGCCAGTGAAATCCATCCCAAACACAGAGGCAGTGAAATCCACCAAAGCACAGAGCCAGTGAGATCCCTACCAAGCACAGAGACAGTGAAATCCACCCCAATACGTAGCCAGTGAAATCCATCACAAACACAGGCCAGTGAAATCTATCCCAAGCACAGAGCCAGTGAAACCCCAACCAAGGACAGGGCCCGTGAAATCCATCCCAAGCGCATAGCCAGTGAAATCCCTGACAAACACTGAGCCTGTCAAATCCATCCCAAGCACGGAGCCAATGAAATCCCTCCCAAGCACAGAGCCCGTGAAATCCATCCCAAACAAAGAGCCAGTGAAATCGATTCCAAGCTCAGAGCCAGTGAGATCCATCCCAAGCACGGAGCCAGTGAGATCCATCACAAACACCGAGCCAGTGAAATCCATTCCAAGCATGGAGCCAGTGAAATCACTCACAAGCACGGAGCCAGAAAAATCTATCCCAAACACAGAGACAGTGAAATCCCACCCAAACATGGAGCCAGTGAAATCCATCCCAAGCACAGAGCCAGTGAGATCCCTTCTAAGCACAGAGCCAGTGAAATCCCTCCCAAGGACAGAGCCAGTGAAATCCATCCCAAGCACAGAGCCAATGAAAAACGTCCCAAGCACAGAGCCAGTGAAATCCAAACCAAGCACAGAGCCAGTGAAATCCATCGCAAGCACAGAGCCAGTGAAATCCCTCCCAAGGACAGAGCCAATGAAATCCATCCCAAGCACAGAGCCTGTGAAATCCAACCCAAGCACGGAGCAAGTCAAATCCATCCCAAGCACAGAGCCAGAGAAATACATCCTAAGCACAGAACCAGTGAAATCCATCCGAAGCACAGAGCCAGGGAAATCCATCCCAAGCACAAAGCCAGTGAATTCACTGCCAAGCACGGAGCCAGTAAAATCCATCCCAAACACCAAGCCAGTGAAATCCATCCCAAGAATGGAACCACCGCAAGCACAGAGCCAGTGAAATCCATCCCAAGCACAGAGCCAACGAAATCCATCCCAAGCACAGAGCCAGTGAAACCCAAACCAAGCACAGAGCCTGTGAAATCCATCCCAAGCACAGAGCCAGTAAAATACATCACTAGCACAGAGCCAGTGAAATCCATCCCAAGCACGGAGCCAGTCAAATCCATCCCAAGCACAGAGCCAGAGAAATACATCCTAAGCACAGAACCAGTGAAATCCAAACCAAGCACTGAGCCAGTGAAATCCATCGCAAGCACAGAGCCGGTGAAATCCAAACCAAGCACGGAACCAGTGAAATCCATCCCAAGCACAGAGCCAGTGAAATCCCTAACAAACATAGAGCCAGTGAAATCAACCCCTATACAGAGCCAGTGAAATCCCTAACCAGTACAGAGCCAGTGAAATCCACCCCTATACAGAGCCAGTGAAATCCATCCCAAGCATAGAACCAGTGAAAACCATCCAAAGCACGGAGCCCGTGAAATCCTTCCAAGCACAGAGACCGTGAAATCCATCTCAAGCACATTGCCAGTGAACTCCATCCCAAACACAGAGCCAGTGAAATCCATCCCAAGCACAGAGCCAGTGAAATCCATCCTAAACACAGAGCCAGTGAAAACCATCCTAAGCTCGGAGGCAGTGAATCCATCCCAAACGCAGAGTCAGTGAAATTCACCCAAGCACAGAGCCAGTGAAATCACTCGAAAACACGGAGGCAGTGAAATCCATCCCAAGCACAGAGCCAATGAAATCCATCCCAAGCACAGAGCCTGTGAAATCCAACCCAAGCACGGAGCAAGTCAAATCCATCCCAAGCACAGAGCCAGAGAAATACATCCTAAGCACAGAACCAGTGAAATCCATCCGAAGCACAGAGCCAGGGAAATCCATCCCAAGCACAAAGCCAGTGAATTCACTGCCAAGCACGGAGCCAGTAAAATCCATCCCAAACACCAAGCCAGTGAAATCCATCCCAAGAATGGAACCACCGCAAGCACAGAGCCAGTGAAATCCATCCCAAGCACAGAGCCAACGAAATCCATCCCAAGCACAGAGCCAGTGAAACCCAAACCAAGCACAGAGCCTGTGAAATCCATCCCAAGCACAGAGCCAGTAAAATACATCACTAGCACAGAGCCAGTGAAATCCATCCCAAGCACGGAGCCAGTCAAATCCATCCCAAGCACAGAGCCAGAGAAATACATCCTAAGCACAGAACCAGTGAAATCCAAACCAAGCACTGAGCCAGTGAAATCCATCGCAAGCACAGAGCCGGTGAAATCCAAACCAAGCACGGAACCAGTGAAATCCATCCCAAGCACAGAGCCAGTGAAATCCCTAACAAACATAGAGCCAGTGAAATCAACCCCTATACAGAGCCAGTGAAATCCCTAACCAGTACAGAGCCAGTGAAATCCACCCCTATACAGAGCCAGTGAAATCCATCCCAAGCATAGAACCAGTGAAAACCATCCAAAGCACGGAGCCCGTGAAATCCTTCCAAGCACAGAGACCGTGAAATCCATCTCAAGCACATTGCCAGTGAACTCCATCCCAAACACAGAGCCAGTGAAATCCATCCCAAGCACAGAGCCAGTGAAATCCATCCTAAACACAGAGCCAGTGAAAACCATCCTAAGCTCGGAGGCAGTGAATCCATCCCAAACGCAGAGTCAGTGAAATTCACCCAAGCACAGAGCCAGTGAAATCACTCGAAAACACGGAGGCAGTGAAATCCATCCCAAGCACAGAGCCAATGAAATCTATCCCAAGCACAGAGCCAGAGAAATCCATCCCAAGCACAGAGCCCATGAAATCTATCCCAAGCACAGAACCAGTGAAGTCCAAACCAAGCACAGAGCCAGTGAAATCCATCGCAAGCACAGAGCCAGTGAAATCCACCCAAGCACGGAGCCAGTGAAATCCATCCCAAACACCAAGCCAGTGAAATCCATCCCAAGAATGGAGTCACCGCAAGCACAGAGCCAGTGAAATCCATCCCAAGCATGGAGCCAGTCAAATCCATCCCAAGCACAGAGCCAGAGAAATACATCCTAAGCACAGAACCAGTGAAATCCAAACCAAGCACTGAGCCAGTGAAATCCATCGCAAGCACAGAGCTGGTGAAATCCAAACCAAGCACGGAACCAGTGAAATCCATCCCAAGCACAGAGCCAGTGAAATCCCTAACAAACATAGAGCCAGTGAAATCAACCCCTATACAGAGCCAGTGAAATCCCTAACCAGTACAGAGCCAGTGAAATCCACCCCTATACAGAGCCAGTGAAATCCATCCCAAGCATAGAACCAGTGAAAACCATCCAAAGCACGGAGTCCGTGAAATCCTTCCAAGCACAGAGACCGTGAAATCCATCTCAAGCACATTGCCAGTGAACTCCATCCCAAACACAGAGCCAGTGAAATCCATCCCAAGCACAGAGCCAGTGAAATCCATCCTAAACACAGAGCCAGTGAAATCCATCCTAAGCTCGGAGGCAGTGAAATCCATCCCAAACGCAGAGCCAGTGAAATTCCTCCCAAGCGCGGAGGCAGTGAAATCACTCCCAAGCTCGGAGCCAGTGAAATCCATCCCAAACACATAGGCAGTGAAATCACTCTAAAGCACAGAGCCAGTGAAATCCCTCCCAAGGACAGAGCCAATGAAATCCATCCCAAGCACAGAGCCTGTGAAATCCAACCCAAGCACGGAGCAAGTCAAATCCATCCCAAGCACAGAGCCAGAGAAATACATCCTAAGCACAGAACCAGTGAAATCCATCCCAAGCACAGAGCCAGGGAAATCCATCCCAAGCACAAAGCCAGTGAATTCACTGCCAAGCACGGAGCCAGTAAAATCCATCCCAAACACCAAGCCAGTGAAATCCATCCCAAGAATGGAGCCACCGCAAGCACAGAGCCAGTGAAATCCATCCCAAGCACAGAGCCAGGGAAATCCATCCCAAGCACAGAACCAGTGAAACCCAAACCAAGCACAGAGCCTGTGAAATCCATCCCAAGCACAGAGCCAGTAAAATACATCACTAGCACAGAGCCAGTGAAATCCATCCCAAGCACGGAGCCAGTCAAATCCATCCCAAGCACAGAGCCAGAGAAATACATCCTAAGCACAGAACCAGTGAAATCCAAACCTAGCACTGAGCCAGTGAAATCCATCGCAAGCACAGAGCCGGTGAAATCCAAACCAAGCACGGAACCAGTGAAATCCATCCCAAGCACAGAGCCAGTGAAATCCCTAACAAACATAGAGCCAGTGAAATCAACCCCTATACAGAGCCAGTGAAATCCCTAACCAGTACAGAGCCAGTGAAATCCACCCCTATACAGAGCCAGTGAAATCCATCCCAAGCATAGAACCAGTGAAAACCATCCAAAGCACGGAGCCCGTGAAATCCTTCCAAGCACAGAGACCGTGAAATCCATCTCAAGCACATTGCCAGTGAACTCCATCCCAAACACAGAGCCAGTGAAATCCATCCCAAGCACAGAGCCAGTGAAATCCATCCTAAACACAGAGCCAGTGAAAACCATCCTAAGCTCGGAGGCAGTGAATCCATCCCAAACGCAGAGTCAGTGAAATTCACCCAAGCACAGAGCCAGTGAAATCACTCGAAAACACGGAGGCAGTGAAATCCATCCCAAGCACAGAGCCAATGAAATCTATCCCAAGCACAGAGCCAGAGAAATCCATCCCAAGCACAGAGCCCATGAAATCTATCCCAAGCACAGAACCAGCGAAGTCCAAACCAAGCACAGAGCCAGTGAAATCCATCGCAAGCACGGAGCCAGTGAAATCCATCCCAAACACCAAGCCAGTGAAATCCATCCCAAGAATGGAGCCACCGCAAGCACAGAGCCAGTGAAATCCATCCCAAGCACGGAGCCAGTCAAATCCATCCCAAGCACAGAGCCAGAGAAATACATCCTAAGCACAGAACCAGTGAAATCCCACCCAAGCACATAGCCAGTGAAATCCCACCCAAGCACGGAGCCAGTGAAATCTATCCCAAACACCGAGCCAGTGAAATACATGTAATGCGCAGATAGCGAAATACATCACAAGCACAGAGCCCGTAAAGTCCATCCCAAACACTGAACCAGTAAAATCCATCTCAAGCACAGAGCCAATGAAAAACGTCCCAAGCACAGAGCCAGTGAAATCCAAACCAAGCACAGAGCCAGTGAAATCCATCGCAAGCACAGAGCCAGTGAAATCCCTCCCAAGGACAGAGCCAATGAAATCCATCCCAAGCACAGAGCCTGTGAAATCCAACCCAAGCACGGAGCCAGTCAAATCCATCCCAAGCACAGAGCCAGAGAAATACATCCTAAGCACAGAACCAGTGAAATCCAAACCAAGCACTGAGCCAGTGAAATCCTTCGCAAGCACAGAGCTGGTGAAATCCAAACCAAGCACGGAACCAGTGAAATCCATCCCAAGCACAGAGTCAGTGAAATCCCTAACAAACATAGAGCCAGTGAAATCAACCCCTATACAGAGCCAGTGAAATCCATCCCAAGCATAGAACCAGTGAAAACCATCCAAAGCACGGAGTCCGTGAAATCCTTCCAAGCACAGAGACCGTGAAATCCATCTCAAGCACATTGCCAGTGAACTCCATCCCAAACACAGAGCCAGTGAAATCCATCCCAAGCACAGAGCCAGTGAAATCCATCCTAAACACAGAGCCAGTGAAATCCATCCTAAGCTCGGAGGCAGTGAAATCCATCCCAAACGCAGAGCCAGTGAAATTCCTCCCAAGCGCGGAGGCAGTGAAATCACTCCCAAGCTCGGAGCCAGTGAAATCCATCCCAAACACATAGGCAGTGAAATCCATCCCAACCACAGAGCCAGTGAAATCCACCCAAGCACAGAGCCAGTGAAATCACTCTAAAGCACGGAGGCAGTGAAATCCATCCCAAGCAAAGAGCCAGTGAAATCTATCCCAAGCACAGAGCCAGTGAAATCCATCCCAAGCACAGAGCCCATGAAATCCATCCCAAACACACAGCCAGTGAGATCCATCCCAAGCACGGAGGCAGTGAGATCCATCACAAACACCGAGCCAGTGAAATCCATTCCAAGCATGGAGCCAGTGAAATCACTCCCAAGCACGGAGCCAGAGAAAACTATCCCAAACACAGAGACAGTGAAATCCCACCCAAACATGGAGCCAGTGAAATCCATCCCAAGCAGAGAGCCAGTGAGATCCCTTCTAAGCACAGAGCCAGTGAAAACCCTCCCAAGGACAGAGCCAGTGAAATCCATCCCAAGCACAGAGCCAATGAAATTCCACCCAAGCACGGAGCCAGTGAAATCCCTCCCAAACACGGAGCCAGTGAAATCCCACCCAAGCACATAGCCAGTGAAATCCCACCCAAGCACGGAGCCAGTGAAATCTATCCCAAACACCGAGCCAGTGAAATACATGTAATGCGCAGATTGCGAAATACATCACAAGCACAGAGCCCGTAAAGTCCATCCCAAACACTGAACCAGTAAAATCCATCTCAAGCACAGAGCCAATGAAAAACGTCCCAAGCACAGAGCCAGTGAAATCCAAACCAAGCACAGAGCCAGTGAAATCCATCGCAAGCACAGAGCCAGTGAAATCCCTCCCAAGGACAGAGCCAATGAAATCCATCCCAAGCACAGAGCCTGTGAAATCCAACCCAAGCACGGAGCCAGTCAAATCCATCCCAAGCACAGAGCCAGAGAAATACATCCTAAGCACAGAACCAGTGAAATCCAAACCAAGCACTGAGCCAGTGAAATCCTTCGCAAGCACAGAGCTGGTGAAATCCAAACCAAGCACGGAACCAGTGAAATCCATCCCAAGCACAGAGTCAGTGAAATCCCTAACAAACATAGAGCCAGTGAAATCAACCCCTATACAGAGCCAGTGAAATCCATCCCAAGCATAGAACCAGTGAAAACCATCCAAAGCACGGAGTCCGTGAAATCCTTCCAAGCACAGAGACCGTGAAATCCATCTCAAGCACATTGCCAGTGAACTCCATCCCAAACACAGAGCCAGTGAAATCCATCCCAAGCACAGAGCCAGTGAAATCCATCCTAAACACAGAGCCAGTGAAATCCATCCTAAGCTCAGAGGCAGTGAAATCCATCCCAAACGCAGAGCCAGTGAAATTCCTCCCAAGCGCGGAGGCAGTGAAATCACTCCCAAGCTCGGAGCCAGTGAAATCCATCCCAAACACATAGGCAGTGAAATCCATCCCAACCACAGAGCCAGTGAAATCCACCCAAGCACAGAGCCAGTGAAATCACTCTAAAGCACGGAGGCAGTGAAATCCATCCCAAGCAAAGAGCCAGTGAAATCTATCCCAAGCACAGAGCCAGTGAAATCCATCCCAAGCACAGAGCCCATGAAATCCATCCCAAACACACAGCCAGTGAAATCCATCTCAAGCACATAGCCAGTGAAATCCATCCCAAACACAGAGGCAGTGAAATCCACCAAAGCACAGAGCCAGTGAGATCCCTACCAAGCACAGAGACAGTGAAATCCACCCCAATACGTAGCCAGTGAAATCCATCACAAACACAGGCCAGTGAAATCTATCCCAAGCACAGAGCCAGTGAAACCCCAACCAAGGACAGGGCCCGTGAAATCCATCCCAAGCGCATAGCCAGTGAAATCCCTGACAAACACTGAGCCTGTCAAATCCATCCCAAGCACGGAGCCAATGAAATCCCTCCCAAGCACAGAGCCCGTGAAATCCATCCCAAACAAAGAGCCAGTGAAATCCACCCCAAGCACAGAACCAGTGAAAACCATCCCAAGCATGCAGCCAGTGAAATCCATCCCAAACACAGAGCCAGTGAAATCGATTCCAAGCTCAGAGCCAGTGAGATCCATCCCAAGCACGGAGCCAGTGAGATCCATCACAAACACCGAGCCAGTGAAATCCATTCCAAGCATGGAGCCAGTGAAATCACTCACAAGCACGGAGCCAGAAAAATCTATCCCAAACACAGAGACAGTGAAATCCCACCCAAACATGGAGCCAGTGAAATCCATCCCAAGCACAGAGCCAGTGAGATCCCTTCTAAGCACAGAGCCAGTGAAATCCCTCCCAAGGACAGAGCCAGTGAAATCCATCCCAAGCACAGAGCCAATGAAAAACGTCCCAAGCACAGAGCCAGTGAAATCCATCCCAAACACACAGCCAGTGAGATCCATCCCAAGCACGGAGCCAGTGAGCTCCATCACAAACACCGAGCCAGTGAAATCCATTCCAAGCATGGAGCCAGTGAAATCACTCACAAGCACGGAGCCAGAGAAAACTATCCCAAACACAGAGACAGTGAAATCCCACCCAAACATGGAGCCAGTGAAATCCATCCCAAGCAGAGAGCCAGTGAGATCCCTTCTAAGCACAGAGCCAGTGAAAACCCTCCCAAGGACAGAGCCAGTGAAATCCATCCCAAGCACAGAGCCAATGAAATTCCACCCAAGCACGGAGCCAGTGAAATCCCTCCCAAACACGGAGCCAGTGAAATCCCACCCAAGCACATAGCCAGTGAAATCCCACCCAAGCACGGAGCCAGTGAAATCTATCCCAAACACCGAGCCAGTGAAATACATGTAATGCGCAGATTGCGAAATACATCACAAGCACAGAGCCCGTAAAGTCCATCCCAAACACTGAACCAGTAAAATCCATCTCAAGCACAGAGCCAATGAAAAACGTCCCAAGCACAGAGCCAGTGAAATCCAAACCAAGCACAGAGCCAGTGAAATCCATCGCAAGCACAGAGCCAGTGAAATCCCTCCCAAGGACAGAGCCAATGAAATCCATCCCAAGCACAGAGCCTGTGAAATCCAACCCAAGCACGGAGCCAGTCAAATCCATCCCAAGCACAGAGCCAGAGAAATACATCCTAAGCACAGAACCAGTGAAATCCAAACCAAGCACTGAGCCAGTGAAATCCTTCGCAAGCACAGAGCTGGTGAAATCCAAACCAAGCACGGAACCAGTGAAATCCATCCCAAGCACAGAGTCAGTGAAATCCCTAACAAACATAGAGCCAGTGAAATCAACCCCTATACAGAGCCAGTGAAATCCATCCCAAGCATAGAACCAGTGAAAACCATCCAAAGCACGGAGTCCGTGAAATCCTTCCAAGCACAGAGACCGTGAAATCCATCTCAAGCACATTGCCAGTGAACTCCATCCCAAACACAGAGCCAGTGAAATCCATCCCAAGCACAGAGCCAGTGAAATCCATCCTAAACACAGAGCCAGTGAAATCCATCCTAAGCTCGGAGGCAGTGAAATCCATCCCAAACGCAGAGCCAGTGAAATTCCTCCCAAGCGCGGAGGCAGTGAAATCACTCCCAAGCTCGGAGCCAGTGAAATCCATCCCAAACACATAGGCAGTGAAATCCATCCCAACCACAGAGCCAGTGAAATCCACCCAAGCACAGAGCCAGTGAAATCACTCTAAAGCACGGAGGCAGTGAAATCCATCCCAAGCAAAGAGCCAGTGAAATCTATCCCAAGCACAGAGCCAGTGAAATCCATCCCAAGCACAGAGCCCATGAAATCCATCCCAAACACACAGCCAGTGAAATCCATCTCAAGCACATAGCCAGTGAAATCCATCCCAAACACAGAGGCAGTGAAATCCACCAAAGCACAGAGCCAGTGAGATCCCTACCAAGCACAGAGACAGTGAAATCCACCCCAATACGTAGCCAGTGAAATCCATCACAAACACAGGCCAGTGAAATCTATCCCAAGCACAGAGCCAGTGAAACCCCAACCAAGGACAGGGCCCGTGAAATCCATCCCAAGCGCATAGCCAGTGAAATCCCTGACAAACACTGAGCCTGTCAAATCCATCCCAAGCACGGAGCCAATGAAATCCCTCCCAAGCACAGAGCCCGTGAAATCCATCCCAAACAAAGAGCCAGTGAAATCGATTCCAAGCTCAGAGCCAGTGAGATCCATCCCAAGCACGGAGCCAGTGAGATCCATCACAAACACCGAGCCAGTGAAATCCATTCCAAGCATGGAGCCAGTGAAATCACTCCCAAGCACGGAGCCAGAAAAATCTATCCCAAACACAGAGACAGTGAAATCCCACCCAAACATGGAGCCAGTGAAATCCATCCCAAGCACAGAGCCAGTGAGATCCCTTCTAAGCACAGAGCCAGTGAAATCCCTCCCAAGGACAGAGCCAGTGAAATCCATCCCAAGCACAGAGCCAATGAAAAACGTCCCAAGCACAGAGCCAGTGAAATCCAAACCAAGCACAGAGCCAGTGAAATCCATCGCAAGCACAGAGCCAGTGAAATCCCTCCCAAGGACAGAGCCAATGAAATCCATCCCAAGCACAGAGCCTGTGAAATCCAACCCAAGCACGGAGCAAGTCAAATCCATCCCAAGCACAGAGCCAGAGAAATACATCCTAAGCACAGAACCAGTGAAATCCATCCGAAGCACAGAGCCAGGGAAATCCATCCCAAGCACAAAGCCAGTGAATTCACTGCCAAGCACGGAGCCAGTAAAATCCATCCCAAACACCAAGCCAGTGAAATCCATCCCAAGAATGGAACCACCGCAAGCACAGAGCCAGTGAAATCCATCCCAAGCACAGAGCCAACGAAATCCATCCCAAGCACAGAGCCAGTGAAACCCAAACCAAGCACAGAGCCTGTGAAATCCATCCCAAGCACAGAGCCAGTAAAATACATCACTAGCACAGAGCCAGTGAAATCCATCCCAAGCACGGAGCCAGTCAAATCCATCCCAAGCACAGAGCCAGAGAAATACATCCTAAGCACAGAACCAGTGAAATCCAAACCAAGCACTGAGCCAGTGAAATCCATCGCAAGCACAGAGCCGGTGAAATCCAAACCAAGCACGGAACCAGTGAAATCCATCCCAAGCACAGAGCCAGTGAAATCCCTAACAAACATAGAGCCAGTGAAATCAACCCCTATACAGAGCCAGTGAAATCCCTAACCAGTACAGAGCCAGTGAAATCCACCCCTATACAGAGCCAGTGAAATCCATCCCAAGCATAGAACCAGTGAAAACCATCCAAAGCACGGAGCCCGTGAAATCCTTCCAAGCACAGAGACCGTGAAATCCATCTCAAGCACATTGCCAGTGAACTCCATCCCAAACACAGAGCCAGTGAAATCCATCCCAAGCACAGAGCCAGTGAAATCCATCCTAAACACAGAGCCAGTGAAAACCATCCTAAGCTCGGAGGCAGTGAATCCATCCCAAACGCAGAGTCAGTGAAATTCACCCAAGCACAGAGCCAGTGAAATCACTCGAAAACACGGAGGCAGTGAAATCCATCCCAAGCACAGAGCCAATGAAATCTATCCCAAGCACAGAGCCAGAGAAATCCATCCCAAGCACAGAGCCCATGAAATCTATCCCAAGCACAGAACCAGTGAAGTCCAAACCAAGCACAGAGCCAGTGAAATCCATCGCAAGCACAGAGCCAGTGAAATCCACCCAAGCACGGAGCCAGTGAAATCCATCCCAAACACCAAGCCAGTGAAATCCATCCCAAGAATGGAGTCACCGCAAGCACAGAGCCAGTGAAATCCATCCCAAGCATGGAGCCAGTCAAATCCATCCCAAGCACAGAGCCAGAGAAATACATCCTAAGCACAGAACCAGTGAAATCCAAACCAAGCACTGAGCCAGTGAAATCCATCGCAAGCACAGAGCTGGTGAAATCCAAACCAAGCACGGAACCAGTGAAATCCATCCCAAGCACAGAGCCAGTGAAATCCCTAACAAACATAGAGCCAGTGAAATCAACCCCTATACAGAGCCAGTGAAATCCCTAACCAGTACAGAGCCAGTGAAATCCACCCCTATACAGAGCCAGTGAAATCCATCCCAAGCATAGAACCAGTGAAAACCATCCAAAGCACGGAGTCCGTGAAATCCTTCCAAGCACAGAGACCGTGAAATCCATCTCAAGCACATTGCCAGTGAACTCCATCCCAAACACAGAGCCAGTGAAATCCATCCCAAGCACAGAGCCAGTGAAATCCATCCTAAACACAGAGCCAGTGAAATCCATCCTAAGCTCGGAGGCAGTGAAATCCATCCCAAACGCAGAGCCAGTGAAATTCCTCCCAAGCGCGGAGGCAGTGAAATCACTCCCAAGCTCGGAGCCAGTGAAATCCATCCCAAACACATAGGCAGTGAAATCACTCTAAAGCACAGAGCCAGTGAAATCCCTCCCAAGGACAGAGCCAATGAAATCCATCCCAAGCACAGAGCCTGTGAAATCCAACCCAAGCACGGAGCAAGTCAAATCCATCCCAAGCACAGAGCCAGAGAAATACATCCTAAGCACAGAACCAGTGAAATCCATCCCAAGCACAGAGCCAGGGAAATCCATCCCAAGCACAAAGCCAGTGAATTCACTGCCAAGCACGGAGCCAGTAAAATCCATCCCAAACACCAAGCCAGTGAAATCCATCCCAAGAATGGAGCCACCGCAAGCACAGAGCCAGTGAAATCCATCCCAAGCACAGAGCCAACGAAATCCATCCCAAGCACAGAGCCAGTGAAACCCAAACCAAGCACAGAGCCTGTGAAATCCATCCCAAGCACAGAGCCAGTAAAATACATCACTAGCACAGAGCCAGTGAAATCCATCCCAAGCACGGAGCCAGTCAAATCCATCCCAAGCACAGAGCCAGAGAAATACATCCTAAGCACAGAACCAGTGAAATCCAAACCTAGCACTGAGCCAGTGAAATCCATCGCAAGCACAGAGCCGGTGAAATCCAAACCAAGCACGGAACCAGTGAAATCCATCCCAAGCACAGAGCCAGTGAAATCCCTAACAAACATAGAGCCAGTGAAATCAACCCCTATACAGAGCCAGTGAAATCCCTAACCAGTACAGAGCCAGTGAAATCCACCCCTATACAGAGCCAGTGAAATCCATCCCAAGCATAGAACCAGTGAAAACCATCCAAAGCACGGAGCCCGTGAAATCCTTCCAAGCACAGAGACCGTGAAATCCATCTCAAGCACATTGCCAGTGAACTCCATCCCAAACACAGAGCCAGTGAAATCCATCCCAAGCACAGAGCCAGTGAAATCCATCCTAAACACAGAGCCAGTGAAAACCATCCTAAGCTCGGAGGCAGTGAATCCATCCCAAACGCAGAGTCAGTGAAATTCACCCAAGCACAGAGCCAGTGAAATCACTCGAAAACACGGAGGCAGTGAAATCCATCCCAAGCACAGAGCCAATGAAATCTATCCCAAGCACAGAGCCAGAGAAATCCATCCCAAGCACAGAGCCCATGAAATCTATCCCAAGCACAGAACCAGTGAAGTCCAAACCAAGCACAGAGCCAGTGAAATCCATCGCAAGCACGGAGCCAGTGAAATCCATCCCAAGCACAGAGTCAGTGAAATCCCTAACAAACATAGAGCCAGTGAAATCAACCCCTATACAGAGCCAGTGAAATCCCTAACCAGTACAGAGCCAGTGAAATCCACCCCTATACAGAGCCAGTGAAATCCATCCCAAGCATAGAACCAGTGAAAACCATCCAAAGCACGGAGTCCGTGAAATCCTTCCAAGCACAGAGACCGTGAAATCACTCGAAAACACGGAGGCAGTGAAATCCATCCCAAGCACAGAGCCAATGAAATCTATCCCAAGCACAGAGCCAGAGAAATCCATCCCAAGCACAGAGCCCATGAAATCTATCCCAAGCACAGAACCAGTGAAGTCCAAACCAAGCACAGAGCCAGTGAAATCCATCGCAAGCACGGAGCCAGTGAAATCCATCCCAAACACCAAGCCAGTGAAATCCATCCCAAGAATGGAGCCACCGCAAGCACAGAGCCAGTGAAATCCATCCCAAGCACGGAGCCAGTCAAATCCATCCCAAGCACAGAGCCAGAGAAATACATCCTAAGCACAGAACCAGTGAAATCCAAACCAAGCACTGAGCCAGTGAAATCCATCGCAAGCACAGAGCTGGTGAAATCCAAACCAAGCACGGAACCAGTGAAATCCATCCCAAGCACAGAGTCAGTGAAATCCCTAACAAACATAGAGCCAGTGAAATCAACCCCTATACAGAGCCAGTGAAATCCCTAACCAGTACAGAGCCAGTGAAATCCACCCCTATACAGAGCCAGTGAAATCCATCCCAAGCATAGAACCAGTGAAAACCATCCAAAGCACGGAGTCCGTGAAATCCTTCCAAGCACAGAGACCGTGAAATCCATCTCAAGCACATTGCCAGTGAACTCCATCCCAAACACAGAGCCAGTGAAATCCATCCCAAGCACAGAGCCAGTGAAATCCATCCTAAACACAGAGCCAGTGAAATCCATCCTAAGCTCAGAGGCAGTGAAATCCATCCCAAACGCAGAGCCAGTGAAATTCCTCCCAAGCGCGGAGGCAGTGAAATCACTCCCAAGCTCGGAGCCAGTGAAATCCATCCCAAACACATAGGCAGTGAAATCACTCTAAAGCACGGAGGCAGTGAAATCCATCCCAAGCAAAGAGCCAGTGAAATCCATCCCAAGCACAGAGCCAGTGAAATCCATCCTAAACACAGAGCCAGTGAAATCCATCCTAAGCTTGGAGGCAGTGAAATCCATCCCAAACGCAGAGCCAGTGAAATCCACCCAAGCACAGAGCCAGTGAAATCACTCTAAAGCACGGAGGCAGTGAAATCCATCCCAAGCAAAGAGCCAGTGAAATCTATC
The DNA here is from genome assembly GCF_047496795.1 of Chiloscyllium punctatum. NCBI lineage: Eukaryota > Metazoa > Chordata > Chondrichthyes > Orectolobiformes > Hemiscylliidae > Chiloscyllium > Chiloscyllium punctatum. The sequence continues at coordinate 66,425,777 of NC_092746.1, forward strand.
CCAAGCACAGAGCCAGAGAAATCCATCCCAAGCACAGAGCCCATGAAATCTATCCCAAGCACAGAACCAGTGAAGTCCAAACCAAGCACAGAGCCAGTGAAATCCATCGCAAGCACGGAGCCAGTGAAATCCATCCCAAACACCAAGCCAGTGAAATCCATCCCAAGAATGGAGCCACCGCAAGCACAGAGCCAGTGAAATCCATCCCAAGCACGGAGCCAGTCAAATCCATCCCAAGCACAGAGCCAGAGAAATACATCCTAAGCACAGAACCAGTGAAATCCAAACCAAGCACTGAGCCAGTGAAATCCATCGCAAGCACAGAGCTGGTGAAATCCAAACCAAGCACGGAACCAGTGAAATCCATCCCAAGCACAGAGTCAGTGAAATCCCTAACAAACATAGAGCCAGTGAAATCAACCCCTATACAGAGCCAGTGAAATCCCTAACCAGTACAGAGCCAGTGAAATCCACCCCTATACAGAGCCAGTGAAATCCATCCCAAGCATAGAACCAGTGAAAACCATCCAAAGCACGGAGTCCGTGAAATCCTTCCAAGCACAGAGACCGTGAAATCCATCTCAAGCACATTGCCAGTGAACTCCATCCCAAACACAGAGCCAGTGAAATCCATCCCAAGCACAGAGCCAGTGAAATCCATCCTAAACACAGAGCCAGTGAAATCCATCCTAAGCTCAGAGGCAGTGAAATCCATCCCAAACGCAGAGCCAGTGAAATTCCTCCCAAGCGCGGAGGCAGTGAAATCACTCCCAAGCTCGGAGCCAGTGAAATCCATCCCAAACACATAGGCAGTGAAATCACTCTAAAGCACGGAGGCAGTGAAATCCATCCCAAGCAAAGAGCCAGTGAAATCCATCCCAAGCACAGAGCCAGTGAAATCCATCCTAAACACAGAGCCAGTGAAATCCATCCTAAGCTTGGAGGCAGTGAAATCCATCCCAAACGCAGAGCCAGTGAAATCCACCCAAGCACAGAGCCAGTGAAATCACTCTAAAGCACGGAGGCAGTGAAATCCATCCCAAGCAAAGAGCCAGTGAAATCTATCCCAAGCACAGAGCCAGTGAAATCCATCCCAAGCACAGAGCCCATGAAATCCATCCCAAACACACAGCCAGTGAAATCCATCTCAAGCACATAGCCAGTGAAATCCATCCCAAACACAGAGGCAGTGAAATCCACCAAAGCACAGAGCCAGTGAGATCCCTACCAAGCACAGAAACAGTGAAATCCACCCCAATACGTAGCCAGTGAAATCCATCACAAACACAGGCCAGTGAAATCTATCCCAAGCACAGAGCCAGTGAAATCCCAACCAAGGACAGAGCCCGTGAAATCCATCCCAAGCGCATAGCCAGTGAAATCCCTGACAAACACTGAGCCTGTCAAATCCATCCCAAGCACGGAGCCAATGAAATCCCTCCCAAGCACAGAGCCCGTGAAATCCATCCCAAACAAAGAGCCAGTGAAATCCACCCCAAGCACAGAACCAGTGAAAACCATCCCAAGCATGCAGCCAGTGAAATCCATCCCAAACACAGAGCCAGTGAAATCGATTCCAAGCTCAGAGCCAGTGAGATCCATCCCAAGCACGGAGCCAGTGAGATCCATCACAAACACCGAGCCAGTGAAATCCATTCCAAGCATGGAGCCAGTGAAATCACTCCCAAGCACGGAGCCAGAGAAATCTATCCCAAACACAGAGACAGTGAAATCCCACCCAAACATGGAGCCAGTGAAATCCATCCCAACCACAGAGCCAGTCAGATCCCTTCTAAGCACAGAGCCAGTGAAATCCCTCCCAAGGACAGAGCCAGTGAAATCCATCCCAAGCACAGAGCCAATGAAATTCCACCCAAGAATGGAGCCAGTGAAATCCCTCCCAAACACGGAGCCAGTGAAATCCCACCCAAGCACATAGCCAGTGAAATCCCATCCAAGCACGGAGCCAGTGAAATCTATCCCAAACACCGAGCCAGTGAAATACATGTAATGCGCAGAGCCTGCGAAATACATCACAAGCACAGAGCCAGTGAAATCCCTCCCAAGGACAGAGCCAATGAAATCCATCCCAAGCACAGATCCTGTGAAATCCAACCCAAGCACGGAGCCAGTCAAATCCATCCCAAGCACAGAGCCAGAGAAATACATCCTAAGCACAGAACCAGTGAAATCCATCACAAGCACAGAGCCAGGGAAATCCATCCCAAGCACAAAGCTAGTGAATTCACTGCCAAGCACGGAGCCAGTAAAATCCATCCCAACCACACAGCCAGTGAAATCCACCCAAGCACAGAGCCAGTGAAATCACTCTAAAGCACGGAGGCAGTGAAATCCATCCCAAGCACAGAGCCAGTGAAATCTATCCCAAGCACAGAGCCAGAGAAATCCATCCCAAGCACAGAGCCCATGAAATCCATCCCAAACACACAGCCAGTGAAATCCATCTCAAGCACATAGCCAGTGAAATCCATCCCAAACACAGAGGCAGTGAAATCCACCAAAGCACAGAGCCAGTGAGATCCCTACCAAGCACAGAGACAGTGAAATCCACCCCAATACATAGCCAGTGAAATCCATCACAAACACAGGCCAGTGAAATCTATCCCAAGCTCAGAGCCAGTGAAATCCCAACCAAGGACAGAGCCTGTGAAATCCATCCCAAGCACATAGCCAATGAAATCCCTGACAAACACCGAGCCTGTGAAATCCATCCCAAGCATGGAGCCAATGAAATCCCTCCCAAGCACAGAGCCCGTGAAATCCATCCCAAACAAAGAGCCAGTGAAATCCATCCCAAACACAGAGGCAGTGAAATCCATCCCAAGCACAGAGACAGTGAAATCCACCCCAAGCACAGAACCAGTGAAAACCGTCCCAAGCATGCAGCCAGTGAAATCCATCCCAAACACAGAGCCAGTGAAATCGATTCCAAGCTCAGAGCCAGTGAGATCCATCCCAAGCACGGGGCCAGTGAGATCCATCACAAACACCGAGCCAGTGAAATCCATTCTAAGCATGGAGCCAGAGAAATCTATCCCAAACACACAGACAGTGAAATCCCACTCAAACATGGAGCCAGTGAAATCCCTCCCAAACACGGAGCCAGTGAAATCCCACCCAAGCACGGATCCAGTGAAATCTATCCCAAACACAGAGCCAGTGAAATACATGTCATGCTCAGAGCCAGCGAAATCCATCCCAAACACTGAACCAGTGAAATCCATCTCAAGCACAGAGCCAATGAAAAACGTCCCAAGCACAGAGCAGGAGAAATCGCTCCAAAGCACAGAGCCAGTGAAATCCATCGCAAGCACACAGCCTGTGAAATCCCTCCCAAGTACAGAGCCAATGAAATCCATCCCAAGCACAGAGCCTGTGAAATCCATCCGAAGCACAAAGCCAGTGAAATCCACCCAACACAAAGCCAGTGAATCCCATCCCAAGCACAGAGCCAGTGAAATCCAACTCAAGCATAGAGCCAGTGAAATCCATGCAAAACACAGATGCAGTGAAATCCATCCCAAGCACGGAACGAGTCAAAGCCATCCCAAGCACGGAGCCAGTCAAATCCATCCCAAGCACAGAGCAAGTCAAATCCATCCCAAGCACAGAGCCAAAGAAATCCATCGCAAGCACGGAGCCAGTGAGATCCATCACAAACAACGAGCCAGTGAAATCCTTCCAAGCATGGAGCCAGTGAAATCCCACCCAAACATGGAGCCAGTGAAATCCATCCCAAGCACAGAGCCAGTGAGATCCCTTCTAAGCACAGAGCCAGTGAAATCCCTCCCAAGGACAGAGCCAGTGAAATCCATCCCAAGCACAGAGCCAATGAAATTCCACCCAAGCACGGAGCCAGTGAAATCCTTCCCAAACACGGAGCCAGTGAAATCCCACCCAAGCACGGAGCCAGTGAAATCTATCCCAAACACAGAGCCAGTGAAATACATGTCATGCTCAGAGCCAGCGAAGTACATCACAAGCACAGAGCCCGTAAAGTCCATCCCAAACACTGAACCAGTGAAATCCATCTCAAGCTCAGAGCCAATGAAAAACGTCCCAAGCACAGAGCAGGTGAAATCGCTCCAAAGCACAGAGCCAGTGAAATCTATCCCAAGCACAGAACCAGTGAAAGCCAAACCAAGCACAGAGCCAGTGAAATCCATCCGAAGCACAAAGCCAGTGAAATCCACCCAACACAAAGCCAGTGAATCCCATCCCAAGCACAGAGCCAGTGAAATCCATCCCAAGCACGGAGCCAGTGAAATCCATCCCAAGTACAGAGCCCGTGAAATCCATCCCAAGAACAGAGCCAGTGAAATCCATCCCAAACACAGAGGCAGTGAACTCCACCCCAAGCACGGAGCGAGTCAAATCCAACCCAAGCACAGAGCCAGTGAAATCCATCCCAAACACAGAGGCAGTGAAATCCATCCCAAGCACGGAGCCAGTGAAATACATCCCAAGGACAGAGCCAGTGAAATCCATCCCAAACACAGAGCCCGTGAAATCCATCCCAAGAACAGAGCCAGTGAAATCCATCCCAAACACAGAGGCAGTGAACTCCACCCCAAGCACGGAGCGAGTCAAATCCAACCCAAGCACAGAGCCAGTGAAATCCATCCCAAACACAGAGGCAGTGAACTCCACCCCAAGCACGGAGCGAGTCAAATCCAACCCAAGCACAGAGCCAGTGAAATCCATCCCAAACACAGAGGCAGTGAAATCCATCCCAAGCACTGAGCCTGTGAAATCCATCCCAAGCACTGAGCCTGTGAAATCCATCCCAAGAATGGAGACTCCCCAAGTCCAGAGCCTGTGAAATCCATCCCAAGCACAGAGCCAGTAAAATACATCACTAGCACAGAGCCAGTGAAATCCAACCCAAGCACGGAGCCAGTCAAATCCATCCCAAGCACAGAGCCAGAGAAATACATCCTAAGCACAGAACCAGTGAAAACCATCCCAAGCATGGAGCCAATGAAATCCATCCCAAGCACAGAGCCAGTGAAATCCCTCCCAAGGACAGAGCCAATGAAATCCATCCCAAGCACAGAGCCAGTGAAATCCATCCGAAGCACAAAGCCAGTGAAATCCACCCAACACAAAGCCAGTGAATCCCATCCCAAGCACAGAGCCAGTGAAATCCATCCCAAGCACGGAGCCAGTGAAATCCATCCCAAGTACAGAGCCAGTGAATTCCATCCCAAACACAGAGCCAGTGAAATCCATCTCAAGCATAGAGCCAGTGAAATCCATGCAAAACACAGAGGCAGTGAAATCCATCCCAAGCACGGAATGAGTCAAAGCCATCCCAAGAACAGAGCCAGTGAAATCCATACAAAACACAGAGGCAGTGAACTCCACCCCAAGCACGGAGCGAGTCAAATCCATCCCAAGCACAGAGCCAGAGAAATCCATCCCAAGCACAGAGCCAGTGAAATGCCTAACAAACACAGAGCCAGTGAAATCCCTAACCAGCACAGAGCTAATGAAATCCACCCCTATACAGAGCCAGTGAAATCCAACCCAAGCACTGAGCCAGTCAAATCCATCTCAAGCACAGAGCCAGAGAAATACATCCTAAGCACAGAACCAGTGAAAACCATCCCAAGCATGGAGCCAATGAAATCCATCCCAAGCACAGAGCCAGTGAAATCCATCTCAAGCACAGAGCCAGTGAAATCCATACCAAGGAAGGAGCCAGTGAAATCCATCCCAAGCACAGAGCCAGGGAAATCCATCCCAAGCACAAAGCCAGTGAATTCACTGCCAAGCACAGAGCCAGTGAAATCCATACCAAGCACAGAGCCTGTAAAATACATCCCAAGCACGGAGCCAGAGAAATACATCCTAAGCACAGAACCAGTGAAATCCAAAACAAGCACAGAGCCAGTGAAATCTATCCCAAGTACAGAACCAGTGAAATCCAAACCAAGCACAGAGCCAGTTAAATCCATCGCAAGCACAAGCCGGTGAAATCCCTAATAAACATAGAGCCAGTGAAATCAACCCCCATACAGAACCAGTGAAATCCCTAACCAGTACAGAGCCAGTGAAATCCACCCCTATACAGAGCCAGTGAAATCCATCCCAAGCATAGAACCAGTGAAAACCATCCAAAGGACGGAGCCCGTGAAATCCTTCCAAGCACAGAGACCGTGAAATCCTTCCAAGCACAGAGACCGTGAAATCCATCTCAAGCACATTGCCAGTGAAAACCATCCCAAGCATGGAGTCAGTGAAGTCCATCCCAAACACAGAGCCAGTGAAATCCATTCCAAGCTCAGAGCCAGTGAGATCCATCCCAAGCACGGAGCCAGTGAGATCCATCACAAACACCGAGCCAGTGAAATCCATTCCAAGCACAGAGCCAGTGAAATCCCTCCCAAGGACAGAGCCAATGAAATCCATCCCAAGCACAGAGCCAGTGAAATCCCTCCCAAGGACAGAGCCAATGAAATCCATCCCAAGCACAGAGCCAGTGAAATCCCTCCCAAGGACAGAGCCAATGAAATCCATCCCAAGCACAGAGCCAGTGAAATCCATCCGAAGCACAAAGCCAGTGAAATCCACCCAACACAAAGCCAGTGAATCCCATCCCAAGCACAGAGCCAGTGAAATCCATCCCAAGCACGGAGCCAGTGAAATCCATCCCAAGTACAGAGCCCGTGAATTCCATCCCAAACACAGAGCCAGTGAAATCCATCTCAAGCATAGAGCCAGTGAAATCCATGCAAAACACAGAGGCAGTGAAATCCATCCCAAGCACGGAATGAGTCAAAGCCATCCCAAGAACAGAGCCAGTGAAATCCATACAAAACACAGAGGCAGTGAACTCCACCCCAAGCACGGAGCGAGTCAAATCCATCCCAAGCACAGAGCCAGAGAAATCCATCCCAAGCACAGAGCCAGTGAAATGCCTAACAAACACAGAGCCAGTGAAATCCCTAACCAGCACAGAGCTAATGAAATCCACCCCTATACAGAGCCAGTGAAATCCAACCCAAGCACTGAGCCAGTCAAATCCATCTCAAGCACAGAGCCAGAGAAATACATCCTAAGCACAGAACCAGTGAAAACCATCCCAAGCATGGAGCCAATGAAATCCATCCCAAGCACAGAGCCAGTGAAATCCATCTCAAGCACAGAGCCAGTGAAATCCATACCAAGGAAGGAGCCAGTGAAATCCATCCCAAGCACAGAGCCAGGGAAATCCATCCCAAGCACAAAGCCAGTGAATTCACTGCCAAGCACAGAGCCAGTGAAATCCATACCAAGCACAGAGCCTGTAAAATACATCCCAAGCACGGAGCCAGAGAAATACATCCTAAGCACAGAACCAGTGAAATCCAAAACAAGCACAGAGCCAGTGAAATCTATCCCAAGTACAGAACCAGTGAAATCCAAACCAAGCACAGAGCCAGTTAAATCCATCGCAAGCACAAGCCGGTGAAATCCCTAATAAACATAGAGCCAGTGAAATCAACCCCCATACAGAACCAGTGAAATCCCTAACCAGTACAGAGCCAGTGAAATCCACCCCTATACAGAGCCAGTGAAATCCATCCCAAGCATAGAACCAGTGAAAACCATCCAAAGGACGGAGCCCGTGAAATCCTTCCAAGCACAGAGACCGTGAAATCTTTCCAAGCACAGAGACCGTGAAATCCATCTCAAGCACATTGCCAGTGAAAACCATCCCAAGCATGGAGCCAGTGAAGTCCATCCCAAACACAGAGCCAGTGAAATCCATTCCAAGCTTAGAGCCAGTGAGATCCATCCCAAGCACGGAGCCAGTGAGATCCATCACAAACACCGAGCCAGTGAAATCCCTGCCAAGAATGGAGCCAGTGAAATCCCTCCCAAGGACAGAGCCAATGAAATCCATCCCAAGCACAGAGCCAGTGAAATCCATCCGAAGCACAAAGCCAGTGAAATCCACCCAACACAAAGCCAGTGAATCCCATCCCAAGCACAGAGCCAGTGAAATCCATCCCAAGCACAGAGCCAGTGAAATCCATCCCAAGCACGGAGCCAGTGAAATCCATCCCAAGTACAGAAACCGTGAATTTCATCCCAAGCACGGAGCCAGTGATATGCATCACAAACACCGAGCCAGTGAAATCCATCCAAGCACAGAGCCAGTGAAATCCCTGACAAACACCGAGCCTGTAAAATCCATCCCAAACAAAGAGCCAGTGAAATACATCCCAAACACAGAGGCAGTGAAATCCATCCCAAGCACGGAGCCAGTGAAATACATCCCAAGGACAGAGCCAATGAAATCCATCCCAAGCACTGAGCCTGTGAAATCCATCCCAAGCACTGAGCCTGTGAAATCCATCCCAAGAATGGAGACTCCCCAAGTCCAGAGCCTGTGAAATCCATCCCAAGCACAGAGCCAGTAAAATACATCACTAGCACAGAGCCAGTGAAATCCAACCCAAGCACGGAGCCAGTCAAATCCATCCCAAGCACAGAGCCAGAGAAATACATCCTAAGCACAGAACCAGTGAAAACCATCCCAAGCATGGAGCCAATGAAATCCATCCCAAGCACAGAGCCAGTGAAATCCCTCCCAAGGACAGAGCCAATGAAATCCATCCCAAGCACAGAGCCAGTGAAATCCATCCGAAGCACAAAGCCAGTGAAATCCACCCAACACAAAGCCAGTGAATCCCATCCCAAGCACAGAGCCAGTGAAATCCATCCCAAGCACGGAGCCAGTGAAATCCATCCCAAGTACAGGGCCCGTGAATTCCATCCCAAACACAGAGCCAGTGAAATCCATCTCAAGCATAGAGCCAGTGAAATCCATGCAAAACACAGAGGCAGTGAAATCCATCCCAAGCACGGAACGAGTCAAATCCATCTCAAGCACAGAGCCAGAGAAATACATCCTAAGCACATAACCAGTGAAAACCATCCCAAGCATGGAGCCAATGAAATCCATCCCAAGCACAGAGCCAGTGAAATCCATCTCAAGCACAGAGCCAGTGAAATCCATACCAAGGAAGGAGCCAGTGAAATCCATCCCAAGCACAGAGCCAGGGAAATCCATCCCAAGCACAAAGCCAGTGAATTCACTGCCAAGCACAGAGCCAGTGAAATCCATACCAAGCACAGAGCCTGTAAAATACATCCCAAGCACGGAGCCAGAGAAATACATCCTAAGCACAGAACCAGTGAAATCCAAAACAAGCACAGAGCCAGTGAAATCTATCCCAAGTACAGAACCAGTGAAATCCAAACCAAGCACAGAGCCAGTTAAATCCATCGCAAGCACAAGCCGGTGAAATCCCTAATAAACATAGAGCCAGTGAAATCAACCCCCATACAGAACCAGTGAAATCCCTAACCAGTACAGAGCCAGTGAAATCCACCCCTATACAGAGCCAGTGAAATCCATCCCAAGCATAGAACCAGTGAAAACCATCCAAAGGACGGAGCCCGTGAAATCCTTCCAAGCACAGAGACCGTGAAATCCATCTCAAGCACATTGCCAGTGAAAACCATCCCAAGCATGGAGTCAGTGAAGTCCATCCCAAACACAGAGCCAGTGAAATCCATTCCAAGCTCAGAGCCAGTGAGATCCATCCCAAGCACGGAGCCAGTGAGATCCATCACAAACACCGAGCCAGTGAAATCCATTCCAAGCACAGAGCCAGTGAAATCCCTTCCAAGCACAGAGCCCATGAAATCCATCCCAAACACACAGCCAGTGAAATCCATCTCAAGCACATAGCGAGTGAAATCCACCAAAGCACAGAGCCAGTGAGATCCCTACCAAGCACAGAGACAGTGAAATCCACCCCAATACATAGCCAATGAAATCCATCACAAACACAGGCCAGTGAAATCTATCCCAAGCTCAGAGCCAGTGAAATCCCAACCAAGGACAGAGCCCGTGAAATCTATCCCAAGCACATAGCCAGTGAAATCACTGACAAACACCGAGCCTGTAAAATCCATCCCAAACAAAGAGCCAGTGAAATCCATCCCAAACACAGAGGCAGTGAAATCCATCCCAAGCACAGAGACAGTGAAATCCACCCCAAGCACAGAACCAGTGAAAACCATCCCAAGCATGCAGCCAGTGAAATCCATCCCAAACACAGAGCCAGTGAAATCGATTCCAAGCTCAGAGCCAGTGAGATCCATCCCAAGCACGGGGCCAGTGAGATCCATCACAAACACCGAGCCAGTGAAATCCATTCTAAGCATGGAGCCAGAGAAATCTATCCCAAACACAGAGACAGTGAAATCCCACCCAAACATGGAACCAGTGAAATCCCTCCCAAACACGGAGCCAGTGAAATCCCACGCAAGCACATAGCCAGTGAAATCCCACCCAAGCACGGATCCAGTGAAATCTATCCCAAACACAGAGCCAGTGAAATACATGTCATGCTCAGAGCCAGCGAAATCCATCCCAAACACTGAACCAGTGAAATCCATCTCAAGCACAGAGCCAATGAAAAACGTCCCAAGCACAGAGCAGGTGAAATCGCTCCAAAGCACAGAGCCAGTGAAATCCATCGCAAGCACAGAGCCTGTGAAATCCCTCCCAAGTACAGAGCCAATGAAATCCATCCCAAGCACAGAGCCTGTGAAATCCATCCGAAGCACAAAGCCAGTGAAATCCACCCAACACAAAGCCAGTGAATCCCATCCCAAGCACAGAGCCAGTGAAATCCAACTCAAGCATAGAGCCAGTGAAATCCATGCAAAACACAGATGCAGTGAAATCCCACCCAAACATGGAGCCAGGGAAATCCATCCAAGCACAGAGCCAGTGAGATCCCTTCTAAGCACAGAGCCAGTGAAATCCCTCCCAAGGATAGAGCCAGTGAAATCCATCCCAAGCACAGAGCCAATGAAATTCCACCCAAGCACGGAGCCAGTGAAATCCTTCCCAAACACGGAGCCAGTGAAATCCATACCAAGGAAGGAGCCAGTGAAATCCATCCCAAGCACAGAGCCAGGGAAATCCATCCCAAGCACAAAGCCAGTGAATTCACTGCCAAGCACAGAGCCAGTGAAATCCATACCAAGCACAGAGCCTGTAAAATACATCCCAAGCACGGAGCCAGAGAAATACATCCTAAGCACAGAACCAGTGAAATCCAAAACAAGCACAGAGCCAGTGAAATCTATCCCAAGTACAGAACCAGTGAAATCCAAACCAAGCACAGAGCCAGTTAAATCCATCGCAAGCACAAGCCGGTGAAATCCCTAATAAACATAGAGCCAGTGAAATCAACCCCCATACAGAACCAGTGAAATCCCTAACCAGTACAGAGACAGTGAAATCCACCCAAAACAAAGCCAGTGAATCCCATCCCAAGCACAGAGCCAGTGAAATCCATCCCAAGCACGGAGCCAGTGAAATCCATCCCAAGTACAGAGCCCGTGAATTCCATCCCAAACACAGAGCCAGTGAAATCCATCTCAAGCATAGAGCCAGTGAAGTCCATGCAAAACACAGAGGCAGTGAAATCCATCCCAAGCACGGAATGAGTCAAAGCCATCCCAAGAACAGAGCCAGTGAAATCCATACAAAACACAGAGGCAGTGAACTCCACCCCAAGCACGGAGCGAGTCAAATCCATCCCAAGCACTGAGCCAGAGAAATCCATCCCAAGCACAGAGCCAGTGAAATGCCTAACAAACACAGAGCCAGTGAAATCCCTAACCAGCACAGAGCTAATGAAATCCACCCCTATACAGAGCCAGTGAAATCCAACCCAAGCACTGAGCCAGTCAAATCCATCTCAAGCACAGAGCCAGAGAAATACATCCTAAGCACAGAACCAGTGAAAACCATCCCAAGCATGGAGCCAATGAAATCCATCCCAAGCACAGAGCCAGTGAAATCCATCTCAAGCACAGAGCCAGTGAAATCCATACCAAGGAAGGAGCCAGTGAAATCCATCCCAAGCACAGAGCCAGGGAAATCCATCCCAAGCACAAAGCCAGTGAATTCACTGCCAAGCACAGAGCCAGTGAAATCCATACCAAGCACAGAGCCTGTAAAATACATCCCAAGCACGGAGCCAGAGAAATACATCCTAAGCACAGAACCAGTGAAATCCAAAACAAGCACAGAGCCAGTGAAATCTATCCCAAGTACAGAACCAGTGAAATCCAAACCAAGCACAGAGCCAGTTAAATCCATCGCAAGCACAAGCCGGTGAAATCCCTAATAAACATAGAGCCAGTGAAATCAACCCCCATACAGAACCAGTGAAATCCCTAACCAGTACAGAGCCAGTGAAATCCACCCCTATACAGAGCCAGGGAAATCCATCCCAAGCATAGAACCAGTGAAAACCATCCAAAGGACGGAGCCCGTGAAATCCTTCCAAGCACAGAGACCGTGAAATCCTTCCAAGCACAGAGACCGTGAAATCCATCTCAAGCACATTGCCAGTGAAAACCATCCCAAGCATGGAGCCAGTGAAGTCCATCCCAAACACAGAGCCAGTGAAATCCATTCCAAGCTCAGAGCCAGTGAGATCCATCCCAAGCACGGAGCCAGTGAGATCCATCACAAACACCGAGCCAGTGAAATCCATTCCAAGCACAGAGCCAGTGAAATCCCTCCCAAGGACAGAGCCAATGAAATCCATCCCAAGCACAGAGCCAGTGAAATCCCTCCCAAGGACAGAGCCAATGAAATCCATCCCAAGCACAGAGCCAGTGAAATCCCTCCCAAGGACAGAGCCAATGAAATCCATCCCAAGCACAGAGCCAGTGAAATCCATCCGAAGCACAAAGCCAGTGAAATCCACCCAACACAAAACCAGTGAATCCCATCCCAAGCACAGAGCCAGTGAAATCCATCCCAAGCACGGAGCCAGTGAAATCCATCCCAAGTACAGAGCCCGTGAATTCCATCCCAAACACAGAGCCAGTGAAATCCATCTCAAGCATAGAGCCAGTGAAATCCATGCAAAACACAGAGGCAGTGAAATCCATCCCAAGCACGGAATGAGTCAAAGCCATCCCAAGAACAGAGCCAGTGAAATCCATACAAAACACAGAGGCAGTGAACTCCACCCCAAGCACGGAGCGAGTCAAATCCATCCCAAGCACAGAGCCAGTGAAATGCCTAACAAACACAGAGCCAGTGAAATCCCTAACCAGCACAGAGCTAATGAAATCCACCCCTATACAGAGCCAGTGAAATCCAACCCAAGCACTGAGCCAGTCAAATCCATCTCAAGCACAGAGCCAGAGAAATACATCCTAAGCACATAACCAGTGAAAACCATCCCAAGCATGGAGCCAATGAAATCCATCCCAAGCACAGAGCCAGTGAAATCCATCTCAAGCACAGAGCCAGTGAAATCCATACCAAGGAAGGAGCCAGTGAAATCCATCCCAAGCACAGAGCCAGGGAAATCCATCCCAAGCACAAAGCCAGTGAATTCACTGCCAAGCACAGAGCCAGTGAAATCCATACCAAGCACAGAGCCTGTAAAATACATCCCAAGCACGGAGCCAGAGAAATACATCCTAAGCACAGAACCAGTGAAATCCAAAACAAGCACAGAGCCAGTGAAATCTATCCCAAGTACAGAACCAGTGAAATCCAAACCAAGCACAGAGCCAGTTAAATCCATCGCAAGCACAAGCCGGTGAAATCCCTAATAAACATAGAGCCAGTGAAATCAACCCCCATACAGAACCAGTGAAATCCCTAACCAGTACAGAGCCAGTGAAATCCACCCCTATACAGAGCCAGTGAAATCCATCCCAAGCATAGAACCAGTGAAAACCATCCAAAGGACGGAGCCCGTGAAATCCTTCCAAGCACAGAGACCGTGAAATCTTTCCAAGCACAGAGACCGTGAAATCCATCTCAAGCACATTGCCAGTGAAAACCATCCCAAGCATGGAGCCAGTGAAGTCCATCCCAAACACAGAGCCAGTGAAATCCATTCCAAGCTCAGAGCCAGTGAGATCCATCCCAAGCACGGAGCCAGTGAGATCCATCACAAACACCGAGCCAGTGAAATCCATTCCAAGCACAGAGCCAGTGAAATCCCTCCCAAGGACAGAGCCAATGAAATCCATCCCAAGCACAGAGCCAGTGAAATCCATCCGAAGCACAAAGCCAGTGAAATCCACCCAACACAAAGCCAGTGAATCCCATCCCAAGCACAGAGCCAGTGAAATCCATCCCAAGCACAGAGCCAGTGAAATCCATCCCAAGCACGGAGCCAGTGAAATCCATCCCAAGTACAGAACCCGTGAATTCCATCCCAAGCACGGAGCCAGTGATATGCATCACAAACACCGAGCCAGTGAAATCCATCCAAGCACAGAGCCAGTGAAATCCCTCCCAAGCACAGAGCCCATGAAATCCATCCCAAACACACAGCCAGTGAAATCCATCTCAAGCACATAGCGAGTGAAATCCACCAAAGCACAGAGCCAGTGAGATCCCTACCAAGCACAGAGACAGTGAAATCCACCCCAATACATAGCCAATGAAATCCATCACAAACACAGGCCAGTGAAATCTATCCCAAGCTCAGAGCAAGTGAAATCCCAACCAAGGACAGAGCCCGTGAAATCCATCCCAAGCACATAGCCAGTGAAATCCCAGACAAACACCGAGCCTGTAAAATCCATCCCAAACAAAGAGCCAGTGAAATCCATCCCAAACACAGAGGCAGTGAAATCCATCCCAAGCACGGAGCCAGTGAAATACATCCCAAGGGCAGAGCCAATGAAATCCATCCCAAGCACTGAGCCTGTGAAATCCATCCCAAGCACTGAGCCTGTGAAATCCATCCCAAGAATGGAGACTCCCCAAGTCCAGAGCCTGTGAAATCCATCCCAAGCACAGAGCCAGTAAAATACATCACTAGCACAGAGCCAGTGAAATCCAACCCAAGCACGGAGCCAGTCAAATCCATCCCAAGCACAGAGCCAGAGAAATACATCCTAAGCACAGAACCAGTGAAAACCATCCCAAGCATGGAGCCAATGAAATCCATTCCAAGCACAGAGCCAGTGAAATCCCTCCCAAGGACAGAGCCAATGAAATCCATCCCAAGCACAGAGCCAGTGAAATCCATCCGAAGCACAAAGCCAGTGAAATCCACCCAACACAAAGCCAGTGAATCCCATCCCAAGCACAGAGCCAGTGAAATCCATCCCAAGCACGGAGCCAGTGAAATCAATCCCAAGTACAGAGCCCGTGAATTCCATCCGAAACACAGAGCCAGTGAAATCCATCTCAAGCATAGAGCCAGTGAAATCCATGCAAAACACAGAGGCAGTGAAATCCATCCCAAGCACGGAACGAGTCAAAGCCATCCCAAGCACAGAGCCAGTGAAATCCATACAAAACACAGAGGCAGTGAACTCCACCCCAAGCACGGAGCGAGTCAAATCCATCCCAAGCACTGAGCCAGAGAAATCCATCCCAAGCACAGAGCCAGTGAAATGCCTAACAAACACAGAACCAGTGAAATCCCTAACCAGCACAGAGCTAATGAAATCCACCCCTATACAGAGCCAGTGAAATCCAACCCAAGCACTGAGCCAGTCAAATCCATCTCAAGCACAGAGCCAGAGAAATACATCCTAAGCACAGAACCAGTGAAAACCATCCCAAGCATGGAGCCAATGAAATCCATCCCAAGCACAGAGCCAGTGAAATCCATCTCAAGCACAGAGCCAGTGAAATCCATACCAAGGAAGGAGCCAGTGAAATCCATCCCAAGCACAGAGCCAGGGAAATCCATCCCAAGCACAAAGCCAGTGAATTCACTGCCAAGCACAGAGCCAGTGAAATCCATACCAAGCACAGAGCCTGTAAAATACATCCCAAGCACGGAGCCAGAGAAATACATCCTAAGCACAGAACCAGTGAAATCCAAAACAAGCACAGAGCCAGTGAAATCTATCCCAAGTACAGAACCAGTGAAATCCAAACCAAGCACAGAGCCAGTTAAATCCATCGCAAGCACAAGCCGGTGAAATCCCTAATAAACATTGAGCCAGTGAAATCAACCCCCATACAGAACCAGTGAAATCCCTAACCAGTACAGAGCCAGTGAAATCCACCCCTATACAGAGCCAGTGAAATCCATCCCAAGCATAGAACCAGTGAAAACCATCCAAAGGACGGAGCCCGTGAAATCCTTCCAAGCACAGAGACCGTGAAATCTTTCCAAGCACAGAGACCGTGAAATCCATCTCAAGCACATTGCCAGTGAAAACCATCCCAAGCATGGAGCCAGTGAAGTCCATCCCAAACACAGAGCCAGTGAAATCCATTCCAAGCTCAGAGCCAGTGAGATCCATCCCAAGCACGGAGCCAGTGAGATCCATCACAAACACCGAGCCAGTGAAATCCATTCCAAGCACAGAGCCAGTGAAATCCCTCCCAAGGACAGAGCCAATGAAATCCATCCCAAGCACAGAGCCAGTGAAATCCATCCGAAGCACAAAGCCAGTGAAATCCACCCAACACAAAGCCAGTGAATCCCATCCCAAGCACAGAGCCAGTGAAATCCATCCCAAGCACGGAGCCAGTGAAATCCATCCCAAGTACAGAACCCGTGAATTCCATCCCAAGCACGGAGCCAGTGATATGCATCACAAACACCGAGCCAGTGAAATCCATCCAAGCACAGAGCCAGTGAAATCCCTCCCAAGCACAGAGCCCATGAAATCCATCCCAAACACACAGCCAGTGAAATCCATCTCAAGCACATAGCGAGTGAAATCCACCAAAGCACAGAGCCAGTGAGATCCCTACCAAGCACAGAGACAGTGAAATCCACCCCAATACATAGCCAATGAAATCCATCACAAACACAGGCCAGTGAAATCTATCCCAAGCTCAGAGCCAGTGAAATCCCAACCAAGGACAGAGCCCGTGAAATCCATCCCAAGCACATAGCCAGTGAAATCCCTGACAAACACCGAGCCTGTAAAATCCATCCCAAACAAAGAGCCAGTGAAATCCATCCCAAACACAGAGGCAGTGAAATCCATCCCAAGCACGGAGCCAGTGAAATACATCCCAAGGACAGAGCCAATGAAATCCATCCCAAGCACTGAGCCTGTGAAATCCATCCCAAACACTGAGCCTGTGAAATCCATCCCAAGAATGGAGACTCCCCAAGTCCAGAGCCTGTGAAATCCATCCCAAGCACAGAGCCAGTAAAATACATCACTAGCACAGAGCCAGTGAAACCCAACCCAAGCACGGAGCCAGTCAAATCCATCCCAAGCACAGAGCCAGAGAAATACATCCTAAGCACAGAACCAGTGAAAACCATCCCAAGCATGGAGCCAATGAAATCCATCCCAAGCACAGAGCCAGTGAAATCCCTCCCAAGGACAGAGCCAATGAAATCCATCCCAAGCACAGAGCCAGTGAAATCCATCCGAAGCACAAAGCCAGTGAAATCCACCCAACACAAAGCCAGTGAATCCCATCCCAAGCACAGAGCCAGTGAAATCCATCCCAAGCACGGAGCCAGTGAAATCCATCCCAAGTACAGAGCCCGTGAATTCCATCCCAAACACAGAGCCAGTGAAATCCATCTCAAGCATAGAGCCAGTGAAATCCATGCAAAACACAGAGGCAGTGAAATCCATCCCAAGCACGGAACGAGTCAAAGCCATCCCAAGCACAGAGCCAGTGAAATCCATACAAAACACAGAGGCAGTGAACTCCACCCCAAGCACGGAGCGAGTCAAATCCATCCCAAGCACTGAGCCAGAGAAATCCATCCCAAGCACAGAGCCAGTGAAATGCCTAACAAACACAGAGCCAGTGAAATCCCTAACCAGCACAGAGCTAATGAAATCCACCCCTATACAGAGCCAGTGAAATCCAACCCAAGCACTGAGCCAGTCAAATCCATCTCAAGCACAGAGCCAGAGAAATACATCCTAAGCACATAACCAGTGAAAACCATCCCAAGCATGGAGCCAATGAAATCCATCCCAAGCACAGAACCAGTGAAATCCATCTCAAGCACAGAGCCAGTGAAATCCATACCAAGGAAGGAGCCAGTGAAATCCATCCCAAGCACAGAGCCAGGGAAATCCATCCCAAGCACAAAGCCAGTGAATTCACTGCCAAGCACAGAGCCAGTGAAATCCATACCAAGCACAGAGCCTGTAAAATACATCCCAAGCACGGAGCCAGAGAAATACATCCTAAGCACAGAACCAGTGAAATCCAAAACAAGCACAGAGCCAGTGAAATCTATCCCAAGTACAGAACCAGTGAAATCCAAACCAAGCACAGAGCCAGTTAAATCCATCGCAAGCACAAGCCGGTGAAATCCCTAATAAACATAGAGCCAGTGAAATCAACCCCCATACAGAACCAGTGAAATCCCTAACCAGTACAGAGCCAGTGAAATCCACCCCTATACAGAGCCAGTGAAATCCATCCCAAGCATAGAACCAGTGAAAACCATCCAAAGGACGGAGCCCGTGAAATCCTTCCAAGCACAGAGACCGTGAAATCCATCTCAAGCACATTGCCAGTGAAAACCATCCCAAGCATGGAGCCAGTGAAGTCCATCCCAAACACAGAGCCAGTGAAATCCATTCCAAGCTCAGAGCCAGTGAGATCCATCCCAAGCACGGAGCCAGTGAGATCCATCACAAACACCGAGCCAGTGAAATCCATTCCAAGCACAGAGCCAGTGAAATCCCTCCCAAGCACAGAGCCCATGAAATCCATCCCAAACACACAGCCAGTGAAATCCATCTCAAGCACATAGCGAGTGAAATCCACCAAAGCACAGAGCCAGTGAGATCCCTACCAAGCACAGAGACAGTGAAATCCACCCCAATACATAGCCAATGAAATCCATCACAAACACAGGCCAGTGAAATCTATCCCAAGCTCAGAGCCAGTGAAATCCCAACCAAGGACAGAGCCCGTGAAATCTATCCCAAGCACATAGCCAGTGAAATCCCTGACAAACACTGAGCCTGTAAAATCCATCCCAAACAAAGAGCCAGTGAAATCCATCCCAAACACAGAGGCAGTGAAATCCATCCCAAGCACAGAGACAGTGAAATCCACCCCAAGCACAGAACCAGTGAAAACCATCCCAAGCATGCAGCCAGTGAAATCCATCCCAAACACAGAGCCAGTGAAATCGATTCCAAGCTCAGAGCCAGTGAGATCCATCCCAAGCACGGGGCCAGTGAGATCCATCACAAACACCGAGCCAGTGAAATCCATTCTAAGCATGGAGCCAGAGAAATCTATCCCAAACACAGAGACAGTGAAATCCCACCCAAACATGGAGCCAGTGAAATCCCTCCCAAACACGGAGCCAGTGAAATCCCACCCAAGCACATAGCCAGTGAAATCCCACCCAAGCACGGATCCAGTGAAATCTATCCCAAACACAGAGCCAGTGAAATACATGTCATGCTCAGAGCCAGCGAAATCCATCCCAAACACTGAACCAGTGAAATCCATCTCAAGCACAGAGCCAATGAAAAACGTCCCAAGCACAGAGCAGGTGAAATCGCTCCAAAGCACAGAGCCAGTGAAATCCATCGCAAGCACAGAGCCTGTGAAATCCCTCCCAAGTACAGAGCCAATGAAATCCATCCCAAGCACAGAGCCTGTGAAATCCATCCGAAGCACAAAGCCAGTGAAATCCACCCAACACAAAGCCAGTGAATCCCATCCCAAGCACAGAGCCAGTGAAATCCAACTCAAGCATAGAGCCAGTGAAATCCATGCAAAACACAGATGCAGTGAAATCCCACCCAAACATGGAGCCAGGGAAATCCATCCAAGCACAGAGCCAGTGAGATCCCTTCTAAGCACAGAGCCAGTGAAATCCCTCCCAAGGATAGAGCCAGTGAAATCCATCCCAAGCACAGAGCCAATGAAATTCCACCCAAGCACGGAGCCAGTGAAATCCTTCCCAAACACGGAGCCAGTGAAATCCCACCCAAGCACATAGCCAGTGAAATCCCACCCAAGCACGGAGCCAGTGAAATCTATCCCAAACACAGAGCCAGTGAAATACATGTCATGCTCAGAACCAGCGAAATACATCACAAGCACAGAGCCCGTAAAGTCCATCCCAAACACTGAACCAGTGAAATCCATCTCAAGCTCAGAGCCAATGAAAAACGTCCCAAGCACAGAGCAGGTGAAATCGCTCCAAAGCACAGAGCCAGTGAAATCTATCCCAAGCACAGAACCAGTGAAATCCAAACCAAGCACAGAGCCAGTGAAATCCATCGCAAGCACAGAGCCAGTGAAATCCACCCAAGCACGGAGCCAGTGAAATATATCCCAAGGACAGAGCCAATGAAATCCATCCCAAGCACTGAGCCTGTGAAATCCATCCCAAGCACTGAGCCTGTGAAATCCATCCCAAGAATGGAGACTCCCCAAGTCCAGAGCCAATGAAATCCATCCCAAGCACAGAGCCAGTGAAATCCATCTCAAGCACAGAGCCAGTGAAATCCATCCCAAGCACAGAGCCAGGGAAATCCATCCCAAGCACAGAGCCAGGGAAATCCATCCCAAGCACAAAGCCAGTGAATTCACTGCCAAGCACAGAGCCAGTGAAATCCATGCCAAACACAGAGCCTGTAAAATACATCCCAAGCACGGAGCCAGAGAAATACATCCTAAGCACAGAACCAGTGAAATCCAAAACAAGCACAGAGCCAGTTAAATCCATCGCAAGCACAAGCCGGTGAAATCCCTAATAAACATAGAGCCAGTGAAATCAACCCTCTTACAGAACCAGTGAAATCCCTAACCAGTACAGAGCCAGTGAAATCCACCCCTATACAGAGCCAGTGAAATCCATCCCAAGCATAGAACCAGTGAAAACCATCCAAAGGACGGAGCCCGTGAAATCCTTCCAAGCACAGAGACTGTGAAATCCATCTCAAACACATTGCCAGTGAAAACCATCCCAAGCATGGAGCCAGTGAAGTCCACCCCAAGCACAGAGCCAGTGAAATCCATTCCAAGCTCAGAGCCAGTGAGATCCATCCCAAGCACGGAGCCAGTGAGATCCATCACAAACACCGAGCCAGTGAAATCCATTCCAAGCACAGAGCCAGTGAAATCCCTCCCAAGGACAGAGCCAATGAAATCCATCCCAAGCACAGAGCCAGTGAAATCCATCCGAAGCACAAAGCCAGTGAAATCCAACCAACACAAAGCCAGTGAATCCCATCCCAAGCACGGAGCCAGTGAGCTCCATCCCAAGCACGGAGCCAGTGAAATCCATTCCAAGCACAGAGCCAGTGAAATCCCTCCCAAGGACAGAGCCAATGAAATCCATCCCAAGCACAGAGCCAGTGAAATCCATCCGAAGCACAAAGCCAGTGAAATCCACCCAACACAAAGCCAGTGAATCCCATGCCAAGCACAGAGCCAGTGAAATCCATCCCAAGCACGGAGCCAGTGAAATCCATCCCAAGGACAGAGCCCGTGAATTCCATCCCAAACACAGAGCCAGTGAGATCCATCTAAAGCATAGAGCCAGTGAAATCCATGCAAAACACAGAGGCAGTGAAATCCATCCCAAGCACGGAACGAGTGAAAGCCATCCCAAGCACAGAGCCAGTGAAAACCATCCAAAGGACGGAGCCCGTGAAATCCTTCCAAGCACAGAGACTGTGAAATCCATCTCAAGCACATTGCCAGTGAAAACCATCCTAAGCATGGAGCCAGTGAAGTCCATCCCAAACACAGAGCCAGTGAAATCCATTCCAAGCTCAGAGCCAGTGAGATCCATCCCAAGCACGGAGCCAGTGAGTTCCATCACAAACACCGAGCCAGTGAAATCCATTCCAAGCACAGAGCCAGTGAAATCCCTCCCAAGGACAGAGCCAATGAAATCCATCCCAAGCACAGAGCCAGTGAAATCCATCCGCAGCACAAAGCCAGTGAAATCCACCCAACACAAAGCCAGTGAATCCTATCCCAAACACAGAGCCAGTGAAATCCATCTCAAGCATAGAGCCAGTGAAATTCATACAAAACACAGAGGCAGTGAAATCCATCCCAAGCATGGAACGAGTCAAAGCCATCCCAAGAACAGAGCCAGTGAAATCCATACAAAACACAGAGGCAGTGAAATCCATCCCAAGCATGGAACGAGTCAAAGCCATCCTAAGAACAGAGCCAGTGAAATCCATACAAAACACAGAGGCAGTGAACTCCACCCCAAGCACGGAGCGAGTCAAATCCATCCCAAGCACAGAGCCAGAGAAATCCATCCCAAGCACAGAGCCAGTGAAATGCCTAACAAACACAGAGCCAGTGAAATCCCTAACCAGCACAGAGCTAATGAAATCCACCCCTATACAGAGCCAGTGAAATCCAACCCAAGCACTGAGCCAGTCAAATCCATCCCAAGCACAGAGCCAGAGAAATACATCCTAAGCACATAACCAGTGAAAACCATCCCAAGCATGGAGCCAATGAAATCCATCCCAAGCACAGAGCCAGTGAAATCCATCTCAAGCACAGAGCCAGTGAAATCCATACCAAGGAAGGAGCCAGTGAAATCCATCCCAAGCACAGAGCCAGGGAAATCCATCCCAAGCACAAAGCCAGTGAATTCACTGCCAAGCACAGAGCCAGTGAAATCCATACCAAGCACAGAGCCTGTAAAATACATCCCAAGCACGGAGCCAGAGAAATACATCCAAAGCACAGAACCAGTGAAATCCAAAACAAGCACAGAGCCAGTAAAATCTATCCCAAGTACAGAACCAGTGAAATCCAAACCAAGCACAGAGCCACTTAAATCCATCGCAAGCACAAGCCGGTGAAATCCCTAATAAACATAGAGCCAGTGAAATCAACCCCCATACAGAACCAGTGAAATCCCTAACCAGTACAGAGCCAGTGAAATCCACCCCTATACAGAGCCAGTGAAATCCATCCCAAGCATAGAACCAGTGAAAACCATCCAAAGGACGGAGCCCGTGAAATCCTTCCAAGCACAGAGACCGTGAAATCCATCTCAAGCACATTGCCAGTGAAAACCATCCCAAGCATGGAGCCAGTGAAGTCCATCCCAAACACAGAGCCAGTGAAATCCATTCCAAGCTCAGAGCCAGTGAGATCCATCCCAAGCACGGAGCCAGTGAGATCCATCACAAACACCGAGCCAGTGAAATCCATTCCAAGCACAGAGCCAGTGAAATCCCTCCCAAGGACAGAGCCAATGAAATCCATCCCAAGCACAGAGCCAGTGAAATCCATCCGAAGCACAAAGCCAGTGAAATCCACCCAACACAAAGCCAGTGAATCCCATCCCAAGCACAGAGCCAGTGAAATCCATCCCAAGCACGGAGCCAGTGAAATCCATCCCAAGTACAGAGCCCGTGAATTCCATCCCAAACACAGAGCCAGTGAGATCCATCTAAAGCATAGAGCCAGTGAAATCCATGCAAAACACAGAGGCAGTGAAATCCATCCCAAGCACGGAACGAGTCAAAGCCATCCCAAGCACAGAGCCAGTGAAAACCATCCAAAGGACGGAGCCCGTGAAATCCTTCCAAGCACAGAGGCCGTGAAATTCATCTCAAGCACATTGCCAGTGAAAACCATCCTAAGCATGGAGCCAGTGAAGTCCATCCCAAACACAGAGCCAGTGAAATCCATTCCAAGCTCAGAGCCAGTGAGATCCATCCCAAGCACGGAGCCAGTGAGATCCATCACAAACACCGAGCCAGTGAAATCCATTCCAAGCACAGAGCCAGTGAAATCCCTCCCAAGGACAGAGCCAATGAAATCCATCCCAAGCACAGAGCCAGTGAAATCCATCCGAAGCACAAAGCCAGTGAAATCCACCCAACACAAAGCCAGTGAATCCTATCCCAAACACAGAGCCAGTGAAATCCATCTCAAGCATAGAGCCAGTGAAATCCATGCAAAACACAGAGGCAGTGAAATCCATCCCAAGCACGGAACGAGTCAAAGCCATCCCAAGAACAGAAACAGTGAAATACATACAAAACACAGAGGCAGTGAACTCTACCCCAAGCACGGAGCGAGTCAAATCCATCCCAAGCACAGAGCCAGAAAAATCCATCCCAAGAACAGAGCCAGTGAAATGCCTAACAAACACAGAGCCAGTGAAATCCCTAACCAGCACAGAGCAAATGAAATCCACCCCTATACAGAGCCAGTGAAATCCAACCCAAGCACTGAGCCAGTCAAATCCATCCCAAGCACAGAGCCAGAGAAATACATCCTAAGCACAGAACCAGTGAAAACCATCCCAAGCATGGAGCCAATGAAATCCATCACAAGCACAGAGCCAGTGAAATCCATCTCAAGCACAGAGCCAGTGAAATCCATACCAAGGAAGGAGCCAGTCAAATCCATCCCAAGCACAGAGCCAGAGAAATCCATCCCGAGCACAGAGCCAGTGAAATGCCTAACAAACACAGAGCCAGTGAAATCCCTAACCAGCACAAAGCTAATGAAATCCACCCCTATACAGAGCCAGTGAAATCCAACCCAAGCACTGAGCCAGTCAAATCCATCCCAAGCACAGAGCCAGAGAAATACATCCTAAGTACAGAACCAGTGAAAACCATCCCAAGCATGGAGCCAATGAAATCCATCCCAAGCACAGAGCCAGTGAAATCCATCTCAAGCACAGAGCCAGTGAAATCCATACCAAGGAAGGAGCCAGTGAAATCCATCCCAAGCACAGAGCCAGGGAAATCCATCCCAAGCACAAAGCCAGTGAATTCACTGCCAAGAACAGAGCCAGTGAAATCCATACCAAGCACAGAGCCTGTAAAATACATCCCAAGCACGGAGCCAGAGAAATACATCCTAAGCACAGAACCAGTGAAATCCAAAACAAGCACAGAGCCAGTGAAATCTATCCCAAGCACAGAACCAGTGAAATCCAAACCAAGCACAGAACCAGTGAAATCCAAACCAAGCACAGAACCAGTGAAATCCAAACCAAGCACAGAGCCAGTTAAATCCATCGCAAGCACAAGCTGGTGAAATCCCTAATAAACATAGAGCCAGTGAAATCAACCCCCATACAGAACCAGTGAAATCCCTAACCAGTACAGAGCCAGTGAAATCCACCCCTATACAGAGCCAGTGAAATCCATCTCAAGCATAGAACCAGTGAAAACCATCCAAAGGACGGAGCCCGTGAAATCCTTCCAAGCACAGAGACCGTGAAATCCATCTCAAGCACATTGCCAGTGAAAACCATCCCAAGCATGGAGCCAGTGAAGTCCATCCCAAACACAGAGCCAGTGAAATCCATTCCAAGCTCAGAGCCAGTGAGATCCATCCCAAGCACGGAGCCAGTGAGATCCATCACAAACACCGAGCCAGTGAAATTCATTCCAAGCACAGAGCCAGTGAAATCCCTCCCAAGGACAGAGCCAATGAAATCCATCCCAAGCACAGAGCCAGTGAAATCCATCCGAAGCACAAAGCCAGGGAAATCCACCCAACACAAAGCCAGTGAATCCCATCCCAAGCACAGAGCCAGTGAAATTCATCCCAAGCACGGAGCCAGTGAAATCCATCCCAAGTACAGAGCCCGTGAATTCCATCCCAAACACAGAGCCAGTGAGATCCATCTCAAGCATAGAGCCAGTGAAATCCATGCAAAACACAGAGGCAGTGAAATCCATCCCAAGCACGGAACGAGTCAAAGCCATCCCAAGCACAGAGCCAGTGAAATCCATACAAAACACCGAGGCAGTGAACTCCATCCCAAGCACGGAGCGAGTCAAATCCATCCCAAGCACAGAGCCAGAGAAATCCATCCCAAGCACAGAGCCAGTGAAATGCCTAACAAACACAGAGCCAGTGAAATCCCTAACCAGCACAGAGCTAATTAAATCCACCCCTATACAGAGCCAATGAAATCCATTCCAAGCATAGAACAAGTGAAAACCATCCCTCACACGGAGCCAGTGAAATCCCTCCCAAGTACAGAGCCCATGTAATCCATCCCAAACACAGCGCCAGTGAAATCCATCCCAAGCACAGAGCAGGTGAAATCCATCCTAAACACAGAGCCAGTGAAATCCATCCTAGGTTCGGAGGCAGTGAAATACATCCGAAACACAGAGCCAGTGAAATCCATCCCAAACGCATAGGCAATGAAATCCATCCCAAGCATAGAGCCACTGGAATCCACCCAAGTACAGAGCCAGTGAAATCCAAACCAAGCACAGAGCCAGTAAAATCTATCGCAAGCACAGAGCCGGTGAATTCCCAACCAAGGACAGAGCCAGTGAAATCCATCCCAAGCACAGAGCTAGTGAAATCCATCCCAAGCACGGAGCCAGTGAAACCAAACCCAAGCACATAGCCAGTGAAATCCCTGCTAAGCACCGAGCCAGTGAAATCCATCCCAAGCACCGAGCCAGTGAAATTTCTCCCAAGCACAGAGGCAGTAAAATCACTCGCAAACACACAGCCAGTGATATCCATCTCAAGCACAGAGCCAGTGAAATCCATCCCAAACACAGAGGCAGTGAAATCCATCCCAAGCACAGAGCCAGTGAAATCCCAACCAAGGACAGAGCCAGTGAAATCCATCCCAAGCGCATAGCCAGTGAAATCCATCGCAAGCACATAGCCAGTGAAATCCATCCCAAACACAGAGCCAATGAATCCCATCCCAAACACAGAGCCAGTGAAAACCATCCCAAGCACGGAGCCCGTGAAATCAATCCAAACACAGAGCCATTGAAATTCATTCCAAGCTCGGAGTCAGTGAGATCCATCACAAACACAGAGCCAGTGAAATCCATCCCAAGCACAGAGCCAATGAAATACATCCCAAGCAGAGAGCAGGTGAAATCGCTCCAAAGCACAGAGCCAGTGAAATACACCCAAGCACAGAGCCAGTAAAATCCCGTCCAAGGACAGAGCCAGTGAATCCCATCCCAAGCACAGAGCCAGTGAAATCCATCCCAAGTACAGAGCCTGTGAATTCCATCCCAAACACAGAGCCAGTGAAATCCATCTCAAGCACAGATCCAGTGAAATCCTTCCCAAGCACAGAGCCAGTGAAATCCATCCCAAGTAGGGAGCCAGTCAAATCCATCCCAAGCACAGAGCCAGTGAAATACATCACACGCACAGAGCCAGTGAAATCCATCCCAAGCACAGAGCCAGTGAAATCCATCCCAAGCACAGAGCCAGTGAAATCCCTACCAAGCACAGAAAAAGTGAAATTCATCCCAAGCTCGGAACCAAAGAAATCCATCCCAAACACAGAGCCAGTGAAATCACTCCATAGCACGGATGCAGTGAAATCCATCCCAAGTTCGGAGCCAGCGAAATCCATCCCAAGTTCGGAGACAGTGAAATCCATCCCAAACACAGAGCCAGTGAAATCCATCCAAAGCTCAGAGCCAGAGAAATCCATCCCAAACACAGAGCCAGTGAAATCCCTCTGAAGCATGGAGGCAGTGATGTCCATCCCAAGCTCGGAGCCAGTGAAATCCATCTCAAGCACACAGCCAGTGAAATCTATCCCAAACACAGAGCCCATGAAATCCATCACAAACACAGAGCCAGTGAAATCCATCTCAAGCACATAGCCAGTGAAATCCATCCCAAGCACAGAGCCAGTGAAATCCACCAAAGCACAGAGCCAGTGAAATCCATACCAAGCACAGAGCCAGTGAAATCTATCCCAAGCACAGAGCCAGTGAAATCCCTGCCAAGTACCGAGCCAGTGAAATTCCTCCCAAGCACGGAGCCAATGAAATCCCTCCCAAGCACAGAACCAGTGAAATCACTCCCAAGAACAGAGCCCGTGAAATCCATCCCAAACACAGAGCCAGTGAAATCCATCTCAAGCACAGAACCAGTGAAATCCATCCCAAGCACAGAGCCAGTGAAATCCATCCCAAACACAGAGCCAGTGAAATCCCTCTGAAGCACGGAGGCAGTGATGTCCATCCCAAGCTCGGAGCCAGTGAAATCCATCCCAAGCACACAGCCAGTGAAATCTATCCCAAACACAGAGCCCATGAAATCCATCCCAAACACAGAGCCAGTGAAATCCATCTCAAGCACATAGCCAGTGAAATCCATCCCAAACACAGAGCCAGTGAAATCCACCAAAGCACAGAGCCAGTGAGATCCCTACCAAGCACAGAGACAGTGAAATCCACCCCAATACATAGCCAGTGAAATCCATTACAAACACAGAGCCAGTGAAATCTATCCCAAGCACAGAGCCAGCGAAATCCCAACCAAAGTCAGAGCCAGTGAAATCCATTCCAAGCGCATAGCCAGTGAAATCCTTGCCAAGTACCGAGCCAGTGAAATTCCTCCCAAGCACGGAGCCAATGAAATCCCTCCCAAGCACAGAACCAGTGAAATCACTCCCAAGAACAGAGCCCGTGAAATCCATCCCAAACACAGAGGCAGTGAAATCCATCCCAAGCACAGAGCCAGTGAAATCCACCAAAGCACAGAGCCAGTGAGATCCCTACCAAGCACAGAGACAGTGAAATCCACCCCAATACATAGCCAGTGAAATCTATCCCAAGCACAGAGTCGGCGAAATCCCAACCAAAGTCAGAGCCAGTGAAATCCATTCCAAGCGCATTGCCAGTGAAATCCCTGCCAAGTACCGAGCCAGTGAAATTCCTCCCAAGCACGGAGCCAATGAAATCCCTCCCAAGCACAGAACCAGTGAAATCACTCCCAAGAACAGAGCCCGTGAAATCCATCCCAAACACAGAGCCAGTGAAATCCATCCCAAGCACAGAACCAGTGAAATCCACCCCAATACAGAGCCAGTGAAATCCACCTCAAGCACAGAACCAGTGAAATCCATTCCAAGCACGGAGCCAGTGATATCCATCCCAAGTACAGAGCCAGAGAAGTCCATACCAAAAAATGGAGCCCGTGAAAACCATCCCAAGTACAGAGCCAGTGAATTCCCTGCCAAGCACGTAGCCAGTGAAATCCATCCCAAGCACGTAGCCAGTGAAATCCATCCCAAACACCAAACCAGTGAAATCCCTCCCAAGAATGGAGCCAGCGAAATCCACCCCAACACAGAGGCAGTGAATACCATCCCAAGCACAGATCCAGTGAAATCTATCCCAAGCACAGAGCCAGTGAAATCCCTCCCAAGGACAGAGCCAGTGAAATCCATCCCAAGCACAGTGACTGTAAAATCCACCTAGAGCACAAATCCAGTGAAATCCACCCCAACACAGACCAGTGAAATCCATCTCAAGCACAGAGACAGTGAAATCCATGCAAAATACAGAGGCAGTGAAATCCATCCCAAGCACGGACCCATTGATATCTATCCCAAGCACGGATCCAGTGAAATCGCTCCAAAGCACAGAGCCAGTGAAATACATCCCAAGCACAGAGCCAGTGAAATCTATCCCAAGCACAGAGCCAGCGAAATCCCAACCAAAGACAGAGCCAGTGAAATCCATCCCAAACGCATAGCCAGTGAAATCCCTGCCAAACACAGAGGCAGTGAAATCCATCCCAAGCACAGAGCCAGTGAAATCCCTACCAATCACAGAGACAGTGAAATCCAACCCAAGCACAGAACCAGTGGAAACCATCCCAAGCATGGAGCCAGTGAAATCCATCCCAAGTACAGAGCCCGTGAATTCCATCCCAAACACAGAGCCAGTGAAATCCATCTCAAGCACAGATCCAGTGAAATCCATACAAAACATAGAGGCAGTGAAATCCATCCCAAGCACAGAGCCAGTGAAATCCATCCCAAGCAGTGAGCCAGTCAAATCTATCCCAAGCACAGAGCCAGTGAAATACATCACATGCACAGAGCCAGTGAAATCCATCCCAAGCACGGAACCTGTGAAATCCATCCCAAGCACAGAGCCAGAGAAATCCATCTCAAGCACAGAGCCAGTGAAATCTATCCCAAGCACAGAACCAGTGAAATCCAAACCAAGCACAGAGCCAGTGAAATCTATCGCAAGCACAGAGCTGGTGAAATCCCAACCAAGCACAGAGCCAGTGATATCCATCCCAAGCACCGAGCCAGTGAAATCCATCCCAAGCACAGAGCCAGTGATATCCATCCCAAGAACCGAGCCAGTGAAATCCATCCCAAGCACAGAGGCAGTTAAATCCATCCCAAGCACGGAGCCAGTGAAATCCATCCCAAGAACCGAGCCAGTGAAATCCATCCCAAGCACAGAGGCAGTTAAATCCATCCCAAGCACGGAGCCAGTGAAATCCATCCCAAGAACCGAGCCAGTGATATCCATCCCAAGAACCGAGCCAGTGAAATCCATCCCAAGCACCGAGCCAGTGAAATCCATCCCAAGCACAGAGCCAGTGATATCCATCCCAAGAACCGAGCCAGTGAAATCCATCCCAAGCACAGAGGCAGTTAAATCCATCCCAAGCACGGAGCCAGTGAAATCCATCCCAAGCAGGGAGCCAGTCAAATCCATCTCAAGCAGGGAGCCAGTGAAATCCATCTCAAGCACAGAGCCAGTGAAATCCATCCCAAGTACAGAGCCCGTGAATTCCAACCCAAAAACAGAGCCAGTGAAATCCATCTCAAGCAGGGAGCCAGTCAAATCCATCCTAAGCACAGAGCCAGTGAAATACATCACATGCACAGAGCCAGTGAAATCCATCCCAAGCACAGAGCCAGTGAAATCCATCCAAAGCACAGAGCCAGTGAAATCCATCCCAAACACAGAGCCAGTGAAATCACTCCATAGCACGGATGCAGTGAAATCCATCCCAAGTTCGGAGCCAGTGAAATCCATCCTAAACACAGAGCCAGTGAAATCTATCCCAAGCACAGAACCAGTGAAATCCAAACCAAGCACAGAGCCAGTGAAATCTATCGAAAGCACAGAGCCGGTGAAATCCCAATCAAGCACAGAACCAGTGAAACCCATCCCAAGCACATAGTCAGTGAAATCCCTGCTAAGCACCGAGCCATTGAAATTCCTCCCAAACATGGACCCAGTGAAATCCATCCCAAGCACCGAGCCAGTGAAATTTCTCCCAAGCACAGAGGCAGTGAAATCACTCGCAAACACACAACCAGTGATATCCATCTCAAGCACATAGCCAGTGAAATCCATCCCAAACACAGAGGCAGTGAAATCCATCCCAAGTACAGAGCCAGAGATATCCATCTCAAGCACAGAGCCAGTGAAATCTATCCCAAGCACAGAGCCGGTGAAATACATTGCAAGCACAGAGCCAGTAAAATCCACCCCAATACAGAGCCAGTGAAATCCATCCCAAGCACAGAGCAAGTGAAATGTCTCCCAAGCTCGGAGCCAGTGAAATCACCCCCTAAGCACAGAGCCAGTGAAATCTATCCCAAGCACAGAACCAGTGAAATCCCAACCAAGGGCAGAGCCAGTGAAATCTATCCCAAGCACATAGCCAGTGAAATCCATCCCAAACACAGAGCCAGTGAAAACCATCCCAAGCACGGAGTCAGTGAAATCCATCACAAGCACGGAGCCAGTGAAATTCATTCCAAGCTCGGAGTCAGTGAGATCCATCACAAACACAGAGCCAGTGAAATCCATCCCAAGCACAGAGCCAATGAAATCCATTCCAAGCACGGAGCCAGTGAAATCCATCCCAAGTACAGAGCCAGAGATATCCATCTCAAGCACAGAGCCAGTGAAATCTATCCCAAGCACAAAGCCGGTGAAATACATTGCAAGCACAGAGCCAGTAAAATCCACCCCAATACAGAGCCAGTGAAATCCATCCCAAGCACAGAGCAAGTGAAATGTCTCCCAAGCTCGGAGCCAGTGAAATCACCCCCTAAGCACAGAGCCAGTGAAATCTATCCCAAGCACAGAACCAGTGAAATCCCTCCCAAGGACAGAGCCAGTGAAATCCATCCCAAGAACAGAGACTGTGAAATCCACCGAGACAAATCCAGTGAAATCCACCCCAACACAGAGCCAGTGAATTCCATCCCAAACACAGAGCCAGGGAAATCTATCCCAAGCACAGAACCAGTGAAATACATCACAAGCAGAGAGCTGGTGAAATCCATTGCAAGCACAGAGCCGTTGAAATCCATCCCGAGCACAGAGCCAGTGAAATACATCACATGCACAGAGCCAGTGAAATCCATCCCAAGCACGGAACCTGTGAAATCCATCCCAAGCACAGAGCCATAGATATCCATCTCAAGCACAGAGCCAGTGAAATCTATCCCAAGCACAGAACCAGTGAAATCCAAACCAAGCACAGAGCCAGTGAAATCTATCGAAAGCACAGAGCCGGTGAAATCCCAATCAAGGACAGAACCAGTGAAACCCATCCCAAGCACATAGTCAGTGAAATCCCTGCTAAGCACCGACCCATTGAAATTCCTCCCAAACATGGACCCAGTGAAATCCATCCCAAGCACCGAGCCAGTGAAATTTCTCCCAAGCACAGAGGCAGTGAAATCACTCACAAACACACAGCCAGCGATATCCATCTCAAGCACATAGCCAGTGAAATCCATCCCAAACACAGAGGCAGTGAAATCCATCCCAAGCACCGAGCCAGTGAAATCCCAACCAAGGACAGAGCCAGTGAAATCCATCCCAAGCACATAGCCAGTGAAATCCATCCCAAACACAGAGCCAGTGAAAACCATCCCAAGCACGGAGTCAGTGAAATCCATCACAAGCACGGAGCCAGTGAAATTCATTCCAAGCTCGGAGTCAGTGAGATCCATCACAAACACAGAGCCAGTGAAATCCATCCCAAGCACAGAGCCAATGAAATACATCCCAAGCAGAGAGCAGTTGAAATCGCTCCAATGTACAGAGCCAGTGAAATTCACCCAAATGCAGAGCCAGTGAAATCCATCCCAAGCACAGAGCCAGTGAAATCCATCCCAAACACAGAGCCAGTGAAATTCGTCCCAAGCAGGGAGCCAGTGATATCCATCCCAAGCACAGAGCCCGTGAAATCCATCCCAAACACACAGATCCAGTGAAATCCATCTCAAGCACAGAGCCAGTGAAATCCATCCCAAACACAGAGCCAGTGAAATTCACCCAAATGCAGAGCCAGTGAGCTCCATCTCAAGCACGGAGCCAGTGAAATCCATTGCAAGCATGGAGCCAGGGAAATCTATCCGAAGCACAGAGCCAGTGAAATTCACCCAAATGCAGAGCCAGTGAAATCCATCCCAAGCACAGAGCCAGTGAAATCCATCCCAAACACAGAGGCAGTGAAATCCATCTCAAGGCACAGAGACAGTAAAATTCCACCCAAGCATGGAGCCAGTGAAATCCCACCCAAGCACATAGCCAGTAAAATCTATCCCAAACACCAAGCCAGTGAAATCCCTCCTAAGAATGGAGCCAGTGAAATCCATCCCAAACACAGAGCCCGTGAAATACATGCTATGCTCAGAGCCAGTGAAATACATCACAAGCACAGAGCCAGTGAAATCCATCTCAAGCACAGAGCCAGTGAAATCCATCCCAAACACAGAGGCAGTGAACTCCACCCCAAGCACGGAGGCAGTGAACTCCACCCCAAGCACGGAGCGAGTCAAATCCATCCCAAGCACAGAGCCAGAGAAATCCATCCCAAGCACAGAGCCAGTGAAATGCCTAACAAACACAGAGCCAGTGAAATCCCTAACCAGCACAGAGCTAATGAAATCCACCCCTATACAGAGCCAGTGAAATCCAACCCAAGCACTGAGCCAGTCAAATCCATCTCAAGCACAGAGCCAGAGAAATACATCCTAAGCACAGAACCAGTGAAAACCATCCCAAGCATGGAGCCAATGAAATCCATCCCAAGCACAGAGCCAGTGAAATCCATCTCAAGCACAGAGCCAGTGAAATCCATACCAAGGAAGGAGCCAGTGAAATCCATCCCAAGCACAGAGCCAGGGAAATCCATCCCAAGCACAAAGCCAGTGAATTCACTGCCAAGCACAGAGCCAGTGAAATCCATACCAAGCACAGAGCCTGTAAAATACATCCCAAGCACGGAGCCAGAGAAATACATCCTAAGCACAGAACCAGTGAAATCCAAAACAAGCACAGAGCCAGTGAAATCTATCCCAAGTACAGAACCAGTGAAATCCAAACCAAGCACAGAGCCAGTTAAATCCATCGCAAGCACAAGCCGGTGAAATCCCTAATAAACATAGAGCCAGTGAAATCAACCCCCATACAGAACCAGTGAAATCCCTAACCAGTACAGAGCCAGTGAAATCCACCCCTATACAGAGCCAGTGAAATCCATCCCAAGCATAGAACCAGTGAAAACCATCC
Source organism: Chiloscyllium punctatum (assembly GCF_047496795.1). Lineage (NCBI taxonomy): Eukaryota > Metazoa > Chordata > Chondrichthyes > Orectolobiformes > Hemiscylliidae > Chiloscyllium > Chiloscyllium punctatum. Next base: position 66,460,103 of record NC_092746.1, read on the forward strand.
AAAGGACGGAGCCCGTGAAATCCTTCCAAGCACAGAGACCGTGAAATCCTTCCAAGCACAGAGACCGTGAAATCCATCTCAAGCACATTGCCAGTGAAAACCATCCCAAGCATGGAGCCAGTGAAGTCCATCCCAAACACAGAGCCAGTGAAATCCATTCCAAGCTCAGAGCCAGTGAGATCCATCCCAAGCACGGAGCCAGTGAGATCCATCACAAACACCGAGCCAGTGAAATCCATTCCAAGCACAGAGCCAGTGAAATCCCTCCCAAGGACAGAGCCAATGAAATCCATCCCAAGCACAGAGCCAGTGAAATCCCTCCCAAGGACAGAGCCAATGAAATCCATCCCAAGCACAGAGCCAGTGAAATCCATCCGAAGCACAAAGCCAGTGAAATCCACCCAACACAAAGCCAGTGAATCCCATCCCAAGCACAGAGCCAGTGAAATCCATCCCAAGCACGGAGCCAGTGAAATCCATCCCAAGTACAGAGCCCGTGAATTCCATCCCAAACACAGAGCCAGTGAAATCCATCTCAAGCATAGAGCCAGTGAAATCCATGCAAAACACAGAGGCAGTGAAATCCATCCCAAGCACGGAACGAGTCAAAGCCATCCCAAGCACAGAGCCAGTGAAATCCATACAAAACACAGAGGCAGTGAACTCCACCCCAAGCACGGAGCGAGTCAAATCCATCCCAAGCACTGAGCCAGAGAAATCCATCCCAAGCACAGAGCCAGTGAAATGCCTAACAAACACAGAACCAGTGAAATCCCTAACCAGCACAGAGCTAATGAAATCCACCCCTATACAGAGCCAGTGAAATCCAACCCAAGCACTGAGCCAGTCAAATCCATCTCAAGCACAGAGCCAGAGAAATACATCCTAAGCACATAACCAGTGAAAACCATCCCAAGCATGGAGCCAGTGAAGTCCATCCCAAACACAGAGCCAGTGAAATCCATTCCAAGCTCAGAGCCAGTGAGATCCATCCCAAGCACGGAGCCAGTGAGATCCATCACAAACACCGAGCCAGTGAAATCCATTCCAAGCACAGAGCCAGTGAAATCCCTCCCAAGCACAGAGCCCATGAAATCCATCCCAAACACACAGCCAGTGAAATCCATCTCAAGCACATAGCGAGTGAAATCCACCAAAGCACAGAGCCAGTGAGATCCCTACCAAGCACAGAGACAGTGAAATCCACCCCAATACATAGCCAATGAAATCCATCACAAACACAGGCCAGTGAAATCTATCCCAAGCTCAGAGCCAGTGAAATCCCAACCAAGGACAGAGCCCGTGAAATCTATCCCAAGCACATAGCCAGTGAAATCCCTGACAAACACCGAGCCTGTAAAATCCATCCCAAACAAAGAGCCAGTGAAATCCATCCCAAACACAGAGGCAGTGAAATCCATCCCAAGCACAGAGACAGTGAAATCCACCCCAAGCACAGAACCAGTGAAAACCATCCCAAGCATGCAGCCAGTGAAATCCATCCCAAACACAGAGCCAGTGAAATCGATCCCAAGCTCAGAGCCAGTGAGATCCATCCCAAGCACGGGGCCAGTGAGATCCATCACAAACACCGAGCCAGTGAAATCCATTCTAAGCATGGAGCCAGAGAAATCTATCCCAAACACAGAGACAGTGAAATCCCACCCAAACATGGAGCCAGTGAAATCCCTCCCAAACACGGAGCCAGTGAAATCCCACCCAAGCACATAGCCAGTGAAATCCCACCCAAGCACGGATCCAGTGAAATCTATCCCAAACACAGAGCCAGTGAAATACATGTCATGCTCAGAGCCAGCGAAATCCATCCCAAACACTGAACCAGTGAAATCCATCTCAAGCACAGAGCCAATGAAAAACGTCCCAAGCACAGAGCAGGTGAAATCGCTCCAAAGCACAGAGCCAGTGAAATCCATCGCAAGCACAGAGCCTGTGAAATCCCTCCCAAGTACAGAGCCAATGAAATCCATCCCAAGCACAGAGCCTGTGAAATCCATCCGAAGCACAAAGCCAGTGAAATCCACCCAACACAAAGCCAGTGAATCCCATCCCAAGCACAGAGCCAGTGAAATCCAACTCAAGCATAGAGCCAGTGAAATCCATGCAAAACACAGATGCAGTGAAATCCCACCCAAACATGGAGCCAGTGAAATCCATCCAAGCACAGAGCCAGTGAGATCCCTTCTAAGCACAGAGCCAGTGAAATCCCTCCCAAGGGTAGAGCCAGTGAAATCCATCCCAAGCACAGAGCCAATGAAATTCCACCCAAGCACGGAGCCAGTGAAATCCTTCCCAAACACGGAGCCAGTGAAATCCCACCCAAGCACATAGCCAGTGAAATCCCACCCAAGCACGGAGCCAGTGAAATCTATCCCAAACACAGAGCCAGTGAAATACATGTCATGCTCAGAACCAGCGAAATACATCACAAGCACAGACCCCGTAAAGTCCATCCCAAACACTGAACCAGTGAAATCCATCTCAAGCTCAGAGACAATGAAAAACGTCCCAAGCACAGAGCAGGTGAAATCGCTCCAAAGCACAGAGCCAGTGAAATCTATCCCAAGCACAGAACCAGTGAAATCCAAACCAAGCACAGAGCCAGTGAAATCCATCGCAAGCACAGAGCCAGTGAAATCCACCCAAGCACTGAGCCTGTGAAATCCATCCCAAGCACTGAGCCTGTGAAATCCATCCCAAGAATGGAGACTCCCCAAGTCCAGAGCCTGTGAAATCCATCCCAAGCACAGAGCCAGTAAAATACATCACTAGCACAGAGCCAGTGAAAAGCATCCCAAGCATGGAGCCAATGAAATCCATCCCAAGCACAGAGCCAGTGAAATCCATCTCAAGCACAGAGCCAGTGAAATCCATCCCAAGCACAGAGCCAGGGAAATCCATCCCAAGCACAGAGCCAGGGAAATCCATCCCAAGCACAAAGCCAGTGAATTCACTGCCAAGCACGGAGCCAGTGAAATCCATGCCAAACACAGAGCCTGTAAAATACATCCCAAGCACGGAGCCAGAGAAATACATCCTAAGCACAGAACCAGTGAAATCCAAAACAAGCACAGAGCCAGTTAAATCCATCGCAAGCACAAGCCGGTGAAATCCCTAATAAACATAGAGCCAGTGAAATCAACCCTCTTACAGAACCAGTGAAATCCCTAACCAGTACAGAGCCAGTGAAATCCACCCCTATACAGAGCCAGTGAAATCCATCCCAAGCATAGAACCAGTGAAAACCATCCAAAGGACAGAGCCCGTGAAATCCTTCCAAGCACAGAGACTGTGAAATCCATCTCAAACACATTGCCAGTGAAAACCATCCCAAGCATGGAGCCAGTGAAGTCCACCCCAAGCACAGAGCCAGTGAAATCCATTCCAAGCTCAGAGCCAGTGAGATCCATCCCAAGCACGGAGCCAGTGAGATCCATCACAAACACCGAGCCAGTGAAATCCATTCCAAGCACAGAGCCAGTGAAATCCCTCCCAAGGACAGAGCCAATGAAATCCATCCCAAGCACAGAGCCAGTGAAATCCATCCGAAGCACAAAGCCAGTGAAATCCACCCAACACAAAGCCAGTGAATCCCATCCCAAGCACGGAGCCAGTGAGATCCATCCCAAGCACGGAGCCAGTGAAATCCATTCCAAGCACAGAGCCAGTGAAATCCCTCCCAAGGACAGAGCCAATGAAATCCATCCCAAGCACATAGCCAGTGAAATCCATCCGAAGCACAAAGCCAGTGAAATCCACCCAACACAAAGCCAGTGAATCCCATCCCAAGCACAGAGCCAGTGAAATCCATCCCAAGCACGGAGCCAGTGAAATCCATCCCAAGTACAGAGCCCGTGAATTCCATCCCAAACACAGAGCCAGTGAGATCCATCTAAAGCATAGAGCCAGTGAAATCCATGCAAAACACAGAGGCAGTGAAATCCATCCCAAGCACGGAACGAGTGAAAGCCATCCCAAGCACAGAGCCAGTGAAAACCATCCAAAGGACGGAGCCCGTGAAATCCTTCCAAGCACAGAGACTGTGAAATCCATCTCAAGCACATTGCCAGTGAAAACCATCCTAAGCATGGAGCCAGTGAAGTCCATCCCAAACACAGAGCCAGTGAAATCCATTCCAAGCTCAGAGCCAGTGAGATCCATCCCAAGCACGGAGCCAGTGAGTTCCATCACAAACACCGAGCCAGTGAAATCCATTCCAAGCACAGAGCCAGTGAAATCCCTCCCAAGGACAGAGCCAATGAAATCCAACCCAAGCACAGAGCCAGTGAAATCCATCCGCAGCACAAAGCCAGTGAAATCCACCCAACACAAAGCCAGTGAATCCTATCCCAAACACAGAGCCAGTGAAATCCATCTCAAGCATAGAGCCAGTGAAATTCATGCAAAACACAGAGGCAGTGAAATCCATCCCAAGCATGGAACGAGTCAAAGCCATCCCAAGAACAGAGCCAGTGAAATCCATACAAAACACAGAGGCAGTGAAATCCATCCCAAGCATGGAACGAGTCAAAGCCATCCCAAGAACAGAGCCAGTGAAATCCATACAAAACACAGAGGCAGTGAACTCCACCCCAAGCACGGAGCGAGTCAAATCCATCCCAAGCACAGAGCCAGAGAAATCCATCCCAAGCACAGAGCCAGTGAAATGCCTAACAAACACAGAGCCAGTGAAATCCCTAACCAGCACAGAGCTAATGAAATCCACCCCTATACAGAGCCAGTGAAATCCAACCCAAGCACTGAGCCAGTCAAATCCATCCCAAGCACAGAGCCAGAGAAATACATCCTAAGCACATAACCAGTGAAAACCATCCCAAGCATGGAGCCAATGAAATCCATCCCAAGCACAGAGCGAGTGAAATCCATCTCAAGCACAGAGCCAGTGAAATCCATACCAAGGAAGGAGCCAGTGAAATCCATCCCAAGCACAGAGCCAGGGAAATCCATCCCAAGCACAAAGCCAGTGAATTCACTGCCAAGCACAGAGCCAGTGAAATCCATACCAAGCACAGAGCCTGTAAAATACATCCCAAGCACGGAGCCAGAGAAATACATCCAAAGCACAGAACCAGTGAAATCCAAAACAAGCACAGAGCCAGTGAAATCTATCCCAAGTACAGAACCAGTGAAATCCAAACCAAGCACAGAACCAGTGAAATCCATCCGAAGCACAAAGCCAGTGAAATCCACCCAACACAAAGCCAGTGAATCCCATCCCAAGCACAGAGCCAGTGAAATCCATCCCAAGCACGGAGCCAGTGAAATCCATCCCAAGTACAGAGCCCGTGAATTCCATCCCAAACACAGAGCCAGTGAGATCCATCTAAAGCATAGAGCCAGTGAAATCCATGCAAAACACAGAGGCAGTGAAATCCATCCCACGCACGGAACGAGTCAAAGCCATCCCAAGCACAGAGCCAGTGAAAACCATCCAAAGGACGGAGCCTGTGAAATCCTTCCAAGCACAGAGGCCGTGAAATCCATCTCAAGCACATTGCCAGTGAAAACCATCCTAAGCATGGAGCCAGTGAAGTCCATCCCAAACACAGAGCCAGTGAAATCCATTCCAAGCTCAGAGCCAGTGAGATCCATCCCAAGCACGGAGCCAGTGAGATCCATCACAAACACCGAGCCAGTGAAATCCATTCCAAGCACAGAGCCAGTGAAATCCCTCCCAAGGACAGAGCCAATGAAATCCATCCCAAGCACAGAGCCAGTGAAATCCATCCGAAGCACAAAGCCAGTGAAATCCACCCAACACAAAGCCAGTGAATCCTATCCCAAACACAGAGCCAGTGAAATCCATCTCAAGCATAGAGCCAGTGAAATCCATGCAAAACACAGAGGCAGTGAAATCCATCCCAAGCACGGAACGAGTGAAAGCCATCCCAAGAACAGAACCAGTGAAATACATACAAAACACAGAGGCAGTGAACTCTACCCCAAGCACGGAGCGAGTCAAATCCTTCCCAAGCACAGAGCCAGAAAAATCCATCCCAAGCACAGAGCCAGTGAAATGCCTAACAAACACAGAGCCAGTGAAATCCCTAACCAGCACAGAGCTAATGAAATCCACCCCTATACAGAGCCAGTGAAATCCAACCCAAGCACTGAGCCAGTCAAATCCATCACTAGCACAGAGCCAGAGAAATACATCCTAAGCACAGAACCAGTGAAAACCATCCCAAGCATGGAGCCAATGAAATCCATCCCAAGCACAGAGCCAGTGAAATCCATCTCAAGCACAGAGCCAGTGAAATCCATACCAAGGAAGGAGCCAGTGAAATCCATCCCAAGCACAGAGCCAGGGAAATCCATCCCAAGCACAAAGCCAGTGAATTCACTGCCAAGAACAGAGCCAGTGAAATCCATACCAAGCACAGAGCCTGTAAAATACATCCCAAGCACGGAGCCAGAGAAATACATCCTAAGCACAGAACCAGTGAAATCCAAAACAAGCACAGAGCCAGTGAAATCTATCCCAAGCACAGAACCAGTGAAATCCAAACCAAGCACAGAACCAGTGAAATCCAAACCAAGCACAGAACCAGTGAAATCCAAACCAAGCACAGAGCCAGTTAAATCCATCGCAAGCACAAGCCGGTGAAATCCCTAATAAACATAGAGCCAGTGAAATCAACCCCCATACAGAACCAGTGAAATCCCTAACCAGTACAGAGCCAGTGAAATCCACCCCTATACAGAGCCAGTGAAATCCATCTCAAGCATAGAACCAGTGAAAACCATCCAAAGGACGGAGCCCGTGAAATCCTTCCAAGCACAGAGACCGTGAAATCCATCTCAAGCACATTGCCAGTGAAAACCATCCCAAGCATGGAGCCAGTGAAGTCCATCCCAAACACAGCCAGTGAAATCCATTCCAAGCTCAGAGCCAGTGAGATCCATCCCAAGCACGGAGCCAGTGAGATCCATCACAAACACCGAGCCAGTGAAATTCATTCCAAGCACAGAGCCAGTGAAATCCCTCCTAAGGACAGAGCCAATGAAATCCATCCCAAGCACAGAGCCAGTGAAATCCATCCGAAGCACAAAGCCAGGGAAATCCACCCAACACAAAGCCAGTGAATCCCATCCCAAGCACAGAGCCAGTGAAATCCATCCCAAGCAAGGAGCCAGTGAAATCCATCCCAAGTACAGAGCCCGTGAATTCCATCCCAAACACAGAGCCAGTGAGATCCATCTCAAGCATAGAGCCAGTGAAATCCATGCAAAACACAGAGGCAGTGAAATCCATCCCAAGCACGGAACGAGTCAAAGCCATCCCAAGCACAGAGCCAGTGAAATCCATACAAAACACCGAGGCAGTGAACTCCATCCCAAGCACGGAGCGAGTCAAATCCATCCCAAGCACAGAGCCAGAGAAATCCATCCCAAGCACAGAGCCAGTGAAATGCCTAACAAACACAGAGCCAGTGAAATCCCTAACCAGCACAGAGCTAATTAAATCCACCCCTATACAGAGCCAATGAAATCCATCCCAAGCATGGAACAAGTGAAAACCATCCCTCACACGGAGCCAGTGAAATCCCTCCCAAGTACAGAGCCCATGTAATCCATCCCAAACACAGCGCCAGTGAAATCCATCCCAAGCACAGAGCAGGTGAAATCCATCCTAAACACAGAGCCAGTGAAATCCATCCTAAATTCGGAGACAGTGAAATACATCCGAAACACAGAGCCAGTGAAATCCATCCCAAACGCATAGGCAATGAAATCCATCCCAAGCATAGAGCCACTGGAATCCACCCAAGTACAGAGCCAGTGAAATCCAAACCAAGCACAGAGCCAGTAAAATCTATCGCAAGCACAGAGCCGGTGAATTCCCAACCAAGGACAGAGCCAGTGAAATCCATCCCAAGCACAGAGCCAGTGAAATCCATCCCAAGCACGGAGCCAGTGAAACCAAACCCAAGCACATAGCCAGTGAAATCCCTGCTAAGCACCGAGCCAGTGAAATCCATCCCAAGCACCGAGCCAGTGAAATTTCTCCCAAGCACAGAGGCAGTAAAATCACTCGCAAACACACAGCCAGTGATATCCATCTCAAGCACAGAGCCAGTGAAATCCATCCCAAACACAGAGGCAGTGAAATCCATCCCAAGCACAGAGCCAGTGAAATCCCAACCAAGGACAGAGCCAGTGAAATCCATCCCAAGCGCATAGCCAGTGAAATCCATCGCAAGCACATAGCCAGTGAAATCCATCCCAAACACAGAGCCAATGAATCCCATCCCAAACACAGAGCCAGTGAAAACCATCCCAAGCACGGAGCCCGTGAAATCAATCCAAACACAGAGCCATTGAAATTCATTCCAAGCTCGGAGTCAGTGAGATCCATCACAAACACAGAGCCAGTGAAATCCATCCCAAGCACAGAGCCAATGAAATACATCCCAAGCAGAGAGCAGGTGAAATCGCTCCAAAGCACAGAGCCAGTGAAATACACCCAAGCACAGAGCCAGTAAAATCCCGTCCAAGGACAGAGCCAGTAAAATCCATCCCAAGCACAGAGCCTGTGAAAATCATCCGAAGCACAAAGCCAGTGAAATCCAGCCCAACACAGAGCCAGTGAATCCCATCCCAAGCACAGAGCCAGTGAAATCCATCCCAAGTACAGAGCCCGTGAATTCCATCCCAAACACAGAGCCAGTGAAATCCATCTCAAGCACAGATCCAGTGAAATCCTTCCCAAGCACAGAGCCAGTGAAATCCATCCCAAGTAGGGAGCCAGTCAAATCCATCCCAAGCACAGAGCCAGTGAAATACATCACATGCACAGAGCCAGTGAAATCCATCCCAAGCACAGAGCCAGTGAAATCCTTCCCAAGCACAGAGCCAGTGAAATCCCTACCAAGCACAGAAAAAGTGAAATTCATCCCAAGCTCGGAGCCAAAGAAATCCATCCCAAACACAGAGCCAGTGAAATCACTCCATAGCACGGATGCAGTGAAATCCATCCCAAGTTCGGAGCCAGCGAAATCCATCCCAAGTTCGGAGACAGTGAAATCCATCCCAAACACAGAGCCAGTGAAATCCATCCAAAGCTCAGAGCCAGAGAAATCCATCCCAAACACAGAGCCAGTGAAATCCCTCTGAAGCATGGAGGCAGTGATGTCCATCCCAAGCTCGGAGCCAGTGAAATCCATCTCAAGCACACAGCCAGTGAAATCTATCCCAAACACAGAGCCCATGAAATCCATCACAAACACAGAGCCAGTGAAATCCATCTCAAGCACATAGCCAGTGAAATCCATCCCAAGCACAGAGCCAGTGAAATCCACCAAAGCACAGAGCCAGTGAAATCCATACCAAGCACAGAGACAGTGAAATCCACCCCAATACATAGCCAGTGAAATCCATTACAAACACAGAGCCAGTGAAATCTATCCCAAGCACAGAGCCAGTGAAATCCCTGCCAAGTACCGAGCCAGTGAAATTCCTCCCAAGCACGGAGCCAATGAAATCCCTCCCAAGCACAGAACCAGTGAAATCACTCCCAAGAACAGAGCCCGTGAAATCCATCCCAAACACAGAGCCAGTGAAATCCATCTCAAGCACAGAACCAGTGAAATCCATCCCAAGCACAGAGCCAGTGAAATCCATCCCAAACACAGAGCCAGTGAAATCTCTCTGAAGCACGGAGGCAGTGATGTCCATCCCAAGCTCGGAGCCAGTGAAATCCATCCCAAGCACACAGCCAGTGAAATCTATCCCAAACACAGAGCCCATGAAATCCATTCCAAACACAGAGCCAGTGAAATCCATCTCAAGCACATAGCCAGTGAAATCCATCCCAAACACAGAGCCAGTGAAATCCACCAAAGCACAGAGCCAGTGAGATCCCTACCAAGCACAGAGACAGTGAAATCCACCCCAATACATAGCCAGTGAAATCCATTACAAACACAGAGCCAGTGAAATCTATCCCAAGCACAGAGCCAGCGAAATCCCAACCAAAGTCAGAGCCAGTGAAATCCATTCCAAGCGCATAGCCAGTGAAATCCTTGCCAAGTACCGAGCCAGTGAAATTCCTCCCAAGCACGGAGCCAATGAAATCCCTCCCAAGCACAGAACCAGTGAAATCACTCCCAAGAACAGAGCCCGTGAAATCCATCCCAAACACAGAGGCAGTGAAATCCATCCCAAGCACAGAGCCAGTGAAATCCCTCCTAAGGACAGAGCCAATGAAATCCATCCCAAGCACAGAGCCAGTGAAATCCATCCCAAGCACAGAGCCAGTGAAATCCATCCCAAGCACGGAGCCAGTGAAACCAAACCCAAGCACATAGCCAGTGAAATCCCTGCTAAGCACCGAGCCAGTGAAATCCATCCCAAGCACCGAGCCAGTGAAATTTCTCCCAAGCACAGAGGCAGTAAAATCACTCGCAAACACACAGCCAGTGATATCCATCTCAAGCACAGAGCCAGTGAAATCCATCCCAAACACAGAGGCAGTGAAATCCATCCCAAGCACAGAGCCAGTGAAATCCCAACCAAGGACAGAGCCAGTGAAATCCATCCCAAGCGCATAGCCAGTGAAATCCATCGCAAGCACATAGCCAGTGAAATCCATCCCAAACACAGAGCCAATGAATCCCATCCCAAACACAGAGCCAGTGAAAACCATCCCAAGCACGGAGCCCGTGAAATCAATCCAAACACAGAGCCATTGAAATTCATTCCAAGCTCGGAGTCAGTGAGATCCATCACAAACACAGAGCCAGTGAAATCCATCCCAAGCACAGAGCCAATGAAATACATCCCAAGCAGAGAGCAGGTGAAATCGCTCCAAAGCACAGAGCCAGTGAAATACACCCAAGCACAGAGCCAGTAAAATCCCGTCCAAGGACAGAGCCAGTAAAATCCATCCCAAGCACAGAGCCTGTGAAAATCATCCGAAGCACAAAGCCAGTGAAATCCAGCCCAACACAGAGCCAGTGAATCCCATCCCAAGCACAGAGCCAGTGAAATCCATCCCAAGTACAGAGCCTGTGAATTCCATCCCAAACACAGAGCCAGTGAAATCCATCTCAAGCACAGATCCAGTGAAATCCTTCCCAAGCACAGAGCCAGTGAAATCCATCCCAAGTAGGGAGCCAGTCAAATCCATCCCAAGCACAGAGCCAGTGAAATACATCACATGCACAGAGCCAGTGAAATCCATCCCAAGCACAGAGCCAGTGAAATCCTTCCCAAGCACAGAGCCAGTGAAATCCCTACCAAGCACAGAAAAAGTGAAATTCATCCCAAGCTCGGAGCCAAAGAAATCCATCCCAAACACAGAGCCAGTGAAATCACTCCATAGCACGGATGCAGTGAAATCCATCCCAAGTTCGGAGCCAGCGAAATCCATCCCAAGTTCGGAGACAGTGAAATCCATCCCAAACACAGAGCCAGTGAAATCCATCCAAAGCTCAGAGCCAGAGAAATCCATCCCAAACACAGAGCCAGTGAAATCCCTCTGAAGCATGGAGGCAGTGATGTCCATCCCAAGCTCGGAGCCAGTGAAATCCATCTCAAGCACACAGCCAGTGAAATCTATCCCAAACACAGAGCCCATGAAATCCATCACAAACACAGAGCCAGTGAAATCCATCTCAAGCACATAGCCAGTGAAATCCATCCCAAGCACAGAGCCAGTGAAATCCACCAAAGCACAGAGCCAGTGAAATCCATACCAAGCACAGAGACAGTGAAATCCACCCCAATACATAGCCAGTGAAATCCATTACAAACACAGAGCCAGTGAAATCTATCCCAAGCACAGAGCCAGTGAAATCCCTGCCAAGTACCGAGCCAGTGAAATTCCTCCCAAGCACGGAGCCAATGAAATCCCTCCCAAGCACAGAACCAGTGAAATCACTCCCAAGAACAGAGCCCGTGAAATCCATCCCAAACACAGAGCCAGTGAAATACATCTCAAGCACAGAACCAGTGAAATCCATCCCAAGCACAGAGCCAGTGAAATCCATCCCAAACACAGAGCCAGTGAAATCTCTCTGAAGCACGGAGGCAGTGATGTCCATCCCAAGCTCGGAGCCAGTGAAATCCATCCCAAGCACACAGCCAGTGAAATCTATCCCAAACACAGAGCCCATGAAATCCATTCCAAACACAGAGCCAGTGAAATCCATCTCAAGCACATAGCCAGTGAAATCCATCCCAAACACAGAGCCAGTGAAATCCACCAAAGCACAGAGCCAGTGAGATCCCTACCAAGCACAGAGACAGTGAAATCCACCCCAATACATAGCCAGTGAAATCCATTACAAACACAGAGCCAGTGAAATCTATCCCAAGCACAGAGCCAGCGAAATCCCAACCAAAGTCAGAGCCAGTGAAATCCATTCCAAGCGCATAGCCAGTGAAATCCTTGCCAAGTACCGAGCCAGTGAAATTCCTCCCAAGCACGGAGCCAATGAAATCCCTCCCAAGCACAGAACCAGTGAAATCACTCCCAAGAACAGAGCCCGTGAAATCCATCCCAAACACAGAGGCAGTGAAATCCATCCCAAGCACAGAGCCAGTGAAATCCCTCCTAAGGACAGAGCCAATGAAATCCATCCCAAGCACAGAGCCAGTGAAATCCATCCCAAGCACAGAGCCAGTGAAATCCATCCCAAGCACGGAGCCAGTGAAACCAAACCCAAGCACATAGCCAGTGAAATCCCTGCTAAGCACCGAGCCAGTGAAATCCATCCCAAGCACCGAGCCAGTGAAATTTCTCCCAAGCACAGAGGCAGTAAAATCACTCGCAAACACACAGCCAGTGATATCCATCTCAAGCACAGAGCCAGTGAAATCCATCCCAAACACAGAGGCAGTGAAATCCATCCCAAGCACAGAGCCAGTGAAATCCCAACCAAGGACAGAGCCAGTGAAATCCATCCCAAGCGCATAGCCAGTGAAATCCATCGCAAGCACATAGCCAGTGAAATCCATCCCAAACACAGAGCCAATGAATCCCATCCCAAACACAGAGCCAGTGAAAACCATCCCAAGCACGGAGCCCGTGAAATCAATCCAAACACAGAGCCATTGAAATTCATTCCAAGCTCGGAGTCAGTGAGATCCATCACAAACACAGAGCCAGTGAAATCCATCCCAAGCACAGAGCCAATGAAATACATCCCAAGCAGAGAGCAGGTGAAATCGCTCCAAAGCACAGAGCCAGTGAAATACACCCAAGCACAGAGCCAGTAAAATCCCGTCCAAGGACAGAGCCAGTAAAATCCATCCCAAGCACAGAGCCTGTGAAAATCATCCGAAGCACAAAGCCACTGAAATCCAGCCCAACACAGAGCCAGTGAATCCCATCCCAAGCACAGAGCCAGTGAAATCCATCCCAAGTACAGAGCCCGTGAATTCCATCCCAAACACAGAGCCAGTGAAATCCATCTCAAGCACACATCCAGTGAAATCCTTCCCAAGCACAGAGCCAGTGAAATCCATCCCAAGTAGGGAGCCAGTCAAATCCATCCCAAGCACAGAGCCAGTGAAATACATCACATGCACAGAGCCAGTGAAATCCATCCCAAGCACAGAGCCAGTGAAATCCTTCCCAAGCACAGAGCCAGTGAAATCCCTACCAAGCACAGAAAAAGTGAAATTCATCCCAAGCTCGGAGCCAAAGAAATCCATCCCAAACACAGAGCCAGTGAAATCACTCCATAGCACGGATGCAGTGAAATCCATCCCAAGTTCGGAGCCAGCGAAATCCATCCCAAGTTCGGAGACAGTGAAATCCATCCCAAACACAGAGCCAGTGAAATCCCTCTGAAGCATGGAGGCAGTGATGTCCATCCCAAGCTCGGAGCCAGTGAAATCCATCTCAAGCACACAGCCAGTGAAATCTATCCCAAACACAGAGCCCATGAAATCCATCACAAACACAGAGCCAGTGAAATCCATCTCAAGCACATAGCCAGTGAAATCCATCCCAAGCACAGAGCCAGTGAAATCCACCAAAGCACAGAGCCAGTGAAATCCATACCAAGCACAGAGACAGTGAAATCCACCCCAATACATAGCCAGTGAAATCCATTACAAACACAGAGCCAGTGAAATCTATCCCAAGCACAGAGCCAGTGAAATACACCCAAGCACAGAGCCAGTAAAATCCCGTCCAAGGACAGAGCCAGTAAAATCCATCCCAAGCACAGAGCCTGTGAAAATCATCCGAAGCACAAAGCCACTGAAATCCAGCCCAACACAGAGCCAGTGAATCCCATCCCAAGCACAGAGCCAGTGAAATCCATCCCAAGTACAGAGCCCGTGAATTCCATCCCAAACACAGAGCCAGTGAAATCCATCTCAAGCACAGATCCAGTGAAATCCTTCCCAAGCACAGAGCCAGTGAAATCCATCCCAAGTAGGGAGCCAGTCAAATCCATCCCAAGCACAGAGCCAGTGAAATACATCACATGCACAGAGCCAGTGAAATCCATCCCAAGCACAGAGCCAGTGAAATCCTTCCCAAGCACAGAGCCAGTGAAATCCCTACCAAGCACAGAAAAAGTGAAATTCATCCCAAGCTCGGAGCCAAAGAAATCCATCCCAAACACAGAGCCAGTGAAATCACTCCATAGCACGGATGCAGTGAAATCCATCCCAAGTTCGGAGCCAGCGAAATCCATCCCAAGTTCGGAGACAGTGAAATCCATCCCAAACACAGAGCCAGTGAAATCCATCCAAAGCTCAGAGCCAGAGAAATCCATCCCAAACACAGAGCCAGTGAAATCCCTCTGAAGCATGGAGGCAGTGATGTCCATCCCAAGCTCGGAGCCAGTGAAATCCATCTCAAGCACACAGCCAGTGAAATCTATCCCAAACACAGAGCCCATGAAATCCATCACATACACAGAGCCAGTGAAATCCATCTCAAGCACATAGCCAGTGAAATCCATCCCAAGCACAGAGCCAGTGAAATCCACCAAAGCACAGAGCCAGTGAAATCCATACCAAGCACAGAGACAGTGAAATCCACCCCAATACATAGCCAGTGAAATCCATTACAAACACAGAGCCAGTGAAATCTATCCCAAGCACAGAGCCAGTGAAATCCCTGCCAAGTACCGAGC
Source organism: Chiloscyllium punctatum (assembly GCF_047496795.1). Classification (NCBI taxonomy): domain Eukaryota; kingdom Metazoa; phylum Chordata; class Chondrichthyes; order Orectolobiformes; family Hemiscylliidae; genus Chiloscyllium; species Chiloscyllium punctatum. The sequence goes on from NC_092746.1 coordinate 66,475,243, forward strand.
CAGTGAAATTCCTCCCAAGCACGGAGCCAATGAAATCCCTCCCAAGCACAGAACCAGTGAAATCACTCCCAAGAACAGAGCCCGTGAAATCCATCCCAAACACAGAGCCAGTGAAATCCATCTCAAGCACAGAACCAGTGAAATCCATCCCAAGCACAGAGCCAGTGAAATCCATCCCAAACACAGAGCCAGTGAAATCTCTCTGAAGCACGGAGGCAGTGATGTCCATCCCAAGCTCGGAGCCAGTGAAATCCATCCCAAGCACACAGCCAGTGAAATCTATCCCAAACACAGAGCCCATGAAATCCATTCCAAACACAGAGCCAGTGAAATCCATCTCAAGCACATAGCCAGTGAAATCCATCCCAAACACAGAGCCAGTGAAATCCACCAAAGCACAGAGCCAGTGAGATCCCTACCAAGCACAGAGACAGTGAAATCCACCCCAATACATAGCCAGTGAAATCCATTACAAACACAGAGCCAGTGAAATCTATCCCAAGCACAGAGCCAGCGAAATCCCAACCAAAGTCAGAGCCAGTGAAATCCATTCCAAGCGCATAGCCAGTGAAATCCTTGCCAAGTACCGAGCCAGTGAAATTCCTCCCAAGCACGGAGCCAATGAAATCCCTCCCAAGCACAGAACCAGTGAAATCACTCCCAAGAACAGAGCCCGTGAAATCCATCCCAAACACAGAGGCAGTGAAATCCATCCCAAGCACAGAGCCAGTGAAATCCCTCCTAAGGACAGAGCCAATGAAATCCATCCCAAGCACAGAGCCAGTGAAATCCATCCCAAGCACAGAGCCAGTGAAATCCATCCCAAGCACGGAGCCAGTGAAACCAAACCCAAGCACATAGCCAGTGAAATCCCTGCTAAGCACCGAGCCAGTGAAATCCATCCCAAGCACCGAGCCAGTGAAATTTCTCCCAAGCACAGAGGCAGTAAAATCACTCGCAAACACACAGCCAGTGATATCCATCTCAAGCACAGAGCCAGTGAAATCCATCCCAAACACAGAGGCAGTGAAATCCATCCCAAGCACAGAGCCAGTGAAATCCCAACCAAGGACAGAGCCAGTGAAATCCATCCCAAGCGCATAGCCAGTGAAATCCATCGCAAGCACATAGCCAGTGAAATCCATCCCAAACACAGAGCCAATGAATCCCATCCCAAACACAGAGCCAGTGAAAACCATCCCAAGCACGGAGCCCGTGAAATCAATCCAAACACAGAGCCATTGAAATTCATTCCAAGCTCGGAGTCAGTGAGATCCATCACAAACACAGAGCCAGTGAAATCCATCCCAAGCACAGAGCCAATGAAATACATCCCAAGCAGAGAGCAGGTGAAATCGCTCCAAAGCACAGAGCCAGTGAAATACACCCAAGCACAGAGCCAGTAAAATCCCGTCCAAGGACAGAGCCAGTAAAATCCATCCCAAGCACAGAGCCTGTGAAAATCATCCGAAGCACAAAGCCAGTGAAATCCAGCCCAACACAGAGCCAGTGAATCCCATCCCAAGCACAGAGCCAGTGAAATCCATCCCAAGTACAGAGCCCGTGAATTCCATCCCAAACACAGAGCCAGTGAAATCCATCTCAAGCACAGATCCAGTGAAATCCTTCCCAAGCACAGAGCCAGTGAAATCCATCCCAAGTAGGGAGCCAGTCAAATCCATCCCAAGCACAGAGCCAGTGAAATACATCACATGCACAGAGCCAGTGAAATCCATCCCAAGCACAGAGCCAGTGAAATCCCTACCAAGCACAGAAAAAGTGAAATTCATCCCAAGCTCGGAGCCAAAGAAATCCATCCCAAACACAGAGCCAGTGAAATCACTCCATAGCACGGATGCAGTGAAATCCATCCCAAGTTCGGAGCCAGCGAAATCCATCCCAAGTTCGGAGACAGTGAAATCCATCCCAAACACAGAGCCAGTGAAATCCATCCAAAGCTCAGAGCCAGAGAAATCCATCCCAAACACAGAGCCAGTGAAATCCCTCTGAAGCATGGAGGCAGTGATGTCCATCCCAAGCTCGGAGCCAGTGAAATCCATCTCAAGCACACAGCCAGTGAAATCTATCCCAAACACAGAGCCCATGAAATCCATCACAAACACAGAGCCAGTGAAATCCATCTCAAGCACATAGCCAGTGAAATCCATCCCAAGCACAGAGCCAGTGAAATCCACCAAAGCACAGAGCCAGTGAAATCCATACCAAGCACAGAGACAGTGAAATCCACCCCAATACATAGCCAGTGAAATCCATTACAAACACAGAGCCAGTGAAATCTATCCCAAGCACAGAGCCAGTGAAATCCCTGCCAAGTACCGAGCCAGTGAAATTCCTCCCAAGCACGGAGCCAATGAAATCCCTCCCAAGCACAGAACCAGTGAAATCACTCCCAAGAACAGAGCCCGTGAAATCCATCCCAAACACAGAGCCAGTGAAATCCATCTCAAGCACAGAACCAGTGAAATCCATCCCAAGCACAGAGCCAGTGAAATCCATCCCAAACACAGAGCCAGTGAAATTTCTCTGAAGCACGGAGGCAGTGATGTCCATCCCAAGCTCGGAGCCAGTGAAATCCATCCCAAGCACACAGCCAGTGAAATCTATCCCAAACACAGAGCCCATGAAATCCATTCCAAACACAGAGCCAGTGAAATCCATCTCAAGCACATAGCCAGTGAAATCCATCCCAAACACAGAGCCAGTGAAATCCACCAAAGCACAGAGCCAGTGAGATCCCTACCAAGCACAGAGACAGTGAAATCCACCCCAATACATAGCCAGTGAAATCCATTACAAACACAGAGCCAGTGAAATCTATCCCAAGCACAGAGCCAGCGAAATCCCAACCAAAGTCAGAGCCAGTGAAATCCATTCCAAGCGCATAGCCAGTGAAATCCTTGCCAAGTACCGAGCCAGTGAAATTCCTCCCAAGCACGGAGCCAATGAAATCCCTCCCAAGCACAGAACCAGTGAAATCACTCCCAAGAACAGAGCCCGTGAAATCCATCCCAAACACAGAGGCAGTGAAATCCATCCCAAGCACAGAGCCAGTGAAATCCACCAAAGCACAGAGCCAGTGAGATCCCTACCAAGCACAGAGACAGTGAAATCCACCCCAATACATAGCCAGTGAAATCTATCCCAAGCACAGAGCCAGCGAAATCCCAACCAAAGTCAGAGCCAGTGAAATCCATTCCAAGCGCATTGCCAGTGAAATCCCTGCCAAGTACCGAGCCAGTGAAATTCCTCCCAAGCACGGAGCCAATGAAATCCCTCCCAAGCACAGAACCAGTGAAATCACTCCCAAGAACAGAGCCCGTGAAATCCATCCCAAACACAGAGGCAGTGAAATCCATCCCAAGCACAGAACCAGTGAAATCCACCCCAATACAGAGCCAGTGAAATCCACCTCAAGCACAGAACCAGTGAAATCCATTCCAAGCACGGAGCCAGTGATATCCATCCCAAGTACAGAGCCAGAGAAGTCCATACCAAAAAATGGAGCCCGTGAAAACCATCCCAAGTACAGAGCCAGTGAATTCCCTGCGAAGCACGTAGCCAGTGAAATCCACCCCAAGCACGTAGCCAGTGAAATCCATCCCAAACACCAAACCAGTGAAATCCCTCCCAAGAATGGAGCCAGCGAAATCCACCCCAACACAGAGGCAGTGAATACCATCCCAAGCACAGATCCAGTGAAATCTATCCCAAGAACAGAGCCAGTGAAATCCCTCCCAAGGACAGAGCCAGTGAAATCCATCCCAAGCACAGTGACTGTAAAATCCACCTAGAGCACAAATCCAGTGAAATCCACCCCAACACAGACCAGTGAAATCCATCCCAAGCACAGAGCCAGTGAAATACATCACATGCACAGAGCCAGTGAAATCCATCCCAAGCACGGAACCTGTGAAATCCATCCCAAGCACAGAGCCAGAGAAATCCATCTCAAGCACAGAGCCAGTGAAATCTATCCCAAGCACAGAACCAGTGAAATCCAAACCAAGCACAGAGCCAGTGAAATCTATCGCAAGCACAGAGCCGGTGAAATCCCAATCAAGGACAGAACCAGTGAAACCCATCCCAAGCACATAGTCAGTGAAATCCCTGCTAAGCACCGAGCCATTGAAATTCCTCCCAAACATGGACCCAGTGAAATCCATCCCAAGCACCGAGCCAGTGAAATTTCTCCCAAGCACAGAGGCAGTGAAATCACTCGCAAACACACAGCCAGTGATATCCATCTCAAGCACATAGCCAGTGAAATCCATCCCAAACACAGAGGCAGTGAAATCCATCCCAAGCACAGAGCCAGTGAAATCCCAACCAAGGACAGAGCCAGTGAAATCCATCCCAAGCACATAGCCAGTGAAATCCATCCCAAACACAGAGCCAGTGAAAACCATCCCAAGCACGGAGTCAGTGAAATCCATCACAAGCACGGAGCCAGTGAAATTCATTCCAAGCTCGGAGTCAGTGAGATCCATCACAAACACAGAGCCAGTGAAATCCATCCCAAGCACAGAGCCAATGAAATACATCCCAAGCAGAGAGCAGTTGAAATCGCTCCAAAGCACAGAGCCAGTGAAATCCACCCAAGCACAGAGCCAGTAAAATCCCTTCCAAGGACAGAGCCAGTAAAATCCATCCCAAGCACAGAGCCTGTGAAAATCATCCGAAGCACAAAGCCAGTGAAATCCAACCCAACACAGAGCCAGTGAATCCCATCCCAAGCACAGAGCCAGTGAAATCCATCCCAAGCATGGAGCCAGTGAAATCCTTCCAAAGTACAGAGCCCGTGAATTCCATCCCAAAAACAGAGCCAGTGAAATCCATCTCAAGCAGGGAGCCAGTGAAATCCATCCCAAGCACAGAGCCAGTGAAATCCATCCCAAGTACAGAGCCCGTGAATTCCATCCCAAAAACAGAGCCAGTGAAATCCATCTCAAGCAGGGAGCCAGTGAAATCCATCTCAAGCACAGAGCCAGTGAAATCCATCCCAAGTACAGAGCCCGTGAATTCCAACCCAAAAACAGAGCCAGTGAAATCCATCTCAAGCAGGGAGCCAGTCAAATCCATCCCAAGCACAGAGCCAGTGAAATACATCACATGCACAGAGCCAGTGAAATCCATCCCAAGCACAGAGCCAGTGAAATCCATCCAAAGCACAGAGCCAGTGAAATCCATCCCAAACACAGAGCCAGTGAAATCACTCCATAGCACGGATGCAGTGAAATCCATCCCAAGTTCGGAGCCAGTGAAATCCATCCCAAACACAGAGCCAGTGAAATCTATCCCAAGCACAGAACCAGTGAAATCCAAACCAAGCACAGAGCCAGTGAAATCTATCGAAAGCACAGAGCCGGTGAAATCCCAATCAAGGACAGAACCAGTGAAACCCATCCCAAGCACATAGTCAGTGAAATCCCTGCTAAGCACCGAGCCATTGAAATTCCTCCCAAACATGGACCCAGTGAAATCCATCCCAAGCACCGAGCCAGTGAAATTTCTCCCAAGCACAGAGGCAGTGAAATCACTCGCAAACACACAACCAGTGATATCCATCTCAAGCACATAGCCAGTGAAATCCATCCCAAACACAGAGGCAGTGAAATCCATCCCAAGCACAGAGCCAGTGAAATCCCAACCAAGGACAGAGCCAGTGAAATCTATCCCAAGCACATAGCCAGTGAAATCCATCCCAAACACAGAGCCAGTGAAAACCATCCCAAGCACGGAGTCAGTGAAATCCATCACAAGCACGGAGCCAGTGAAATTCATTCCAAGCTCGGAGTCAGTGAGATCCATCACAAACACAGAGCCAGTGAAATCCATCCCAAGCACAGAGCCAATGAAATACATCCCAAGCAGAGAGCAGTTGAAATCGCTCCAAAGCACAGAGCCAGTGAAATCCACCCAAGCACAGAGCCAGTAAAATCCCTTCCAAGGATAGAGCCAGTAAAATCCATCCCAAGCACAGAGCCTGTGAAAATCATCCGAAGCACAAAGCCAGTGAAATCCAACCCAACACAGAGCCAGTGAATCCCATCCCAAGCACAGAGCCAGTGAAATCCATCCCAAGCATGGAGCCAGTGAAATCCTTCCAAAGTACAGAGCCCGTGAATTCCATCCCAAAAACAGAGCCAGTGAAATCCATCTCAAGCAGGGAGCCAGTGAAATCCATCCCAAGCACAGAGCCAGTGAAATCCATCCCAAGTACAGAGCCCGTGAAATCTATCCCAAACACAGAGCCCATGAAATCCATCCCAAACACAGAGCCAGTGAAATCCATCTCGAGCACATAGCCAGTGAAATCCATCCCAAACACAGAGGCAGTGAAATCCATCCCAAGCACAGAGCCAGTGAAATCCACCAAAGCACAGAGCCAGTGAGATCCCTACCAAGCACAGAGACAGTGAAATCCACCCCAATACATAGCCAGTGAAATCTATCCCAAGCACAGAGCCAGCGAAATCCCAACCAATGTCAGAGCCAGTGAAATCCATCCCAAGCGCATAGCCAGTGAAATCCCTGCCAAGTACCGAGCCAGTGAAATTCCTCCCAAGCACGGAGTCAATGAAATCCCTCCCAAGCACAGAACCAGTGAAATCACTCCCAAGAACAGAGCCCGTGAAATCCATCTCAAGCACAGAACCAGTGACATCCATCCCAAACACAGAGGCAGTGAAATCCACACCAATACAGAGCCATTGAAATCCACCCCAAGCACAGAACCAGTGAAAACCATCCCAAGCACGGAGCCAATGAAATCCATCCAAGCACGGAGCCAGTGAAATCCATCCCAAGTACAGAGCCAGAGATATCCATCTCAAGCACAGAGCCAGTGAAATCTATCCCAAGCACAGAGCCGGTGAAATACATTGCAAGCACAGAGCCAGTAAAATCCACCCCAATACAGAGCCAGTGAAATCCATCCCAAGCACAGAGCAAGTGAAATGTCTCCCAAGCTCGGAGCCAGTGAAATCACCCCCTAAGCACAGAGCCAGTGAAATCTATCCCAAGCACAGAACCAGTGAAATCCCTCCCAAGGACAGAGCCAGTGAAATCCATCCCAAGAACAGAGACTGTGAAATCCACCGAGCACAAATCCAGTGAAATCCACCCCAACACAGAGCCAGTGAATTCCATCCCAAACACAGAGCCAGTGAAATCTATCCCAAGCACAGAACCAGTGAAATACATCACAAGCACAGAGCTGGTGAAATCCATTGCAAGCACAGAGCTGTTGAAATCCATCCCTAGCACAGAGCCAGTGAAATACATCACATGCACAGAGCCAGTGAAATCCATCCCAAGCACGGAACCTGTGAAATCCATCCCAAGCACAGAGCCATAGATATCCATCTCAAGCACAGAGCCAGTGAAATCTATCCCAAGCACAGAACCAGTGAAATCCAAACCAAGCACAGAGCCAGTGAAATCTATCGAAAGCACAGAGCCGGTGAAATCCCAATCAAGGACAGAACCAGTGAAACCCATCCCAAGCACATAGTCAGTGAAATCCCTGCTAAGCACCGAGCCATTGAAATTCCTCCCAAACATGGACCCAGTGAAATCCATCACAAGCACGGAGCCAGTGAAATTCATTCCAAGCTCGGAGTCAGTGAGATCCATCACAAACACAGAGCCAGTGAAATCCATCCCAAGCACAGAGCCAATGAAATACATCCCAAGCAGAGAGCAGTTGAAATCGCTCCAAAGTACAGAGCCAGTGAAATTCACCCAAATGCAGAGCCAGTGAAATCCATCCCAAGCACAGAGCCAGTGAAATCCATCCCAAACACAGAGCCAGTGAAATTCGTCCCAAGCAGGGAGCCAGTGATATCCATCCCAAGCACAGAGCCCGTGAAATCCATCCCAAACACACAGATCCAGTGAAATCCATCTCAAGCACAGAGCCAGTGAAATCCATCCCAAACACAGAGCCAGTGAAATTCACCCAAATGCAGAGCCAGTGAGCTCCATCTCAAGCACGGAGCCAGTGAAATCCATTGCAAGCATGGAGCCAGGGAAATCTATCCGAAGCACAGAGCCAGTGAAATTCACCCAAATGCAGAGCCAGTGAAATCCATCCCAAGCAGAGAGCCAGTGAAATCCATTCAAAACACAGAGGCAGTGAAATCCATCCCAAGCACGGAGCCAGTCAAATCCATCCCAAGCACGGAGCCAGTCAAATCCATCGCAAGCAGGGAGTCAGTTAAATCCATCCCAAGCACAGAACCCGTGAAATCAATCCCAAACACAGACCAAGTGAAATGCATCTCAAGCACAGAGCTAGTGGAATCCATCCCAAGCACAGACCCAGTGAAATCCACCCCAATACAGAGCCAGTGAAATCCATCCCAAGCACAGAACCCGTGAAATCCACCCCAATACAGAGCCAGTGAAATCCATCCCAAGCACAGAACCAGTGAAATCCATCCCAAGCACGGAGCCAGTGAAATCCATACCAAGAATGGAGCCAATGAAATCCATCCCAAGTACAGAGCCAGTGAATTCCCTGCCAAGCACGTAGCCAGTAAAATCCATTGCAAGCACATAGCCAGTGAAATCCATCCCAAACACCAAGCCAGTGAAATCCCTGCCAAGAATGGAGCCAGTGAAATCCATCCCAAGCACGGAGCCAGTGAAATCCATCCTAAGCACAGAGCCAGTGAAATCCATCCCAAGCACAGAACCAGTTAAACCATCCCAAGAACAGAGCCAGTGAAATCCATCCCAAGCACAGAACCAGTTAAACCATCCCAAGCACACATCCAGTGAAATCCACCCCCACACAGAGCCAGTGAATCCCATCCCAAGCACAGAGCCAGTGAAATCCATCCCAAGTACAGAGCCCGTGAATTCCATCCCAAAAACAGAGCCAGTGAAATCCATCTCAAGCAGGGAGCCAGTGAAATCCATCCCAAGCACAGAGCCAGTGAAATCCATCCCAAGTACAGAGACCGTGAATTCCATCCCAAAAACAGAGCCAGTGAAATCCATCTCAAGCAGGGAGCCAGTCAAATCCATCCCAAGCACAGAGCCAGTGAAATACATCACATGCACAGAGCCAGTGAAATCCATCCCAAGCACAGAGCCAGTGAAATCCATCCAAAGCACAGAGCCAGTGAAATCCATCCCAAACACAGAGCCAGTGAAATCACTCCATAGCACGGATGCAGTGAAATCCATCCCAAGTTCGGAGCCAGTGAAATCCATCCCAAACACAGAGCCAGTGAAATCCATTCCAAGCACAGAGCCGGTGAAATCACTCCATAGCACGGATGCAGTGAAATCCATCCCAAGTTCGGAGCCAGTGAAATCCATCCCAAACACAGAGCCAGTGAAATCTATCCCAAGCACAGAGCCGGTGAAATACATTGCAAGCACAGAGCCAGTAAAATCCACCCCAATACAGAGCCAGTGAAATCCATCCCAAGCACAGAGCAAGTGAAATGTCTCCCAAGCTCGGAGCCAGTGAAATCACCCCCTAAGCACAGAGCCAGTGAAATCTATCCCAAGCACAGAACCAGTGAAATCCCTCCCAAGGACAGAGCCAGTGAAATCCATCCCAAGAACAGAGACTGTGAAATCCACCGAGCACAAATCCAGTGAAATCCACCCCAACACAGAGCCAGTGAATTCCATCCCAAACACAGAGCCAGTGAAATCTATCCCAAGCACAGAACCAGTGAAATACATCACAAGCACAGAGCTGGTGAAATCCATTGCAAGCACAGAGCTGTTGAAATCCATCCCTAGCACAGAGCCAGTGAAATACATCACATGCACAGAGCCAGTGAAATCCATCCCAAGCACGGAACCTGTGAAATCCATCCCAAGCACAGAGCCATAGATATCCATCTCAAGCACAGAGCCAGTGAAATCTATCCCAAGCACAGAACCAGTGAAATCCAAACCAAGCACAGAGCCAGTGAAATCTATCGAAAGCACAGAGCCGGTGAAATCCCAATCAAGGACAGAACCAGTGAAACCCATCCCAAGCACATAGTCAGTGAAATCCCTGCTAAGCACCGAGCCATTGAAATTCCTCCCAAACATGGACCCAGTGAAATCCATCACAAGCACGGAGCCAGTGAAATTCATTCCAAGCTCGGAGTCAGTGAGATCCATCACAAACACAGAGCCAGTGAAATCCATCCCAAGCACAGAGCCAATGAAATACATCCCAAGCAGAGAGCAGTTGAAATCGCTCCAAAGTACAGAGCCAGTGAAATTCACCCAAATGCAGAGCCAGTGAAATCCATCCCAAGCACAGAGCCAGTGAAATCCATCCCAAACACAGAGCCAGTGAAATTCGTCCCAAGCAGGGAGCCAGTGATATCCATCCCAAGCACAGAGCCCGTGAAATCCATCCCAAACACACAGATCCAGTGAAATCCATCTCAAGCACAGAGCCAGTGAAATCCATCCCAAACACAGAGCCAGTGAAATTCACCCAAATGCAGAGCCAGTGAGCTCCATCTCAAGCACGGAGCCAGTGAAATCCATTGCAAGCATGGAGCCAGGGAAATCTATCCGAAGCACAGAGCCAGTGAAATTCACCCAAATGCAGAGCCAGTGAAATCCATCCCAAGCACAGAGCCAGTGAAATCCATCCCAAACACAGAGGCAGTGAAATCCATCTCAAGGCACAGAGACAGTAAAATTCCACCCAAGCATGGAGCCAGTGAAATCCCACCCAAGCACATAGCCAGTAAAATCTATCCCAAACACCAAGCCAGTGAAATCCCTCCTAAGAATGGAGCCAGTGAAATCCATCCCAAACACAGAGACCGTGAAATACATGCTATGCTCAGAGCCAGTGAAATACATCACAAGCACAGAGCAAGTGAAATCTATCGCAAGCACAGAGCCAGTGAAATCCATCCCAAGCAGAGAGCCAGTGAAATCCATTCAAAACACAGAGGCAGTGAAATCCATCCCAAGCACGGAGCCAGTCAAATCCATCCCAAGCAGGGAGCCAGTCAAATCCATCGCAAGCAGGGAGTCAGTTAAATCCATCCCAAGCACAGAACCCGTGAAATCAATCCCAAACACAGACCAAGTGAAATGCATCTCAAGCACAGAGCTAGTGGAATCCATCCCAAGCACAGACCCAGTGAAATCCACCCCAATACAGAGCCAGTGAAATCCATCCCAAGCACAGAACCCGTGAAATCCACCCCAATACAGAGCCAGTGAAATCCATCCCAAGCACAGAACCAGTGAAATCCATCCCAAGCACGGAGCCAGTGAAATCCATACCAAGAATGGAGCCAATGAAATCCATCCCAAGTACAGAGCCAGTGAATTCCCTGCCAAGCACGTAGCCAGTAAAATCCATTGCAAGCACATAGCCAGTGAAATCCATCCCAAACACCAAGCCAGTGAAATCCCTGCCAAGAATGGAGCCAGTGAAATCCATCCCAAGCACGGAGCCAGTGAAATCCATCCTAAGCACAGAGCCAGTGAAATCCATCCCAAGCACAGAACCAGTTAAACCATCCCAAGCACAGAGCCAGTGAAATCCATCCCAAGCACAGAACCAGTTAAACCATCCCAAGCACACATCCAGTGAAATCCACCCCCACACAGAGCCAGTGAATCCCATCCCAAGCACAGAGCCAGTGAAATCCATCCCAAGCATGGAGCCAGTGAAATCCATGCAAAACACAGAGGCAGTGAAATCCATCCCAAGCATGGAGCCAGTGAAATCCATCCCAAGTACAGAGCCCGTGAATTCCATCCCACTAACAGAGCCAGTGAAATCCATCTCAAGCAGGGAGCCAGTGAAATCCATCCCAAGCACAGAGCCAGTGAAATCCATCCCAAGTACAGAGACCGTGAATTCCATCCCAAAAACAGAGCCAGTGAAATCCATCTCAAGCAGGGAGCCAGTCAAATCCATCCCAAGCACAGAGCCAGTGAAATACATCACATGCACAGAGCCAGTGAAATCCATCCCAAGCACAGAGCCAGTGAAATCCATCCAAAGCACAGAGCCAGTGAAATCCATCCCAAACACAGAGCCAGTGAAATCACTCCATAGCACGGATGCAGTGAAATCCATCCCAAGTTCGGAGCCAGTGAAATCCATCCCAAACACAGAGCCAGTGAAATCCATTCCAAGCTCAGAGCCAGTGAAATCCATCCAAAGCTCAGAGCCAGAGAAATCCATCCCAAACACAGAGCCAGTGAAATCCCTCTGAAGCACGGAGGCAGTGATGTCCATCCCAAGCTCGGAGCCAGTGAAATCCATCCCAAGCACACAGCCAGTGAAATCTATCCCAAACACAGAGCCCATGAAATCCATCCCAAACACAGAGCCAGTGAAATCCATCTCAAGCACATAGCCAGTGAAATCCATCCCAAACACAGAGGCAGTAAAATACACCCCAATACAGAGCCAGTGAAATCCATGTCAAGCACAGAGCCAGTGAAATCCATGCAAAACACAGAGGCAGTGAAATCCATCCGAAGCACATAGCCATTGATATCTATCCCAAGTACTGATCCAGTGAAATCGCTCCAAAGCACAGAGCCAGTGAGATCCCTACCAAGTACAGAGACAGTGAAATCCACAGCAATACATAGACAGTGAAATCCATCACAAACTCAGAGCCAGTGAAATCTATCCCAAGCACAGAGCCAGCAAAATCCCAACCAAAGACAGAGCCAGTGAAATCCATCCCAAACGCATAGCCAGTGAAATCAACTGACAAACACAGAGGCAGTGAAATCCATCCCAAGCACAGAGCCAGTGAAATCCCTACCAATCACAGAGACTGTGAAATCCACACCAATACAGAGCCAGTGAAATCCACCCCAAGCACAGAACCAGTGAAAACCATCCCAAGCACGGAGCCAGTGAAATCCATCCCAAACACTGAGCCAGTGAAATCCATTCCAAGCACAGAGCCAGTGAAATCACTCCCAAGCTCGGAGCCCGAGAAATCTATCCCAAACAGAGAGACAGTGAAATCACACACAAACATGGAGCCAGTGAAATCCATCCCAAACACAGAGCTAGTGAAATCCATCCCAAACACTGAGCCAGTCAAATCCATTCCAAGCACAGAGCCAGTGAAATCACTCCCAAGCTCGGAGCCAGTGAATTCCCTCCCAAGAACACAGCCAGTGAAATCCATTCCAAGTACAGAGCCAGTGAAATCTATGCAAAACACAGAGGCAGTGAACTCCATCCCAAGCACGGAGCCAGTGAAATCCATCGCAAGCAGGGAGCCAGGGAAATCCACCCAAAGTACAGAGCCAGTGAAATTCACCCAAATGCAGAGCCAGTGAAATCCATCCCAAGCACAGAGCCCGTGAAATCCATCCCAAACACACAGATCCAGTGAAATCCATCTCAAGCACAGAGCCAGTGAAATCCATCCCAAACACAGAGCCAGTGAAATTCACCCAAATGCAGAGCCAGTGAGCTCCATCTCAAGCACGGAGCCAGTGAAATCCATTGCAAGCATAGAGCCAGGGAAATCTATCCGAAGCACAGAGCCAGTGAAATTCACCCAAATGCAGAGCCAGTGAAATCCATCCCAAGCACAGAGCCAGTGAAATCCATCCCAAACACAGAGCCAGTGAAATTCGTCCCAAGCAGGGAGCCAGTGATATCCATCCCAAGCACAGAGCCCGTGAAATCCATCCCAAACACACAGATCCAGTGAAATCCATCTCAAGCACAGAGCCAGTGAAATCCATCCCAAACACAGAGCCAGTGAAATTCACCCAAATGCAGAGCCAGTGAGCTCCATCTCAAGCACGGAGCCAGTGAAATCCATTGCAAGCATGGAGCCAGGGAAATCTATCCGAAGCACAGAGCCAGTGAAATTCACCCAAATGCAGAGCCAGTGAAATCCATCCCAAGCACAGAGCCAGTGAAATCCATCCCAAACACAGAGGCAGTGAAATCCATCTCAAGGCACAGAGACAGTAAAATTCCACCCAAGCATGGAGCCAGTGAAATCCCACCCAAGCACATAGCCAGTAAAATCTATCCCAAACACCAAGCCAGTGAAATCCCTCCTAAGAATGGAGCCAGTGAAATCCATCCCAAACACAGAGCCCGTGAAATACATGCCATGCTCAGAGTCAGTGAAATACATCACAAGCACAGAGCAAGTGAAATCTATCGCAAGCATAGAGCCAGTGAAATCCTTCTCAAGGACAGAGCCAGTGAAATCCATCCCAAGCAGAGAGCCAGTGAAATCCATTCAAAACACAGAGGCAGTGAAATCCATCCCAAGCACGGAGCCAGTCAAATCCATCCCAAGCAGGGAGCCAGTCAAATCCATCGCAAGCAGGGAGTCAGTCAAATCCATCCCAAGCACAGAACCCGTGAAATCAATCCCAAACACAGACCAAGTGAAATGCATCTCAAGCACAGAGCTAGTGGAATCCATCCCAAGCACAGACCCAGTGAAATCCACCCCAATACAGAGCCAGTGAAATCCATCCCAAGCACAGAACCAGTGAAATCCAAAGCAAGCACAGAGCCAGTGAAATCCATACCAAGCACAGAGACAGTGAAATCCACCCCAATACATAGCCTGTGAAATCCATCACAAACACAGAGCCAGTGAAATCTATCCCAAGCACAGAGCCAGCGAAATCCCAACAAAAGACAGAGCCAGTGTAATCCATCCCAAGCGCATAGCCAGTGAAATCCCTGCCAAACACTGAGCCAGTGAAATTCCTGCCAAGCACGGAACCAATGAAATCCCTCCCAAGCACAGCGCAAGTGAAATCACTCCAAAGCACAGAGCCCGAGAAATCCATCCCAAACACAGAGCCAGTGAAATCCATCTCAAGCACAGAGCCAGTGAAATCCATCTTAAACACAGAGGCAGTGAAATCCATCCCAAGCACAGAGCCAGCGAAATCCATCTCAAGCACAGAGCCAGTGAAATCCATCCCAAACACAGAGCCAGTGAAATTCACCCAAATGCAGAGCCAGTGAACTCCATCCCAAGCACGGAGCCAGTGAAATCCATTGCAAGCATGGAGACAGGGAAATCTATCCGAAGCACAGAGCCAGTGAAATTCACCCAAATGCAGAGCCAGTGAAATCCATCCCAAGCACAGAGCCAGTGAAATCCCTACCAAGCACAGAAAAAGTGAAATTCATCCCAAGCTCGGAGCCAGAGAAATCCATCCCAAACACAGAGCCAGTGAAATCATTCCATAGCACGGATGCAGTGAAATCCATCCCAAACACAGAGCCAGTGAAATCCATTCCAAGCTCGAAGCCAGTGAAATCCATCCAAAGCTCAGAGCCAGAGAAATCCATCCCAAACACAGAGCCAGTGAAATCCCTCTGAAGCACGGAGGCAGTGATGTCCATCCCAAGCTCGGAGCCAGTGAAATCCATCCCAAGCACACAGCCAGTGGAATCTATCCCAAACACAGAGCCCATGAAATCCATCCCAAACACAGAGCCAGTGAAATCCATCTCAAGCACATAGCCAGTGAAATCCATCCGAAGCACAGAGCCAGTGAAATCCATCCCAAGCACAGAGCCAGTGAAATCCACCAAAGCACAGAGCCAGTGAGATCCCTACCAAGCACAGAGACAGTGAAATCCACCCCAATACATAGCCAGTGAAATCTATCCCAAGCACAGAGCCAGCGAAATCCCAACCAAAGTCAGAGCCAGTGAAATCCATCCCAAGCGCATAGCCAGTGAAATCCCTGCCAAGTACCGAGCCAGTGAAATTTCTCCCAAGAACGGAGTCAATGAAATCCCTCCCAAGCACAGAACCAGTGAAATCACTCCCAAGAACAGAGCCCGTGAAATCCATCTCAAGCACAGAACCAGTGACATCCATCCCAAACACAGAGGCAGTGAAATCCACACCAATACAGAGCCATTGAAATCCACCCCAAGCACAGAACCAGTGAAAACCATCCCAAGCACGGAGCCAGTGAAATCCATCCCAAGCACAGAGCCAGTGAAATCCACCCCAATACAGAGCCAGTGAAATCCATCCCAAGCACAGAGCAAGTGAAATGTCTCCCAAGCTCGGAGCCAGTGAAATCACCTGTAAGCACAGAGCCAGTGAAATCTATCCCAATCACAGAACCAGTGAAATCCCTCCCAAGGACAGAGCCAGTGAAATCCATCCCAAGAACAGAGACTGTGAAATCCACCCAGAGCACAAATCCAGTGAAATCCACCCAAGCACGGAGCCAGTGAAATCCATCCCAAGCACAGAGCCAGTGAAATCCACCCCAATACAGAGCCAGTGAAATCCATCCCAAGCACAGAGCAAGTGAAATGTCTCCCAAGCTCGGAGCCAGTGAAATCACCTGTAAGCACAGAGCCAGTGAAATCTATCCCAATCACAGAACCAGTGAAATCCCTCCCAAGGACAGAGCCAGTGAAATCCATCCCAAGAACAGAGACTGTGAAATCCACCCAGAGCACAAATCCAGTGAAATCCACCCCAACACAGAGCCAGTGAATTCCATCCCAAACACAGAGCCAGTGAAATCCATGTCAAGCACAGAGCCAGTGAAATCCATGCAAAACACAGAGGCAGTGAAATCCATCCGGAGCACATAGCCATTGATATCTATCCCAAGTACTGATCCAGTGAAATCGCTCCAAAGCACAGAGCCAGTGAGATCCCTACCAAGTACAGAGACAGTGAAATCCACAGCAATACATAGACAGTGAAATCCATCACAAACTCAGAGCCAGTGAAATCTATCCCAAGCACAGAGCCAGCAAAATCCCAACCAAAGACAGAGCCAGTGAAATCCATCCCAAACGCATAGCCAGTGAAATCAACTGACAAACACAGAGGCAGTGAAATCCATCCCAAGCACAGAGCCAGTGAAATCCCTACCAATCACAGAGACTGTGAAATCCACACCAATACAGAGCCAGTGAAATCCACCCCAAGCACAGAACCAGTGAAAACCATCCCAAGCACGGAGCCAGTGAAATCCATCCCAAGCACGGAGCCTGTGAAAACCATCCCAAACACTGAGCCAGTGAAATCCATTCCAAGCACAGAGCCAGTGAAATCACTCCCAAGCTCGGAGCCCGAGAAATCTATCCCAAACACAGAGACAGTGAAATCACACCCAAACATGGAGCCAGTGAAATCCATCCCAAACACAGAGCTAGTGAAATCCATCCCAAGCACGGAGCCTGTGAAATCCATCCCAAACGCTGAGCCAGTGAAATCCATTCCAAGCACAGAGCCAGTGAAATCACTCCCAAGCTCGGAGCCCGAGAAATCTATCCCAAACACAGAGACAGTGAATTCACACCTAAAGTACAGAGCCAGTGAAATCCATCCCAAACACAGAGCTAGTGAAATCCATTCCAATCACAGAGCCAGTGAAATCCATCCCACGCACAGAGCCAGTGAGATCCCTTCCAAGCACAGAGCCAGTGAATTCCCTCCCAAGAACAGAGCCAGTGAAATCCATTCCATGTACAGAGCCAGTGAAGTCTATGCAAAACAAAGAGGCAGTGAACTCCATCCCAAGCACGGAGCCAGTGAAATCCATCGCAAGCAGGCAGCCAGGGAAATCCATCCAAAGTACAGAGCCATTGAAATTCACCCAAATGCAGAGCCAGTGAAATCCATCCCAAGCACAGAGCCCGTGAAATCCATCCCAAACACACAGATCCAGTGAAATCCATCTCAAGCACAGAGTCAGTGAAATCCATCCAAAACACAGAGCCAGTGAAATTCACCCAAATGCAGAGCCAGTGAACTCCATCCCAAGCACGGAGCCAGTGAAATCCATTGCAAGCATGGAGCCAGGGAAATCTATCCGAAGCACAGAGCCAGTGAAATTCACCCAAATGCAGAGCCAGTGAAATCCATCCCAAGCACACAGACAGTGAAATCCATCTCAAGGCACAGAGACAGTAAAATTCCACCCAAGCAAGGAGCCAGTGAAATCCCACCCAAGCATGGAGCCAGTGAAATCCCACCCAAGCACATAGCCAGTAAAATCTATCCCAAACACCAAGCCAGTGAAATCCCTCCCAAGGATGGAGCCAGTGAAATCCATCCCAAACAAAGAGCCCGTGAAATACATGCCATGCTCAGAGCCAGTGAAATACATCACAAGCACAGAGCAAGTGAAATCTATCGCAAGCACAGAGCCAGTGAAATCCTTCTCAAGGACAGAGCCAGTGAAATCCATCCCAAGCAGAGAGCCAGTGAAATCCATTCAAAACACAGAGGCAGTCAAATCCATCCCAAGCAGGGAGCCAGTCAAATCCATCGCAAGCAGGGAGCCAGTCAAATCCATTCCAAGCAGAGAATCCGTGAAATCAATCCCAAACACAGACCAAGTGAAATGCATCTCAAGCACAGAGCTAGTGGAATCCATCCCAAGCACAAACCCAGTGAAATCCACTCCAATACAGAGCCAGTGAAATCCATCCCAAGCACAGAACCAGTGAAATCCATCCCAAGCACGGAGCCAGTGAAATCCATCCCAAGCACAAAGCCAGAGAAATCCATACCAAAAATGGAGTCAATGAAATCCATCCCAAGTACAGAGCCAGTGAATTCCCTGCCAAGCACGTAGCCAGTAAAATCCATTGCAAGCACATAGCCAGTGAAATCCATCCCAAACACCAAGCCAGTGAAATCCCTGCCAAGAATGGAGCCAGTGAAATCCATCCCAAGCACGGAGCCAGTGAAATCCATCCTAAGCACAGAGCCAGTGAAATCCATCCCAAGCACGGAGCCAGTGAAATCCATCCCAAGCACAGAGCCAGTGAAATCCATCCCAAGCACAGAGACTGTAAAATCCACCCGAAGCACACATCCAGTGAAATCCACCCCCACACAGAGCCAGTGAATCGCATCCCAAGCGCAGAGCCAATGAAATCCATCCCAAGCACGGAGCCAGTGAAATCCATGCAAAACACAGAGGCAGTGAAATCCATCCCAAGCACGGAGCCATTGATATCTATCCCAAGCACGGAATCAGTGAAATCCAAAGCAAGCACAGAGCCAGTGAAATCCATACCAAGCACAGAGCCAGTGAGATCCCTACCAAGCACAGAGACAGTGAAATCCACCCCAATACATAGCCAGTGAAATCCATCACAAACACAGAGCCAGTGAAATCTATCCCAAGCACAGAGCCAGCGAAATCCCAACCAAAGACAGAGCCAGTGTAATCCATCCCAAGCGCATAGCCAGTGAAATCCCTGCCAAACACTGAGCCAGTGAAATTCCTGCCAAGCACGGAACCAATGAAATCCCTCCCAAGCACAGAGCCAGTGAAATCACTCCAGAGCACAGAGCCCGAGAAATCCATCCCAAACACAGAGCCAGTGAAATCCATCTCAAGCACAGAGCCAGTGAAATCCATCGCAAACACAGAGCCAGTGAGATCCCTTACAAGCACAGAGCCAGTGAAATCCCTCCCAAGGGCAGAGCCAGTGAAATTCCACCCAAGCACGGAGCCAGTGAAATCCACCCAAACACAGAGCCAGTGAAATCCATCCTAAGCACACAGCCCATTAAATCCATCCCAAACACAGAGCCAGTGAAATCCTTCCCAAGCACGGAGCCAGTGAAATCCATCCTAAGCACAGAGCCAGTGAAATTCATCCCAAGCACAGAACCAGTGAAAACCATCCCAATCACAGAGCCAGTGAAATCCATACCAAGAATGGAGGCAGTGAAATCCATCCCAAGCAAAGAGCCAGTGAATTCCCTGCCAAGCACAAAGCCAGTGAACTCTATCCGAAACACAAAGCCAGTGAAATCCCTGCCAAGAATAGAGCCAGTGAAATCCACCCCAACGCAGAGCCAGTGAAATCCATCCCAAGCACGGAGGCAGTGAAATCCATCCCAAGTACAGAGCCGATCAAATCCATCCCAAACACAGAGCCAGTGAAATCCGTCCCAAGCAGGGAGCCAGTCAAATCCATCCCAAGCACAGAGCCCGTGAAATCCATCCCAAACACACAGATCCAGTGAAATCCATCCCAAGCACGGAGCCAGTGAAATCCATTGCAAGCATGGAGCCAGGGAAATCTATCCGAAGCACAGAGCCAGTGAAATTCACCCAAATGCAGAGCCAGTGAAATCCATCCCAAGCAAAGAGCCAGTGAATTCCCTGCCAAGCACATAGCCAGTAAAATCTATCCCAAACACCAAGCCAGTGAAATCCCTCCCAAGGATGGAGCCAGTGAAATCCATCCCAAACACAGAGCCCGTGAAATACATGCCATGCTCAGAGCCAGTGAAATACATCACAAGCACAGAGCAAGTGAAATCTATCGCAAGCACAGAGCCAGTGAAATCCCTCTCAAGGTCAGAGCCAGTGAAATCCATGCCAAGTGCAGAGCCAGTGTAATCCATGCAAAACACAGAGGCAGTGAAATCCATCCCAAGCAGGGAGCCAGTCAAATCCATCCCAAGCACAGACCCGTGAAATCAATCCCAAACACAGAGCCAGTGAAATGCATCTCAAGCACAGAGCCAGTGAAATCCGTCCCAAGCACAGAGACAGTGAAATCCACCCCAAGCACATGACCAGTGAAAACCATCCCAAGCACGGAGCCAGTGAAATCCATCGCAAACACAGAGCCAGTGAGATCCCTTCCAAGCACAGAGCCAGTGAAATCCCTGCCAAGGGCAGAGCCAGTGAAATTCCACCCAAGCATGGAGCCAGTGAAATCCACCCAAACACAAAGCCAGTGAAATCCATCCTAAGCACACAGCCCATTAAATCCATCCCAAACACAGAGCCAGTGAAATCCTTCCCAAGCACGGAACCAGTGAAATCCATCCTAAGCACAGAGCCAGTGAAATTCATCCCAAGCACAGAACCAGTGAAAACCATCCCAATCACAGAGCCAGTGAAATCCATACCAAGAATGGAGGCAGTGAAATCCATCCCAAGCAAAGAGCCAGTGAATTCCCTGCCAAGCACAAAGCCAGTGAACTCTATCCGAAACACAAAGCCAGTGAAATCCCTGCCAAGAATAGAGCCAGTGAAATCCACCCCAACGCAGAGCCAGTGAAATCCATCCCAAGCACGGAGGCAGTGAAATCCATCCCAAGTACAGAGCCGATCAAATCCATCCCAAACACAGAGCCAGTGAAATCCGTCCCAAGCAGGGAGCCAGTCAAATCCATCCCAAGCGCAGAGCCCGTGAAATCCATCCCAAACACACAGATCCAGTGAAATCCATCCCAAACACACAGCCAGTGAAATCCATCTCAAGGCACAGAGACAGTAAAATTCCACCCAAGCATGGAGCCAGTGAAATCCCACCCAAGCACATAGCCAGTAAAATCTATCCCAAACACCAAGCCAGTGAAATCCCTCCCAAGGATGGAGCCAGTGAAATCCATCCCAAACACAGAGCCCGTGAAATACATGCCATGCTCAGAGCCAGTGAAATACATCACAAGCACAGAGCAAGTGAAATCTATCGCAAGCACAGAGCCAGTGAAATCCCTCTCAAGGTCAGAGCCAGTGAAATCCATGCCAAGTGCAGAGCCAGTGAAATCCATGCAAAACACAGAGGCAGTGAAATCCATCCCAAGCACGGAGCCAGTCAAATCCATCCCAAGCACAGACCCGTGAAATCAATCCCAAACACAGAGCCAGTGAAATGCATCTCAAGCACAGAGCTAGTGAAATCCGTCCCAAGCACAGACCCAGCGAAATCCACCCCAATACAGAGCCAGTGAAATCCATCTCAAGCACAGAACCAGTGAAATCCATCCCAAGCACGGAGCCAGTGAAATCCATCCCAAGCACAAAGCCAGAGAAATCCATACCAAGAATGGAGCCAAAGAAATCCACCCCAAGTACAGAGCCAGTGAATTCCCTGCAAAGCACGTAGCCAGTGAGATCCATCCCAAACACCAAGCCAGTGAAATCCCTCCCAAGAATGGAACCAGCGAAATCCACCCCAACACAGAGACAGTGAATACCATCCCAAGCACAGAGCCAGTGAAATCCACCCCAACGCAGAGCCAGTGAAATCCATCCCAAGCACGGAGGCAGTGAAATCCATCCCAAGTACAGAGCCGATCAAATCCATCCCAAACACAGAGCCAGTGAAATCCGTCCCAAGCAGGGAGCCAGTCAAATCCATCCCAAGCACAGAGCCCGTGAAATCCATCCCAAACACACAGATCCAGTGAAATCCATCCCAAGCACGGAGCCAGTGAAATCCATTGCAAGCATGGAGCCAGGGAAATCTATCCGAAGCACAGAGCCAGTGAAATTCACCCAAATGCAGAGCCAGTGAAATCCATCCCAAGCAAAGAGCCAGTGAATTCCCTGCCAAGCACATAGCCAGTAAAATCTATCCCAAACACCAAGCCAGTGAAATCCCTCCCAAGGATGGAGCCAGTGAAATCCATCCCAAACACAGAGCCCGTGAAATACATGCCATGCTCAGAGCCAGTGAAATACATCACAAGCACAGAGCAAGTGAAATCTATCGCAAGCACAGAGCCAGTGAAATCCCTCTCAAGGTCAGAGCCAGTGAAATCCATGCCAAGTGCAGAGCCAGTGTAATCCATGCAAAACACAGAGGCAGTGAAATCCATCCCAAGCAGGGAGCCAGTCAAATCCATCCCAAGCACAGACCCGTGAAATCAATCCCAAACACAGAGCCAGTGAAATGCATCTCAAGCACAGAGCCAGTGAAATCCGTCCCAAGCACAGAGACAGTGAAATCCACCCCAAGCACATGACCAGTGAAAACCATCCCAAGCACGGAGCCAGTGAAATCCATCGCAAACACAGAGCCAGTGAGATCCCTTCCAAGCACAGAGCCAGTGAAATCCCTGCCAAGGGCAGAGCCAGTGAAATTCCACCCAAGCATGGAGCCAGTGAAATCCACCCAAACACAAAGCCAGTGAAATCCATCCTAAGCACACAGCCCATTAAATCCATCCCAAACACAGAGCCAGTGAAATCCTTCCCAAGCACGGAACCAGTGAAATCCATCCTAAGCACAGAGCCAGTGAAATTCATCCCAAGCACAGAACCAGTGAAAACCATCCCAATCACAGAGCCAGTGAAATCCATACCAAGAATGGAGGCAGTGAAATCCATCCCAAGCAAAGAGCCAGTGAATTCCCTGCCAAGCACAAAGCCAGTGAACTCTATCCGAAACACAAAGCCAGTGAAATCCCTGCCAAGAATAGAGCCAGTGAAATCCACCCCAACGCAGAGCCAGTGAAATCCATCCCAAGCACGGAGGCAGTGAAATCCATCCCAAGTACAGAGCCGATCAAATCCATCCCAAACACAGAGCCAGTGAAATCCGTCCCAAGCAGGGAGCCAGTCAAATCCATCCCAAGCGCAGAGCCCGTGAAATCCATCCCAAACACACAGATCCAGTGAAATCCATCCCAAACACACAGCCAGTGAAATCCATCTCAAGGCACAGAGACAGTAAAATTCCACCCAAGCATGGAGCCAGTGAAATCCCACCCAAGCACATAGCCAGTAAAATCTATCCCAAACACCAAGCCAGTGAAATCCCTCCCAAGGATGGAGCCAGTGAAATCCATCCCAAACACAGAGCCCGTGAAATACATGCCATGCTCAGAGCCAGTGAAATACATCACAAGCACAGAGCAAGTGAAATCTATCGCAAGCACAGAGCCAGTGAAATCCCTCTCAAGGTCAGAGCCAGTGAAATCCATGCCAAGTGCAGAGCCAGTGAAATCCATGCAAAACACAGAGGCAGTGAAATCCATCCCAAGCACGGAGCCAGTCAAATCCATCCCAAGCACAGACCCGTGAAATCAATCCCAAACACAGAGCCAGTGAAATGCATCTCAAGCACAGAGCTAGTGAAATCCGTCCCAAGCACAGACCCAGCGAAATCCACCCCAATACAGAGCCAGTGAAATCCATCTCAAGCACAGAACCAGTGAAATCCATCCCAAGCACGGAGCCAGTGAAATCCATCCCAAGCACAAAGCCAGAGAAATCCATACCAAGAATGGAGCCAAAGAAATCCACCCCAAGTACAGAGCCAGTGAATTCCCTGCAAAGCACGTAGCCAGTGAGATCCATCCCAAACACCAAGCCAGTGAAATCCCTCCCAAGAATGGAACCAGCGAAATCCACCCCAACACAGAGACAGTGAATACCATCCCAAGCACAGAGCCAGTGAAATCCATCCCAAGCACAGAGACTGTAAAATCCACCCGAAGCACACATCCAGTGAAATCCACCCCCACACAGAACCAGTGAATCCCATCCCAAGCACAGAGCCAGTGAAATCCATCCCAAGCACGGAGCCAGTGAAATCCATGCAAAGCACAGAGGCAGTGAAATCCATCCCAAGCACGGAGCCATTGATATCTATCCCAAGCACGGAACCAGTGAAATCCAAAGCAAGCACAGAGCCAGTGAAATCCATACCAAGCACAGAGACAGTGAAATCCACCCCAATACATAGCCAGTGAAATCCATCACAAACACAGAACCAGTGAAATCTATCCCAAGCACAGAGCCAGCGAAATCCCAACCTCAGACAGAGCCAGTGTAATCCATCCCAAGCGCATAGCCAGTGAAATCCCTGCCAAACACTGAGCCAGTGAAATTCCTGCCAAGCACGGAACCAATGAAATCCCTCCCAAGCACAGAACCAGTGAAATCACTCGAAAGCACAGAGCCCGAGAAATCCATCCCAAACACAGAGCCAGTGAAATCCATCTTAAACACAGAGGCAGTGAAATCCATCCCAAGCACAGAGCCAGTGAAATCCATCCCAAGCACAGAGACAGTGAAATCCACCCCAAGCACAGAACCAGTGAAAACCATCCCAAGCATGGAGCCCGTGAAATCCATCGCAAACACAGAGGCAGTGAGATCCCTTCCAAGCACAGAGCCAGTGAAATCCCTCCCAAGGGCAGAGCCAGTGAAATCCCTCCCAAGTACAGAGCCAGTGAAATTCCACCCAAGCACGGAGCCAGTGAAATCCACCCAAACACAGAGCCAGTGAAATCCATCCTAAGCACACAGCCCATTAAATCCATCCCAAACACAGAGCCAGTGAAATCCTTCCCAAGCACGGAACCAGTGAAATCCATCCTAAGCACAGAGCCAGTGAAATTCATCCCAAGCACAGAACCAGTGAAAACCATCCCAATCACAGAGCCAGTGAAATCCATACCAAGAATGGAGGCAGTGAAATCCATCCCAAGCAAAGAGCCAGTGAATTCCCTGCCAAGCACAAAGCCAGTGAACTCTATCCGAAACACAAAGCCAGTGAAATCCCTGCCAAGAATAGAGCCAGTGAAATCCACCCCAACGCAGAGCCAGTGAAATCCATCCCAAGCACGGAGGCAGTGAAATCCATCCCAAGTACAGAGCCCATGAAATCGCATCCCAAACACAGACCCAGTGAAATCCATCCCAAGCACGGAGCCAGTGAAATCCATCCCAAGCACAGAACCAGTTAAACCATGCCAAGCACAGAACCAGTGAAATCCATCCCAAG
Source organism: Chiloscyllium punctatum (assembly GCF_047496795.1). NCBI lineage: Eukaryota > Metazoa > Chordata > Chondrichthyes > Orectolobiformes > Hemiscylliidae > Chiloscyllium > Chiloscyllium punctatum. The sequence continues at coordinate 66,500,765 of NC_092746.1, forward strand.
CACGGAGCCAGTGAAATCCATCCTAAGCACAGAGCCAGTGAAATCCATCCCAAGCACGGAGCCAGTGAAATCCATGCAAAACACAGAGGCAGTGAAATCCATCCCAAGCACGGAGCCATTGATATCTATCCCAAGCACGGAACTAGTGAAATCCAAAGCAAGCACAGAGCCAGTGAAATCCATACCAAGCACAGAGACAGTGAAATCCACCCCAATACATAGCCAGTGAAATCCATCACAAACACAGAGCCAGTGAAATCTATCCCAAGCACAGAGCCAGCGAAATCCCAACCTCAGACAGAGCCAGTGTAATCCATCCCAAGCGCATAGCCAGTGAAATCCCTGCCAAACACTGAGCCAGTGAAATTCCTGCCAAGCACGGAACCAATGAAATCCCTCCAAAGCACAGAGCCCGAGAAATCCATCCCAAACACAGAGCCAGTGAAATCCATCTCAAGGACAGAGCCAGTGAAATCCATCCCAATACAGAGACAGTGAAATCCACCCCAAGCACATGACCAGTGAAAACCATCCCAAGCACGGAGCCCGTGAAATCCATCGCAAACACAGAGCCAGTGAGATCCCTTCCAAGCACAGAGCCAGTGAAATCCCTCCCAAGGGCAGAGCCAGTGAAATCCCTCCCAAGCACAGAGGCAGTGAAATTCCACCCAAGCACGGAGCCAGTGAAATCCACCCAAACACAGAGCCAGTGAAATCCAACCTAAGCACACAGCCCATTAAATCCATCCCAAACACAGAGCCAGTGAAATCCTTCCCAAGCACGGAGCCAGTGAAATCCATCCTAAGCACAGAGCCAGTGAAATTCATCCCAAGCACAGAACCAGTGAAAACCATCCCAATCACAGAGCCAGTGAAATCCATACCAAGAATGGAGGCAGTGAAATCCATCCCAAGCAAAGAGCCAGTGAATTCCCTGCCAAGCGCGAAGCCAGTGAAATCTATCCGAAACACAAAGCCAGTGAAATCCCTGCCAAAAATAGAGCCAGTGAAATCCACCCCAACGCAGAGCCAGTGAAATCCATCCCAAGCACGGAGGCAGTGAAATCCATCCCAAGTACAGAGCCGATCAAATCCATCCCAAACACAGAGCCAGTGAAATCCGTCCCAAGCAGGGAGCCAGTCAAATCCATCCCAAGCACAGAGCCCGTGAAATCCACCCCAATACATAGCCAGTGAAATCCATCACAAACACAGAGCCAGTGAAATCTATCCCAAGCACAGAGCCAGCGAAATCCCAACCTCAGACAGAGCCAGTGTAATCCATCCCAAGCGCATAGCCAGTGAAATCCCTGCCAAACACTGAGCCAGTGAAATTCCTGCCAAGCACGGAACCAATGAAATCCCTCCCAAGCACAGAGCCAGTGAAATCACTCGAAAGCACAGAGCCCGAGAAATCCATCCCAAACACAGAGCCAGTGAAATCCATCTTAAACACAGAGGCAGTGAAATCCATCCCAAGCACAGAGCCAGTGAAATCCATCTCAAGCACAGAGCCAGTGAAATCCATCCCAAGCACAGAGACAGTGAAATCCACCCCAAGCACAGAACCAGTGAAAACCATCCCAAGCATGGAGCCCGTGAAATCCATCGCAAACACAGAGCCAGTGAGATCCCTTCCAAGCACAGAGCCAGTGAAATCCCTCCCAAGGGCAGAGCCAGTGAAATCCCTCCCAAGCACAGAGCCAGTGAAATTCCACCCAAGCACGGAGCCAGTGAAATCCACCCAAACACAGAGCCAGTGAAATCCATCCTAAGCACAGAGCCAGTGAAATCCATCCCAAGCACAGAACCAGTGAAATCCATACCAAGAATGGAGGCAGTGAAATCCATCCCAAGCAAAGAGCCAGTGAATTCCCTGCCAAGCACGAAGCCAGTGAAATCCATCCGAAACACCAAGCCAGTGAAATCCCTCCCAAGAATGGAGCCTGTGAAATCCACACCAACACAGAGCCAGTGAAATCCATCCCAAGTACAGAGCCCATGAAATCGCATCCCAAACACAGAGCCAGTGAAATCCATCCCAAGCACGGAGCCAGTGAAATCCATCCTAAGCACAGAGCCAGTGAAATCCATCCCAAGCACAGAACCAGTTAAACCATCCCAAGCACAGAACCAGTGAAATCCATCCCAAGCACGGTGCCAGTGAAATCCATCCTAAGCACACAGCCCATTAAATCCATCCCAAACACAAAGCCAGTGAAATCCTTCCCAAGCACGGAGCCAGTGAAATCCATCCTAAGCACAGAGCCAGTGAAATTCATCCCAAGCACAGAACCAGTGAAAACCATCCCAATCACAGAGCCAGTGAAATCCATACCAAGCACGGAGCCAGTGAAATCCATCCGAAACACCAAGCCAGTGAAATCCCTCCCAAGAATGGAGCCTGTGAAATCCACACCAACACAGAGCCAGTGAAATCCATCCCAAGTACAGAGCCCATGAAATCGCATCCCAAACACAGAGCCAGTGAAATCCATCCCAAGCACGGAGCCAGTGAAATCCATCCCAAGCACGGAGCCAGTGAAATCCATCCTAAGCACAGAGCCAGTGAAATCCATCCCAAGCACAGAACCAGTTAAACCATCCCAAGCACAGAACCAGTGAAATCCATCCCAAGCACGGAGCCAGTGAAATCCATCCTAAGCACAGAGCCAGTGAAATTCATCCCAAGCACAGAACCAGTAAAAACCATCCCAAGCACAGAACCAGTGAAATCCATACCAAGAATGGAGGCAGTGAAATCCATCCCAAGCAAAGAGCCAGTGAATTCCCTGCCAAGCACAAAGCCAGTGAAATCTATCCGAAACACAAAGCCAGTGAAATCCCTGCCAAGAATGGAGCCAGTGAAATCCACCCCAACGCAGAGCCAGTGAAATCCATCCCAAGCACGGAGCCAGTGAAATCCGTCCCAAGCAGTGAGCCAGTCAAATCCATCCCAAGCACGGAGCCAGAGAAATCCATCTCAAGCACAGAGCCAGTGATATCTAGCCCAAGCACAGAACCAGTGAAATCCATCCCAAACACAGAGCCCGTGAAATACATGCCATGCTCAGATCCAGTGAAATTCCTCCCAAGGACAGAGCCAGTGAAATCCATCTCAAGGCACAGAGACAATGAAATTCCACCCAAGCACGGAGCCAGTGAAATCACTCTTAAGCTCGGAGTCAGTGAAAACCCCTAAGGACAGAGCCAGTGAAGTCTATCTCAAGCACAGAGCCAGAGAAATCCATCTCAAGCACAGAGCCAGTGAAATCGATTCCAAACACGGAGCTAGTGAAATCCATTCCAAGTACAGAACCCGGGAAATCCATCCCAAACACAGAGCCAGTGAAATCCATGCAAAACACAGAGGCAGTGAACTCCATCCCAAGCATGGAGCCAGTGAAATCCATCTCAAGGCACAGAGACAATGAAATTCCACCCAAGCACGGAGCCAGTGAAATCACTCCCAAGCTCGGAGTCAGTGAAAACCTCCAAGGACAGAGCCAGTGAAATCTATCCCAAGCACAGAGCCAGAGAAATCCATCTTAAGCACAGAGCCAGTGAAATCCATCTCAAGCACAGAGCCAGTGAAATCCAAACCAAGCACAGAGTCTGTGAAATCCATCCGAAGCACAGAGCCAGTGAAATCCACCCCAATACAGAGCCGGTGAAATCCATCCCAAGCACAGAACAATTGAAATCCATCCCAAGCACGGAGCCAGTGAAATCCATCCCAAACACGGAGCCGGTGAAATCCATCTCAAGCACAGAGCCAGTTAAATCCATCCTAAACACACAGCCAGTGAAAAGACTCCCAAGCTCGGAGCCAGTGAAATCACTCCCAAGCTCAGAGTCAGAGAAATCCCTCCCAAGGACAGAGCCAGTGAAATCCATCACAAGCACAGATCCAGTGAAATCCATTCCAAACACGGAGCTAGTGAAATCCATTCCAAGTACAGAACCCGTGAAATCCATCCCAAACACAGAGCCAGTGAAATCCATGCAAAACACAGAGGCAGTGAACTCCATCCCAAGCATGGAGCCAGGGAAATCCATCCGAAGCACAGAGCCAGTGAAATTCACCCAAATGCAGAGCCAGTGAAATCCATCCCAAGCACAGAGCCCGTGAAATCCATCCCAAACACAGAGGCAGTGAAATCCATTCCAAGCACGGAGCCAGTAAAATCCATCCCAATACAGAGCCAGTGAAATCCATCCCAAGCACAGAGCCGGTGAAATCCCTCCAAAGGACAGAGCCAGCAAAAGCCATCCTAAGCACAGAGTCAGTGATATCCATCCCAAGCACAGAGCCAGTGAAATTCCTCCAAAGCACAGAGCCAGTGAAATCCATCCCAAACGCAGAACCAGTGAAATCCATCCCAAGCACAGGGCTGGTGAAATCCATCCCAAGGACAGAGCCAGTGAAATCCATCCCAAACGCAGAACCAGTGAAATCCATCCCAAGCACAGGGCTGGTGAAATCCATCCCAAGGACAGAGCCAGTGAAATCCATACCAAACACAGAGCCAGTGAAATCCATCCCAATCACAAAGCCAGTGAAATCCATCCCAAGCACAGTGCCAGTGAAATCCACCCCAATACAGAGCCAGGGAATCCCATCCCAAGCACAGAGCCAGTGAAATCCCTTCCAAGCACAGAGCCGGTGCAATCCATCCCAAGCACAGAGCCGGTGAAATCTACCCCAAGCATAGAGCCGGTGAAATCCCTCCAAAGCACAGAGCCAGTGCAATCCATCCCAAGCACAGAGCTGGTGAAATCCATCCCAAGCACAAAGCCAGTGCAATCCATCCCAAGCACAGAGCCAGTGAAATCCATCCTAAGCACAGAGCCAGTGAAATCCATCCCAAGCACAGAACCAGTGAAATCCATACCAAGAATGGAGGCAGTGAAATCCATCCCAAGCAAAGAGCCAGTGAATTCCCTGCCAAGCACGAAGCCAGTGAAATCCATCCGAAACACCAAGCCAGTGAAATCCCTCCCAAGAATGGAGCCTGTGAAATCCACACCAACACAGAGCCAGTGAAATCCATCCCAAGTACAGAGCCCATGAAATCGCATCCCAAACACAGAGCCAGTGAAATCCATCCCAAGCACGGAGCCAGTGAAATCCATCCCAAGCACGGAGCCAGTGAAATCCATCCTAAGCACACAGCCCATTAAATCCATCCCAAACACAAAGCCAGTGAAATCCTTCCCAAGCACGGAGCCAGTGAAATCCATCCTAAGCACAGAGCCAGTGAAATTCATCCCAAGCACAGAACCAGTGAAAACCATCCCAATCACAGAGCCAGTGAAATCCATACCAAGAATGGAGGCAGTGAAATCCATCCCAAGCAAAGAGCCAGTGAATTCCCTGCCAAGCACGAAGCCAGTGAAATCCATCCGAAACACCAAGCCAGTGAAACCCCTCCCAAGAATGGAGCCTGTGAAATCCACACCAACACAGAGCCAGTGAAATCCATCCCAAGCACGGAGGCAGTGAAATCCATCCCAAGTACAGAGCCCATGAAATCGCATCCCAAACACAGAGCCAGTGAAATCCATCCCAAGCACGGAGCCAGTGAAATCCATCCTAAGCACGGAGCCAGTGAAATCCATCCCAAGCACAGAACCAGTTAAACCATGCCAAGCACAGAACCAGTGAAATCCATCCCAAGCACGGAGCCAGTGAAATCCATCCTAAGCACAGAGCCAGTGAAATCCATCCCAAGCACGGAGCCAGTGAAATCCATGCAAAACACAGAGGCAGTGAAATCCATCCCAAGCACGGAGCCATTGATATCTATCCCAAGCACGGAACTAGTGAAATCCAAAGCAAGCACAGAGCCAGTGAAATCCATACCAAGCACAGAGACAGTGAAATCCACCCCAATACATAGCCAGTGAAATCCATCACAAACACAGAGCCAGTGAAATCTATCCCAAGCACAGAGCCAGCGAAATCCCAACCTCAGACAGAGCCAGTGTAATCCATCCCAAGCGCATAGCCAGTGAAATCCCTGCCAAACACTGAGCCAGTGAAATTCCTGCCAAGCACGGAACCAATGAAATCCCTCCAAAGCACAGAGCCCGAGAAATCCATCCCAATACAGAGACAGTGAAATCCACCCCAAGCACATGACCAGTGAAAACCATCCCTAGCACGGAGCCCGTGAAATCCATCGCAAACACAGAGCCAGTGAGATCCCTTCCAAGCACTGAGCCAGTGAAATCCCTCCCAAGGGCAGAGCCAGTGAAATCCCTCCCAAGCACAGAGGCAGTGAAATTCCACCCAAGCACGGAGCCAGTGAAATCCACCCAAACACAGAGCCAGTGAAATCCAACCTAAGCACACAGCCCATTAAATCCATCCCAAACACAGAGCCAGTGAAATCCTTCCCAAGCACGGAGCCAGTGAAATCCATCCTAAGCACAGAGCCAGTGAAATTCATCCCAAGCACAGAACCAGTGAAAACCATCCCAATCACAGAGCCAGTGAAATCCATACCAAGAATGGAGGCAGTGAAATCCATCCCAAGCAAAGAGCCAGTGAATTCCCTGCCAAGCGCGAAGCCAGTGAAATCTATCCGAAACACAAAGCCAGTGAAATCCCTGCCAAAAATAGAGCCAGTGAAATCCACCCCAACGCAGAGCCAGTGAAATCCATCCCAAGCACGGAGGCAGTGAAATCCATCCCAAGTACAGAGCCGATCAAATCCATCCCAAACACAGAGCCAGTGAAATCCGTCCCAAGCAGGGAGCCAGTCAAATCCATCCCAAGCACAGAGCCCGTGAAATCCACCCCAATACATAGCCAGTGAAATCAATCACAAACACAGAGCCAGTGAAATCTATCCCAAGCACAGAGCCAGCGAAATCCCAACCTCAGACAGAGCCAGTGTAATCCATCCCAAGCGCATAGCCAGTGAAATCCCTGCCAAACACTGAGCCAGTGAAATTCCTGCCAAGCACGGAACCAATGAAATCCCTCCCAAGCACAGAGCCAGTGAAATCACTCGAAAGCACAGAGCCCGAGAAATCCATCCCAAACACAGAGCCAGTGAAATCCATCTTAAACACAGAGGCAGTGAAATCCATCCCAAGCACAGAGCCAGTGAAATCCATCTCAAGCACAGAGCCAGTGAAATCCATCCCAAGCACAGAGACAGTGAAATCCACCCCAAGCACAGAACCAGTGAAAACCATCCCAAGCATGGAGCCCGTGAAATCCATCGCAAACACAGAGCCAGTGAGATCCCTTCCAAGCACAGAGCCAGTGAAATCCCTCCCAAGAATGGAGCCTGTGAAATCCACACCAACACAGAGCCAGTGAAATCCATCCCAAGTACAGAGCCCATGAAATCGCATCCCAAACACAGAGCCAGTGAAATCCATCCCAAGCACGGAGCCAGTGAAATCCATCCTAAGCACAGAGCCAGTGAAATCCATCCCAAGCACAGAACCAGTTAAACCATCCCAAGCACAGAACCAGTGAAATCCATCCCAAGCACGGAGCCAGTGAAATCCATCCTAAGCACAGAGCCAGTGAAATTCATCCCAAGCACAGAACCAGTAAAAACCATCCCAAGCACAGAACCAGTGAAATCCATACCAAGAATGGAGGCAGTGAAATCCATCCCAAGCAAAGAGCCAGTGAATTCCCTGCCAAGCACAAAGCCAGTGAAATCTATCCGAAACACAAAGCCAGTGAAATCCCTGCCAAGAATGGAGCCAGTGAAATCCACCCCAACGCAGAGCCAGTGAAATCCATCCCAAGCACGGAGCCAGTGAAATCCGTCCCAAGCAGTGAGCCAGTCAAATCCATCCCAAGCACGGAGCCAGAGAAATCCATCTCAAGCACAGAGCCAGTGATATCTAGCCCAAGCACAGAACCAGTGAAATCCATCCCAAACACAGAGCCCGTGAAATACATGCCATGCTCAGATCCAGTGAAATTCCTCCCAAGGACAGAGCCAGTGAAATCCATCTCAAGGCACAGAGACAATGAAATTCCACCCAAGCACGGAGCCAGTGAAATCACTCTTAAGCTCGGAGTCAGTGAAAACCCCTAAGGACAGAGCCAGTGAAGTCTATCTCAAGCACAGAGCCAGAGAAATCCATCTCAAGCACAGAGCCAGTGAAATCGATTCCAAACACGGAGCTAGTGAAATCCATTCCAAGTACAGAACCCGGGAAATCCATCCCAAACACAGAGCCAGTGAAATCCATGCAAAACACAGAGGCAGTGAACTCCATCCCAAGCATGGAGCCAGTGAAATCCATCTCAAGGCACAGAGACAATGAAATTCCACCCAAGCACGGAGCCAGTGAAATCACTCCCAAGCTCGGAGTCAGTGAAAACCTCCAAGGACAGAGCCAGTGAAATCTATCCCAAGCACAGAGCCAGAGAAATCCATCTTAAGCACAGAGCCAGTGAAATCCATCTCAAGCACAGAGCCAGTGAAATCCAAACCAAGCACAGAGTCTGTGAAATCCATCCGAAGCACAGAGCCAGTGAAATCCACCCCAATACAGAGCCGGTGAAATCCATCCCAAGCACAGAACAATTGAAATCCATCCCAAGCACGGAGCCAGTGAAATCCATCCCAAACACGGAGCCGGTGAAATCCATCTCAAGCACAGAGCCAGTTAAATCCATCCTAAACACACAGCCAGTGAAAAGACTCCCAAGCTCGGAGCCAGTGAAATCACTCCCAAGCTCAGAGTCAGAGAAATCCCTCCCAAGGACAGAGCCAGTGAAATCCATCACAAGCACAGATCCAGTGAAATCCATTCCAAACACGGAGCTAGTGAAATCCATTCCAAGTACAGAACCCGTGAAATCCATCCCAAACACAGAGCCAGTGAAATCCATGCAAAACACAGAGGCAGTGAACTCCATCCCAAGCATGGAGCCAGGGAAATCCATCCGAAGCACAGAGCCAGTGAAATTCACCCAAATGCAGAGCCAGTGAAATCCATCCCAAGCACAGAGCCCGTGAAATCCATCCCAAACACAGAGGCAGTGAAATCCATTCCAAGCACGGAGCCAGTAAAATCCATCCCAATACAGAGCCAGTGAAATCCATCCCAAGCACAGAGCCGGTGAAATCCCTCCAAAGGACAGAGCCAGCAAAAGCCATCCTAAGCACAGAGTCAGTGATATCCATCCCAAGCACAGAGCCAGTGAAATTCCTCCAAAGCACAGAGCCAGTGAAATCCATCCCAAACGCAGAACCAGTGAAATCCATCCCAAGCACAGGGCTGGTGAAATCCATCCCAAGGACAGAGCCAGTGAAATCCATCCCAAACGCAGAACCAGTGAAATCCATCCCAAGCACAGGGCTGGTGAAATCCATCCCAAGGACAGAGCCAGTGAAATCCATACCAAACACAGAGCCAGTGAAATCCATCCCAATCACAAAGCCAGTGAAATCCATCCCAAGCACAGTGCCAGTGAAATCCACCCCAATACAGAGCCAGGGAATCCCATCCCAAGCACAGAGCCAGTGAAATCCCTTCCAAGCACAGAGCCGGTGCAATCCATCCCAAGCACAGAGCCGGTGAAATCTACCCCAAGCATAGAGCCGGTGAAATCCCTCCAAAGCACAGAGCCAGTGCAATCCATCCCAAGCACAGAGCTGGTGAAATCCATCCCAAGCACAAAGCCAGTGCAATCCATCCCAAGCACAGAGCCAGTGAAATCCATCCTAAGCACAGAGCCAGTGAAATCCATCCCAAGCACAGAACCAGTGAAATCCATACCAAGAATGGAGGCAGTGAAATCCATCCCAAGCAAAGAGCCAGTGAATTCCCTGCCAAGCACGAAGCCAGTGAAATCCATCCGAAACACCAAGCCAGTGAAATCCCTCCCAAGAATGGAGCCTGTGAAATCCACACCAACACAGAGCCAGTGAAATCCATCCCAAGTACAGAGCCCATGAAATCGCATCCCAAACACAGAGCCAGTGAAATCCATCCCAAGCACGGAGCCAGTGAAATCCATCCCAAGCACGGAGCCAGTGAAATCCATCCTAAGCACACAGCCCATTAAATCCATCCCAAACACAAAGCCAGTGAAATCCTTCCCAAGCACGGAGCCAGTGAAATCCATCCTAAGCACAGAGCCAGTGAAATTCATCCCAAGCACAGAACCAGTGAAAACCATCCCAATCACAGAGCCAGTGAAATCCATACCAAGAATGGAGGCAGTGAAATCCATCCCAAGCAAAGAGCCAGTGAATTCCCTGCCAAGCACGAAGCCAGTGAAATCCATCCGAAACACCAAGCCAGTGAAACCCCTCCCAAGAATGGAGCCTGTGAAATCCACACCAACACAGAGCCAGTGAAATCCATCCCAAGCACGGAGGCAGTGAAATCCATCCCAAGTACAGAGCCCATGAAATCGCATCCCAAACACAGAGCCAGTGAAATCCATCCCAAGCACGGAGCCAGTGAAATCCATCCCAAGCACGGAGCCAGTGAAATCCATCCTAAGCACAGAGCCAGTGAAATCCATCCCAAGCACAGAACCAGTTAAACCATCCCAAGCACAGAACCAGTGAAATCCATCCCAAGCACGGAGCCAGTGAAATCCATCCTAAGCACAGAGCCAGTGAAATTCATCCCAAGCACAGAACCAGTAAAAACCATCCCAAGCACAGAACCAGTGAAATCCATACCAAGAATGGAGGCAGTGAAATCCATCCCAAGCAAAGAGCCAGTGAATTCCCTGCCAAGCACAAAGCCAGTGAAATCTATCCGAAACACAAAGCCAGTGAAATCCCTGCCAAGAATGGAGCCAGTGAAATCCACCCCAACGCAGAGCCAGTGAAATCCATCCCAAGCACGGAGCCAGTGAAATCCGTCCCAAGCAGTGAGCCAGTCAAATCCATCCCAAGCACGGAGCCAGAGAAATCCATCTCAAGCACAGAGCCAGTGATATCTAGCCCAAGCACAGAACCAGTGAAATCCATCCCAAACACAGAGCCCGTGAAATACATGCCATGCTCAGATCCAGTGAAATTCCTCCCAAGGACAGAGCCAGTGAAATCCATCTCAAGGCACAGAGACAATGAAATTCCACCCAAGCACGGAGCCAGTGAAATCACTCTTAAGCTCGGAGTCAGTGAAAACCCCTAAGGACAGAGCCAGTGAAGTCTATCTCAAGCACAGAGCCAGAGAAATCCATCTCAAGCACAGAGCCAGTGAAATCGATTCCAAACACGGAGCTAGTGAAATCCATTCCAAGTACAGAACCCGGGAAATCCATCCCAAACACAGAGCCAGTGAAATCCATGCAAAACACAGAGGCAGTGAACTCCATCCCAAGCATGGAGCCAGTGAAATCCATCTCAAGGCACAGAGACAATGAAATTCCACCCAAGCACGGAGCCAGTGAAATCACTCCCAAGCTCGGAGTCAGTGAAAACCTCCAAGGACAGAGCCAGTGAAATCTATCCCAAGCACAGAGCCAGAGAAATCCATCTTAAGCACAGAGCCAGTGAAATCCATCTCAAGCACAGAGCCAGTGAAATCCAAACCAAGCACAGAGTCTGTGAAATCCATCCGAAGCACAGAGCCAGTGAAATCCACCCCAATACAGAGCCGGTGAAATCCATCCCAAGCACAGAACAATTGAAATCCATCCCAAGCACGGAGCCAGTGAAATCCATCCCAAACACGGAGCCGGTGAAATCCATCTCAAGCACAGAGCCAGTTAAATCCATCCTAAACACACAGCCAGTGAAAAGACTCCCAAGCTCGGAGCCAGTGAAATCACTCCCAAGCTCAGAGTCAGAGAAATCCCTCCCAAGGACAGAGCCAGTGAAATCCATCACAAGCACAGATCCAGTGAAATCCATTCCAAACACGGAGCTAGTGAAATCCATTCCAAGTACAGAACCCGTGAAATCCATCCCAAACACAGAGCCAGTGAAATCCATGCAAAACACAGAGGCAGTGAACTCCATCCCAAGCATGGAGCCAGGGAAATCCATCCGAAGCACAGAGCCAGTGAAATTCACCCAAATGCAGAGCCAGTGAAATCCATCCCAAGCACAGAGCCCGTGAAATCCATCCCAAACACAGAGGCAGTGAAATCCATTCCAAGCACGGAGCCAGTAAAATCCATCCCAATACAGAGCCAGTGAAATCCATCCCAAGCACAGAGCCGGTGAAATCCCTCCAAAGGACAGAGCCAGCAAAAGCCATCCTAAGCACAGAGTCAGTGATATCCATCCCAAGCACAGAGCCAGTGAAATTCCTCCAAAGCACAGAGCCAGTGAAATCCATCCCAAACGCAGAACCAGTGAAATCCATCCCAAGCACAGGGCTGGTGAAATCCATCCCAAGGACAGAGCCAGTGAAATCCATCCCAAACGCAGAACCAGTGAAATCCATCCCAAGCACAGGGCTGGTGAAATCCATCCCAAGGACAGAGCCAGTGAAATCCATACCAAACACAGAGCCAGTGAAATCCATCCCAATCACAAAGCCAGTGAAATCCATCCCAAGCACAGTGCCAGTGAAATCCACCCCAATACAGAGCCAGGGAATCCCATCCCAAGCACAGAGCCAGTGAAATCCCTTCCAAGCACAGAGCCGGTGCAATCCATCCCAAGCACAGAGCCGGTGAAATCTACCCCAAGCATAGAGCCGGTGAAATCCCTCCAAAGCACAGAGCCAGTGCAATCCATCCCAAGCACAGAGCTGGTGAAATCCATCCCAAGCACAAAGCCAGTGCAATCCATCCCAAGCACAGAGCCAGTGAAATCCATCCTAAGCACAGAGCCAGTGAAATCCATCCCAAGCACAGAACCAGTGAAATCCATACCAAGAATGGAGGCAGTGAAATCCATCCCAAGCAAAGAGCCAGTGAATTCCCTGCCAAGCACGAAGCCAGTGAAATCCATCCGAAACACCAAGCCAGTGAAATCCCTCCCAAGAATGGAGCCTGTGAAATCCACACCAACACAGAGCCAGTGAAATCCATCCCAAGTACAGAGCCCATGAAATCGCATCCCAAACACAGAGCCAGTGAAATCCATCCCAAGCACGGAGCCAGTGAAATCCATCCCAAGCACGGAGCCAGTGAAATCCATCCTAAGCACACAGCCCATTAAATCCATCCCAAACACAAAGCCAGTGAAATCCTTCCCAAGCACGGAGCCAGTGAAATCCATCCTAAGCACAGAGCCAGTGAAATTCATCCCAAGCACAGAACCAGTGAAAACCATCCCAATCACAGAGCCAGTGAAATCCATACCAAGAATGGAGGCAGTGAAATCCATCCCAAGCAAAGAGCCAGTGAATTCCCTGCCAAGCACGAAGCCAGTGAAATCCATCCGAAACACCAAGCCAGTGAAACCCCTCCCAAGAATGGAGCCTGTGAAATCCACACCAACACAGAGCCAGTGAAATCCATCCCAAGCACGGAGGCAGTGAAATCCATCCCAAGTACAGAGCCCATGAAATCGCATCCCAAACACAGAGCCAGTGAAATCCATCCCAAGCACGGAGCCAGTGAAATCCATCCTAAGCACGGAGCCAGTGAAATCCATCCCAAGCACAGAACCAGTTAAACCATGCCAAGCACAGAACCAGTGAAATCCATCCCAAGCACGGAGCCAGTGAAATCCATCCTAAGCACAGAGCCAGTGAAATCCATCCCAAGCACGGAGCCAGTGAAATCCATGCAAAACACAGAGGCAGTGAAATCCATCCCAAGCACGGAGCCATTGATATCTATCCCAAGCACGGAACTAGTGAAATCCAAAGCAAGCACAGAGCCAGTGAAATCCATACCAAGCACAGAGACAGTGAAATCCACCCCAATACATAGCCAGTGAAATCCATCACAAACACAGAGCCAGTGAAATCTATCCCAAGCACAGAGCCAGCGAAATCCCAACCTCAGACAGAGCCAGTGTAATCCATCCCAAGCGCATAGCCAGTGAAATCCCTGCCAAACACTGAGCCAGTGAAATTCCTGCCAAGCACGGAACCAATGAAATCCCTCCAAAGCACAGAGCCCGAGAAATCCATCCCAAACACAGAGCCAGTGAAATCCATCTCAAGCACAGAGCCAGTGAAATCCATCCCAATACAGAGACAGTGAAATCCACCCCAAGCACATGACCAGTGAAAACCATCCCTAGCACGGAGCCCGTGAAATCCATCGCAAACACAGAGCCAGTGAGATCCCTTCCAAGCACTGAGCCAGTGAAATCCCTCCCAAGGGCAGAGCCAGTGAAATCCCTCCCAAGCACAGAGGCAGTGAAATTCCACCCAAGCACGGAGCCAGTGAAATCCACCCAAGCACAGAGCCAGTGAAATCACTCGAAAGCACAGAGCCCGAGAAATCCATCCCAAACACAGAGCCAGTGAAATCCATCTTAAACACAGAGGCAGTGAAATCCATCCCAAGCACAGAGCCAGTGAAATCCATCTCAAGCACAGAGCCAGTGAAATCCATCCCAAGCACAGAGACAGTGAAATCCACCCCAAGCACAGAACCAGTGAAAACCATCCCAAGCATGGAGCCCGTGAAATCCATCGCAAACACAGAGCCAGTGAGATCCCTTCCAAGCACAGAGCCAGTGAAATCCCTCCCAAGGGCAGAGCCAGTGAAATCCCTCCCAAGCACAGAGCCAGTGAAATTCCACCCAAGCACGGAGCCAGTGAAATCCACCCAAACACAGAGCCAGTGAAATCCATCCTAAGCACAGAGCCAGTGAAATCCATCCCAAGCACAGAACCAGTGAAATCCATACCAAGAATGGAGGCAGTGAAATCCATCCCAAGCAAAGAGCCAGTGAATTCCCTGCCAAGCACGAAGCCAGTGAAATCCATCCGAAACACCAAGCCAGTGAAATCCCTCCCAAGAATGGAGCCTGTGAAATCCACACCAACACAGAGCCAGTGAAATCCATCCCAAGTACAGAGCCCATGAAATCGCATCCCAAACACAGAGCCAGTGAAATCCATCCCAAGCACGGAGCCAGTGAAATCCATCCTAAGCACAGAGCCAGTGAAATCCATCCCAAGCACAGAACCAGTTAAACCATCCCAAGCACAGAACCAGTGAAATCCATCCCAAGCACGGAGCCAGTGAAATCCATCCTAAGCACACAGCCCATTAAATCCATCCCAAACACAAAGCCAGTGAAATCCTTCCCAAGCACGGAGCCAGTGAAATCCATCCTAAGCACAGAGCCAGTGAAATTCATCCCAAGCACAGAACCAGTGAAAACCATCCCAATCACAGAGCCAGTGAAATCCATACCAAGAATGGAGGCAGTGAAATCCATCCCAAGCAAAGAGCCAGTGAATTCCCTGCCAAGCACGAAGCCAGTGAAATCCATCCGAAACACCAAGCCAGTGAAATCCCTCCCAAGAATGGAGCCTGTGAAATCCACACCAACACAGAGCCAGTGAAATCCATCCCAAGTACAGAGCCCATGAAATCGCATCCCAAACACAGAGCCAGTGAAATCCATCCCAAGCACGGAGCCAGTGAAATCCATCCCAAGCACGGAGCCAGTGAAATCCATCCTAAGCACAGAGCCAGTGAAATCAATCCCAAGCACAGAACCAGTTAAACCATCCCAAGCACAGAACCAGTGAAATCCATCCCAAGCACGGAGCCAGTGAAATCCATCCTAAGCACAGAGCCAGTGAAATTCATCCCAAGCACAGAACCAGTAAAAACCATCCCAAGCACAGAACCAGTGAAATCCATACCAAGAATGGAGGCAGTGAAATCCATCCCAAGCAAAGAGCCAGTGAATTCCCTGCCAAGCACAAAGCCAGTGAAATCTATCCGAAACACAAAGCCAGTGAAATCCCTGCCAAGAATGGAGCCAGTGAAATCCACCCCAACGCAGAGCCAGTGAAATCCATCCCAAGCACGGAGCCAGTGAAATCCGTCCCAAGCAGTGAGCCAGTCAAATCCATCCCAAGCACGGAGCCAGAGAAATCCATCTCAAGCACAGAGCCAGTGATATCTAGCCCAAGCACAGAACCAGTGAAATCCATCCCAAACACAGAGCCCGTGAAATACATGCCATGCTCAGATCCAGTGAAATTCCTCCCAAGGACAGAGCCAGTGAAATCCATCTCAAGGCACAGAGACAATGAAATTCCACCCAAGCACGGAGCCAGTGAAATCACTCTTAAGCTCGGAGTCAGTGAAAACCCCTAAGGACAGAGCCAGTGAAGTCTATCTCAAGCACAGAGCCAGAGAAATCCATCTCAAGCACAGAGCCAGTGAAATCGATTCCAAACACGGAGCTAGTGAAATCCATTCCAAGTACAGAACCCGGGAAATCCATCCCAAACACAGAGCCAGTGAAATCCATGCAAAACACAGAGGCAGTGAACTCCATCCCAAGCATGGAGCCAGTGAAATCCATCTCAAGGCACAGAGACAATGAAATTCCACCCAAGCACGGAGCCAGTGAAATCACTCCCAAGCTCGGAGTCAGTGAAAACCTCCAAGGACAGAGCCAGTGAAATCTATCCCAAGCACAGAGCCAGAGAAATCCATCTTAAGCACAGAGCCAGTGAAATCCATCTCAAGCACAGAGCCAGTGAAATCCAAACCAAGCACAGAGTCTGTGAAATCCATCCGAAGCACAGAGCCAGTGAAATCCACCCCAATACAGAGCCGGTGAAATCCATCCCAAGCACAGAACAATTGAAATCCATCCCAAGCACGGAGCCAGTGAAATCCATCCCAAACACGGAGCCGGTGAAATCCATCTCAAGCACAGAGCCAGTTAAATCCATCCTAAACACACAGCCAGTGAAAAGACTCCCAAGCTCGGAGCCAGTGAAATCACTCCCAAGCTCAGAGTCAGAGAAATCCCTCCCAAGGACAGAGCCAGTGAAATCCATCACAAGCACAGATCCAGTGAAATCCATTCCAAACACGGAGCTAGTGAAATCCATTCCAAGTACAGAACCCGTGAAATCCATCCCAAACACAGAGCCAGTGAAATCCATGCAAAACACAGAGGCAGTGAACTCCATCCCAAGCATGGAGCCAGGGAAATCCATCCGAAGCACAGAGCCAGTGAAATTCACCCAAATGCAGAGCCAGTGAAATCCATCCCAAGCACAGAGCCCGTGAAATCCATCCCAAACACAGAGGCAGTGAAATCCATTCCAAGCACGGAGCCAGTAAAATCCATCCCAATACAGAGCCAGTGAAATCCATCCCAAGCACAGAGCCGGTGAAATCCCTCCAAAGGACAGAGCCAGCAAAAGCCATCCTAAGCACAGAGTCAGTGATATCCATCCCAAGCACAGAGCCAGTGAAATCAATCCCAAGCACAGAACCAGTTAAACCATCCCAAGCACAGAACCAGTGAAATCCATCCCAAGCACGGAGCCAGTGAAATCCATCCTAAGCACAGAGCCAGTGAAATTCATCCCAAGCACAGAACCAGTAAAAACCATCCCAAGCACAGAACCAGTGAAATCCATACCAAGAATGGAGGCAGTGAAATCCATCCCAAGCAAAGAGCCAGTGAATTCCCTGCCAAGCACAAAGCCAGTGAAATCTATCCGAAACACAAAGCCAGTGAAATCCCTGCCAAGAATGGAGCCAGTGAAATCCACCCCAACGCAGAGCCAGTGAAATCCATCCCAAGCACGGAGCCAGTGAAATCCGTCCCAAGCAGTGAGCCAGTCAAATCCATCCCAAGCACGGAGCCAGAGAAATCCATCTCAAGCACAGAGCCAGTGATATCTAGCCCAAGCACAGAACCAGTGAAATCCATCCCAAACACAGAGCCCGTGAAATACATGCCATGCTCAGATCCAGTGAAATTCCTCCCAAGGACAGAGCCAGTGAAATCCATCTCAAGGCACAGAGACAATGAAATTCCACCCAAGCACGGAGCCAGTGAAATCACTCTTAAGCTCGGAGTCAGTGAAAACCCCTAAGGACAGAGCCAGTGAAGTCTATCTCAAGCACAGAGCCAGAGAAATCCATCTCAAGCACAGAGCCAGTGAAATCGATTCCAAACACGGAGCTAGTGAAATCCATTCCAAGTACAGAACCCGGGAAATCCATCCCAAACACAGAGCCAGTGAAATCCATGCAAAACACAGAGGCAGTGAACTCCATCCCAAGCATGGAGCCAGTGAAATCCATCTCAAGGCACAGAGACAATGAAATTCCACCCAAGCACGGAGCCAGTGAAATCACTCCCAAGCTCGGAGTCAGTGAAAACCTCCAAGGACAGAGCCAGTGAAATCTATCCCAAGCACAGAGCCAGAGAAATCCATCTTAAGCACAGAGCCAGTGAAATCCATCTCAAGCACAGAGCCAGTGAAATCCAAACCAAGCACAGAGTCTGTGAAATCCATCCGAAGCACAGAGCCAGTGAAATCCACCCCAATACAGAGCCGGTGAAATCCATCCCAAGCACAGAACAATTGAAATCCATCCCAAGCACGGAGCCAGTGAAATCCATCCCAAACACGGAGCCGGTGAAATCCATCTCAAGCACAGAGCCAGTTAAATCCATCCTAAACACACAGCCAGTGAAAAGACTCCCAAGCTCGGAGCCAGTGAAATCACTCCCAAGCTCAGAGTCAGAGAAATCCCTCCCAAGGACAGAGCCAGTGAAATCCATCACAAGCACAGATCCAGTGAAATCCATTCCAAACACGGAGCTAGTGAAATCCATTCCAAGTACAGAACCCGTGAAATCCATCCCAAACACAGAGCCAGTGAAATCCATGCAAAACACAGAGGCAGTGAACTCCATCCCAAGCATGGAGCCAGGGAAATCCATCCGAAGCACAGAGCCAGTGAAATTCACCCAAATGCAGAGCCAGTGAAATCCATCCCAAGCACAGAGCCCGTGAAATCCATCCCAAACACAGAGGCAGTGAAATCCATTCCAAGCACGGAGCCAGTAAAATCCATCCCAATACAGAGCCAGTGAAATCCATCCCAAGCACAGAGCCGGTGAAATCCCTCCAAAGGACAGAGCCAGCAAAAGCCATCCTAAGCACAGAGTCAGTGATATCCATCCCAAGCACAGAGCCAGTGAAATTCCTCCAAAGCACAGAGCCAGTGAAATCCATCCCAAACGCAGAACCAGTGAAATCCATCCCAAGCACAGGGCTGGTGAAATCCATCCCAAGGACAGAGCCAGTGAAATCCATCCCAAACGCAGAACCAGTGAAATCCATCCCAAGCACAGGGCTGGTGAAATCCATCCCAAGGACAGAGCCAGTGAAATCCATACCAAACACAGAGCCAGTGAAATCCATCCCAATCACAAAGCCAGTGAAATCCATCCCAAGCACAGTGCCAGTGAAATCCACCCCAATACAGAGCCAGGGAATCCCATCCCAAGCACAGAGCCAGTGAAATCCCTTCCAAGCACAGAGCCGGTGCAATCCATCCCAAGCACAGAGCCGGTGAAATCTATCCCAAGCATAGAGCCGGTGAAATCCCTCCAAAGCACAGAGCCAGTGCAATCCATCCCAAGCACAGAGCTGGTGAAATCCATCCCAAGCACAAAGCCAGTGCAATCCATCCCAAGCACAGAGCCAGTGAAATCCATCCCAAGCCCGGAGCCAGTGTAATCCCTCCTAAACACAGAGCCGGTGAAATCCATCCCAAGCACAGAGCCGGTGAAATCTATCCCAAGCACAGAGCCGGTGAAATCCATCCAAATCATAGAGCTGGTGAAATCCATCCCAAGGACAGAGCCGGTGAAATCCATCCCAAGCACAAAGCCAGTGAAATCCATCCCAAACAGAGCCAGTGAAATCCCTCCCAAACATAGAGCCAGTGAAATCCGTCCCAAGCACAGAGCCGGTGAAATCCATCCCAAACACAGAGCCAGTGAAATCCATCCCAAGCACAGAGCCGGTGAAATCTATCCCAAGCACAGAGCCGGTGAAATCCATCCAAATCATAGAGCTGGTGAAATCCATCCCAAGGACAGAGCCGGTGAAATCCATCCCAAGCACAAAGCCAGTGAAATCCATCCCAAACAGAGCCAGTGAAATCCCTCCCAAACATAGAACCAGTGAAATCCGTCCCAAGCAAAGAGCCGGTGAAATCCATCCCAAACACAGAGCCAGTGAAATCCATCCCAAGCACAGAGCCGGTGAAATCCATCCCAAACACAGAGCCAGTGAAATCCATAACAAGCACAGAGCCAGTGAAATCCATCGCAAACACAGAGCCAGTGAAATCCATCCCAAGCACGGAGCCAGTGAAATCCATCCCAAGCACAGAGCCAGTGAAATCCATCCCAAGTACGGAGCCAATGAAATCCATCCCAAGCACAGAGCCGGTGAAATCTATCCCAAGCATAGAGCCGGTGAAATCCCTCCAAAGCACAGAGCCGGTGAAATCCATCCCAAACACAGAGCCAGTGAAATCCATAACAAGTACAGAGCCAGTGAAATCCATCGCAAACACAGAGCCAGTGAAATCCATCCCAAGCACGGAGCCAGTGAAATCCTTCCCAAGCACAGAGCCGGTGAAATCCATCCCAAACACAGAGCCAGTGAAATCCATACCAAGCACAGAGCCAGTGAAATCCATTGCAAACACAGAGCTAGTGAAATCCATCCCAAGCACGGAGCCAGTGAAATCCATCCCAAGCACAGAGCCAGTGAAATCCATCCCAAGCACGGAGCCAATGAAATCCATCCCAAGCACAGAGCCGGTGAAATCTATCCCAAGCATAGAGCCGGTGAAATCCCTCCAAAGCACAGAGCCAGTGAAATCCATCCCAAGCACAGAGCCAGTGAAATCCATCCCAAGCAGTTGCCAGAGTGGTGTAGAAAAAGAGAGTCAATCGTCCATAGCATAACCAAAGTTAGAGGAGATGGTCTGCTTCCTCCTTGTTGAATATCAGAGAGGCTGTTTGATAACGTAGAGACAGTGGAGAAGGGAAGCAGTGATGAGGATATGCTTTGTGTCATCAATGGACGTGTGAAAACTGGCTTTGCATTTTTAGATTTTGTTAGCAAGGGACAACATGAATAGTAGGAGGAGGCAAAGGAGAGATTTTCGGGGACACCAGAGAGAACTGAATGGGAATGGGAAACAATTCACTGAAACATATGGGTGTGATTTAACTCTATTGGATGATGGTGATATGGGGTTGGAGAAAGTTAGAATGAATGGATTTTAAATTTCAGGTATCAAAGAAACTGGAGGCTTTTGAAACCATAACTGAAACTGGCAAGCTGCCCTCTCCAAAATATCACTGTTGAAAAGCTCATTGTATTTATTCCCTTTGGTATCCAGATAGGTGGTTCGTGCAGAAAGCACTGACATATCTAATGGGAGGTTTTGGACATATGAAAGAGCAAGGAATGAAAGGCAGAAACAGGAAATTAGAGTAGCGAAAGGATTTAATGGATCATCAACAGAGGTATAGACATACACTTAAGTGACAAACTATAGAGCTGTGTCTCTCTCTGTGTCTGTGTCTGTGTGCGTAAGAGTGCACATATGTGTGACAATGTGCCAATTTGTGTGTCTGCATTGGTGTATTTCTGGGGTCCCAGCATTTAGTTGCCAAAGGGAATGAGTAGAATATGGAAAGTAACTCAGAGTAAGTAATGTCCAAGCACTTTGTCTTGATCTATGCCTTAGTTACAAATTATGAACCATGATGGGCCACATGCAAAGCTGCAGTGGATGTTTCCATGAATGTGGACATAGTTCAAACTGACAACGGTGCTCTGATTTATGACTTAATCACCAGCACAGCTCAAATAATTGGACTGTACAGAGTAGTGTGTAAGAAATATAAACTCAGATAGAACTGTATTATTTGACCAGTCTGGCCTGCCAGTGTCCCAGGAGCTGGATTTTTAGTAATACTAATGCAATCCATGAGCCTAAATTGAATTCTTCTCTCTGATTCCACTTACCCTGACTGTGAGCAAATTGTTGGCAATTTTTTTAAAAACTCATTCACAGACAGTTGACGTTAAAGGCAATGCCCATTATTAACTCACTTGACAGGATGGTGTTGAGTCATCTTTAACTGTTGCAGTGTGTGTAGGTACTCCCACAATGCTCAGCAAAGTTTTGAGACTGTGGCTCAGTGACCAGGCTCCTTTACCCAAAAGCTATCATATTTCCTGTGGAATGTCAAATCTAGATATTGGTACATTTTATTCTTTACGAGGGGGTTTCTTTAAATTATTTCTCCATTGTCTTTCTCTTTATTTATGAGAAAAAAAGCCACAAAGTTAAGCACTTAAAGCTTGAGCCAATGCAAGAATTTGCAAAATTTTTTGTAGGATCATAATAACTTTGGGACGATAATAGTAGTGAACAATCAATGTTACAAACTCTTCTATAAAGAAAATATAACACCTTAAACATTTTTCTGATCTAGAGTAAAGAGATACCTATCAATCAATACAATAAACATTGAGAAGAAAAACAGCTTTGCATTTCCTTATAAACAAGTTATAATGTTATTCAGCTGTGAAAATGACTTGTTATTCAGCTGGAAGTATTAAATCTGTTCTAAATTTGTTCTGATAGCTAAACTTGGAACTATTACTTGCTTAAGAATATATGGAGAGAAATCAAAGTTGACAAAGGAATGTTTAAGATAATTAATCGTAGAGGAGAAAGAAAGATTTATAATTTGATCATGAGGTTTATCATAATGAATGCTTTATTTTGAAAAACCAGTCCAATGGATATAAGGCATTGAAGATTTCTGATGGGGTTGGTTGGGCAACTTGAGGTGGTGGTCAAGGCTCTGTGCCAAATATTTTCCAATGTTGGAAAAAACAAAGTCATAAAATCTGCAGCTATGAGAAACAAGAGGTGGTTGCTTTGTTACAGTTAGAAAACTACACCCAAATCTATACAGAGACCACCCAGAAGACAACATCTTATAAATCTTTGATTGTGTAAACAATAGGCCACAGATGTCAATAACAATATGAATAAGGGTAATGCCATTTAGAACCATTTGACCATCCCTTTTTAGGGCACAACTTATATTGAGTTTTATTTACAACCAATATGATTACCATCAGGGCAATGCTGCAAAACCATGTTGTAGAATTGGACCAACATAAAAGAGAACTTTAAGGTATTTTCCACTTCAAGTATATTTTGACAGCTCTGTGCAAGACTGTGCCATTAAACAGAAGAAAAGTAGTAGTGTGGAAAGGTTATTGTCTAGCTGCTGGTTATAACACCAGCTCCACATTCCAAAGCATTTCTCTTCAAAGTGTACACTACAGAGAGATTCTGAACATCTGTGCAGAGAGTAAAGTTTTCTGTTCACATTTACTCACAGGATTCTTGGGTCCATGCAACAAAGGATTGTGTCTGTTTCTCAAAAGAAATCAGTTCAATCATTTCAGAAAATCATTATTTTAAAGAAATGAGCAGTTAGCTCACAAAAGATCTACTGGTAAGTTAATGAATATGGAAATGTGTAGAATGGGGAACTCTTCAGGTGACCTGTAGTGGATTTGATCTCAGACAAAAACCTGTCAACCTCATCGATCCCAACGCACATTAACATTCTAATGCTGATTGCAACTCTCGGTTGGCATCTGATGCGGTGATATTTGGATCAATTGTAACACCGAGAACAATGCAAGTGTACATTAAATACTGCTTCCCACACCATTTAAGGCAGTGCATTCCTGATTGTCTTAACTCACAGTGTACAAAGCTCCTTCTCATTATTCCCAGGAGTTCTTTTGTCAGTTATTGTATCTTCAGGAAGAAGGGCTTATGCCCAAAACGTTGATTCTCCTGCTCCTCGGATGCTGCCTGGCCTGCTGTGTTTTTCCAGCACCACATTTTTCAACTCTGATAAGTTTCTCAACCCTATTCTCCCACTTTCTCCCCATAACCCTTGATTCCTTTTTTACTCAAGAACCTATCTATCTCAGTCTTAAGTGTACTCAATGGCCTGGCCACTATAACCTTCTGTGGAAATGAATTCCATGGATTCACCATTCTCTGACTAAAGAAGTTTCTCGTTATCTCTGTTCTAAAAAGTCTTCCATTTATGCTAAGACTATGTCCTCGGGTCATAATCTCTCCTACCAATGGAAACAACTTCCCAATGTTCACTCTGTCCAGGCCATTCAGGATTCTGTATGTTTCAATTAGATACCCCCCTCATCTTTCTAAACTCCATCAAGTACAGATCCAGAATCCTCAAATCTTCCTCATATGGTAAGCATTTCATTCCTGGGACCATTCTCGTGAGCCTTCTCTGAACACGTTCCAGGGCCAGTACATCTTTCCTGAGATATGGGGCCCAAAACTGCTCACAATATTCCAAATGTGGTCTGACTAGATCCTTATAGAGCCTCAGAAGTACATCCCTGCTTTTATATTCAAGTCCTCTCAAAATAAGTGCCATCATTGCATTTGCAATGAAGAGTCTCAAGTCTCTTTGGACTTCAAACTTCTGATTTTTCTCACCATTTGGAAAATAATTCCTGCCTCTATTCTTCCTGCAAAAGTGCATGACCCCACACTTTCCCACATTGTACTCCATCTGCTATTTCTTTGCCCACTCTCCTAACCTGTCCAAATCTGTCTACAGCCTCCCTGCCTCCTTAATGTTATGTGTCCCTCTACCTAGGTAAAAACAATGACTGCAGATGCTGGAAACCAAATTCTGGAGTAGAGTGGTGCTGGAAAAGCACAGCAGTTCAGGCAGCATCCCAGGAGCAGGAAAATCGACGTTTTGGGCAAAAGCCCTTCATCAGGAATACCGTTGTCCCTCTACCTATCTTTTTATCATCTACAAACTTAGCCAGAATGCTCTCAGTTTCTTCATCTAATCATTCATGTATAAAGTGAAAAGTTGTGGACCCAACACAGCCTTTGGAACACCACTCGTCACCGGCTGCCATCCTGAGAATGACCCTTTTATCCCCAGTCTCTGCTTTCTGCCAGTCAAGCTTCTATCCATGCTACCACCTTGCCTCTGGCACCACAGGCCCTTATCCTATTCAGCAGCCTTCTGTGTGGCACCTTGTCAAAGGCCTTCTTGAAGTCCAGTAGATAACATCCATTGACTCTCCTTAATCTAAACTGCTCATTACATCCTCAAAGAATTATAGCAGATTTGTCAGGCATAACCTCTCCTTGATGAAACCACGTTGACTTTGTCCTATTTAACATACGCTTCCAAGTATTCAGAAATCTCATCCTTCATAATGGCTTCCAGGATCTGACCCAGGACCAAGGTTAGGCTAATCAGTGTTTAATTTTCCTGTTTTGTTTTCTATAAGCTTATGGTTCTCAAAGAGTTCATGTTAAAACTGCATTAAGCTCCAGCCAAACTGATGATATCCCATATCATATGTAGAAGAAGCAGTCCAGCATAAGGTCCTGATGAAAATAATCAGATGATCAGTGGGGTGGCATGGTACTAGGGTCCTAGGTTCAATTCCAGCCTCGGGTGACTGTCGGTGTGGAGTTTGCACATTCTCCCCGTGTCTGCGTGGGTTTCCTCCGGGTGCTCCGGTTTCCTCCCACAGTCCAAAAATGTGCAGGTTAGTGAATTGGCCATGCTAAATTGCCCGTAGTGTTAGGTGCATTAGTCAGAGGGTAATGGACCTGGGTGGGTTACTCTTCGGAAGGTCTGTGTGGACTGGTTGGGCTGAAGGGCCTGTTTCAACACTGTAGGGAATCTAATCTAATCTCTGTCTGCTGATAGTTTATTTAAAATGCCTAACTACTCAATGTAACTTGTGTTTTTTTGTTATCATGCAATGTTCTGAGAAGTGTCTCTTCTTGCTGTGATTCAATAGTTGTTTATCTTCTAGTACAGCTAATTAGATAAACCCCCTAACTTTAACCCTAACCCTTAGACCCAGCAATGAAGGGAGGAGTTGCTGGCAGCACTCTATCTTGGGCACAAGCCATCAGTGCTTTGTATAACAATGTATAATATGATGATCAGAAGTGGGATCATTGCATGAATGCCTCAAAGTGTAAAAAAAAAACCCATTAGACATAGGAGAAGAAAAATCAGAAGACAAGTGAGTTTACCACTTTAAGACCACTACCACTTTAAGAAGTTACAGTCAGTGTGTGAGCAGTTCCATGCCACATATGTGGGCAAGCATTGAGCAGCATTCACTGAAGCAGCAGCAGGTGAAAAGCAGCAAATGAGAAGAACACTTACATCTCAGAGCTGGAAAGAGGTACAAGGAAGAAATGTGCAGACAAGGAAGAGAGTAGAAATGTGTCATACTGGAAGCTACAGATTTCTCAGAGAAGAAAGATACATGGGAGCAGTTCAGAGCTTCAGGAATAACGTTAGAAATCCCTAGTGACAAGGGGGAAAGCCTTGAAAAAGAATAGTGCAGTGGGAAGAATGGAAGTGAAAAGGAATACTTACTTTTCAAAGCGAACATCACAGCAATCAGGAGCAGGCTCCACATAGCACAGAAACAGTAAACACAGCAAGGGCTAGAAAATTAATTCATACTGAGGCCACAGCATTGGAAACGTTTCAGGGTAATTTAAGGCAAGTTGTGAAGACAGAGTCTAATGGAAGAAGATAGAAGAATTTTAAAATTGTGATTAGGTAGTAACACTCAGAATCGAAACTGTGATTTTGGTGCAAAAGTTTATTAAAGCTGCAGCAATTGAAGGTTATTTAAAAGATTGTACAAAGGTTTGTGCATTATATTTTAGACTGTGAAATATAGGAAAACATTTATCCCTTCACCTAACACTATGGGCAAGCAGGAAATCTATCTAAAGTGAGGGATAGATAGGAGGGGGGAGCCTATAGAACATGGGCAACAACCATGTTGATCAGAAAAGAGGTGGGAAGATGCCGAAGTAAGTTGTACTTTATATTGCCATTATATGCAATTTAGGCTTTATTGAAAGAAGTTTTACAGCATCACTTTAATACAGAACTCAGAAGACAAAAGAGAAGAAACCTTACTTAAGGTTGAGGAAGCGATGAGCAGACAGGACTTTAGAGGGTTACGAGGTAGCCAGGAAGGTAGTGAAGAATGGACTTAGGAGAGCTAGAAGGGAACATGAAAAAGCTTCAGTGGGTTGGATTAAGGAAAACCATAAGGCATTCTAAACTTCGATGAGGAACAAGAGGATGGCCAGAGTGAGCGTTGGGCCAATCAGGGATAGTGGAGAGAATTTGTGCTTGGAATCAGAGGAAGTAGCGAAGGTCCTTACTGAATACTTTGCTTTAGTATTCACTACTGAGAGGGATCTTGATGTTTCTGGTACAACGTGAAATAGACTGATATGCTAGAACAGGTTAATTTAAAGAATGAGGATGTGCTACAAGTTTTGAAAAACACAAGAATAGATAAATCCCCTGGGACAGACAGGATATACCTTTGGTTATTATGGGAAGTGAGGGAAGAGACTGTTACGCCTTTGGCGATGATCTTTGTGTCCTCACTATCTACTGGGGTATTTCCAGATGATTGGAGGGTGGCAAATGTTATTCCCTTGTTCAAGAAATGGAATAGGGATAATCCTGGAAATTATAGACAAGTCAGTCTTACATCTGTGGTGGTCAAAGCATTGGAGAGGATTCTGAGAGACAGGATTTATGATTACTTGGAAAACCATAGTTTGACTGGAGATAGTCAACGTGGCTTTGTGAAGGGCAGGTCATGTCTCACAAACCTTATTGAATTCTTTGGGGATGTGACAAAACATGTTGATGAAGGTAGAGCAGTAGATGTGGTGTTCATGGATTTTAGCAAGGTATGAGCATGGTAGGCTCATTCAGAAAGTAAGGAAGCATGGGATACAGGGAAATCTGACTGTCTGGATACAGAATTGGCTGGCCCATAGGAGACAGAAAGTTGTGGTAAATGAAAAGTGTTCAGCCTGGAGCTTGGTGACCAGTGGTGTTCCGCAGGGATCAGTTTGTGATTCTCTACTCTTTGTGATTTTAATAAATAACTTGGATAAGGAAGTGGAAGGGTGGGTTAGTAAATTTCCCAATGACACAAAGGTTGGTAGAGTTGTGGAAAGTGTGGAGGGATGTTGTAGGTTGCAACAGAACATTGACAGGCTGCAGACCTGTTAAGTGGCAGATGGAGTTTAACCTGGAAAAGACGTTTCTGTAGCTAGCAGATTGATATGGATGAGGTCAGGTATGTTGCTCCCTCTTGCTGGTTCCCTCTCCTCCTGCTGCAGGCTTAGTCTAGCAGCTATGTCCTTTAAGATTTGATTGGCTCAATCAGTGCTGCTGCCCAGCCACTTTTGTTGGTGGATGTTGAAGTCTTCCACTCAGAGTACATTTTGTGCCCATGTCATCCTCAGTGCTTCCTCAAATGATGGTCAACATGGAGGAGAACGGATTTATCAGCTGAGAGGGTGTGTGGTAAGTGGTAATCAACAGCAAGGTTCCTTGCCTTTGTTTGACCTGAAACCATGTGACTTCACGAGATTTGGAGTCAACGTTGAGCACGCGTAGGGAACTCCTTCCCAATCGTATGCCATTTTGCATTGTCTTTAGACCATTCTTCCATCTGCTATTTTCAGTTAAAATTGCAATGAACAGGTTGGAGCCAGGCTTGGTTGAATAATCAGAATTCTCCGACTCTTATACACCACTTCCCCATTCCCCAATAAGAACATAAGAACTAGGAGCAGGAGGAGGCCGTCTGGCCCCTAGATTCAATAAGATCATGGCTGAGCCTTTCATGGCCTCAGCTCCATTTCCCTGCCCTCTCACCATAATCCTTAATTACTTTACTGTTCAAAAAATTGTATGTCTTAGCTTTAAAAACTTTACTGAGGAAGCCTTAACTACTTCACTGGGCAGGGAATTCCACAGATTCAATTCAGTTCTAATCTAATCATATTTCACCTTAAAGCTAAAGTTCAGCCTGTTTACTCTGTTTCTCTCTCCAGAGATATAACTGATTGTTTGAGCATTTTCAGCAGTTTCTATTTTTATTCTACATTTTGCAATGATCAGGTATTTGATCCACGTCACACTTTTTTTGTTTTTAGGCATTATACATAAATTAATATAATCATACACCACAGAAAACTGCTCTTTGGCCAATTATTTTTGTTCTGGCTCTTTGACAAAGTTATCCAATTAGTTCTGCTGCCCGCTTTCCCCAAACCACTGCAAATTTCTCCTTCACCCATATCCTTCCAATTTCCTTTTGAAAGTAATTATTAAATTTATTTCCTTGACCTTTTCAGGTAATGCTTTCCAGATCATAACAAATTGCAAATTAATTTCAAACAACATCATCTGATCCAAGGAAAACCATGCCAGCCTCTGTAATCTCTTTGTGTTTCTGAAGTCTTTCAACCCTGGTCTCATTACATCGTTCCTGAAGTGCAATACCCAGAACAGGATGCTATATTTCAACTGAACGTGAACAGAGAACTTGTAAAAGGTAATTTTACTGTTTGTGACAGAGTTCAATGATTCATGATCCTTACACATAAATTTCTCTTCATCTCTATCTTTTGAGAGATCCCTTATATTGAAGACTTACCTCCTAGTTTTAGGTTCTCTGACACGAGAGAACCATTCTCTTAGAATCCCTGATAAGGTCATTCAGAGTCTTCTATGTTTCAATAAGACCATTTTTATTTTCTTAAACTCAAGTTATTCAATCTGCTCAGGCTTTCTTCATAACACAATCTCTTCAATCTAGTGAGCCTTCACTGTTCTGTCTCCAAATCTAACGTATCTCTCCCTGACATAAGAAGAAGAAATCCTGAGCAGCAATATATCCAAAACTGTGTGTATGTGGTATCCACTTCTATTTGAGCGGAACCATCCAGGCACAGATTGGCTTTAGCAGATATCTATGTAGCCACTGGAACCATATCAAACACCCCAGCTGATGAATATGGCCACATTCTCCTCAAAGGATGAACAGAAAGGATCCATTTTTAAGTAAGTAGACCAAAGCGTACAATCTACTGTAGCTGTGGCCTCACCAAAACCCTGTAAAATGTCCCTACATTTGAATTCTATCCCTCTTGTAATAAAGGCCAGCATTCTGTTTGCCAATCTAATTATTTCCGGGAACTGCAAGCTTACTCTTTGTGTTTGATGTAGGAGATTACCTGGTCACAATATACAGACATATTTTGCTGTCTATTTCCTTTTAAATAATCTGAGGTTTTATCCTTTGGACCAAGCTAGATAATCTCACACTTTCTTACATTATACTTCATCTGCCAAATTTTTACTGATTCACTTCATTTAAATTATTTCTATTCTTTTGCAGGCTTTATGGACTAGTAGGCACATCACAATGGCTAAAATGTCATGCAAAAGGATGCCTCACACGCTGTCGATGACTGCCTTACAGAACATTAACTCTGAGAGCAACATCGATTGTTTTAAGGCAAGGCTAATGTCCCTGTTATGGGAGCAAATTGATGCCATCTATTGTTGGCTTTATGTTAGCTCATTTCATAGAAATCATGGATAGTTGGTTTCTGTTGAGTCAGACATAGAGTCATAGAGATGTACAGCACGGAAACAGACCCTTCGGTCCAACTCGTCATTGCCAACCAGATATCCCAACCTAACCTAGTCCCACCTGCCAGCACCCGGCCCATATCCCTCTAAACTCTTCCTATTCATATACCCATCCAAATACCTTTTAAATGTTGCAACTGTACCAGGCTCTGCCACTTCGTCTGGCAGCTCATTCTACGCACACATACCACCCCCCCGCATGAAAAAAGCTGCCCTTTAGGTCCCTTTAAATCTTCCCCTTTCACCCTAAACCTATGTCCTCTAGTTTTGGACAACCCCACCCCAGGGAAAAGACCTTGTCTGTTTATCCTATCCATGCTCCTCATGATTTTATAAACCTCTTTGAGGTCACCCCTCAGACTTTGATGCTCCAGGGAAAACAGCCCCAGCCTGCTCAGCTTCTCCCTATAGGTCAAGCCCTTCAACCCTGGCAACATCCTTGTAAATCTTTTCTGAACCCTTTCAAGTTTCACAACATCCTTCTGATAGCAAGGAGACCAGAATTGCACATAATATTCCAACAGTGGCCTAATCAATGTCCTGTACAAACATGACCTCCCAACTCCTATCCTCAATGTTCTGTCCAATAATGGAAAGCATACCAAACACCTTCTTCACTATCCTATCTACCTCCACTTTTAAGGAGCTAAGAAACTGCACTCCATGGTCTCTTTGTTCAGCAGTATTCCCCAGGACCTTACCATTAAGTCTATAAGTCTTGGTCTGATTTGCTTTCCCAAAATGCAGCACTTCACATTTATCTAAATTAAACTCCATCTGCCACTTCTCAGCCCATTGGCCGACTTGATCAAGATCCCATTGTTATCCGAGGTAACCTTCTTCGCTGTCCACTACACTTCCAACTTTGATGTCACCTGCAAACTTAATAACTATACCTCCTATGTTCACATCCAAATCATTTATATAAATGACAAAAAGTAATGGACCCAGCACCGATCCTTGTGGCACTCCACTGGTCATAGGCCTCCAGTCTGAAAAACAACCCTCCACCACCACCCTCTGTCTTCTACCTTTGAGCCAGTTCTGCATCCAAATGGCTAGTTCTCCCTGTATTCCATGAGATCTAACCTTGCTAACCAGTCTCCCATGGGGAATCTTGTCGAACGCCTTACTGAAGTCCATATAGATCTTGTCCACTGCTCTGCCCTCATCAATCCCCTTTGTTCCTTTTTCAAAAAATTCAATTAAGTTTGTGAGACATGATTTCCCACGCACAAGGTATATTTACAATCCTATATGTTTACAAGGCCATGATATCACAAAGCTATGGATAGTTTGGATTCAATGCTTACCGGTGTTAGTGTACATTACATACATGTTAAAAATTGACTACAGACTCCATTTCATAGAGAGCAACTGAGGATGAGGCAAGTAACTTTATACCAGAGTATCATATCCTGTGAAATGGGGGCTGATGATATGCAGTTTGGATATGATTAGATTAGATTACTTACAGTGTGGAAACAGGCCCTTCGGCCCAACAAGTCCACACCGAACCGCCGAAGCGCAACCCACCCAGACCCATTCCCCTACATTTATCCCTTCACCTAACAGTACGGGCAATTTAGCGTGGCCAATTCACCTAACCTGCACATTTTTGGACTGTGGGAGGAAACCGGAGCACCCAGAGGAAACCCACGCAGACACGGGGAGAATGTGCAAATTCTACACAGTCATTCACCTGAGGCGGGAATTGAACCTGGGTCTCTGGCGCTGTGAGGCAGCACTGCTAACCATTGTGGATATGTTACCTATTTCTTCTGAGGTCTTGACCATTGCTCATTGTGACCTAGGTTAGGCACAGCAATGGTGCGTCTTTCCATGAACCCATGAGAATATGAAAGTATTGAACTCACATGCTTTATCTTCAGTCAAATTGAGGTAGTTGTCTACATGCTTGTTGATCATGTTATTACATTGTTTGAAAAAAGGGAGAAAACAATGTGCTCATGATGTTAGGTTTTGAGAGTAGAGGAGGGAAGAGCTGTGTGAATATGTCTCCCACACATGTCAGCTGTTGGTGAAGATAAACAGTTACTTAAAGGAGTAGGACTTAGATTTAACATGGTTATCTAAAAATTTTGGCAAGTCGCTTTGCATTTAGTGATCACGAATTTTATGATACAAACTGTAAAACTGTTTGACAGAAGGTGGTGAGGAGAGGAGTTATATATTGAACAGTCCATTTCCTGTGTGTGTCTTTGAAGGGTGCACAAGTGTACTGTGGAGTTGATGTGTACTTAACATACTGAATGAAGTGATTATTTGAACCAACAACCATTGCTCTAATGGCATAATTAAATAGTTGCACAAAGGAAATTTTGGTAGAATACTTAATCACGAGAATGTAATGGTTTCTATGGACACAGAAATATCAGAGTTAATCTTGCATCATGACTCAGAAAAACTATTTTGTGGAATGATAAGTTCTTTTGATTGTTGAAGTTGATGGTATTGATGTGACTCACATCACTCGATTAGTTGATCAATGACCTTATTATCTGCACCATTTAATCATTCATCAATTTCTTGAATATTACTGCACCAATGTGACCTTTTATGGATGGCCCCTAGTATGTCATGATGTAAACTAGTAATATTACCTTTTTTTTTATCTTGAAAGATCACATTCTTGGAGAGTCCTAGCAATGTCTGAATGGCCAAAAAGACATGCTACCTTGTGGACCTGTTACATGTTTTCTGTCCACCTGCTGACAATGATCTTTTTGAGCTGCTGCTGCTGGCCATCATGTGTCACAGTTTGGGGAACCTGCCCTGCTCAGCTCTAGTCAAAAGGAATGGGATTGATGTTATAGCCTGAAATCTTTGGTGTTGCAAGTGATAGATTCAGCTCTTTGTGGATCATAAGAATATGGAGCTCTGTACATGGAGGTGGATCAATAATAGTGGTCTATCTGTTTCAATATTGTAAAAAGCTTCCTATCTCCATCCTGAGGATCTCTATTGGCAGGTAAGATGGATAATGGCAGTCAATGGGATATCAGACCATTGAAATGAGACCGTGTGGACTGTGACACATTGCACTAATTTCATAAGTTAACAAGATATAGGAGCAGAATTAGGTCAATTGGCCCATTGAGTCTGCTCCTCAGTTCAATCATGGCTGATATGCTCCTCACCCCCATTTTCCTACCTTTTCCTCATAACCCTTCAATTCATTACCAATTAAAAATCAATCTAATGCCTTATTAAATTTACTCACTGTCCCAACATCCATCTCACTTTGGGGTAGTGAATTCCACAGACTCACAACCATTTGGAAAAGGTAGTTTTTTACCAACTTTATTTTAAATTTCCTACCCCTTATCCTAAGACTGTAACCTCTCGTCCCTGAATGCCTCACAAGAGGAAGCATCCACTCCACACCTATTTTATCCATACCTTTTATCATTTCAATAATTCAATTAGATCTCCCCTCATTCTTCTAAATTCCAGTGGGTAAAGGCCTAAACTGTTCAGTCTCTCTTCATAAGACAAATCCCTCATTTCTGGGATCAATCTAGTTAATCTCCACTGAGCTGCCTCCAATACCATTACATCGTTCCTCAAATAAGGAGACCAAAACTATGCACAATACTTCAGGTGCAGTCTCACCAATGTCTTGTCTAGTTGCAACAATTCTTCCTTACCTTTATATTCTTTTTTTTTAGCTATAAAAGCCAACATGCCATTCACTTTCTTTAATATCTGTTGTACTTGCATGCTGGTTTTCTGTGACTTATGAGCAAGGACACTCAGATCCCTCCACACCAGAACACACCAAAGTACATCTCATGTAAGATGTGCAAAAGGATAATACTTGCACTTGCACAAATCTTGTATAATGCATGTTGTCCACTCCTTTTGAGATATCTCATTTGGATAGAGGTAGAAGTTTCTGCTTTTTGGATGGCACCCCGTGGTGTGCCAAATTTATTAGATGTATGATCTGACTGGGGTTTATAAGCTGTAATCTTGCTTATGGACTTGATTGACATTCTTGTGTTTACCATGGAGGGTACTTTGGAAGCTTCTTTAGTATTATTTCTTGGTTGGCTGTTCTTCATTTGCTACTGTGAAGTATTGTGTGTACTTCGAGTTTCTTCAAGTGATTAACTTACAGCACATTTCAGCCCAATGTCCACTTGTGGAATATATAGTTAGAATATGTCACAAAATGCTGGACACTGTGATGGTGGGTGCCACATTGCATATCAGATGTGGCTACAATAGTTGCTCCTGAAATGAGCATTTGTAGATGTTGCTGACCTACTATAATTGCTTCAAACTTCTGTCCATCTTCTCGCAGTGTGACAATGGGATATTCCTCAGGTTCATCCATGCTCTCCAGAATGACTTAGTGGGTGTAAAGGCAACGATTAGTTCCCTCTGTTTTTTCAGCTAAGTTTGGTCAAATCCTATTGCATACCTGCCTTTAGATTGGTCAATTCTTTCACCTGCATGTTACCAGTGTGAGATGAACCCAATCTTGTGTATCCTGAAATTGTTTCACTTTAAGTTGATCTTTTAAAATCTGAAAACTGTTGGTAGGATTTTTGTGATCATTGTCAAAAGTACTGATCTCCCTCTGACAAAGCCATTCTGATTATCCAGCAAGAGAGAGAGATCATGCCTAACAAATTTGATTGAATTGAGACATCAGATGTGTCGATGAGAGTAGTGCAGTTGATGTCTTTTTTATGGATTTCAGCAAAGCCTTTGACAAGGTCCCACATGGGAGACTGCTAAAGAAGGTAAAAACACTTGGGATCTAGAGTAACTTGGCAAGGTGGATCCAAAATAGGCCAAGTGATAGGAGACAGAGGGAAGTATAGGAGGCTATTTATGTATGGAGAAAGTGAGGCCCGCAGATGCTGGAGATCAAAGTTGAGAGTGTGGTGCTGGAAAAACACAACCGGTCAGGCAGCATTCGAGGAGCAGGAGAATCGATGTTTCGAGTGTAAGCCTCATTCCTGATGAAGGGCTTATGCTCAAAATGTCGATTCTCCTGCTCCTCGGATGCTGCCTGACCGGATGTGCTTTTCCAGCCCCACATTCTCAGCTATTTATATAACTCAAGGCTGGTATCCACTGGCGTACCACAGGCATCAGTTCTGTGTCCCTTATTGTTTATGAAATGAATAAATGATTAGGAAAGTGTCCTCCCTCAGTATGTTGTGATATTCTCCCAAATCACTTACACAACTTCCCACCTCTTTTATGTAGTTCTCTATTGCACCTGAAATATCTAAATCTTGGAGCATTAAACTGCCAATCTCATCCCTCTCTCAACCAAGTCTCTGTTTTAGCTACAACATCATCGTTATATGTAATAGTCCAGGCTCTAAGTTCATCAGCCTTACTTGTCATCCTCCTCACATTAAAAAAGTACTTATCAGACCACCAGTCCTACTGGGTTCAGTAACCTTTCTCTGTCTATTCTTCCTCTTAGCCTTCCTCTTAGCTAGAGACGATAGTCTCTAGCTCCTCTTCAGTCATTTCACTTGCTACCTAACGGTTGCCATGCCCCTGCCTCATGACTTTAAACCCTCCTGAGAGAAACAAGCAAAACTCCTTGCCAAGATATTGGTTGCTTTCCAGTTAAGGTGTAATCATCTTACTTTACATTTTCCACCTGGCCTGGAAGACATGTCTACATATCTGGACCCTTCCCTCTTACACCAGCTCTGTAGCCATGTATTAAACTGTACTATCTACTTATTCCTAGCCTCATTGGCATGCGGCACAGGAAGTAATCCTGAGATTACAACCTTCAAGGTCCTGTGTTCAAAATATTAGCTAACTCCCTTTGCAGGACCTCGTCACTCTTCCTGTCGATGTCGTGAATACCAATGTGTATCATGACCTCT
Organism: Chiloscyllium punctatum; assembly: GCF_047496795.1. Classification (NCBI taxonomy): domain Eukaryota; kingdom Metazoa; phylum Chordata; class Chondrichthyes; order Orectolobiformes; family Hemiscylliidae; genus Chiloscyllium; species Chiloscyllium punctatum. Next base: position 66,537,180 of record NC_092746.1, read on the forward strand.
GGCTACTCACCCTCCCTTTTCAGAATACCTGGTGCCCATTCAGAGACATCCTTGACCCTGGTACCAGGGCAGCAACACACCATTCTGGAGTCTCTTTCACAGCCACAGAATCACCCCTTACTATAAAATCCCCTATTACGACTGCTCTATTGCACTTTGACCCTCCTTGCTGTACCACAGAGCCAGCTGTGGTGTCACTGCTCTGACAGTTGCTGTCACCATTTCCTGATAGCCATTCCCCACCAACAGTATCTAAAACGGGTTACTTGGTTGAGAGAGGAATAGCCACAGGGGGCTCCTGCACTATCTGCCTGACCCTTTTTGTGGTTAGCCATCTATCTGCCTGAACCTTGGGTATGATCACATTTTAAAGTTCCTGTCTACGATGCCCTTGCATTCTCCTAACTGCATTCACTTGCATGCAATCTGACAGGAGCTGCAATTGAACACACTTCCTGTAGATGTAGTTGTCAGGAACTGTCCTAGAGGTCTGCTGACTGGTCAGGTTGGTTGGTAGCTCTGTGATCCTAGTGTTGCCAGCTGGGACCATTGGCCACTTGTAGATGACAAACAGCTCACCGCGTCAAGGCACTTGCAGGGCAACCTAGGGTCAAGGCTCTAAAAATGGAGGGCCAAGGACTGATAAAGGTGAGTGAAATAAGTACGGAGAACCTCAGAAAGGCATGCCCCCTCTTGCCTGACCCCATACAGCTAAAGCTACCATGTTTCTCACATCAATTGAACCCTTAAAGGCCTCAATAGGCCCAATGATGGGCCAGCTTTCTGATGTTTCCCCTAAACAGTTCAGACAGGTCAGGGCAGATGGGCAGAAAGGCCACTGGCTGGATTTCATGTGACCTCTGCCTTCAATCTGCCAATCAGGGAGCATAAAGTCCAGCTCTTTGCATTCTATAGCACTAGCTTTCCCCCATCCTTATATCATCAGCAAATATAGATTGTAAATAGTTGAGGCCCCAGCTCTAATCCCTGTGGACCCCAGGATCTAGAGTTTGCCAATCTGAAAATAACCCACTTACCCAGGCTGTCTGCTTCCTGTTAATTAGCCAATCCTGTATCCATGCTAATCTCTGTGAAACAATCTTTTTTTGAGAAATAGCATGCTGTCTGCCATTAAAAATGAACAATTATTAAAATATAATGAAACAAAGTATTACTAAGGGATCTCCTGCAGTGCTGTTGTGGTCCAAGGGTCAGCAAACAAGTTGCAGATGTGAGTTTTCAGTTTGGATCTTGTTGTGTGCAGTTTAGGGGAACAGGCAGGAAGGCCAGGAGCTATGGGCTGTTGGTTACAGGATGATGAGAGTTAGTACTGGAGCAGAAGGAATGATAAACTGGAGAGTGCATGAGAATACAGCTGAAGCTGTGTGATTGATTTTAACTCCTCTACCCTGGCCCAGAAAGAATGGGCTGTTGGTGGAATTGATGAAGGTTTTTCACGGAATATCATTTTCTCTGCCCATTTTAATTCACCTCTTAAATAGACATGTGGGCTGTAACTTCATAATGTAAAGTTAAGAGCAATGGTGCCACTGCTCTGCTATGTTAGTTTTTAAAAAGGATTAACATGGTAAATACTTTTTACAAAAGAAATCTTCACAATTCTCAACAAACATGCATTTCCCTGAGAAATTAAAAAAATACAAAGAAACTAGTACAACCTTGGCTGACAACAACTATTTATAGATTTGATTTTACAACTGAAACCAAATTACTATAATAAATGCCCCAAGGCACTTCACGGGAGCATTACAAAACCAAATATGACATTGAGCCACTTGAAGATATACTGTCACAGATCTTTTAATGGAATTAGAGGTAAACTTTGAGACATTTACTGTTTTGCATCGGGTCTCAGGGGAGATCATGATGTGTGGGACTTATGTGCAAGATTTAACCTTCTGATGGGCAGAGATTCATTTCCAAGTGGTATCAATGCGGGACTGGTAATCTAGAGGGCAAAGTCAGGAAGCAGATGCTGGAGATCAGAGTCAAAAAGAGTGGTGCTGGAAACGCACAGCCGGTCAGGCAGCATCGAAGGAGCAGGAGAGTTGACATTTCGAGCATAAGCTCTTCATCAGGAATGGGGGGGGCGGGGGGGGGGGGGGGGGGGGGGGGGGGTAGGGTGGTGGTGGAGAGACGAAGAGGCTGAGAGATAAATAGGAGGGGGTGGGGCTAGGGGGAAGGTAGCTAGCAATGCAATAGGTTGATGAAGGTGGGAGGGTGGTGATGGGAATGGAGGGTGGAGCGGATAGGTGGGAAGGAAGATGGACAGGTAGGACAGTTCAAGAGGGTGGTGCCATGTTGGAGGGTTGAATCTGGGGTAAGGTGGCAGAGGGGAGAGATAAGGAAACTGGCGAAATCTACATTGATGCCTTGTGGTTGGAGGGTCCCAACTTGGAAGATGAGGTGTTCTCCCGCCAGGCGTGCTGTGGCTAACATTTGGCGGTGGAGGTGGCCCAGGACGTGCATGTCCTTGGTGGAGTGGGAGGGGGAGTTGAAATGTTCAGCCACAGGACAATGAGGTTGTTTATGTGTGTTTCCCAAAGATGTTCTCTGAAATGTTTTGCAAGTTGGCGTCCTGTCTCCCCAATGTAGAGGAGACCACATCAAGAGCAATGGACACAGTAAAGAGGTATTTGGATGTGTCAGGATTCAAACCTGCATCCCCAGAATATTTCTTGGGCCTCTAGATTAACGGTCAAAAAGTGTGGAGTTGGAAAAGCTCAGTTGGTCAGGCAGCATCCGAGGAGCAGGAAAGTCGACATTTCAGGCAGAAGCTCTTCGTCAGGAATATTGGGGGGGAGCCCAAGGGGGCTGAGAGATAAATGGGAGGGAGGTGGGGCTGGGAGGGTGGAGCAGATGGGTGGGAAGGAAGATGGACAGGTAGGACAGTTCAAGAGGGCGGTGCTGAATTGGACGGTTGGATCTGGGATAAGATGGGAGAAGGGAGATGAGGAAACTGGTGAAGTCGACATTGATTCCATGTCATTGGAGGGTCACAAGGTGGAAGATGAGATGCTCTTCTTCCAAGCGTCAGGTGGCTAGTATTTGGCGGTGGAGGTGGCCCAGGACTTGCATACCCTTGGCGGAGGGGAGGGGTGGGTGTTGAAGTTTACGACCACAGGACCGTGAGATTGTTTTGTGCGTGTGTCCCAGATATGTTCTCTGAAATGCTTCGCAAGTAGGCGTCTAGTCTCCCCAGTGTAGAGGAGACTACATCAAGAGCAATGGATACAGTAAAGAGGTGTTTGGATGTGCAGGAAAATCTTTGCTGGATGTGGAAGGATCCTTTGGGGCCTTGGATGGAGATAAGGGGAAAGGTAATGGCACAGGATTTACACCTCTTATGGTGGCAAGGGAAGATGCTGGGAGTGGAGGGTGGGCTGGTGGGGGGCTTGGACTTGACGAGAGTGTAGCAAAGGTAATGTTGAAAGGGGTGGGGAGGGAAATATATTTCTGGTGGTGGGGCATGACTGTAGGTGGGGGAATTCGTGAAGGACGATGCGTTGTATTTGAGATTGGTGGCGCGGAAGGTGAGGACCAGGGGTTCTATCCTTGTTGCAGTTGGAGGGATGAGGTTCAAGGGCGGAGGTGCAGAAAGTGGAGGAGATGTGCTGGAGGGCATTGTTGACCATGTGGGAGGAGAAATTCCGGTCCTTGAAGTAGGAGGTCATGTGGGATGTTCTGGAGTGGAATTGCTCCTCCTGGGAGCAGATGGAGCAAAGGCAGAGGAATTTGGAGTAAGGGATAGCATTGTTAAAGGAGGGAGTATGGGAGGAGGTGTAGAGCAGGTAGCTGTGGGAGTTTGAAGTAGATGTCCGCGTTGAGTCAGTCACCGGAAATGGAGCTGGAGAGGGCCAGGAACGGGAGGGAAGTATGTGAGTTGGTCCATGTGAACTGGAGCTCAGGGTGGAAGGGTTTCGTGATGTTGATGAACTGTTCAACCTCCTCATGGGAGCATGAGGTGGCGCCGATACAGTGACCAATGTAGCAGAGGAAAAGGTGGGGAATGGTGCTGGTGTAGCTGTGGAAGGTGGACTGTTCCACATATGTGTCGAAGAAGCAGGTATAACTGGGACCCACGCAGGGCCCATTGCTACCACTTTGGTTTGAAGGAAGTGGGAGAATTTGAAGGAGAAATTGTTGAGGATGAGGACCAGTTCACCCAATTGAATGAGTGTGTCAGTGTAAGGATATTGGTTGGGTCGGTGGGAGAGGAAGAAACAAAGAGCTTGGAAGCATTCATCATGGGGGATGGATGTGTACAGGGGCTGGATGTCCATGGTGAAGCTCCCTGAAGACCTCCCCCTCACTGAGGATGAACAATCAGACCTCAGTAAAGGCCTCAGCTTCATCCCACTAAGCTCCGGGATCAATGAATTCAATATGTGTCGCGACATCAAACTTTTCTTTCGCTGCCTCCACCTCCGCCTGCGTGCTTACCTTTCCCATCAGGACTACCACCCACCTTCCGAGCAAATGGTGGAATTTGAATTCAATAGCTATCTGGAATTAAGAGTTTAATGATGTCCATGGGGCCATTGTTGATTGTCAGAAAATCTAATGCCCTTTAGGGAAGGAAACTGCTATCTTTAACTGGAATGGCTACATGTGACTCCAGACCCACAGCAACGTGGTTGATTCTTAACCCTCCAGGCAATTAGGGATGGGCAAAAAATCCTGTTCCTCTAAACTGCTAATAAGTTAGCATTGCCTCCATCTTCGCCCCAGAAGCCCACTCTCCCAACCCATAATCTCCATTTACATCCTAAACCTCTCTCAGCCTTCCCACCATCCCTCCTTTCAATAGGGAAACCATAGACTGAAAGCATTCAAACCAGCCAGAGAAGCTGTTACAATCGATAATCTTTTCTGTAAACTATAAATCTCAATGAAACTCAATTTTTGAATAATTTAGAATTCAATTTAAAACTTATTCCACACTTGCCTGTATTAAGTTAACTCAAAGCAATTAAAGATGTTTCTAAAGAATTAAATATACAGCAGTCCACCCCTAGACCCGCGGGGAATACATTCCAGAACCTACCGTGGAAGCCCGAAACTGCAGATAGGAGCAAACCCATACATTTAAATGGGAAACGTACCTACCCTCAACCCCGGCAGCCTCCTGGTCCCTGGGTCAGGAAGGTTCCTCCAATATGTTCTGTCCGCAGTAAACCGTGGATAACTGAAACAGCAGGAAATGATTCCATGGGTTCGCCCTGTCGTTAAAAATGCTTGAAAGCTTTAAGACACCTCAGCTCACTAAAGGGCATTCCTTTGGTTGTTGCCTCAATACTTGTGCATCTTGCCACTGCTCCTCATGGCCCCCCCCAACAGATGGTGTAGTTTCTCTGCTGGGGCAGCAAGTCCCAGCTACAGGGTTGCTGAAGGTAAAGCCACAGTTTCAACTGTCATGGTCTTACCACTGACCAGGAAATCGAGACCATTAGGTCAGATGACCAAAGACTTGGTCAAAAAGATAGTTTTGAAGGGACATCATAAAGAATGAAAGAGAAGAAGGAAGACCTCGGGCTGAATGTGATGATTATTTTCCTTGGTATTGATGGAGGGTTTCTCCCCACAAGGTCTAATGGGTTTTCTTGCACAATTATCCCAAAGTGACCACATTAACTGCCTACCCACCACTATGGTGCCTCTCTCATCCTATGCTAGCCAGATGCTGCCACTCTTATAGCCTGAGCTACTTGCTACTGCTTGGATATCCTGGAATACATTGGCATCACTGGCACTAAAACCATCTTGGAACCTTGCCTGAACACCTGTACAAGTCTTGGTAATCCAACGCTTCCCTTCACCATCAACATAGTGGCACGGCAGCCACAAATCCATTCTGAATACAAACACATTGTGGGTGTGTTCACCAGTAATTATTATACAGGCAAGGATTTTTTGTTGCTCCCAGCCCTAATCTGTTGCTGGGTTGCAGCACTTAAGCAGCTGAGCTCTGTCATGCTCACTGAGGATTCTTGCTCCTTAACAGTCCTTATCCTCCCCCTTGGAAGACTGCTCCCATTCTCCCAGTTTCTCAGCATCCATCAAATCCCCTTATTACCTGCTCCAGTTATGCAGAGTTAGAATTATGGTCCAGTCTTGTATTCTATTTAGTTCATCTCTGAGATTAAATATCTGTGGCATTATTATTTGTCCTGCCATATCTTCCTCATGTGATTATTTATTCTTCTTTCTTTCAAACTATTTTAAATTCTGAATTGCTTTGAGTTTCAAAGCATTTAATGCTGCAGTAAGTCAGTGCTGTTTTAAACTGCTTTATTTTCTGAACTTTTAAAGTGTTCAGCATAGCAATGCTGCATTATTCTGTTATTTTAAACCTTTAATTGTGTCAAGTAACATTGCCTTATCTCTGTGCCACTTACTAGGTAGTTTTTCCTACTTTTCATGATCAGTATGGTGGTTTCTGATCTTTGGCAGCCAAGATGAACGTTTCCTGCATTTTCCCAGACAAAATGGACACATTGCTCCATTTCTTGGCTTAAGACACAATACACATCTCCTTCTGCAATTTTCCAAATAAATCGTTATAACTGTGGCCTTAATAAATCTTTTTGCCAAAATCATGATTTATTTTTATTGAAATCCTGTTAATGTCACAGACTTTAAAACCATCTAACTTTCTTTTACTGTTAGACTCAACCTTCTCTATCATTCCAGTTCTTCTTTTGTGGCATTGAATCTACCCCATGATGTTTCTGACATTTCAGCTTCTGTATAAATTAAATCTATAGCTCAAAGTTTGGGAGAAGATTTGTAGCTCGGGTGCTCGTTGTTGTGGTTCTGTTCGCCGAGCTGGGAATTTGTCTTGCAAACGTTTCGTCCCCTGTCTAGGTGACATCCTCAGTGCTTGGGAGCCTCCTGTGAAGCGCTTCTGTGCTGTTTCCTCCGGCATTTATAGTGGCCTGTCTCTGCCGCTTCCGGTTGTCAGTTCGAGCTGTCCACTGTAGTGGCCGGTATATTGGGTCCAGGTCGATGTGTTTGTTGATAGAGTCTGTGGATGAGTGCCATGCCTCTAGGAATTCCCTGGCTGTTCTCTGTTTGACTTGCCCTATAATGGTAGTGTTGTCCCAGTCGAATTCATGTTGCTTGTCGTCTGTGTGTGTGGCTACTAAGGATAGCTGGTCATGTCGTTTCGTGGTTAGTTGGTGTTCGTGTATGCAGATCGTTAACTGTCTTCCTGTTTGTCCGATGTAGTGTTTTGTGCAGTCCTTGCATGGGATTTTGTATACTACATTGGTTTTGCTCAAAAAAAAATCCCATGCAAGGACTGCACAAAACACTACATCTAGACAGGGGACGAAACGTTTGCAAGACAAATTCCCAGCTTGGCGAACAGAACCACAACATAAATCTATAGCTGATTGACTTTGCTGCTACAGCAGTTCCCTGTGGTGTGCATTCACTAATGATGCTAGTTGAAACATGGTATTTCCTCCCTAACCTCTATCTTTCTCAGCCTCACCGTTTGCACCATTAATCTGAGGTTTTTCTCTATGCCTAACAGGCATATTTAACTTTATTCATAGAGCTCTGAAATAGTTGCCTCCCAACCAAACCTTGAATTAAGACTTCCCCAGTAGATTTATCTTCCTAAGGACTCAGTAATTGCTCAGTAATTGACTAGTTTTTAAGCTCTTACTCATTCACCTTGTTTCTCATACACTCCCTACCAGGTCTGAAGAGAAATTTTTATCCTGAAGTGATGCTTCTGCCTTGCTATGCCTTGCAGCTACTGGACTGACAGAATATATTCTTAAAAATAATGCATTTAAATTGGTAAACACACTTGTTGTCTGAATTTTTCACCTAAGTCCCAGGGATTTCATTTCCCTGGTTTTTACCTTATAGTGTTTAAGCAATAGTGCCCACTGCTGATCACTATGATGTTACATTGCAGAATAAACTATTACAAGCTAATACTTGTGATGGGAGGAGGGAATAGAGTGCTTCTTCCGACCCTCTTTTGTATTGCTAAATAAAGTTAAGCAGGTTAGACAGCTCAAAATGTGATACTGAAACAAAAAAAAATCAAAATGTCAATCAAACACATGAGAATTAAATCAAAATATCATGACCAGGGTAATGATGTACTTCAGAGATTCTCCTTCCCATTTTGAGTCTGAAGACCTATTAGGTGAATAGTGATTGAGTGACAGTAAAAGATACAGTTTATTGCATGTTTGCAATGCACACAAGTTAATTGCCTAGTTAGGCATAATACTTAAGACTGTCAAGAGACATTATGACACATTGTTTGCATCAGGATCTTGAGATAGACCCCTCTTTCCCCATCCAAGACTGTGTGATGCCAATAGATTAGATTAATGCTGTCTCCAATATTAACCCTTTCAGATATTAGCAACCTCGAGCAGCCATGGTTGAATCCTGCTTTTGTTTGTCATGACTTTTTCTCTACTAAGACAAGATAAACATATACAGTCAAGAATGTGAAGTATTACTTATGGACTAGATGAAGCAATAATGCACCCAAGAACCATGAATTCATTTATGTCAAGTTAAAGAAATAATTCAAACATAATCTTGTTGTGAAGATCATTGTTCATGACTGTTAGGAAGCCATCCATTTTGAACATTGATAGAAAGAGAGACATAGGTGTTGGTACATAATTATATTGAGATGTCAATTGACATAAGCAAGTTCATTGAATCACCAATTTTCCCTCAGAATGTCTTTGGCATTTATTCCAGCAGGAATTGCTCCACTGTATTGAGCTCTTTACATGTGTAACTTCCACCACTTCTGCTATTTCTGCTTAACTTCTGGAAGTGGCTACTGTTTTATAGATACTCTTTTGTCAGAGCTGAATACTACTTAGAATCATAGAGACATACAGCATGGAAACAGATCCTTTGGTCCAACCCGTCCATGCCAACCAGATATCCCAGCCCAATCTAGTCCCACCAACCAGCACCCAACCCATATCCCTCCAAACCCTTCCTATTCATATACCCATCCAAATGCTTCTTAAATGTTGCAATTGTACCAGCCTCCACCACTTCCTCCGACAGCTCATTCCATACACATACCACTCTCTGTGTGAAAAGGTTGCCCCTTAAGTCTCTTTTATATCTTTCCCCTTTCTCTCTAAACCTTTGCCCTCTAGTTCTGGACTCCCCGATCCCAGGGAAAAGACTTTGCTTATTTACCCTATCCATGCCCCTCATGATTTTGTAAACCTCTATAAGGTCACCCCTCAGACCCCGACGCTCCAGGGAAAACAGCCCCAACCTGTTCAGCCTCTCTCAATAGTTCAGATCCTCCAACCTTGGCAACATCTTTGTAAATCTTTTCTGAACCCTTTCAAGTTTCACGACATCTTTCCGATAGGAAGGAGACCAGAATTGCATGCAATATTCCAACAGTGGCCTAACCAATGTCCTGTACAGCTGCAACATGACCTCCCAACTCCTGTACTCAATACTCTGACCAATAAAGGAAAGCACACCAAACGTCTTCTTCACCATCCTATCTACCTGCGACTCCACTTTCAAGGAGCTATGAACCTGCACGCCAAGGTCTCTTTGTTCAGCAACACTCCCTAGGACCTTACCATGAAGTATATAAGTCCTGCTAAGATTTGCTTTCCCAAAATGCAGCACCTCACATTTATCTGAATTAAACTCCATCTGCTACTTCTCTGCCCATTGGCCCATCTGGTCAAGATCCTATTGTAATCCGAGATAACCCTCTTCACTGTCTGCTACACCTCCAATTTTGGTGTCATCTGCAATCTTACTAACTGTACCTCTTATGCTCACATTCAAATCAATTATGTAAATGACAAAAAGTAGAGGACCCAGCATCGATCCTTGTGGCACTCCACTGGTCACAGGCCTCCAATCTGAAAAACAACCCTCCACCACCACCCTCTGTCTTCTACCTTTGAGCCAGTTCTGTACCCAAATGGCTAGTTCTCCCTGTATTCCATGAGATCTAACCTTGCTAATCAATCTCCCATGGGGAACTTTGTCGAACGCCTTACTGAAGTCCATATAGATCACATCTATCGTTCTGTCATCATCAATCTTCTTTGTTACTTCTTCAAAAAACTCAATCATGTTTGTGAGACATGATTCCCACACACAAAGCCATGTTGATTATCCCTAATCAGTTCTTGCCTTTCCAAATACATGTACATCCTGTCCCTCAGGATTCCCTCCAACAACTTGCCCACCACTGACGTCAGGCTCACCGGTCTATAGTTCCCTGGCTTGTCCTTACCAACCTTCTTAAACAGTGGTACCACTTTAGCCAACCTCCATTCTTCTGGCACCTCACCTGTGACTATCAATGATACAAATATCTCAGCAAGGAGCCCAGCAATCACTTCTCTAGCTTCCCACAGAGTTCTCGGGTACACCTGATCAGGTCCTGGGGATTTATCCACCTTTACCCGTTTCAAGACATCCAGCACTTCCTCCTCTGTAATCTGGACATTTTGTAAGATGTCAACATCTATTTCCCTACAGTCTATATCTTCCATATCCTTTTCCATGGTAAATACTGATGCAAAATACTCATTTAATATCTCCCCCATTTTCTGTGGCTCCACACAAAGGCTGCCTTGCTGGTCTTTGAGGGACCCTATTCTCCCTAGTTACCCTTTGTCCTTAATGTATTTGTAAATACTCTTTGGATTCTCCTTAATTCTATTTGCCAAAGCTATCTCATGTCCCTTTTTCACCCTCCTGATTTCCCTCTTTAGTATACTCCTACTTCCTTTATATTCTTCTAAGGATTCACTCGATCTTTCCAGTCTATACCTTACATATACTTCCTTCATTTTCTTAACCAAACCCTCAAGTTCTTTAGTCATCCAGCATTCCCTATACCTACCAGCCTTTCCTTTCACCCTGACAGGAATATACTTTCTCTGGATTCTCATTATCTCATTTCTGAAGGTTTCCCACTTTCTAACCGTCCCTTTACCTGCGAACATCTGCCCCCAAACAGCTTTCGAAAGTTCTTGCCCAATACCATCAAAATTAGCCTTTCTCCAATTTAGAACTTCAACTTTTAGATCTGGTCTATTATTTTACATCTAATAAAATTATGGTGACTGGCCCCAAAGTGCTTCCCCACTGACACCTCAGTCACCTGCCTTGCCTTATTTCCCAAGAGTAGGTTAAGATTTGCACCTTCTCTAGTAGGTACATCCATATGCCGAATCAGAGAATTTTCTTGTACACGCTTAACAAATTCCTTTCCATTTAAACCCTTAACACTATGGCAGTCCCAGTCTATGTTTGGAAAGTTACAATCCCCTACCATAACCACCCTATTATTCTTACAAGTTTGTTTCTCAATTTTCCTCTGACTATTAGAAGGTCTGTAATACTATCCCAATAAGGTGATCATCCATTTCTTACTTCTCAGTTCCACCCAAATAACTTCCCTGGATGTATTTCTGGGAATATCCTCCCTCAGCACAGCTGTAATGCTATCCCTGATCAAAAATGCCACTCCCCCTCCTCTCTTGCCTCCCTTTCTATCCTTCCTGTTACATTTGTGTCCTGGAACATTAAGCTGCCAGTCCTGCCCATCCCTGAGCCATGTTTCTGTAATTGCTATGATATACCAGTTCCATGGTCCTAACCATGCCCTGAGTTCATCTGCCTTCCCTGTTAGGCCCCTTGCATTGAAATAAATGCAGTTTAATTTATTAGTCCTACCTTGTGGGCGGCACAGTGGTTAGCACTGCTGCCTCACAGCACCAGAGATTCGGGTTCAAATCCCACTCAGGCGACTCTCTGTGTGGAGTTTGCACATTCTCCCCGTGTCTGCGTGGGTTTCTTCCGGGTGCTCCGGTTTCCTCCCACAATCCAAAAATGTGCAGGTTAGGTGAATTGGCCATGCTAAATTGCCCATAGTGTTAGGTGAAGGGGTAAATGTAGGAGAATGGGTCTGGGTGAGTTGTGGGTCGGTGTGGACTTGTTGAGCTGAAGGGCCTGTTTCCACACTGTAAGTAATCTAATCTTGTCCCTGACTGTTTGACTCGCTTCTGTTCTCAACTGTACCAGTGTCAGATTGATCTCTTTCCTTACTCTCTCCCTGGGCTCCCCCCACCTCCCCCCTTACTAGTTTAAATCCTCCTGAGCAGCTCTCGCAAATTTCCCTGCCAGTATATTAGTCCCCTTCCAATTGCAGTGCAATCCATCCTTCTTGTACAGGTCACTTCTATCCCAAAAGAGATTCCAATGATCCAAAAATGTGAATCCTTCTCCTATACACCAGCTCCTCAGTCATGCATTCATCTGCTCTATCCTCCTATTCCTGCCCTCACTAGCTCATAACACTGGGAGTATTCCAGATATTACTACTCTCGAGGACCTCTTTTTAAAATTTCTGCCTAACTCTCTGTAATCTCCCTTCAGAATCTCAGTCCTTTCCCTTCCTATGTCGTTGGTTCCAATGTGGACAATGACCTCCTGCTGGCGCCTCTCCCCCGTGAGAACATTCTGCACCCTCTCTGAGACATCCTTGATCCTGGCACCAGGGAAACAACATACCATTCTGCTTTTCCTTTGCTGGCCACAGAAATGTCTGTCTGTACCTCGGACTAGAGAATCCCCTAACTACTTGTGTTTGTGTGGCTTTTTTGTTCCACAGTTCCAAAGACTGCTTCTGTCTGCTATTTGGCCTATCTTTGTATTGACTTATTGTATGTGTCTGTTAAATAGATGGGTTATTTTGCTCTCCTGCAATAAGTTTGTCTTACCTTTCTCAGGACTTTTTATGTGATTCTTTTTGGGTTCTGCTTCCAGCATATTTTAAATATTTATCCTCAAAGGCAAATCTTCCTTGGATTATAACAAAATAGCAAAAACACATCAGTAGTCCTAATAAAAATTCTGTCTCTTGTGAATTCTGATTTCAAAGCATAGCTGCAGTTCTCCAATATCCTGTCCAGATCATTATTAGATTCCTGAAGAAGGGCTTATGCCCGAAACATCAATTCTCCTGCTCCTCAGATGCTGCCTGGCCTGCTGTGTTTTTCCAGCACCACATTTTTCAACTCTGGTCTCCAGCATCTGAAGTCCTCACTTTCTCCCATTATTAGGTTATCTATGGATTCCTTTGGATGTTGCTCCCTTCTGCCAAATGTTGCCCTTTCGAAAATAAAATGTATTCTTAGATTAAAGTAATTATCAAGCATTATTAGATCTTCTTCAAAAGATTTTTTTTATATTCCAGTGATTTATAATTTCATTTGTTATAATTGATAGAGACTGTTAAATACAATAGTGATTTTATTTCTTTAACTTGAGGTTTATCTTAAGAAATGTTTTTTCCAAGAGGTTCAATCCTTTGTTCTGTTTTGCCCCTTCTGTAAAATTTAATCTGGATGTTAATGCTATTCCTCATTCTATTTCTTCCTAATTTTGCAATTTATTCTCATTTGTTTCAAGCTATTTTGAATCAGAAGCAGTTAAACACTGCTTTGGTTTGTTTACCTTAAAGATTGAATGGTTCTGCAATAGATAAAATGGTGATGGCTTTAAAACTGTGACCTTGCATGAAATCATTACATTTGATTCTCTTGTCTGAAAGCATCTTCAAACCTTTAAACTATAAAGTAGAAATGTTACAGCGCTTCATTTGGCTGCAAATTTTAAGTATCTGGGTTAGTGTGACAGTGTAATATTCTCTTCTTGTACAGATTTCAATTCCGTATTTGCAATGCTGTAATATTTTACTTCTTTTAAGTTTGCTTTATAACAGTGCAGCATCTATGTATTTCTAGCTAAAAATCTTCTGTCTACTTTCTGTTGAAAATGGTGGTTTCCTGCTGGTTTCTGCAATCAAGTTGAAGTCTTCCTGCTTCTTCACAGGAAAAAAAGGCATATTGCAAATTTTACAGGCTATAAAAAGTATATATCCCCTTGTGCATTTTTTTTGTGAGGAAAATTTTGTGGCTACATTCTTAATAAATCTTCCTGCCAAAATTATGGTTGAACCTATGACTGTTCTTGTCTTATCACAGTCTTAAAATTCTTCTGATTCCTAGATTCTGTTGGAGTCTGTTTACAAAATCTTTTAAATTACCCCTTTGTCACCTTCAATGTACTTTGTAACTTTTCTGATACTGCATCCTCCATATAAATTAATGTTTTGGCACTTGATCTGTGGATTAGATCAAATCCCATCTGCTCCAAAAGTGTACTATAACGTGGGTGAACAGATTGATTTGCAATATCAAGCCCACTCCACTAGCAATTATGTTCTAAACCTGTTAGTCCCTCATGAGGGACTGTCAGTTTAAACCTCTGCCAACAGTTCAACACAACATTTATTTTGATGCCTACTAGGCTCCCATTTCATTGAGAGTATCATGGTCAGGAGAAGATCATCATCACGCTTGCCGATTCTAATTAGTTGGGAAAACTGGCAGTAGAATGCTGAGTTAAAAAATCAAAACAAAGGCGACTCCAGTAACTTTCCACTTTGCAAATCACAGCAGCCTCCACTGCCGCAGTTCATTTTAATCATTGTAGGTTCTTTATATTCTGCTAATGATATTAATTTTGTATACTTTGAATAGAATTGAACTGTAATAATGCTCACAAAGATACTAAACAACACACATGCCCGCGCCCCCCCACACACACACAAACACAAGAAGATTGATTTTACAAGGGAGATTTTCATATTTTTACACTTGAGTGCATGAGAATGCTGAAGCATAGCAAATACAGGAAAACTGAGCACAGTTTCTCAGGGAGCTGATCTGATTTTCTGATGCAAGGAGTAGGCCTAAAAATCCTACTCTTAAGGCCCAATTATTGTACCATGATACTATAAATTCTCTTGATAGCTTAGCTTTTTCTATTTTCTGTGCATCTTTGCAGTTGAAGATTGGGTGGGAAGGATGAATGTAGTAACATGACTAGAGCAGCTCTTCCATGAAATTAACACAATATAATTAACAGCCAGAGCGATTTTATCTGCTTGTTTGTCTAAATTTGAGGTAAATTGAATTTTTTAAGAGGCAATTTCCCTGCATCTGGAAACATCTGGAAAAGTCCACAAAAGTTGGAGGATTCAGATAGTATTGACGCATTTAATCACAGTGGTGATCTGGAAAAGTTATACATCAAAACCTTGCCTAATTCTTGATTAACTATCAAACCCACCCCTCACCTAACTATTTAGCCCCAGCTACATTCTACTGGCCCCTGACTCTACTTCCCCTCCCTGGAGCCCTAACAACTATCCACTTAACCAGACACTGCATCCTCCACCCAACCCCACAGAACAAACCACACCATACTCAATCATGTCTGACCCATCAACTCCACCCCCAACACCCCTCCACGTAGTCCAGCCTGATTCCTCCGTAATTCACACCATCTCCCCTCCATGGGACCAACACCCGTCCCCCATGACTAGATCCCAGTCTGACATTTCCCTCTCCCCTCACTGTGCATGACAACCCCTGGATCTGAAATAACACTCACCATGGATGCTTCACTACTGGTGGCACACCCCCAGAGGCATTGGCCTGACTCCCAATAGCTCAAACCTCAATCCCCAGCTACACTGACGGTTCCCAGATTGAAATCCCCTCCCCCTATTGGACCTACCACAGCCCTGATCACTTCTCCAACACAGTGCTACATCTGACACCCACTCAAACCTCAGCTGATCCTAAACACTTGTTCCCTCCCTGTCAGCCTCCCCACCTCACCCTCCTAGCACTCTAGCCCCTTAACCGACGGCCACCTAAACCCATATTCACCTGACAAGCTTTCCCTTTTAGAGATGCTGGACGATGCTGCTGGATATTTAACTTACAGTCAGCATACTGACTGCTGTAAACGGAAGTGTGAGTTCTATGAAGAATTTTTACATTACTGGGCTCATGGATTCCTGGACAGGTTTGTAACAGGATCTCTCTGTCCTGGAACCTCCAGCACAGAAGTCTCCTAAAGTTATGTGGACAATTTTAATTCAATCAGTTTCTGGGCCTGATCACATCTAGGCCAATAGGAGCTTATTGTATGGGTACATCAGCTTGCTACACTTTATGAGCTGCTGACCATCATAAAGGTTGCTGCCGTCATCTTCTTCATGTGCAGGAATCTACTGGGCTGCTGGTATGGTGTGGGAAAGGAGTACCTGGTCTAACTACAAGAGGCTCTCATAGCTAACAAGATACAGCTTACTGCATATAGTTACAAGTGACATTGATATGAAAGACGTTGTTAGAGTGACTTTGAGGTAGACCAGTTGTTAAGTCTCGCCCCTTCGAAATCCTCAGTTGTTCTGCCTACATGTTCATATGACTTTGTCATGGAGGGTGTTACTTATCACACTCTTTGGTATTAATCCTTTCAGACCTTTTATGCACACAACAGATCTCAAATTGACAAAACATTTTGCTTTAGTAGGCATGCTTACTCTTGGGCAACTTCCCAAAGTGAGAAGATTAGTGTCTGTTACCTGTCAGTAACTATATGTTTGGAGAATTTCACTCCTGGATGTAGTTGTAGTCCAGCCTCACACAGCTCGTCAATATTTTGTAACTGCACAGCCAAATTACCTCACACATAAATAAATGCTTGTGTACAAGTAGCAAGGAAACACAAGTTTGGAAAATCTTACCAAATATTATTATGAAATGAAGTCATGTGGGATGGGACTTCATACAATAAAACCATAAATATTATTTAGCACTTCATACTTCTGTTTTCAAATCAGGGAAACTTCTTCTCAGGCCAAGTGAAATTTTCCAACAGGCATATTTGAAATTGAAATAATGGATCTTTAGATAGTTCTGAAGATGGAAAATTACATAATGATATATGATTACAACTGTGAAATTATGATGGAATATTCTGGATATCAGGATTGTCTGTCACACCATGGGAAAGAAAACAACAACTAACTTTTAAACAATTTGTCCACTAGATGATTCATTGGGTTTTGTGTGGGTACCCATTTACACGGAAGACATTAAAGTGTACATCAGAGTTCAGCAGAACTTTGACAGGAATTTGAAGTTAGGAGAGAGTGAGAACTGCAGATGTTGAAGATCAGAGTCAAAAAGTGTGGTTCTTGTAAAGGACAGACAGTCAGGTAGCATCCAAGGAGCATGAGAGTTCACGATTCGGGCATAAGAGCTTATGCTCGTAACATCGACTCTCCTGTTCCTCGGATGCTGCCTGACCAGCTGTGCTTTCCCAGCACCACACTTTTTGACAGGAGTTTGAATCCACAGCTCTAAGAAGACTTTCAGGTTATTGTTATTATTTCTACAGAGGGAGAGAATGCTGTGAGGAGATTTAATAGGGACAGCAGGAGGGTAAAGCCAGACTGCCTCTGGAAACAAGAGTTCTGGTGCGAAAGGTAAGCAGTGGTATTAGACTGTGCATTGAATGGGCCAAATAACCTCTTCTATGCTGCAAATTTCTATGATTCTATGAATTTTATTGGCTGCAGCTAAAGATGATTTTGCTGCAAAATTTGAATCCACTGAAGTCTGAAAGAATCATAAATTGCAGTTACTATCTTTGTGCTGTCAAAAATAATCATTAGTGAAAGGTATCATTTTCCTAGTCAGTAAATGCAAACATATTTTCCAACCAGATTTATATGTTGCCTGCATTTTCTAATATTTCATATTAAATAGTCCTAATTTTTATGTCCCACTGTATTTGTGAGCCTCTTGTTTGAAGTATGCAAATGTAATAATTGGCCAGGCCAGAATAAGACTTGATTCTAAAGCTCTCCTTGGGTGAACAGCCCTTGCACCCAACCACAACTGCCTCACACATAACAAATGGCCCAAAGAGTGAGATATAAGTCAGATACTGAAGGGTAGAGTGAAAAGAAAGAAAAATGATGAATTTCCCATGATGATAATGGAAACTCCTGGTAATGCTTGTGGGAAAGAGCTCTGCAAACTGTTTTCATTCAAAACTTACAGTCGTTCAGCCAAATAAATCCAATTCAATATTTGGAAAACACTTCCACAGAAATATGTGACCGGAAAACTGCTGGATTAATCATAATGTCCTCATTTCTGTGCACAGATTTGAATATTGGTAGAGGTCAGATTCAGTTTACAGTCAAAGATTAGTAATATGTTCTACTTTTTACCGGTTAAGTAGCATATTTGATAAATAAGTAGTTTTGCTTTGATAGCGATCAGAAAGATCATTTTCTCAGTTTAGATGGAATGCTTTCAGTGATTTCCTTGAGTCCAATTATCTGAATGTTGTCCAGATACTTAGCACTAAGTCAGGAAAAATGAAATTCTACAAGTTATATTGGAAAATTACCTTTAATGCTACTTACCTATAAACATCAACATAAGTATCATCATGCAATTAAGATTTGAGAACATTATTTTTAATCCTTTGTACAAGGTTTTCCAGGACATTGCATTTGTTTTATTTTTCCTTCTCTGCTTGTTCTCTTTAATTTTCTACTACTACACTTATATGCCTGACATCAATCTGTCTGGATCTACCAACTTCAACATGCCAAAAGAGGTAGGGCTGGTCTGTGCTCTGTCTGAGTAGCAAGAATACAAGAATGAAGGGAAAGATGAGAACGTGTAAGGTCTAAATGAAACACAGTCAATTGTATTCCAGACACTTATACCAGTTGGCAAGCATCTGCTCAAACAACTGATAAGCACCATTACACAGCTGCCTTCCTGTGTACCAGAGTTTTATTTTTAACTCCAATTTGTCCATATTCTACAGAGACCTTAGCTCCTACAACTCACTATGTCCATTCCATGAAGAAATTAAAGATCACTGTGCATTTGTAACTTCATTTGAGGCATCACTACTATCATTTGTTACGTACCATGTAAGTAGTGCAATTGTGTCTAGGATTGACAATTTTAAATTTTTGGATGTAGGTTTACTCGCTGAGATTGAAGGTTCATTTCCAGACGTTTCGTCACTCTACTAGGTAACATCTTCAGTGGGCCTCAGGCGAAGCACTGCTGAAAATTCCTGCTTTCTAATTATATGTTTCGGTTTATTTGGGTTAGTGATGTCATTTCCTGTGGTGAAGTCACTTCCTGTTCCTTTTCTCAGGGGTGGTAGATGGGGTCTAATGTGTTTGTTGATAGAGTTCCAGTTGGAATGCCATGCTTCAAGGAATTCTCGTGTGTGTCTTTGTTTGGGAACTTCAAACCAGCGTCTTCAGGAAAACGACACATATGGACCAAATATTGAACTACAGAAGTAATCACCCCAACATCCACAGACGAAGCTGCATCAGAACATTATTCCAATGAGCCAACACACATGGCAGCACAGAGGAACTACACAGAGCAGAGGAAAATCACCTATACCATGTATTCAAAACGAATGGGTACCCAATGAACACAGTCCACCGAATTTTCAGCAACAAACCCAAACAAGCAGACAAAACATGGCCAGAAACCCTAGTCACTCTCCCCTACATCAAAGACATCGCTGAAATGACTGCCAGACTACTCAGACCCTTTGGCATCATGGTAGCCCACAAACCCACCAACACACTAAAACAGCAGCTAATGAACTTGAAAGACCCCATACACTCAACAAGCAAAACTAATGTCAATTTCAAAATACCATGCAAGGATTGTAACAAACACTACATTGGACAAACAGGCAGAAAACTAGCCACAGGATATATGAACGCCAACTAGCCACAAAAAGACATGACCCTCTCTCACTAATATCCTTACATATGGATGAGGAAGGACACCACTTCGACTGGGACAACACATCCACCCTAGGACAAGCCAAACAAAGACACGCACAAGAATTCCTAGAAGCATGGCATTCCAACTGGAAATCTATCAACAAACACATTGAGTTAGACCCTATCTACCACGCCCTGAGAAAAGGAACAGGACGTGAGTTCACCACAGGAAATGACATCACCAACCCAAAGAAACCCAAACATATAAATAGAAAGCAGGAATTTTCAGCAGTGCTTAGCCTGAGGCCCATTAAAGATGTTACCTAGTAGGGTGACAAAACGTCTGGAAATGAACTTCCAAGCTCAGTGAGCAAACCTACATCCAAAACCTTCACCTGAGCTACAAATCTTCTCAAAACTTATTAATTTTGAATTGTGCAGAGTTATTATAATGAAACAAAACAACAGTACACAGAAGAGGGGGGGAAGCATTGCCCTCTGGGCAGTTACACATGGGACCACAAATGCTGGCCTGGCCAGCGATGCCCCCATCATGTGAATGAATCAAAAAGTGAGTTTAAGTATCCATTCATAACATTTCCTCCAGTCACAATGCTAATGAGATTCTCACTAAATTCTCTGAAACACATTTTGACTGTGATGAACATTCACTCAGTAATTATTGTAAAGTAACATCTGTTATATTCTAAAACTGTTGACTGAGTCACAGCGTTAGATTGCATAATATGTTAAGTATGCAGCGTTGCCTTACTGTAGATATCTTGTATAAGATAAGTGATGCTCAATCATGATTCTTGTGACATTCTCCACAATAATTATTTATTCTCATTAACGAGTGTTGTGAAACGTTACTTTCTTGATGCCCACATGTGAAATAAATTCTGCCTTCTTTCAGTAGGATTTCTTGGATATGTCCAGTTCTTATGGGAATGGTAAGTAGTAGAAGAGCCTACTGACTTTTAACACAAGCCTATTCCTGTCAGAAAGTCTGGAATTAATTAAAGTTTGCATTCAGGGTGAACTCCCACACATATAGCAGGCCATCTGGAAGCTTGCACGCACTGATCAAGACATTTAGAGAATTGTTTCAACTGTTTAAAGGGCTCACATGTATAATAAATTAGACAGAAGAGGATTACGGCTCTTCATTACTTCCACCTAATACTGGGCCATATATATTTAGTACATTGACACAACAATGGATGTTTCCCAAGTAGTGCTGGTTTATAACATTACTGCTGCAATGACTTTGCTGTCATACTGGTCAAGAAGTAGTAGGGTAAATATCTTTAACACAGAGATCTTCTTTATTTATTCATGAGAGAAAGTGAGGACTGCAGATGCTGGAGATCAGAATCAGAGTCGAGAATGTGATGCTGGAAAAGCACAGCAGGTCAGGCAGCATCCGAGGAGTAGGCGAATCGATGTTTCGGGCATAAGCCCTTCATCAGGAATCCTTGACACTTATTTGTTCATGAGGTGGAGCTTTGCTGGCTTGGCGAGCATTCATTGCCCTCCCTAGTTGTTCTTGAGAGGGTGGTGGTGAGCTCCCTTCATAAACTGCTGCAGTGTATTGTAGTTAGACCCACAGTGCTGTGAGGGAAGAAATTCCAGGATTTTGACCCAGTGATAGTAAAGAAATAGTGATATATTTCCAAGTCAGGATAGTGAGTTTCTTGGAGGGGAACTTGCAGGTGGTGGTGTTCCCATGTATCTGCTGCCTTTGTCCTTATGAATGGAAGTGGTGTGGGTTTGGAAGGTGCTGTTTAAGGAGGCTTGTTGAATTTCTACAGTGCATCTTGTAGATGGTATACACCGTTGCTACTGAGTGTCAGCGTTTGCAGAGTTTCCCGCATCCAACCAAACGGGAAGCATTCCTTCATACTCCTCACCATTTTTGGACAGGTTTTGAGAAGTCAGAAGGTGCATCACTCACTGCAAGATTCCTAGCCTCTGACCCATATAGCAATTCCAGTTCAGTTTCTGGTCAATGGTAACAATCAGGAAATTGATATTGGAGGATTCACTGATGTCACCGCATTGCTGGAGCTCCATCTGAAAACTTAAAATAGGATTCTACTACTTTCCCAGGGGTCCAAGGTTCTTTTTACCTTGAATTAATCAGAACATTTTGCAAGAATACATACTCAAGGAATTAACCAAAATTGAGTAAGCATGAGAGCAGATGCTGATTGGTTAGCAAGTGGAAGAAGTGATCAAGTTCTATACAACCAAAGAACAATTAATGTATGAATTAGGAACAGGAGTAAACTGCTTGGCCCCTTGAACTGTCCTCTGCTGTTCAATAAGATCATACTCATATACTCCACATTCGTGATTACCTCTCACACTCCTCAAAATCTTGATATTCTGTGTCTATCTACTTCTGCCTTAAAAATATCATCTCTGGTAGGTATCCGGTGGGTTTGGAGATGGTAAATCATTGCATTAATTGTAACTGCCTACCACCTCTACTCCTGCTGCAGCTAGGGTTAAACATTTCCTCTAAAACTCTCTTTCCCATTCAAACAAGTCATAGTAGTGATTTCAATCCCACAATTAATTTGTAAATACTTTTTCAATAATGCTTTACAAGAATTAACTGAAAGAACAGTGGGCGAAATATTACAGGGGTCTGAGTGTCACGCCCAGTGGTGAAATTTGTGGCAGAACTGGGTGAATAGTGCATCTTAACATCAAGATCATCTTGCGCCGCCTTTCAATTTGTGATGTAGCCAGATTCTCACTTGACAGTAGTGAGATGCCAATTGATGGGGATTAGTGCTTGTTAAATGCCTTCTAAGAACACAATTTACAAAAAGAAATTAATATTCAACCTCCCATTTTGCTAAACTCACCAGACAAGCAAGATCCCTGGAAGACTCAAGAAGGAAACAAGAGCATATATCTGGTGGATTTAGCTCACCGCTTAACACCGTCCATAATGGACACCAGGCAACAACATTACAGGGCATAGTTCACAGGCACTAGCCACGCGTACCTTTCATCTACAGATATTGACATCTGGAATCTGCCGACCCATCGCAACCACCATGATGCACCAAAAGGCCTCTCATGAAGTAGCAGGGCACACAGCGTTCAGGATGCTGCAGCAGAGACACTTAGCATGCATGGACAGGAAGGCAGTTCAATAGTTGGACCAGACTGCATCTCAGGACTGCTCACTTGAGCTCTTAGCACTCTCTCATTTTGCACCTAACTGTGTGCTCACACCATCCATGTCAAGCCTTGCCCTGCATTACCTGTCAGCTCACTGGAATCATCAAACAAAGTTCCATTTACTCTGGAACGAAACAGGGACTGCTTACTTTTTGAACGACAACAAATTTATAGCCAATGATTTCATCTAGTACAGATCTATTGGAACCGATTGTCAATGAAGTCCTGTCTGGCTTGTTTGCCTGATACTCAGCACTCCATCATTCTGAAGCTGGTGGTCCTGCCACTCAATGTCCTCATCTTCCTCCTCAAAAGATTGTTGCTGCACCATCAACTCTCCAGTATCAGCCACCTCCTCTCTTTGTCTGCTGCAGCTGAGCAGAGCACAACATGCAAGGCTTATGTTGCATACTCTGTTTGGAGAGTACACCAGTGTTTGCTCCCGGACTGATCCGAGCATCAGAACTACATCTACAAGAGATCTAACAACTGCTCCATGGTGGCCCTGGGGGCACAATGAGCTGCACTTATCTTTGCTCAATCTCAGTCAGGCAGTTGCGCAATGGAGTCATCAGCCACAGTGACAGCAGGTAGCCTTTAGCCCCCATTAACCAGCCTTGAGAGGCATCCAGTCCTTGAAATGAAGCAGAAACCTGGAAGTTATCAAGGAATTAAGCACCTTCCAGGGTTCCTGGTGCAGACGGCAAGGGTATGGTATCAATGAACACAGATGATTTGTATGCAGAGCTGAAGAAAATCCTTTTCTGTTGCTGACATCTGCCACATTATGCTATGGTCCTCTCAATGAGGTGTGTCTATAGGCTATAGGAACCTGAAGCTGAGAGATGTCAGCTATGTTGGCAAAGCCTACTGCCCGGGTTGCAGCACTGATCCCGTCACAGGGAATCAAGAATGAAGCACTGTGACCTTGTACAAACTGTATCACAGACTGCCTTGATCATGGGCTGAGGATAGAGAGATCCCACACAGGTCCCAGTGGATCCTTGGAAGCAATTTGTTGCATAAAAGTATGTCCCAGCTGCCACCTTGATGCCAGCAGGATTGAATGGTCATTCACACTTTCACATCTAAATCCTGCACCACTAGATAGCACAGCTCTGTGATTGTGTCCTGGGACACTCTCATACAATTGTAATTCTGCACCTCACACTTCAGAATATTTTATTTTCTGTTTCTTTCATTTCAGCTGTTATATTTAATTCTAACTACATTCTAAGATGGGGCTGAAGACTGACAACTCCGTACACTTTTGACTATACTCCTGTACTCTTGCACTGGATTAATGGTGCTGGAAGAGCACAGCAATTCAGGCAGCATCCAACGAGCACTGCTGTGCTCTTCCAGCACCATTAATCCAGTATTTGCTTTCCAGCATCTGCAGTCATTATTTTACCTCTGTACTCTTGTAGTCAACTACACGTGACAATAAAATCTCATTATCTAATCTAAATGGCACTGCAGTCAATAGGCTCTGGGCCTCCTGTCCACAACCTGAGGGGATCTTCGACTGCAATGTCTTCTTGTGGGGGCTCTGAGCAGCCACAGCAGATTTATGCTTATTCTGCATTTACTAACTCCTCAAACTCTCTGCGTCTTCTTTACAGTGTGGCCACAGCAATGGCATGCAAGTCCTGGGCCTCCTCCACCATCAAATCCAAGCCAGCCTGGAGGAAGAATGCCTCATCTTCCATCTTGAGACCCTTCAAACACATGGCATCAAAGTTGACTTCACCAATTTCCTCATCTCCCCTCCCCCACCTCATCCCAGATCCAACTCAGCACTGCCCTCTTGAACTGGCCCAACTGTCCATCTTACTTCCCACCTATCCACTCCACCCTCCCACCTGTATCTACCTATCACCTTTCCAGCCAACTTCCACTAGCTCCAACCCCACCCACTCATTTATCTCTCAGACCCACCCCCTCCTTCGCCCCTCCCCAACATTCCTGATGAAGCCTTATGCCCAAAATGTCGACACTCCTGCTCCTTGGATGCTGCCTGACCTGCTGTGCTTTTCCAGTGCCATACTTTTCGACTCGGATCTCCAGCATCTGCAGTCCTCACTTTCTCCATAGCAGTGATGACCACTGCGGTGTCTGGATCCATTGGTCATGGTTCCAATGAACCTGTGTGAGGGCTATCGGAAACACAACAGGATCTAAGTGAAAAAAGTCAACTCCAAAGAAAGATCACCCTGAGCACTCTGTTTCTCACTCTACACTTGCTGCTGAGTTTCACCAGCATGTTTTGATTTTGTTTCAGCTTTTTAATAATGTGGACTGTCAGCACTCGCATCACATGCAAGTGGCAGCTTAGCATTGTCTTCAATACAGTAACACAGGATAGACTTTAATTTGGAGGATCATGGGATATGTGTACATGGACCTTTGACATAGAACATAGAACATAGAAAAATACAGCGCAGTACAGGCCCTTCGGCCCTCGATGTTGCGCCGACCGAAGATAATATTCGTAGATAATATTCTGATGTATGCAACACAAGCCATGCTATACAAATACAGTAGGAAATTGTAAATGCGGTAAGATTGCTGAAACCTTAAGTCCCCAGACTCCACGAGGAGGATGGCCACATGGGACTTCTGCACTACCTACCCAAGCGTACCAGTCTTCCTGATGGTCACCCAATGCTCTTCTGCCTGCGTAGCCCCAAAATGTGGTGTGATCAGCTCATTAAACATATTATCCATGATGTCCCCAGCTGTGGAAGCTCCAAGGTGAGTCCATCCACAACTCCAACCACTCCATGTGGTCAATCAGGAGCTGCAGCTGAACAAATGTTTTGGAGAGTGGAAGCCCCCTGATTCCCGCATACTGCAGGAGGAGTGTTCCATGGAGCTAGGGTCTCCTGCCATTGTGAACCTTATCAACTACATACAATAAACTAGGAACCAATTACTCAATCTTGCCCACTACTCACTAAATCAGATTTCTCTCTCTATCAATTCTTAAACTACAAACAACAAAAAATGGATATTACACTGTGTCTCCCTCCCCAAACTGCTCACTCAGTCTCTAAAGCTGGGACGCAAGTAGCCAATACTTTTGTCCTCCATCACTCTTTGAAGCCTGACATCACCTCAAGAGGGGCCTCAGGATTCAGGTTGGCCCCTCTCAGCTCCTCTCCGATTTGATTTGGGCCCCACTCCTCAGGTTTTTATCCAGATACCCTGCTGCTGTTTATCATGCCCCCCACCCAGATGAATCCATTCATCTTCGGTCGATGTACAAACATACAAAAATGAGTAGAAGTAGGCCATTTGGTTTTTTGAGCCTGCTGCACCATTTAACATTCAAGATCGTGCCTATCTGCTTGCTTTTGAATTCCACATTCCCATCTACTTCTGATAGATTTTGATTCCTCTTCCTAAAAAGCCTTTGTCTGTTTCCACTTTAAAAATATTCATTGACCCTATCTCCATGACCTTCTGAAGTCAGACAACCTGCTGACAAAACACATTTCTACATCTTTGTCCTAGAAGTGTGACCTCTAATTTTAAATCAGTGCTCCTTATTTCTTGACTAATCTGTCAGAGGAAACATCCTTTCCATATCCACCTTGTCAAGACCATTCAGAATCTTACACACTTCAATCAAGTCCAGAAAACCATAAGACCATCAGAAATAGGAACAGAAGTAAGCCATTTGGCCACTCAAACCTGTTCCTCTGTTCAATAAGATCATGATTGATTCGACATTCCTTGTGTACACTTTCCTGTCCTTTCCCCTAACCCTTGATTTCCCTGATTGATCAAGAATCTATCAATTGCAGCCTTAAATATACATCAAGTATCTGTCGCAAGGAGTTCTAAAGGCTCAGCCCACTGAGAGAAGAAATTACTCCTCATCTCAGTCATTCCTCACTATTTTGCATTCCAATGGAAACGAGCTCAATCTATCCTCATAAGACAACCCACTCTTTCCAGTTATCATCTAGTAAACTTCTTCTGAATTATAAGACTATAAAATACAGGTACAGTGCTCCACCATTCGATTATCAAAATATCTCCAATGCATTTACATCTTCCTTTAAAGAAGGAGATCTAAACTACAAACAGTATTCAAGATGTGGTCTCCCCAGTGCTGTATAGAATAACATTTTTAATTTTACATTAAATAATAAAGAAAGTGCTCCATTAGCTTTCTTAATTACTTGCTGTGACTCATGTATTAGAGTGCCTAAATCACACTGTATCTCAGAATTCTGCACTTTTTCCACTGTTCCTCATACTGTCTTTTTAAAAATATTTTTCCTGCTAAAGTGTATAACTACTATAGAGGCACATGACTGCCTCTATGGAAAGGGGGCAGCCATCTTGTAAACTCAGGGTCAGCAAAACACTCAGTGGCTGCCAGAAATGCACTTGGACTTGTGTGCCATCAGTGTAGACATGTGCACTCAACTTCAATCTGTCGTAATGGTTCTCTTCAACAGCAAACTTTCAGCAGACTCCTGCCCTCCATGTCCAGAGCCCCCAGAATTTAGCTACCAATTTTCAAAGTCACTAGGTCTTTGCACTCAGCAGATCTGCGGAGACATTTCTTCAGCCAGAGAGTGGTGGGCCTGTGGAATTCATTGCCGCAGAGTGCAGTGGAGGCCAGGACGTTAAATGTCTTCAAGGCAGAGATTGATAGATTCTTGATGTCACAAGGAATTAAGGGCTACGGGGAGAATGCGGGTAAGTGGATTGAAATGCCCATCAGCCATGATTGAATGGCGGAGTGGACTCGATGGGCCGAATGGCCTTACTTCCACTCCTATGTCTTATGGTCTTATCTACACCCAAGCTGTGGATGCCAGGGCAGCACTGAGATATGGTGGGAGGGTGAGGAAGGAATAACCTTTCTAATGGAACCCTGGTGGCACAAAAGTTCCAGCAATGTGTATATTCAGCACTTCTGTAAATTATCAATTCACTTCCAGTGTACTAACTGGCCTTGTAGTCTTAATATACCATTAGGATCTGAGAATGCTCTCAGCAATAGCCTTGGGAAGGATTGCTAATCTTCAATTGTCATATCATGGTACCTCACTGTTAATCAGCACAGTTCACTAATCAAAAGATTAGCTCACCTCATCTCTAAGGGAAGAGCCTACACTATACATCGAGGGTGAGAGTCAAGGAATTACAGAATTATCTTGGAAATACTGAGGTTATTGCTAAGGTTTGAAGGAGGAACCAGAGCCTGTGATATCCAATTGGTGCACCCCGCAAATGCGCGTTATGGGAGAAATAGCAGAATCTTATCCTATCTGAAAACGTTCTCAAAATCATGCTATAACGTTCTATATAACGTTCTCAAAATCATGCTAGAAAATCAAAGAGTATGAGGTTGGTAATGGCTACATCACATATCGATCTGTCATGTTTGCAGAGCAGAATGGGATGTCAAGTTTGAAACCTCCTTGCTTTGTCACTGAGGATGTATATGCTTTAAGAATACACTTAAGGCTCATTTAATTCTACAGTACTGCAAGGATAGTGAGGGAGTAAGGTGTATAAGAAGCTGTCTCAGAATGTGAGACAACGCATGAAGAAGGAAAAGCAAAGGGCCACCTCACCAGAGAGGCCAGATACAACCTTGTACCGGCCCATTTCCTGGGTGATGGAGCTACCCAGAGATATTTTCTTCTCATTATGGTTTAATTTTTGCTGTTGGATATCAGGTCTCTGCTTGCCTTTTCATTACTGTGCAAAGGTCCCTTCACTTTCAGGGGATCTGTAATAACAGTAAATGAGAGCACATAATCCACTGAATGGTTTGCTTTAGCCCTGTCATCTTTCCCCATTAAGCTCTACGTTACAGCCTGAGAGGTTGGCCTCACACTTTGACCAGTCACCAACTGACATGTGCTCCTCTTTATTCTGCAATACTGTGTTGCTTCAGAGTACAGCTTCTTGCCACAACATCCCAGGTATTTAGAAGCATCTACTATTGCTGGATTATTTTATGATTTGTCATTACTCTTTCCATCTACAACAGAACCCCCTGGTCCTCACCTTCCACCCCACCAACATCTGGATACACCACACCATCCTCAGCCATTTCCGCAACCTACAAATGGACCCCACTTCCAGCGATATATTTCCCTTGTCACTGCTATCTGCATTCCACAAAGACCATTCCCTCCATGACTCTCCTATCAGGTCCACCCCTCCCAACCCCACTCCACCGCCCCCCACCCCCCTCCCCCAAACAATACACCATCCCACAAACAACACACCCTCCCCTCCTGGCATTTTCCCCTGCCACTGCAAGAGGTGCAAAACCTGCATCCACACATTCCCCTTCACCTCCGCCCAAGGCCCCAAAGGAGCCTTCCGCATCCATTATAGGTTTAAATGCAATCCCACACGCATCACCTACTATATCCGCTACTCCCGATGTGGTCTCCTCTACATTGGGGAGACAGGATGCCTACTTGCAGAATGCTTCAGAGAACATCTCTGGGACCCATGCACAAAGCAACCCTACCACCCCATGGCCCAACACTTTAACTCCCCATCCCACTCTACCAAGGACATGCAGGAGCTGGGCCTCCTCCATCGCCAACCCCTAACCACCTGACGCCTGGAGGAAGAGCACCTTGGCACCCTCCAACTACACAAGATTAATGTGTAATTCACCAATTTCCTCATTTCCCCTCCCCCCACCTTATCCCTGATCCAACCTTCTAACTCGGCACTATCCTCTTGACCTGTCCTACCTATCCATCTTCCCTCCTACCTATCTGCTCCACCCTCCTCTTCGACCCACCTCAGATTACAAAGGGATCTTGATCAGATGGGCCAATGGGCTGAGAAGTGGCAGATGGAGTTTAATTCAGATAAATGTGAGGTGCTGCATTTTGGGAAAGCAAATCTTAGCAGGACTTGTACACTTAATGGTAAGGTCCTAGGGAGTGTTGTTGAACAAAGAGACCTTGGAGTACAGGTTCTTAGTTCCTTGAAAGTGGAGTCACAGGTAGATAGGATAGTGAAGAAGGTGTTTAGTATGCTTTCCTTTATTGGTCAGAGTATTAAGTACAGGAATTGGGAGGTCATGTTGCGGCTGGACAGGACATTGGTTAGGCCACTGTTGGAATAGTGTATGCAATTCTGATCTCCTTCTGATCAGAAAGATGTTGTGAAACTTGAAAGGGTTCAGAAAAGATTGGCAAGGATGTTGCCATAGTTGGAGGATTTGAGCTATAGGGAGAGGCTGAACAGACTGGGACTGTTTTCCTTGGAGTGTCGAAGGCTGAGGGGTGACCTTACAGAGGTTTATAAAATCATGAGGGGCATGGATAGGATAAATAGACAAAGTCTTTTCCCTGGGGTCGGGGAGTCCAGAACTAGAGGGCATAGGTTTAGGGTGAGAGGGGAAAGATATAAAAGAGACCTAAGGGGAAACTTTTTCATGCAGAGGGTGGTATATGTGTGGAATAAGCTGCCGGGGAAGTGGTGGAGGCTAGTACAATTGCAACATTTAAAAGGCACCTGGATGGATATATGAATGGGAAGGGTTTGGAGGAATATGGGCCAGGTGCTGGCAGGTGGTACTAGATTGGGTTGGAATATCTGGTTGGCATGGACGGGTTGGACCGAAGGGTCTGTTTCTGTGCTGTACATTTCTATGACACAATGACTCTATCACCATTACCCCAACTTCATCTACCCATCACACTCTCAGCTACATTCCCCCGACCCCCACCCCACTCCCATATATCTGCCTACCCCCTTGGCTCACAAACCTCATTCCTGATGAAGGGCTTATGTCCAAAACATCGATTCTCCCGCTCCTCGGATGCTGCCTGACCTGCTGTGCTTTTCTAGCACCACCCTCTTGGCTCTAACAAATTTCAACCAGATTAATCCCCAGACATGAGCTGCTTTAAGCCTCAACTGTTGTCTACTTCCCCCTTACTGCCTTTGCACAACACTCCAACTGGCCATAGTACACCCCCTAGAATTAATTGGAGGAGAAAGTGAGGACTGCAGATGCTGGAGATCAGAGCTGAAAATGTGTTGCTGGAAAAGCGCAGCAGGTCAGGCAGCATCCAAGGAGCAGGAGAATCGACGTTTTGGTCATATGCCCTTCTTCAGGAATGAAGAAGGGCTGATGCCCGAAACGTCGATTCTCCTGTTCCTTGGATGCTGCCTGACCTGCTGCGCTTTTCCAGCAACACATTTTCAGCACTAGAATTAATTTGCAAGCCAAGTCCAACTGGCTGAGCAGCAAAGCCAGACTGATTTTATTTGACTTCTGGCGCTGACCTAATCCCTGGACTGAAACATTGCTGAGCTTTGGGCTTGAATTGGACCAACCAGCTGACTGATATTGTCTGAGAGGAGTACTCAAACCTTTTATCCAAGTATTCTTCCCTTGTGTGACAGACAAAAGGCAGGGAACCAAGTTAGAATTTAATGAAACAAAGTCTTCTTTATTTTAACTCTTCAAGTACCAATAGTTATTATAACACATACATTCCTTGCAACATTTACTTCTTATAACTTTAACTCATTTCATTTAACTTCACTTTACCTTACTTTACTTAATTCACATCTAACCCTAACTCTAACTTGATAAATGTGGCTTTACTACTGGCAACTTGACCGTTCTAACCATGGCCAACCCTCCAACTTGAAATGGCCCAACCCCTGGACTGACTGTGGCAGTGGTCTCGAATTGTCTGGAGCTTACCATCTTCCCCATTCAACATGTATCCCCTTTCACACATCACCATTGTCTTCTTGCATATGCATTGGTATGTGCATTGCTGGCAAATGCACAAACTCTAGCATTGGTGCAGCACCGTGGCCTTACTCAGCAGGAATCTCCCTTTCGGGTTGTTGCTTAATTATATCCAAAAAACATAAGCTGCTGTGAAAGCTTCACTGCTAAGTTGCCACCTCAGAAGCA
The DNA here is from genome assembly GCF_047496795.1 of Chiloscyllium punctatum. NCBI lineage: Eukaryota > Metazoa > Chordata > Chondrichthyes > Orectolobiformes > Hemiscylliidae > Chiloscyllium > Chiloscyllium punctatum. The sequence goes on from NC_092746.1 coordinate 66,569,054, forward strand.
CAATCAGCTGCCTTGGGTTTTGTGATAATCCTTGAATTGCTGCTTCTGAAAAGTTGTTGCTCCTGTTACTGTTGATCCTTTGGTTTAGTTGCTCCACTTTAAATCTCTAATTAATTTCAGAGAAACCTCATACTGTGCCATTGCTTCTGCCAATGCTATATTTCTTAAAACTACCATGAAATTATGCCCATCACAATGATTTTCCCAAACCCTGCCAAAATCAGTGCCTTCTTACATATTGTAACAACCTCTTATCCTGATGCATAGTTCATTCAATGGGATGGATCCCACTTAGCATCTCAGACACATATCACTCTACAGTAGCTCTACATCTGTATATATAATTTACAGTTCTATCGTTTGGCCATGGGATTTCAATGGCTCAGCCAAATCTAGACACATCCATGCTGTCCCTACACTATTATGTTGATAAAGTCACAGATTTATGTCAATGCCAGCTTTTCGAGATTCTGTGAGTTTGAAGTAGGCGCCACTCCTGTTTGGAGTTTTTATCATTAGTCTTTCCCCTTTCATCCAAAATGACCTCCATTGAATCTGAAGTTTAAGGTTTGCTTGATTCTTGATGTCACTGGGGTAATAATCATTTCAACAATAAAACATCCTGTCACAGCCAATGACCAATCTTTCATTTTTTCTCAGGTATTGGATATTATTGGTAACAAGGATAAGGCAACAATTACTGAAGCATCCAGCAATGTCAACTAACTGTGAAAGAATAAATTTGTAACAGTAGAATGTAAATTTACTCTTACAAATTAAATTTTGTTACAATATTTCAAGTATGGACGCTTACAGTTAGTACTGAAGAATGTCAAGTAGGTTTGTTCCACTTATAGGAATGGCAGAGGTGAGCTTATTACAAACTGCATGTCTCCAGATAGGGATAATTGAAAGGTAATGTTTTAGCTTGACATTCAACCATTTAGTGACTCCTTGATTTGAGTAACTTTTGTCCATTTTCCTGGGCAGATTAATGGGAGAAAGCCATGGGTTTACAAATATTGGTGGTGCTGTAAGTTAGCCTGCACTGAAATTCTTGATTTGTGCAAAACCCACTCTAGTCCAGTGTTGACATGTATCTAGCAGTCCACAGTGTAACATGAGTCGGTTCTGCACAGTTGAGTGCAGGATAGCAGTCTCTACATTTAATGTCAATTCGGTAAAGATGCTAAAATGATGTTTTTCTTTGTGGCTAAGACTAAAACTTGGGGCAAGATGGTGACTCAGTGATTATTACTGCTGCCTCACAGTGCTAGAGACTTGGGTTTGAATTCCAACATCCGGCCGTGTGGAGTTTGCACATTCTCCCTGTGTCTGCATGGGTTTCCTTCCACAGTCCAAAGATGTGCAGGTTAGGTGAATTGGCCATGCTACGTTGCCCATAATGTTCAGGGCTGTGTAGGCTAGGTGCATTAGTCAGGGATAAATGTAGAGTAATAGGGTAGAGGAATGGGTCACTCTTCAGAGAGTCAGCCTGTTGGACTATAACCCAGTGCTGCATGATTTTTAGCTTTGATTATTTCCCTGGTCAGTCAATTGAGTTATCAATTCCAGAGCAGACTAGACTTGAACCCAAGATCTGCTCAGATCAGAGGCAGGGACGCTGTCAAGGCGCCACAAGTGTCTAACATTCCTGATGAAGGGCTTTTGCCCGTAACGTCGATTTTTCCTGCTCCTCGGATGCTGCCTGACTTGCTGTGCTTTTCCAGTACCACTCTAATCTTGACTTCAAAGGGTCAGTGTGGACTTGTTGGGCTAAATGGCCTGTTTCCACACTGTAGGGATTCTATGAAAACTAGGGGATACAATTTAAAAATAGGAGATCTCCTATTTACGATGAGAATTTTTTCTCTCCCAAAGTCATGGGCCTCTGTTCCCCGGACAGGAGTGGAGGTAGGGTAATTGAATATTTTCAAGACTGAGTTAAATAGAAACTTGATTGACTAGGGAGGCAAAGACAAGAAAATAGAGCACTAAAGCGTAGTACAGGCCCTTCAGCTCTCGATGTTATGCCAACCTGTGAAACCAATCTAAAGCTCATCTAACCAAAACTATTCCATTATTATCCATATGTTTATTACTGGAGTAAATCTTCAGTTGCACCAAAAAATGCCCGTAACTTTGGCGAGTCCACTGCTGTTGCAGGCAAGGCATTCCATGCCCTTACTACTCTCCGAGTAAAGAACCTCCGTCATCTGTTCTATATCTATCACCCCACAAATTAAAGCTATGTCCCCTCATGCTAGCCATCACCATCCAAGGAAAAAGGATCTCACTGCCCATCCTATCTAATCCTCTGATCATCTTGTATGTCTCTGTTAAGTCACCGACAGAGACCTATATGGCATTGAGGCCATAATCGGATTGGCTGTGACCTTACCAAATGGTGAACCCATCTTGAGGAGCCTTCTGCTGCTCCTAATTGATATCTTTGCATGTCTGTATACTACTGGGAGGGGTGCCAGCTGTAGCTAACAGCCCTCGAACTAAGTAGTATCAAATCACCAGGATCAATCATGCAGCCAAGAGAAGGGTGATGCCGTATTTGCCAAGATATTTCAGTGTTGGTGCTAGCCACTGGGGGATTCTCATTATGGCTCCCAGGGTACCCAACAGAGAAAAGACAGGAAAGTGGAATTGAGGATTATCAGAACAACCATGATTACATTCAACGGCCCAAAGGATCAAGGGGTGCAGATACCTTCTGCTGGTCCTCCTAAAGTCAGCCCTGCCATTTCTACAATGCCATGTAGCAATGCGGAACGTGGCCCTTAAGTGGCCTTCAACAGCTGAATCAGATTCCCAATGGAATGGTCTTCCTCAACAATTTCCTCTCCTGACTGAAATGCAACAAGTTGAGAAGCAATTATTTGAGGAGCCAACATGCAGGATAGTTAAAGGAAAACATTGGATTTAATATGTTTGGCTTTCCAAAGGGTATTTGATAAGGTACCACATGTAAGGCTATTTAATATAATAAGGACCAGTGCTACTGGCAATAGTATATAAACATGGATGCACAATTGGCTAATTTATAGAAGACAATGATTTGTGAGAAGTGGGTTATTTGAAGGATGACAAGTAACTAGTTGTGTTTCACAGGAATCAGTGCTGTGGTCATAATTTTGTAGTATATATATTTATGACTTGGATGAGGGAGGTTAAGGTACTATCACCAAGTTTACAGATGACATAAAAGTAGGTGGGAAGGCAGAGGTGAGAATGATAAACTGATTACAGGGGATATGGCCAGTTTAAGAGAATGCACAAAGATTTGGCAGTTGGAATATATCATGTGAATTTAGGAGGTATATTTAATAAGTTTGCAGATGACACCAAAACTGGAGATGTAGTGGACAGCAAAGAAGGTTATCTCAGAGTACAATGGGATCGTGATCAGATGGGCCAATGGGCTGAGGAGTGGCAGATGGAATTTAATTCAGATAAATGCGAGGTGTTGCATTTTGGAAAAGCAAATCAGAGCAGGACTTATATACTTAATGGTAAGGTCCTGGGGAGTGTTGCTGAACAAAGAGACCTTGGAGTGCAGATTCATAGTTCCTTGAAAGTGGAGTCATAGGTAGACAGGATAGTGAAGAAGGCGTTTGGCATGCTTTCCTTTATTGGATTGAGCACTGAGTATAGGAGTTAGGAGGTCATTTTGTAGCTGTACAGGACATTAGTTCGGCCACTTTTGGAATATTATGTGCAATTCTGGTCTCACACCTATTGGAAGGATGTTGTGAAACTTGAAAGGGTTCAGAAAAGATTTACAAGGATGTTGCCAGGGTTGGAAGATTTCAGCTACAGGGAGAGGCTGAATAGGCTGGGGCTGTTTTCCCTGGAGCGTCGGAGACTGAGGGGTGACCTTACAGAGGTTTACAAAATTATGAGGGCCTGGGTAGGATAAATAGACAAAGTCTTTTCCCTGTGGTGGGGGAGTCCAGAACTAGAGGGCATAGGTTTAGGGTGAGAGGGGAAAGATATAAAACAGATCTAAGGGATAACTTTTTCACGTAGTGGGTGGTGCGAGTTTGGAATGAGCTGCCAGTGGAATTGGTGGAGGCTTGTACAATTACAGCATTTAAAAGGCATCTGGATGGGTTTATAATTAGGAAGGTTTGGAGGACAATGGGCCAAGTACTGGGAGATGGGACTAGATTAGGTTGGGATATATCTGGTCGGATGGACGAGTTGGACCAAAGGGTCTGTTTCCATGCTGTATATCTCTATGACTCTGTGACTCGAAGTATTTGACGGTTATCCAGGTTATTTGTCTAACAAAAGTAATGCTGGCAGGTTTCTGAGAATATAATTTAATCAAGCTGTGAATAATGAAAAAATAGTGTTTTTTAATTATGAGGCTTTATCATTATGCCAAGAAGGTGACTGACCTATGAGCTTTACCAGAGGTCAGGAAGAAATGCTGTCCCCAGTGCTGAGCTGGAAGTTTCATGCTAAGACTATGGTGAAAGCAAGTTCTGTCCTTTGTTCCACATTTGCATTGAATTCTATTCTTCAACTCAAGTGTGGTCTGGCACACACATTCCAAGCATCTAATACTGACTAATATTCGAGAAGGTGGTGATTAGTGAGGACATTCATAGACGAAAAGAAGTTTTTTTTTAACTCAGCCTGATCTGCCACAAAGCAGTGATGTCCTAAGTCACTGCACAAAACATTATTGAATCCTGCACTTGGTTTTGAGTTCAGGCTTATCTTAGAATGCAAATAGTTCCTTGTTTTAATGTTCCAATGATGTATTGTTTTCTCACCTGTCACTTGCTCAGGTTACTTTCTGCACATGGCTGTATTTTTCTTCCTCCCTTTCTACATCATCATGCTCTGCACCCACTTTAAACTGCAATGACTTGAAATATTGCACACTATCCTGCACACATATTCTGGTGATGACTTCAGTAATCTTGATCATTTCAATTGTATGCTGTTAATTTTAAATCTTAGATAAACATATTTTTGTTAAGCAAAGGTATTAAGGGATATGGACCAAAGGCAAGTATATGGAGTTATGCCACAGTTCAGCCATGATCTCTTGACTGGTGGAACAGGTTTGAGGAGCTGAATGACCTTCTCCTGTTCCTACGTTTCTATAAGGGTCTGAAAGGGTTAAGAACTGATTCAGTACAATAAGCACCACCCACTATCGTGATGTCAACAGCACTTAGTGGGAGAATAAAACATCAGATCTCAGGGGAGTCATACCTAAGACTAGTTACGCTTAACAGACTTTATAATAATATATGGCTTATTTTTGTGTCCTGTAAACAGGCTCAGATGTATACCAAAATGCATGTTCTTAACTCCACAAGACGCTTTTCATTAGAACAGAAGATGATTACTCTCACGCACATTAGACCACGTAAGTCCTAGAAAAACCCATACACTTAGAATATACACATAGCAACGCACACAACAGTTGTCTGCCACATCATACCACTCAAGCCACAGCACACATTTTTCAATATTTAGTGCTGCTCTGAAGGAAACAGCACATTTTGCAGAGTATCTACATGCTGAATAGTTTCCTTTCAACACCTAAACATTCCTCCTTTTCTATCAGATGTCCATTGGCACTGTCAATGGAAATGTAAGCTTCTGTGTTTTGAACCACAATGGTATTGTGCTTTATTATTGTTGCAAAATTGCTTTTATCTTCGAGGCAGACCAAAATCTTTCTTGCAACGTAACTTCCAGTAGTTCATTATTTTTGAGAATATTGTTTCTTCTTTTGAGAAATTATTTGAAAAATAATAAAACTTCAAATTTTAACATAAAATAGAGTTGGTTTGCTCCATAAGTTTGTATGGATGAAAAACAGGGCTTCTACAATTTTTATGAACAGATAAAATACAGAGCGTCTCCATTTATCAGGGGGTTTAGATCGATAAAACAGTCTGCTGTATAGTCTTGATTTCTGGCACTTTGGTAAATGTATTCTAGTAACAGCACTGTAGGACATCTTGTGTGAAACAAAGAAATCGAGACATATAATCTTTGACAGATTAGATGTCAATTCACATGTTCACACACAAATTGTAAATTATGTGTTAACCCCAGTTGGACCAAAATTAATGCTCAATGGATTAAAATAAATCAGGGATTTCTCAGTAAGAAGCCATTCCTGTGTGATTAGCTCGTTGAATGCTGCTGCACTCCATAATATTCTCTCCTCATGGGTCCAGAATGTTTGAGTAAATGTGTTGCAGGTGCAAACAGTAAAATTCAGGCCATCATTCTCCCTGTCAGCAGCTGTAACAGCTGAAAACCATAGTTCATATTGGTCTGTCGATAAACTGTTCAGAAATGTGCCATGTTTTCTATTCTAGGCACTGTGCTAATTTATCATTTATAAGATGGAAGTTAACATTTCAAATGGTCCATTTCTTTGTGCTTGGCAGACATGAACAGTTTTAACTATTTACCTGACTTGTTGTTCTCTAATTAGAATGACATTGATCAGTCAAAACTAAATTAACAGTGGCTTGAGCGTAAAGGTCTGAGTTCTGATGAAGAGTCATTGGAGCCAAAATGTTAACTCTGCTTTCTTCCTGCAGATGCTGGCAGACCTGCTGAACTTCACCAGTAATTTCTGTTTGTGATAAGTATTTGAATGGTCCACTGCAGTTCTATGGAGTTATTAGATTAGATTCCCTACAGTGTGGAAACAAGCCCTTTGGCCCAACAAGTCCACACCGACCCTTCAAAGGGCAATCCACCCTGACTAATGCATCTAACACTATGGGCAATTTATCATGGCCAATTCACCTAAACTGCACATCTTTGGACTGTGGGAGGAAACCTACACAGACACGTTGAGAATGTGCAAATTCCATACAGACAGTTGCCCGAGGCGGGAATAGAATCCAGGTCCCTGGCGCTGTGAGCAGTAATGCTAACCACTGAGCCACCGTGCTGCTTCATTCTTTGGAACGAAGTCTGTTATATTCTTCAAAGATGCTAGCTATACTGGAAGGGCCAGGACCAAATTCAAAGGTAGTTTTTTTTCTTCATTGCCTTGTTTAGGCAAAACTCCAAAGGGAAAATCTGACAAGACAGATTTCACAACTTTTACAGAACCCATCAGATTAGATTCCCTACAGTATGCATATCTTTGGACTGTGGGAGGAGATCAGAGTTCTGATGAAGAGTCATTGGAGCCAAAATGTTAACTCTGCTTTCTTCCTGCAGATGCTGGCAGACCTGCTGAACTTCACCAGCAATTTCTGTTTGTGATAAGTATTTGAATGGTACACTGCAGTTCTATGGAGTTATTAGATTAGAGCACCCAGAGGAAACTCACACAGACACAGGGAGAACATGCAAACTGCACACAGACAGTTGCCTGAGGTGGGTATTGAACTCAGGTCCCTGGTGCTGTGAGGTAGCAGCACTAACCACTAAGCCACCATGCCACCCTAAATCTTTCTTCCATTACTTTCAGTAGAAGGACAATCCAATGGATTTGTCAACAATTTATAATCCTCTCTGCCAGATCTGCCCAATTTGATATTTTAGCATCAAATTAGGTCTGAAGGGATTGTTGAGACCTAGGAACAGATAACAGATACATTAGGTAAGAATGAACTGGGTAAAAATGTTTGTATCAATATGTGGAGCTAGTAATTAGTGAGCGTATTTTATGCAGTGTGGTTAACTGAAATAAAGCTTCCACTAAAAGCGTGATTTGGAAATTATTTAAATACAGTTATCTTGTGATGTGTAGTAGAAGTGGCAGACATGGTTGCATGAAAATGTAACGTTTTGGGGCATAATTACCTACCTTTTGTTTTCTGAAAATCTGACCAGAGGAAGAATGAAGTTATTTTGCAGACCTGAATTAAATCACACAGAGGAAAAGAGGCATTGTCTTCATACTTTCATTACCATACAAAGGATAAAAAGCAGATCTCTTTTGTACAATAGGCTTCAATCTGCAATTTGAGAGGGGGAGGGTACAATCGGAAGTGACAATATTTCTGTTGAATAAAGGGAACTATGGAGCTATGAGGGAGGAGCTGGCCAAAGTTCAATGGTGCAATACCTTAGCAGGGATGACAGTGGAGGAACAATGGCGGATATTTGGATATTTCTGTGTATAATGCAGAAGTTGCAGGATCAGTTCATTCCAAAAAGGAAGAAAGATCCTAGGAGGGGACATGGGTGGCCGTGGCTGATGAGGAAAGTTAAGAAACATATAAAGTTAAAAGAGAAAAAGTATAACATAGCAAAGATAAGTGGGAAAACGGAGGACTGGGAAGCTTTTAAAGAACAACAGAGGATAACTAAGAAGGAAATACACAGAGAAAAAATGAGGTACGAAGGTAAACTGGCCAAAAATATAAAGGAGGATAGTAAAAGCTTTTTTAGGTATGTGAAAGGCAAAGTAATGGTTAAGACTAAAATTGGGCCCTTGAAGACAGAAACAGGGGAATATATTATGAGGAACAAAGAAATGGCAGAAGAATTGAATTGGTACTTCAGATCTGTGTTCACTGGGGAAGACACAAGCAATCTCCGTAAGGTAACAGTGGCTGAAGGACCTGAACTTAAGGGAATTTATATTTGCCAGGAATTGGTGTTGGAGAGACTGTTAGGTCTGAAGGTTGATAAGTCCCTGGGGCCTGATGGTCTACATCCCAGGGTACTGAAGGAGGTGGCTCGAGAAATCGTGGATGCGTGGATGCAGAGTTCAATAGATTCGGGATCAGTTCCTGCGAATTGGAGGGTGGCTAATGTACCACTTTTTAAGAAAGGTGGGAGAGAGAAAACAGGAAATTATAGATCAGTTAGTCTGACTTCAGTGGTGGGAAAGATGCTGGAGTCTATTATAAAGGATGAAATTATGACACATCTGGATAGTAGTAACAGGATAGGGCAGAGTCAGCATGGATTTATGAAGGGGAAATCATGCTTGACTAATCTTCTGGAATTCTTTGAGGATGTAACTCTGAAGATGGACGAGAGAGATCCAGTAGTTGTAGTGTACCTGGACTTTCAGAAAGGTTTTGATAAAGCCCCACATAGGAGGTTAGTGAGCAAAATTAGGGCGCATGGTATTGGGGACAAAGTACTAACTTGGATTGAAAGTTGGTTGGCTGATAGGAAACAAAGAGTAGTGATAAACGGCTCCATTTTGGAATGGCAGGCAGTGACCAGTGGGGTACCGCAGGGATCAGTACTGGGACCACAGCTTTGTATAGGATATGTTAATGATATAGAAGATGGTATTAGCAATAACATTAGCAAATTTGCTGATGATACTAAGCTGGGTGGCAGGGTGAAATGTGATGAGGATGTTAGAGATTACAGGGTGACCTGGACAGGTTAGGTAAATGGTCAGATGCATGGCAGATGCAGTTTAATGTGGATAAATGCATGGTTATCCACTTTGGTGGCAAGAACAGGAAGACAGATTACTACCTAAATGGAATCAATTTAGGTAAAGGGGCAGTACAGAGAGATCTGGGTGTTCTTGTACACCAGTCAATGAAGGTAAGCATGCAGGTACAGCAGGTAGTGAAGTAGGTTAATAGCATGCTGGCCTTTATAACCAAAGGGATTGAGTATAGAAGCAAAGAGGTTCTTCTGCAGCTGTACAGGGCCCTGGTGAGACCACACCTGGAGTACTGTGTGCAGTTCTGGTCTCCAAATTTGAGGAAAGGCACTCTGGCTATTAAGGGAATGCAGCGTAGGTTCACTAGGTCTGGAATGGTGGGACTACCTTACACTGAAAGACTGGAGCGACTGGGCTTGTATACCCTTGAGTTTAGAAGACTGAGAGGGGATCTGATTGAGACATATAAGATTATTAAAGGATTGGACACTCTGGTGGCAGGAAACATGTTTCCGCTGATGGGAGAGTGCCGAACCAGAGGACACAACTTAAAAATACGGGGTAGACCATTTAGGACAGAGATGAGGAGAAACTTCTTCACCCAGAGAGTGGTGGCTGTGTGGAATGCTCTGCCCCAGAGGGCAGTGGAGGCCCAGTCTCTGGATTCATTTAAGAAAGAGTTGGATAGAGCTCTCAAGGATAGTGGAATCAAGGGTTATGGAAATAAGGCAGGAACAGGATACTGATTAAGGATGATCATATTGAATGGTGGTGCAGGCTCGAAGGGCAGAATGGCCTACTCCTGCACCTATTGTCTATTGTCTATTGTTTGGAATTAGAGCCCTGATTATTTAGACACAGCAAAAGGTTGAGACAAATTGTTAGCATTCATGAACAAATTTATCAAAGGATGATTTATTGACTGCTTATGAGGTATGGCCAGATTTTGACAAATTTAGGAAGACAGAGGATAGTACCATAGAAGAGTACATAATGGAATTCAGTAGATTCTATGCACGACTGCAGAAAAGTCATTTAGAAATTTCCCAGTCCGTGCTGGCATTTAAGTTATTGGGTGAAAGTGAGGACTGCAGATACTGGAGGTTAGAGTCAAGAGTGTGGTGCTGGAAAAGCACAGCAGATCAGGCAGCATTTAAGTTATTAGACTCTGCCAAAACTTGTAATTTTGATGAGAGTTAACTTTGCGGTTAAACATGCACCACTAGAACAAATATTGGAAAGGTTAAAACAATTCCTGGTCGAAAAGTGTAGCACTGAAAAGCACAGCAGGTCAGGCAACATCTGAGGAGCAGGAGAATTGACATTTCAGGCATAAGCCCTTCATCAGGAAGGACTAGTTTGAAAAGCAAGTTTGAAAATAAGTTTGGCTTTGTTAGCAGCCAATGTCTGGTAGTATGGACCAACAAATAGTAAAGTTGAATTTCTACAGGCAGAGCAACTTCAAAGGGAAATGTTTACTCGTCTTCCAAAAGAAGCACCAAATGTAGCGGGAACACTTTGGAAATGAAATAAATGTGTCTAGGGCCTAAATGATGCGCTGGAGTTTTGTACTTCTCAGTAAGGTCTGTCTTGCTAAAATTGGGTTGCCTTTATTGCAAGCACACCCTGCTGCGATTTACTGCCATCAGGAGGAGCTGCTTTCAGATATCTTTATGATGCAGATAGAAGATTATGATCAAGGGTAGGAGAAATGATCTTGAATTCTGTGTCATAATTGGGGATTGCAATTATTGCGTGCAATTCTGGTCTCCTTCCTAGCGGAAAGATGTTGTGAAACTTGAAAGGGTTCAGAAAAGATTTACAGGGATGTTGACAGGGTTGGAGGATCTGAGCTACAGGGAGAGGCTGAACAGGCTGGGGCTGTTTTCCCTGGAGCATCAGAGGCTGAGGGGTGACCTTATAGAGGTTTACGAAATTATGAGGGGCATGGACAGGATACATAGGCAAAGTCTTTTCCCTGGGATCGGGGAGTCCAGAACTAGAGGGCATAGGTTTAGGGTGAGAGGGGAAAGATATAAAAGAGACCTAAGGGGCAACGTTTTCACGCAGAGGGTGGTACATGTATGGAATGAGCTGCCAGAGGATGTGGTGGAGGCTGGTACAATTGTAACATTTAAGAGGCATTTGGATGGGTATATTAAAAGGAAGGGTTTGGAGGGATATGGGCCGGGTGCTGGCAGATGGGACTAGATTGGGTTGGGATATCTGGTCGGCATGGATGGGTTGGACCGAAGGGTCTGTTTCCATGCTGTACATCTCTATGACTCTATGACTCTAAGTGCAGTGGGGTTTATAATTTCTTTCACAGCCAAGAGAGGTAATGGCTTAGGAAGCTGTAAATATCAGAAAATTAGTAAATTTTTTTTCCCAGCCACGAGAATGAGAAGTTCAAGAACAGTACAATCTGGAAAATGCTCAGTTTTGGAAAAATTGAAAGACAGATTGTCTGGCCTTGCGTGATGCTTAGAATGTGAATTCTTCAAGGGCCACCATTTGTAAGGGAACGAAGCTTCTGGGATCATAAGGCAATGAAACACGGGGTAACATTGCCCATAGTGTTAGGTGCATTAGACAGAGAGAAATGGGTCAGGGTGGGTTACTCTTCAGAGGGTCGGTGTGGTCTGGCTGGGTCGAAGGGCCTGTTTCCGCACTGTAGGGAATCTAGTCTAATCTAATGTAAAACAGAAATGGGATCACTGTCTCTAAAAAAGAAAAAGAGGCCAATCCTTCTGGGGGTCGAATTTAGAGAACTCACGCAGACCCAGAGTTCTGTAAGAGGTCTGCTGGGCCGTACAAAAACTCCACTGGATCATATGGGAGAGGACAACCTAGATCTTGAGGCATAGGTTCAAGCAACTGCTTTATCCTGACAACTCTCCCCAGGCAGGATTGTAGCGTTGCTGGTAATGGACTGTTAATCAACAAGCCCTTCTAATCCAGACTCGATAGGTGGAATAGCCTGCTTCTGCTCCTACTTTTTCTGGTCTTACTCCTGTTCCACCCATCGAGTCTGCTCTGCCACTCATTGAGATCACAGTTGATCTGATCATCCTCAACTCCACTTTGCATTTTACCCATAATCTTTGATTCCCTGACTGATTAAAAATCTGTCTCTCTCAGATTTGTACATACTTAAGGACCGAACATCAATAGCCCTCTGCTGTAAAGAATTCCGGATATTTTCTCCTCCCTCAAAGAAGAAATTCCTCCCCTGTTTTAAATGTGTGAATCCTTCTTCTGAGATTATTCCCTCTGGTCCTACATTCTCTCACAAGGAGAAGCAATGTCTCTGTATCTAGACTGTGAAGTCTGCAAGAACCTTTAATATTTCAATAAGATCACCTCTCATTTTTCTCAACTTTAATGAGCACAAATTCAATTTATTTATAAGGCAGTCACTCTGTACCTGGGGTCAGCGTAATGAACTCTCTCTGGACTGCCTCCAATACCAGTACATCTTTCTCTAGAGAAAAGGCCCAAAACTGTTCAGAGTATTCCAACAGTGATCTATCTAGTGCCTTATATAGTTTTAGCAAAACCTCCCTAATTTAATATTCCATTCCCTTTGAAATATAAAATGCCAACTTTCTATTTGCTTTCACTATTACCTGCTGAATGTGGATGCTAGGTTTTTGTGATTTATACATCAAAACTCCGAATCCCTTTGTGCTGTGGCGTTCCGTTGTCTTTCACCATTTGAATAAATATTCAGCTCTAATATTATTCCTGCCAAAGTGTATAACCCCACATTTTTCTTTGTTATGTTCCTTCTGCTAACTTTTTGCACACTTATTTAACCTGTCCATATCCTTCCGCAGTTTTGCCTCCTCACCACTTGCCTTCCCACTTATTTTTCTTTTGCAAACTTGGATATAGTACATTTATTTTCCTCACCCTGATTATTAATCCATATTGTACTTACATACTGTACTTGCAGTCCTGGCACTGATCACTGTGGCTTTCCTCTAGTTACAGGTTGCCATTCTGAAAATGGCCGCCTTGTTCCCACTCTGTCTTCCATTATTTAGTCAGTCCTCTATGGTAGGGCAAGAAGCCTGGCTTATGCAGTAGAGTTACTTGTGTTAATGGAAAGACACCTCATTGCAGTGGAACTGATTAACATTCCCCAGGTCATACAACCTTGAACCAATAAAGGCAAAAGAACAGGACTGTATTTGAGGATGATAAAACTCCAGCCAGGTAAGGGGATGCTGAGGAATGGTAAAGGGCAGTGAATGGAATCATGAGATAGAACAACAAAGAACAAAGAAAATTTACAGCCCAGGAACAGGCCCTTCGGCCCTCCAAGCCTGAACCAATCCAAATGTACTGTCTAAACCTGTCGGTCAATTCCTAATCATCTGTATCCCTCTGCTCCTCACCTACTCATGCATCTGTCCAGACGCATCTTAAATGAATCTACCGTGCCTGCCTCTACCACCTCTGCTGGCAACGCATTCCAAACACCCACCATCCTCTCTGTGAAGTATTTGCTTTGTGTATCGCCCTTAAACTTTCCATCTCTCACCTTAAAAGCGTGACCTCTTGTTATTGAATCCTTCACCCTGGGAAAAAGCTTGTCTCTATTCACCCTGTCTATACCCATCATGATTTTGTAAACCTCAATCAAGTCCCACCCCATCTCCTTTTTTCTAATGAAAATAAGCCTAACCTACTCAGCCTCTCTTCATAGCTAGCACTTTCCATACCAGGCAACATCCTCGTAAATCTTCTCTGCACCCTCTCCAAAGCATCCTTTTGATAATGTGGCGACCAGAACTGTACACAGTATTCTAAATGTGGCCGAACCAACGTCCTGTACAATGTTAACATAACTTGCCAGCTCTTATACTCAATACCCCGTCCAATGAAGGCAAGTATACTATATGCCTTCTTGACCACTCTATCCACCTATTCAGCAACCTTCAGGGTACGATGAACCTGCACTCCCAGATCTCTCTGCCCATCAACTTTTCCCAAGGATTCTTTTGTTCATTGTGTAATTCGCTCTAGAATTAGTCTTACCTAAATGCATCACCTCACATTTGTCTGAATTGAAAGCCATCTGCCACTTTTCCGCCCAACTCTCCAGTCTATCTATATCCTCTGTATTCTCTGACAGTCCCTTATGCTTTCTGCTACTCCCCCAATCTTCGTATCATCTGCAAACTTGCTGATCATACCAACAGTGTCCTCTTCCAGATCATTTATGTATATTACAAACAACAGTGGCCCCAACACTGACCCCTGTGGAACACCACTGGTCACCTTTCTCCATTTCAAGAAACTCCCTTCAACTACTACTCTCTCTCTCCTGTTGCTCAACCAGTTCTTTACCCACCTAGCTAGAACACCCTGCACCCTATGTGACTTCACTTTCTTCATTAGTCTACCATGGGGAACCTTATCAAACGCTTTACTAAAGTCCATGCATATGACATCAACTGCCTTCCTTCATCTATCAACTTGGTCACTTCCTCAAAGAACTCTATTAAGTTGCTAAGGCACGATCTCTCCCGCACAAAACCATGTTGCCTATCACTGCTAAGCCCATTCTTTTCTAAATATAAATTGATCCTATCCCTCAGTACCTTCTCCAGCAACTTTCCCACCACTGACGTCAGGCTCACTGGTCTGTAGTTACCCAGAATATCCCTACTATCCTTCTTGTACAGGGGGAAAACATGAGCAACCCTCCAGTCCTCTGGCACCTCACCTGTGTTTAAGGATGCTACAAAGATATCTGTCAGGACCCCAGCTGTTTCCTCTCTCACCTCCCTCAGCAACCTGGGATAGATCCCATCCAGTCCTGGGGATTTGTCCACCTTAATAACTTCTAGCCTACCCAACACATCTTCCCTACTTATGTCAATGTTATCCAGACTAATCAAACTTCTCTCTCTAACTTCAACATTCATCATATTCCTCTCCTCAGTGAGCACTGATACAAAGTAATCATTCAGAATCTCACCCATTCTCTCAGGTTCGGCACAAAGCCTTCCTTCATTATCCTTTAGTGGACCCATCCTTTCTCTAGATACCCGCTTGCTTCTTATATAAGAATAAAATGCTTTGGGATTCTCCTTAATTCTGCTCGCTAAAGTCATTTCATGACCCCTTTTAGCCCGCTTGATTCCTCGTTTAAGACTTGCCCTACTCATCTGATATTCTTCCAGGACCCATTCTGTTCTTAGCTGCCTAGACCTTATGTACGCTTCCCTTTTCCTCTTAGCTAGTCGTACAATTTCTCCTGTCATCCACGGTTCACGAATCTTGCCCTTCCTATCCTTTGCCTTCAATGGGACATGCCTATCCTGCACTATCTTTGAAAGCCTCCCACATCTCAAATGTGGACTTCCCTTCAAATAGATATGTGTCCAATCCACATTTCTGAACCCCTGCCTAATTTTGATATAATTGGCCTTGGCCCAGTTTAGTACTCTTCCCTTAGGACCAATCTTTTGTTTATCTATGAGTATTCTAAAACTTACAGAATTGTGGTCACTGTTCCGAAAGAAATACCCCACCACAACTTCTACCACCTGACCTGGTTCGTTCCCCAGTACCAAGTCCAATATGGCCCCTTCCCTCATCGGACTATTGACATACTGCTCTAGAAAACTCTCCTGGACGCTTCTTACAAATTCTACCCAATCCAGACCTCTGACATTAAGTGTATCCCAGGTAAAAACAATAACTGCAGATGCTGGAAACCAAATACTGGATTAGTGGTGCTGGAAGAGCACAGCAGTTCAGGCAGCATCCAACGAGCAGCAAAATCGACGTTTCGGGCAAAGGTCCTTCATCAGGAATAAAGGCAGTGAGCCTGAAGTGTGGAGAGATAAGCTAGAGGAGGGTGGGGGTGGGGAGAGAGTAGCATAGAGTACAATGGGTGAATGGGGGAGGAGATGAAAGTGATAGGTCAAGGAGGAGAGGGTGGAGTGGATAGGTGGAAAAGGAGATAGGCAGGTCAGACAAATCCGGACAAGTCAAGGAGACAGTGCTGAGCTGGAAGTTTGAAACTAGGATGAGGTGGGGGAAGGAGAAATGAGGAAGCTGTTGAAGTCCACATTGATGCCCTGGGGTTGAAGTGTTCCGAGGCGGAAGATGAGGCGTTCTTCCTCCAGGCGTCTGGTGGTGAGGGAGCGGCGGTGAAGGAGGCCCAGGACCTCCATGTCCTCGGCAGAGTGGGAAGGGGAGTTGAAATGTTGGGCCACGGGGCGGTTTGGTTGATTGGTGCGGGTGTCCCGGAGATGTTCCCTAAAGCGCTCTGCTAGGAGGCGCCCAGTCTCCCCAATGTAAAGGAGACCACATCGGGAGCAACGGATACAATAAATGATATTAGTGGATGTGCAAGTAAAACTTTGATGGATGTGGAAGGCTCCTTTAGAGCCTTGGATAGAGGTGAGGGAGGAGGTGTGGGCACAGGTTTTACAGTTCCTGTGGTGGCAGGGGAAAGTGCCAGAATGGGAGGGTGGGTCGTGGGGGGGGGGGTGTGGATCTGACCAGGTAGTCACGGAGGGAACGGTCTTTGCGGAAGGCGGAAAGGGGTGGGGAGGGAAATATATCCCTGGTGGTGGGGTCTTTTCGGAGGTGGACATCCACTAATATCATTTATTGTATCCGTTGCTCCCGATGTGGTCTCCTCTACATTGGGGAGACTGGGCGCCTCCTAGCAGAGCGCTTTAGGGAACATCTCCGAGACACCCACACCAATCAACCAAACCGCCCCGTGGCCCAACATTTCAACTCCCCTTCCCACTCTGGAGATCCTGGGCCTCCTTCACCGCTGCTCCCTCACCACCAGACGCCTGGAGGATGAACGCCTCATCTTCCGCCTCGGAACACTTCAACCCCAGGGCATCAATGTGGACTTCAACAGCTTCCTCATTTCCCCTTCCCCCACCTCATCCTAGTTTCAAACTTCCAGCTCAGCACTGTCTCCTTGACTTGTCCGGACTTGTCTGACCTGCCTATCTCCTTTTCCACCTATCCACTCCACCCTCTCCTCCTTGACCTATCACCTTCATCTCCTCCCCCACTCACCCATTGTACTCTATGCTACTCTGTCCCCACCCCCACCCTCCTCTAGCTTATCTCTCCACGCTTCAGGCTCATTGCCTTTATTCCTGATGAAGGACTTTTGCCCGAAACGTCGATTTTGCTGCTCGTTGGATGCTGCCTGAACTGCTGTGCTCTTCCAGCACCACTAATCCAGTATTAAGTGTATCCCAGTCAATGTTGGGAAAATTAAAATCTCCCATCACCACTATCTTATTGCCTCTACATCTTTCCATAATCTGTTTATCGATTTGTTCTTCTACCTCATGCTTACTGTTGGGAGGCCTATAATACAGCCCCAACAGTGTGACTGCACCCTTCTTATTTCTCAGCTCAACCCATAATGCCTCACTACCCAAGACCTCCATAGTGTGCTCCTTTAGCACAGCTGCGATATCGTCCTTGACCAGCAATGCCACTGCACCCCCCTTTTACTTCCCTCTCTGTCCTGTCTGAAGCATCTATATCATGGAACATTTAATTGCTAATCGTCATGCCCTTCCTTCAACCAAGTCTTTGTGATTGCAATAACATGTTACTGCAAATCCTGGAGTAATCAGGAAAATGCACTGTTGGTACTATTGCAATGAACGGGTGCACCTAGTGACTTGTGGACTAAACCAGGAACAGTCCATGTAATACAACTTAGAGAATCTTAGGATGCCAACAGGTTTTATTCAGGTTAAGTGGTGAACCTTGAGGCATGATGGCCATTCACCCCTTCCTACAACCAATAAAGACTGATAGTAAAGATATGATGCTTTACTGACTTGGAGAGTACATTAATTCAGGTATTCTGGACTTTTGTGTGATGTGCATGTCTGAACCATATGGATAAAGTGGGAATAAAGTTTATGTATAAGGACGTATTTTAATATCCTAACATCTCAACTGAAAGATACATGAAGAGAGGTGTTTTGAATTTCCACTGGGTGGTATCCAAACTTCCTTGAGCTGTAGTGCCCAGCTCAGATTTCCAGGGTTTCATACCTGAGCTAAAGGAAAGGTCAGCATGAGGACCTTATATTTTAGAAGTTGTTAATTATGCTATTCAAGAAATTGAGGTGATTCTAGTCAGGAACACAACCAATTTTGCCAGTTGCTTTCAACTGAGTTGGTGAAGCTGATATCTATTTCTGTAATGTTTGATTGAGAGATAATCTTTTTAAAAAGTGTCATGAATCTTTTGTTCATGTCCAAGAGAAAAGGACCTCTGTTAATGTCTCAATCAAAATGTAGACTCTCCAATAGCATAACATGTTGAGTTAAGAGATTGACATCAGGAGCATAACTGATAATAATGTCATAATCACACATGAGTAGATAAAGAGATTTTGAAGGAAGCAGTTACTGTAAATCCATGCACAGATCTAGCTGTAAATAAGGAGTTCTTGCATGAAAAAAAAATTGGACATAAGCCATACACTCCTATGAGGCTAAACAGTGCGAAAGTTGAGATACACAACAAACATAGCACCTCCATAGTACTGTATTGAAGTATCAGACTGGATTTTTGTAATCAAATCTTTGAGTAAGATTTGAACTCACAACATTTTGGATCATTGAGCAGCAATAGACAACCTCAGAGAAAAAAAGCCTGAGCAGATCTACAGTACCATGTCAACATCATGAAGGAGAAATGGAAAGAGATAGAGAGGCTTTCCCAGGACTGGAGAAAGTACTAAACTGACTCAAGAGACCCAGAAAAGTGTACCTCTCCAGTGAGCTGACTGAAGTACTGTGAAAACTGGCCCCAGGACATGATACACCAGAACAACGTTCACATCTCGATCCAGGAGGACAAGTGTGATCTATCGTAACCTGGTGATACCACTCACAGACATTTTAACAGCAGCACTTGGTTAATCCCAGAAACCAAATGCAGAGAAGTTAGCCAAGAGATTCCTCAATCTTTGCCACTGGTGTGATTGAAGAATCACATAGTGAATGGGCTCATCATTATCAACATCATCATCATCATGTGTATTCTGCCATATTAGGAAGGTCTTTGATGCATTATTTGTTGGTGCTTCAGCCGGAGCCATTTTTCTCAGCCGACTGAACTAATGAGCGTCCAAGAGCAAATGAAGAAACCCCTCTGTATGAGTCTCTGAACTTAAAAATGACAAAGCTATATGATTTTCGAAAAGTGAATGTGATATTTAGTTATTTCTGTACATTTTCTAGTTGATGTTAGTTACCTGAAAAAAAAACAGAACATAAAATTCAAGTCACAATGGAGAATACTATTTCTGACTTCCAGGTTTTGTTATTGCACAGTAGAATGACAGGAAAAGTAATACAAATACCACATAAATGAAGCAACTATCACCACTTAATCCGGAAAGATAGCCATTGAAAGACAAGTTCTCTCTTATATCGAAGTAGATAAATCTGCTCTTAAAAAATTGTGATATCTTCTAACTAGGTGCAGTGAACTGCTATCAAGTAAAGGTGAACTTGTTGGGTTAATGCTTTTTTTCCATTTCCCAGAATCCTTATTGCTAGCATCTACCAGAAAATGTTCGGATAGTTTGTAGGGGACAAGTGAACTGAAACAATAAGCTCACCAAGTTAGGACAAGAATTCTCCAGTTGGCTGGTAGAAACAAACCTTTCATTTCATACCTGTAAGGGCTAATAATTAATCTTACTGAGGAAGACAGGGAAGGAATCATTATATACAAGTTTGACCTCCCCTGCCACTTTAATCACCGCTTCAAATAGAAGTGAAGTAAATCATTTTCCTAACAGCAGTTTGGCAATACTAATGTTAATTCTAAAAGCATTCATCTCAGTTTCTGAATATTGAAGCAGAGTGCTTCAGTAGATATAAAAGTGTAGTTAAGCAACAGGATTTCTAAGAAGCCATTAATCAAAGGCAAGAGGTAATAACTGTGATATATGTCCAATTCATTCAGAATATTTTAAAATTGACAGAGGACACACATGGTATTCATTTTAGTTATTTTTATGCTGAACATTCTTTCAGATTTAGTCATTATTTTGATGTTTCAATGTCCAGAATGTGCCAGAATGGTTTTGAGTGTAATGCATGAAGATTATATCAAGGCATTTTTCATCAACCAATGATTTTAAAAATATATGCATGCAGTCACGCAGCATTGCTGAAAACACACAAACCCACACTTGTGAAATACTCCTATTTGTACTTATTTTTGAAAGAGCACAATTATTGAAAGGCCTGCCCTTTCAAATGGACCCTCAAAAATCAGAACTGTCCTTCCACATCAAATGACTAAACTTTTGCAGAGTGGCAATGTCGCAAAAATAACTTTATTTTCAGATGAGCAAACAACTTCTGAAGTCCATTCACTTGAATGAAAGTAAAAATTATTGTCTGATGAAAGATCAGACAATAGCCTGAAACTCAACTCTGTTCCTCCTTACATTGAAGCTGCTTAACCTGCTGAGCACTTCCAACATTTTACAGTTTTATTTTCCAATTTCCTGCATCTGCATTTCTTTGCATTTTTAGCAAAGTATTGTTGTTGACTGGTAAACTTCAGCACTGATCATCACACAGTTCTGCATTTTTTTAATGACCTGGGAATGATCAAGTAATGAAAATACTTTTAAATTTGATCATGAATTCAAAGTAAATTATAATATCAGTATTAAGAAATAAAAATAATGGCAGAAGAATGGGTTCAGCGATGAGAATCCTATCCATTCACACAGGAACAGGATTCAAATAGAGGCCGGATTGATAGAGAGTAAATGTTGCTTTTCTCTGATTTAAAGTTTCCCAAGTGAAATAATGTTGGGCATCTTCAATTCAGTGTCAAGTGGATATAAGTCAATAGGGCAAACCTCCTAAGTATTTATCTGATTTATCTTAAAGCTAAATCTTTGATATCTTTGGTTAATGGAATTCCATTAATCCATCTCTAATATCCACTATTTTTACAGAAGAGAGTTCAAAGCTTCTGCCACCATTTGTGTAAAACATACTTTATTTCTGAAAAATTAGACTTTAAATTTCAGTCTATGTAATTGTGCCCTACACCCCACAATCAGCAGATATTACTTAGTTCTACCTATCTTACCTGCTTCCTTTGATATCTTAAACTTGGATTAAATCATTCCTTAACCTTCTAAATTCAAGGAAATACAACCCTGAAGATTATCAATAAAGCAGGAATCCTGCCTGTTCTCCATATCTTAGCTGGCATGCTTGCTGAACTCTCAGTCAAATCACACCCAGTCTTGCTGCACAGCCCCTAACAGTAGCTGTTGCTTGATATAGGTAAACTAATTGTCGGAGGCAAAAAATGTCACTATTGCTCAGACTGAACTCTGAATAATGGATCAGGTCTGTCAATTGTAAGTTAGCTGTGGCTGCAATGAAGATTACAGTTGCATGTTGAGACTGTGCATAAGTCCTAATGCAGGGATTGTCAGAAAAATTAAAACTATTATCTGAATGATGATAGATTGGGAAAGAGGGAGTTGCAATGAGACCTGAGTGGCCTTGTACACCAGTAGGCAGTGAAGATAGTACATCGTATAATGACCGCCATAGTAAGAGGACTTGAGTACAGGAACAGGAATGCCTCGTTTTGTTTTTCTCTCTCCACAGATGCTGCGACCTGCCAAGTTTCCCCAGCATTCTCTGTTTGTTATGACAATGATGTACTATGGTCACTGTTGTATGATATGATTCTGTGGAATCAATAGACTGTTGCTTGACTAGTCTGTTTGAAAGCTCACCACAGTTTGGCACTAGCTCCCAGTAGTAAGGAGGACTTTGCAGAGATGTCAGGACTAAGTTTTGCCTTTGTCATTTAATCTGCCGAGGTGGGTGCCTGGTAGTCTGCCTGGTTTCATTTCTTTGATGCGTTTTAGTGGTTGATCATTTCGGAGAGCAGTTAAGAATCAACCATATTACTGACAGTTGGAAGTCATACATCGGCCAAACTAGCTAAGGAGGGCAGATTTTATTCCCTGAAGAATATTAGTCATCCAGATGGATTTTTAGAGAAATAATTTCATGGTCATTTTTGGACTTTTAATTCCAGATTGTTTTGACTTCAAATTGCAGTGTGGAATTTATACATGTATCTTCAGATCAGTGCCTGGTTTTCTGGGTTACTAATCTGTATAACACCACATTGCCATCATCTGCTCCCTTCATCAGCTCCAGTCCACCCTGCTGCTGCCTGTGACAACTCCTGACTACCTCTTTGCTACTAAAGCTGAGAAGGTTCCTTGCCTTAAAGTGAACCCAAAATATGGCACTAAAAGTAAGCTGCCAGTTTTTAATTGGAACTGAATCAGACATAGGGATTCAGACCAAGATTGGAAGATTCAGGGCCTTAATTAAATAAATGTAAAGCAAAGTCTTAAATGCTGAAAGTAAGACACAAAACGTGGAATTAAATTGCAGGTTAGTCAACATCCAAAGAGAAAAGGCAGCCTAATATTTTGGTTAGAACTACAAGGAAAGACTTTTCAGTGCTCCAATGCACTCTGAGTTATGTGACAGTTCCAGGCACATATGCAGGAAACTCAACAGCAGATAGATCCAAAGAACTAGTTCAGGCATATACAGTCTGTTGCCATTAAAGCATTGTGCAACAGATTGTAGACATTTCAGGTTCTATACTTAGGTACAGTAACAAAGAATCATCTCACCGGACTTCCCAAATCTATCTGAAATCATTAGCTTAGCCTGCCAACTATTCAAGGGTTCATAGAAAAATGATGGGGCCAGTAGGTAGTGTTGTTTGATGGGATAGCTGGGTGTGGCAGTTTTGTTCACCCTTCAGATGCGTAAATAAGTGAACAACAGCAAGTGGTGTCAGCCTGGTCAGACAACAGCACGAGTTGGAATTGCCACTGAGTCCAGAGCCTTCAAACTGCTGTCCAAAAACAAAGGTCCAAAATGAACCAGACTCAAAGAACCACCAGGAGGTTCAATGTTTCCATTTTCACTTTTTTGGTATTACAAGCACATTTACAATCTTCCAGATAAACCTGAGATATTCTTTGGCAATTAAAAAGGACAACGTGGTTCTCTTTCCCCAATTCTTTTCCTATGGATTCAGAATGAAAGCATTCCCAGGAATATTTGATAGGAAGGTTTGAGTCCATCTCCATTTAGAATTGTTTTGTGCCTTCATTGAAGAAGATGAATGTAACAAATATTCAGTCAGGATTATTATACACTAATATAATAGTTTATGCACTGTTCACATTTTTGTGTGATAATCTTTTAATATTAATCTGTGATATTTGTTGCAATAGATATCTGTGACTAAGTTCCACATTGTTAATTTATCTGCTTAGCAGTTTCCATTGTCCCTTGCACTGTGCCAATTTCTGCTACATTCCCATAGCAATACCCTGACCAATCAGATTCTACCTGCCTTGACAGATAACGCTTCCTATTGCTGCTGTGCCAATGATGATTCGACCGATCAGCTGTCTCTTCTCACGCTGTATAAGTTGGTGTCCCTTTCTTCAAGTCTGTCTTTCCTGCATCCTAGTGTTGATGAGTATAAGATAAAAACTTCAACCTCTTGTCTCCTTTTAAAAATGCTTAAGTCTGTGCTACATTGAGGATGCATCCTTTCGGTGTTCAAGTGCCCTCACAACCTTATATGTTTCAGTAACATCA
Organism: Chiloscyllium punctatum; assembly: GCF_047496795.1. Taxonomy (NCBI): domain Eukaryota; kingdom Metazoa; phylum Chordata; class Chondrichthyes; order Orectolobiformes; family Hemiscylliidae; genus Chiloscyllium; species Chiloscyllium punctatum. Next base: position 66,593,154 of record NC_092746.1, read on the forward strand.
CTCCTTATTCTTCTAAATTCCAATGTGTATAGACCTAGCTTACCCAAGCTTCCTCATAAACTATCTGTCCCCCACCCCATCCCCAACATTAGTAGAATGAGCCTTCTCTAATGCACTTACTTAAAATATGAGACCAAAATTATATGTAGCACTTGATGTAGTCTCATGAATGCCCTGTACATTTGGGGTTAATAGGTTTCCTGTGACATTATTCTTCTTTGATTACAAATATTTACCAAAATCTTAAGAGACACTTCCTTTTCCCACCAATTTGTATATAATATTGATGTTGCTGGCTACTCCAGGATGATAATGTCACACACTACTCTGATCAGAAGAGAAATGAGTTTGCAGTTAAGTTCCATCATTCGAAGCTTAAATGTACCAAGTTTAGCCAGCTAGAAACTTTTATTCAGCTTCATCTTGATCTTGAATGCCAGCTTGATTTCAGTGGAGGAATGCCTTATCATACAGAAATCTTTCTTCTCCCTTCTTGCCTTCTATCCCCCAGGCTGTTTCACAGGAAAAGCATTTAACAGGGAAAAAAAAAGATACATCGGGACTAGTGTTTTGAACAACTGTCACGAAAGCCCATGTTTTTGGTTACAGGTTGCAGTACATGGTGTCTGCCAATGTTTACTTACCCTTTGCTCCCTGACCTGCATAATTGCTAGCAAAGGCAGCAAGAAAATGTGGAACAATTTCTGGAACTGCTTGATAATCTTATAAAGACCATATGTGCTGAATATCTTGACTGTAACTGCAGGGAATAATAAATATATGCATAGGTTAAAATCATAGAAATCTTGTCCTTACTTTGAAAACAAAGTGAAGTACTTGGTAGACCGGTGTGCCTGAGAATTTTGATGGTTTGTGATGCCAACAGAGCTAAAGTAAAAGTCAAAAACAGGAAAGATAATCACAGCTTCTATAAAAGATGGCTGATTCATGCCATCTAAGTAGCAAGTTGAAAACTTACCTTGTTGTTCTGCCAAGGCATCAATTTCCCAAAGAGGACTACATTCTTTATTCTATTTATGTTAGAGAAGGATGAGTAGGAAGAAAAGCAGAGAGATATGGTGGTGAGGTTTGGAAGACAACAAAATCCAACCTCACTCTCAAAGGAGTTAAATTGTATGGATATACAAAACCTTCTGAATACCTTTCAAAGCAGATTACCAACCACCCATGAACCACAAAGAGCTTTGGCTCGCTTGGCATGTTAACTTGAAAACTTTCTGAGGAAAGAAGACAATCCCTATTCTCGCTCATTGAACCTAGTGAGCTTTCTGTTGATCATTTATTCATGGGCAAATGGTAACTGGATAACTTGGACAACTTCAACCAGTTCAGGCAGTTTACTATCTATACTCACACAATGCAAGTACATTTTAAATAAAATTAATTAATAAGAAGTAGGTGTCATTGATTTGGCCAGAATTTGCTGCCCATCCCAGAGGGCATGTAAGAGTCAACCACATTGCTGTGGGTCTAGAGTCACATGTAGGCCAACCCACGAGGATGGAAGTTTCTTTCTGTAAAGGACAGTAATAAATCAGATGGGTTTTACTGACAATCGACAGAGTTTCGTGGTCATCTTAATTCCAGATTCTTAATTAATTCAAATTCCACATCTGCTTTGGCAGATTTCAAACTCGGGTCCACAGAGTGTTATCTGGATTTCGGGATTAATATTCCACTAATAATACCACTAGACCATTGCCACCCCAACTTAATAGTCCTTCCACTTCCTCCATCAGGCTCTTACAATTCAGATGGCTCTATTCTAAGGATACTAATTCCTGGAATATTCCCAGAACATCCTTGGGCTTAGAATCTTCACAGCCTTGAAATGCTGACTTTCCTCTACCTGAGGTGACATTTCTAAGGACTGACTAAAGGCCTATTGCAATCTAAATAAATTTGAAATCTGAGAAATGAAAAACCTTTTCTGATCTTTGAACATAAGCATGTACTGTGCATAAACCAACTGAAAACGCAAAAATAAAAGAAAATAGAAATAGCGGATTAGGTGCTGTCAGCAGGCAGGGCAAGTGGGAGCCACGACAAACACATCTACAGGAAGTATCTGCAGCTTAAGGAACATTCATTCAAAACTGAACTTGAGCCTACCTTTCAGACAGTGATGACTCAAAGGAAGGGCAAGTTAACTGGACAATTTGTTTCAGAAGGCAGTCACACCCATTAGGTTAGGTACAGTTACACAAGATAATGATCCTGAAGGAGTTAATTTTCATGTTTCATTGGAACCACTCGTTCTATTGATGTCTGTGGCTGGAGGTGAGGTATAGCTTCCAAGGAGCAGGTGTACCTGTATCAGCTTTTAGAAATTATGTCTGATCAAATATACATATAGCTGCACACATGAAATAAATCTTGTTCCTTGAGAACAGTGCTTCTTTGATAGCTATTTCATGGTCGTTTCTCCTCTGCCATGAAACATTAGCCAAGACCAAGAGAAAAGAGGATTGGTGACAGTGAGCTACTTCAAAACCCTTCCTCGTTACCAAATACTGGTCAAGCTGGCAAATACTGCAAGTGGTCATTTGAAAGAATACTCACAGTGCTTTTGCTATGATCTGTGGCCAGGGATAGGGGATGTGACTGCAAGTGACACAGGTCTGGGGATCCGAAAGGTAACAATGGAGCAGCTCAGTTGTTCAACTGTTTATATCTCGGTTCATTAAGCTTCTGTAGACGAGAAGTGTAACTGAAAAGTGCAATAGATAATTGACCACAACAATGTAATGCAAACAGGAAGAATAATGAAGTAGCTGTTTTGAAGGCCAAGAGAGTTCAGGCCCATGGTCCTGTTCCTTGGAGCTGCCTGGTTCCAAAGTTAAGGACATTTCCTTGAGGCTGGAGGAACTTCGGGTCAGAGGGTAGATATCCAGTTACCATGGTCTATGTGAGTAGCAAAGACATCGATAGAACTAAGAAAAAGATTCTGCTGAGTTAGCCTGAGCAGTTGGGGCTAAATTAACAGGTCAAATCACAAAGGTGTTCATCTCTAGAATACTACCTAAGGTATGAGTAAACTGACATAGGGTAAATTAGATTAGAGAAATTAATGCTTTGTAAATTGCTGTGGAAGAAATCTGTTTCTGTCTATGGTTCAGAGGCGTGAGTGCTAGGGAAAGTGTACCATTGGGATAGCTTCATCTGAACTATGCTAGAGCTTGTGACCTGATAAATTGTATAACTAGAACATTAGAGAGTGTTTTAAAGTAAATAGTGGAGATGCCATTGTGGGACTGGGGGGTTCATATATAGAGGCTTTAGTTGTTGGTGAAGAAAGTAAGGGCAAGACAATCACATGGATAGGAACCCAGGAAATAGCTAGATTGTGACAGCCAGGGGTAGTGGATGCAAAAAGGGTGCACCAGTGAATCAGATAAGAAGAGTGAAAACTTGTAGAAAGACAAGTTTAGAGACTCTTTGTGCAAATGCATTTCTTCATTAGAAAATGGATGAATTGACAGCTCAGCCTGCTTGGTGGATAGTGGCACTGATGAGCCACTCTTGGTGACGGACATTGTCCCACACCCAGCCCATAGTGAGTGCCCACACCAGTACATCCTACAAGTGTTGTAAGTGGTGTTCAACATGGAGGAGTATTGTTTTATCAGGGCAAGTGTATGAGATGGTCATTAGCAGGAGGTTTTCTTGTCAACAAATGGCCTGATGCCAAGAGAAATCCTAGGTTCTAGAGTTAATCCTGGGGATTCCACTTCCTCCTGACTGTATACCACGGTGTCATCACCTTTAACTATTCGTCTTATGGACATACCCAGGAATGGTGACAGGGTTGGCTAGGACATTGTAATGTATGATTCCATGAGAGTCATTACATCAGGCTGTCATTTGATTAGTCCATAGGGCAGATCTCCCAATTTTGCCACAAGCCTCTAATTATTGGTAATGTTGACTTTGCAGTGTCTGTAGGGCGATGTGTGGCGTTGTTGGTGCCAGTTGGCCCTTTTGTTTTATTAAAGGACCTTCATGAAACAGAGGTTTTAACAACAATCAATTAACTTTTTAAATTCCATATTCATTAATTTAAATTTCACCATCTGCCATTGTGTGATTTGAAGTCACAAGCCCAGAGCATTAGCATGCGTCTCTAGATTACTAATCCAGTGACAGTACCACCATGGAACTGCCAGACGCATCACCCTGATGTCCTATATCCTTTGTTCTTATAAGAAGCAGCTCCAGACAAAGTGGAGGTATTGGTGATAATCTTTCAAAAGTTGTCATAGTCTCAAAAGACCATAGTCTGATCTCTCATTCAAGAGAGACAATGGAGTCATCAAGGTATGGGCCAAATGCTGGAAAATGAAATTAGAATATCTGTAGTTGATTGTTTTTGACTGTTGCAGACTTGATGAGCCAAAGGGTCTCCTTCTGTGCTGTAGATCTCTAAGACTCTAAGCAGGAGAGGCTGCACCAAAATGGTGCCAATTGCATCAGGTAAATATGTTAAATTGGATCTCCACAAGATTACAGACAGCATTAACTTACCAATGTTAAAGTGAAACAATATTATAAAGAATAACTTTAAATGAGTACTTCCTCTATGAATGAGGTAGACAAGAAAAAGACTGTTCCCAATGTCCAAGTATACAAGCACCAATGGACACATACAGAAGGTTTTGGGCAAGAGATGCAGAGAATGTGAGAAAGAAGTGAATGGCACTGACTTGGAATTCACTGGTTGAAACAGAAAAGAACAATGATTTCAAACAAAAATTAGATAAGGACTTGAATGATAGTAGTTGTACCCCTACCTCTGCATTAGGAAACCTGGGTTCATGTCCCACCTGCTGCAGGGGTGTGTAATAACATAACTGGTTGATCTAGAAAATATGACTGACTGCATTATGTGGGGCTGGCACGGATTCAATAGCTTGAAAAGTCACCTCCAGTGCTGTAAATAACTCTATGAATTTATAATGCAATGTAATGCTTTTATGTGAAAGTTTTTGAATACTCAGTCTAGAGTAGCAAATCTAACTTTTATTTATTTAGTGACTTGTATGAAGGGTTTGGTCATTGTCTTCCACCTGAGTGATATATGGTACTGCTCTCAAATTCAGGGGCAGATGCAGAGATACAATTGAGTAATATTGCACTGGGTACATTTGTCATGAGCATGCGTTCATGTCACACCTGAGAGAACTTTTTATAACTGAAGAAGTATGTATAAATGAAGATTTTAAAGGATATGGACAAATGATAGAGAGTGAAGGTAGCATTTTCTTTGCAATCTGGATGATCGCATTTGGGCAAAACTGAAAATGCTGTTTTAAATGATGGGCTTTTAATATTCCCTTATCATTTGGTATAAACATTATCTCAAAATAATAGGCATTTAATATATTTATTGCAGTGCGTTCTATAAGTGCTAACATATGAAAATTCATACCCTTATAGTGTATCAAATAAATAGCTTCCTGCAGGTGAAAACAAAGAGAGATTACAATTTGCGTATTATAATGGAAAACAGATGTGAGCTGATCAGGGAGAATAGGTGTTGACAGGAGCTGCACACAAGGCAGCTGGGTCTCATTTTGTCAAGCTTGTGGCCTACTTCAATGTGCAATCAAAAACCCATCTTTTATTTTAATGCCATGAGTTTAAAATTGGGACAGCATACATGGACTGAGGCCGTGAGCAAACTAGCCCAGCACTAGCCATCGGAATCTATCTGTGATAACCAAAGGGAGCGACTCCCAGCACTCACCCGGGTTGTTAGATGGACATTCAGGAGTGTCTCATGGTCAGAGAAGGAGGGAAAGGAGAGTAGGACAGGGACAGCCAACATTTTCCACATGGAGCCTACAGGAACAGGAGTCCTGTTCTCCTCAAGGTCTCCCTACATGTCAGAGCTTCCGACTATCCCCCCACCCAGCCCATGCAACCTCGCCTACATCCTCGCCACCACCTCCTGCCCCTGCTGCTGGTAAAATGCCAGCAGAAGCAGGAGGAAGCCTGTAATTGGGCCAAAGGACCCATAAACTTCCAGCTGTAATCATTATACAGCAAGATAACTAGTGCTCTGCTCCAGGAGACTATTAACAAAACATCATGAAAATATTAAATCAGTGTAAAGGAAAAGCCATTTCTTAATTAAATTCAGAGCTCAGCTGAGGGAAATTACACTTTTTCTAGATTCTAATCATTCTTTGTCATCATGTAAGTCAAGGTGAGGGGAAACACAATGATGGCTTAGGCTGTTATGGTGGCAGGATTAATTCATTAAGATCAAAACTATTGGTGGGAATCTGTGCCTATTGGAGTTTACCATAGAGATATAAAGATCATAAGAAGAAAAATACAGACTTATTTTGCATTTGAAGGAAATTTGTGTATTGAAGTCAAGCAATTACTGCTAAGCCAGAGAAGAATGACAAATTCAGATAGATTTTGATATTTTCAGTTGATTGGAAAGCAGTTTCATGCAAGCTGCAGTTTTACTACATAATTGTGGACAAACTTCCCTACTTTCCAAAACCATCAATCATATGTTCAGAATTAAACAAACTAATCAACATAAAATAATGTTCAGTTCCATAATAACATGGAGGACATCTAATCTGTTTTACTGGATTATTTTTTCACAGGAGAGCTTTGGTAAATGTCAATCAGACAAACTGACAGAGCGACATTTCAGAAACACAGGGATTCCAGATGGCATGATGAAGATTGTTTGTCTATAAGGTTTTCCTCAATTGGAGAACTGTTTTCTTTCAAAGTAGGCTCAATATATATAAATTACATATTTCAAACATTACTATTAAAACAATTTATGGACCAACTATTTTAGGAGAATACTAAATTCTTAGCAAGCAATTATTTTTTTAAAATATTAAACTTTCTTGGCAACCAGTATATATTTTCTTAGAGTCATCAGTGCTGGTCTACTGATTCAGTTATCTCTGTTAAATGTATGGCAAATAGAATATTCATATTGGTGCAAATAAAAAGTCCTTTTTGAGATTAGTTTTGAGTACATTGATAGATATTAGACTTAGTACAATGCTCAAATGTATGGAAATGTATCAAGCAGTCCCCAATACCCAAAATTCAAAATTCACTTTGTCAACAGTAGCAGTCTGAAAGCTTGTATTTTATGCAACTTCAGTTAGGCTGCACTTGGAAAACTGCATACAGCTCTGGTCACCACAATATCAGGAGGATGTGGATGTGGATGCTTTGGAGAGGGTATAGAAAAGGTTTTCCAGGATGTTGCCAGTTATGGGGGATTTTGGCTATGAAGAAAAGTTATACAGACTGGGTTTATTTTCACTGAACGTGGGGGTTGAGGGGCGACCTAATCGAAGCTTATAAAAATTTGTGAATGGCATGGATTGGGGGCAAGTATAAGGCTTTCTCTCAGGGTGGAGGTGTCAATTACTAGGAGACACAGGTTCAAGGTGGGAGGAGAGATGTTTAAAAGAGATGTGCAAGTCAAGGTTTCCACACAAAGAGTGGTGAATACCTGGAACAAACTACCAGAGGAGGTAGTGATGGCAGATACAATAGCAGCATTCAAGAAACACCTGGAAGAATACATGAATAGGAAGGGAATAGAGGGATACAGATCCTGTAAGTGAAGACAGTTTTAGTATAGAAGGGCAAAATGTGGCGGTGCAGGCTTAGAGAGCTGAAGGGTCTGTTCCTGTGCTGCACTATTCTTTGTTCTTTGTTATTAATATAGCTCTCTTGCATTTAAGAGATTGAGTTTATTAATAGCCATTTGTAGGTCTCCCAGAACTTGTTTAATAAAGATGCTTGATGCAAGAACTGTAGTCCTTGGATGCCATTGACCATATGTTCATTAGTATCAGAAATAAATTGTCAAAGCAAATACCATGAAAGAGAGAAATTTAATTGGCTTTAACATTCTCTTCAGGGAAGGAACTCTGCTATCTCCTATCTCCTGGTCTGCCCTATATATACATTTAGTCTCAATGATGTGGATACCTTTAAATACTCTCTGAAATTATCTAACAGACCACTAATGTTGTAAAACTATCATTAAAAAACAGATAAGAAGTAGACAGACTTATACTATGCAACAACTCAGGCATGGTATCTGGACAAGATACAGGCAACATTAGCAGGTTACGCTAATTAGCAGGTTCCCAAATCTCTCAGAACTGCTATTCAAATTGCAAGCACTTAATTTAGACCAGGCCAAGCTGGACAGATTTGTACTCACTGTTTTCAGTCATTTACAACGTTTCTTCAAAGGTTCTGATGGTCTCTCACTAAAGGCTATAATGGGAGATCGTAAGATTCCTTGCACAAATCCAATGCTGCTTAAAAATAATCATCATTCTCCATTTAGTCAAGAGCTTGTCTGCATTTAATGTTAACCTCTCCACTATTAACACATTGGGGTATGTACTTTCTGGGCTATCCATTGCATAAGATCAGCAAGATGAGAGGCAATGACGTAATAGTATTGGCACTGGACTAGTAATCCAGAGAGGAGAAAGTGAGGACTGCAGATGCTGGAGATCAGAGCTGAAAATGTGTTGCTGGAAAAGCACAGCAGGTCAGGCAGCATCCAGAGACCCAGGTAATATTCCAGAGATTTGGGTTGGAATTCCACCACAGCAGTCAATAGAATTTGAATTCAAGAAAATTTGGAATTAAAAGTCTAACAATAGCTATAAAACCATTAAAGATTTTTGTAAAAACACATCCGTTTCACTACTATCATTTAGGGACGAAAACTATCATTCTTACCTGGTATGGCCTACAAGGGACTCAAGACCCACAGCAATATAGTTGACTCTTAGCTGCCCTCCAAATGACCTCCACAATTCCAAAATCTTGGAATTCCTCCCTATCAGCATTGTGGGTGTATCCAGGCCAAATGGACTGCAGTGGTTCAAGAAGGCTGCTTAACAACATCTTCTCAAGGGCAACCAGAGTTGGGCAAAGAATATTGGCCCAGTCAGCAATAAAAATATCCCAATGAATGAAAAAATCAACAAAAGAAATGTTTACTAGCAAACTCCATATCCTCTATCATTCAGAAGGTAATAAATTATCATCATAAAATTTACATAATCTAAATCTGGACGTACATTTATTTTTGATTATGTCACTAAGCTAAGATCTAGAATTCCCTTCATCTCTACTTGTAGAAACACCTCCACCGTAGGAATTACAAGTAGGGATAAAATGTAAACATGATCTTGCCAGTGTTGCTTACATTCAGAGCAGAAATAAGAAAATAGGCACATGGAATTTAAGGTGGGCTCTTTTTCCATTCATTGACATAAATGGGGCAAGAATTGAGCTGGTTCAGGTAGACAGGAGAAAAAGTGTGATGGGAAAATCAATCTGAACAATGGGATACTTCAATAAAGATATGGTTCTATATGATATAATCAAGGTATATCAGCAGAATGGAAAAGCAGGGCAAACAAATCCAGAGTTCCCTGAATGAAAAATAAGTATGAAATCAGGGTGTCACAGTGGCACAGTGGTTAGCACTGCTGCCTCACCCTGCCAGGGACCCAGCGACTGTCTGTGTAGAGTTTGCACATTCTTCCTGTGTCTGCCTGTGTTTCTTCTGGGTGCTCCGGTTTCTTCTCACAATCCAAAAATGTGCATTAGGTGATTGACCATGTGAAATTGTCCATTTTGTCCAGGGATATAGAGGGTAAATAGGTTATGTATGGGAAATGGGGAGGTACAGGGGGAGAGGGTGGAATGCTCTTCAGAGGGTCGGTGTGGACTCGATGAACCAAGTGGCCTCTATCTGTACAAGGATTCTATGATTAAGAAGAAAAAATGTGCTTAAATCAGGTGTCACATAGAAAATGCAATTGAGCACCAAGCAATTCAAAATATTTAGAACGGAATTGAAAAAAGCAAATAAAAAAGGTAAAGAGGGTTTAGAAAAAATAACTGGTAGGGAAAATAAAGAAGAATTCCAAAGTCTCTTATGGGAACACAAATATTGAAAGGTTGGTAAAAGAAAGATGGAAGTTTTTGAGGAACGAAAAGGTTGCTTGAAAAGTGGGGGTGGAAGGTGTTATATTAATATGGAAGAGGCAGGCTGTGTCAGGTCTAGCAGGGTGGGTGGAAGGTGTTATATTGGTGTGGAGGAGGCAGGCTGTGTAGGGTCTAGCAGGGTGGGTGGAGGATGTTGTATTGATATGGAGGAGGCAGGCTGTGTCAGGGTCTAGCAGGGTGGGTGGAAGGTGTTATATTGGTGTGGAGGAGGAAGGCTGTGTAGGGTCTAGCAGGGTGGGTGGAAGGTGTTATATTGGTGTGGAGGAGGCAGGCTGTGTTGGATCTAGCAGGGTGGGTGGAAGGTGTTATATTGATATGGAGGAGGCAGGCTGTGTCAGGTCTAGCAGGGTGGGTGGAAGGTGTTATATTGGTGTGGAGGAGGCAGGCTGTGTTGGATCTAGCAGGGTGGGTGGAAGGTGTTATGTTGACATTGCTGAGCTAAGGTGTTGGTTTGGAGGAGGAGACAAGTCTGTGTCCCTTGTGGTGTGATAGGTTTGTTGGATCCAATGGTGGGAGAGCATGTAGAGCTGGGAAAAATTGCGCTATAATTGTAGATCTAGTAGGAAAACCTGGATGCCCTCCGTCATAACAATTGGTCAGATACAACTTCTCCACAATGTTTGGCTGCAAAAATAAAACAATTGCTCCTGCTTTTGAAGAAATAGTGTTGAAATTCCCACCTCCAAAAATCAATAATCACATTACCACTGGCAGACTCTCTGGTAGGAACTCAATGTCAATAGTTAATAAGTAACAAAATCAGAAGGTGCAGCAGCAACAATTATGTGCAACTCAGAGAATCTCATGTCCACTATACACTGATCCCACTGTTGGAATACAACCAGTACAAAACAAACCCCTCTGACTCCAGTTCCCAAAATGTCTGTATCTGCGTTCCTAGAAATGTTTGATGGTTGCCATTAATTTATTTTCAAGAGCCTTCCCCAGTAATGTAAATCAAATAACTGCTGAAGTCTTTCAAATCATGCACAACACAATTCGCATCTTTGTTATTTACCAAGAAGGCCGTGCATTAAAATTGCAGATGAAATGTTTCCCCTTTGTCACTAATGTTAAATGCACAGTCAGTTCTTCCGTAGACAGCTGCTCCAGCAATGTCCCTGGGGTTTCACATGTCATAGTCTGGGTGGAAGATTGGTGGGAAGCCCCATAACATACTTGAGTAGAGTTTCTGCTAACCTTTGCCAAAGTTTAGACAGCCAATCAAAAGATTGTCTGAAGACATTCCTGGCACTTTACATTGAAAAATAAATGCTGTGGTAGAAAATTCACAGCTCCTCATTTATTCACAAGTTTAACACATAACAAAAGAGTAAACACAAATTTCCAGGCCAAGAAAACATCTGGCCAATGCAATAATTGTTATTACATCAAAGATCAAAACTATGTTGACCTTGCTACTGTATAAAGTTATTTAATTCAGTAAATATCGAATATTAAATTAAACAATTTCCTAAAGACTAATTCCCTACAGAATAATAATATAGTTAACAACATTTTATTGCTTGTACATATATAGTTTAAAAGTTAAATTTTTATGCCAAAGTCAATTTATTGAATTTTGGGTAACGTTTTCAATGTTTGATGTGTGTAACTGGTTGCAGCCCAAGTAAAATCCAAAAGAGACTATCGCAATGGAATGAAGTGAAAAACAACAACACTAAAGAATTCATACAAATTATTTTATACTATAGATACTGAAAATCTGAAGCAGTCATTAGATCAGGCAGCATTTGTAGAGATGGAGAAAGAGTCAACATTTTAGATTGATGATCAGAATCAAAGAATGTTAGAGAAGTAATATGTTTTATTTAGTTGAAGAGTGTGGTGCTGGAAAAGCACAACCGGTCAGGCAGCATCCAAGGAGCAGAAGAGTCAGCCTTTTGAGCATAAGCTCTTCATCAGGAACTTATGCTCGAAACGTCGATTCTCCTGCTTCTCAGATGCTGCCTGACTGGCTGTGCTTTTCCAGCACCACACTCTTCAACTCTGATCTCCAGCAACTGCAGCGCTCACTTTCCCCCATGTTTTAGCTATTACTAAGCCAGGTAAAGTAGGTGGTGAATTTTAACAAAGGAATATTGGTTGGAAGGCAGGAGTGATTAAATGACAAAAAATGGAGGATGGTCCAAGTCAAAAAGAGGTGGCAACGGAACAAGTAACAAAATATGAGCCTAGAAAAGCCACATATGAGCAGAATATAATCAAGACCAACAATATTGTCTTTAAAAAGTAGGAAGAGTGCTTATGTTTTAAAATTGTTGGATTTGGTATTGCGTCTGGAAGGCTGTGAAGTGCCTATCTGACAGATAGCATTCTGTTTCTGAGATTCTGTTGAGCTTCAGTAAAATAGGGGTTTAAATCTCAAGATGTCAGAGTGGGAGAAGAGTGGAGAATTGAAATGATTTTGGAAGATGGCTTACCAAACAAATGAAGAAAAACAGAAAACAATGAAGGTCGACAATTTGTTCAAATTCCTCCATAGTCATGATCCTTGTTATAGTTAGGTGCTCCTGCCTGCCTCACTTGGAAGAGCTGTGTTTATTAATTTCTGGTCAGTTTTTGATTCTGACTTCCAGCATCGTGGTTCTTTCATGTTTTTTGCTCAGAGGGGTTAGGCAGTGTTTTAAAAATTCATTCACAGGATGTGGGTGTCTCTGGCTAGGCCAATATATATTGCCCAACTTTAATTGCCCAGTGGACAGTTGAGAGTCAGCCACATTGTTTTAGATCTGGAATGACATATAGACCAGACCTGGTAAGGATGGAAGTTAAATTCCCAGAAAAACATCACTGAACCAGGTGGGTAATTCTAACAGTAGTTTCACGGTCATCATTACGGATTCTTAATTCAAGATTTCTTCAAATTTGACTATCTGCCATGGCAGGATTCGAACACAAGTCCCCAACTGGAGGCAGAGTAACCAATGATGGAGTACTTGTAAGTTCTGGAATTCCCAACCCATGCTTCCCAATCCCTCTTTCCTCCTCTAAGATAGTCATAGAGTCACAGAAACAGACTCTTCAGTCAATTTGCCCATGCCAACCAGACATCTCAGTCTGACCTAGTCCCATTTGGTCCATATCCATCTAAACCCCTCCTATTCATTGACCCATCCAGATGCACTTAAATGTTGGAATTGTACCAGCCTCCTCCACTTCCCCTGGCAGTCCATTCCATACATGCACCACCTTCTATGTGAAAAAGCTATCCCTCAGGTCCTTTTTAAAACCTTCCCCCCTCATCTTAAATCTATGTCCTCTAGTTTTAACTTTAAATCTACAGCTTTTGCACACAGACTGTAATATTTTCTCATACAATAGTGTCAAAGTTAGCTTTATCACACTCCTGTGAGCTACCTTGGGATTTTTAATTACTTTGAAGGTGCTATATTACTTGGAATATTGTGTCCAGTTCTGGTCACCTGACTCTAGGAAAGATGCAGAGGCTTTGGAGAGGGTGCAAAGAAGGTTTACCAGGATGCTGCCTGGACTGGAGGGCTTGCCTTATGAAGAATGGCTGAATAAGCTCAGACTTTTATCTCTGGAGAGAAGGAGGAAGAGAGGAGACCTGATGGAGGTATACAAGATAATTAGAGGAATAGATAGAGTCAATAGCCAGAGACTTTTCCCCAGGGCAGGAATGACTGGTATGAGGGGCCATAGTTTTAAGATATTACGAGAAAGATATAGAGGAGACTTCAGAGGTGGGTTCTTTACGTAAAGAGTTGTGAATGCATGGAATGCGTTGCCAGCGGTGGTGGTGGAAGCAGAGTCATTGGGGACATTTAACTGACTGCTGGACATGCACATGGAGAGCAGTGAGTTGAGGGGTGTGTAGGTTAAGTTATTATATTTTACATTAGGATTAAACCTCGGCACAACATTGTGGGCCTAAGGGCCTGTTCTGGGCTGTACTTTTCTATGTTCTATGTTCTATATAAATGCAAGTTGTTCATGTAAAGGAAAGAAATTGAAATCCAATGGGAGAACAGCAGAACCTCCTGAAGGTGAGCAAGCTGAGAGCAGAGGTAGCAGTGAGTAAATACCGCACTAGCTTCTGATGAACGCTGGGTATAATTTCTGTGCACCTGAATTTTTTCACATTGATCAGAGTCAAAACAGCCAATTTTGTTATGAGTTATAGGATCATAGAGACACCTGTCAAAAACAACCACTTAAGTATTCTAATAGGGTGGGCAATAGCAAGAATTGCTAGAATATTAATGTGGAAACTCATTCAATGTGCCATGGATCTCCAGTTTAATCCCACCTATGAATTCAATTTTTTTAAATTTGGAATTAGGAATCTGATGACCATGAAAATACTGCTGATTGTCAGGGAAAAAAACCTCACCTGGCTCACTAGTGTCCTCCAGAGAAGGAAATTGCCATCCTCATCTAGTCCAGCCTACATGTGACTCCAGACCCAGAGTAATCTGGTTGACTCTCAATTACCCTCTGAAATGGTCCAGTAGGCCACTCAGTTGTACCAATTGCAATGAAAACTCAACAAAGAAATGAAATTGGACGTATCACCTGGCTTTGAACTTGGCATCAGAAATGACAAGGACAGAAACAGTCCTGTTGACCCTGCAACATCCTCCTCACTAACATCTGGGTGATAGTGCCAAAATTGGGAGAGCTGTTTCACAGATTAGTCAAGCCTGACATTGTCACACTCATGGAGTTATACTTTACAGACAATGTCCCAGAGATCACTATCACAATCTTTGGATATGTCCTGTCCCACTGGCAGGACAAACCGGCAGAGGTGGTGTCAGTCAGGAGGGAGTTTCCCTGGGTGCGATCAACTTTGAATTTGGGCCCATAAAATCCCATGGTTTCAGGTTAAACATAGGTAAGGAAACCTCCTGTTGGTTACCACACACCATCCTCCTTTGGTTAATGAGTCGGTACTCCTCCATGTTGAACAACATTTAAATGAAGCACTGAGGATGGCAAGGGCACAAAATGTACTCTGGGTAGAGATTTCAATGTCCACCACCAAGAATGGCTGGGCAGCAGCACTACCGATTGAATCGGTCGGGTCTTAAAGAATATAGTTGCTCGTGATTGACTGACTTTGAAATATACGAATGAAGCTGCACAGGCTAGAGGTTCTTAGTGCCATACCATGTATATGCCTTACCCCATAAGTTCTGAGCTTCCCCATTTTCTTACTCAATGTCTTCATTGAAGTCTTCATCTTCCAACATTAACACTGGAGCTCAGGCTCTATACTTTAGCAATCCAGATAATCACGATGAACTGCCCTCGTTCAAGACAATGGCGGTGATGACTGGCAATGACCTCCCACTTCCCACATCTCACATCCCAAATAATCCATGGTCCTCCACTGCACTATTGTCTCCCACTCTTATACAGTGAGTGTCCCCTGTCATTTCAGCTTTAGGCAAGGGGAAATGTAACAGAGTCATCAACCTTGGTTACAGATGATAGTTCTTCTCTCACAGTAACTATCTTGCATGACATCTGGTCCTTGAAATTACTCAGGAACCTGAGCATTCTCAAGGATGTAGGTGTTGTGGCTTTTGACCCAGCACCTTGCATCTCAGCTTGCTGCCTTCAATCTCTACAACTGATTTCCCCAACGTCTCTCGAACAGCAGTGGATCCTGATAACCTGTATTGACTTTCCATGAATGAATGGCTATTGTGGCCCAACCCTTGACAAAATTGAAATACAGCCCTGGATGATGAGTGACCAGGCCCTGACTAATCTCTAGATGGCTTCCTGACTGCCTTACCATTAATCCCCGATTGGTCGCACTGGACTTGCAAGACCAACCTTGCTGGATGGTGATGATGTGGAAGCCCTGTTTCTTACCACTGGCTGGCTGATCAGGTCGAAGCCCCTGGCCTGAGATCAGAGACTGCCCTTCACTGGCTGTGGCAGGAACTCCTGTCTTGGTCTTCCTTGACTTGACTGAGCACTACTCCCCTTAGACTTTGAGACAGGGCCACTTGGTGGAGGCACTTGCAGTATGTTTGGCATGCATGCTGCTAGTGCATGCTGAAGGTGTGACATTGTTATTGCATTGTGCTATACAACAACATGTCCGCTCTTTGCTCGATTCCTGCTGATAATTGTGGCAAACTGCCTGGCTTTGTGTTTGCGCCGAAAGGTAAGACACAATAGACGTATGAGCCTGTATGTTCTGAATAAAGCAGCAAAGCCTAAAAAGGCAAGGCAGGGCAGAGATGCTGTGAACACTTTAATTCCCCCTCCCACTTCGCCAAGGACATGCAGGTCCTTGGCCTCCTCCATCGCCAGACTATGGCAACACGACGTCTGGAGGAAGAGCAACTCATCTTCCACCTAGGAACCCTCCAACCACAAGGAATGAATACAGATTTCTCCAGCTTCCTCATTTCCCCTCCCCCCACCTTTTCTCAGTCCCAACCCTCAGACACAGCACCGCCTTCTTGACCTGCAATCTTCTTCCCGACCTCTCCGCCCCACCCCCTCTCCGCCCTATCACCCTCACCTTAACCTCCTTCCACCTATCGCATTCCCAACGCCCTTCCCCCAAGTCCATCCTCACTACCTTTTATCTTAGCCTGCTTGGCACACCCTCCTCATTCCTGAAGAAGGGCTTATGCCCAAAACGTCGATTCTCCTTCTCCGTTGATGCTGCCTGACCTGCTGCGCTTTTCCAGCAACACATCTTTAAGCTCTGATCCCCAGCATCTGCAGTCCTCACTTTCTCCATGTGAACATAAGGCCCGATGTCTGGGGTTTGGGATAAGGACATGGGAGAAAGCTTTCAGGCCCTAAAAGTATTGAACTCAGTCTTGAGTCCAGAAGGTTGCAAGGTTCCCAAGCAGAAAATGCGGTCCTGTTCTTCCAACTTGCACTGATCTTTTCCGCAACACTGCAACAAGCCTGAGACAGCGATGTTAGTCAGAGAACATGGTGGGTTGTTTAAGTGGCAGGCAACTGGAAGCTCAGGTTCATGTTTGCAGACAGACATAGGTCTTCTGAAAAATGGTCACCCAGTCTGCGCTTCATCTCCCCAATGTGGAGACCACATTGTGAGCAGTGAATGCAGATTGAGTAAAGTGCAGGAAGATTGTTGCTTCACTTGCAAGATGTGTGTGGAACCTTGGATAGTGAGGAGGGAGGAAGTAAACAGACAGGTTTACACTTTCTGTGATTGCATGGGAAGGTGCAGTGGAGGTGTACGGAGATGCATGGAGTGAAGGAGGAGTGGACAAAGGTGTCCCAGAGGGAACAGTCCCTGTGGAAGGCTGACAAGGGAGTAGAGGGAGAACATGTCTCAAGTAGAGGAATCCTACTGGAGGTCACAAAAATGGCAGCTAATGATCCTTTGGATGTGGATGCTGGTGAGATAGTCAGTGAGGAGGAGAGGACCCTATTGCTGTTATGGGAGGGAGTGGGAAAGTGATAGCCAGAAAGTAGGAAGTGGGTTGGATATGACCAAGGGCATATAAACCATGGTGGTGAGGAATCCATAGTTGAGGAATGAGGTGAACATTTCCAAACAGACACAATGGAGATGGAGGAACTGGGAGAATGGAATAGAGTCCTTCTAGGATGTAGGGTGTGAGGATGTATAGTCAAGGTGACTGTGGGAGTTGGTGGGTTTGTAGTGCATATTGGTGGCCAGCCCATCCCCAGAAATAGAAAGAGAGATGTTGAGGAAAGGAGGGGAGAAGTCAGAGTTGGATGAGGAGAAGGTGAGGATGGGGTGGAAATTAGATGTGAAACAGATAAACCTTTCCAATTCCAGATAAGCGAGGGAAGCAGTACCAATGATGTCATAGATGTTACAGGACAAAGAGTTGTGGATGGAGGCCAGAACAGGATTGGAACAAGGAACATGCATAAGAGACAGGCATAACTGGGGCCTATACAGGTACACTTAGACACCCCAATTGATCTGAATGACTTGGGAGGAATTAAAGAGAATTTGTTCAGAGTGAGGATGAGTTCAGCTGAGCGGAGGAGGGTGGTAGTGGTTGGGGATGGTTCAGGCCCATTTTTTCCAAGAAGAAGCAGAGAACCCGAAGACCATCCTGATGGGGGATGAATGTATAAAGGGATTGTTCTCTGGAGATGCTGCCAGACTTTGAGTTTTCCCAGTAATTTCTATTGTGTTTCTGATTTCCAGCATCAACGGCTCTTTAGTTTTTTTCATATTTGGATAACTTTAGACTGATTACTTTACTTATTTTCTATTCTTTGTTGCCACAGAAGGATGCCATTTAGGTTATATTACATGACGACAATAGACATGATAATATTATATATCTTTTTATAAAACCAAAATAAAAATACAAACTCTTCACTCAGCAAGATATGTTAGATTTTCTCAGGCATGATCAGACTATTCCATCTACACCATAGTATTCAGAGCAGAGGCAGCCCATTCAGCCCATCGAGTCTCCTCCACCATTCAATGAGATCATAGCTGACCTAATAATCCTCAACTTCACTTTTCTGCCTTTTCCTGATAACCTTTGATTCCCTCACTCAGCCTTTGATTTCCTCATTCAGCCATTGATTCCCCATCTCAGCCTTGACAATACTCAGTAACCCAACTTCAACAGCCCTCTGTAGTAAAGAATTCCACAGATTCACAACCCTCTGGGTGAAGAAATTCCACCTCATCTCTCTCCTAAATGTGCAACTCCTTACTCTGAGATTATCCTCTCTGGTCCTAGACTCTCCCACAAGGGGAAGCCACCTTCCTACATCTACCTTGTATGTTTCAATAAGCTCGCCTCTCATTCTTCGACATTCTGATAAATATAGGTCCAACCTATTCAATCTCTTCTCATACGAGGTCTCCAAACCAGGTATTAAGCCAGAGCCTTCTCTGTGACATGACTACCACTCAACATGTTCATCCGCCTGTTCTTCTCTCTTCTAGGAATTGATTGTATGTTAAAATTCTCTTATTACTGAGGTTAAAATCAGCATATCAAAATACAACCAGAGCAGCTTGTCAAGGTAAACACTCTGCAAATAATCACTTTTAAGTGTCATGTTTGCACAGAAAACATGTCAATTCTTCGATTTAAAACAATAAAATAATTCTTGAAATTACAAACGCACATTTGGAGGAAGCGTTTACAAAGTTTGTATTTGATATAATTGAGAAAAGATTAAAATTAATGTATCAATGTAAGCAAAGGTTATTGCCAATAATCAGATGGAAATGTACAAGGTGTGTTGACAAAGCAAGAGAGGGATAGAAAACTTACCTTCAGTCTTATCATGCTGACCCATCCTGACATAGTGCAAGTGTGTGCAGCACCACCTTATCCTTCTAAATATACAATCTCTGTTAAAATTGTAAATAGAAGCAAAGTGCTATTGCTGGGAAAGGCAAAACAAACTTGTAGTCAATTCAGGAAATACCCAGAAAATTCTATGCCAATCTCCTAAGTTAAATCAGTAAGGCTGGAAAAGATTATAGTGATTGTTACAACCCTGTTGAAGGAGCCATAAACTTAAAAATCTGACTTTACTGTATAATCCCATATGAATAAAACCGCCAAAAAGATTCCACTTTCTGTGGTTAGTACTTTAACACAAATCATAATGTATGTAAATTAAACATGAATTAACAGGCAAATTACAGTTGGTACAATCTATAAGTTTCATAACAGCAAATACAGTAATAACCTATTTTAAGAGTTTCTAAGCATACTTTACATTCCCAGCATAAGTGTGACACTAAATATGATATTACATTTCCAGCTCTGGAACTTAAGATTTTTCATTTTTCTTCCTCTTTGGGTTTTGTCATGAAGACACCTACATGGTAGCTCTACTATATACTAGCCCTACAGAAATAGTCAAATTTTACACTCCTAAAATACCTCCTTAGCTCGGTTTCCAACAGTTTTGATGGCACAGATTCCTCAGATATTTATTTAGCTGACTTCCTTAATGAATCTCATTAAACAGTCTGGTCAGCTCAAAATCTGTACTCTAAATATGTTTTCAGTTTTATGTCCCCTCTTAACCATGCTACATGTGCAGATCTTTGTAAATGTGTCCTTTCTGTTTTTCCATTGTTGCAATTCTCTCACATGCTTTCTGCATCCTAACTTCCTTCCCGACAGTACTGCTTCCAGGTCAAGGATCACCAGGTCACATGGACTTGTATTTCTTCTAATTCAAGGGAAGAGAGCTGCTTTTATCCTGGATGATCTCAAGCTTCTTGAGTGTTGTCAGAACTGCACTCATCCAGGCAAGTGGAAAATATTGCATCACAGTCTTGACTGATCCTTGTATATGGTGGGCAGCCTTTGGGAAATCAGGAGGTGAGTTCCTAGCTGCAGGATTCCTAGCCTCTGACCAGTCACTGCATTTCATATTTAAGTTTCTGGTCAATGTACTGAGTATTGACAGTAGAGGAATCAGTGATTTTAATGGCATTGAACATCAAAGACTCCTATTTGAAATGGTCATTGCCTGACATTTGTGAGCAAAAATGAAACTTGCCACTTTTCAGCCCAAGCCTGGATATTGACAAGATGTTGCTGCATTTGGACATGGACTGTTGGAGTAGCTGAGGAGTTATGAATGGTGCTGAATATTGTGCAATCAACAAACATCCCCACTTCTGACTATATGATATGATCATTAATGAAGCAGCTGAAGATGGTTCATCTAGGACACAACCCAAAGGAACTCCTTCAGAGATGTATAGGAGCTGAGATGTCTAACCTCCAACAGCCACAGCTACCTTCCTTTGTGCCAGATATGACTCCAACCAGTGGAGAGCTTTTCCCGATTCTCATTAACTCGTTTTGCTGTGGTTAATATGAAAGTATAAATGTATACCCCTCTAAATAATCCAGAAAAAAAATCTGTTGTGAGCCCAGCTGTTACTACAAAACAAATCAGATGCTAGACTGAAATTCAGCTTGATAGATCATAGCTAATTATGTTTTGTTTTTACTGAGACTGTCTTCACTGAAACATAAGCAAGTAATGAGCAGATTGATTTAACAATAGAGAATGTACACTATGCAAATGAAGTGAAGAAAACAATAGAATAAATCAAACTATTTCCATATAACACATGTTCAAAGATTTTGAAGTGCATAGTAAAATATAATCTCATTAATATTAATTGCACTCCTTTGCAGTTTTTGCACTAGAAATAATTCCCTTCTGTCTTACGTATATAACTTAATTTAACTAATGTCTCAATTCCCAGTCTTAAAGATATGGTCATCTCTTCCTTGAATCTTTATATAACTGAATGTAGACTTTCTCAGCTTCAAATAACTCCCTTTGGGTTTTAGCCAAACACTACTGGTCTGAAAGTTTCAAACTGAACTCTTTACTGAGGACCCTTTCTTAAGGCAAAATGAAGGGTCCTGCCTGAAGCATCGATTTTCCTGCTCCTCGGATGCTGCCTGACCTGCTGTGCTTTTCCAGCACCACTCTAATCTTGAATTTTTTTTAGCATTTCTAAACTATTTCCTTTCTTTGTGAATAACTTTGACACATCCAGCTTCAAGCAGGACTTCTTAAAACTGAAGCAAAAACCTCCTCCGAGCTATAGTGTTTCTCCTGAGCTAAAAAAAAAACTCAATTTCAAGTCCTCCTAAATAAAACCTAATGCACTACACTGTTTACTTAAATCATTCAGGAAAACTTTCCCAATGTAAACAAGTTCTGATTCGCCTCCAAGAACTCTCTTGTTATTTTTAAACAAACCTTTCAAAAAGCTTTACAATTTAATAAACACCTTCAGATAAACAGACCAAAATTGACACGAGTTCAAAATCCAAACTCAAAAATAAAAGATATTAAAATATAAACACACCATCATCTTACATCACAACACATAACAGACAGATAAAAAGTTTTAAAAAATGGATTTCTCTTTGCAGAATACTTTCAACTCAGAATGATTAGTTCTTCAAAACAAAAAAGGAGAAGGCTTGAGATGTTCAAATGGGGTTGGTCTGAGGTTCTGGCGCATATCTATGGATATCACTGAATACATGCAGTTGTTGCTGGGAAACTTTGTCGACATTCGAAAATTTGGCAAACTCTGCAGAGGCTTGTCACGTGACAGCAGCTGGGCTGCGTCTCCAGGTAACACACCGCACACGCAACCACAGTTATTTTCTTGAAAAAACAAAGCTGATCTAGAACGCTTCTTCCAGCAGGCTTGTCACCAACTTAAAATCCGAACTATTCCAAGCTCTATCTCAGCACTAAAAACAGCGGTCAAGCAGGCAAGACCAATACGGATCTTGGACCATGTAGTTTTCACGTTTAAAACATTCCAATCTATCTTTTTATTACATTTTTAAAAAATCAATGTATATATATAAAGTGGACTTGACTCCACTTTTAAACAATCCCTCAAAACCCAGGTCCTCAATGGAACATATTTTCATGCTAATAGAAGCTACTCTCCTCAGAATGAGGTTAAGTTTCATTGTTCCACTGATCAAAAGCAGAGTAGAACATACTGTAATTGATGAGCTCGCTTGAAGCTGCCAATAGAATCAGATAGTTTGGAACTGATAGGATTCAACGAGTTGGTGCTGTGAAGATTGGCTTTAAAAGGATGAAAGCAGCGTTGTTCTGCACGCAGTTTGTATTTCTCACAGCTTCGCAGTACTGTCGGTGCTCTTCCAGTTTATTCTCCGATACTGACTTCTGTCATTTTGAAAAGTACATGGATTGATCACATTCACCAACTGAAACTGTATGTATCAATATTGATAAAACTGTCCTGACATTCTCTACATCCGCAATAACTGAGTACAGAATTGAACCAACTTGCGTGGGTGGGTGGGCGTGGCAGGGAATAGAGTGAAGTGGATTGCATAATAAATTTTGCATTCTTAAACGGATGGAATACATCAAAGCAGACCACTTTAAAAAGAGCCAATGGTTACGTACTGTCCATAAAGGTTTCTTGCAGTCCGCGGGGAAGTGTGTTGTGTTAAGCAGGCGCTAGGACCGAGCGCTCTGCCGTGTCAGGATGTAGCCAGTGAGCAGATTGTGTCTGTATCTGTTGTCAGGAGCAGCAGCATCAGGCAGGCTGTGGACAAGTGGGCAAGGACACACACCAGATCTCTCCCTATCTCTCCCTCTAAGGTGGAGCTCAGTTAGCACACAGCGTTTTGGGGTTTTTGTTTAAGGAACCATCCATCGACAAAGCTCAGAGCAACAGTACAGAAAGGTCCGAGTGCGGGAGATTCCCCCCGGCTGTCAGGAAGGGATGAGGCGATGGGTTTGAGGGGATGGCCGGAGCTGAGCCCCTTTGCGGTCATGTGGAGGAGGCGCTGGGGCTGCGGGTTCCTGCTGCTGCTAGCCCTGCTGCTGCTGCTGCTGCCGAGTGGCCATCCACCTCAGCAAGCGGAGCCTGCCAGTGCCCGCGACACAGCACGGCAGCAGCAGGAGGAGAGAGAGAGCCACCAGGGCGGGCACCTCCCACCGCAACACTCTCCCCTCCAACTCATCCCTCTGGACTCCTTCAGCGCCGACCAGTTCATCGTGGTGACACAGAGAGCCGCCCGCCCCCGACGGAGGGCTTACCGGCTGCTGAGAGCCGCTAAAAGGAGCCCGGAAGCCGGGGGGGAGAGCACCAGGCTGCTCCTCCTGGACCCCCCGCCGCCGGCTGACCGCAGGCAACTGGAGCGCCAGGGGCTGCAGAGGAGAGGCTTTAACGAGACGGTCAGCGAGAGCATCTCCCTGCACCGGAGACTACCTGAGGTACGCCACCCTTTGTAAGTACAGGAGGAGCTGCTTAAACCCGGGTGTCCCACTGCCGCCGTACCCTGGACACTCTCCCCCCCTCACTCCCACTGTCAACCCTCGCCCCCCCCCCCGTCCCCCCTCTCCGTTCCCCCTCTCCCTCACGCTATCCCCCTTCTCCCTCACGCTGTCGCACCTTTCCCCTCTCGTATTGTCACTGCCCCCACACTGTCCCCCCTCCCTCATACTGTCACCCTCCCCCTCACACTGGCCGTCTCTCCCTCATATTATCACCATATCTCTTCACACTCACCTTTTTCTCCGTCTGCACTCCTAAACCTCACTGTTACCTTCCCCCGCTCCTTTTATTGTATCCTTCACCCCTCACACTGTATCCTCGAGCACTCAAATTGACATTTCGGAAGTATTGACTGTTAATAGCATTCAACCCAAATTTGTGTGATTGTGCCTGGAAAGAACAAATTGTTGATATTGTCATAAGGATGCCTGAAAGTAGCTGGCTATAAAATTTCATTTCATTCCTGATGCTGCAGAGTGATCTCATAATATATTTGGAATTTTCCACAAGATGTGCAATAATTCCAAATTATGCATACTACAAATAAAAACATTTGATATTAGTCACATTTCTTACTGTTTCATAAATATTGTTTTACCATGGGTCTAGCTTTTCATTCCAATATCATCCAATTTTATCCTGGTTGAATTCTGATAAAGATGTGTCATTGGCTTGCATTTTATACTTGCTACTCTCATATTCCTTTTAAACTCTGTTTACTTAAGTCAATATTGAGCTGATTTAATCATAACTCCATATTCATAACTATCTGAATGTTGTTTTGTTTGCTTTGAACTTCAGTCAAGAGATTATTAAAATTATGCCAAAACAAGAATCTGGAATTTATCTTTCAATGAATGCCAGAGTTTTTAAAGACCTGAGTTTAAGAGGAAATGTTTACATAAACTATTAATAGAACATGGTTGGTTGGTGCAATGACATATCAAATAGGTAAGCATCAAAAATGCATACTTACAGTTCTAAGAATTAGAAGGGAAGGAGGTGAATTTTTTTATTGTCCCAAATATTTGTCACTTTCCAAAAGAAAGTAATAGTTGGAGCAGCATGTGTTAAATATTGTTAACAGTTCACTTTGGGAACGACACTCTGGGCTGGGAAAGGTGGAGTTTTCTGTCCATTAAATGGCAACATTGGATTGGGAAGTACCTTAATAGTTCTCAGGCCACCCCCTCTCCCACATCCCATATCCCACAGCCTCCCTAACAACCCACCCCCATCCCCACCTTTACACCAACTCCGCACCCTCTCAGGTGTAAAGCTTTGGAGTTATTCCAGGACATTGGACAGCTTTCTCCATCAGCGATGTCACCAAAGTGGGCTCACAGGACGAAGACCCTGTGTAATGGAAACACATCTGAAACAATATGTTAAAGGAGTATCCTGCTCGGGTAATTTTCTTCTGTAAAATAGGAAAATGAGTTTAATGAAAAACATTCCTCTAAATTCGCTTTTCGCTTTAAACACTCTGAGCATTCTTTTGAAGCTAACAGTGGTTTTGGCATGACTAACAGATACCATTGTCATCTACTCACACTGGCTTTCCAAGACTGAACATTTTAAAAGCCTGACTACTGTGGATACTAAACAGTTAACCATTCGCTTCAGGATCTTCATGGTATTTAATCAGAGTCTGTCACACATTGTGACTTCAGTAATTCAGATACAACCTTAACAAATAGAACGACAATTATTCATAACCACCAACAAAACGGAATGCATGTCCACTGCTCTCACACGGCTGCTCTCAATCAAAGGTGCCTTCGTCCTCTCTTGATGTCCTGAAGTTGGCACAACATTCAGTGTAATATGACTACAGGCTCTTAAAATCCTGTACCTTCATGGTCTCAGCCACCACACAGTCACGCAGTGAAACTCGTCATGTGATCATTTTCAGAACTAAATTATTTTTGTCAAAAGTAAGTCAGGTTAGAGCAGTCTGTTTCTCTGTTTGCGCGTGTTTTTGCCAGAAGTCTTCCCAAACTCCCTGTTAAATTGCTACTGTCTATTGGTGCGCAAGTGTAATGGTTTTTAAGGGCTTATAATTGATCGAAAGAATCATGCTGGAAATTAGAGTTGGAATAACTTTTCTTTCATTTTTAAACTCTCCTCATCATTTAAAACACACCCAAACTCAGAAGATATACTATGTAGAAAATAATACTTGCTGAAGTGTTGAGAAAAATCGCAGCTGTTAGTTTTATTTCAGTGGCTAGCCTGCTCTTCCTGTGGTTTACACTGCTGTCTGCATTTTAAATGACAGGGGAGCCTCCTGCCCCAGTTCATCCCTCAATTCCCATTTCTACTCAAGCCCATCTTTCACCCTCAGAGGAGGTTGAGCAGGGAGTGTGGGTTGAGGGAGGATTGAGTATCACTGGCAGTGACAGGATTATAAAATCAGGCCTTGTAATTCCAAATACTGCTCCTTGGCAGTCTCTACAGGTGCTCAGAGTTACTCTGATAAATTCTAGAAAAGAAAGTGATACCATGGCCAGTCTCTGGATCATTACAGATCGGGAAGTGCCTCCTGATGTTTGGATCTATGTGGGAATTATCTGAGCTAAAGTTGGCTCCAAGAAACATAACACTGGACTTAACTGGGTAATTATGCAGATGTTACTCCGATTAATATCTAGGTGAACAGCTGGATATAATTGTACAACTGACTCCATATCCAAACTGACTAATGTATTCCAATCATCTGACTAACCCCCCACCCTCTTTCCCTGACCATCAATAAATCCTCCATCATTACCAACGCCCCTGACCATCAGTAACTCCCCTCCACAAATGTCTCACCTTTATGATCCACCTCTCTCTGCATCCATCTATTCATGTCTATACCCATTTATCCATCATACCCCTTATTACCCTCACTCCCTCCTACTCCTCTCACCCTTCTGCTCACCACCACCTCACTCATGTCATCCCATGTCGTCACCTACCATACCACCCCCCCAACTTTCCACATAATTCTACCCACTGGACCTACTCCACTGACCTTACACTCCCCCACCCATCTTACCTTCCCCCCCCCCCCCCCCCCTAAGAATCAGCCAAAAATTGGACCTTTAAAGTTTCAGACTATGACAGCTGATGCTGTAAAGAGTAGGTGTTTTCTCTCTTCAACTTTCCTCCATTCCAATGAGATTTCCAGGGAATGCTGCACTGCACATTTCTTTGAGAGCTGCAATTGAAAGAACCCAGAAGAGATGTACAGAAGTGTGTTAGGATAGCCTTCACACAACAACATTGCCACTGCTCAGAAGATTCAGGCCATCAGGGGTTACCTGCTGTAAGGTCACAGCAAGCTAGAAGTTCAGAGTTCCAGCCGAACATAGTTTCCCAGAACCTCTGACTCCAACGTGTCCCTGAAAAGCAGTGAATGTCTCAACACAGTGCACAGGTCCGGGAGTCATGGTCTGAGCTGAGGCATACTCAGCCAATAGAGACAGAATAGAAAAAACAAAATAAGTTAAAATAAAGTAGTACGCAATGTAAAAGTAAGGTTAATTATGATAAAGCAAGATTATTTTAATTGCAAAGCAAGATGAAAATAGTCAATGGAATTTACAGTTAGGTTTACGGACTGCCAAAGATCCAGTGAGTGTTTTGGAATAATTAACAATCAGTCTGTGTGGCTATTAATTGGATACAGCTGAAAATGAGTACCTCGTTGTTGAATTGTGTCGACTGGATGATTGGACAGAGTTGTCTATCTTATTACTTTGTTTTTAGATGCCTACAGCAGGAATATAGTCAAAACCTGCCAACTGCCAGCATCATCATTTGTTTCTACAATGAAGCCTGGTCCACTCTTCTGAGGACAGTAAACAGTGTTATGGACACTGCCCCAAAGAAATTTCTCAAGGAAATCATCTTAGTGGATGACCTAAGTAACCAAGGTATATTCTAATTGAAAAATTCAATAGATAATGAAATACACGAGAGAGAAGAAGCAAGCATTCGTTATTGGTAGAGAAATAGTATTTCATTTGAAAGTAGGGAGGAGAAAAGTAAATGTTTGTTTTGGTCAATAGTGTCTACTTGACAAGAGGCTTCTCCATGTGAGCTCCAATCCAATTACTATTGTAATCAACAGGGGCAGAGGTAGCAAATTTAAAATTGTATTCTTTTCAAATGGTATTCCCCATTCCCTAGTGTACACGAATATGCTTTCTCTATCCATTGAGTTACTTGTCCAATCTTCATAAAATGTTGAATTTTATCTCTAAAATGGTACAATCTGCTTAATCGTTCAATACTTTGTATTTCATCATTGTTGGATTTTTATTTTTTTTTAATTGTTATTTTAATGAGATTGGTCACAGTTCAACTGGCATCAGCCATCTGGATGGTGGAGACCAACATGCAACACAGATTTCACATCAGCATTGCACCTTGGAGTGCTTATGCACCTTCCATTGTAATATTGCTGCTTGGACAATCTGCAGGCTGGACCAGGCACCGATCCCTGAGATTAGACCCCAGCTTACTGCTTTCTGTCTTAATGCTCAATCACATTGTGTCTATTTGAATGTTTTCAGCATTGCTGCCATTCCTTGCTATTTAACACAGTTACAAAGCCAAGCATCTTGTCATAGTTGTCGGTATTGATCAATCCAGTTGGTAAACATATTGTTGTTTGGCACCATGCTACATCAATGTCACACCTATAACATGTGCCAGCAGCTTATGAGACAAAAATGCATTACTTGTGCTTCAATCAAATGGCCATGTCTCAAAGTCCAAGGGAAGTAATCATCATCAGGTTAAGAGAGACACTCTTCAGTTAGTACTTCGTAGCACAGCAAGTCAAAGGTAGAGTTCTGTCTTAGTCCAGGGGCTTGGACATGGTCAGTCAACTGCTTGGGGTTGTAAGGGTGACCTTCACAGACGCAGAGGAGTTTGTTCAAGCGAATCCAACGGTTTATTACAAGCAGTTACCAGTAAATGCAGGGAGGGGAGTTCTAGGTAGACACGCGGGAATACTGGACTCACAAATACTGAGCACGGGTTACAACTTTTTACACACAGGAATAAACAACTTGTTGAGCAATCCTCAGCTCCTGCTCCTCAGATGCTGCCTGACCTGCTGTGCTTTTCACAGTAACAATCATCAGCAGTTGTCTCCAACTATCTTTCTAGTCTGGTCACTCCCTAGGGCACATCATGTGCTCTCATCTTAGTTTGATAATTTTAATCAGAGGTTGATAATTTAATCAGCTTTCTACTTTGTAAGCTCTTCCAGGCCTATTGTCCTAACCTCATAAACCAGCTATCTAGCAGTCAGCGTGTGTGTTCCTGTGGTCTAACTGAAACATCACAGAGGTGTTGGCCATTTCAACATAATTAGTAGACCTCATTATTCTACCTGAATAATCCTCATCTAAGCATTGTCACTCAATTATTTCCATATCTGTTTTACTATGTGTGTGTGTGTGTGTGTGACGGTGTGGTTAGGGTCAGGGGCTTTATAACTGGGGATTGGGCCATGGTCAGTCCTACAAGTGCAGGGATTTGTGTTAAGTCCATTAGGGAGCTGCACAGAGATCAGTTGGGGCCTGGTCATTCATTAATTAGGGATGTCTGTTCTGGTTGGTTAAGGCCAGTGGTCAGCTCAATGAAAGTCAAGGCGTGCAGTGGGAGTTTATCAGGGACATCTGTTATGTGGGGAAATTGGAGAAATCAGTAGTGTGAATTGGAGGCAGATCTCAGAGATGCAGAGGGGACATAATTGTAAAAAAGACAACTAAGGACTTAAAGTTGGGAGATGATAGACTATTGATGGACATGGGTTACTGCATATGGTGGGGGGATGGGAAGTGTCACTTATGGTCACAATCACCATGGCTTTAATGGGGGGGACTGTGCAACAAAGTAATTGGCATGAACTGAAAACAACAAATGCTGGAAATTACAGTAGGTCAGACAGCATCTATGGAGAGAACGTAACCTAAAGTTTCGCGTCTAGGTGACTCTTCATTAGAGCAAAACTAAAGTGTGGAGCAACAGCATTTATGGATGCAGGTTTGTTCGCTGCAAAGCTAGAAGGTTCATCACCATACTAGGCAACATCATCAGTGAGCCTCCGAATGAAGCGCTGGTGGCATGGCCCATGTTCTATTTGTGTTTAGATTTACTTGGGTTGGTGATGTCATTTCCTGTGGTGATGTCATTTCCTATGATGACATCAATTCCTGTTCTTTTTCTCAAAGAATGGTAAATGGGATCCACATCAATGTGTTTGATGATAGAGTTCCGGGTGGAATGCTATGCTTCTAGGAATTCTCATGCATGACTCTGTTTGGCTTATCCTAAGATGGATGTGTTGTCCCAGTCAAACTGGTGAACTTCCTCATTCCTTCCTCGAGTGATAGTGGGTCATTTTTTTTGTGGCTAGTTGATGGTCATGTATCCTGGTGGCTAGTTTACTGCCTGTTTGTTCAATGTAGTGTTTGTTACAGTTCTTGCAAAGTATTTTGTAAATGACATTAGTTTTGCTTGTTGTCTGTATAAGGTTTTTCAAGTTCACTAGCTGCTGTTTTAGTGTGTTGGTGGGTTGTGGGCTGTCATGATGCCAAGAGGTCTGAGTAGTCTGGCAGTCATTTCCAGAAATGTTTTGCCTGCTTGTTTTGGTTTTGGTTGCTGAGAAATTGACGATGTGTGTTCATTGGGCACCCATTCTTTTTTAATACACTGTATAGGTGATTTTCCTCTGCTCTGTGTAGTTCCTTTGTGCTGCAGTGCGTGGTGGCTCATTGGAATAATGTTCCATTGCAGCTTCATTTTGGGGTGTTGGGATGACATTCAGTATTTGGTCAGTGCATAAATAGAAAATGGGCCTCCCACCAATGCTTCATCCAGAGGCTCACTGATGATGTTACCTAGTATGGTGACGGAATGTCTGAAAATGAATCTTCCAGCTCAGCAAGCAAACCTACATCTAGATCCTCAACCTGAGCTACAAATCTTCTCAAAACTCGCTAACATCTATGGGCGCAATACGCTAAAACTGGCCCGAAAATAGGAAACCAATGCCATCCGACAGCACCAGCCATGACAAACTGTACTTCCTGCATGAATGCCTAAGGAAACAAGTACTACCTAATTGTCTTAAATACAAACCTTCTCTTAACACCCCACTAGCCAAAAGAATAGAAGCGCAAAATGGCTGCAGAATGCTTAGAGAAATGATTAATGATGCCCACAACAGACTTCATAAATACAACTGGGAAATTTCATGCCAAAATACTTTACTCAGTAATGCAACAGACCATGAATGGACAGACACAGAGCAACAAGCCGTAAACAGTAGACAGCAACAAACACAGAAAATGGAAATAAAAAGAACTCCAGAAAAACTAGGCAAACTTACACAGAAGCATGGATAAAAAAACGTCATCTGACTGACTTTTAACAGACACTGAAAAGGCCATCTTAATAAGTGGTTTAAATTGCAACTTCCAGGATGCAGACAAGAAAGATTTCTTAGCAGCATTAGAAATAAAACTAAAAGACAATCAACAGAGAAAACCCAGCAAACCATCAGACAGACAGTCGCACCAACATTAAGCAGGAAAAAGGGAAGAAACACACTCATACACAAGAAAGGAAGGTGCTAGAAAGACTTAAAAAAAAATTGTTATCCTACCTGCAGACAAAAGACGTTTGACAGTCATTTTAAATCAAAGAGACTACATTAAGAAAGTGAATGCACTATATGCAAATACCAACACTCAGAACAAGTGGCGATAGACTCGACCCCACAACTAGAGAACCAAATCACAGCCCTACTCAAAACAACTTCAGAAATCTGGAGAAATAAATAAGACTGAATTCCAAAAAATGAAACCACACAGATCCAACATACCATGTTTCTACGCATTACCCAAAATTCACAAACCAAGAGTGCCCCCCCACCTCAGACCCATTGTCTCACTACCTGGAACACCACTTACCGATTGGCCAAGGAGCTACACCAAAGATTAAAACACTCAGTCGAAGGCTCACACCACTCCATCCACTCCACCAAAGAATTCCTAAAGACCATCAAAGCCACCAAGGTAGCAGAGGATTAAATAATGGTCTCCTTTGATGTAACAGGTCTGTTCACATCCATCAACATCAACCTGGCAAGGAAGCACTGACTACATTATTGAAAAACCCAAAGACACATACACCAAACACCACTAACTTCATCAACAAGGACAGTATCGTCAAGCTAGTGGACATATGCCTTACCACGCACTTCACCTTCAACAACCAAACCTACAAACAAACCAACGGAACACCCATGGGATCTCCAATATCAGGGTTCTTAGCAGAGACAGTAATGCAGAGATTCGAACAAACAGCTTTGCCAAACATCCAACCCAAAATTTAAGTCTGCTACATGGATGACACCTTCGTCATCACTAAACAAAACAAATTGGAAAACTTCAAGACCATCAATAATATCTTACTGGCATAAAAGTCACTAAAGCTGAGGAAAACAACAACAAACTGACATTCCTAGATGTTGCAGTAGGGCGACAGCCAATGGGGAACTTCAAACCTGCGTCTACAGACCAAATATTGAACCACAGAAGCAATCGTCCCAACACCCACAAACGAAGCTGCATTAGAACATTATTTCAACAAGCCACCACACACAGCAGCACAGAGAAATTATGAAGAGCAGAGGAAAATCACCTATACAGTGTATTCGAAATGAACGGATACCCAATGAACACAGTCCCCCAATTTCTCAGTAACCAAACCCCAACAAGCAGACAAAACATGTCCAGAAACCCTAGCCACTCTCCCCTGCCAGACTACTCAGAGCTCTTGGCATCATGGTAGCCCACAAACTCACCCACACACTAAAACAGCAGCTAATGAACTTGAAAGACCCTATACAGACAACAAGAAAAACTAATGTTATTTACAAAATACCTTGCAAGAACTGTAACAAACACTACATTGGACAAACAGGCAGAAAGCTAGCCACCAGGATACATGAACATGAACTAGCCACAAAACGACATGACCCACTGTCACTAGTATCCTTACATACAGATAAGGAAGGACACCACTTTGACTGGGACAACACATCCATCCTAGGACAAGCCAAGCAGAGACATGCACGAGAATTTCAAGAAGCATGGCATTCCAACTGGAA
This sequence comes from Chiloscyllium punctatum, assembly GCF_047496795.1. Taxonomy (NCBI): domain Eukaryota; kingdom Metazoa; phylum Chordata; class Chondrichthyes; order Orectolobiformes; family Hemiscylliidae; genus Chiloscyllium; species Chiloscyllium punctatum. The sequence goes on from NC_092746.1 coordinate 66,626,228, forward strand.
CTCTATCAACAAACCTATTGACCTGGATTCCATTTACCATCCCCTGAGAAAAAGGACAGGAAATGTTATCACCACAGGAAATGATGTCACCAACCCAAGGAAACCTAAACACATAAATAGAAAGCAGGCCATACCGCCAGTGCTTCATCCGGAGGCTCACTGATGATGCTACCTAGTATGGTGATGAAATGGCTGAAAATGAACCTTCCTGCTCAGCGAGCAAATCTACATTCAGAACCTCAACCTGAGCTGAGCTATAAATCTTCTCAAAACCTGGGCAGCATTTATGATATAGTTTGAGGGAGGGTTGGAGTGTAGAGTGTTGGGGGAGAAAGGATGTTGATAGTTCAGCTTAAATGATTGGAATGTGAGAATGGTAGACCAATGGTGGTCCCACTGAGTTGTAGGGCTGGGACTCAGGATAATCTTTGGAGGTAAAGACATAAGGGAAAGAGATATGTAGGAGCATAGAAATATTGAAACTAGGAGCAGGAGTGGACCATTCAGCCTTTCTAGCCTGCCCCAACATTGAATATGATTATGGCTGATCCTCTATCTCAATACCATATTCCTACTATCTCACAATACCCCTTGATGCATTTTAGAGTCTGAAAATGTATCCAGCTCTGTGGAAGCTGAGTGCTGATAGGCTAACAGGAACTGAAAGGAAGAAAACAACATGGAGGTTGAGGAGGTTCATTGTCAGGCTGAGCCTATGGCTCATTTTGCACCCTGTGTTGCTTCCATACTTATATAACTCAAATGTGTACAGGAATTGGAAAATGATAGAGAACACACCCAAACTGGACAGAGAAATAGTCATCTCCATGAAACAAAAATGATCACAGGTGATATCAAAAGTGGTAACTGTGAGCTACACAGACAGTTCAGAGACTTGTGGTCTGCACAGGGCACAGAGCAGATCTCTTCTCACCTTGAACTATAAGTATTCTCCAATAGGCTGTTATAGACAATGCTGCCTTTGATTTACGTGGAGGATGGCGGTGAGGGCATAAGGTATCAAGTTGTACTATCATCAGAATAAAGTCCACTATGGCAAAGGTCCATATACAGGTATTCCATAGCCCTCCTTGTTGGAGTTCTCTAGGGGCCACTGTACATGGGACTATGCTCAGCCATCATTTGTGAGTGATGTAAATACTGACTGCTCACAGGACTAAGGACCTGCTCTGTTTCTGATGTTCCCCACAGAGGATCATTTGAACTGTGACGAATACATCCAACCACAGCAGGAGTCATTGCTGCTGTGGTTACAGCATGGAACAGTAGTCAGAACAACAAGCAAGCACAGGACCAATTAGAACATCCACTAGCTGCCAAACAACTTCCACATGAAGTCACAACTGAAGGTTCCCTCAGGATGCAGGAGGGACAAGAGGCCCAGAGACTATCATCCATCATGTCATTTCCTTGAGCTGACTAGGAGTCTGTGTTGCTGTAGACAGCAGATTTCCTAGGACACCATCACAGAACTATGCTGGAGCAAGTCTGATAACTGTCCTGTCCCAGTGGCTATTCCAGTAACAGCTGCACTAAACTTTTATGTACTTGGCTGCTTCTATTGGTCCATTGAGGAATTGTGTGGGATCTCACAACCCTAAATCCACAAATGTATCACAATTGTTATGGATACAGTTTGTATCATATTGCATTGGTTCATGTTGGTTCCCCATGATCAGGTAAGTGCTGTAGCCCAAGAAATAGGCTTTGTCAGAATAGCTGGCTTACCTCAGAGGTGCAGGAAGGTACAGATTGTTCCTACACCAGATTGAGAGCGTCATCTCATAATGCAGCTGACTTCTATGATCATCAGTACCACATCTTATTAATATATACCATGTACCAATGAGCTGTAATGATGCTTATACCATAGAGTCATCGAGATGTACAGCATGGAAACAGATCCTTCAGTCCAACTTGTCCATGCCCACCAGATATCCCAACTTAATCTACTTCCACTTGCCAAAACTTGGCCCATATCCCTCTAAACCCTTCCTATTCATATACCCATCCAGATGCCTTTTAAATGTTGCAATTGTAGCAGCCTCCACCACTTCCTCTGGCAGCTCATTCCATACACACCCACTCTTTGCGTGAAAAAGTTGCCCCTTGGTTCCCTTTTATATCTTGCCCCTCTCACCCTAAACCTATGCCCTCTAGTTCTGGACTCCCTCACCCCAGGGGAAAGACCTTGTCTATTTACCCTATCCATGCCCCTCATAATTTTATAAACTTCTATAAGGTCACCCATCAGCCTCCAATACTCCAGGGAAAATAACCCCAGCCCATTCAACATCTCCCTATAGCTCAAATCCTCCAATCCTGGCAACATCCTTGTACCTCTTTTGTGAACATTTTCAAGTTTCACACATGTTGCCGATAGGAAGGAGACCAGAATTGCCCGCAATATTCCAAACATGGCCGAATCAATGTCTTGTGCAGCTGCAACATGACCTTCCAACTCCTATACTCAATGCTTTGGCCAACAAAGGAAAGTGTACCAAATGCCTTCTTCACTATCCTATCTACCTGCAACTCTACTTTCAAGGAGCTATGAACCTGCACTCTAAGGTGTCTTTGTTCAGCAACATTCCCTAGTATCTTACCATTATGTGTATACATCCTGTTAAGATTTGCTTTCCCAAAATGCAGCACCTCATATTTATCTAAATTAAACTCTATCTGCCACTCCTCAGTCCGTTCGCCCATCTGATCAAGATCTCGTTTCACTCTGAGGTAACCTTCGTGGTCCACAACACCTCCAATTTTGGTGTCATCTGCAAACTTACTAACTATACCTCTTATGCTCATATTCAAATCATTTATATAAATGATGAAAAGTAGAGGACCCAGCACCGATCCCTGTGGCACTGCTGTGGTCACAGGTCTCCAGTCTGAAAAATAACTCTCCACCACCACCCTCTGTCTTCGGCCTTTAAGCCAATTCTATATCCAAATGGCTAGTTCTCCCTGTATTCCATGAGATCTAACCTTGCTAACCAGTCTCCCACCTTGAGAACTTCTATGTTCCTGCTTCATTTTAAGGGCTGGATACATTCAAGGATATTCACAAGGAGACCAGAGCTATTCTCTGTATCATAGATGATTCCATTACTTGCACTCACCACCACATTACACCCCCCCCCGCCACCCCCCCCCCCCCCCCCCCCCCCCCCACCGCCGCACTCCGACTGAGGCCAAGCATCGATGTAGGGCAGCCCATTCTTCCAATAGGGTCATCATGCAGCAGGTAATAGGTCTACTATGATGATGTTCTGATGCTTGGATCAGACTAGTGGCTGGATAGGCCTTGCTCTCCACTCCGAGCAGTGATGGACTCTGAAGAGCTGGAAGAGTTATAGCAGACTTCTGTGGAGGGAAATGAGGATATTGTGCAAGAGGAACATTACCTTCACCATGAAAGCGTGCTGCAGCATGAAGCAGAACAAGCCAAACAGGATTTAGTTGATACCCGATTCCATCAGATATGAGCTGGGTGCAGTGAGCAAAGACAGGTGATCCCTGTAAGCTTCCAGAAGCAAATTCAGATTTTGTTTATTTGTATTTTTTACTTTGTGTTTGCTATTTTTGAATAAACCATTAACACTTCCAACCATTTAGAGACTTTCCACCATTTGCTGCTCCCACATAGTACAATATCTTCTCATTGTTCAACACTGGACATGTTAGATGACTGCATTTACATGTATTTCAATTACCATAAGCTAAAACAGCAAGGATTTACATCACATACTTCAAGGACAAAACAAAAATGTGTTCCTGCTCTTTTTTCCACCCTTTTCTCACTCCCATATAATTTATTATGACTGGAAACATCTTTTATTATTCAGCATCTAACCAGTTATATGAAAGCAAGGGTAGGTGGAAATAGCCATCAGTCAAGCACAAATTATTTATATGGTTCAGGCGATCTCCATTTTTTACCTCTCCCATAAATCTTCAGTCTATTTTATAAACTGAAATGAAGGTTAAATTTTACTGGGATGCAATTTTTAAAAATCAAACTGTTCAACAATGTATAAGCTCATACAGGCATTGCGAATGGGTTCTTTTCTAGAGTCCATTCACACGCCAATTTGTATGCCATTTGGAACACAATGCAGGACAATGTAAAGCAGCCACTCTTAAGTCAGGAAATGTTCATTTGTTGAGTCTTGAAGATTACACCCGTGAATGGGATCACATTCATATGTATAGCATTCAGATGTTCATAAACTGAGAACATCCTGTGCATTGCAGGGTTTGTAGTTCTCTGGACATTTAATTCACTTGTAACTTAACTCTGGCACACAGACAGAAAATCTGGAAATCAAAAAAACTTGCTTTAAAATATGCCTATTTTAATAAAGGACACATTCTGTAAGTCCCTTAAAATGGATTAATAAAATATTTGCATGTCAGCATGAAATCTATATATGTTGTTTGCTTCAATTGCAAGAATTACATCAATTGGAATCATGAATTAATCAATCAAGAATCATCATCATCATCATATATTCAGTCATTTTTCCACAGTGCCTAATCACTTTATTTGTTTATGGTCTCTGACTTTATTTTTATTGGTACCAAAATCAATAATTCACATATTACACCTGCAAATAAATCTCAGTAGTATCATTATGCACTGTCCTGCTTAAACACTACACTTTTAACAAGATCTTAACAATCAATATCTTTGCCTACAATAAAAATAGAGTTAAACTGACTGGACAATATTGAAGCAGTAACTTACCCAGTTTTGTTGAACATTTGAACACGCTTTATTCAAAGGCTCTTGCCATTTTGGCCCACAGTCTTTAACCGATACCAGCAAAGAGAGATTGATAATTTATTTGGTAAGGCAGGACCCGGGAATGAGGGAAGCGTTAATGGGTGAGATTTTAACTTGCTCAAAGCATATCTACTTGCACAGAGTTAAAATGGAGTCCAACATTTCAAATCAATGACTTTTCATCAGACCTTGTTTCTCTCCCCATAGATACTGCCTGACCAATTGTGAGTTTCCACAATTTTTTTCGTAATCTGTTTTTCTGTTCTTGAAATGTTCTTGGCACTGAATGGTTGCCACATTGATTTCCATAGCTGTTAGCACTGCACTCACTTCCCACACTGTCCTGTAAGTCTCATAAGATATTTCAACATTGAATGTTTCACATAAGTACAAGTATTATTTATTTTATACTTATTGGCTAATTATAAAAGAAAAGAGAAAATACTATGAAATATGCTGAATCCATTTTCAATTAATTTCATACGAGGCTCCTGTTAATGTTACTCAGTATCTAGATAAAGATCCCATTGTGCATGAACATTAAACATAAATACATTATTGATAAAGTGCCAAGTTAAACATTGTATTCCTGTGGCCAGTCCAGTTGCATGAAATTATGTTAGCACTTGTTTTATTTGAAACTATTATTTTAGTTATAATCAGATGAAGCTATGATTTAGAAATGACCGTAAGACATAGAATGAAAAGTAGACCATTTAACCCATCTCATCTGCTCTGCCATTCAATGAGATCATAGCCGAAAGGATAATCCTCAGCTCCACTTTCCTGCCTTTTCCCAAATACCGTTGATTCCCTTTCTACCTGAGCCTTGAATATACTCGATACAACTTCTAAAGTCCTCTGCAATAAAGAATTTCGTAGATTTAACAACCTCTGAGAGAAGGCATTTCTTCTCATCTCTGTCTAACTGGGTGACTCCTTACTCTGAGATTATGCCTTTTGGTCCTAGACTGTCCCACAAAGGGAAACAAATTCTCAGTATCTACCCTGTCAAGCCCCCAAGAATCTTTTGCTGAAAAAGGTCACCTCTCATTCTCCTAAATTCAATCTGTACACATCCAATCCTCTCCTTATAAGAAAATCCCTCCATATCTGGCTTCAACCTAGTGAAGCCTTCTTGGACTGCTTCCCATGCCATTATATATTTCCTTAGATAAGGAGAGCAAAATTGTTCACAGTATTCTAAGTCCAACTAGAGCCTTGTATAGTTTAGCAAGGCTACCTTATTCTCATACTTCATTACCTTTGAAATAAAGATAATTTGCCTTTCCTATTACTTGCTGAAATGCTATGCTCGTTGTTTTTGTGTGATTTACGTATGAGGATTCCCAAATCCTTCTGTGCTGCAAGAGATTAAGAGTCAACTGTTCTTCACTTCCTGCCAAAGTGTATAACTTCACATTTTCCCACATTATAGTCAATCGACCAAGTCTTTGCTCATTCATTTAACCTGTCTATAACCTTCTGTTAGACTCTTTATGTCATCCTCACTACTTGCCACTGTATCTATTTAAGTATCATTTGCAAACTTGGCTATAATCACTTTCCTCATCCAAGTCATTAATATATATTGTATATAATTGTGGCATGCAGGGTGTTGTATTTGTAAGATGAAGTTACTTGAATTACTGTGCAATAAGAGTAGCAGCAAGCATAGGATTCTTTTGCCCAAACTGTGCCTTTCATTATTCTGTCTTTGGAAAATTATATGCTCCTTCTGAGAAACAATATTTTGATTACTTTTAGTTTCTATACAATATGTTACCCTTCAACTTGTTTGCTTTTTTTCTGTCCTGATTGGGTTGACATAATGAGTGATCACGTTCTCAGCTTCCGCTAATACCACAAGCCAACTGATAGGAGCCACAAACAGCAGCCCAGGAATGACGCTTTCCCTTCCTTGTTGCAAAAAGGCATCTGACTACTATCTTGGTTCGGGTAAAACTCGTTCCAAAATAGATTGTATACACTCAGTGGAAGGAAATAGTTTCTGCGAATGGGAAACTTCACTTGTTTGTTGCTGCCTATCACTCCAAACACAACTGTGACTTCAGCCCATGTGTGTTATTCAATTGGATTACCAACAGTGAATGAAACATTCCCATCCCAAGTGAGTTTAAGTAACTTTCTGGGTGACTTTATTGGGAGTACAAAATCTTTATTTTGTGTTGAGAAATGCTGACACCTTGTAGATTTAGGGACTTCATTGCTAATTTTGAGTGGAATTATGATTAATTCTTCTTTTCCTAGGACATTTGAAGGCATCTTTGAGTGAGTATGTTTCCAAGCTGGATGGTGTGAAGTTGATTCGAAGCAATAAGAGATTGGGGGTAATTGGAGGTCGCTTACTTGGTGCAGCGCGGGCAACAGGGGATGTCTTGATTTTCATGGACTCACATTGCGAGTGCCACAATGGTTGGCTTGAACCACTTTTGGATCGAATAGCTCATGACAGGTATGGTTGGTGAGCTGTCATTTTTAAAACTCAATGAAAACAGATGTTTAAAGCTGAAAATAATATTTCTTTCATTTGATTTGATAAACAACCAATTACATCAGGTGGTGGTACATTGCTATATATAGTTCCAATGTGTTGTAGATCACAATACCATCTATTTAATATTATTGTGTGATACTGAGTCATGAGTTTCCATGTTGAACTTTAATTTAGCTGGCACTGCAATGCTGGTGGTCCTATTCAATTCCATGGCTCTTAGCAGAAGAAAGGAAAACATTTCAAATTCCATTTCTACACCTAACAATGGTCCAATAAACTGGGTGAACCAAAACTGTACTCTTATGAAATACCCTGAGGGGTGATTTACCCCTTTCACATTAGAGAAATTGAAAATCAGGCAAGTGTTTTCCTCCATCAGTTTTCCAGTAAAGCTGTCGATGATGACCATTGTTACATAGCTCCAATTCAGTAATGGTCACGCACCTGAGATAGGATTACTTGTGCAAATGAGTCTCAGCATATCTCAAAGTAACTTAAGCAGAGGAGGGGTAGGGACAATAATAAAGTTCTTAGCAATTTAGGTATAAGAAATCTGTTTTTATTCTCTCTCACAAAATGGTGCAATTTTCCATTTGGAGTAATTATAATGAGGTCAGCCAGGTGGACCTTACAGAATATGAGTTCCCCGATTGGGGATGTTAATCTGGTCCAATCAGGAAGTCTTAGCTGACAGATAAAAACAGGAGTGTCAGAGATCCTATTCACTCCGAGAGCTGGCTCAGAGGAAGCTGGATCAGTGTCAAGGATTCTCCATGTGTAAATAAAGGGTGACTGGGTAACAGGATACCAGTCTCTATGGAGTTATTTCAGTGGTGACAAGAGAAAAGCATGATCCTGTAGAACTTTGCTCACACCAGCGACCTTCGAGTTGGGGTAAGTATTTCTGGCATCATGTCGTCATTTGAGAAGCTTGATATGTTTAATCCTGCTGTTGAAGACTGGGCCTAGTATGAGGAAAGAATGTTCTATTTTTTTCCAAGCAAATGAAATTAGGGCAGATGAAAAGCAATGAGTAATTTTCCTGACAGCTTATGGATCTGCAGATTTTTTGGTTTTTAGGAACCTAACTTTCCCTGAGGCACCAGATACTAAAACCTTTTAAGAGTTGATGGATTTAGTAAAGGAACATTACCACCCCAAGCCTCCTCTATTTCGCAGAGGCTATCTATTTTAAGCAAATTTGTATCAGGATTTTGACTTGGTTAAAACGAGTGTCAGAGGAATGTGGCTTTGGTTTAACCCTTAATAAAATGCTGAGAGATTGTTTGGAATGTAGGATTAATGATGTAACCATGCAAAAGCGCCTACTAGCTGAAACCCAACTGGACTCCAAACAGGCACTACAACTGGCTTTATCATTGGAAAATGCAGCAAGTGGAGCATATGAGTTGCAGGGTATTCTGATCAAAGTGGGTATCATTGCCAGTCCAACTGAGCATAGGGGACACCACTTGAGTGAAGGCAATTGCATAGCCTCACTCAGGGCATATCCTGAACAGAAGGACTTTAGGTCAGCCCACAGCAAAACCCCAAAACAAAGCCAAGCCTGGGCCAAATAGTTAAAATTTTCTTCAGGATGCAGGCCAGCAGGCCATTTTGATTGCTGCTGATATGCGGATTTGAGAAGCAAAAGAATCCCATTATTCAAAAGTTTGGGTAAGGGAACTCCTAGGCCAGTATTAAGGAGAATGGACACCTTGGAAATTCCACTGATATCTGCTTTGGAACAGTAAAATTGCTTAACAACATCCAAATCAGAGCCAATCAAAATAAACATCTGGTTAAGTGGTCATCTGGTTCTAATGGAGGTTGATACCAGGGCAGCCTTTTCAGTGATCGCAGAAACAGTCTTTAACAAAATCCACTATGGACTCCAACCCTTAAGTTTGTGCAAGACCTTGGCTAGACTGAGAACCTATACCAGGGAACGTTTACAGATTAATGACACTAATTGGTCCCGGTATCTTATAAGAAGCAGCTGGTTCACTTCCCACTGATTGTAGTGAAAGACTCAGGCCCAAGCCTGATGGGGTGAAATTGGTTACTAAAAATTCACAATGATTGCCTCAACATTTTTCGAGGAGAAAATATCCAGAAGGTTTCCAGGAAGGTCTAGGGGCTATCAAAGGAGACAAGACCATCTTGAATGTAGACCTAGAAGCATTTCCACAGTTCTACAAGGCCCGCCCAGTGCTATTTGCCTTATGGGCAGAAAATTGGAGGCTGAGAAAGTGAAGGAATCATCAAACTAGCCCAGTTTGCAGAATAGGCAGCATCAGTTGTACCAATTGTAAAGTCCAACAGGACAGTTCACCTTTGTGGGGATTTTAAACAAATGGTAATCACTTCTCGCAGCTGGATAATTACCCAGTCCCCTGCATAGAGGATTTATATGCAAAGTTAGTATGAGGGCTGTCCTTCACAAAGCTGAACATGAGCCATGTATACCTGGAATTGCAGTTAGGTGAGGATTCCCAGGAGTATGCTACAATCAGTGAGGGTTTATGCCAATATACGCGATTGCCAACTGGGGTATTGTCAGCCTGTGCAGTTGGTCAGTGGACAATATTTTACAAGGTCTACTCCAGGTCACCATTTATCCAGATGAAGTGCTAATAACAGGGAAGACCAATAAGGAGCACTTAGAGAACTTGACATTTCTCTCAGATGGCCATATGCCTTAGGAGGAAAACAATGTGTTTCAGACATCCCAAGTGATCTACTTGGACTAAAGAGTCGACAAGACCAGATTACACCCATTGGAAAATGAAGTGAGGGTGATCAAACGTGCCCCAGCTCCCACTCTGTACCAATGCTTCGGTCTTTCCTTGGGCTGGTGAATTAATATGCAAAGTTAATACATAACCTATAATACATAATGAATGAACTGAAGTGCACCCGCCTCCAGCTCCTCACAGACTGCGTTAGGGAACTGGAGCTGGAGCTAGAGCTGGATGAACTTCGGATCATTTGGGAAGCTGAGGGGATGATAGAGAGGAGTTATAGGGAGGCAGTCACACCTAGTCCCTGGCACTGAGCTTGGCTCTGTAGCTCAGAAGGGAAAGGGGGAGAATTGGAGAGCGATAGTGAAAGGAACAGACAGGAGATTTAGTGGTCACAAACGAGACTCCCCGACATTGTGTTGCCCCAGGTGCCAGGGTCAGGGATGTCTTGGATTGAGTCTGCAGGATTCTTAATGGGGAGGGAGAGCAGCCAGAAGCCGTAGTACATATCTGTATCAATAACGTAAGTAGGGAAAGGGGTGAGGACCAGAAAAGATAATTTAGGGAGTTAGATTGGAAGCTAAAAGGCAGGATGAGAGAGGTAGTAATTTCAGGATTGCTACCGGTGCCACAGGCTAGTGAGGCTAGGAACAGACAGTGAGCACAGCTGAATATATGGCTGCAGGACTGGTGTTAGAGTGAGGGCTTCAGATATGTGGATCATTGGGATACCTTCTGGGAGAGGTGAGACCTGTACAAGGAGGACTGTTTCATAAGGAATTGGAATCCCTTGTAAAAGGGAAGAGGGCGGCCTATGTAAAGATGAGGCGATTGAGAGTTATAAGGTAGCCAGGAAGGATCTAAAGAGAGAGCTAAAAGCAGCGAGAAGAGGACATGAAAAGTCCTTGGTTGGTTGGATTAGGGAAAACCCTAAGGCTTTCTATAGGTATGTCAGGAATAAAAGGATGACTAGGACAGGTATCGGTCCAGTCAAGGATAGTAGTGGGAGGCAGAGGAGATTGGAGAGACACTAAATCAATACTTTTCGTCAGTATTCACTCAGGAACAGGACATTGTTGCTGATGTGAATATTGAGTCACAAGTGATTAGAATGGATGGCTTTGAGGTATGTAGGGAAGAGGTCCGGGGAATACTGGAAAGGGTGAAAATAGATAAGTCCCCTGGGCCTGATGGCATTTATCCTAGGATCCTCTGGGAAGCTAGGGATGAGATAGCGGAGCCATTGGCCTTGATTTTTAGATTAGATTAGATTAGATTAGATTAGATAGTGCCAGAAGACTGGAGGATAGCGAATGTGGTCCCCTTGTTCAAGAAGGGGAGTAGGGACAGCCATAGTAACTATAGGCCAGTGAGTCTCACTTGTGGGCAAAGTCTTAGAGAGAATTGTAAGGGATAAGATTTATGAACATCTGGATAGGAATAATGTGATCAAGGATAGTCAGCATGGTTTTGTGAAGGGCAGGTCATGCCTCACAAACCTTATTGAGTTCTTCAAGAAGGTGACTAAGGAAGTGGATGAGGGTAAAGCAGTAGATGTGGTGTATATGAATTTTAGCAAGGCGTTCGATAAGGTACCCCATGGTAGGCTACTGCAAAAATTACAGAGGTATGGCATTGAGGGTGCATTAGAGGTTTGGATTAGGAATTGGCTGGCTGGAAGGAGACAGAGGGTAGTAGTTGATGGTAAAGATTCATCTTGGAGTGCAGTTACTAGCGGTGTTCCACAAGGATCTGTTTTGGGACCATTGCTGTTTGTCATTTTTATAAATGACCTGGAGGAGGGGCTTGACGGCTGGGTGAGCAAGTTTGCGGATGATACGAAAGTCGGGGGAGTGGTGGACAGTGAAGAAGGATGTGGCAGGTTACAGTGGGATATAGATAAGTTGCAGAGCTGGGCAGAAAGGTGGCAAATGGAGTTCAATGTGGGTAAGTGTGAAGTCATTCACTTTGGTAGGAGTAATAAGAAGATGGATTACTGGGCTAATGGTAGGCTACCTTGGTAGTGTGGATGAGCAGAGGGATCTTGGTGTCCATGTACACAGATCTCTGAAAGTTGCCACCCAGGTAAATAGTGCTGTGAAGAAGGCATATGGCGTACTGGGCTTTATTGGTAGAGGAATTGAGTTCCGGAGTCCTGAGGTCATGTTGCAGTTGTATAAGACTCTGGTGCGGCCGCATCTGGAGTATTGTGTACAGTTCTGGTCACCATACTATAGGAAGGATGTGGAGGCACTAGAACAGGTGCAGAGGAGGTTTACCAGGATGTTGCCTGGTATGGTAGGAAGATCGTATGAGGAAAGGCTGAGGCACTTGGGGCTGTTCTCATTGGAGAAAAGAAGGTTTAGGGGAGATTTGATAGAGGTGTACAAGATGATTAGGAGTTTAGATAAGGTTGACAGTGAGAACCTTTTTCCGCGTATGGAGTCAGCTGTTACTGGGGGACACAGCTTTAAATTAAGGGGAGGTTGGTATAGGACAGATGTTAGGGGTAGATTTTTTACTCAGCGAGTTGTGAGTTCATGTATCAGTGGTGGACTCTCCCTCTTTATGGTCATTCAAGCGGATATTGGATAAGCATATGGAGGTTATTGGGCTAGTGTAGGTTAGGTAGGCTTCAGTCGGCGCAACATCGAGGGCCGAAGGGCCTGTACTGCGCTGTATTTTTCAATGTTCTATGTTTGAGCCTGAACTGGAGGAGTACAACATCCTGGATGGGGGTTTGCTGGAGCTCTGCAGGAGGGTTTAAAACAGTTTGGCAAGGGAGAGTACCTAGTAAACAGCCAGCTACAGCATGCAGAGAGTCTGTGAGGAGGGATAGAGAGTTGATAGGACAAAGTTGCAGTCAGTGTGATGGGTTAAAGTTTATCTATTTTAACACAAGAAGTATCAGGGATAAGGGTGACAAATTTAGAGCATGGATCAGTACTTGGAACTATGATGTTGTGGCCATTACAAAAATTTCAATAAAGCAGTGGCAGGAATGGTTGTTGGATGTTCCAAGGTTTAGATGTTTCAAATGAAATGGTGTGGAGGGGGGGGGGGATGAGGTAGGGAAGTGGCATTGTAATCAGGGAAAGTATCACAGCTGCAGAAAGGGAGGGCATCAAGGAGGGTTTGTTTACTAAGTGAGTATGGGTGGAAGTCAGAAACAGGAAACAAGCAGTCACTTTATTGAGAGTTTTCCACAGATCCCCCATTAGCAACAAAGACACAGAGGAGCAGGTTGCGAGACAGGTTTTGGAAAGATGCAGAAGTAACAGGGTTGTGGTCATGGGTGACTTTAACTTCCCTAATATTGATTGGAACCTCTTAGTTCAAATAGTTTGTATGGAGCAGATTTTGTCAGGAGTGTGCAGGAAGGATTCCTGACTTAATACATAGGCTGACTAGAGGGGAGGCCATATCAGATATGATGCTTGGCAACGAGCCAGGCCAGATGTCAGATCTCTTGGTGGGAGAGCATTTCGGTGATGTTGATCACAACTCCCTGACCTTTACTATACACATGGAGAGGGATAGGAGCAGACGGTATGGGAAAGTATTTAATTGGGAAAGGGGGAATTACAATGCTGTGAGGCAGGAACTGGGGCATCTAAATTGGGAAAAGGTGCTCTCAGGGAAATGCACAACAGATATATAGAGGTTGTTTAGGGAGCACTTGTTGATAGTGCTGGATAAGTTTGTCCCACTGAGGCATGGAAGGGATGGTAGGGTAAAGGAAGCTTGGGTGACAAAGGATGTAGAACATCTAGTCAAGAGGAAGAAGGAAATTTATTTAAGGTTGAGGTTGCAAGAATCAGACAGGGCTCAGGGCTCTAGAGGGTTACAAGTTATCCAGAAGAGAATTGAAGAATGGACTTAGGAGAGCTACAAGGGGGGCATGAAAAAGCTTTAGCGGGTAGGATTAGGGAAAACCCTAAGACATTCTACACTTATGCGAGGAACAAGAGAATGGCCAGAGTGAGGGTAGGGCCAATCAGGGATAGTGGAGGGAACTTGTACCTGGATTGAGAGGAGGTAGGGAAGGTCCTTAATGAATACTTTGCTTCTGTATTCACTACTAAGAAGGACCTTGACTTTAGTCAGTACAATGTGAAATAGACTGATATACTTGAATGGGTTTATGTTAAGAAGGAGGGTGAGCTGAAAATTTTTAAAAATGTAAGGATAGATAAGTCCCTGGGGCCAGACAGGATATACCCTAGGTTACTAAAGGAAGCAAGGGCAGAGATTGCTGCACCTTTGGCGATGGTCTTTGCCTCCTCACTGTCCACTGGACTAGTGCCAGATTGGTGGAGGTTGGCAAGTGTTATTCCCTCGTTCAAGAAAGTGAATACTGATAATCCTGGGAATTGTAGACCAGTCAGTCTTATGTCTGTGGTAGGCAAATTATTAGAGAAGATTCTGAGAAACAGGATTTATGATTACTTGGAAAAACATAGTTTGATTAGAGATAGTCAGCATGGTTTTTTGAGGGGCAGATCATACCTCACAAGCCTTATTGAATTATTTGAGAATGTGACAAAACATATTGATGAAGGTAGAGCAGTGGATCTAGTGTACATGGATCTTAGCAAGGCATTTAATGAGGTTCCCATGGTAAGCCCATTCAGAAAGTAAGAAGGCATAGAATACAGGGAAATTTGACTGTCTGGATACAGAATTGGCTGGCCCATAGAAGACAGAGGGTGGTAGTAGATGGAAAGTATTCAGCCTGGAGCTCAGTGACCAGTGCTGTTCTAAAAGGATCGTTTCTGGGACCTCTGATGTTTGTGATTTTATAAACGACATGGATGAGGAATTGGAAGGGTGGGTTAATAAGTTTGCCAATGACACAAATGTTGATGGAGTGGTGGGTAGTGTAGAGGGCTGTTGTTGGTTGCAACAGGATATTGACAGGATGTAGAACTGGGCTGACAAGTGGCAGATGGAGTTTAACCCGGAAAAGTGTGGGTGATTCATTTTGGAAGGTTGAATTTGAATGCAGAATACAGGGTTAAAGGCAGGATTCTTGGCAGTGTGGTGGAACAGAGGGATCTTGGAGTCCATGTCCATAGATCCCTCAAGGTTGCAACCCAAGTTGATAGGGTTGTTAAGAAAGCATATGGTCTGTTGGCTTTCATCAACAGGGGGATTGAGTTTAAGAGCCACAAGGTTATGCTGCAGCTCTGTAGAGTCCTGGTTAGACCACACTTGGAATACCATGTTCAATTCTGGTCACCTCATTATAGGGAAGATATGGAATCTTTAGAGAGGGTGCAAAGGAGATTTACCAGGATGCTGCCTGGACTGGAGGATATGTCTTATAAAGAAAGGTTGAGGGAGCTGGGCTTTTCTCATTGGAGATAAGAAGTATGAGTGGAGACTTGATCGAGGTGTACAAGATGAGGAGAGGCGTAGATAAAGGGAATAGTCAGAGACGTTTTCCAAGGGCAGAAATGGCTATCACAAGGGGACATAATTTTAAGGTGATTGGTGGAAGGTTTAGGGAAGATATCAGAGGTAGGTTCTTTATACAGAGTGATGGGTGCATGGAATGCACTTCAAGCGGTGGTATTAGAGTCAGGTACATTAGGGATATTTAAGCAACTCTTGGATAACCACATGGATGATAGTAAAATGAAGGGTATGTCGGTTAGTGTGACTTTAGAGTAGGATAAAAGGTCAGCACAACATCAAGGGCCGAATGGCCTGTACCATGCTGTACTGTTCTATGTTCTATAACTTGGCCCCCATCCAGGATACATCCCTGCATCAACCCTTAAAAAAGGGTCAGCCTTGGAAATGGTCACATAGCTGAGCTTTCAGGGAAGTGAAGAAACAGCTGTCATCCTCTAAGATATTGGCACACTATGATCTGGTATTGATATGTGGGGCCTCCCCATATGACCCTAAATGAGTTTTTTGTTTCTGTCTTTACGAAAGAAATTAACTTTGTAGTGAATGAAACCTTTGAAGAGCAGGTGTGCATGCTGGAATGGATAGAGATAGAGGAAGCTGATGTGCTGAAAATTTTGTCAAACATTAAGATTGACAAGTCGCCAGGCCCGGACCAGATTTGTCCTCGGCTGCTTTGGTAAATGAGAAATGCAATTGCTTTGCCACTTGCGAAGATCTTTGCATCCTCGCTCTCCACTGGAGTCGTACCTGAGGACTGGAGAGAGGCAAATGTAATTCCTCTCTTCAAGAGAGGAAATAGGGAAATCCCCGGCAATTACAGACCACTAAGTCTCACGTCTGTCGTCTGCAAGGTGTTAGAAAGCATTCTGAGGGATAGGATTTATGACCATCTGAAAGAGCATGGCTTCATTAAATGCAGTAAACACGGCTTTGTAAGGGGCAGGTCATGCCTCACAAACCTTATCGAGTTCTTTGAGGATGTGACTATAAACATTGATGAGAGTCAAGCTGTGGATGTGGTGTATATGGACTTCGGCAAGGCATTTGGTAAGGTTCCCCATGGTAGGCTCATTCAGAAGGTCAGGAGGAATGGGATACAGGGGAACTTAGCTGTCTGGATACAGAATTGGCTGGCCAACAGAAGACAGCGAGTGATAGTGAAAGGAAAATATTCTGCCTGGAAGTCAGTGGTGAGTGGTGTTCCACAGGGCTCTGTCCTTGGGCCTCTACTGTTTGTAATTTTTATTAATGACTTGGATGAGGGGATTGAAGGATGGGTTACCAAGTTTGCAGATAACACAAAGGTTGGAGGTGTCGTTGACAGTATAGAGGGCTGTTGTAGGCTGCAGCGGGACATTGACAGGATGCAGAGATGGGCTAAGAGGTGGCAGATGGAGTTCAACCTGGATAAATGCAAGGTGAGGCATTTTGGAAGGCCGAATTTGAAAGCTGAGTACACGATTAAGGATAGGATTCTTGGCAGTGTGGAGGAACAGAGGGATCTTGGTGTGCAGGTACATAGATCCCTTAAAATGGTCACCCAAGTGGACAGGGTTGTTAAGAAAGCATATGGTGTTTTGGCTTTCATTAACAGGGGGATTGAGTTTAAGAGTCGTGAGATCTTTTGCAGCTCTATAAAACTTTGGTTAGACCACACTTGGAATACTGTGTCCAGTTCTAGTCGCTCTATTATAGGAAAGATGTGGATGCTTTGGAGAGGGTTCAGAGGAGGGTTACCAGGATACTGCCTGGACTGGAGGGCTTATCTTATGAAGAGAGGATGACTGAGCTCGGACTTTTTCCATTGCAGAAAAGGAGGAGGAGGGGGACCTAATTGAGGTATACAAGATAATGAGAGGCATAGATAGAGTTGATAGCCAGAGACTATTTCCCACGGCAGAAATGGCTAACACGAGGGGTCATAGTTTTAAGCTGGTTGGAGGAAAGTATAGAGGGGATGTCAGAGGTGGGTTCTTTACACATAGAGTTGTGAGAGCATGGAATGCGTTGTCAGCAGCAGTTGTGGAAGTGAGGTTATTGGGGGCATTTAAGAGACTGCTGGACATGCATATGGTCACAGAAATTTGAGGGTGCATACATGAGAATCAATAGTTGGCACAACATCGTGCGCTGAAGGGCCTGTTCTGTGCTGTACTGTTCTATGTTCGATGTTCTATGTTCTATGACATCCAGGCAGTATTAGCTCCTCAGTGGCCCAATGAAGAGGAACACCCAATTGCATATGCATCCAGGACTTTGGCTAATGCAGAGCGTAAATACGCCCAGGTTGAGAAGGAAGGTTTGGTGGCCATATTCCAAGTCAGGAAATTCCACCAATACCTTTATGGACATAAATTTGTAATACTAACGAACCCCAAACCCCTACAAGGTCTACTTAAAGAGGACAATGCAGTGCCACCCATAGCTTCAGGCCAAATTCAGTGGTGGGCTCACATACAAAGTGTATATGATTATAAATTGGAATGGAGGTCATGAGACCCCTCCCATTGGCAGATATCAGATAGTACCACAACTGGAAGGGTTTGTAATGGTTTTAAATTTTTTGGACACAAAAAATTCCAGTTCCAACTGACTGTATCAGTCTATGGGAACAGAAAGACCTGGTCCAGTGAAACAGCTAATGGTGATGGGATAATCCAAAGGGCTGTCACAACCAGAATTGAAACCATTTTGGATCAAGAGAGACCAGATCACAGTAGACAGACATATTATTATGGGGAGCAAGTGTGATTGGCCGAAGCAAAGGCTGCTGCTGGATATTGGCTGAACTCAACAAGGATCATCCAGGGTTTCCAAAATGAATGTCTTGGTGAGTGGTTATGCCTGGTGACCAGGATTGGATGTAGACTTAGCTGCGTTGATGGGGGAGATGCCCAGAATGCCAACAAGGGCAAACATTGCCACCAGCAGCTTCCCCAACTTTGTGGGAATGGCTGAGTAAACCCTGGACTGGGTTACACATTGAGCCCATGAAAGGACCTGCATAATCAATGTTCTTAGTCATCCTGGATGCCCACTCAAAGTGGCTGGATGAGCATTGAGTTTATTCATCAAATACATGGACGATGATTTTTAAAAAACTGCGCATCTTTTGCAATACGTGGACTCTCGGGAATGTTTGTCACAGATAATGGGCCATCATTTACTGTCAGAGAATTTAAGTATTTCCTAATGACAAATGGAATTCGACATATGAGGACAGTTCCACACCATCCATTATCCAATGGTTTGCCAGAAGGAACAGTCCAGGTTTTGAAGGCAGGCTTACAGAAACAGCTTACAACTTCACCAGCTGCCAGATTATAGGACCACCCCTCACGCACCTTTACACATAGCTCCAGCAGAGTTGCTAAGAGGGAAGAAGACTCCACACCAGGTTACATCTGATCTTCCTGGACCTGGGGAGGGGGAGGGTGAATTGCCATCGGGAAGGCCAATGCCAGACAGCAAGGGAGGCAGTTTACTTCAGGGGGTAAAATTTGGTATAGGATCCATGAGATCAGCCCTGCATCGGTAAGAACCATGGTCGACGCGAGGTCAGCTTCAGTGACGTGTAAAGTTCAGGTAGGTGTGACCGCCCTGAACAAGCATGTGGATCAAATGAAAGCTGCAAACTTGTAAACAATGCAGGAGCATAACGTTCCCAGCTCCTGGACTGTCTTTGACTCTTCCGGAACCCAGGGTTCTCCCTGTCCAAATCTCAGAATCTGAGATGGACACAATGGATGTCGCCACCTCATCACCTTTGCTGCCTGAAGGGGAGAATGAATTTCTTCTGAGATGCTCTGGGTGCAAGAAGCGATCTATTGTGCATTATATGCTGGCCGTATCAGAGGCAGAGTTGGAGGAGCCAGTGCTAAATAGACCCAGGAGGAGCTACAAAAAATAAAGAACTGACCTATGTTCTCAGACTCTGGGGAGTGATGTAGTGATTATAACTAGGCCAGTCAGATAGACATCATAGAATATGAGTTCCCTGATTGGACTAGAGTAACAACCCCAGTCAGGGACTTCTAGCTGACAGATATAAACAGGATTGTCAGTAGTGTTGTTCATTCTGAGACCTGGCTCCGAGGGAGTTGGATCAGTGTTAGGGATTCTCCACGTGTAAATAAAGGATGCCTTGGTGACAGGACACCCGCTTTTGTGAAGTTATTTTACTTACTTAAAGAACAGGAACGGATGAACTAGATGTGCACAGTTTGTAATATGTGTTCGCATTTTGTGTGCACACAAAAAGTGGAAGTTGAATTTTTACTTCAAAGAATCATCATTGTTTTAAGTAGAATATATCTTGCCAGTGATTGTCAGTCAAAGGCAGTTCTTTTGTGTTATGCAAAGCCAACACATCACACATGTGCAAGCCAGCTACCAGAGGCCATCCTTGGTATGTGTGAAGGGACAATTGGAACTCATCCATCATGGTTTGGTTACAGCCCATCACTCTCACTACACTCCCAATTTCAAGTTCATGGAAATGCTGTTGCCAAATGAGTGAAGTAATACTTTCCATTATTTTAAGCCTGAACTATCCGTTTGTATTTTTACATTTGTATGATGAGATATTTTTGTATTTTAACAATTGTGAAGTAACATATTTTTGAGTAGAAGTCCAATTGCATGCATGAATACGTTCCCAGCATTCTGGCTTTTTCCAGCTTGCTTTGATTCCTATGAATTAACTTTAATGATTGTTGGTTATTCAAAGATGTTTCATATCACTTTCCTCACACCAGAAGGAGTTATTTCTTTTATTTGGGTATATCAGTTCACTACACAGCCCAAAATTCCGGTGACATCATCATAGCGGGTGGTGCTTTTTGGTCTGTTGAGTGTTAACCCTTTCAGACCAATGTACAAAAATCTGCAGAGCTGGTTAATTCAGGAATTAAAATAACTAAATGCAACAATACTTCACCAACTATTTTATATACATTCCAGAAAATAATTAGATGCTTTACAAAATGTTACTACTATATTATTTTACCTTTCGGAAAAAACGTTAAGATGATATGCCTTGCATTCCTGAAGAAGGGTAGTACCTGAAACGTCGACTTTTCCACCTCCTTCTGTTGCCTGGCTTGCTGTGTTCTTCCAACCTCCTGCTTGTCGACTTTGGATTCCAGCATCTGCAGTTTTTTTGTCCCTGAGATTATATGCTTACCTATGAAATGTAACCTGATTTGTGGCATTGCACTAAAGATAGAGCTGAACAGTTGATGTGCAGCTGATGCAAAATTTGTTTGTACTTTCTAAATCCTGTGGGTGACATTCACTTCAAATCATCATGGATTGAATTAGGCACAATGACCATCTGTGTTAGGAGTGAAAACTGCACAGAGGACAGCACAGAGTGATTTTTAATTTATAGTTACAGTCTACAGGAAGTTCTGTCAGCAATTTACAATAACAGGTAAGAATTTCTGGCACAAAGATGAAACTGATAGGATGAGATTATACCAAATGCGATTAGAGTAAAATGTACCCCATCATTTACACAGAAATAGCAACGGTGATTGTGATGCAGATTGACAGGGAATTTCCATTCCAGCACATAATATAAACACAGCATGAAAATAGTACACTAACTGCTGAAACTACTGCAAAAAGAGACTGCGATATAATAATCACATTGTTAAAGATGCTCATTTAATAAGCAGGTGCCAGTATGATGGGCTGAATGGCCTCTTTCTGCACTGTAACACTTCTATGATTTTGCAACATCAGATGTCAATGGCTGTAAGTGCAGGAATACATTTTGGGAGGGAAAGAAACTCTCCTATTCTGAAGGAATGCCACACAAAGAAATGGCAATTTGTTTACAGTCATTAGGTGTGAAATAGCAACAGTTAGTGAACTGCTTCCAGGCATGAATGAACAGCCTGGTCCACTGACCAGAATTATTCAAATAACTATAACTTAGTTGTGTGTTCTACATTATTATATTCTTTTTCTTTTAAATACATTGATAAGTAACTTGCATATAACTAATCAGTCATAAAATTGATAGATTAGTTTAATTATGAAAAACTGTAAGCTTACAAAAAGTTACAGAGTAGTGTGAGCATGGTATGGCAATGGAATAAAATAAAGAGGTAGTTAAAATGGAATAAGGTTTTCCACCTGAAGAACGCTCAAGCTGCAGTGAAAAACTGTCCGAGCACCTTTAATGGACCCAAAGAAGTGTTTATGTTTGGACAACTCACTTTTCAAGAAGACTTAAATGTCTATTCGGCATTCCCACCCAAAATATCTGGGAGATCATTTGTAGAATTTGGTTGTAATTTCCATGTGCAATTGGCCAGATATTCATTGTGCACACTAAACCTATTTGTACTGGACATTGAGACCTATCCAGTGATCCTCTAAGGGTACCTCCTTTTTTAGGACTTACTTCTGTGATAAAGTTTTGATCATATGCTTTAACAACTCCTTATCCTTGTCAGTCATGGCCCAGTTTGTAGCACTTTTGCTTCTGAGTCAGAAAATTGTGACGTTCAGTCTCATTCTCGTGCAGAGGTGTAATCTTTTGGAGGGGAAGTCAACCTAAAGCTCAGCTGTACTTGCAGTTGGATCTTTTGAAGAAATTGCATGAGAGTTCCCTAATGAGAGAGTGATCTGATAAATAGTTATCCTTCAATCAATGTTACAACAACAGGATATCTGGCAATTATGACACAGCTGTTTGAGGGAGCTTATGGTGTACAAATTGGCCACTGTTGGGGTTCTGTTCGCTGAGCTGGAAATTTGTGTTGCAGACGTTTTGTCCCCTGTCTAGGTGATATCCTCAGTGCTTGGGAGCCTCCTATGAAGCGTTTCTGTGATCTTTCCTCCGGCATTTGTAGTGGTTTGAATCTGCCACTTCTGGTTGTCAGTTCCAGCTGTCCGCTGCAGTGGCCGGTATATTGGGTTCAGGTCGATGTGCTTGTTGATTGAATCTGTGGATGAGTGCCATGCCTCTAGGAATTCCCTGGCTGTTCTCTGTTTGGCTTGTCCTGTAATAGTAGTGTTGTCCCAGTCGAATTCATGTTGCTTGTCATCTGCGTGTGTGGCTACTAAGGATAGCTGGTCATGTCGTTTTGTGGCTAGTTGGTGTTCATGGATGCGGATCGTTAGCTGTCTTCCTGTTTGTCCTATGTAGTGTTTCGTGCAGTCTTTGCATGGGATTTTGTACACTACATTGGTTTTGCTCATGCTGGGTATCGGGGCCTTCGTCCTGGTGAGTTGTTGTCTGAGAGTGGCTGTTGGTTTGTGTGCTGTTATGAGTCCTAGTGGTCGCAGTAGTCTGGCTGTCAGTTCAGAAATGCTCTTGATGTATGGTAGTGTGGCTAGTCCCTTGGGTTGTGGCATGTCCTCGTTCCGTTGTCTTTCCCTTAGGCATCTGTTGATGAAATTGCGGGGGTATCCGTTTTTGGCGAATACATTGTGTAGGTGTTCTTCTTCCTCTTTTTGCAGTTCTGGTGTACTGCAGTGTGTTGTGACCCTTTTGAACAGTGTCTTGATGCAACCTCTTCTGTGTGTGTTGGGGTGGTTGCTTTTGTAGTTCAGGACTTGGTCTGTGTGTGTGCCTTTCCTATATACCTTTGTGGTGAATTCTCCATTAGGTGTTCTCTGTACCATCACGTCTAGGAATGAGAGTTGGTTCCTCTCACTAGAGAGGAAGAAAAGGACAACCAACTCTCATTCCTAGACGTGATGGTACAGGGAACACCAAACGGAGAATTCACCACAAAGGTAAACAGGAAAGGCACACACACAGACCAAGTCCTGAACCACGAAAGCAACCACTCCAACACACACAAAAGAAGTTGCATCAAGACACTATTCAAAAGGGCCACAATACACTGCAGCACACCAGAACTGCAAAAAGAGGAAGAAGAACACCTACTCAATGTATTCGCCAAAAACGGATACCCCCGCAATTTCATCAACAGATGCCTAAGGGAAAGACAACGGAACGAGGACATGCCACAACCCAAAGGACTAGCCACACTACCATACATCAAGAGCATTTCCAAACTGACAGCCAGACTACTGCGACCACTAGGACTCATAACAGACACAAACCAACAGCCACTCTCAGACAACAACTCACCAGAACGAAAAACCCGATACCCAGCATGAGCAAAACCAATGTAGTGTACAAAATCCCATGCAAGGACTGCACAAAACACTACATCAGACAAACAGGAAGACAGCTAACGATCCGCATCCATGAACACCAACTAGCCACGAAACGACATGACCAGCTATCCATAGTAGCCACACACGCAGGTGACAAGCAACATGAATTCGACTGGGACAACACTACTATTATAGGACAAGCCAAACATAGAACAGCCAGGGAATTCCTGGAGGCATGGCAGTCATCCACAGTTTCAATCAACAAGCACATAGACCTGGACCCAATATACTGGCCACTGCAATGGACAGCTGGAACTGACAACCGGAAGTGGCAGATTCAAACCACTACAGGTGCCGGAGGAAAGATCACAGAAACGCTTCACAGGAGGCCCCCAAGCACTGAGGATGTCACCTAGACAGGGGACAAAACGTCTGCAACACAAATTCCCAGCTCGGCGAACAGAACCACAACAACGAGCACCTGAGCTACAAATCTTTTCACAAACTTTACATTGGCCACTGTTTTCCTTCGTTATAACAGGGGCTAACTGCCAAAGGTTGGCTTTGAAGCAATTTGGGATTTGTTGAGTTCATCAAAGGAGATATGTAAATGTAAATCTTCATTTTCCATTTTTATACACAGCTTCATGTTAAAATTTGGTTTGGAATGATGTTGTGAAGTTCTTGGGATGTTTTTGTATCTCTTTTTTGTACAGGATTCTGAGAAAAAAAACATAGCAACACTTGGAAAAAAGGCAACCCTTAGGACTTCAATCATTATTAATGTTATTCTTGTCATTAAGCAGTGAGATTTGGAATTATGTTCATTTATGACCAGAACATGTTAGGAAACCAAGTAATTATGCACTCAGTAATGGTGAATTACCAGGAAATAGCTGTTTCATTTTCAGGAAAGTAATAATGTCTTTTGAAGAATGGAATTGAACTTTCAACTGGAAAGGTTTGTGAACCGCTACTTCAATGGAAATAAATAACTGTTTTATTACAACATGTGATTGAAGCTTTTGGATTTTTGCACCTCATTATTACCTCAGAAAGTGGTATCATGCCACACTACTACAGTTTTTCCAATATAGTTTTAAAAAGTTTAAATATTCAACAAGATGGAAGATTTAAAATAATTGTGTATTTTAATTGCACATGTTATGCAGACTAATGACTTTTAATGATGTTTTTATATGGCTAGAAATATTTTTTGAACTCGAGCCAAACAGCAGGATAGCATACATCAAAGTGAAAAATATTAACCGCACAGTCTATTTAATTGTCACATGAGGTTTAAGCCCTGAGCGGTGCCTGAGATCTTATGAAATTATGTTAGCAGGAGGAATACCTGACTGAATTCATTAGATCAATGAAGGCAGGGATAATGACGAACATTTGTCGATCTTTGATGATAATGACAACCTCTGATTCATCTCCACTTAACATAGATTCTCAAATGACATGAAGTCAGACTTCCACAATGAATAAATTTTCCCATATTTAGGATGTGAGTTTGTCCTAATGGATGATCCTTCCTTACTATAAGTTTTCTTTTCTTCAGTTAGTTGGATACGATTTGCTTCAGGAATTGTGATGTCATTACAAATCATCTTTTGCCACATTTTCCTTCCACAAAAAAGCAACACTTTTTTTCCAGTTGAAATGTTACTTTTTTTTAAACTTGTTCTTTAGGTAATTCTTATTTTTGAATTGATTAACACAAGGTCAGTTCAATGTAGAATACCCTTTAGCAGAGTACAGTCGATTCTGCTATAACGCGTATTTCTTCAACACAAATTGGCTTTAATACGAGTGAAGAATTTAGACCATTATTTGTAGATCATGAACTTTCCTTCCCTGCATTGGCTATAATGTGATTCCAGCCATATTAGTTTAAAATGGCATGGCTATTGTACAATGTTCTCATAATGCAAGATCACACAAGAGTAGAACTATCGCGTTATATCAGAACTGACATATTCAGCCTTTACTCTTGTTGCATCGATACCTGCATTTTATCTCACTATTGGATTTTCATGATCACTTTGAGGGAAATGATTAAAGTAATCAATATTGGAATGCTTTATGTCAGTGGCCACAGCTCATACTTTAAATTGGATACAAGGGCATTGCCGCTCAACTTTAAATGGCTACTGAGTGATAACCTGCAGCCTTCCTTCATCTAACCACAAGCCAAAGGCCAACTTCAGGCAACATTAGGACAGGAAGATGAAGAAATTGTTGATACAATGGTTGGGTGTGAGCAAAGAAATTCATTGCTCTGCAGGAGAGGTTACATAACGTTCAGTCTATCTCTCAAAATAAATGCTGCTATCAGCCAAGAAAATGCATTTTCACAGCAAACCCTGAAACCCTTTAAAGGCCTGAGAAGACTGCACACTGTGTACCATATTATGTTGATGCCAACCCCATCTGCTGTTCACACCCAGGAAAATCCCACACATAAAGACAAGGTAAAAACTGCAGTTGGGCCCATGTTCCACAAGGAGGTTATTTTGAAAGTCACACTATCGACCACATGATGCTCTGTGATGGTGACAGTTGCTGAACTGATCTATTAGAATCACTGTTTACTTTGCACATCTGAAGAAAGCTGTACAATGAGAGATACATTCAATGGCACCTGTAGACAAGAGCCCAGCTAAACTTACAAATAGCATAATCTTCACCAAACTGGACACAAACAGCAGCTTCTTGCAATATCCCGAGAAAAACAGCCCAAACCGTCAGCCATATTCATCACGTGTTATTGTTTTAACCGTCTGCCTCTTGATATCACATCCGCAACTGGGCTTTTCCAACAGATAATGTTTTCAACATGCTAGGAGGGATGGAAGGCATTTTCATCCATGAGTGCATTGAGTCCCAACATGAAGAAAGTGTAAGGAGAGTCTTAAGATAGTTGCAGGATGTTGGCTTGTTAACTAATGACAGGTATCAATTCTCAAGTCCAAAGATTGGACCATATTGTTCTGGAAATGGAGATCATGGCAGATCCACAGAAGTCAGAAGCCATTAGATCATTCCCACACTTCAGTGATTTATGAAAATGGTGAACCAGTTAGAAAGTTCATACTCCACTTAATCCAAATCAATGAGTCTCTCGGTCAACTTTTGAAGCAAACTCAGGCTTGATGTTGGACTGAACATTAGCCACAATCATTCAACTGAATCAATGACTTGCTTACTTAGTCTAAGGTCCTTTAACACCAAAGTCCTCACTTTCCAATTATGACACTGACAAGTGCATCATCCAAAATCTGGGAGGAGCCTTATTTCAGGTTCAATTTGAAGGAATTAGAAGTCAATCTACTACACTTCCACAGTTACTAATTTCATCAAATAAAGATGGGCTGTCAATAAGAACGAAGCATTTGCAACAATTTGTGCATGTCACAATCTGACAACACCGTAGGCCCATTGGATAAAATTGAAACTGACCACTAGCTGCTTGTAACTTGTTAAGTATAAAGGAGTTAGTGTAGATTTATCCCAGAATCCATTAATTTTGATAATCATTGGTATGGTCTGACATGGTCATGGAATATAGAGTGAAAACGTCAGTCTACTATTCATACATTATGGAGAATACCCATTAACAGTTCAGGCAAAAAGGGAAAACACTTATTCAAGGACTGAAGATGTCTCCAGCCTTAAACACTCACTAATTGCCAGCCAAGGAGAAGATGTTGCAGGACTTTGGGAACCTCAATTTCCTGATGAAGAATATGTACAGATCAGTATGTTTGTCTTGATGGTTGACTGGAGTATGTCTCAGCAACCCTACCTTGTGGCAGCATTTTGAACTATACTTTATCATTATACTTAACCATGGTGTTTTTGTTTGTAATGAAAAGGTGCTGATCACATGAGCTCTCTGTTGGACATCCTCCAGTAATCCACCAAGGAGATCTGGGTACTAAAAGGTTCAGGCAAAAGCCCTATAACCTTTATAGTGCACATCATCTCATGGGTTCCCTCAAAGACTTGGTCTCCAACTGCACTACTCTCAGAAAGTAGTGGGGTGGAATGGTGGCTTAGAGGTTAGCACAGTGCCAGGAACCTGGTTTTGATTCCACTCTTGGGCATCTATCTGTGTGCAGTTTGCACACATTCACCCTGTGTCTGTGTAAGTTTCAACTGTGTGCTCTGGTTTCCTCCCACAATCTAAATCTGTGCAGGCTGGATGGAATGGCCATGGGAAATGCAGACTTACTGGGCTAAGATAGGGGGAGGTGGGTCTGGGTGGACTTAATGAGCTGAATGGCCTGCTTCCACACTGTAGAGATTCTATGGGAAGAACTGAAGATTGACACAAAGATTGGAGTAGCAGGATGACATGAAGATTGGTAGAGTAGCAGAAAGCATAAGGGACTGTCGGAGAATACAGGAGAATATAGATAGACTGGAGAGTTGTGCGGAAAAGTGGCAGATGGATTTCAATCTAGAGAAATGTGAGGTGATACATTTAGACAAGACTAATTCTAGAGCGAATTATACAATGAACAGAAGAGCCTTGGGAAAAGTTGATGGGCAGAGAGATCTGGGAGTGCAGGTCTATTGTACCCTGAAGGTTGCTGTACAGGTGGATAGAGTGGTCAAGAAGGCATATAGTATGCTTGCCTTCATTGGACAGGGTGTTGATTGTAAGAGCTGGCAAGTTATGTTAACATTCTACAAGACATTGGTTCGGCCACATTTAGAATACTGTGTACAGTTCTGGTCGCCACATTATCAAAAGGATGTGGATGCTTTGGAGAGGGTGCAGAGAAGGTTTACGAGGATGTTGCCTGGTATGGAAGGTGCTAGCTATGAAGAGAGATTGAGTAGGTTAGGTTTATTTCATTAGAAAAAAGGTGTTTGAGGGGGGACCTGTTTGAGGTTTACAAAATCAAGAAGGGTATAGACAGGGTGGATAGAGACAAGCTTTTTCCCAGGGTGAAGGATTCAATAACAAGAGGTCACACTTTCAAGGTGAGAGGTGGAAAGTTTAGGGGGGATACACGTGGCAAGCACTTCACACAGAGGGTGGTGGGCATCTGGAACGTGTTGCCAGCAGAGGTGGTAGAGGCACACACGGTAGATTCATTTAAGATGCATCTTGACAGATGCATAAGTAGGTGGGAAGCAGAGGGATACAGACACTTAGGAATTGGGTGGCAGGTTTAGACAGTAGATTTGGATCGGCTCAGGCTTGGAGGGCCGATGGGCCTGTTCCTGGGCTGTAAACTTCCTTTGTTCTTTGTTCTAACCTTCTTTCTTGCCTTCGTTACTAGCTAGGGAATACTTTGCTGTTGAAGATTTTCAATTTAAGAAGAAGGGCCTTTCTCATCCTGGTTGATAAGTATTATTGATAAATTGAGATCCAGAAGCTCAATCACTTCATTTTAGAGGCTGTAATAACTTCTTTGAAGACAATTTTTCTCTATTTTACTAATCTTGGATTTGTCATCCCTGGAAAAGGCCACTATTTGCCAATGCTTGTTTCCAACCCTTTACAGTCTCATACGATTTGTTTAAGTTACAAGTTCACTGGGGTACTTGGAATCTCTGAGCTGAGAGTGGGGTATGTACCACAAACAACATCTGGGGAAGAATGAAGATTTTCACTTGGACCTACTAAGCTCCCACTTGACACTTGTGCTGAACAGCTTGAACCTATACAAGCTTCAGATGGGTCTGAGTCTGTGAACACAACTTCCCACTCCTTCCGAATCACTAATGCCAAGGGTTATAGTTTAGGACCATGAATAAGCACGACAGAAAAAACATGTGACAGGACACACCAACTATGCGCTTTCACTCAATGTTTTAGATTTCACAACCTGCCATATTAGAAAAGGAACTCGGACGTGGCTCAGTGACAGGCAATACAAAGGCACTGTGCTTGTGAAGCTCCACCTGAGATTGCACCTTATCCAAATGGCATCATTTGAAGAAGCAACAGAGACTGACTTTACAAAAACAGAAGCCAATGGCTGAATGATCTGCATTCTCGGGAGAGCATAGTGCAAATACAAATGGAATTGATAGAATAGAGACAAAGACTGAAGACTCTTGGAGCAGTAATATACATTTGCAACATCCAAAGAAACTCCTTATACATTTAGGAATATTTCATGAAACCATCACAGGCTTTAATTTCTGCAACACCATTTTTTAAAGAATACTAATTTCCTTTCTACACTTGACCCTTGCTTTCCTAACATTTCTAGGATGTTATTTATATCTTCTTCCATGAAGATAGAACTAATGTAGTTGTTGTATTGCTCTTCCTGTTCCTTTCTGCATTGTCCACAAATGAACAAAGGTGTCATCTAAAGACTAATTTCATGTCAACAGGGAAAACCTGTATTTGTTAGTTCTACCAATCGGGTGCAATTTCAGCAATTCTTATTACCATCCAAGTGTTAATTAAGCTTTTTAATATTAGCAAATAAAAAATGGGAAACCTGACTTCTTAAAATTAGAACATTTATAAATGGTGCTTTAAATATTCCAAACAGTTTCATTAGAATTTTAAATAAATTAGTTCCTACGATTTACAGTTCTCCTGCAGTCAGTGTGTAATGGTATGAGACTACCTGTCTCTGATAACCTTCAGCGCTGCCCAGATTTTGGTGCAATTTGGGAACTTCATTCATAATTCATATTGCATATTGCAGCAAGACAAACTTATTGTATTTATATAAAACTACTCTTTAACTGACCCATTAAAACTGGCTGACTTCAGAGTTTTTTTTGTAGTAAATGGCATATAATTGCATAATTTGCTTAGTAGAAATATAGCCCTCAACATAACCTGGCATATCACCAGCTTGTTAAAATAAGTACAGCTGTTTTCTGGCCAAATAACATGACAGCACTGCAATCTAAAACATAGGTTAGTGCTACAGGGTCACCTATTAGGTGCAATAATTGAGATGGCGTAAGATGGATTTGGCACTGTCTTTGAAATTAACAACGCAAAACATTTGAGGTGAAAAGTGTAGCAAAATTCTTGCATCCTGATTAAATAGATTCTTACAAGCATGGCCAAGGAGACATATTAGCATAGTGCTAATGGTACTGGACTAGTAATCTTGAAGCCCAGGCTAAATGTTTTGGATATAGGTTCCAATTTCAGCATGACAGCTGCTGAATTCAGATTGAATAAAAATATGGAGTACCACATGAGCCTAACAGCAACAACATAAATTTATTCCTCTAAAACCCCATTGGTTTACAACTATCCTCTGACCAACATGTGACTCATGATCCACAGCAATATAGTTGACTCTTAACTGCATTCTGTGCAATTATGGATGGGCAATAAATACTGGCTTAGTCTGCAATGTCCACATATCAAATTCAGGTTGGCCTTGAGTTAAAAGCATACAATTACTGGGTTCAAAAAAATTTTAATTTGAGTAAATCTGCAGTTTTAAATTTTGTAGTTGTGAGTTTTGAGCAGGTTTATTTTTCAGTGAAACATTGAAAGAGCAACCCAAAGAACATGTTAAAAGCGAATCCTCATTAATTAACTCAAGCCCTTTCTGTTGGGCACATATACAAGTAGCTGAAAATGTGTTGCTGGAAAAGCGCAGCAGGTCAGGCAGCAACTAAGGAACAGGAGAATCGACGTTTCGGGCATCAGCCCTTCTTCAGGAAAGGGCTGATGCCCGAAACGTCGATTCTCCTGTTCCTTGGATGCTGCCTGACCTGCTGCGCTTTTCCAGCAACACATTTTCAGCTCTGATCTCCAGCATCTGCAGTCCTCACTTTCTCCACATATACAAGTAAACAACTTCTAACTAACATTGAGTGCTGGAGTTGGGAGTCTTAAGGAGTTGAAGGTAGGAAAGAGAGATGTTTGATTGTTTGTGCTGAAAAGAACACATGATTGGTGAATAACATTGGAGACTACTTTTGGTGTTTTGAGGAAAAGTAAGGTCTTCAGTTTATGTTTAAGTCTCTAGCCTTTTCTCTTTTTCTTACAAAACACTTGTTAGTTAAGAATGTTGATATTAGTATTTCTAAAAGAAAAGGAAAAATTACTATAAAGTTCAATATTGGAATCTTCAAGAGAGGGGCACTGCAGTGATTTAATCATGAACTTAAAATAGTGATGGTGGGTCTAGGTCATGTGTTGCATCTGCAGCATGTGGTAGTTGGTGGACAGCAAGGTGATCCACAACACCTACATCTGAAACAAACATTTGCAACTCAAGCAACTTTGGTTCCAAGTTGAGGAGCTGGAGTCTAAGCAGCAGATGTTGTGCTGTATCTATGATCAGGGAGGGGAGGATATTACCACTTGCTTGGGTGCAGACATATCCTTTAGGTCAAGCAGTTAAAACTTGGCCCATGATCAAGGACAGGAGGCTGTGATTGTAGGTGAGGCAGCTCTTGAGAAGCCTTTACCTCTGCATTTAAGAGGTTCTTGCAGGCTGTATGGATGACAATAAGGACTGAACAGTGAATGAGAGAACTGACGTGGGACTGTGACCAATTCAACTGGGAAGAGGAAATAGGAATGTAGTACTGCTAGGGGGCAGTGTAATGAGGGAATAGATAGAGTTCTCTGCAGTCATGAGTGTGAATCCCAAAGGCTGTGTCAATTGCCTGATGCCAGGTTTAAGGAGATCTCAGTGCTGAAGATCTTTGAATTAGGGGGTGGGATTCAGTTGTCAATATCACTGGGGGCATTGATATGACTAGACGGGGACTTTTGAACACCTGGGAACTTACTTAGGAAGCAGAAAGTCAAGGAAAAATGTCTCAGGACTACTACCTGAGCCATGTGCAAACAAGCCCAGAGTAAATAAAGTCTAGGAGATAAAAATGTGACTTAGAGATTGGTGTGGAGGAATGGATTTCTGTTCATGGAGCACTGGCACGAGCACTGGGATAGAAGGGAGCTGTTCAAATGGAATGAACTTCATTTGAATTGTGCTGGGACTAGTTTCCTGGTAAATTGAATAACCACGGCTGTAGAAAGTGCTTTAAGTTAATCAGAAGGGGAGAGGGCTTGCGAGGTAAAGATGATCCATAGGCTTAGAAAGCAAAAGGATATGGTGGCATTGTGGAGCAACTACTTTAATAATGATACTCACAGTGGGACAGGAAGGGACAGAGTATACAAGCATAAGACAACAGCAGAGACTGGATTCAAAAATGAGAATAAAAATGGCAATTACTCAAAATTAATGGCTTTTTAATTATTTGTCAGAACTCCAGCAAGATGGCAGCAAGAGTAGGACACTGCATTTAGAGCTCCTCTGCTCCACCTGTTCTTTTCTTTCTGTTTTTTGCAGTCCCTGTGCGGCGTGAGGGGAAGCGAGTCCTCGTGCAGCACAACAGACCTTGTTGCAGCCAAGTGTTGGTGAGGAGTGGACTGGAGGATGGTGCAGAGCAGGACAGTTGTTGATCAATTTAATAATGTGTATTGAGTCTGGTTATTAAATGATCTCCTTGGGAACAGTGACCAAAGGCTGACATGGAATTGTTTGCCCTATTCAGGAATTTGATTAATTTAGTTAGGGAAAGAGCCAAATGTAAATGGTGAACCATTTGTTGAACATTATGGAATTTAGCTGCAACACATCATCCAACCTGCCATTTGTGTTGTTTTTTATTAAAGTTATTAATTAATAACTCTTGTTTTCTTGCTCTTCATGCTAGAAGAATCCCCACTCTTATCTTTCATGTCTTTTTTATAACACCAGTATTAACCTTATGCCAAACGAGCATTGTGTAAGAAAAAAAAGAGAGAACAGTCTGGAGATCTAAACACAAACTGAAAAAGCCTACTTTTATAAAAGTCTAGAAATATTCAGCAATACTACTCACCAATCAACTGATCTGTTTAGGCAAAACAAACACTTCTCACTTTCCTTCCCTGAACTCCTTGAGATACTCAACTCCTTGAAATACTTTGTTGTAGATTACATTCAAGTGCTAAGCTGCACTAATTTGGCTACTTTTATATGCATCCAATACAAAGGACCTATGACAGTTAGTTCATGAGAATCCAGTTTAATTCACTTTTTAATTAAGCTGTTCCACCAATGGAACCTTTGAAAATAAACCTGCACAGAGCTCACAAGTACAGAATATAAACTCCACATTTTACTTTACTGTAATCTACAAATTATAAACTAAATTACACTAAATCAGGTCTTCAGAATCAAAGGTTCAGATACATTTTTATGCAACAAATGCATATACAGATTCCAAGGTTGAACTGAATTTACTGTCTGAATTTTACAAGCACCCCATAAAAGGGCCTATCACAATACAATGAAATGGAAAGTGCTAATGTGAATTATTTTGATGACTAGGATTTTATAACAGGCCTTAAGTGATCATTTTCATGTATTTGATTTGAATTTAATGAACTGAAAGAAAGAATGGTAAGAGTAACTTTTGGCCTAAACATATTAAGCATTTGCATATATCAGTAAAATTCATTTTAGGCCAATGGAAAATTCAGGATCTTCATAATTTGGGGAACTGGCCAATTAGGCCTCAATGATTTCTGAGCTTTCAGAACATGAAATGTGAGAGAAACTTGATAGAACTTTCCTTTTTCAGAGGGACACATGGAATTGGTTGCCATGGTTCACCATTTACATTTGGCTCTTTCCCTACCTTAATTAATCAAATTCCTGAATAGGGCAAACAATTTCATGTCAGCCTCTGGTCACTGTTCCCAAGGAGATCATTTAATAACCAGACTCATTATACATTATTAGATTGATCAACAAATGTACCAATCTGCACCAGCCTCCAGACCTCTCCTCACCAGCACTTGGCTGCTGTCATTTTGAGAAATTATCTATTGTCATTTTGAGAAATTGTCTGTTGTCATTTTGAGGAATTCAGTAGGCAGGGAAGAACCACACAAACTCAGTAATTTCTAAAGTTGCAGCTCCTGGCTACACAATTGCTAGTTTTGAATATGATTACCTAATAACAATTGCAGGCAATGGTACTAAGCTGGTCATTTCCACATTTTAAATCTTGGGCACCAGTACTTTGACAGCATCAACTGGATCATTTACAATTAATGCTGAAAAACTCTGCAGAGGCTGTAGATTGATCAAACCAGTTTATAGAGCACAGACCATTTTCTACATAACTGGCTGAGAAGTCAAATTAGACAAGCTGAGAAAAAATTATTGATGTACAGTGGAAAGAGGTGTATGTGTCAACTGGATAAGTGCAGGATGAGAAAAGGCTTTTTGATTCATCAAACCAATTCTCTTAAAATAACATTTAAATTTGGCTCTTACCCTCCCTAAATTATTAAAATTCCTAATCCGACAACCAATTTGCTATCTTTTGCTATCTTTTAAACCAAATGATCAGTTGGTAATGATGTATACCTGTTCATGTAGAGAATCTACTTATTACAGTGTCTGGTGTGTTGCAGTCTTCAGAGATAACATATGCAGAGCAGTTACAATTTGTCCATTTAAGGCCAGTCCAGATGATTAACTCAGAGTTCACATTTCACTGAGTTATTTTGCTTTGGAGAAGGAGCATGCTCCAAAAGCTAGTGCTTCCAAATAAACCTGTTAAACTTTAACTTGGTGTTGTGTGATTTTTAACTGAGTTATTTTGCTTTTATGGCAGACACTTTGCAGCTGTGTGATTAATTTGGGGACAATAGTGGAGAGCGAGCAAGAACAAAGAGTTTCTAGGGTTGTTAGATGGTACTATATGCAGACTTCTATTTGCTGTCTATCATTTGTGTTTATCTTGTTGTAGAAGGCAATAATTATGAACTGAAAGGGTTAACTAGCACCATGAGATAAGCTCTGTCCATCAAGGTATGTGAAAGGCTGTTCCCAGGGGAGCTACTTAGAGTTGTTAGAGTTCTGTACATGTTAACAAAATTCTGTGAGAATGCTTTTGTAGCTGTAATGTTAACATACTCTTGTGCTGAACCTGATTTTCTCAAGAGACAATCATGCATCTTAAATATAACATAAGTAACTATTAAGTAATATGTAACCCTATTTACTGTTTATTAAGATTGAGCCACTTCTGCCTAAGACGTCACGTGGCCATCTTCCCTCACATGGTATGACTAGCCTAAATCATTAGCACCATGAAGGTTTGGTAACAGTGATCTACCCAAAATATCCTGACAAACGCTGTTACTACATTATGGATCATCAGGAAGGCAGTTACTGACTCTGCTATTTGTTTCATCTCCAGCTAACTGCTACCACCAACACGGCATAGTTCAGTCCTTAAGTGCACGAAAGGATGTATCTCTTAAATCTAACTATAATCTATCCTAGCTGGCAAGAAATTAATTTGCAATATTTCTTTTTGAAGGTTCTTAAACTATCACTTCAGACTGAAAGTTACTGCTTTGATATGCTGCAGTATTGCCATAGTATCATAGAATGATATTGCACTAAAAGAGGCCTTTGGCCCATTCTCTCTGCACTGGCTTTTCGGCCATGCTATTCAATTACTCCTACACTCTTGCTGTTCCCTCAATGCAGCAATATTTTTCACTTCACATGTTTAACTAACTCCCTTTGAAAAGATACTATTCAATCTACCACTCTTCCAGGTATATTCCAGATCACAATAATTCACAGTTTTCCCTTGTTCATTCAATGTCAGAGCTAGCCTTTGTGCCACTCCACACATGTGCCGATGTCAGTTGCTGACAGAGCAGCTTTCTGTGAGAGGTACTAAACAGAGAGCAGGTTTCTGAGAGAGATACATTGAGCAGCTTCCTATGAAAGATACGCTACTCCTAGATTATCCTTTTTTTAAAATAATTGTGGGGCATAGTGGTAAATATGTTAGCTAGTGGCGTCCTGGTGAATGCAAAAGAAAGGCTATAACACTGGAAGAGAAACTAGATATTATAAAGCATTTTGAGCATAAGGAGAGAATATGTGATGTAGCTTGCTTAACAGGAATGAAGGAGTCTACATGATGACCCTCTATCCCTACATGAACAATATTTTTTAAATGTACTATGTTAAATTTACTTTCGTTTCATTGATGAATATGATTTATACCTTCATTCAGGCTATGCTATACTTTGCACTAGATTTTTGGGTGATTTTTGATCGTGAGTGATATTTTTTGCTGGTCTGCCCCAAAGCCCACTTTTTCCACAGGCCCCATTATTTCTATTTAGTGATTTTCTACTAAGTAAGGTTTCGCTAGAATGCAATTCCAGCGTTAGAGTTGGACCTGTGTTGCACTCAAGCTCTCAGCCAACACTTGTTGACAATAATTTTTCAAGTTTAAAAAGTGTCTTGCAGCTTTTGTATTTTTCAAATATCCAGGGCTTTGGTGAAGCTTTATTTTGAGTACTGAGTGCAGTATTGGTCTCTTTATTATTGAAAGATTAAACCTGTTGGAAGCAGTTTGGGTGAGGTTTATGAGGTTGATACTAGAAGTGCAGGTTGTCTTATAATGGAAGGTCAGACAGAATGGGCTTGTTTAGAAGAATGAGAGTGATTTGTCTGAAGTGTGTAAGATCTTAAATGATCGTGCTGAGGTAGACGTCTAAAGAATATTGCCTCTTGTAGTGAATTAAGCACTGGGCGGTCTATCAGAAATGATTGTTTTCACTTGGGAACAGAGATGAGAGCAAATCTCTTCTCTCAGAGCATTGGGCGAGTTTGGAGCTCTGCCTCAGAAGGCAATGGAGCCAGGATCATTGAATGTTTTAGGAGGTAGATATATTCTTGTTCAGCAAGAAAATTAAAGGATTCCAAGGGGTAGGTGGTAATGTGGAATTCAAAATACGAACAGATCAGCCATGATCTTATTGAATGGCACAGCAATGGCCTACCTCTTCTCCTAATTTCTGTTCCTTGATTAGGATCCCATGGTCAGAAAATGTCCCTAATTCTATAAAGCAGACTCATATCCCTGCCAAAACAGCTAATATCTTTATAACCATCTGGATCTGTCAATAAAACTGACAACTTGCAATAGGCAGTGGTGAACATAATGATTTATGAGAACAGTCAGACTGTATTAATACTATAATGATATTCCGCAGGCTACCAACATTTCTCACACATTTTTTTCCCAACTGACAACAGGCTGGACTTTGTTTTCCAAATTTTAAAGAGCAGGATATTTTAGTATATGACAGATAGACAGCTTCACAGCCATTACCTGCCATTTATTCACATTGATATCTATTTGTCTTCCTCATGCCCCCATCCCAAGGCTTCCAATCACATTCACCCACTTTACATCGTATAGAAGAAATGATTCCTCTTGTAGCAGTTGCATATGTAAAACAATAAGCTTTGAAAAGTAATATATTCATAACTTTTCATTATTTTAATCCACCCTATTTAAAAAAAAACTCCGCTCACTATAGCCCAATAAATGTATCAATCATTAGCACTGCTGCCTCACAGCACCAGGGGCCCGGGTTCGATTCCCACCTTGGGCAACTGTCTGTGTGGAGTTTGCTCATTCTCCCTGTGTCTGCATGGGTTTCCTTCCACAATCCAAAGATGTGCAGTTTAGGGGAATTGGCCAAGCTAAATTGCTCAGAGTGAAAGGTACATTAGTCAGGGGTAAATGTAGGCTGGGGGAGTGGGTCTGGGTGGGTTGCTCTTCGGAGGGTCGGTGTGGACTTGTTAGGCCGAAGGGCCTATTTTCATAGGGAATCTTAACTAATTATCTAATCTAACCTTCTAATATCTGAATGGCAAGACATGTAAGCTTCTGCATGTAAACATTGTGAAATTGGCAGCAAAGATCAGCCACTGCAGCTTTCATTTGAGCAGGCGTTTGAGTGTTTCAACAATCTAATGATTGTCTAGACTCCCAGCCAAGCCATGCTATGCATTCCTGCCTTCCCAGTAAACCTGACTTGATGAAAGTGTGTCCATGTACCTTTAAAAATACGTGGATATATGCTGAACAGGCAAGGATGTGGGAAAAAGTTAGGGAAATTACCTCCTTCAGTGCAGTAATTTCTATTATGTTTTAACATTGAATTATGAGCATAAAATTGCTTTATCAGTGAGAGTTGCTTTTGCACCAAGACTTTGACTTAAAGACCTGTGTGTATACCGTGTCGTATATACTGTTGACTTTCAGAGTATCTGTGAGTGTGATGACCTTCAAGATGTTGACTGCATTGAGAACAATCAACAATTCAATATAAATCTGCATATGTGTTGTTAAGTTCTGAAGTAATCTCATTCCATTCAAATATTTCTTTCTTTAAATTCAGACTCCTGGAACAAAGCGTCTCAACATGAAAATTATTCCAGAAAAAATCTGGTGGAGTCTGCTGACCTTTGTGCTTATAATTACCATTTATATCACCATGTGCAATTTCATAAATTTATCTCTGAAGATTTAATGCCGCAATCATCTGTAACTTATAATTTTCTCTAATTATCCTATTTTATTCAAGGGTGCTACAATGTTCTGAAAATTAAAAATAAATTTTTGGATAATGTTCTACAATTTTCCTTTTATTTTGAAGAAATGAAATTTGTTTTCAAGCAAATGCATTGCAATAACATATTCAAATAGAAAAATAAACCTCTCAATGTGCACAAAAATGTCTATACTATTTTTTCAACTAAAAGCATTAACAAAAAGGATTTTGTTGCTTGAAAAAGGCCACCAAAGGGGAAAATATAATAAAAACTCCTTGGGAGGATTTTATGGAACCGCAGAAAGCTTGAAAAGTGGCATGCTGGATGACTTAATCAGGGTGGGTTGCAAACTTCAGTTTGAGATCCAGAGATGAAGTCAGCAGCTAGTTAGCAGCATTTGGAGCCTCATATCAGCCTGTGGTGTCTTCATACTTGTAATAAGTTTGTGTGTAATGAATACTCATTTGTGTAAAACTTTTATAATTTCATCCAATATTCAAGATAAAGTCAACAACACATGAGAATATTGTGGTACCTGTTTGGCACTTGTTTGTGCATGATTCAGCTCTATGCAATTTTGTGAGATCAGTTGTTCTCTTTCTTCCCCTGTAGAGCACCAGGGAGGGGAGCAGGAGAATAACAGACTGCATAGTCCCTCTATGAGCCACAGGAGGGATTGTGGAGTTGGTGATTAGCATGGAGAGGGGTTGTGGACATGGAAGAGTCAAAGAAGAATCCAGGGGAGTACAGAATGTGGGTCAGGGACATAAGCACTGGAGGAGGGAAGGCCTAACGCCATGGATGTGGTGATGGGAGTTGGGGGATGTGAGGCCAGGGAATGTCGATGTTAATCGGAATAGTCAGTCACATCAGGAAAATAAGAAGCTTAATGGGCAGTGCCAGTAGTTATCAAAACCTAGATCCATCTCAGGATTTTGTCTGGCAGCATCCTTACAGAACTTCTTGAGCTCAAGTACATTATTTCTTTTATCCCAGCTGTGAGTGATCTTGTTTAATCTCTTTTCTAATGCACAGAGGAAAAGGCCAGGTTGAGCCTGCAAATTGCCATAGCGTGGTGAATGAAACATTGGACATTAAAATGAACATTCAATAAAAAGTACTCATTAAAGGGAAATGTCTCTTAACTCCCTGTGACCAGCAATATGTACTAAGTATGAGGCATGCTAGTATATTTAGCTCTGATTACACTAACGTCAACAAGTAATGATGATGCACATATGAAAACCAATGTTATGTAAAATATTTAGAAGTGCAATTTAGTATTTTAAAACCCCTTAAGTTTCTCATTTGTGTTTTTTTTACATTGCTATCTCAATCAATGGCAAAAGAGTGAACAGATGAGAACAGCTTAACTGTTGACTATGTTGGATTCTATCTTACTGGCTTTATCTTTTTATTCATTATCAATTTCAAATTTAAACTTCAGCTGTCTTTTATTGGAGACATCCTGAGACAATGAGTTTTAGAGTACAGAGAAATGTTCAATACAAACATATGAAATAGTTGCAGCATTTTGCCCTCTAGTCTGCTTCGCCATTTAATACAATCATGGCTGATTTGTTTGTGTTTTGAATCCACATTCATATCCACCCCCAATAGCCCTGGATTTCTCTTGAATATGTACATATCCCACGCAAACCATCCAAAGCCAAAGCTGTTACATTATGACAGTCATGTGTCCCTCTTTTCCTACTCAGGGCAATTAAAAATATTAATCCAAAGGATACCTTGAGGCATTTAATTGATCAATCACTCAGAATTGCAAAGGCTAAATGGATAACAGAGGACAGATTGATTTCCATATCCTAAATTCTCCTGTTTGGTGTGCAAGCAATTACATAGTTTATTGGTGCACTTTTGGACTAACAGTTTTGTTGTTGCTATCTCAGGTGGCGTTTCAGCCTTTTAACTTTTGAGCATACTCTATTTAGAAAACTAAAAATGTAATGGAGAAGTTTTTAACTGGTGCTCAAGAGTTGGTTGAAGTGTTACTGATGAAGGTATTCTCAGTAAGGACTGACTGACTGGATCACAAATTAACTAATTAAAAGTACTAGAAAACTTTAAAAATTTGCATTTGTAATTTTTTTTACTCGAATGAAATGCAACGCAATTAAATCTATGGAGGGACAGTTAACATCACTTCCTGTCAAATCAAATACTATCACAAAGGAAGTGAACATAAGCTTCATAATCCTTTATTTTCCATTACAGAACTCGTGTGGTTTCACCTGTAATCGATGGAATTGATTGGAAGACATTTCAATATTATCACTCTGTTGATCCTCAGCGAGGAGTTTTCAACTGGAAACTGGACTTTCATTGGGAACCAATACCAGAATATGAGCAGAAATGGCGGACATCTCCCACAATACCTGTACAGTATGTGATATGACAAGTATCTGCTTAACTGTCTGATCATATTTCAACCCCATAAGATAAAGACTAGATGGAAGGAAGTATTTAGGCATAGTCAATTATACTTAGTACAACTAAAAAGCAAAGGAGATATATAAAAATGCATATAGAAATATAAAAATAAAGTGCTTTAAATTTTCCATTAGGTAATATAGAACATAAGTATTGCTGGAAAAAATACACATTTGTTGAAGCTTCAACAATCTTGCATTCATCAATACATTTTGCAAAACTACCAACAAAAGGGAAAACCAACACTTATTTTGCATGAGAGGGGAATGCCAATTGAATGGGACAAGTGGACTCTAATTTTTAGAGAAGACACTATCGGGAATGTACCATTTAATGATAATTGATAGTAAACTGCCAGGCTCTGCTAAATTTTAAACCAAATAGTTTGACTCTGATTGGTCAAGGAATTATACTGAGACATGACCCAGTGAATGGCTGTCACCTGTTTTGAGTTGGAACAGGTGCAGTGCATTTTCTTTTTGTGTAAGACTGTGTGTATTAAGTTCACCACGCTGCAAGCCCAGCTAACAATCCTAAATTGGTTGTTAGCATATTTCCTCACACACTCAAGTTATCCAGCAAATGTTTTCCAATTGCAGAATCACATCAAATGTTGGACACTTTGCTGTTGTGAGTTTTATAAGAGTGAGCTGGATAAGTTTAGTTAGTTCCTTGCTTGTTGTAAACCGGTGGAGGGATATGGAATTTGATAAGGTCTGTCAGTCTTTGGATGTATAGCCTGCATATTTGACACCACACTGGCATTAAAATTCAAATACCACATTAGTCAATTATCTGATGGGCAGAATGTCTCTTTGACAGCTTCCCTTTAGTGGTGAACACCACTCATGTTTTTACATACTAGCTGCATCGAACAGCTACTTTCACTTATTGCTCAAACTTTTGAGATGGAGTAACCTGGAAAGGTACAGTGAGGCAGACTGAACACCTTTTATATCCAAAGATTGATTGCCTTAATGCCTTTTCTGAGTTAGTACAATACACAGTGAGAAGTGATCAGTTCAAAGTAACCATCATCCTACAGGATGGCTTTGATGTGCCTTTTTCAGAATCACATTTGGATAGTGAATGAATAACTTGGGCCTATTTACAATGTTGCTGATAAAGCCAACCTCATGGTATATGGAACTGTAGGAATCTCAATCTGGGTAGTGTCCTGTGAAGATGGGTTTCCAGCAGAAAATAATGGAGAACGCCTGATAGATTTCTTAACTGGGACATAATAGAAAAGGAGCTCAAATGATAGTTGCATTTCAAAAGTGAATTTGAGCATTGGAGGAGCTCATTACATTTCCTCAGCCAAGCTCTTCTGGTGTAGTTACAATACTAATATCTGCTGAACAATGTGGAAAAGTCTCTTGTATGTGAAAAGCCACATCCAAACTGGCCAATTACTGCACTATTAGTTTATTCTTGATCATCAGTAAAGTAATGGAAGCTGTCAGCATAACAATGTTATCACTGGTATTAACAATATTTCAAATGTGGATAAAAGAGCTGAATTCCAGAGGTGAGGTGGGAGTGACAACCCTTGAAATCAAGGCTGCATTCCACTGAGTGTGGCATCAAGGAGCCCTAGCAATACTGAAATCAATGGGAATTAGGATAAAATCCACTGATTGAAATCATACCTAGCCCATAAAAAGGTGGAAGATCAGTCATCTCAGCTCCAAAACATCTCTGCAGGAGTTCCTCAGGGTAGTGTCCTAGGCCAAACCAGCCTCAGCTGCTTCATCACTGACCTTCCCTCCATCATAAGGTCAGAAATGGAGTATTCACTGATGATTGTACAATATTCAGCACCTCTGGCAACTTCTCAGGTATTGAAACAGTCCATGATCAAATGCAACAAGGTGCTGACAATATCCAGGCTTGGGCTGATAAATAGCAAGTAACATTCATGCCACACAAAATTCCAGGCAGTGACCATTTCCAATAGCAACAATCTAACTACTGCTGCTTAACATTCAATAGTATGATCGCCACTGAAACCTCCCCACTATCAAAATCCTGGAGGTTGCCATTGACCAGAAGCTCAACTGCATTTACCGAATAAACATAGTGGCCACAAGAATAGGTCTGAGGCTAGAAAGTAGGTAGCTCCCCTCCTTACTCCTCAAAGCCTGTCCACCATCCATGAGGCATAGGTCAGGAGTGTGATGATATACGTCTCACTTGCCTTGCGGTTCCAACAATGCACAAGGGGTTTGACACCAAACTGGACGAAGCAGCCAACTTGATTGGTACCACATCCACAAACATCCATTTCCTCCACCACCTATATTTAGGAGCAGCATTGTATTATCTACAAGTTGCACTGCAGAAATTCACCAAAGATTCTGAGATAGCACATTCCAAACCGCTTCCATAGAAGAACAAGGGGAGCAGATACATGCGAACACACCTTCCAGACTAGGAAATATATCGCCACTCTTTCACTGTTGCTGGGTCAAAATGCTGGAATTCCCTCTCTAGGGTTAACCTACAGCACATGAACTGCGGCAGTTCAAGACGCAGCTCATTACCCTCTTCTCAAGGGCTTCAAGGGTGCGGCAATAAATGTTGGCAAGCCAGCGATGCCCAATTTCAACAAGTGAATAAAGAAAAATCTAAACTTTTATATACAGCTGTGGACTCAAACATAACAAATATATCATTTACATTTCTGAAGGATGCAAACATTGAAGGTAAAGTGTCATTCCATCAAAACCACACATCCCCTAGAATCCAACAGAGATTTTTGAGAATAATGGACCTGTCACTTGCCCCACTTCTCCCAAGATTCCAAGGGTAGAGTAGCAATGTCAAGTTGGAGTGGTGTCTTGCAACATGGGGTTCAGGGAGAGGGTGTCATGGAATTCAGAAGCAAGGGCAAATGGAGTGGCTGTCAGTATCCACATCTCTCCATGATTTCCATGCTCTCGGCTATGCACAGCTTAGTACAGAATAAAGGAGACCTTCGACACCTTGCACGGACTTCCTCATTACTTTTCCAAATCTTTTTGTTGACTTTCCTCTATGCCTGTTTGATGGCAATAATGTTAAAACTATGATTTTATTTAAACCAGTATCAGTTGTTCTAAATGTAAAGGAGTTTACACCCTCAACAACTTCTTCGAAAACTCGTCCTCAGCTTCAACAACTTCTCCTTTCAATCCTCCCACTTCCTTCAGATCAAAGGGGTAGCCATAGGCACCTGCATGAGCCCTGGTATGCCTGCTTGTTTGTCGGATATGTGGCACAGTCCATCTTCCACAGTTACGCTGGTACCATTCCCCATCTTTTCCTCCGCTACCTTGATTACTATATCGGCACTACTTCATGCTCTGACGAGGAGGTTGAACAGTTCATTAACTTCATGAACACCTTTCACCCTGAGCTG
The DNA here is from genome assembly GCF_047496795.1 of Chiloscyllium punctatum. Classification (NCBI taxonomy): domain Eukaryota; kingdom Metazoa; phylum Chordata; class Chondrichthyes; order Orectolobiformes; family Hemiscylliidae; genus Chiloscyllium; species Chiloscyllium punctatum. Next base: position 66,671,133 of record NC_092746.1, read on the forward strand.
AAGTTCATCTGGACTATCTCAGACACCTCCCTCTCCTTCCTGGACCTCTCCATCTCCATCTCCATTTCTGGCGACCGACTCAACATGGACATCTATTTCAAACTCACCGACTCCCACATCTATCTGGACTACACCGCCTCCCACCCACCCCCCTCCTAAAAAAGCACTATTCCTTACTCCCACTTCCTCCACTGTATATGTTCCCAGGAGGATAAACTCCACTCCAGGACATCTTAGATGGCCTTGTATTTTAAGGTCAGCAATTACCCCTCCCACATGGTCAACAATACCTTCCAACGCATCTCCTCCACTTCCTCTCCACTTTCTTCCCTTGAACCCCATCCTTCCCAATCGTAACAAGGTTAAACCACACCACCCCTTCCCCCTGGCAAAACACCCCAATCCGGGGTCCTCACCTTCCACCCCACTAATCTCTGGATACAGCACATTATCCTCTGCCATTTCTGCCACCTATAATCAGACCCCACCACCAGAGATATATTTCCCTCCTCACCCCATCCACAGCAAAGATTCCCTCCATGACACCCTCATTAGGTTTACGCCCCCACGCTCCACTCTCGACACCCTCCCTTGCAGCCGCAAGAAGTGTGAGATTAAAACTCCCAAGCTCCCACACTTTCCCCCTCACCTCAGTCCAAGGCCCCAAGGGATTCTTCCACATCCGGCAGAGATGTTCCTGCACATCCAAACATCTCACCTACTGTGTCCATTGCTCTTGATGTGGCCTTCTCTACAATGGGGATACTGGACGCCAACTCAGGGAATGTTTCATGGAACATCTTGGTATACATGCAGTAAACTCTACTGCCCTGTGGCCAACCACTTCAACTCCCCCCCCCTCCTCCCCCAAGTCCTGTTCCTCCTCCACCACCAAATTCTATCCACCAAACGCCTAGAGGAAGAACGCCTCATCTTGTACCTTGGGACTTTCCAACTACACAGCATCAATGTCAATTTCACCAGTTTCCTTATCTCCCCTCCTCCTACCTCATCCCAGATCCGACCCTCCAACTTGGCACCACCCTTTGGAACTGTCCTACCTGTCCATCTTCCTTCCACCTTCACTATCGCCCCCACTTGCATCTACCTATCATCTTCTCAGTTATCTTCTCCCCATCCCCACCCCTACCCTCCTATTTATTTTTCAACCCCCTTCTCCCCCCCAATATTCCTGATGAAGGGCTTATGCCCGAAACATCAATTCTTGTGCACTTCGGATGCTGCCTGACCTGCTGCGCTTTTCCAGGCCACACTTTTCGACACAAAATAAAGTTAGGTTATCTGTCAGAAATCAGAAAATGCTTAAAATACTCAGCAAGTCTGTCATTATCTGAAGAGATAGGACCACAGGTACATTTTCAGGTCGGTGACATTTCATCAGAACTGTGAGAGATTGGAAAGGTAATATGCCTTGAATAAGTGAAACCAAACGTGATAGGAGGACAAACAAAAGGGAAGATCTGTTTTACAACAAGGATAAAAGTGAGAAATGAGAGGTATAAAATCTGCAAAGAGAGGCAAAACAAAAGGAGCTAAAACTTGAAATGTAGAAGTATTATACTCAAAATTGCATGCAGAATGTTGTAAAATGCCCAAGTAAATGGTAGGGTGCTATTCCTCAAGTTTGTGGTGAACTATATTGGAACAACTTTAGCAGACCAAGGAAGATCAGACTGGGATCAGGAGAAGAATTAAACTGAAAAGCAACAGGATGTTTGGGATCGTGTTTGTAGACAGAATACATAAAGCAGTCACCCGGATTGTGTTTGGTCTCCTCCCAGTGTGCCTGATTGTGAGTGGCACATACTAAATTCACTTATTTGGAATTTATGGAAAGTTTCTTGCATAACTGAGGAATCATAATCCTGACAGCACTAGTAAGTGTATCAAAAATAAGCTTATCCCGACAGCTGAAATAGTTCAGGTTGTCTCTGTTCAGCATCTTCTGAATTCACAGTTCCAAGCTACTTTGTCTCTATGCTTCAGGATGTAAAAACATTTTCTGGTGCAATAGAATACTGTTAAACTGGGACTGAGGCAAATTAATAAGACAGAGTAAAAGGAGAGTTGCTCCGAATCTGGTTGTTTTGTCCCTAGTTTACTGGTGAAAGTAGATGATGAAGAGTCATATTGGCAACAGTGTTCTATAGGTTGAAAATAGGTTGAAGAATGTACAGGAAAGTCATTTTTGGTGGTTTCTGCTATTCCTAATCATTATTTATCTCAAATCCACTTGGTAATTGCCCTTGTTTCAGGAGTCCAGCTGTATCCGGTGGAGTGCTAGCAATGAATCGGCATTATTTCCAAAATGTTGGTGCCTATGATCCTGGAATGTTGATGTGGGGAACAGAAAATGTGGAACTGTCTCTCCGGGTAAGGTTAAAAACCTCAAATCTGAGGCCAACTGGTGTTTAGTCCTAAATACATTGTTCTATGAATGACAATATAATACTGGAATTCTAAAAGACTTCATTTTCTGAAAATGAAGACTTCTTTCTTTTTCTGAAAAGAAATTGTATTTTTCTTTGGTATTTTCATGTGATAGGTAATGACTCACATACACTGAAACAAAGGGATATGGAGGATTGACTACAACAGCAAGTAACACAAGGATATTCCTCAGATTTCAATCATCAACAAGCAACATGTAGCTTAGTTAGCTGACATTTTTAATATCAAGCTCTCACTTGTAACCAGAGCACCTTCAGCAATCATTTCCTGATTAAATCCACAGAACTACATCTGTTACCCCTCAATGAATTGTCCTTGGATGCTACCATTGCATTCACCAGCCCCTTCCTTATCCACATGCAGTCTCACAAGGTCACCATACAAAGGCAAGGACAGCCATTTTAACACCCTGACAAGGAGAGACCAGGCCATGAAAGAGCAGAAGTTAAAATGGGGTTTAGGAATTACCCAGTTTTCTTTCATCAAAATTTTAAATTGCAGATGGCAAGGACACACATCAAGTTGCATAATCCTCCATAAATATCAGCTCTTTAGACTTTGACTATGTCATATTAACCTGAGCAGGACAACCTGCTGGGTCCTGGTTCTGGATGGAAGAATAGGTCCAGGAAGAGAAATATTGAATTCTCTCAGCTACTGTAGGCTCTCTTTCCTCCAAGCTTCTCTCCATTCTTTACCAAAGCATAGTTTCCAATTGAATCCTTTTCTTTTCTCCCTGCCATTTCCATTCATTTTATTCTTTCTCTTCCCTTCACATTATTCATTCCTTAAACTGCTCAGTTCAGTAAGAACAGAGAAGATAGTAAAAAGGGTGTGGAAAGGTGTGGCATTGTTAATCAAGGACAGTATTACGGTGGCAGAAAGGACAATTGAGGACTCGCCTACTGAGGTGTTGTGGGCTGGGGTTAGAAACAGGAAAGGAGAGGTTGGGAGTTTTCTATAGACCTCCGAATATTTTCAGAGATTTAGAGGAAAGGATAGCAAAGATGATTCCTGATTGGAGTGAGAGTGACAGAGTAGTTGTTACGGGGGCTTTAACTTTCCAAATGTTGTCCAGTGTGTGTAGGAGGGTTTCCTGAAACAGTATATAGACAGGCCAATAAGAGGCAAGACAACAATGGATTTGGTATTAGGTAATGAACCCGGCTAGGTGTTAGACTTGGAGGGAGATGAGCACTTTGGTGATAGTGACGACAATTTGGTTATGTTTATTTCAGCGATAGAAAGGAATAGGTATATACCTTTCAGGGCAAGAGTTATATCTTCGGGGAAAGGCAGTTATTATGCGATTAAGCAAGATTTAGGATGCATAGGATGGGGAAGAAAATTGCAAGGAATGGGTACAAGTGAAATGTGGAGCTTATTCAAGGAACAGCTACTACGCGTCCTTGATATGTATGTACCTGTCAGGCAGGAAGGAAGTTGTCAATTGGGGGAGCTGTGGTTTATGAGAGACATTGAAGCTCTTGTCAAGAGGTGAAGAAGGCTTATGTTAGGATGAGAAGTAAACGCTCAGTTAGGGCGCCTGAGAATTACAAGTTAACCAGGAAAGACTTAAAGAAAGAACTAAGAAGAGCCAGGAGGGGACATGAGAAGATGTTAACAGATAGGAACAAGGACAACCCTAAGGCTTTCTATAGGTATATCAGGAATGAAAGAATGACTAGAGTAAGATTAGGGCCCATCAAGGATAGTCGTGGGAGGTTGTGCGTGGAATCAGAGGAGATATGGGAAGTGCTAAATGAACGTTTTTCATCAGTTTTCTCAGTCAAAAAAGATAATGTTAGCAAGGAGACTACTGAGGTACAGGCTACTAGACTAGACGGGATTGAGGTTCACAAGGAGGAGGTGTTAGCAATTCATGAAAGTGTGAAAATACATAAGTCTCCTGGGCAGGATGGAATTTATCCTAGGATTCTCTGGGAAGCCAGAGAGGAGATTGCAGATCCTTTGGTTTTGATCTTTATGTCGTCGTTGTCTACAAGAATAGTACTAGAAGACTGGAGATGAGCAAATGTTGTTCTCTTGTTCAAGAAGAGGAGTAGAGATAACCCTGGTAGTTATAGACCAGTGATCCTTACTTTGTTTGTGAGTAAAGTGTTAGAAAGGGTTATAAGAGATAGGATTTATAATCATCTAGAAAGGAATAAGTTGATGAGGGATGGTCAACATGGTTTTCTGAAGGGTAGGTTGTGCCTCACAAACCTTATTAAGTTCTTTGAGAAAGTGAGCAAACAGGTGGATGAGGGTAAAGCAATTGATGTGGTGTATATGGATTTCAATAAGGCATTTGATAAGGTTCCCCATGGTAGGCTATTGCACAAAATACAGAGGCATGGGATTGAGGGTGATATAGTGATTTAGATCAGAAATTGGCTGAAAGAAGACATAGGATGGTGGCTAATGGGAAATGTTCATCCTGGAGTTCAGTTACTAGTGGCGTACTACAAGGATCTGTTCAATCACAGTTGGAAATCTCCAAAACAAATTGAACACCTAGAAGTAATAAATGACAGATCTGAATTTCCTCAATGGAGATAGGACTGATTTCCAGGAGCAGATCCACTGATGTGGATTCAATCACATCGCCTTTTGCTGGTTAATTTTAATTTAAAAGATGTTGTGACCTCAGTGATTGCATTGGGAATTTTCTACTTCAATTAATCCCAATGGAGTCCTAATACATTTTACTGTCATTAAATTATTTCCTCTTGTCATTCTGTGTTAATGGTTTAAGAAACATAATGAGAACATTTGGAAGTACTTATTTTGATTTTGTATTGCAGTGAGAAATGGGTTATAGCAAAAGAAAACAGTGGGTTTTGCATCTCTTCTGATATTCCAATTGATTTAAATAGAAATACATGTCAGGAGAAATGTCCTAAACTTAGTAATGAAACTAAAAGCGAATTTGCTACCATAAGCTTACAGTATTGCATAAAATCAAAATCAGTTCCCTTGTCAAAACGACATTGACAAGTTGCTGGAGTGAATGGATAAGTGGCAGATGAGGTTCTGTGCAGAGAAGTGTGAGGTAATGCATTTTGGTCCAAAGAACATTAAAAGACAATATAAATAGGAGATACAATCTTAAAGGGAGTGCAGGAGTAGAGAGATCTAGTATATGTGTGCATAGATCTTTGAAAATGGCAGGGCAGATGGAAAAAGCAATTAATAAAACCAGTATTCCTTTTTTTTTATCGGGGCATAGAGGACAAAAGCATGGAGGTGACGTTGAACTTGTGCAAGATATTTGTTAGACCTCAGCTGGAGTATTGTGTACCGTTATAGGCGTCAGATCATAGGAAAGGTATGAATGCATTGGACAGAGTGCAGATATAATTTACAGGAATGGTCCCGGGATGAGGCATTTCAGTTATAAGGATAAATTGAAGAAGGTGGGACTGCTCTGTTCTGAGAGGAAAAGGCTGAGAGGAGATTTGGTATAGGCTTTCAAAATCATGAGAAGGCTGAATACAGTATACAGGGAGAAGCTGTTCCTGCTCATAAAACAAAAAGAATGAGAGGGCATGGATTAAAATAATGTGCAAATAAAGCAAGCATGTGAGAAAACAAAACCTTTTCACATAGCAAGTAGTTAAGGTATGAAATGTACTGCATGGAAATGTGATGGATGCAGGTTCAAATGAACCATTCAAGAAGGCATTGGGTGGTTATTTGGATAGAAGTGGTGTGTGGGATGTGGGGGAAGGGTAGGAGATAGGCATTAGGGAAAATAACAGGTATGGACACAATGGGCTGAATGGCCTGCTTCTGCACTATAACGATTCTGTGATTCTATTCAGCAATGTTACTCTAATTATAAAAGTGCTCAAAAATAAGTGAGTGCCTCAGAGGTTTTAGTAGAGAATTTTAACATTCTGAAGGGTTTCCATTGGATCGTTAGGGAAAGATTATTTTGTCAGATTTAGAGGTTTATGACATGGAGCCAGAAGAGAAAAGTGGAGAAAATGTGGTGATAGTAGAAAAATAACCCTCGCAAATTGGACTGGTTTATTAACTAACCTATGTACATTGTGAATTGAGAGTGAAACAATCCAGGCTGTGATGGGGTCATGGTTCAGTTTTTTGATGAAGCTAAAATAGAACTAAATATTTGGCATATGTTGTAAAAAGAGAATTCTCCTTTAGTGGATTTTATTGATACTTTACCTAAGTTCATTAGAATCAGCGAGACAAATGGTTTGGCATGACATTCAAAACAATTTCTGGTTTCTTTCATGATTCAGTTCTGAGCAGGGGTTGGTTGAACTGAGGCAGATTTAATTATAATGCAGTTGCTTAAGTTGTACCTTGCCTGCTTATGTCAGCTGTGAGTGTCATGATCCCACACAATTTCTGGTAAGTGGTTCATTCTACATTATTTCAGATGATTCCGTTCCTCAGGAAACAAATCTATGGATTTTTAGGTCCTCAGACAGATAAATCTGCCTGTAAGCTTCAATGCCTCCCAGTTATAACCACATTATGTGATCTGGTCAGTGTTGCTACCAATAATAACTGGAAAGCATTGCACTCACTATTATGATGTAAAGTGGTGTCATATATACTCAAGAAAGAAGTTGCTTCCTTGAAAGTTCTCTTGTAGTGGCTGAACTAAATATTAATGATTGATTCTAGTTATTACATAAGGAAAACCTCCCATTCTCACAATGAATCTATTCAATCATGTCAGCTTTTCATCTCGTATAAGCAAATGCTTTTTGTTCACTTTGTGATATGCTTTCTCATCCTGGTCATTGCATTTTCATGTTTCTCAATTCACATTTAAATGCAAGATAGGGCTTTGTTTTCTTTTCAATTATACATTTTAGGAATTTCAGAGGGATTTGTCATATTTCTGCAGATATGAAACACATAGGGCTTTTTTTCGTTTGAAACTGACAGCGTGAATTTTCCAAGTCCTCAAGTGTAAAGACATAGAGAAAAAAATTGCAGGCACATACTATTCTTGTATGCAATGGAAGTTGATTTGGAAAATTTTGTAGTGAAACTTATTAGAAGACATCAAGTATGCTCATATTTAAAATAAAGCAGAAAATGGTTCCAGGCAGTATAGATGGACATATTAATATATATGTAGAAAATAGCTACTTTGGGCCCAGTGGTATTGTGCAGGCAAATTTAGTTGCAAGTATCATGTGATATTTCCTGTACATAATCCGCCCTTATCAGAAAGATACCCTTTTAAGACCATCACAGTAATGCGTTGCCAGCAAGAGCCAGAAGGCATAAACATGTGGCTCTTTTCTCCGGAAAAGAGATGACTGAGAGATGACCCAATACATACTCTTATATTTCTGAGAAGTTCGATATGTTAGAATAGAGATGTTCCCACTTGTGGAGTCCAAAACTAAATGCCTGTAAAATATATCTAAAATAATCTGTAATGAATTCATTAAACTATTGAGAAGTTACCTTCTAGCTCAGGATGTTAAAAGTCTGGAACTCACGTACCACATAGAATGGTTGAGCACCAAGTTACATTAAAGGGAAAATTGTTAAAAACCTAAGGGATAAAGGAAGGGAAAAACATGTTGATATGGTGAAATAAAGTAAGGTGAACGGAAACTGGCATGAATTTTAAACAGCGATAAAGGCCTGTGGAGCTGTAAATTCAATTATCAGCCCTTTGGTTTCTTTTTTCCACTCAGCAGATTCTTTCAGCACTTCAATTATGTATAATAATGACTTTATTCATGATGAACTCTTTATCTACTTTCTGCATTTTCAAGAGGTGAAACATGGGAATATGATTAATCCCTTTTGCCTGTTTTAAATTCATTATAACAACTCATTTTTGTCTATCCGCAATCTCATTATTGACATGATACCAGAGAGTGACCTATGAATAACTCATCTTGTTTCTGTATTGCCCAATGAGACAGAACTTATAGCAGCTGAGAACAGGCAGTCCCACTCAGCCTCACCCAACTCAGTAGACTCTGCAAAAGAGCCAATAGAATACTTGTTCTGAACAAAACCCCACCTAACTGTTACCTAAGTGAACAAAGTATTAGTTTTCACATGTATATTGATAATATCCAGCTCTACCCCATCACTACCTATCTCTAATTGTCCACTGCTGCTAAATTACCAGATTACTGTCTGACCCTCATACTGGGTAAGCAGAAATTCCCTCTAACTTTTTTAATTATTCACTGTGTGAGACACGAGTGTCACCGGATGGGCCAGCATTTATTTCCTATCCCTAGTTCCCTTTGGGAAGGTCGTGGTGGGCTACTGGGATGCAGGGAAGATTGAAGCCATTGCTTTTGGTCCATGGTCCAAATTCTGTTCCTTAGCTGTGTCAGCTCTATCTATCTCTACAGCAACGATCTAAGATTAAAACAGCTTGTTCACAACCTTGGAGCCACAACTGATCCCAAGATGGGCTTCCAACTTCATATGCATGTGGTCCCTAAGATCACCTATTTGTAACATTAGATTCCCTACAGTGTGGCCCAACAAGTCCACATGGACCCTCCAAAGAGCAATCCACCCTGACTCATTTTCCTCTCACTAATGCATCTAAGACTATAGGCAATTTAGCCTGGCCAATTGACCTGGCCTGCACAACTTTGGACTCTGGGAGGAAACCCACACAAAGAAAGTGCAAACTCCACACAGACAGTCACCCAAGGCTGGGATTGAACCTGGGTCCCTGGCGCTGTGAGGCAGCAGTGCTAACTACTAAGCCACCATTCTGTCCTAATGTTGATTAATCCCTTTTGTCTGTTTTTATTCTGTCACTCCCTATCTCTGTGTTCTCAATGAGCTGCAAAACTCTTCACAGTATCCTGCACTTTTCTAATTCTGGCTTCTGATGCATCCCCAATTTTAATTGCTGCATCATTAGTGACTGAGCATTCAGTACTTTGGACCCCAACCTGTGGAATTCCCTCCCTTTATCTCTTTGCCTTACTCTCCTCTTTTAAATGTCTTCTTAAAACCTACCTCTTTGGCCAGGCATTTGGTTGACTGATGTGGATTGCTGTCATAGTACACTTTATAATGCTTCTAGGAATACATTAAAGATGCTGTAAAAATGTAAGGTGTTGCTGTTTCTGTATCATGTGATGTGGTACTGGTCCATTAAGGTCAAGGAGAACCTGTTCAGTGCTACCTTAACTATTTCAGCTGAGCTGTTACTATATGTTCTAGAATTAAAATTAGCTCCGCTGGGAAATAACACCGATTATGGTCACTGAGCATTCTAGCTGACCTTTACTAGCAGAGGTTATGTTCTGCTTGCTCTGGTGAAAGGAAAGGATCCAAATTTTATGTGAAAAACAGTGAGGTCTGCCTTGATTGGTCTAGTGCAAACAGGTAATCAGTAGCCTGATACAAAAGAAAAAGTACAAATAGAATGGGCCTTCAGTTTGCAAATGCCCATTTTGTGCTACAACAAACATAGAAACATTTTTTTGAAAAGCAGGAACAGACCATTTGGCTCCTTGAGACTGCTACACTTTTCAATATGATCATGGCTGATAATTTAACTCACCACCTGGTTCCTGCTTTCTCCTCAAACCTTTTCATCCCTTTAACCCATAGGAACTACACTAACTCCTCCTTGAAAATATTCAATGTTATGGTCTCAACCATTTTCCGTGGCAGCGAAATCCACGGGCCCACTACCTTCAGCATGAAGACATTTCTCCTTGTATCAGTTCTAAATGATCTATCCTATATCCTTAAACTAGGACTCTGGTTCTGGACTTCCCCACCATTGGGAATATCCTTTCTGTGTTTACCCTGTCTAGTCCTGTTAGAATTATATAGGTTTCTATGCAATCTCCCCTTATTCTTCTAAACTCCAGTGAATGTAGTCCTAGCTGATCCAATCACTCTTCATATATCAGACCTGCCATCCCAGGAATCAATCTACTAGATGTTTGTTGCTCTCCCTCCCTAGATAGAACATTCCTTCCTCAGATAGCTAGACAGAATACTCCAGGTGTGATCTCACCAAGGCCTGCACAGTTGCAGCAAGACATGCCTGCTCCTGTACTCAAATCCTCTCACAGTGAAGGTCAACATACTGTTAGGCTTCTTCACCACCCTGCTCCAAACATAAGTTACATCTCAGGGTGCATTCAAGGAAAATCATTGTGACTTATTAGAGTATAAGCACAGCAGCAACACAAGAGTTAGAGGTAATTGGATTAGGGCATGTATTAATGAGTAAAGCACAAGGTCTTACTCTCTTTTGCCTGATCTAGAGCTCACCTTGGTCAATGAGTGCCAGAACTCAGGACCAGTAGTTACACTGTGAACATAGTTTCTAAGTATCGGCACGGTGGCACAGTGGTTAGCACTGCTGCCTCACAGCGTCGGAGACCCGGGTTCAATTCCCGCCTCAGGCGACTGACTGTGTGGAGTTTGCACGTTCTCCCCGTGTCTGCGTGGGTTTCCTCCGGGTGCTCCGGTTTCCTCCCACAGTCGTAAAGATGTGCAGGTCAGGTGAATTGGCCATGCTAAATTGCCCGTAGTGTTAGGTAAGGGGTATTTGTAGATGTACATGTACATGTAGGGGTATGGGTGTGTTACGCTTCGGCGGGGCGGTGTGGACTTGTTGGGCCGAAGGGCCTGTTTCCACACTGTAAGTAATCACTACATCATAAATTCAGATTATACTAGGTAATCTCTAAAGGGTTAGTAATAGTTTTTTATTTTCCATCACGTAGTTTCCAAACTAAAAGGTTCTGCTAAACACTGAAACAAGTTTTGCAGCTTTCTTTTGGTTGGGCATACTAATGATACTGAACTGATACAATCTTAATGGAATTTATGTGGATCAAATTGCTGTGTTTTGGAATATAATGTAAATGGATTAAGTTTCAACAAAAATCCCCTAACTCTTTCTGATCCAGCAGTTTCATGTTTATTTTCGATGCTACTTGTTCTAACAGGTCTGGCTCTGTGGTGGTTCAGTAGAAGTTCTGCCCTGCTCCAGAGTTGGTCATGTGTACAGGAAAAGTGTCCCATATTCCCCACCATATGAAGAGATTGTGGTAAAAAACAAAGTCCGTGTAGCAGAGGTTTGGCTGGATTCCTTCAAAGAGATTTTCTACAAGCAAGACATGCCTTCATATCTGCTCAGTAAGGTCAGGGAGTAATGTTTGTGTTGTTCATTTTAAAGTACAGGTGATTGAATATTTCCCGAGAGTGTGCACATTTGATTCTAGAAATTGCTCCACACAGCTCCTAGATTCCTGGCCTTGCTTTTTCCAGAGCTTTAACATCGTTCTTCAATTTCCTCACATTAAAACGGTATAAATATATGTCTTTTAAAGAAAATAGTCACATTTTATTCACTAATAAGTGAGTATTCAATGATGATTAATTCATTTCAAAGAAGGAAAAGCCAAAATCCAGTGCAGAAACTGTGAAATTAGAACTTTCAGTCAGACAATTAAAATGAATCAGGCATTGATCTTCAGCGAAAAGCCTGATGAATACTGAGTGGAGACTCAAAGATTGTTTTAAAAGCATGAGGATCTTACTGTCTTTAATATTATTTGCCTTTATCAAATTTTTCTTTCCATTATTTTAAGGATTTCATTGGTCTTTTCATTTTTAAATAGAGTGACTTCAACTTATACGTCTTGTGCTTGTGAATTCTTTCCAAAATTACCTTTCTACCTCACTCTGTTAAAATCCCCCTTAAAACCTATCTCTTTAACCAAAGTCATTATGACACTTAATATTTTCTCTTTTGGTTTGCGCACAAACTTACGTTACATTTCTATGAAATATGTTGATTTTTTAAATTCTATTAAAGATAAAATAGAAATGCACATTTTTGCTGATTTTAGTCAGAGGCAGATACTTACTTTTCGATTCTCCTGAACCTATAACATATGGAGATAAAGATCCTTTTTTGTTAAGTCGAAGAGACTATTGTACCTTCATCTAACAGGTTGTAAATAACATAATTAAATCTTTTAGTATATTTTACTTTGTTTATTGTGTTTCCAATTGATTATGCCACATATAAGGGACTATAAATACTTTAAATACTCAAAAATTACTAATGTTATCATAAGAATGCTCAAGTACATGTATCAAATTCCCCTCAATGAGACATTAATTTTTTGAAATAAATGTGGGATGTGTATAATGAGGTAGGCTGAAGTGATGATACAATTTTACATTTCACACACACTTTTTACTGTTAACTCTGAATTATGGTGAATATTGCCTTATAAAGGAAATTTATTGTCTGTCAACATGTAGCATCTGTGTAATGTAAAGAAGTAATGTTACCATAGTCCTACTACACCATAGAACAGTGCTCTCATTAGAGAGAGAGATGATTGGTAATTGTTTAACCTGAGGGTTACAGTGCCTCATATGTCACTCTGTATCGCAAACCAACCATCCAACCAACTGTGCTAACTAATTTCCCCCAACCCCCACCCTCTCCCCCAAGTAATGTAAGAGCTATTCAGATTACTCTTATTCAGATTTATCCCGATCTTAAAGAATCCTACTTTTGTTTCTGGAAAGTGTGTGTTTTGATTTCATGCCCATCTCCATATGAAACAGCTGTGATGAAATAATCAAACAATTCATATAATAATAGTCACATGGACATCTATTAAACGAAATGTTTTGAATGTTTAAAGCCCATCCCCCATTTTTAAACTGCATATAATTGCTAAAATATAACTGAGCTACTTAGACTAGCTCAAATTAGGTGGCATGGTGGCTCAGTGGTTAGCACTGCTACCTCACAGCACTAGGGTCCTAGGTTCAATTCTAGCCTCGGGTGATTGTCTGTGTGGAGTTTGCACATTCTCCCTGTGTCTGCATGGGTTTCCTCCCACAGTCCAAAGATGTGCAGGTCAGGTGAATTGGCCGTGGTACAATTGCCCATAGTGTTAGATGTATTTGTACCATGGGAGATGGGTCTGGGTGGGTTACTCTTCGGAGGGACTGGTTGAGCCAAAGGGCCTGTTTCCACACTGTAGGGAATCTAATCAAATGTAATACTTAAACTGGATTTTAATTGAATTGTCAATATTATGCATTTTCCAGCATCAGATTTCCGCTCCCAGGGTCTTGGGAAAAGCCTGATCCTGCCCAGTTAAATGTCTGATGAATGCTTAATTCTGTCAAGCCTGGAGGTGACATGGGACTCCTGCTGGTTTTCCAACCAGTAGGTAAGACCCTGTCATGAAGATAAAATTCTGTGCCAGGTGTCTGTCACATATTGCTCCGGCAGTGTATACCACAGTAGAATTTTCTGAAAGAAATCTTTCAACTTTAACTACTTAGTAAAAGTCTTTGCTTGATGAAAAGTAAATATTCCTTGATGTGTTTCTTGAGTTAAATACTAAATAAAAGCCAGGTATGCGTCACAGAATAGTCATCATATAATAGAACGTTTTAATAATCAACGTGAAGCAGTTTAGTCAAATTCCGATATATCTTTTTTCCTCTTTTGGTAGATTGCGGTTCCTGACTGTATGGAACGACTGCAATTGCGAAAGAGACTAAGCTGTAAGCATTTTCATTGGTTTTTGACGAACATATACCCAGAGCTCTACCTGTCTGAAGACAAATCTGGATATTTTGGAGCAGCAAGGCAAAGGTTTTTGGTATTTTATCGAACTTTCTGTTCTAATTCTTGATATTCTTAGTTTTTTAAATGATGAGTTTCAGTTGAGTAAAACCGTCTACTTTGTTTTACTCAGTTAAAGATTTAGTATTGTTAAAAACAGACCATTTTTAAGATGATACAAACAAGATACAACAGACACTGGAAATCTAAAATAAAAATATAAAAACAAAAATATTTTCAATAACAATTTATTGTAATATGCTTTATTGGACCTTCATTTTTACCTCACAGGCATATTAAATGTTACACCCTTGGAAGAAAATTGATTGCTTTCTGAATTTAACATGCAGTTATTTTATGAGAAAATAAATATACCCTGCTGAATATTTAATTAATAATTTCACTAAGTTTGCTGCTAAGTTGTCCTATTTAAATGTAGCATGAAGTATAACATGGAGCAAAAATGAACGAAAAATACTAATTAGAAATGGATGTAAGTTTGCTCGCTGAGCTGGAAGATTCATTTTCAGACATTTCGTCACCATACTAGGTAACATCTTCAGTGAGCCTCCAAATGAAGCACTGGTGGTGCAGCCCACTTTCTCTTTTATGTTTGAGTTTCCTTGGGTTCGTACTGTCACTTTCCCATGGTGACATCATTTCCTATGATGATGTCATTTCCTGTTCTTTCATCCCAACATCTACAAACAAAGCTGCATTAGAACATTATTTTAACAAGCCACCACATACTGCAACACAGAGGAACTACGCAGAGCAGAGGAAAATCACCTATACAGTGTATTCAAAAAGAAGGGGTACCCAATGAACACAGTCCGCCAATTTCTGAGCAACAAACCCAAAAACGCAGACAAAATATGTCCAGAAACCTGAGCCACTCTCCCCTGCATCAAGGACATCTCAGAAATGACTGCCAGACTACTCAGACCTCTTGGCATCATGGTAGCCCACAAACCCATCAACACACTAAAACAGCAGCTAATAAACTTGAAAGACCCTACACAGACAACAAGCAAAACTAATGTCATTTACAAAATACCTTGCAAGAACTGTAACATACATGACATTGGACAAACACGCAGAAGACTAGCCACCAGGATACATGAACATCACTAGCCACAAAACAATATGATCTACTCTCACTAGTATCCTTACATATGGATGAGGAAGGACACCACTTGGATTGGAACATCTATCCTAGGACAAATCAAACAGAGACATGCACGAGAATTCCTAGAAGCATGGCATTCCAACCGGGACTTTATCAGCAAACACATTGACTTGGATCCCATTTACCACCCCCTGAGAAAAAAAAACCTGGAAATGACATCACCAAAGGAAATGATGTCACCACAGGAAATGGCATCACCAACCAAAGGAAACTGAAACATATAAATAGAAAGTGGCTATACCACCAGTGCTTCATATGGAGGCTCACTGAAGATATCACCTAGTATGGTGATGAAACATCTGAAAATGAACCTTCCAGCTCTGCGAGCAAACCTACATCCAGAACCTCAACCTGATCTACAAATCTTCTCAAAACTTGCTAACTAATTAGAAATATGCTCATTCTGTGTACTTTCTTTTTGCTTCCAGCTCTATAATGTCGGCACAGGCTATTGTGCAAGTTATGAGACCAAATGGAGTACAGGTGGATATCCTGTAGCACTTACTCAATGCAGTGGCCATGGGAATCAGGTAATGTCTACATACATAATGCTTCATGTATATATCACTGCTACATATAAAACATGCTATTACTTTGTACAAGCAATTAATAAGATCTTGCTGCTGTGTTTTAAATATTGGGTCAAATTGGATCGGCTATCCATTAAGTATTGGGTACGAAAAGCAAGGTGAAATTTGGCTTGCTTAATGAAGTTAAACAGTTGTTGATCTCTTTAGTGTAAGGCGATTCATTAATTGAGGCAAATAATCTAAGTGTTAACTTTCACTTGGGTAAATCTGTCAACTATTTATTGTTTAATTCTCTGTCAGACAGTTGAAACTTACGCATTTTGTTTGGTTTAAAATAGGAAAATTAAGATTTGCAGTCTATTAAGAAGAATCAATTAATTATACAGTTTCTTTGATGTAATACTTACTTTAATCAAAGCCTTGCTTTAGTGCATGAGTATCACCCTGACTTATTTCACTGTCAGTTACATACCATTATAATGAATCTCTGTTAAATGCAGTGAAATCTCCGTTAACAAACGTGATCTTGTTCTTTCTCACACAGCATTTTGAATATAATAATATAAGAGAAATCCGGTTTGGTGCCATGGTGCAATTTTGCATTGATGTCAATAATGAACAAGTCATATTGCAGAATTGCAGAGGGAACAGACTGGAATCACAACAGCAGTGGGATGTGCAAAAGGTTTGTCTGTTTCAAACAATTCATCGGCATATAGAAAGATCATATGCAAAAATAGAGGCTGATTCCTGGGGTGGCAGGGCTGACATGTGAAGAAAGATCAGATGAGGACTATATTCACTGGAAGTTAGAAGAATGATGGGTAATTGCATGGAAATCTATAAAATTCTAACAGGATTAAACAAGGTCAAATACAGGAAGGAATATCCTGATGATTGGCAAATCCAGACCAGGGGTCACAGTTTAAGGACATGGGGTAGGCGATTTAAGACTGAGATGAGGAGACACCTTTTCACCCAGAGAGTGGTAAGCCTGTGGAATTCTCTGCCACACAAATTATTTGAGACCAAAACATTGAATATTTTCAAGAAGGAGTTATATGTAGTTCTGAGGGCTAGAGGGATCAAGGTTATGGTGAGAAAGTGGCAATAGGTTACTGAGTTGTGTGATCAACACTGATCATATTGAATAGAGGAACAGTCTCAAAGAGCTGAATAGCCTAATGCTACTCCCATTTTCAACGCTTCTATCATCTATTCCTTTGAATTCCAATTTACTTCATTGAAATCAGAGATTCACTGAATGATGGAGCAAAAGAAGAAGCCATTAAGTCATCTAATCTGTGTCTAGAAGTAGGGGGGCACCTACTCAGGATATGGGGTTGAGATTACGAGAAATTTCTTCACCAAACAATCGTGAACCTGTGGAGATTTCTACCACAGATGGCTGTGGAGACCAGTCACTGAACATATTCAAGAAAATTATAATATATATTTTCAGATTTTTAAAGGCATCACAGATATGGGGAAAATCTAGGAATATGGCCTTGAGATACAGGATCAGCCAAAATCACATTGAATCACACAGCAGACTCAAGGGACTGAATAGCTTCCTCCTGTTCCTAGTTTGTGTGTCAGTTCTTTGGTAGAGTATCAACTTAGTCCTTTGCTTTTCCTCATAGCTGTGTAACTACTTTCATTATAAGTATTTAAAATTCAATGTAAGAAGTGTGATAATTTATATAATAGCTTTTACCCTTTGGTTGAAATGCTTATCATTTCTTCCTCTCTGCATCATTAACAGATGTGCTAATTCACATTTTTACCACTAAGCTCTTAATTCACTGTTATTTATGTTGTTTCATTAAAATGAATAAATAATGCACTTATAGCTAAAAACAGCTTTACATTATCAGGGGAATCTATATTGTATCATGTGGATGCTTGTGTTTTGCTTGATGGCTGATGGTTCAATTCTTTAGTTTTTAAAATACGCTAAACTAGACGTCATTGCAAATCAAATGCTGATGTAGAGACGTGAATACAAAACTGAATATATAAATTGCTGGGTAAATATAGGAAATAAATTCAATAAATACATGAGTGAATGTAATTTTTTTTACAGTAAGGTAGGTCCCAGTGAGGTCGCAAGGCTATCAGGTTAAAGGATGGGTGTCTAATTGAGGGGACAGCCCTTACTGCTGGCCGCCTTTTCATTATGCAGAAGGTACCTGAGCAGCAGTAACTCACAAAAACTCATTTAACAACATTTTTGAAACCTGTAACCTCTACGACCAAGACAGACAATGGTATCACATGCTTAGAAATACCACCAGTTCCTCTCCAAGCCACATGTCATAGTGTTTTGGGACTATGTCACCACTCCTTCACTATGGCTAGGTTAAAATCAGTTTGGAGTATTCCTGATGAAGGACTTTTGCCCGAAACGTCGATTTTACTGCTCTTCAGATGCTGCCTGAACTGCTGTGCTTTTCCAGCAGTACTAATCCAGAATCTGGTTTCCAGCATCTGCAGTCATTGTTTTTACCTAAAATTAGTCCCTGATAATTCGGCATCAAGAAGGAGGAGGATGTTATGGTTGGGCGGTCTTCTCTGAAAGCAAATTCTTGTTCTTGCCCTGTACCCCTTCTATGACCCCAGTACCCCCAATTTGCTCATGCTCACCTTTGGCCTGGGGTTGATCTCTGATCCTGAGCCTCTAGTAGATGGATTTCCAATAGTTGCTTCCCCTTTTGGTGACAACGATGGTCCTTCATTGGCTGGTACCTCATGATGGACAGGACGTCTGCCACTAGGAATAGACCTGATGGTGATCCCCAAGTGTCTGGAACTAATGGGGATCCCCCATGCAGCTGATGGGGTCTCCTGCCAGTTCTCTGACTAGACCTACATTGGGCTGATTCAATCCCATACATTAGCTGATTTTTTTCTCTTTCAGCCAATGTAATTAAATTACACTGACTCAATGGCTACTGTTTATAGTTCCTATAGAGAAATATAAGAAGAGAAGTATAAATCTTAAGACATATTGAGCTGATTCATAAGATTGCTAACAGTTACGTAGCAAGAACATGAGTTTCTTAAAAGATCTAAGTTAATACTTTTTTTTTCTTTGTAGAGTGGAGAAATTATCCATGTCTTTACTGGCAAGTGCATTGAGGCAATAAAGAATGGACCAAGCAAAGACTTGTTTCTGAGACCATGCAACAAATACACCACCCAACAGTTGTGGCGATTGGAGAAAGTGATAATTGCAAACAAGGGATGAGCTGTTATCTCCGGCACCGTCTATTTGATGACTGCAGCTCATGTGCCTCTGTCTGGTCAGGTGCAGTTGGGCCTTTCCACCAGGTACAGAACTCAAGCGTGCCTTGTACATCTGTTCTGCTGAAGGAAGTCCTCACAATAGAATGGAAACAAACTGCATATGTTTCCAAGGCTACCTTACAACATCAGGGAAAGATAAACAAGATGGGCTGTGTTATGTGGCACATTTGATCATTCTAAACTCCATTTGTAACCAGGGTATCTGTGGGACAAATTAATCAATGCCCATCAAAGGCAATATAAGGTTTTGCATCAATTTGCAATTTTGTCAGACAATGCATTGTATATGTTAATGCTTGATCAAAAAATAAATCTATACCATATGCTTGTCAAGTTGACCCATTTTTCCCATTATTAAATATTGTCATGATTTATTTTTGCTCATAAGTCAGTGATTAAAATAACATCCAATCAGTGAATGCAACAATCTATGTAAATCAGTTATATTTTACATGTAGAGACCTGATATTGTTTGCATAAGATATTTCAGGAACTGGATACAAAATGGTATTTGATATTTTGCTGAGCAGTTGCAATAGATACATTGGAAGAGTAGTTGTAGAGCATTGGCTTATGTGTGTAAACTAGATGCTAGGGGTCAATTCCTGTGCTGAAACAAGTAAGGGCAAAGCCTGACTGAAGTAGGCATTGTTTAGTGTCTTAAAGTTATGTTCAGTTCACCTGTCTGATATACTAATATCTTCAAAATTCTGATAATAGTTTTGGCAGTAGACAGTGTTATACAAGATGAATTAATAAAACGATAAAGTCTAATTGAGATGTACAGTAAGCATATGTCAGTGTGAAGGGGTAGTTTAGCCATTATCCAATGCAAAGTGCAGCACACCAGTGTTATAGTTCAGTCTTGCAGAGTGAAATAATTATCCTTCACTACCCACAAATATTTGATATCTATTTTGTTCCATTTACTTTCAATCAATTACATTAGGAAGGAATCCTACTAGGAGTAACTAGTACTTAACAAACTACACATGGAGTCCCATGTTTCCAGCCTCTGTGATCACATTGTGTTTGATGAGGATTATTTCCCCAGAGACACAAAATAGAAATAACGTCAATTGCACCCTCCCCATTTATCATTATGTTTAATTAACACCAATTCTAATTTATGTCTTTTAACATCTTTCATCGAAATTTTTAATTTCTAATCTTAAATCTTGTGTAAGAGTTCACTGATTCTATATAATATGCTCAATGTGATATTTTGTCAGAAACATCTGAAAGTACTCTAGTTATTGAATCGTGTTAAGTTCGTTAGTATTGTTAACATTTTTGCTGCAACTTTCTATACATGTCTACACTGTCAGAGTAAAGACTGAAGGGAAAGAAGTAGCCTATATTCTGCTTCGGTAGGATCTTTTTCTTTCCACAATCAAATCCCTTTGGTATTTAATTTAGTATTTCCTATGCTTCATGAATCAATATAGTACAGCGGATATATATCAGATATCCTTTAGATTCATGAACAATTAGATACACAAACAGAAAAGGAAACAAGTCATTGAGATCTGCAAACATTTCAACTTTAAGTATCTGTATTTTTTTTTCTAAATTTACTGTTAATTAAGGTATTTGAGTATTATAATGATCATGTAAAAACATTTATAGCCATTCTTTACTTCTGTAATTTAAATTTATTATCAGTTTGAGTATGAGCATTTATGGCCTGCTCTTGAACAATTATATCAGGCAATGTGCCGCTTAAACTGCAGAAGCTGGAATTAACCTGAAATAATTAGTCAGATTTAAAAAATATGTTTGTAAGTGATCACCAATTGATAAAGCTGTTTTAAATCTTAGTCAAAAATCTTTCAAACCTGGAGTTTAATTAACTATTAAAGACATTTACCCTAAGAATAAGTTTGCCATCAGATGAAGATTGAACCTTAGTTCTTAGCAGTATCTTCATTTTCTGTTGCTGTAATAAAATGACTATTTTATTTAAATGTAACTGGACATCTTTGTTTTGGTACACTAGCTTCAGGATGATTTTTCCCCTTTTTTGGCGCAATGTCTTTTTGAGTGAGATGCATGATGCCAGATCCACCATGATCCATGGTGACTTTTCTCATGCAATCTTTAGATCCATGTCACATTCATTCAGTAATCAGCCTCAACAGCACGAGTCTCATGGAATCTTCCAGCACGAAAACTGACAGAGGGCCTATAGTGGCAAGGGTGACACACCATTGTAAATTATATATACACACACTCTCAATATATTTGTCCAGTGTCTTTTTTTGTTGACGGACCTGGTGAATCACACGCATTTGAAAGATGAATAGCTTCTTCCAATGTCCCGATAATGAAAGTAGTTGCAACGGCCAAGCACTGCTCGCTTCTCACAACCAACTAACTCCTTGACTGCAGATAGCATCAGACATCTTGAACAGTGATGCTGACTGCAGCCTGTTATGGACCAGACCAAACACTCTGCAAATCTATCAAGGAGATAGCCTAGACCATATCTTTTATCTTATTTAACAGCAAATGTAAGGTGCTGTGTTCCAGATGTGATTTGATTGGTCACACTTGGCTTTAAGCAAAACACACTTTATTCTTATCCTACAGTTCAAGTACAAACAAAAGGAAGAAGAATTGGTATAACTTTACCTCTATTGGAAAGTATAACAGAATAATAGATGATTTAACTAAGAACAGCAAGTGTTCCAATATGGTAATATTCTATAAACACCCCCTTTGTCAAAGGCAAATTCAGTTATACAGGTTGTAATTCTGGCAGAGGAGAGAAAGAAAACTCTAGCTTTTTGCTGTGGCCGAGATAGATGTTGCAGGTTCCACAACCAGCTTCAAAACCCCAACAACTACTAAAAGCTAACTAAAACCCTGGTTCTGTGGGAGCCTGACTCCACCCATTCATGCTGCTTCTATTGTTCTAACATTTTTAAAAAACCAAGGCCTCACAACCTGCTTTCTTTATTGGATTCAGATAGATAGCTCCATACCTCTGTCTTAAAACCTCTCTTAAAAAAAAGACAAAATACATCTCTTAAAGCCATAACATTATCACAAGCCAAGGCATTGCACTTTGATGTGAAGACACTGAAGTTAAAAGCAAAGAGCAAAGATTGTGCTAGGGTCTGGCTTGCAATAGGCCATTCCACACTTACACTCACATTATGAGTGAGGGTACAGAATCAGTGATGTTTCCTAAAATCTTTGAAGGTAAATTAGCTTTTCAAGAGATTCAAGTTTAGGGAGTGTATAATAGAGAGTTCACCTGTTCACTCTCCCTCATAGTGTGCCAAGAAAAGCTATAGAGAATGCTGCCATTCTCAAGTTAAATGCTATCTTACAGAATGTGCAAGCATGCCAGGGTAGTTTAGTAATCAATATGACTCTGAAACATTGAACACTAATCAGTGAAAGAAGGGACAAAAGGAGGTTCCTCAGATTTCCTCTCAACTTGCACACATTTTGAGTGACTTTACTGCACAACACTTGACATAATTACAAAGAACTGTGGATGCTCAAAAGCTGAAACAAAAACAAAAAATGCTGGGCAAAATCAGCAGGTCTGACAGAACCTATACAGAAAAAAGCAGAGTTAGTGCCTTGTTTCAATGGCTGTTCACTTTCACTTCATTGGAATTTATGGTATCATTTTGCAGTAAGAAAGGTCCTGACACAAAGGTTCTGTCCCAAATTTCAGCCTCCTTGATAGTTTCTCTATCTTTGGCCCAATTGAAATTGTGACACAACAGAGTTTAAATAGTACATAGTCATAAAATCTCTCTAACTTGGCAATCTGGGTGTGTTTGCCCAGGAACTCTGGATTGATACTAATGAAAAGAACAGTGTGGATTATAAGGCTCCCAAGTGAAATTCTGTGAGCTGCTAGTCATTCTTTACCTGCAGTTCAGCACTCAATCAGAAACCAAAATGAAGACTGGTACAAAATATGGAAATGTTATATTGCATTTGGCGTCAAGCTGTAACAATCCATTGTACATCTAATCTGCATGTTCCATAACACTGACTGCAAGTATATTCTCTTCAGTTATAATTTCTCTCGCACTGGGTGCAATTCATATGTTAGAGTGTACACACAAGAAAAACATCATGCTGTTTTCTGCACTTCATTGTCTGTTAAGCTATTTCAGATATACTGATAACTATATTAATTCAAGCTATTTCCTAATATGACAATCCATTATGAAAACACTGTTATTCTCTTTAATCTTTATTTAAAAAATAGTTTGGACACTAAAGCATGATCTCAACAAAGTGGTGTAATATAGGGTAGTGGGGTGAAGTGGCAGATAGGTGGGTGAGAAGGTCGGGTGGGATGGGGGAGTTGGGTTTATTGGGGGGGACGTAGAGTGGTATAGTAAGGGGAAAATGTTGTTGAGGAATAAGGTCTGGTGTGGTACGATCAGGATTGGGATGGCACTTGCTTTGGAAGCTGTTGTGGTGTCCGGGGGAAAACCAGATGGTCAGTGAAGTGTTGGAGGTCAGTTTTAAAGTTACTCAGGAGTTGGAGGGGGGATTTAATCCCTCTAATATTTCCTGGATAACTATTCACAAAAATGGAGTCAGAAATGGATTTGGAACCTTTTTCATGTTGACAGTTATCAATTGGAAGGTGACCCTGTCTGGCTCATTCCAAGGTAGTTAGTGATTTGGGATTTCCGAGAGATTCTGTAGCACATCACTTAAGGACCTCCAAGGTTCTCTAAAGACTAACTTTCAATCAAAAGATCCGGGCCAATATCTGTTACAGCATGGACCACTGTAATTGGTGACATTTAACAGAACACAGGCATGACAAGACAGTTGTATGCTGAGTCATCTATTATGATTTTGTGCATGTCTTGTCACAGAACTTGGTACAATTATTTTCCAGGAACACAATGCTTTTCATAATGCAATTTTGTCATTATTAGAGCGACACCTAGTGACAAATGTAGCAAAATGCACTAACACAAGCTGCACAATACAAGGCAAACACATGGAACAAAAGGAACAACATTTCAGAAACAGGGAAAATTTTTAAATTACATTCAAAATTTGTAAAATGAACCTTTAGGATTCATTTGATACTCTTCCATTCTAGCCTAAAGCTTGCTGGGAGTACAGACTGATAATTCAGAAATGGAAGTTGACATGTCGTTGGAAAATTGAAAGCATTGTATATATGGTCTGTTGACCTCCATGGCCAGATCTCTGGTCTTGTATATTATTAAAGGGGGAAACTATGTAAAGCAATCTAGCCATAAGAAGGGTTGTAAGGATTAAAAAGTTATTTGTGTGGGCTTTGTATCCAGCACAATAATTCTACCTAAAATGACAATCTTTATGATACCTACTATAAAGAAAAATCTAGAAACAGATAACATGGTACTGAAAGATATAACAGATGTTTATTTCAGCTTTTCCTATTTACAAATAATATGGTCACAGGGAATCCAATGTCTGGGCTTATATTAAGCTCCCATCAGCATGTCACACTGCAAATGCCTTTATGATGGAGTCTGAGACCTTCATACCTTCAGATCGTGTGTAAGTAGTGATGATACCATGGGCATGTCTCTTATAGTTATTCTGAGATACTAACTATGAGGCATCTCAACAATTGATTACAGCTTAAAGATTTAAATAGATAGTTATCATTCATTTTGGAATTCAAACATACATTAATCAGACACAATACATCTCAATGCAACTTCTTCATTTTTATCCAATAATCCAGGAGGGCTGTTGAGAATATTGAAGTTAATAATCCATGAGGCACGCAAGATCTTACAGCAGTTTCTGTCCAGAACTCAGTTGGATGTTCCTTCCTCTTTTCCACTTTATGTTTGTTGGAAATGCCTGTTAACGGTTAGATGTGTTTTCTACTGTTGGCTTGACTAGAAACAAATAATATGCATAAACACTCAAGACAACATTCAGCTTTGGGCTGATAAATGGTGAGTAACATGGAATTCCTTACAATTCAGGCAATGACCATGTCTAAGAAGAGAGAATCCAGCCATTGTTCTTGTGACATTCAACACATGACCATTTGATATCTGCACCATTATCATTCTGGGGGTTATCATCAACAAGAATCTTAATGGGACCAGCCATACAAATTCTGTGTCTATAAAAGCGAGCTAGAGGATACAAATTCTGCAGCAAGTAACTCATCTTCTGTCTCTTCAAATCTTGTTCACTATTTATATGGTACAATTGCAGAGTTTGATGGAATAATTTTCGCATGTCTAGATGTGTGCAGATCTATCTACATTCAAGATAATCAACACTATACAAGACCATGTAGCCCCCTTGACCAGCACCCCATCCAGCACCTTAAACACTCACTCCCTTCACCAGTGTAGCCTTGCCAAGGAGGCTCACATCATTGAACAAATGATGAAAATATAGTTGCAAAGCTTTTGAGCTGACCATCTTTCTCAACCAATGTTGCCATCTTGTGTCAAGGGGAAGGAAGTACATATTAAATGTTATTTGAGCAAAGGAAACAAATTACTTCCATTACAACATAGAAAGTAGGATTTTGAATGTGTAGCAGCAGAAAAAAAAATCAATTCACATCAATATTCTACTGTCTTGTTGGGATGGGAGGATAAATGAACTTCTGTTGTTGTGTTATTTAATTCCTGTGGAATTAAATCATGATTCGTGATATTGCAGACAGCACAACCTTCCCCTGTATTCTCTCATGCTTTTCTTTGTAAATGGTTGTAAAGAAGCTCAGAACAATATAAAACAATAGAGTAACTTTCCTACTGCATCAATGAATATTTCCTTTCCTCTTCCCACACCTCCTGCCATATGAGCTAGACAATCACATACTTTTAAGGTTAACTCCAGGAAAGGTAGGAGGGGTAGGCAGATAGTGCAAGAGTTTTCTGTGGCTATCCCTATTTCAAACAAGGATGCTGTTTTGGAAAATGTAGGGGTTGATGGACTCTCAGGGGAATGTAGCACAAACAGCGAAGTTTCTGGTATTGAGGTAGACTCTACAGGAATGAGGGGTATGTCGGGTTCCAAGGGCTCAATTGTGTTCGGGGACTCTCTAGTCAGAAGCACAGACAGACGTTTCTGCAGCCAGCAGCGAAAAATCAGAATGGTGTCTTGCCTCCTTGATACCAGGATCAAGGATGACTCAGAGAGGGTGCAGCATGTTCTCAAAGGGGAGAGGGACCAGCAGGAGATCATTGTACATATTGGAACTAAGGTCAGAGGAAGGGAAAAGGATAAGATTCTGAAGGAAGAATATAGAAAGTTAGGCAGGAATTTAAAAAGGAGGTCCTCAAGGGTTGTAATATCCGGATTACTCCCAGTGCTACGAGTTAGTGAGGTTAGGAATCAGAGGATAGAGCAGATGAATACATGGCTGAGGAGCTGGTGCAGGGGAGAAGGGTTCACGTTTTCAGATCATTGGAATCTCTTCTGGGGTAGAAATGACCTGTACAAGAAGGATTGATTGCACTTGAATTGGAAGGGGACTAATATACTGGCAGGGAGATTTGCTAGAACTGCTTGGGAGGATTTAAGCTAGAAAGGTGGTGTTCGGGGGGAGCCCAAGGAAATAGTGAAGAAAGAGATCAATCTGAGACTGGCACAGTTGGGAAAGGGAGTGAGTCAAACAGTCAAGACAGGCAGGGACAAAGCAGAGAACAAGGTAGGACTGATAAATTGAACTGCATCCACTTCAATGCAAGACGCCTAACAGGGAAGGCAGATGAATTCAGGCCTTGGTTAGGAATATGGGACTGGGATATCATAGCAATTACAGAATCGTGGCCCAGGGATGGACAGCACTGGCAGCTTAATGTTCCAGGACACAAATACTAGAGGAAGGATAGAAAGGGAGGCAAGAGAGGAGGGGGAGTGGTGTTTTTGATAAGGGATAGCATTACAGCTGTACTTAGGGAGGATATTTCTGAGAATACATCCAGGGAAGATATTTAGGTGGAACTGAGAAATGAGAAAGGGATGATCATCTTATTGGGATTGTATTATAGACGCCCTAACTCAACAGGAAATTGAAATTGGTAATTGTAAATTTGTAAGGTGATTTCAGTTATCTGTAAGAATAATAGGGTGGTTATGGTAGGGGATTTTAACTTTCCAAACATAGACTGGGACTGCCATAGTGTTAAGGGTTTAGATGGAGAGGAACTCGTTGAGTACGTAAAGGAACATTTTCTCATTCAGTATGTGATGTACCTGTTAGAGAAAGTGCAAAACTTGACCTACTCTTGGGAAGTAAGACAGGACAGGTGACTGAGCTGTCAGTGAGGGGAGCACTTTGGGGCCAGAGACAATAATTCTATTAGATTTAAAATAGTGATGGAAAAGAATAGACTGGATCTAAAAGTTGAAGTTCTAAATTGGAGGAGGGCTAATTTTGATGGTATTAGGCAAGAACTTTCAAAAGCTGATTGGGGGCAGGAGTTTGCAGGTAAAGGGACGGCTGGAGAATGGGAAACCTTCAAACATGAGATAACAAAAGTCCAGAGACCGTATATTCCTGGGAGGGTGAAAGGAAAGGTTGGTAGGTGTACGGAATGCTGGATGACGAGAGAAATTGAGATTTTGGTTGAGAAAAAGAAGGAAGCATATGTCAGGTATAGACAGGAGAGATCAAGTGAATCCTTAGAAGAGTATAAAGGCAGTAGGAGTATACTTAAGAGGGAAATCAGGAGGGTAAAAAGGGGACATGAGATAGCTTTGGCACAGAGGGTTAAGGAGGATCTAAAGAGTTTTTACAAATACATTAAGGACAAAAGGGTAACTAGGGAGAGAATAAGGCCCCTCAAAGATCAGTAAGGCAGCCAATGTGTGGAACCACAGGAGATGAGGGAGATACTAAATGAGTATTTTGCATCAGTGTTTAATGTGGAAAAGGACATGGAAGATGTAGAATGTGGGGAAATAGATGGTGACATCTTGAAAAATGTCTATATTACAGAGGAGGAGGTGCTGAATATCTTGAAACGCATAAAAGTGGATAAATCCCCAGGACCTGATCAAATGTACCCCAGAACTCTGTGGGAAGCTAGGGAAGTGATTGCTGGGCCTCTTGCTGAGAAATTTGTATCATCGGTGGTGACAGGTGAGGTGCCAGAAGACTGGTGATTGGCTAATGCGGTGCCGCTATTTAAGAAGAGCGGTAAGGAAAATCCAGGGAACTATAGACCAGTGAGCCTGACGTCAGCGGTGGGTAAGTTGCTAGAGGGAATCCTGAGGGACAGCATGTACATGTATTCGGAAAGGCAAGGACTGATTAGGGATAGCATGGCTTTGTGTGTGGGAAATCATATCTCACAAACTTAATAGAGTTTTTTGAAGAAGTAACAAAGGGGATTGATGAGGGCAGAGTGGTGACGTGATCTACATGGACTTCAGTAAGGCGTTTGACAAGGTTCCACATGGGAGACCGGCTAGGAAGACTACATCTAATGGAATTAAGGGAAAACTAGCCATTTAGATACAGAACTGTCTTGAAGGCAGAAGACAGAGGGTGGTGGTAGGGGGTTGCTTTACAGACTGGAGGCCTGTGACCAGTGGAGTGCCACAAGGATCAATGCTGGGTCCACTCCTTTTCGTCATTTATATAAATGATTTGGATGTGAACATAGGAGGTATAGTTAGTAAGTTTGCAGAAGACACCAAAATTGGAGGTGGACAGCGAAGATGATTCCCTCAGAGTACAATGGGATCTTGATCAGATGGGGGTCTAGATTAGAGTGGTGCTGGAAAAGCACAGCCGGTCAGGCAGCATCTGAGGAACAGGAAAATTGACGTTTCGGGCAAAAGCCCTTCATCAGGACGCTGGGCCAATGGGCTGAGGAGTGGCAGATGGAGTTTAATTTAGATAAATGCGAGGTGCTGCATTTTGGAAAAGCAAATCAGAGCAATTAATGGTAAGATCCTGGGGAGTGTTGCTGAACAAAGAGGCCTTGGAGTGCAGGTTCATAGCTCCTTGAAAGTAGAGTCACAGGTAGATAGGATAGTGAAGAAGGCATTTGGTATGCTTTCCTTTATTGATCAGAGCATTGAGTATAAGATTTGGGAGGTCATATTGCAGCTGTACAGGACATTGGTTTGGCCACTTTTGGAATACTGCATGCAATTCTGGTCTCCTTCCTATCGGAAGAATGTTTTGCAACTTGCAAGGGTTCAGAAAAGATTTATAAGGATGTCACCAGGGTTGGAGGGTTTCAGCCATCAAGGGAAGCTCAATAGACTGGGGCTGTTTTCCCTGGAGCATCAGAGGCTGAGGGTTTATAAAATCATGAGGGGCATGGATTGGTTAAATAGACAAGGTATTTTCTCTGAGGTGGGACAGTCCAGAATTAGAGGGTATAGTTCAGGGTGAGAGGGGAAAGGTATAAAAGAGACCTAAGAGGCAATGTTTTCATGCAGACGGTGGTGCATGCATGGACTGAGCTGCCAAAGGAAGTGGTGGAGGCTGATAAAAATTACAGCATTTAAAAGGCATCTGGATGGGGATATGAATAGGAAAGGTTTGGAGGAATACGGGCCATGTGCTGGCAAATGGGATTAGATTAGGTTAGGATATCTAGTCGGCATGTACGAATTGGACCAAAGGATCTATTTCCATGCTGTACATCTCTATGAGTCTATGACGCTATTACATAAGATCCAGGAGCAGTGATAGATCATTCAGCCCCTCAAGCCTGCTCCACCATTTGGCATGGTCAAGGCTGATCTTATCTCAGCCTCAACTCCACTTTCCTGCCTACTCACCATAACCCTTCAATCAGTTACAAATTTTAAAAAATCTGTCTCCTCTGTAAATGTGCCAGCATCCACTGCGCTCTGGATAGTGAATTCCAGATTGACCACCCTTTGGGAGAAGTAATATTTCCTCATTTGTGTTTTACATTTGCTACTCCTCATCTTAAAACTATCATCTTTCATTCTAGATTATCTACCTGCAAAACAAATTTGTACTGAAACAGGTCACCAGCATATCGCCAGAGGTTACAGGTTGATAGGCGCCACTCCACATTAAGCAAGACTGACCAAAAGTCACTCTCATTCTTAACCACCTGCCAGAGACAAATCAGGAGGATTTTACAAGTTGATCAATCCTATTGAAAAGCAAAAGCAATGTGTGGTGTTGTGGTCTCCTCTGGCAACCCTGAGGAAAGAGGACTACCCTCCTCCTCACCTCCATCTCATCTCCTGGTACCTCCAATCCTGATCAGCAAATTGGGGTGCCAACTTCATGCTGTCAGCCATTTCCTGGGCAATTCTTCCAAGACTAACTGTGAAAGGCAGCTCCTGACTGATAGCGCTTGACTTGGTACAGAGCTACAGTTTAAATACAATACTGGTGGCAGGTACCCAAGAAGGTCCTGGCAATGGTATGTACTTCTACCATAAAAAGTTTGGTCCGCATATTCCAAGAAGTGGAAATCACATGCAGATTTCTGTTGTGGCCATTCTGCTTTTTACTAAAGGAATGCTCTGCAGTTCCACTGAAGGCTCCCTGAGAAGTGCAGAGCGAAACTTCTATTCTGGTAGCTCTTTCAGAGTGCAGAACTCTTAGAAGAAGGCAAACTATGTTCCCTTTTCACCGCAGTCAGCTCTAATTCCATGTCCTGGCTCAAGACTTAACTGACAATATAGATTTAGCTATTGAGAATATTCAACTCAGAACCAGAACCAAATACAAACAAAGGGAAGTTAATGTCCTGAGTCTGGTTGGCCCAGAATTAGGAAGGAGGGAACTACTGGTAACATGTTCAAACTAAGGCAGGGAAAATAGTACACTAAAATCTTACTAGGTAAAAACAATG
The DNA here is from genome assembly GCF_047496795.1 of Chiloscyllium punctatum. Classification (NCBI taxonomy): domain Eukaryota; kingdom Metazoa; phylum Chordata; class Chondrichthyes; order Orectolobiformes; family Hemiscylliidae; genus Chiloscyllium; species Chiloscyllium punctatum. Next base: position 66,702,075 of record NC_092746.1, read on the forward strand.
ACTGCAGATGCTGGAAACCAGATTCTGGATTAGTGGTGCTGGAAGAGCACAGCAGTTCAGGCAGCATACGAAGAGCAGTAAAATCGATGTTTGGGCAAAAGCCCTTCATCAGGAATAAAGGCAGAGAGCCTGAAGTGTGGAGAGATAAGCTAGAGGAGGGTGGGGATGGGGAGAAAGTAGCATAGAGTACAATAGGTGAGTGGGGAGGGGATGAAGGAGATATGTCGGGGGTGGGGGGAGGGTGGAGTGGATAGGTGGAAAGGAAGATAGGCAGGTAAGACAAGTCATGGGGACAGTGCTGAGCTGGAAGCTTGGAACAAGGGTGAGGTGGGGGAAGGGGATATGAGGAAACTGTTGAAGTCCACATTGATGCCCTGGGGTTGAAGTGTTCCGAGGCGGAAGATGAGGCGTTCTTCCTCCAGGCATCTGGTCGTGAGGGAGCGGCGGTGAAGGAGGCCCAGGACCTCCATGTCCTCGGCAGAGTGGGAGGGGGAGTTGAAATTTTGGGCCACAGGGTGGTGTGGTTGATTGGTGGAGGACCAGTTCCACCACAGAACACACCAGATGGCCTCCTTCTTTAGAGACCGCAATTTCCCTTCCCACATGGTTAAAGATGCCCTCCAACGCATCTCGTCCACATCCCGCACCTCCGCCCTCAGACCCCACCCCTCCAACCGTAACAAGGACAGAACGCCCCTAGTGCTCACCTTCCACCCCACCAACCTTCGCATAAAAGAAATCATCCGCTGACATTTCCGCCACCTCCAAAAAGACCCCACCACCAGGGATATATTTCTCTCCCCACCCCTTTCCGCCTTCCGCAAAGACCGTTCCCTCCGTGACTACCTGATCAGGTCCACGCCCCCCCTACAACCCACCCTCCAATCCTGTCACCTCCCCTGCCACCACAGGAATTGCAATACCTGTGGCCACACCTCCTCCCTCACCTCCATCCAAGGCCCTAAAGGAGCCTTTCACATCCATCAAAGTTTTACCTGCACATCCACTAATATCATTTATTGTATCCGTTGCTCCTGATGCGATCTCTTCTACATTGGGGGGACTGGACACAGAGCACTTTAGCGAACATCTCTGGACACCCGCACCAATCAACCACACCACCCTGTGGCCCAACATTTCAACTCCCCCTCCCACTCTGCCAAGGACATGGAGGTCCTGGGCCTCCTTTACCGCCACTCCCTCACCACCAGACGCCTGGAGGAAGAACGCCTCATCTTCCGTCTCGGAACACTTCAACCCCAGGGCATCAATGTGGACTTCAACAGTTTCCTCATTTCCCCTTCCCCCAAATCAACCTTGTTCCAAACTTCCAGCTCAGCACTGTCCCCATGACTTGTCCTACCTGCCTATCTTCTTTTCCACCTATCCACTCCACCCTCCCCCCACCCACGACCTATCACCTTCATCCCCTCCCCACTCACCTATTGTACCCTATGCTACTTTCTCCCCATCCCCACCCTCCTCTAGCTTATCTCTCCACGCTTCAGGCTCTCTGTCTTTATTCCTGATGAAGGGCTTTTGCCCGAAACGTCGATTTTACTGCTCCTCAGATGCTGCCTGAACTGCTGTGCTCTTCCAGCACCACTAATCCAGAAACAATGTTCAAGGCACAAACAATGGCATATATTCTAGGAGGTATAATGTTGAATCTCTGAGAGTGATCCAATATGAATGATGTATAGATTGAGATCAAATGAATATCTGGTAAACGGGAGCAATGACAACGTGATCATGACCATGGATGAATACTGTATCAAATAACAATATTTCATATGTGCTTATTGTTATGATCACAGTAATACTGGATAAGTCAGATGCCAGTGTAAAAGCTGGCTTGTGAGACCACAAATTTTATTTTTACTATTTGTTTAACATGATGGTCAGTCATTGAACATTTTCACAAAAGGTTACCAATACTCTTTTAACAGAAGAACATAAAAGTTTATCACACAAAATTTGAAAACTTCATTCCAGTTCACTAAGTTCAGGAATTTGAACTGACAGTGTGGCCTTGATTTTAACCTTATTTGCCAAGTTAAAACAAGTATTTAAAACTCTGCAGGAACTTGGAGACAGAAAGGACTGCAGATGCTGGAAGTAAATCCACGTGAGGCTGGAGAAGTGCAGCAGATCGGGCTGCATCCAAGGAGCAGCTCTGATGAAAGGTTTCGGCCCAAAATGTTGACTTTGCTGCTCTTCAGATGCTGCCTGATTCGCTGTGCTTCTTCAGCCTCATATCTATTTACTCTAAAATTCTGCAAATCTATTGACGGCCGTGTATCCCAAAACCAAACGTATCCTTTATCCAAAAATGTTGGTCCCCAGGTTTTCGGATAAAAGATATCAACCTGTACACGTTATGACTTTGGTCTTTTACAGAACCATCAAATGCTTTCCTTCATGCTACCTTGTTTTTTAGGGAATGTAATAACACTGATATTTATATCTATGTATTCAGGTAACAAAAACATGGAGTGCTGAAGTAACTGAGCAAGTCTGGCAGAACCTGTGGACAAAAAAGCCTTTGTTTTGACTCCAATAACTTTTCAGTCACTTTTTATTTTTGAGTCAGACTTCCAGCGTCCGCAGTAATTTACTTTTTGTTTTCAAGTACAAGGGTAACGGGCTCCACCAGAAGGATTAATGCACCTTCAGTGAGTTTGCCTTGGAGAGGTATTTGTTTCCCTCTCAACACTTCATCCAGTAAGTGCTGGATGAGAAAATCCATGGAGGACATTGACTGCCCAGCAATTCAGACCTATAAGTGGTAAATTATCATCGACTTGAAGCCCTCAACTTGCCACTTCACTCTGTTTATTACTGAGATATTCACTGAAGTTTTGACCTCCACTTTTTCCTGACAACCTCTGGTGAGCAGAACCACTACTGCCATGGCCTGTGACAGGCTGAGAAGCTTGCTGGTTAGCTGTGAACAAACTGATAGCTCCAATTCTAGTGAGCTTTGTCAGCAATGAGCATGGCAGGTTAGTCGATGACTAATACAAGGGTCCCCACACTTACAAGGAATATTGCAGTCAAAATTTCTGTCTTTAATCTTGATCATCTTGAATCTGAGAGAGGATTAGCAATAAAGCAAATCTGAAATCTCTGATTAGAGCTTCTGTTTGGTGCACAGAATCCTGTATTTACGACAACCTCTGATGCAGTCTTGGGTTTCTGCAGATTGTCTGCTCTGCTCTGAGTTTAAATGTTTATATGGCTACTGGTATGATATTTAATTTGCCCACACACAGTCAATTGTACAGTCTGTTTTATAAAGGACATTTAGTTTATCACCAAGCCACAGTTGAATCAGGTTTCCACTGATAACTTTAATTCTATAATTACTGATATTAAATAACTGAGCTGTCTTGATGAAAGATCCGGACCTGAAATATTGACTTTCCTGCTTCTCTGATGCTGCTTGACCTGGTGTGCTTTTACCAGCTCCACATTTTATCACCTCTGACATTCCAGCATCTGCAGTCCTCATGATGTCCAAATATTAAATAACTACCATGTCTTCAAATCCAAACAATCCTGAGGAAGTATCTGATATTCAAAATATTGATTTGTGTTCTCTTGCTAATTACTGCTGAACTGTCACGTGTTTTCCAGCTTTATTTTTGTAGTTATTTTCGATTAATGTGCATTATTTCATTTTTCTCTGCCCTGACAGAAAGCAGGTCATTAAATCTCTTCTCTCCATTGTGGAATTGGGAAACTAGTTCAGTATCATAAATAATTATTGATATCATCCATTCTCCTGCCTACATCCCGTAATCCTTGATCCCCTTACAAATCAAGAACCTATCACTCTCTGTCTGAAATACATTAAATGACTTGGCCTCCACAGCCTCCTTTGGCAATGACTTCCATAGGCTGAAGAAATTCCTCTTTGATTTATTCTTGTCACATATACTGAGATACAGTGGAAGGTGTTGTTTTGCGTGCTAAACTAATGGATCATATCATACGAAGTGCATCAAGGTAGCAGAACAGAGTACAGATTTCAGTGTTACAGCTGCAGAGAAGATTCAGAGGGAGATATCAAAATTGATGTTTGAGAGGTCAGCTCAAAAGTCTGACGACAGCAGACAAGAAGCTGTTGTTGAATCGATGTTTTTTTCAGACTGGAGACCTGTGACCAGTGGAGTGCCACAATGAACAGTGCTGGGTCACTACATTTCGTCATTTATATAAATGATTTGGATGTGAGCATAAGAAGTATAGTAAGTAAGTTTGCAAATGACACCAAAATTGGAGGTGTAGTGGACAGCGAAGAAATTTGCCTCAGATTACAACAGGATCTTGATCAGATGGGCCAGTGGACTGAGAAGTGGCAGATAGAGTTTAATTCAGATAAATGCAAGATGCTGCATTTTGGGAAAGCAAATCTTAGCAGGACTTATACACTTAGTTGGCAGCATGGTGGCTCAGTGGTTAGCACTGCTGCCTCACAGCACTAGGTTTGATTCCAGCCTCAAGTGACTGTATGTGTGGAGTTTGCGCATTCTCCCCATGTCTGTGTGGGTTTCCTCCAGGTGCTCCAGTTTCCTCCCACAGTCCAAAGATGTGCAGGTCAGGTGAATTGGCTATGCTAAATTGCCCACAGCATTAGGTGCAGAGGGAAATAGGTCTGGGTGGGTTACTCTTCGAACGGTCAGTGTGGACTGGTTGGGTCGAAGGGCTTGTTTCCACACTGGAGGGAATCTAATCTAATGGTAAGGTGCTAGGTAGTGTTGCTGAACAAAGAGACCTTGGAGTGCAGGTTCATAGCTCGTTGAATGTGGAGTCGCAGGTAGGTAGGATACTGAAGAAAGCGTTTGGTATGCTTTCCTTTATCGGTCAGAGTATTAAGTATAGGAGTTGGGAGGTCATGTTGTGGCTGTACAGGACATTGGTTAGGCCACTTTTGGAATCTTGTGTGTAGTTCTGATCTCCTTCCTATCAGAAAGATGGTGTGAAACTTGAAAGGGTTCAGACAAGATTTAAAAGGATGTTGCCAGGGTGGGAAGATTTGAGCTATAGGGAGAGGTTGAATAGGCTAGGGCTGTTTTCCCAGGAGCGTCGAAGGCTGAGGGGTGACCTTACAGAGATTTACAAAATTATGAGGGGCATGGATAGGATAAGTAGAGAAAGTCATTCCCCTGGGGTTGGGGAGTCCAGAACTAGAGGGCATAGGTTTAGGGTGAGAGGGGAAAGATATAAAAGAGACCAAAGGGGCAACTTTTTCACGCAGAGGGTGGTATGTATATGGAATGAGCTGCCAGAGGAAGTGATGGAGGCTGGTACAATTGTAACACTTAAAAGGCATTTAAAAGGATGGGTATATGAATAGGGTTGGAGGGATATGGGTCAGGTGCTGGCAGGTGGGACTAGATTGGTTTGGGATTTCTGGTCGGCATGGACGGGTTGGACTGAAGGGTCTGTTTCCATGCTGTGACTCTAAAAGGAAAAATAAACAGGAACTATATTACACCATGTAAACAATATTTGAATATATTATTTTATTACCAATTTGTAATATTGGTGCTTACTATTACTGATATCAGAAATAAAACTACAACTTCATTAGCTTCAACAACCTTACAGACACACATATCACAGTGAGGGATCACCCTATCTCCATGTGAAAGCTCCTTGTTCAATTGGCATAGTGGTAATTGCTCTTGGCAGCTCACTCAAGGTTTAACCTCTGCATGTAAACAAACTCTAGACACTATGCACTGCTCAAAACAAATCTACAATTAGTATAAAACTATGTCTTACCCCACCTTTTAACACAATATAGAAATACAAATCAAGCTTACAATGTTTTCTTCCACTTTAGAATTATAATATGAATCTTTTCATATCACATAAGATGTGAAGATTTATAAATTGCAAATTGGTGATAGTCATTATGTTTCAGGGAGCTTTCAAGACAGTTTAGGCATCATTAATTTAGTGTTGCTTCCTGACTGACAAGAAGGTATTTATAGTTAAATAGAGGCAGAAAATGTTTCAGTTGGTGGAAAGATCAAATCCAAATTATAAATTTAAGGAGGTTGGCAGAAGAAGCAATTGTGGCATGGATCTTTTCTTCTCATGTAGTCTGGTTAGGATCTGTAATGCACTGTTTGACGGTATGGTGGAATGAGGGTCAACTGAGGTTTTCAAACGGATATTGGATCATTATGAAGAAAGGGAAAAAATACATGGAAATCACATTAGGCGAATTACTCCTTCAGAGAACTAGCAGAAGCATGGCATGTAACCATTCTGAGTCCGTCTTTATGAGGGTAAAAAGCCGATGTGGGCATCTAATAACAGTAAGGCTATCAAATAAGAAAATAGACATTTGACTTTAACCCAGAGCAGATAGTTGGAGAAGCAAAACGAAAATACCAGAAATCCGAAAGAAAACTATTCACTGAATCAAGGACATTCTCGAGACTCCACAAAATTAACAAACAGGGAGACAAGACAGTGATGGACAAAATAACAGAATTAAAGTCGACCCATCAGCAGATATCCGTTACACAGTTTAAAAGCAGCACGAAGGAAAACGACCAAACACAATCAGAAGTCTTTCGATTAAAGTGGAAAGCCGCACAATTCGTTCGGGTCAGACATTCGACAACCTCTCCCGGTGACGACCAAGGGCAACGAAAGGTCATGACCTCCCGTCACGTGACACGGTTTTGTGACGTTGTGCGCACAGCCTGCCTGGGAGTTCTCCGTGGGCCCGCGCGAGCCGGGGAGCGAGCGGAGTCCGTTAGCGGGCGGCAATGACTTGGACCGTCTCCATGGCCCAAGCTGCTCTCCGGTTCGCCTTCCGACCATCTAATGTCGGGCCAGCTGCCTGTTCCTCTTCCACGTGGTTGTCAGGGTCCTGGATTCACTGTCGTTCCGGATCTGCGAGGTAAGCTGGCCTGGCTGGGTTTGTTTTCTGAACTAAGTACAACAGGCGAACCGTGCGTTGGTCTTCACAGCAAGAGGATTTGAGGGCAGGAGCAGACATGTCTTGCTGCACTTGTGATCTGGAGATGCCAGTGTTGGGCAGTTTAAAAAATCAGAGTTTAGGTCAGAGTGGTGCTGGAAAAAACACAGCAGGTCAGGCAGCATCCGAGCGGCAGGAAAATCGGCGTTTCAGGAATGGAGACAGGAAGCCTCCAGGGTCTCTCCAGTCTGCAGGCACCCTGCCTCTATTCCTGCTGAAGGGCTTTTGCCTGAAACGTCGATTTTCCTGCCGCTCGGATGCCTGACCTGACCTGCTGTGTTTTCCAGCACCACTCTAATCTAGACTCTGGTTTCCAGCATCTGCAGTCCTCACTTTTGCAAAGTTAAAAATAATACAACACCAGGTTATAATCCAGCAGGTTTATTTGGAAGTACCTGTACTAGCTCTCAGAGCGCTACCCCTTCGTCAGGTAGCTGTGGAGCAGGATCTTAAGACAGAATTTATAGCAAAAGATTACTGTGTCATGCAACTGAAATGATATATTGAAAAAACTTAGATTGCTGTTAAGTCTTTTGCCTTTCAGAATAGGGGAGAGGGACAGACAGACATTTGTTGACAGTGCAGTTTATTTTATATGCCCTCACTGCATGTATCTAAGCTTGTCAATTAATTTATTGGTGTGTGGCCTTTATTGACAGAAGTAGAATATTTTATTACAATATAACCTGTGTTCATCAGAGTCCCAGAATGGTTTGTAATTCCTCTAGCTCCAACACCTGCTCTAAATCCTGAGTTTTCAATGTTTAGTGTTTCCGCACTCTGCTTGAAATATCAGGAACCTCAATGTTTTACTGAGTTAGACAGACAAGAATCTACCTGGTTTAATCAAACCTGGCATATTGCCTGAGCCAGAACAGTGGTTAGGTGCTACAATTACACTTTAGATCCTAGATTCACAAAAGATTTCCTCTCCTGATCAGCATTTATTGATTCTTGCTTAAAAGATGATGTTTGTAGACATTGGACAGGACTGGATTTGGATTGGTATAATAATTTTCTCTTGTGTGAGAAATAGCTACTTTTAAGTCACAATGAGAAATGGCATCTTTTAAAAGGTACTGTGCCTTTTGTGGTGTTAATTTTTGCTTGTAACGTTTTCTTAAATTTGATTTGTAATGATGATTTGAAGTAAAAATAAGTTATTCATGTTTAAATGGTTATGAATTGCATTTTTTGTTATGAATGAAAGTACATTAAATGTTTCTCACTGCAGGTAGTGTAACCTTTAACTATAATGAATGATTAACAATAAAACTCTTTGGGCTACACAAGGTGCAAGTATTGGCACTTAACAGTGAGAGGTTAAGGAAGTCACCAAAGGTATGTTCAAAGAGCTAAATTTTGAGAGCTTGATTGGAAATCATGTAAGGGAGTTGACTTAGGAAGAAGTTCACTGTTGTAATTTAAATGGCTGAAGATTCAATGATACAAGATAGAGTGAGCAAAAGGTGGGAAGATAACCGAAGATCCCAAAGCTGGAAAGCCAATAGTATTGCCTACAGCATACGGACTGCAGCATTGATTGATTTATTGTCACATGTACCGAAGTACAGTGAACAGCTTTACTTACGAGCAATACAAGCAGATCATAATAAGCAAAGATGTACAGATTAAAAAGATTTTGTGCAACGTAACCTGTATGCCTCCGATTGTCCACTAAGCAAGGTCATTATTATTTGAGGCAAGAGAATCCATTCATCAGTCTAATAATGGCCGGAAAGAAGCAGGTCAAAAAGGCAACTCATCACCATTTTTGTTAAGGGCAACTAGGGATGGGCAATAAATACTGACCAGCCAACGATGCCCATGTCCCACAAGTTAATAAAAAACTATGGACTTGCATGCAAGTTTGAAGAGCTTTGGAGAGGAGTGGGATTGTCTAAGTACTTTAACTGGGGGAAATAAATTTGAATTTATAGAATTAGATGGCAGGGGCTGGCAATCTCCGTGGGATTTAGTATGTGGACTGTGGACATTCATCATGGCAGCTCATCACCTTGAGGGCAATTGGGGATGGGCAATAAACGCTGGCCTAGGCAATCTTCCCACATTCTGTGAATGAATTTGAAGAAAAATTTAATTTGGCCATCAAGTTTTTGTACTAAATGAAATGAATGTTGCTGCCAATGAACTACATCACTTGGATCAGGGTATGCTAGTCCGAGCCAGACGATAGTCTGTTGTCATTATTTGTGCTTTTGGACTGGATGTATTACAAGCTCAACAAACAACTCTTGGCAATAGATTACTTTCCAGTTTCCAATACCTAGATGCCTAATAACATAACCAAGGTGAAGTTCTTTCTATTGTTATTTAACAATCTGCATGCTCTTTGTAGACCTTTCAGCTCAATGTTAATTCATCCAATGGCCTAATTTTTTTCAAAATTAGCGATATCATTGAAAGTACGTGTATGCTAAGGTTATTGTTGAAATTACTTCTGCATCTTTTATTTGGGATCCTTGCAAGAAACGTTCAACAGTATGTCCTTCCTAATAGCTCTGAATAGTGTATGCTGCAAATATGAAAGCACAGTGCAGTAATCCACAGCACCACACAATCCTATATCAATAGTTCTCTGGAACTAAACAGATGTAGTACTGAAAAGAAATCTTCATCAGTTTGGTTTCTCTTCTCACATCTGGAGATCGTAGTGGCATAGACAGATATATTGAATATGTTGTTTTGAATAATCAATACATAAATATGGAAAATCTCAAAGACTGAGAGTGGTAGTGGAGGGTTGTTTTTCAGACTGGAGGCCTGTGACCAGTGGAGTTCCATAAGGATCACAAGCAACACCACTTCTGCCCTCATGGGTGCTGCTGCCTACGCTATATTCTGCCCCCAGTGATGTCACCAACTGGAACACCGACAACGCTGCTTCCGCTTGCACTGTAGATGCCACTTCCATCGCCACAGTTGCTGCCAAGCGTGCCACTTTCACAGCCACTGGCATCTCTCACCCCAGCCCTGCCAAAGACACTGCTTCTGCAAATGTCACACAGAATGTCATTTCCGCCCCCTCAGGTACCACGGAACACACAGTTCTACCCCTGCTCACTGCTGTTTACGTCATGACTGGTCACATCATGGATGATGTCACCAATAATTCCATGAAGTCACCCACTCCAGAAACAGTCCACCCCCACTCCCAGCTCCAGCTCGACACCAAGCCCCAGCCCTGCCAAGTTTTTACCATTCTCCCAGACCTTCCCCCTCACTGAGGATGAACGATCAGTCCTCAGTAAAGGTCTCACCTTCGTCCCACTACGCTCCCGGGTCATCGAATTCCATATGTATTGCAACGTCAAACATTTCTTCAGCCGCCTCTGCGCTTTTTCCGCGGGAGTTGCACCCACGCTCCAAGGAACCATTCTCTCACTTCCAACATACTCCATCCACTTAGACACCTTGTCCTGGTCTGCTACCATCCTCGACCTCTTTGTCTCCAACTGTTGCCACGACATTGACCACCTCAACCTGTCCACTCCTCTCGCCCACTCCAACTTCTCACTCTTACAAAACGCAGCCCTCCACTCCCTGCGCTCCAACCCCAAACTTCTAATTAAACCAGCGGACAAGGGGAGCACAGTGGTAGTTTGGCGCACTGCAAGTATCTACACCGCAAGCCAGGCCCCAACCTGACCTCCCCTCCCATCACAAGCCATTATCTGCCAGGCCATCCACAACCTCATCACCTCAAGGGGTCTCCCATCCACAGCCTCCAACCTCATAATTCCGGAACCCCGCATCGTCCGGTTCTACCTCTTACCCAAAATTCACAAGCCTGACTGCCCCGGACGACCCATCATCTCAGCCTGCTCCTGCCCCACTGAATGTATCTTGTCATATCTTGACAGGTCCTGTACCCCTTGGACCAGGAACTCCCCACATACATTTGTGACACCACCCACACCCTCCACCTCCTCCATGACTTCCATTCTCCTGGCCCCCAATGCCTCAACTTCACCGTGGACATCCAGTCCCAAAACACGTGGCAGAAGCTGTAAGCCCTCCCTTTCTTCCTCTCCTGCTGGCCCAACCAGTGCCCTTTCCAATGATACACTCATTTGATTGGCTGAACTGGTCCTCATCCATAACAACTTCTCCTTCAAATCCTCCCACTTCCTTCAGACCAAAGGAGTAGCCATGGGCACTGCATGGGGCCCCAGCTACGTCTGCCTCTTCCTCGGATACATGGAACAGTCCATTTTCAACAATTACACTGGCACCATCCCCCACCTCGGCTACATTGATGACTGTATCAGCGCCACCTCGTGCTCCCACAAGAAGATTGAGCAGTTCATTAGAATCATGAACATCTTCCACCTTGACCTTAAGTTCATCTGCACAATCTCGGACACCTCCCTCCCTTCCTGGACACCTCAATCTCCACCTTCAGTGACAGATTCAATGCAGACATCTACTTCAAACTCACTGACTCCCACAGCTACCTAACTAACCCCTCCACACCATAAAAATGTGATCCATTACTCCCAATTCATCCACCTTCAACACATCTGCTCCCAGGAGGAGCAATTTCACTCCAGGACATTCCAGATGGCCTCCTATTTCAAGGACTGAAATTTCCACTGCCACATGATCAACAATGCCCTCCACTTCCCGCATCTCTGCCTTTGAATCTCACCCCCTCCCCTGTTATGTAATTTAAAAACTTGTCTTTTAAAATTACGAAATCCAAAGTATGGGATTGCAAGTTATACTCTGGGATTAATATTTCTAGTGAAAAACTAATCTTTTATATTGGTATCTTTTGGTTATTGTAATCATGTATCATTTTAGGAAAGATTATGCATTTAACTGTCTGTGAATAATGTAAAAATACTTCACAATATAAAAGTTTTATTTAATGTTATTTTGCTTCCCATACTATGGTGTTCATTCAGAATAATAATCGAGAAAATGTATTTTATATCATCTTAAAGCTTTGTTTTAACATCCTAAAGTGCTTTGCAGTTGATTAATTACTTCGATCAGAAATGATGCGCAAGTTCTCAAACAATACAAGTGTTCATCACGATCATCCAGGAGAAAGTGAGGACTGAAGATCAGAGTTGGAGTGTAGTACTGGAAAAGCACAGCTGGTCAGGCAGCATCCAAGGAGCAGGAAAATCGACATTTCAGGCATACCTGATAAAGGGTTTATGCCTGAAAATGCTGCCTGACTGACTGTGCTTTTCCAGCACCACACTTTTCAACTTTGTTGTGATCATGTATTTTTTGGGAAAACCAAATTATTAAATTAATTTTACTTTATGTCCACTTGACAACAAGATTGGTCCTTTGCTTAACTTCCAATTCAAAAGACAAGATGTCTAACAATGTAGCACTTCCTCAGTACTGCACTGAAATGCCAGCTGTAGTTTTGTGCCCAATTCTCTACAAGGTTTCACTGCAGTGGTTTGATGATCAGATCAGTAAGAATGTCACCATTTATTACATTTTTTTTGTAAGTTGCTGCATTGTGTTTACTTTTGGCAGGGCAATGTCATCAAGAAGAAAAACAAACCATCTAGAAAGGACTGTCAACAATTTCCGTCAAGAGGTCAGTACAAGTTGCTGATTAGAGTGAGAGATGATTTTGATTTTCATATGTTGAATGTGAATTTCAAATATTTGAGATCTGTCTTACGTCAAAGCTATTGTTTATGATTGTGGTTGACTTGTATTTTCAGCGGAGCATTGATCAATTAATGTATTTGCATGCTAATTTAAATATGCATCTATCAGTCCGTAATTCATTCAGTCCGTTGTAATGCTAATAAGAGTCTGATATCATAAAGAAATAGAAATTTAAATTGCACATTTCAATGATAAAGAAGACATTCCCATTATTGTCTTGTGTGTGGGTCCAGAAGGCTCGAGGGGCTGAATGCAGTACTCCTGTCCTATGTTCAACCCCTGCACAATAAAGAGGAAAAAAGCATATAGCCAGAGGTAATCCAAAACATTCCAGGATCTCGGGTACTTGAAGTTAACTGTACAGTAAAAAAAACTCCCAGTTAAACACCGTCTAGAAAGTTCCAGTTTAGAATTATGCTTTGTCCTGGGATAGCTGCTTTGTCAAATTCTTTGTTGGAGCGGCAGGTTACCCTGAGCTGGCCAAGGGAAAAAAGCAGTTTAAAAAGTCTTATTCTTTACTGTTATGCAGTGATTCTGACCGAACAGTGCACAGTTTGTATATGTTTGGTGAAGATAAAACCAGATTAGCTTTGGATTGCCATCCTTGCCACTACAGACCTATAAAGAAACATCGATCCAAGGAAGAGATGAGGAAAAATTACTAAAAGCTTACTCAAGGGCTTTGAAATAACTTTTTAAAAGGAGCGTTGAGTCATCAGATTGGCAGAGGAAGCTATGAGGAAGAATTGAGGAAATAATAATGGGAAACAAGAGAATGGCAGAAGAGTGGATTAGATACTTTCCATCAGTGTTCACAGTAGAAGTCCCGAATGGTATTTCAAAGTTACTAAGTAATCAAGGAGAAAAAAAATTGGGAAGGAATAAACACAATAACTATAACTAGAGGAAGAAGTGCTGAGCAAACTAATGGACCTAAAGATCAATAGGTCCCCATCCTGGTGTTTAAAGAAAGTAGCTACAGAGATAGTGGATCCAGGAATCCTTAGATTCTGGAAAATACTGAAGATTGGAAAACTGCCAATGCAGAACCTTTTTATTTAAAAAGGCAAGGTGACAAAAAAATGGGTAATCATAAGCCTGTTGGTTTAATGTGTCCTTACAGATGTTGCCAGACTCACTGAGTTTCTTCAGCAATTTCTGTTTTTGTTAATAGAAGACTGAGTTGGGATAAGGCGGGGGGTCATTTTCACCATGGCAACCTGTGATTAGTGGGACAGGGTTTAGTGCTAGGGACACAATTATTTACAATGTATGTTATTGACTTGAATGAGGAAAAAGAATGTACTATAGATAAGCTTGCAGATGATGAAAACTTGGCAGATGCAATATCATGTAGGGAAATGTAAGGCTATGGACTTTAGCTGGAAGAAGAAGAGCTGGATCTTATTTAAATGGTGAAAGACTGCAGAAAGCTGTGAAACAGGAAAGTATGGAAGTCCTTATCCATGAATCACAAAAAGCCAGCATCTAAGTTCATCAGTTAATAAAGAAGGCAATTGGAATATTGGCCTTTATTTCTAAGTGAATAGAATACAAAAATAGCAAAGTTGTTCTAAAACAATGCAAGACCACAGCTGAAAAACTTAGGATAGTTTAGCACATAGAACAGTACAGCGCAGTACAGGCCCTTTGGCCCTTGATGTAAGATCAGACTAACCTACATACCCTTCATTGTACTATCTTCCATGTGCCTATCCAAGAGTCACTTAAATGTCCCTAATGTATCTGACACTGCTGGCAATGTATTCTATACACCTACCACACATTGTATAAAGAACCTACCTCTGATATCTCCCCTGCACTTTCCTCTAATCACCTTAAAATTATATCTCCTCATGATAAACATTTCCACCATGGGAAAAAGTCTCTATCTATCCACTCTATCTATGCATCTCAACATCTTGTACACTTCTATCAAGTCACCTCTCATCTTTCTTTGCTCCAAGGAGAAAAGACCTAGCTTGCTCAACCTTTCTTCATAAGACATGCCCTCTAATCCAGGCAGCTTCCTGGTAAATCTCTGCACCCTCTCTAACACATCCACATCTTTCCTATTAATGAGGCCACCAAAACTGAACACAATATTCCAAGTGTAGTCTAACCAGTGCTCTGTAGAGCTGCAGCATCACCTCATGGTTCAAAAACTCAATCCCCCAGTTTATGTAACTGTGGTGTTTTGTTTGTATGTGGCCTTTAGTGTTAGAAAGCACTGTGACATTCAGACAACATTTTCATTTTGTCCAACTATCAAAACTTCACATACCCAAAAGTTATTTAGTTTCTAACTCTGGTTACCATACATCCAAGTCTAGTTTAACTATCTTGTTGCAAATGTATTCTGATAAAATGCCTGAGTTATCTTTTTAGTTTTTTCCAAACCCCTGCCCTGATTTTGATCTTATTGACTGAAGCACCTATACTGTTAAACCTTTAGTCCCTTTTTTTTTTGTTGTATATTCCTTAATTTGTAAATATGATAAACTGTTGTGAACTTAAGGGAATGGAATGGTTGGAAATGTTATATTAGTTTTGCTTTGCAGGTGGGGATTATTTTTAACCAGAGGCGCAATGACTAAATTTAGTGTGGCAAAGGTACCTATGTAAAGAAGGTTTTTTAACTGGATATTGAAGTAGGGAAAAACAAGATAATTGATAAATTATTGTTGTGGAAGAATTATTTTAGGTTGCCAATGCAATAAACTTTATTTTCTTGTATTTTTAGATGATTGCTGAAGCAAAAGTCTGTGGAATACTTCAGGAATCTGAAACCGTTAAAAGACTGCGCCTTGTTGTCATGAACAAAGATTTTGCTTTCAAAGCAGGACAGTGGTAAATGTTCAATTCAGCATTAGAAGAGTTTGTTGTAATTACCTGTAATTACTTTAGTTTCTTGTACAATGCGTGTTCTTTAGCAGTTCAAAATATATTTAGCTTTAGCGTGATGTTCCTCTAAATTACTGTTCCAGAATTGTTGGTCTGTAGATGTTGGTAAAAAAGAATACAGTTTTAATTGCAGTTGTTAGCTTCAATACTATGCTTTGATCTGATATAACAAAGCTGATAACTTAATGAAAATAGATGTATTTTTTGGCAGTATTTGCAATAAACTATTGTATTCAAGGTGAACCCTATTTTTTTTTGCCACAAATTATAAAGCAGGTAGCAGAATGTAAGTGAGGTTTGGGGGTGTCTGCCATTGTCAATAGAAAAAATGGAAACTGATATAAGTAAACTAAGCCAAAGAAATCCAAAGCCATCATTCAGCTTAAACATTCTTCAAACGTTCACTGCCTCCACTATGGAAGTTGAACAGGCAGTGTGTATCATATCCAAGATGTACTGCATTAACTTGCCATGATTTCTTCAACAGCATCTTTCAAACCCAACATTACAATTAAGAAAAATGGTAGCAGACACTTGCAAACAATACCACAAAGCGACACATGATTATGGCTTGGAACTATATCACAGTTCCTTTACTGGTACTGGACCAAAAACATGGAACTCCTTTCTTTGCAGCATTGTGGCTATGCGTTCATTAGAAGGATTGCAGCAGTTCAAGAAGGCATCTTGTCACCACCTGCTAACAAATGAATATCTTACCAGCAATGCTTGTGTCCCATAGAAAATTAAAATGAGCTACATATTCAGTACGTGTTTAGCTGTGTCAGCACTACTAATTTGCTTGGTTGCTACCTCAAACTACACAAAGAAAATCTGGAATTTGTTTTTCACTCCAACGTCCAGAGTGTTAAAATTATTTTCTTTTATCTAAATCTATGCCCTTAATTGTCCCCCTCTGCTGTTGAAATTCTAATGGATATATAGTCTGGAAGGTGTTGTCTAAAGATCTTTGGCAAATTTATGCAGTGCATCTTGTAGACACTGCTGCGACTGAAAGTTTAGTGGTGGCGGGAGTGAATGTTTGTGAGTGTGGTGCCACTCAAGCAGGCTGCTTTGTCCTGGCTGATATTAAGCTTCTTAACTATTGTGGAGCTGCACTTATCCAAGCAAATGGGGAGTATTTCATTGCACTTTTGTCTTGTGCTTTGTAGATGGTAGATGGACTTTGGGGAATCAAGCGATAGTTACTAGCTGCAGTATTCATAACCTCTGATCTGCTTTTGTAGCCACTGTATTTATAGGATGAATCCAGTTGAGTTTTCTGTCTCTTTCCCCCCACTCCCCCAAAGGATCTTGATAGTAGTGGATTCAGTGATAGTAACACCATTGAATGTCAAAGAGTAGTGGTTAGATTGTCTATCTGTTCTTGAAGGTGATCATTGCCTGGCATTTGTGTTACATGCCACATCCGAATTCAGACCTTACGATAGAGCGGTGGTGATTGATGACTCAGCTGAAGATGGTTGGGCCAGGACACTACCCTGAGGAAATCCTGCAGAGATGGCTGACAACTGTAATCATCTTCCTATCTACTTCTGAAAAGTACTTAAAATCTGGGCCCTCTGGTTTTAGATCCTTTTATGAGTGAGAACAGTTTCAGTCTATTTGCTTTGTCATGACCTTTTGTAATTTTGCAACTCCTGTCAACAGCTTCCCACCCACCCCCACCCATTTCCCCTCAACCTTGCCTCCTGGAAAACAGTCTCATCTTCTCCAATCTATTTTCATAACTCAGTTTTTCAACCCTGGAACCATTCTCTTAAATCACATTCTTCCCATAGTATGCTGGCTGGAACTGTGTACAACTAAGGCTTTAGCAGTATCCTCTATACATTCATCAAAACCTCCCTGATTGTATACGCTATGCTTTTATTAATGATGCATAGAATTGTGCATGCATTTTTAGCAGCTCTCTCCATCCTGCCAACTTTTAATGACCTGTGCTCATATAAATCCAAGACACTCTGCTCCTGCACTCCTTTTTGAATTGTCCTCTTTTTAGTTTGTTTTCCATATCTCCATGTTCTTTGTACCAAGGTGTATTACCTCACAGTTCTGTGTTGAATTTCAACTACTATCTAACTGTCAAATTTTCAACATCCTTTTGGAGTTCACGCTGTACTCCTCTCAGTTCATAATTCTTTTACGTTTCATTTCATCTGAAAACTTTGGAAATGTCCTTTCCATGTCAAGATCCAGGTCATGTGTTTATATTCAGAAAAGCAAGTATTCCAGTACTAACCTTGGAACTCCCTCCAAACGTTCCTCCAATCTAAAAAGACCTATAAACTATTATCCACTGTGTTCTATTTCTCAGCCACTTTTGTATTCACCTTGCTATTGTTCATTTCATTAATTCCACAATTTATAACTTGCCACAAAATTTGGCTGAGTCAAATGCTTTTTGAAAGTCCATGTACACCACATCAATAGCTGTGCCTTTAACACATTCTTGAATGGTCTTAGTTGTCTGCAAAACATGTGCAAGGGTTACTTAGGCAAGTGCAGCTTTCAGATTTCAAACATCAATCAGAATGAAGAGGTGCACAACTGCCTACCAAACAGATATAATAGAAAATAACAGTCCTGTGCAATGAACTGTGCTTACTAGACTTTGACAGTAGCCAGTATACTGCTAGGAATTTAAAGCACTTTCACTTGAACTACCTTTGGAAGCTTGTGAATATCTAATTATAGTGCAAAATGCCAAGCACCAAAGTCCTCGGGTAAGCTAAATTGCGCATCTTAGTCAAGCTGACTCACTCAATTTGCATCTTGGCCAAAATGACCAAAATGAATCTTCTATGGTGAGCTTGAATCTGGAGTGTTTGCATTTTGGTCAAAGGAAGTGCTAAAAGCATATTCTAGAGGTTTAACTTTGTTTTGCTATTGATTTTGAGTCTTCGGAGAAGCTCACCCAGGACCACTGTACCCAGCAGAACCAAGTTTGAAAAAAACTCTCATACTTCGGAGAGGAAGTAGCCAGCAGAAACTTATGTACATGCGCAAATTAAATGTGGTGTTAAACTATAAAGTCAATTCAAATGAAAAACCTAACATATTTTAATTATATTTCCTTTTGCTCACTTCGCTACCTAAAGTTCTCTTCCAAATTCACTCTGCTCTTGAGTAGAATGTGAAGCATATTTTGTGCCTGACTAAGCTGTTTTTATTCAAGGAGCTGCGTGAAGAGATAATTGCAACTAACAAGAAATGTATGTAATCTTTTTATTTAAAACCTTTTTCTAAATTCCATTAAAGGGTAGATTTCTTTATACCTGGCATTTCACAAGTTGGTGGCTTTTCTATCTGTTCAAGTCCGGGGCTCTTGGAGAGGGAAAGTGTATTAGAATTGGCTGTAAAATACAGTAAACAACTGCCTGCCCACTGGATTCATACTCAGGTAACCAATTTTTTCTTTGTTTTTAATGATTTCATAAGAGCTAAAGTAACATCAGTAAATGCAAATCAATTATATCAATGCAATACTAGTAATGTAAACAGGTTTTAAAAAAACAATTACTAAATAAAAATGCTCGATTGTTGAATCATGGTGGAGTTTTTCTCATCAAAGAATTGACCACTATGATTTCTAGTATTGACTGTTTACGAATTTGTCACCAAGTATTCATCTGGTTTTTTTTAGCTAGCTTTCTTTTTGCTTTATTCTTCATAGAATTTGGTAGTTGCTGGTAAGGCCAGTATTTATTACCCTCTGAAAAGACCTTCAAGAAGTAATCTTGCTCCCTTGAACCACTGCAGGCCAGGAAGTACCAAACAACCTTGTGGCCTGGTCCTGGATGGTGTAGAGCCTCTTCAGTATTTTTGGAGCTACATTCATCCAGGCAAGTAAAGTAATAGACTTGTATAATGAGACAGCACAGAGGGAGACCATTTGGCCCATCTTATCTGTGCCCAGTCTGTGCAAGAACAATTCAGTCCTACCCCCACCCTTTGAGCACACTCAGATTTATTTCCTTTCAAGTGTCTTAACTGTTTTAAAAGCTAACAGTGAATCTGCCACACCTGGGAACTGTGCATTCAAGATCTTTCTCACTTTTTTTTAAATTTTAAAAACTCAGTGTTTTTTCCTCATAGCACCTTGGTGTCTTTTGGCAAATCAACTTAAATCTGTGTCCTTCAGTCTTTGACCTCTATGTCAATGAAAGCAGTTTTCTGTATTCTGTATATACATACTGTATTGCGTACCTCTATTACTTTACATTATGATCTTCTCTTAAAGAAGAACTTCAGCTTTTCTGATCTATATATAACCCTACACCTTCAAACCCTTCTTATAGTTCAGCACCCCCAATTGGACATAAACTCAGTTGAGTCAGCACCAGTGTTTTATAAAACTTCATCATAACATCCTTTTATAAAACCAAAGTACTGCAGATGCTGAATATCGCAATTAAAAACAAAATGCCAGGGAAGCTTAGGAGGTCTGCTAGCATTTGTGAAGATAGGAACAAGGTTAATGTTCTGAGTCCAATATGACTGTTCTTCCCAACCTGCAATGTTAACTTTGATTCCTCAGTGGGGAGAGAAACACAGAAGTGTTATGTCACT
Source organism: Chiloscyllium punctatum (assembly GCF_047496795.1). Lineage (NCBI taxonomy): Eukaryota > Metazoa > Chordata > Chondrichthyes > Orectolobiformes > Hemiscylliidae > Chiloscyllium > Chiloscyllium punctatum. The sequence continues at coordinate 66,722,245 of NC_092746.1, forward strand.
TTTTTTTGTATTTTTATTCCTTACTTTCATATGCTGAGAAGAAAAAGAGGATTTGTAATAGAGGCAGAAGATATTGCAGAAGTGTTAAATGAATACTTTGCATCTGTCTTTATAAAAGAGAAGAATACTGTTCGAATCATGGTGACAGAGGAGGAATTGTTTTTTTTTGGACTGGGGGAGAGTTTGTAATGGGGTTCCCTAGGGATTGGTTTTGGGACTTGCTTTTCCTCATTTGTACTAATAGAGTCATAGAGATCTAAAGCACAGTACAAAGGCCCTTCAGCCCATTGCATCAATGCCAGTCAGAAACAACCACCTATCTATTTTAATCCCATTTTCCAGCATTGGGCCCATAACCTTGGATGCCTTGACATCACAAGTGCCCATCTAAATACTTCATTGCTTCAGAATGCGTGTTTCTGCCTCTACCACTCTCACAGCAAGGAGTTCCAGATTCCCACACCCTCTGATTGAAAAGATTTTACTTCACATCTCCTCTAAACCTTCTGCCCTTTGAATTTATGTTCCCTGGTCAATGATCTCTCCATCAGGGAAAATATTCTTCCTGACTACCCCATTTGATGATTTGGATCTTGGTATGCAGCAGACAATTTCAAAGTTAACAGATGACATGAAACTTGAGAGAATTGTAAACTATTAGAGGACTGTGTGGAACTTTAAAAGGATATTGACAAGTTGGTGGAGTGGACGGATAGGTGCCAGATGAGGTTCAGTGCAGAGAAGTGTGAGGTTATCTACTTCACTGGAAAGAAAATTGGAAGATAATATAAAATAGGGGCTGCAATTCTAAAAGGGGTGCAGGAAAAGAGGGTCTTGTTGTTCGTTAGTTGGGATATTGTATACAGTAATGGGTGCCAAATTGTTCCTACGATGTGATTGCCCTGGGGAGAGTGCAGAAGTGATTTACAAGAATGATTCAACGGCTGAGAAACTTCACTCTTTAGGATTGATGGAAGAAGTTAGGACTGTTCTCTGTGGAGAGAAGGAGGCTGAGAGGAGATTTGATAAGGTTTTGCAAATCATCAGTGGGCTGAATATAGGGTGAAGTAGAGTGAATATAGGGTGCACATAGGGTGAAGCTATTTGTGTGCTCTAAAGTCTGCTGTGCCTCTCCCCTGGCTGTTGTAATACAGCTGCAACACTGGCATTTACCCAACAGTGGAAAATTGCTTAGGTATGTGTGGCACATAGAAAGCATGACAAGTACAGTCCAACCAGCTGTCACCCAATTGTTCTACTCTTGGTCATCAGGACAATGGCATAAAGTGTCACCAGCAGTGCTATCCAGCAGCATAGGCTTAGCAATAGCCTGCTCAGTGACAATTAGTTTGGATTCTGTTAGGGATATTCAAATTCAGACCTCATTATAGCCTTAATTTAAATATGAACAAAAGAACTGAACTCCAGAGGTGAGGTGGGGTGAGAGTGACTATCCTTAACATCAAGAGTGGAATTGAGTATGGCATCAAGAAAACCCCAGCAACAGTGGAGTCAATGGGAATCAGGTGGAAAATCTTTAGAGTAGATCATAGATAGTTGGGAGTAACGTAACCTGCATGTTTATCTCCAAGTCGCTCATCATTCAGACTTGGAAATATAACTTCATTCCTTCAGTGTCATTGAACCAAAATACTGAATATCCTTCCCTAATGGCATTGTGGGTCAACCTATCCCTAATAGATTTCAGCGGTTAAGAAGGCAGGTCAGCATGACCTTTTGAACAATGGGTGGTGGGCAATAATTGTGGGTTCATTGAACAATGTTTACATCCCAAGAGTGAATAAAAGCTGCTGCCACCTCTGGTAGGTCTGTTTTCATATAATTGTAGAATCCCTACAGCGTGAAAGCGGGCCATTTGATGAATCAAGGCTACACTGACCCTCCAAAGAGCAACCCACCCAGACCAACTCTCCCACAATCTCCATCCCTATAACACTGTATTTACCATGGCCAATCCACCTAATCTATCAAAGGGAAAGAATATGCACAGGAATGATGATGAAGGAAGTTGTGATTTCGGCTACTAAATCTGACTACATTTCCAATTCAAACTGTTGCTTGATCAGTCTGTGGGCTAATGCAACCAAACTTTGATATAACATCTGGTGATTTCCAAACAACTTTGTTGAGTCAAATGAATTGGATAAGCCTTTTTCATGTCTGAATCCAGTGCCTATTTTGCAGCTATGTCATCCACCTGAGCTATTTGACTCTTTGTTTTAGAGTCATAGAGCAATGGAGAAGGCAGGTCAGCATGACCTTTTGAACAATGGGTGGTGGACAATAATTGTGGGTTCATTGAACAATGTTTACATCCCAAGAGTGAATAAAAGCTGCTGCCACCTTGGCACAGAAACAGCACGGAAACAGACCCTTTGGTCCAACCTGTCCATGCCAACCAGATATCCCAACCCAATTTAGTCCCACCTACCAGCACCCGGCCCATATCCCTCCAAACCCTTCCTATTCATATACCCAACCAAATGCCTTTTAAATGTTGCAATTGTACTAGCTGCTATCACTTCCTCTGGTAGCTCATTCCACACACGTACCATCTTCTGCGTGAAAAGGTTGCCTCTTAGGTCCCTTTTATATCTTTCCCCTCTCACCCTAAACCTATGCCCTCTCGTTCTGGACTCTTCCCCCCCCCCCCCCCCCCCCCCAGGGAAAAGACTTTGTCTCTTTACCCTATCTATGCCCCTCATGATTTTATAAACCTCCATAAGGTCACCCCTCAGCCTCCGACGCTCCAGGGAAAACAGCCCCAACCTCTTCCTATAGCTCAAGTCCTCCAATCCTGGCAACATCCTTGTAAATCTTTTCGGAATCCTTTCAGGTTTCACAACATCCTTCCGAAAGGAAGGAGATCAGAATTGCACGCAATATTCCAAAAGTGGCCTAACCGATGTCTTGTATAGTCGCAACATGACCACCCAACTCCTGTACACAACACTCTGACCAATAAAGGAAAGCATACCAAACACTGCCTTTACTATCCTATCTACCTGCGACTCCACTTTCAAGGAGCTATGAACCGACAGTCCAAGGTCTCTGTTCAGTAACACTCCCTAGGACCTTACCATTTAGTGTACAAGCTAAGATTTGCTTTCCCAAAATGCAGTACCTTGCATGTATCTAAATTAAACTCTATCTGCTAATTCTCAGCCCATTGACCCATTGAAATCTGAGGTATTAGTGAACCAGATGAGTTTTTCTTTAACCCAACAATAGACCATGTTTTCATGGACAGAGTAGCTTCGCTTTTTTATCCCAGACTCTTATTGAATACAATTGTCTTTATTTGCCATATCCCATATCATCCTTGGCTTGGGATTACTAATCACTGTGCCACCACTTCTCTCCAAGAGTGTGAATATGTTCCACTTGTCTGGATGTTTGCTGGTCCATTAACACTCAAGGTCAGCACTATATCCCAGATAAAGCACTTGACTGGCACCCAGTCCACCTGTACTGACTTATTAGGATATGGATGTAGATTTGCTCACTGAGCTGGAAGGTTCATTTTCAGACGTTTCATCACCATACTAGGTAACATCTTCAGTGAGCCTCTGGACGAAACACTGCTGTTGTTTCCTGCTTTCTATTTATATGTTTGGGTTTCCTTGGGTTGGTGATGTCATTTCCTGTAGTGATGTTATTTCCTATTCTTCTCAGGGGGTGGTAGATGGGGTCTAACTCGATATGTTGATTGAGATTCAGTTGGAATGCCATGCATCTAGGAATTCTCGTGCGTGTCTCTGTTTGGCTTGTCCTAGGATGGATGTGTTGTCCCAGTCGAAATGGTGTCCTTCCTTATCTGTATGTAAGGATACTAGTCACAGAGGGTCATGTCGTTTTGTGGCTAGCTGATGTTCATGTATCCTGGTGGCTAGTTTTCTGCCTGTTTGTCCAATGTAGTGTTTGTTACAGTTCTTGCACGATATTTTGTAAATTACATTAGTTTTGCTTGTTGTCTGCATAGGCTCTTTCAAGTTCATTAGCTGCTGTTTTAGTGTATTGGTGGATTTGTGGGCTACCATGATGTCAAGGGATCCGAGTAGTCTGGCAGTCATTTCTGAGATGCCTTTAATGTTGGGGGGAGAGTGGCTAGGGTTTCTGGGTGTGTTTTGTCTGCTTGTTTGGGTTTGTTGCTGAGAATTCGGCAGACTGTGTTCATTGGGTACCCGTTCTTTTTGAATACACTGTGTAGGTGATTTTCCTCTGCTCTGTGTAGTTCCTCTGTGCCACAGTGTGTGGTGGCTCGTTGAAATAGTGTTCTGATGCAGCTCCATTTGTGGATGTTAGGATGATTGCCTCAGTAGTTGAATATTTTGTCTGTATGTGTTGTTTTCCTCTAGACGCAGGTTTGAAGTTCCCCATTGGCTGTTCGCTGTACTGTGACGTCACTGAATGGCAGTTTGTTGTTGTTTTCCTCCTCTTTAGTGGACTTTATGCCAGTAAGGTTATTATTGATGGTCTTGAAGGTTTCCTCTAATTTGTTTTGTTTAGTGATGACAAAGGTATCAACCACGTAGCGGACCCAAAGTTTGAGTTGGATGATTGGCAGAGCTGTTTGTTCGAGTCTCTGCATAACTGCCTCTGCTAAGAACTCTGATATCAGAGATCCCATGGGTGTTCCATTGCTTTGTCTGTAGGTTTTGTTGTTGAAGGTGAAGTGGGTGATAAGGCATAGGTCTACTAGCTTGACGATACTGTCCTTGTTGATGAAGTTTGTGTTTGGTGTATATGTCTTTGGGTCTTCGAATTGTGTAGTCAGTGTTTCCTTGGCCAGGTTGATGTTGATTGATGTGAACAGGGCTGTTAGATCAGAGGAGACCATTATTTCATCCACTTCTATCTTTGTGTCTTTGGTCTTCAGGGGTTCTTGGATGGTGTGGATGGAGTGGTTCTACTAAGTGTTTTAGTCTTTGGTGTAGCTTCTTGGCCAATCTGTAGGTTGGTGTTCCAGGTAGCGTCTGGGTCTGGGGGGAGGGGGGGGGGGGGCGCTCCTGGTTTGTGAATTTTGGGTAATCCGTAGAAGCATGTGTTGGATCCGTCTGTCATTTTTTGGAAGGCCTATCTTATTTATTTCTCCAGAATTCTGAAGTTTCTTGAGTAAGGCTGTGATTCGGCTCTCTAGTTGTGGGGTCAGGTCTATCGCCATTTGTCGGTTAGTGTTGGTGTCTGCGTTCACTGTTTCAATGTAGTCTCTTTGATTTAAAATGACTGTCAAGTGTCCTTTATCTGCTGGTAGGATAACAATATTTTTAACTTTTTTTAGTCTTTCTAGTGCTTTCCTTTCTAGTGTGTTTCCTTCCTTTTCCCTGCTTAATGTTAGTGCAATTACCTGTCTTATAGTTTGCTGGGTTTCTTCTGTGAGTTGGTTGTCTTTCAGTTTTGTTTCTAATGCTGCTAAGAAATCTTTCTTGTCCGCATCCTGGCAGTTGTAATTTAATCCTCTAACTAAGTGTCTGTTAAGGGTTGGTCAGATAAAAATATTTTTTATCCATGTTTCTGTGTTGTCGGTGTTGTTATTTGATGTAAGTTTGTCTAGTTTTTTCTGCAGATCTAGTTTTTTTCATTTTCTGTGTTTGTCACTGTCTAATATCTATGGCTTGTTGTATTGTGTCTATCCATTCATGGTCTGTTGCATGAGTGAGTAAAGTCTTTAGGTGCAAAATTTCTCTGTTGTATTTACAGAGTCTGTTATGGGCATCATTAATCATTAATCAAATAACATCACCAATTCAGGAAAGCCAAACATATAAATAGCAAGCAGGAAATATCAGCAGTGCTTCGTCCGGAGGTTCACTGAAGATGTTACCTAGTATGGTCACAAAACATCTGAAAATGAATCTTCCAGCTCAGCAAGCAAACCTACATCCAGAACATCAACCTGAGCTACAAATTTTCTCAGAAATCGCTTATTAGGATGTTTCAAAGCAGTCAAACACCTGGCTATTTTGGAATCAGTAGATCAGCTCAGATAAAATTCCATAACTTTATAATTAAATAATAGGGCTAACAACAATATGGTCATTTTGGTCATAAGCTTCATTTAATTAACTGAAATCAGATTATAAATTATCATTATGAGCTTTAAATCTCAGTTTTAAGATGATTGAAAATTGATTGCCCCCTTGGCTTGACTTCTGAAATATTAGTGTCAAGCATGTGGTGCTGGAAAAGCACAGGAGGTCAGACAGCATCTGAGGAGCAGGAAAATCAACATTTCGGGTAAAAGTCCTTTAGTCCAGTGACATAAACAATGTAAGAGCATTGTGGATATATAACATATTATTGAAAACAATATCTCAATTCTATAATAAGTAATTAGATGAATTTTTTCCACTGTATGCCGTTAGCTCAACATTAGTATGTTGCTTTAAACAACACTAAACAAAAAGCTTTGTGGACTTTTCACTCCCACGAGACCATAAGAGCAGAAATTAGGCCATTCAGCCTATCAAGTCTTCTTTGCCATTCAATAAAGGCTAATAAGTTTCTCAACCCCGAAATCACATTTTAGCTCCGTAACTCCTGATCCTCTTTACAATCAAAAATTTATATCTCCATTTTAAAATATACTTAATGACCTGACCTCCACAGCCCTCTGTGGCAGTGTGTTCCATAGATTGGAACTCACTGCCTGAAGAAGTTTCTCCTTATCTCTGTTCTAAGAGGTCTTCTCTTTGCTCTAAGGCTGTCCCCTTGGGTTCTAGTCTCTTCTACCAATGGAAATATCTTCCCAACATCCAATCTGTCCAAGCCATTCAGTATTCTGTATGTTTCAATTAGATCCCCCCCCTCATCCTTCTAAACTCCATCAAGTATAGACCCAGAATTCTCAAACATTCCTCATATGTCAAGCTGTTCATTCCTGGGACAATTTTCGTGAATGTTGTCTGAACACGTGCCAGGGCCAGTACAGCCTTCCTGAGATTTAGGGCCCAAAACTGTACACAATTCAAAATTTGTGAAAAGATTTGTAGCTCGGGTGCTCGTTGTTGTGGTTCTGTTCGCCGAGCTGGGAATTTGTGTTGCAGATGTTTCGTCCCCTGTCTAGGTGACATCCTCAGTGCTTGGGAGCCTCCTGTGAAGCGCTTCTGCGATCTTTCCTCCGGCATTTGTAGTGGTTTGAATCTGTCAAACCACTACAAATGCCGGAGGAAAGATCACAATAGCGCTTCACAGGAGGCTCCCAAGTACTGAGGATGTCACCTAGACAGGGGACGAAACGTCTGCAAAACAAATTCCCAGCTCTGCGAACAGAACCACAACAACTGTACACAATACTCCAAATGTGGTCTGACCAAAGCTTTTTCAAGCTTCAGAAGAACATACCTGTTTTTATATTCAAGTCCTCTCAAAATAAATGCCATCATTGCATTTGCCTTCCTAACTACCGACTCAATCTGCAAGTTTAGCTTGAGACAATCCTGCACTACAACTCCCAAGTCTCTCTGCACTTCAGACTTCTAAATTTTCTTCCCATTTAGCAAATAGTCCATGCCTCTATTCTTGCAACCAAGGTGCATGACCTCATACTTTACCACATTGTAGTCCATCTGCCACTTCTTTGCCCAAATACTTCTGCAGCCTCCCTGCCTCCTCAATGTTACCTGTCCATCTACCTATCTTTGTATCATCTGCAAATTTAGCCAGAATACCCTCAGTTCCTTTATCTAGATCCTTCATGTATTAAATGAAAAGTTATGGTCCCAACACTGAGCCTTGTGGAACACCACTTGTCATCAGCTGATACCCTGAGAAAGACCCTTTTATCGCCACTCTCTCTTTCTGCCAGACACCCAAACTTCTATTCATGCTTGCACCTTGCCTCTTACACCATGGACCCTTATCTTACTCAGTTGTGTACTGTGTGCCACCTTGTCAAAGGCCTCTTTCAAATCCTGGTAGAAAACATCATTGATTCTTCTTGGTCGTATCAGCTTGTTACTTCCTCAAAGAAATCTAGCAGATTGGTCAGGCATGACCTCCCTTGATGAAATGAGGCTGACTCTGCCCTATTTTACCACACAGTTCCAAGTATCCTTCACGATGGGATCCCATGTCAAGGTTAGGACCAAGGTTAGGCTAATTTGTCTGTAACTTTCCGTCTTAGCAGGGGTGTTACGTTAGCAATATTCCAGTCCTCTGGGACTCTCCTTGATTTTAGTCATTCCTGAAAGATTACTATTAGTGCCTCCACTATTTCTTCAGATATCTCCCTTAGAGATCTGGGGTGTAATCCATCTGGTCCATGTTATTTATCCACCTTCAGGCCATTCATTTTTTCTAGCACCTTCTCCTTAGTGAAGACCACAAATGCTCAGCTCTGTCCCCCTTGCTCTCTTGAACTTTTGGGATATCATTCATGTCTTCCACTGTGAAGACTGACGTGAAATAATTATTCAGTTCCTCAGCCATTTCTTTGTTCCCCACTACTATCTCTTGTGTGTCATTTTCCAGCGGCCCAGTGTCCACTTTTGTCTCTCTTATGCCCATTATGTATCTCAAGAAACTCTTACAGTCTTCCTTTACATTACTGGCTAGCTTACCCTGATATTTAATCTTTTCCCTCCTTATTTCTTTTTCTTTTGTTGCTCAGTGTTGGACTTTGTAAGCTTCCCAATCCTCTGGTTTCCCACTCTTCTTCGCTACTTTATATGCTTTCTCTTTTGCTTTTATGCTATCCCTGACTTTCCTAGTCAGCCATGATTGCCTCATCATCCCTGTACCCTGCTTCTTTTTCCTCAGGATGAATCTCTGCTGTGTCTCCTGAATTACTCCCAGAAACTCCTACCATTACTGTTCTACTGTCTTACCTGCTACGCTCCTCTCCCAATCAGTTCTACTCAGCTCTTCCCTCATGCCTCTAATTGCATTTATTCAGTTGAAATATTGATACTTCTGATTCTGTCTTCTCCTTGTCAAATTGCAAAGTAAATTTGATCATGTTATGATCACTGCTTCCTAAGGGTTTCTTCACCTTAAGCTCCCTTATCAAGTCTGCCTCATTGCACAGCACTAAATCCAATATTGCCTGTTCCCTAGTGGACTCCATCATAAGCTGCTCCAAAAAGCCATCTTGTAGAAATTCCACAAATTCCTTTTCTTGTGAACCATCACCAACCTGATTTTCCCAGTCCACCTACATATTGAAATCCCCCGTGATTACTGTAACTTTGCCTTTCCTACACATCTTCTCCATCTCCTGGTATATCGTGTGCCCCAGCTCCTGACTACTGTTAGCAGGCTGATACATGACTCCAACTATGTTTTTTTTTTGCCTTTGCAGTTCCTCTATACTACCCACACAGAGTTCTACACCATCTGACCATGCGTCATTTCTTATTATTGATTTTATTTCATTTATTACTAATAGGGCAATCCCACACCCTCTGCCCATCTACCTATTTTTTTCACGAGGATGTATATCCTTGAATATTCAGCTCCCAATTCTGATTCCCTTGCAGCCATGTCTCTGTGATGCCCACCACATCATACCTGCCAATTTCAATCTGTGCCACAAGCTCATTTACCTTATTCCTTACACTGCATGCATTCAAATATAACACCTTCAGTCCTGTATTAACTGTCATTCATTTGTCCAGTGGAGTTGAAGTTTGATTGCTAACCTTTTCCTGATATTCTGTCCTATTTGTTTCTGTGCTGAGATTTTAATAACCTCTCCTGAGTCCTGCAATCTTACCTTTCTTTAAATTCAGGTTTTCTAATTTCCTCTATAATTGAAACCCCTGCCTTCCACCTCCAAAATTTAGTTTAAAGCCCTGTCTATAGCCCTAGTTATGCAATTCGCTTGGACTCTGGGCCTAGCAAGGTTCAGATGAAGACCATCCCATCAGAACTAGTCCCTTCTTCCCCAGTGCTGGTGCCAATGTCCCATGAGTTTAAACCCATTTTTCTCTCTCTCAAATCCTTGAGTCAGCTCTACTATTTAGATGTTCAATTCGATGAGCAGAGAAATGGTAAATGTATAGAGGGTGGTTGTGAAGCACATCATCAGATTTTTGTTTTGTCTGATTTATCTGCATAAATTGAACATGCAGTGGGAAAAATGAGCACGTTTGTTCAGAAAATCTTTGAATTAAATTCCCAGTAATGACTAAATACAGGAACTTTTGATGTGTTGGTACATATGGTATATTTTCACAAATAGTTCAGCACAATAGTACCATGAATACTGTTCCTTATTTGAAATTAATTATAGCTTAAATTTAGACTGAAAGTAGGTAGAAAAATGTAAATTTAAGTTCTTGAATAATGATTTTTGTTTTGGAGTCCAAATTAATGACTCACTTCATGGTGATTTTTATGATGTGACCTATACACATTCTGCTACCACTAGCTGGTGCTGCAACACTTACGCTGCCTGCTTGAATATAACTGGTGTAGATATAAATGATGCAAGACAAAAATTGATACATTGTAATTCTGAATTGCTTTTTTGTTTCTAGTTTGAATTGGAAGTTATGTATTTCAGAAAATAATGTAAATTTGTCATTTGAAAGCTAGTGCTTCTCTTTTATAGTCAGGTGAGTTGACATGCAAGCATAATCATCAGTTTCAGATTATTGTTTCCACGTGTGTTGTACATTCCTAGGTATCTGTTCCAGGACTAAAGCTTTAGGTGATTGTTACGTATCCTTTAAAATTTTCAAACTGAATTGAAATGAACACTAAAAGAAATCCAACTCTGAAACAGAATTTTGTCATTTAGAGCATAAAATATTGCACAACTTGCCATGCAAACCTTATTTTAGGAAAGTATAATTTTATCAAGCTGTAATTTAGTTTTATTAGTATTGAATGCCCTGTTGCTAGTATGAATCCATTTTTGCTTTTTAAGATTTCAATGCTCAAATTAGTTCATGAGAATCTCTTCCCAATGACTGATGCCATTTGGAGCAGCACGGTGGCTCAGTGGTTAGTACTGATGCCTCACAGCGCCAGGGACAGAGTTTCGATTCCAGCCTCAAGTGACTGTCTGTGTGGAGTTTGCGCATTCTCCCCGTGTCTGTGTGGGTTTCCTCCGGGTGCTCCAGTTTCCTCCCACAGTCCATGTGCAGGTTAGGTGAATTGGCCATGCTAAGTTACTCATGGTGTTAGGTGCATTAATCAGAGGGAAATGGGTCTGGGTGGGTTACTCTTTGGAGGGTCGGTGCGGACTTATTGGGCCAAAGGGCCTGTTTCCACACTGTAGGGGAATCTAATGTGTCTGAGACCAAAGGGTATAAGTTTAAAGTGAGGAACAAGTGATTTAGAGATCTAAGGAAATCATTTTTCACCCAGAGGACTCTGATAAAGATATTCACAATCACGAAAGGATGGCAGAAATATGGAACGTGCTGCCTGAGATCATGGTGGAGGCTAGTACTCTTGTAACATTTGAGAAGCACCTGAAAGAGTACTTAAAAGCCCGGGTATTTAATTAAGTGGGGTTCGTGTTGTTTGGTGTTTGTTGGTTGGCATAAACGTGATGGGCCAAGGGCCCTTGTTCTATGCTGTATAACTCTGACTCTAAACTTCAACAATCCTTCAAGGCACTAGTGTCGGGAATCCTGAAATGTCTGGGTAGTGGTGAGTGCTTTCACTGATTTTATGTTTTTGGGAGGAAGTGATGTCTGTGTGTGCAATGACAGAGTGGTATTTTCCAGAAACCTAGCTAGTGTTCTGGTGAGCTCGTTTGAATCTTGCAGTGACAATTAATGGAATTTTAATTGGATTTAAGATCTACTAATAACCATGAAACCGTTGTCAATTACTGGAAAAACCCATTGTTATGCCAGTACCCCCACGCCCTGACTGAGAATGTCCCTGTAGACTTGATTGTGGACGACTTCTGGTAAATTTTGAATGTGCTTGAACCAAATGACCATGCTTCAGTGTATCAGTTGCTGCCACATGCTGTAGGTGTGATATTGCTATTTGATGTGTTGCTACATGTCCACCCGCTTGACCGATCACTGCTGACAGCCATGGGAAGACAAGGCACAATAGAAGGACTGTGAGGCTTACTTCCGAAGGAGGTGGCAAATCGTGAAAAGATATTGCATGACAAAAATGCTATATGATCCAAGTGGATGCAAAGTAGGTGCTAAGAGGCTTGGCAGCAGCATTAGTGACTCCAAAGTAGTGAACTGTATTAAGAGTGAGTCAAAGAAGTGCCATGATGTAATGTGGTTGATGCCAAGACCAACCTGTAATCGAGGAATTTAGGTGGTTGCAGCCCATAGAGTATTGGGGATTGCTGGCTAGGATGGTGGCCTGGAGAAACGCACACAGAACTAAAGCCACCAGTTATCTGCTTTGACTTTAGTGACGGGGATTCTCTTCAGCTACTTGCTCTCCACCACATGGGAGAAAATAGGAAATTGCATTTAAATGAGACACCAATATGTAATACATGCAAATATGCCTCTTGCTGCTCACTAGTGAAGTTCTCCTCTTGCCAGTCAAACCTTGGATGGAAACTTAAATTTTCTTTCTCTCCACAGAGAGTCTCACTTTTCTGATCTTTTCATAGTTTCTCAATCGTCTCACCGTTGCCCATCAGGAAAATTTGACTGTTTGTGTTATTCATCTTTAGATTTAAAGATTTAGCTTGTTGAACCTTCTCAAAGGCCTGCAAACGAGCAATGTTTAAAGTGTAATGTATTTTAGTAAAATTTATTCATCAGTTCTGGCATAAAACTTCCAATTCAATAATGGTCAAGAAACCCATTAATTTTTTTTTGATCACATTTTATTGAGTTAGCAATACTAAGTCATGCATTCTGGCATTTTAGTTTAGCTGGAAGGGAGGTTCTACTGAAATGCAATGAGCAATATTTTGCCTAACAGTATTAAATCTGATTTCTAACTTCATTTTCAGAAGCAAGGCATTCCTATAGTGGATGACGGTTGTGCAGGAAGTGTTTTGAGCCTGTCCTAGAAATTGCAATTGTTTTTCAAAAAACTGTTCTTAACAAAAAATTTTCATTCTTATCTATAGTGTGATGTTGGCTCAGAAGTAACTCTTCGTGTTGGAGGTGATTTCTTCTTTGACCCTCAGCCTTCTGACAAACCGGTGAACCTGTTACTGGTTGCAGGTGGAGTGGGCATTAATCCCTTGTATTCCATACTTTTGCACGTTGTGGATCTCTACAGAATGCAAGGAAGCAAGTCTTGTAAATACAAACCAGGATCAGTGCAGCTGTATTATAGCGCCAAAAACACAGATGAACTCCTTTTCAAGGTTAGCTAAACCTTTATTTTTAAACTTTCAAATCATTGCGCTGATACCTTCTCCCACCCTCTCCTACCCTCCTGAATTTGGGCTGGATTTTAATACATTGTGTAATGTAATTTAGCACAAATTAAATTGGTGGCTTTACTTAATTCTCCGTGCTTTGAGCCAGTTGAATTTAATGCTTTCTTTAATGCTCAACTCAGAATTATTCCTTGTAGGCAATAGTGCTGTGTTGTACTTTGTTCATATTCATTTAAAATTGAAAAACATGGTTCGCTTCACATTTTTTTTTGTAGGATGCTTATAATACTAGGCCTTGATACACGCTATTCCCAACCCAAACTTTGTCTGTATGTCCATTGCGATGTCGGATTAAAGATAGGAAATTGTTAAATTCTTGTTAACATATTTGATGAAGGATTCACAATGAAGAGCTTGTGCTCAAAATGTCAACTCTTCTGCTCCTCAGTTGCTATCTGACCGGCTGTGCTTTTCCAGCACAACACTCTTTAATTCTGATCTCTAGCATCTACAGTCCTCACTTTCTCCCTGTAGAAGATATGGGGCAGGAACTACAAATAGGGATGGCATGATGCCTTCACTTAAGGGTATTAGTAAAACTGTTGGGTTTTTCAACAATCTGACAGCTTTCATGGACATCACATTAATTCGGTAATTCTTCAGTTTACTTATTTTCACTATTTGCCTCAATGGGTTTTGAGCTCAATATCTGGGTTCCTAGTCCAATATTGTGAATTTCAAAATTTACAAATGATTTAAGCTTAGAAATATTTTTGACCTGAGGAGAAAAAAAATACATTTCAAAGCAGCTTCAACAGACTATTGAAATATCAAATGACAGATAAAATTCAACAAAGTAAGGAAGCGTTAAGTTATCCATTTTTATAGGAAGAATGAGGAAAGATAAAATTAACTGAGGGGGCAATTTCACAGGAGATGTGGGGAGAGTTGCTCAGATCATTGAGGGTTACAGAAAGGTTAAGAACCTAATTAAAAAGGTCCATGAAATCCTAGACCTCTTCTGTCGTGACAGAGAATATAAAAGCAAAGGTGGTATGATATGCCTCTATGAAAGACTAGTGAAATTACAAATTGGAGTTTTAAAAAGATTGAGAAAGTTTTAGAGTGGATGCAGAAAAGATTTAGTGGAATAGTTCCATGGCTGAAGGGCTTCTGTTACCTCAATAGAATCATAAAATCCCTACAGTGTGGAAACAGGCCATTTCATCCAACAAATCCTTGCCGACCCTCCAAAGAGTAACCCACCCATACCCATTCCCCTATCCTATTACTCCACATTTCCACTGAGCATCACACCTAACCTACACATCCTTGAACACCTGTGGGCGACATAGTGGCTCAATGGTTAGCACTGCTGCCTCACAACACCAGGTGCCCCAGTTCGATTCCAGCCTCGGGTGACTGTCTGTGTGGAGTTTGCATATTCTCCCCATGTGTGCATGGGTTTCCTCTGACAATTCAAAGATGTGCAGGGTAGGTGAATTAGCCATGCTAAATTGCCTCTGGTGTTCAGGGATGTACAAGTTAGGTGCATTAGTTAAGGTAAATGTAGAGTAATGGAGAGGGGAATGGATCTGGGTGGGTTTGTTGGGCCAAAAGGTCTATTTCCACAATTCTAATTGTTTTCTAATTCTAATTGAGGAAATCCATGGGGAGAAAATGCAAACTCCACATGAACGGTTGCCCAAGGCTGGAATTGAACCCTGGTCCCTGGTGCTGTGAGGCAGCTGTGCTAGCCACTAAGCCACCATGCTACCCATGATGGTTAGATAGGTTAGAAAAGCTTGAGTCCTTGAAGAAAAGAGGTGTTCAATATAGAAGGATTTGAACAATAAAGATGAAATAAGCTTCCCATTAACAGAAGGATTGAGAAGCAGAGGACACAAATTTGAGATGATTGATAAAAAAAACCAAACATGACATGAGGAAAAGAGAATGTTTGCAGAACTATTAGGAAAGGAGAGGAGACTACCTTAGTTGCTAATATGAACTGGAAGAGACTATAGGCTAATTTAGATATCTACTATGCTGTAGCTACTGTGCGATTGTATAATTAACTACATTATTATAAACTTGATCAATCCTCCGGTTTAAAGGAAAACGGCTGGATTAGCCTCACTAATTTTGTAATGCAGAAACATTAATTGTAAAATATGTAATTAAGCATTTAGTTTCTCTCTCTTCTCTCCCTCTCCTCTTTACCCTCTTCTCCCTATCACCCCCAATCTCCAAATCGTCTCAATCCCAGCCATATTTCTGCCTAGATTGTACTCCAGAAAATACTGTCACCTTATGTGACTGTTAAGCTGTAGTGTGTCTATGTGATTCTACCAAATGTGCTTATGAAAGTACTGATGCAGGTCTTAAATGGAATGAATGGAATGCACTCCAGCATTCCCTCTAAGCCAAGCAACAACCTGATTCACAAGAAGGTTATGTATGTTGTCCCCCACAAGTCATGTAATCAGAGTTAATTGGGGCCATGCACTTTAACAAATGGCTGTCATATTCTAAAATAATTGTGTGTGTTGGTTGCTTGCACTTTTTTGTTTCCTTTCCCTCCCCTTCCCAAGTCATTTTCTGTCTTTCTCTCTCATCCATCAATGTGTATTAATAAAGCACATTATAGTCAGTATTCATCCAGTACTGTATCAACTTCTCTTCCAGAGAAGCATCATAAACCTGGCAAGAGAGTTTTCTGGAAAAATCAACTGTAATTTTCATGTGACACAACAAAGTTTTGAAATATCTGGAAATATGCAACCTTATGTGACTGGTAAGCTCTAGTGTTCTACCAAATGTGCTTATCAAAGTATTGATGCATGTCCTAAATTGATTAGCATGGTTTATTTAGCAATATAGCTCAGTTTTACTCTATGTAATAAAGAAAAGCAGCTTACCCAAGAAAGTAACCTAAGTCAAATAAGGAAGGAAAGGTAAGAATGCTTGAAATTGTAAGTTTTCTGAAAGGTTCACAGCAAATGACATGCATTTTAGGGAGGATCCCAAACCTTGTGAAGGTTGCAAAAACAAATTACTTTTAACAGTGAAACAGACAGAATGATTGATTGGTAAACAGAGGATGCACATTTAAGGAAATTTGTAAAAGAACCAGTGAGGAAGATGTGGAAAAAAATCACCTAGTTATGCTCAGGAATGACCTACCTCAAAAGATGGTGAATGAGATTCAGTAGTATTTTGCTAAAGGTAGCCAGTTAAGTAATTATGAAAGAAAGATTTGCAGGGCTGTATCCCATGATCTTGTCCTGTATTCCTATTTGAAAGAAAGTTGACGGAATGGGTAGAATGGTTGTTGAGAGTAAGAGATCATTATTAAGTGTCATCTTTGTGATTTAGTAACAGCATTCTTGTCTTAATTGTCTTACTTGAGCACCCAATCTAAGTTGACCATCCAGTGTACTCTGAGGAATTGATGTATTGTGAATTGCCAATGAAATGTGTAACTAAGGCTCCATCTGCCCCTGAACATGGCTCAAAAGACTCCACAACACATATGAAAAGAGCTGGCGTGTTTTCCTTGCATCATGCCCATTGATTCTTAATCAGCACCTTATGTCTTGGTATACATCATCTTTTCTTTATTTGCGGGATCTATGTTGTCTGCAAATTAGGAGCCATGATCCTTTATACCATGCTCGTAAGTTCACATATTTGAAATAATTGTTTAACTATTATTAGATGTCATGAGGTTGTGAATCCTGCTATGTAAATGTAAGATTATGATTTTCTTTTTGTTGATAACTACCATTGCCTTCCATTTGATGAATTAGAGAACATTAAAAAGTTTTGCATCAAACCATTTAAATATAATTGTGTTTTGGAGCTAGTAATATTTAGCTGTACTTGACTAATTTTCATTTCTGTTTCAGCTGGAAGAATATCTGAAAGAACTCTAGCACATGTATCAAAGGATAACCTCTGTTATATTTGCGGTCCACCTCCAATGATAGAGGCTGTTTCTCAACAGCTAGAAAAACTTGGCGTTCCTAAAGAGTGTATCGTTTTTGAAAAGTGGTGGTAGTGCAAGCCTTAAAAAAAAAAAATTACCTTAACATGTTCTGATAATCAAAGGGTTATAACTTTACTCCAGCATTGAATATCAATCTCTGATTGTTCTTTGATTCCAAGACCATTAAGATTGCTGGAAGCCGTACTCAAAGTTGGAAATTGAGATCAGTATAATTAGGTTCGACGCTATTCATGTAGTGAATTGTCTGTGGGATTTTCAATCCTGAATATTGCCATTAAATTCCTTTTGTGAAATATATAAAATCGTAAAATATTCAACAGTAAAAGTTGACATCATCTTTTCATTTTCTAACATTATAAAAATGCAAATTAAGTAATATTATTTCTGTATTGTTTTGTACACTATTGAACTTTTAGCTGATGCTGCATTAGTTTTATAGCAATGCAAAATTATATTAACCCAAATGTAATTGAACAATACAGGAAATGTATCCCAGTCTAACATTCCCAGATACACCGAAGTCAAGAAATACAAGACCACTTACTAGTAAATTGACAGGTGGTTAGATGACACATCAAGTAAAACCCAGAACTCAGTGCAGAATCAGAATGACCAAGAAAATTGTTACTGAAGGGTGAGAAGTACCTGATTTGATATTTTAACATGAAAAGTCAGCCATCAGAAAGCGTAAAGATCCTGTGGAACACCATGAGCCACCAATGCATTTTGCTGTTTGAATATACATTGCAGACAGTTGTTTGAAATGTAATGGATATCTCACAGAATGTGGTCATTTTCAAAAAAGATAAGTTTGTATGAGAAATTATCCTGGTGAATTTATTACCAGACTTGCTAACCATACTTCATTGGTACCTACAACTGTGCTTCTACTTGAACAAAGAATGAAACTGGACTGCAAGTTTATAAGAGGATTGGAAACATGCATTAACTTAAAAATTGTTAAACAGCTATATCTAACACATTTTGAAAACAGCATTTTAGAGACCATTTCAGTGCTTTGAAACTGAGAAGAGATTAAATGTTAGCCGGTGTGACTTCTATTTCTAAAAATTATTATATTGTTTTACAAAGTTGACATTTTTACTTTTTGGTTAAGTGCACTGCAATTAAATACTTCCCGTTATTTATTTAAAATAATTTATTTTATTCAAATTTCCGAGTCCTCTTAAAAACCAACCTCATTTGAAACTTGAGAGTACAGAATTTGAGTATTGTTGAAAAACAAGATTTTTTTGTCTTAAGTGTTTGATCTTGCAGTCATCAGGACAGTTGTTATGAAGATGTGGGTGTACCTTTAAAAGCAGCAGAACAACCAGACACAGCACCAAGTGTTCTCAATAAGGCAACAATGTATGTAACACTGGGTTGAACAACTCAAGTTGTTCGTTGGCTGGATTCGAATTTATTTTTGTCTCCAGGCAATCAGTTTAAATTATACCCCCAAAAAAATACCAATTTTCAATCAAGTTTGAATTGAGTATACTGACAATCTTAAAAGCCCATGACACGATGAGATGCTATAGGATAGAAGACTGGGAGGAAATTGAACAGTTGAGAGGAGAACTTACAAGCCCAGCATTTAAACAGACTGTCTGAAAAATAGCTCTCTTAAAAAGGTATCTTTTCGATCAGTAACGTGTGACGCAGAAATTCCTAACAAGGAGAAAAGAAGATGCAGGAAGATCCGAAGACAAGAACCTACAGCTGCCTGGTCTTGAGATCAGAAGTGTTGTTTTATAAATCTTAATTTGGGAGTTTTATCGGATATTATTATGGAAGAGAAGGTAAAAGATAGGTTCGAGAAAGAAATTGTAAATAGTAGTTTGTTAATTATTCTGTTATACCTTGAAATAAAGTTGTTAATTTTACTTTAAATAATCCTTGGCCTCTCGAATTTTTCCAGATTACTGCAGGGGATAAATATTTTTGGGTTGCCAATTTTAAATTAAGCAGGAGGTTTACCCCATGTCATAACACAGTTCATAATAATGTCAATGTAAAGGGGAAAGAAATTACACTTTTTTGGGAGAAGAGAACTGATAGGTGGCATTGCCACGATTAATGTACCAGTTAGATGATTGACAATTAACTGCTAAACATTTTTTTTTATTTTAAACCTGACAGAATAACTCTGATGGCATTGTGCTGAGGTACAATCCTGAGAATGGATTGTCAGCTATTTTCCTGAGTTGAAAAGAGATACAATGTATGTGCTTATTCATTGTGTCAGTATAGAACAGGGCTCTGCATTAATATATATAATGTCAGTATGGTAAGTGATAAGACTGGGAGTTTGATGATTGTGTACTTTATCATCCATATAATTCTTTGCATACTAGGAGTTGTTTAACAACTTGCCAACTTGTTTAGCATTTAATCTATTCACCAAATAGCACATTCCACTCAATATAAATAATGTCTTTCCTTTGCATTGTTTACATTGTCCTGAAGAGTGGAAGACTCAAAGGTTTGGCTAAATATCTTTTTCAGCAATACTTGAGCTCCATTTTGTTTATTGCATTTAAACCTCTGGATATCTTTGCAAACTGAATATCATTAGAAGCTAAGTGAAACTTGTCATGCTTCACATAATTCTGTTAGTTGTGCCTTAAATGAATCTGAAAGTGATCAGGAACAATTACCGTAAAGTGATGTCTCTGTCCCTCTCCTCCTGCCTAGACAAAGGTTGTTGGCATAGGGCCAGCATTTATTTGATGCCATTTTCTAATTTGTTTTAAGAGTGGAATATTTTGAATTTGACTAGGTTTTAAAATCAATTGGTAGTGTTGTCGCTGAGATTAGAGTGAATGTTTCAGGCAAAAGCCCTTCATCGGGAATGAGGTAGGGAGCCTCCGGAAAGATAAATGAGAGGGGGGGGTGTGGGGCTGGGGAGAATGTAGCTAAGAGTGCAGTAGGTGGATGGAGGTTACGATAAAGGTGATAGGTTGGAGAGAATGGTGGACCAGATAGGTGGGAAGAAGATTGGCAGGTAGGACAGGTCATGAGTATGATGCTGAGCTGGCAGGTTGGAACTGGGGTAAGGTGGGGGGAGGGGAAATGAGGAAACTGGTGAAGTCCACATTGATGCCCTGGGGTTGAAATGTTCTGAGGCGGAAGATGTGGCGTTCTTCCTCCAGGTATCGGTTGGTGAGGGAGTGGCGGTGGAGGAGGCCCAGGACCTGCATGTCCCCGGCAGAGTTGGAGGGGGACTTGAAATGTTCAGCCATGGGGCAGTGAGGTTGATTAATGCGGGTGTCCCGGAGATGTTCCCTAAAGCACTCTGCGAGAAGGCGTCCAATCTTCCCAAGGTAAAGCTGACTGCATTGGGAGCAACCGATTTAAAATAAATTACATTGGTGCATGTGCAAGTGAAACTTTGGATGTGGAAGGCTCCTTTGGGGCCTTGGATGGAGGTGAACTGGGGAGGGAGGTGTGAGCGCAGGTTTTGCAATTCCTGCAGTTTCAAGGGAAGGTGCCAGGACGGGAGGGTGGGTTGCTGTGGGGCATGGACTTGACCAGGTAGTCATGGAGGGAAGGATCTTTGCGGATGGGGGTGGGTCCATTTGTAGGTGGCAGAAATGGTGCATGATGTGGTTTATGCAGAGGTTGGTGGGGTGGAAGGTGAGGACCAGGGGGATTCTGCCCTTGTTGTGGTTGGAGGGGTGGGGTTTGAGGGCAGAGGTGTGGAACATGGATGTGATGCGTTGGAACCACGTGGAAAGGGAAGGTGTTGATAAAGTTGATGAACTGTTCAACTTCCTAATGGGAGCATGAAGCGGCGCCAATACCATCATTGATGTAGCGGATGGACAGGTGGTGCTGGTGTAACTGCGGTAGTAACTAGTATATGTTTCAAATTTGAATAGTCGAGTACATGGTGCCTTAATCTGGTTAGAAAACCATAACCAATGTATATTCCACAAGTTAATTTTGAATATAGTTTGCACAATATAAAAATGCTGAAATTTTCTTTAGGACCTTTTTAGGACTGTTAAAAGTGATGTATCTTGTCCAAAGTGAATGTTTCATGCCGCAATAAATAATTTTGACTTTTTTTTTCTTAATCTCATTTCTCATTTTTTGCACACTTTATATAGTGGATAGGATACTAATCTAAAATGGAAAATTATGTGGAACTGCTTTTAGGGCGATTACAGCATGATAGCTTTACCTGGTACCTTAACTTAGGCATCCTTGAAATTCTTTTCTCCTACAAACTACATCAATCACAAAGGGTCAACTGTGTCATTAGAAAATACATAATAAAGTTCCTTTAGTTGTGTGATGTACTTTTTTTGTTTTTAACAAATGAATTATAATTGTTAGTGCTGAAGATAATTCTGCTTTCTCTTAAGAACCATGCCTTTAATAACTTTCTCTAAGTTTCAAGTGAAATGTAACAGACCAGTAATTGCCCAATAACTTCAATGGAAGCTATGCTATTACAAAAACTCTTTTACTTGGCTGTTTAAATAGCCAATAAAGCTTTCCAATTAAGAGTGCATGAGAAATCTTTTTAAAATTATCTTACAGAAGAAAATCCTCAAATTAGCATGCTTTCATATTGTACTTTAAGTGCAAATACCATAGTCTGGAATTTAAAGATGTTACTGGAGAAAGTAATGGTGGACACTTTCATATCCTTCCACTTGTATTTGATTGCTCCATATATAGTCCAGCTAAGTTTCTGTATTTTTCTTCCAAACTTTAACACCGCCTTATAACCATTAATAGTCACAATATCGCACATCCACTAATTAGGAAACGACTTTGCTATTATGATGTAACTAATGAATTTTCAGAATTTTATAAACATCCAAAGTTGAAATTTGACCCCATGTTCCCTTTAACAAAAATCAACATAATGTTAAAGATAATTGCATGCGAGAACAAAATAACTGTCCAGAATATAGAAAGTCTCTTCATTCAGCTACTAAGATCTTCATTTGTAGACATGAAAGGAAAATTCCTAATAAGTGGCAGCTAGTAGTCTCCGCAATCTTTGTTAAGTCAAATAAGTCAAGACAAATCTTATTTGTTTATTGAACTCTACATCATGATTGTGTAATAGTAAAGTATTATGAATATAGAGGCATCGCATGTTTCATTACTTTCTTCTTGTAAACTTAACAATTGTGCACAGGACTGGGAAACAGAAGTTTGAAAATAATACTTTGGGGCTGATTTTCCGCTGGCCAGTAGCTATTACAGTGTTGATCAGAGTTGTGTATGAGATCCCTCAGAATCCTCATTATGGCACGCACTCCAAAAGAACTTGGGTGCAGAAGTTGGACATTCAGCCCCTCAAACCTGTTCCACTAGTGTTCTGGCAGTGTTTTTATCATGGATGCCTTCAAGAAGTCTTGAATTTGTCTTTTTGGTAATGGCCAGATCATCCACACATTTAGTGAGCAAGAGAATTCCTAACTCCTTGTCTTCCAATGGTTCCTTTCCAGAGTTGGGTGTCAGATCAGCTAGGAAGGATTTAAAGAGAGTGTTAAGAAGAGCAAAGAGAGGACATGAGCAGTCTTTAGCAAATAGAATAAAGGAGAACCCTAAAGCTTTCTATAGGTATGTGAGGAATAAAAGGATGACTAGAGTAGAGGAGAAAAATGAGGTACAAGATATTAGACTAGAAAGGATAAAAGTTAGTTACAAACAGGTGTTATCAATTCTAGAAGGAGTGAAAGTAGACAAACCCCCTGGGCCGGATGGGATTTATCCGAGAATTCTTTCGGAAGCAAGGGAGGAGATAACAGCCTATGGCTTTGATATTTGAGTCATCATTGTCTACAGATTTAGTACCAGAGGACTGGAGGATTACAAATGTACCCTTGTTCAACAAGGGCAGTGGAGATGGCCCAGGTAATTATAGACCAGTAAGCCTTACTTCTGTTGTAGGAAAGGTTTTGGAAAGGATTATAAGAGATAAGATTTATAATCATCTAGCAAGCAACAATTTGATTTCAGATAGTCAATATGTTTTCATCAAGGGCAGGTCATGTCTCACAAACCTCAGAGTTTTTTGAGAAGGTGACCAAGCATGGAGATGAGGGTAGGGCAGTTGACGTGGACTTCAATAAAACCTTTGATAAGATTCCACATGGTAGGCTGTTGTGGAAAACGAGGCATGGAATTGAGGGTGATTTAGAAGTTTGGATTAGAAACTGGCTTACTGAAAGAAGGCAGCGAGTGGTTGCTGATGGAAAATATTCAGTTTGGAGTCCGGTTAATAGTGGTGTGCCACAAGGATCTGTTTTGGGACCACGGTCTGCTGTTTGTTATTTTTATAAATGACTTAGACGCCGGCATAGGTGGATAGATTAGTAAATTTGCTGACGACTCAAAAGTCGGTGGAGCAGTGGTCAGTATGGAAGAATGTTACAGGTTGCAGGGGGATTGAATAAACTGCAGAATTGGACTGAGAGGTGGCAAATGGAGTTCAATGCAGCTAAATGTGAGGTGATGCACTTTGGAAAGAATAACAGGAGAGCAGAGTACTGGGTCAATGGAAAGATTCTTGGTAATGTGGAGTGCAGAGGGATATTGGAGTCCATGTACATAGATCCCTGAAAGTTGACACCCAGGTTGATAGTGCTGGTAAGAAGGCATACAGTGTGTTAGGTTTCATGCGTAGAGGGATTGAGTTCCGGAGCCGCAATATCATGCTGCAACTATACAAAATGCTGGTGCGACCACACTTGGAATATTGTGTACAGTTCTAGTCGCCATATTTCGGGAAGGATGTTGAAGCATTGGAAAAGGTGCAGAGGAGATTTACCAGGATGTTGCCTGATCTGGAGGGAAGGTCTTATGAGGAAAGGCTGAGAGACTTGGGTCTGTTCTCATTGGAAAGAAGAAGGCTGAGAGGGGATTTGATAGAGACATACAAGATGGTCAGAGGATTAGATAGGGTAGACAGTGAAAGTCTTTTTCCTAGGATGATGACGTCAGCTTGTACAAGGGGGCATAACTACAAATTGAGGTGTGATTTTTTTGAAGACAGATGTCAGAGGCAGGTTCTTGACTCAAAGTGGTAAGGGCATGGAATGCCCTACGTGCCAATGTAGTCAACTCAGCCACATTATGAAGATTTGAACAATCCTTGAATAAGCACATGGATGATGATGGGATAGTGTGGGGAGGGTGAGCTGAGAATAGTTCACAGGTCAGCGCAACGTCGAGGGCTGAAGGGCTTGTTCTGCACTGTATTGTTCTATGTTCTGTGTGCTTTCCAACCCTAGCATTGAAGTCTCCAAGGAGGATAGTTTTATCTTTTTAGGAATGTTGGTGACCATGGTGGATGGAAGCCTTTCTTTGGACTCCACTGTGACATCAAAGGTTGGAGCACAGATACAACCATTGCCTGCTGGTTTATAGCAAGTAGATGGAGAGTTGATAATTGATGTCAAAAAGGAGCTCCAAGAGTCAATTGGCAAGTTTGTTCTTGATAGTGAATCCAATTCCACAAATCCTCAACTGATTCTTGGATTTTTCTCCAGAAGAAGGTCTACCTGCTACCCTTTGCCTGCACTTTGCTGCCCTGCAGGAGACTCAGTCATAATGTTCAAGTGTCTGAGTTCATGGGGAACGAGCATACTTCTTCGTTCAGATAACTGTTTTGCTCTTCCATGAAAGTTAAGACATTCTAGGTTCCGATATCTAATTTCATTTTGGTTTTCAGACCACCTGTAAAAGAGCCCACTGGAATAGCAGGAGTGTTTCAACAGCTTTCTTTACAACTGAATAGTTCTCTTTAAGATCTACCCTGCTCACTCCACAAGGGGATCAGACTAGAAAAGGTGCTCTAAAAATAGCCTGTTGCCTCACTAACGTGGCCAACAACTGGAGAGCCACACATGATGGTAATGCATATTCCAAGGCATAACGACTGAGTCACACTCCACTGTCTACATGCTGGTCCAAAGCTAGAGCTTCCAGATCTCTAACCGATTGCTGCAGGGCTTGTGTTAAGTGTGTATGTATGCGTGTGTGGGGCACAGAGGTGGGGATGGGGTGGGTGAGAGTTGAATTCATCTGGGTAGATGCCATTTGTGGGACATCTTTTTAATGTGAGGATGCTGTTGTACATCAGCAGACATATTCTTTGACAGAAGGTAGATTCAGTTTCAGTGACAAGTTAACCTTGATGAGTGGGTATCTCCCTACTGCAGCCATCATAACTGTTGATATTACCTAAGTATCTTCCACCTGGCTCGCTATTGAGGATAACTTCTGGAAAGCACTTTTCTGTATCTTTCCCTATGACCCTCCCATCATGGGTGGCCCTGTTGTGAGTTGTCAACTCCTGACAGCATCACACTCAGGATCAACCCAGAATACACCAGAATCTTCACCACAGCAAGGTGGCAATCCATGGAAAGATGAACCACCTTACAGCCTCCACAAGTAAGTTTAGCAAGCAGAAATTTTTAAAATCAGGATTTGGCTTTAATGAACATCTCACCAACTTGGACCAGCGACTTCAGCATTTCTTTGAGAGAGCCATTAGAACAACGATTATCAAACTAGTATGCATTGGATAGCACTTTAGGTTAACACATTGTACTGTCAACTGTGGAACAGGATATGAGTTAAACTCAATGTCCTGAAAAACATTACTGCTTAAAAATAACTGAGCTTGTTCCATTTTTCCTGTTAATAACTTGTCTGCTTCATTGTACAGTGTGCTTTTACTCAGGAATTTAAAAATTACTTGTATTGGATGAAGATTTATAGTTTGTTACAGATCCTTCAAGCTGAAGTGACTGTTTCATATTGTCAAATTTTCCTTTATCTTATGGTTCAGGTTACTTACTGCTAAAATCCTTAAGTCAGCTGTTGAGCTTCTATGTTCTATTTAAAAATACTTTCTGGTTTTGATCCAAATAGCCCCCAGTATATTCTTAACATGTCTCCCCTGGTTAAACAGGTTGGTTAATATATCTCTGGAGAGTAATAAAGGGTTTTTTTGGATATTTAAAACGCAACTTGTATTACTGTTTGCCAATATGCAAAAGCTTTTTTTCTAAATTGGTATTTAGTGCTGCAGAGTTTAGTGAATACTGTCTTGCCAAAACAAAGCTGTTCATTGTGCACAGGCAAATATTTTGCTACTGTCTGAGAGAGCTCAACTCATTTAAAGTCAAGTCATAGCCATGCAATGGTACATTTAATGATAGTAATTACCATTTGGAATAAATACAGGTAAACATAAATTCTTTGTTTTAGTAACAAGAAAGGTAATATAGCTTGTCTTGGAACCAACTCATTTAGACTAATTGCAGGCAGCACTGTACATTGGTGTCATTCAGTAGAACAGAGGCTTACAATAATAATTATGTTGTCAGATGGGCTATTGAAAAAAGAAAGAGAATCAGCAGGTGCATTAACTCAAATCTATCTTCACGCATCTTCCTAGTAACTGGTTTTATATGCTAATTAGACTTAAAACTGATTTAACAACAGGAAGCAGAGAGTAAATCTCCTTAGTGCTTTAATTAATCTGTCCAGCAAGCAACCAAGACATGAAAGATGCACAGTTTGATGACCAGTATCTGCAAACGGGCAGCTTAGTTGGATCTCAGATGACTGGCAGGACTGGGATTGGTTGGACTAATGAAAAGGGTGAGAACACCAAGCAGAGTTATGTATCTGGCCAAGGCCCTGGATTCAGCAACTGACTACACTGAAATGCCTTTGTTGAATTGAACAGCTCGCAAAATACATAAAAGTCTTCTTTATCAATGTGCCTTAGGTGAAAAATGTGCAAATGTTTTTCCAACTTGTTTTTCAACCGAAGTCTTTTTTTTCTTTTAATGATGAAAAGGATGAATGTTTTGGATCTCAGTTCAGGATCAAACATGATGCTGGTATTTTTACTCAATCTTAGAAATATTTTCTTTCCTTTCGTACTTAACTGAACTTTTTTAGGTTTCATTTATTGCTCTGCTGAGATAGTTGTAGGGCTTTTTTTCCCAGTCTGCAGGTATGAACCTTTTGTACTATATGGTCCAAACCTCTGCTTAACATCTTCTGTGCATTTTCATGACCTAGTGATTCTAAAAATGAACACTTCTCTACAAAGAGGAAACGTTTCCCCTGAACTAAAATATTGATTCCTCTATCGTGATGCTAAAACTGAACTCATCTTTCTGATCTGTTGTCTCTGTCTTATACTGAACAGCTTAAAACAGTTTATCCATTAACACCATGTGTACCCTATAAGGCAATTGATGGAAACATATGCTTTCCTTGAAATTATGTCTCTAGTTCACAGTCCCAAATGATGCTCTGCCCTCTCAAAAAGCTTGCTTCATACACAACTAAAACCATACTTCTGTCTCGATTTCAAAAATCCAAATCCAAATCCAGAATAATAATAATATCCATTTATCACATTCAGCAAAACATAATTCAGACTAAGAGGACAACAAGAGAGGTAGAATCATTGCCAGTTGAGCAGAGTTTCAGGTAAGAATGAGTTTGAGCTGGCAGATGCAACATGCATGTTGTTTTGGAGCAGTTTGATGGCACAGAAATGGTCGAGCAGCTGGGAGGAAAGAGAAAGTAGTATGTCATCAGCGTAAATTTGAAGCAACCCCTATATTTGCAATTAATACCTGAATCACCAAATGCTGCATATAAGATAATGTTTCAGGGAGAGGTGGGCGCCGCAGGGAGTGAAGTGCATTATTTCCCCCTCCAACTCTATTTTGATTTAGTCCCTACCCTCCCCTTCACTGTTTTGATCACATAGCATTGCCCTCTGGTGTGAAGGGCAGTGCTTGTCACTAGCCACTCGGGTGTTCTCCTATCTTCCTGGTGGTGGAAATTGAATAAAGATTCGTGTACTTTGTGTCTTTCACTGTGAATCACACCTGCACACACACACACCATGGATGCTAGTGAAAAAATAAGCACTACCGCAGTTAGGCAGTAGTGTGGGGGAAAAAAAATAAGTAAACAAGAGTGCAAAAAAAAAAAAAAAAAAATAAGATAATGTTTGGAGGGTATGCAATTCATTATGTGGTTTTCTTCAGCAGTTTGGAATATCATTCTTGAGCAATGTTTGAGTTTGGCTGGGCAAAATCAATCACTTTTCAGCATCTTATGGCCATCATTTATTAGATAATATTTAATTAAGCATTTCTATTTTCTTTTTGATTATTGATCCCATTGTTTGTGTTTAGTGAAGCAAACTGTAGAATTTGCAATTGATTTTGATTTTATTATTGCACATACTCAAATTAAATGAACAGGAGTACAATAAAAAGTGTACAATGTTGGCACACAAGATGCCATCTCAGGTACAAGTACCTAGGTACAGAATCTTATGAACAAAGAAGAACATTGCAGTAATTATAATATAAAGTAAAACATACAAAATAAAGTTAAAAGTTACATAATGCAGACCACCTTAGTTTTAAGTAGAAAGCGAAATAAAGTTGAAATTTCAAACATTACAGTCTTTAAGTACTGAACCACAATAGGACCACACTTTGAGGAATCACCTCAAGTCTGGCAGTCTGGGCTGAGAGACCATCACGCTGGGCCAAAGGACTGCCATGCTGGCTGAAAGTCCATCACGCCAGACTGGAAGGTTGCCCCACCAGGCCAGGAGGCTGCCTCGCTGGGTCTGTACTGAATCCAAGGCCGGGAGTCCCATGGCCAGGAGAAGAGAGAAAAAGGAAAAGCAAAGACAAAAGAGAAAAAAAACGGACAGAGTAGATGAGCTCTGTCTAAAGCATCCTACTCTGCCGCCATCTTGCATACAGAATTGGGAGGCATGATTGCCTATGATCCTCAAGCATAAGAGTTCCCTGTTTCCAGTCTGTTTGAAATTTCCTATAGTTCATTTTTGGCATTAGTACTTTACAAACATCTGTCTCTAACTCACAGTGACTAAAGAGATGTAGGTCAGCCTTCTAGAAGGAACCTATCTAATTTTTCAACCTATCTAAAACTTCTACTTTGCTCTAAATTTCAGAGCGCACAGTGAGTAATGTATGCAATACCTTCCAATGGTAAAGAAATAGACACCCTAAAGAAATAGATAATGTTCTTTTACCTGTCACCACATCACCCTTTATTTACACATGGAAAGTGCTTGACACTCATTCAGCTCCCTCAGAGCCAGCTCTCAGAGTGAACAGGATGTGTGACGCCCTGTTTTTATTTTCTTTTTTTCTTTCTTTCTACACTAAGTGTGATAGTGCTTATTTATTCCACAGCATCCATGTTGTGTGTGTGCAGGTGTGGGACACAGTGAAGGACACAAGGTGCACAAATCTTTATTCAGTTTCCACCACTAGGAAGAAAGGAAAAACCCAAGATAATGTTGTATCTGTTTTATTTTTTTTCTTCTGCGGTAGTGCTTATTTATTCCCCAGCACCCATGTTGTGTGTGTGCAAGTGTGAGACACAGTGAAACACACAAGGTGTACGAATCTTTATTCACTTTACACCACCAGGAAGAAAAGAAACACCCCAAGATGATGTTGTATCTGTTTTATAGAGGGTATGCTCGTGAAGAAATAAATCACGGGCATAAACCACTTGGATTAATGTTCACTGATATCTCTGGTGTTTGAACTAAGCATATAACCTACTTTACTTTCTGTAAACCAACATATTGTATCTAATTAATCTTTATTTCTAGAAAGCAATAACACCAGTTCTGTTATTTTCAGAGCTTATGGAGTTTTGCCAAAGTACCTTGTGGAGTTTTAAGGTTTTCCTGTCAGCGATATTAACCAAACTATTGGCCTGACTTTTGCTATCAATAGAGAAGGAATGCCCTCAGCATTCACCGCATTGACAGCTAGTCACAAATTTATTCAGCTTTAGTACAGGTGATTCCTGTAATTGGATGTCTGTCCCAGCACCATTACTCTACAGGGTGCCTATAGTGTGTGAGTAATACAAGAAAAATTTGAGGCTCTTCAACCAACCAGATTGTGATGTCCCACTGAAACGCATCAAGTCAAAAGCAAGAAATACAAATTAAATTTAAATTATGCTTGAAAAGTAACATAATTCTCTGTTTATTTCCAAGTATTGAAGGGGCACAGATAAAACTTTTTTAAATTGTTATCTCCAGCGCAAACTCTTTTGAGGGAATGAAACTCAATCAAGGCATATTCTTTTAAAATTCTGAGATTGTCAGCACCAGTTACCACTATGACCACTCATCAATGCACCCGTCCTAACTTCATCAGGTCATCCTTAGAGTGGAACTAATGGGTAGGTGCCCCAAGTTCACACTGTTCTACTCCTTTCAATGCTGGATTTATCAGCAACTGTATACTGTTCAGAGAATCAAAATATCTCTGTGACAGAACCTTCTGAATTTCTGTATTTAATTATACCCGTGGGTACTCTAGAAGTTGCAATCCAATTTACCCTGCAAAAATGGTAAGCACTGATAGCTTCACCATTATTGTTGTAATATTCAGTCATTGCACTTAGATTTATAACATGTTATTGGGGAAAAAAAAGATTCAAAATAAGATCAGACTGTAGCTTCTGTCACTGCAGCTATTTGCTCATTAGCACAAAATGGGAATGGCATTAAAAATGTCAGAAGTAATCAGGTATTGCAGAAGATTATTTGATTATTTTCGACACATATGACGGTGAATATATTCACTTATGAAGGTCTTGCTGACATAACAATCAGGATTTTATTAGAGAAATTTGTCATGGACACAAAACAAATGTCAAATTATTATCTGAATCTTATCTGATGAGAATGTCCCTTCCGTCTCCTTGGATGTTTTCTTTCACATATTCACTAAATTCTGTAAGGCATAAGCAGGACTTTTTTAAAAAGCCTTTAAAAATTTAAAATAAGAAATAAATACATTTTTGCATTTCGTCAGTTTCAGTAGGTTGCTTCCTAAAGAGTATGTATTACAATAAAGTACCTTTAACTGTACTGTATTCAAACTTACATTTGTTTTATTTTGGGTCTCCCAATGATTCTCAGTTTATCCAAAGAGTAAAAAGCAAGAAATCCCCAATATGTGCACAGTGAGTTAATTAGAGACATGGCACTGATTGAGATGCTACAATTGACCTCAGTGCCAGCATTTTACTCCTGATCACTATCTTATAAGTCCAGCTGGAAGTGTAAGTGTCATGGGCATTGAGTGAGATGAAGTCAAGCACTGGAGCTCATAGTATATATTGTATTTTTGTTTGTGTCTAACTGTTAAACAACAAAGGTTCTGATTATGTGAAGGTCAGAGGTAGGTTTGCTCAGCAGATGTTTTTAAAATTCATTCATAAGATGTGAATATACCCCAGCCCTAATTGTCCAGAGGGCAATTAAGATTCAACCATGTGGCTTGTGGGTCTGGAGTCACGTGTAGGCCAGAGTAGGCAAAGGCAGCAAATTTCCTCCCCTGAAGGACATTAGTGAACTAGATGGGGTTTTTGCAACAATCGATGGTTACATGAATGCCATTATGCTAGCTATTTGCAAATGACCAGTCCTTGTTTTTATAGAGAAATACAACTTTGCACCATTATGCTTGCAGGCTGCAACTTGGGCTTACAAAAGCTGCTCATCGCAAATTCTACATCCTGGTCACTCACTAGCATGTTCCCTTCTTAAAATTACACTAAAACATCCCCCTCCTTTCCAAGGATAAGTTGCGTAAATTACTAATGAAAATAACGAAACATCAGGATGGCTGCCTTCGGTCATGGATTATGAGTTGTTTTTTCCTGAAGTAAGTTGCATTTGCGTTGACCAAAATTAATCAAATCAACCTTAAACACATCACCTCCCTCTGTCTACCTGTAAGCGATGGAATTTCAATAAACTTGATAAGACACTCAGTAGATTACCAAGTCCCAAGTAACTAGGTTTGGAGCAAACATTGAAATTGTACCCTCATATTTTTACCAGAAGTCGTTGCAGTCTAGGTGGTGCACTCATCAATGGTATAAGCCATAATTTTTCCATTTGTTGTGATCACTTTTAGTGAATTACTAAACCACACAAGAATGAATGGAATCTTGTGATAGCCAATATCAGAGCAAGCATTTCATGGTCTATATTGGAATAATTGGACTGCACTTGTCTTATTCTTTTGGATCCAAACATAATTGCTTTGCCATTTTGTTTGATGCATAATCCTAGCTCTTTGAGATGTACCAAGCTCCAGAATTGCCTTTTTCTTTGTATCAAAGTATGGTCTGCTGAAATCTCTGCTGAATATCTCAGTTCAGTGATTTGAACTGAGGTGAACCAAAGTGAATCCGTATCCTGGCTATTGTGCCAACCAATGCTTGCTAATTTTTTTTTTTCCGGCTGCAAAGATTTAATATTTTCTGCCATCTTTTGGCAGTGTGTCAATGCAATGAATATCTTTTTTCTAAAAGTGGTGATCTTGGAACTCTTCAATAGGTATTGAAGTTATAACCAACTCCATTATCTGTTCAGATAGCTCACATTTTGAGCAATTGTAGTTCTTGCCCTTGTCACAGAACCTAAATTCTTGACTAAGGAAAGGTTGCTAGTCACATGTTATACATTCTGGTTACTTATTCATTATCATGTTCCTTTCTTAAAGTGATGTCATAACTATGTTAACACAGGACATCAAGGGCCCTAGATAATAATGGTTATCAGATGCACAGAACTGGGACTGGTGTTCCGTGCATTCAAGAGGGAGTTCAAAGGAGAACTTTGGCAATTTATTTCACAGCACAATAATATTTTATTCATACTTTCTTAGTTGTCTCAGTGACAACATATTCAGTTTCCTTAGTTTAATCTTCAATATCCTTCTTGCAGAAATTTGGTGCATTATGTTTGGTGGGGTGAGTGGTGTGTATTTTTAGATGAAGAAATATGGAATATGTCTCTTCCTGTCTGATTTTCTTTACAAAGTGGTGAACAATTAAATTTTTATATACAGCCTCTAGGCACTGGAAACCCCAAACCAAGATGTCATGCATCCTTGGGTTGGTTTAATAATAAGCTTCTGCTACTCTGATGCCACTGTTTTAAGTTGGCCGCATGATCCAACCAGAGACTGGAGCAATGTTACTTGCTAACCTACGTGAAATTTAAACAACCCACGTTATTCAGATTCTGTGAGGATCAAAGAGCTTTGTGTGGTCGTAACATAATTTGGAGTTGGACCTGCAACCTAATTGTTAAACACATCACCCATTTTTGCAACTGTGATCAGAACAAAATCAGCATCCACCCCTCATTTGCACACATAACGAGGTGATATAAATGGTAGTTCTGACAGAAATGGCACTATGACATTGTCATCTTGATTCACCAACCATCATTCTGGGTGAGCATAACTCTTTTCTAGGGTCATGTGGTTGCTACTGGCCACCTTTAACCACATCCACCTCAGAGGAACAAGGTTGATGAATTTGCGATCTAAGAGATCAAGGAGCAATGGGAGTGAGCCATTTAAACTCTCAAATGTAGATTGTCAGGGCTATTAAAAAAGGAAAAAAAATCAGGGTGCATTTCTCAAGGAATTAAATTGGACAAAGGGATATGTTCAGTAGAATGCTTTGCTAGGCCACATGTTGCACATTGTGTACAGGAAAGGATACAGAGGTTCTGGAGAAAGTGACAAAAGATTTCCAATGATGGTACAAAATGAAAGAGGTTATAATTCCCAAGGCTGATTGAACACACTGGATCATTTAATTTTCAGAAGAAAAGGTTGAGGGTTTATCTAATCGTAGAGTTGTAAGGGAATTTGATATAAATATTTCTACTGCTAGCATGACCAAACTCAGGGGCTACAAATACAGGACAGTCACGAAACAGAAGTACCATCTGTTGTCTCCAGTGTATGCAAAAAGTTCAATGACATTAGAAGTTTAACTGGGGCCTGTTCCATTATCAGACCCTCCTCGTGCCTCAAATGCATATAAATATAGTCTTCGATATATAAGAGGTCTTTAGTTTGTTTGGACAGAGCTAAACTTATGTTTATTTGGTTCCTTTGATATGCTACTGTACAGAACCAAATGGCATTTGTAACTATTTATATATACAAAGTTTTTTGTGAATAAAGTATATTTTTGAAATTTAAAGAAAAACTATTATCAAGAAGACTTTTGCAGTTAACTGTGTTGTCCTGGTCAATATTTAGCCTTCTGTCATTTTTACAAAAATAGATTATGTGGAAATTATCACACTGCTGTATATGGCAACTTGCTATGTGTAAATTGGCTCCTGCCTTCCCTATGTTACACAAACAATTATACTTAAGAAGTACTTCATTAGCTCAGAAGTACTTTCAACTATCCAGATGTCAAAAACTGTGAATGAATAAATTACAGCCTTTTTCTTTGATTAATTCAATAAGAATACAATGAGAAGCTGTTTGCTCAAAGAGTTTGGAATATGCAACCACATAGAAAAGTTCAAGGGCATAGAATAGGTGCATTTATGAGAGAGCTAGATAAACACATGAGGAAGAGAAATATAGAAGGTTTTATAGAGGGCTGGATGATGACTTGTATAGAGCGTGGAATGATTTGTTTCTGTGTTGCAAATTCTATGGCCAGAATTGTATCCACTATAGATGGGTTGGGGGTGGAGTAGGGAAGGGTAGTCCATAGGATTAAGTGCCATGGCAGCAGTACTGTGCTTGTCATCTACCTGCCTCTGCTTGCTTTGTATGAATTTAACTCACAGCAGTGGAAGGAAGCAACAAGTGTCCAAACCTGGTGTCATTGTGGCTGGGCTTAGGGGGCATGCTGCCTTGTTGAACATCAAGTACTCCTTTGTAGCCTCCACTGGAGGAAGCTGTTCAGCCCTTTCACCATCTGTCCTTTCCTACCTCCCACCAACTCTCTTGTGCAGCCAGTCAGGCCCTAGAAGACCTTGGAATTATCTGTAAAACCAGATTCCTGGATTTTTAGCTTGGGATACAGCAGAGCGTGTCACTTCTTGTAACTCTGGGAAGAAGAAAGCGATGGCCAGTGAATTAGCCAGCAGCTCTCCGAGGCACGGCTACCTCTCAGGGGAAAGTGAAAAACCCACCTCAAGCTGATTAATGACCCAACAGCCATTTAATATCCTGTAATAATCCAGCCATAGCAGTTGGTAGTCAAAGTCCCCAATTCCAGTGTAAAATTCAACACTATCTAACAGCAGGAAACAGAGCAATAAAGAACGAGTATGTGCTCCAATGCCACAGTACTTGCCAATAACTTCAATAACAAAATGCTCTGTGTCCATCTGACATGGTCATTTTGCTGTGATGTTTAACTGAAATAGCTCGAGAGTTTTTAACTGACTTTGCCAAGGCTGGAATAGTCCAGAATGTTACACTTTCTGACCATCAGAAAGGCAAAAGGTTTCATGTGGAGCAGAATTTTGTGACAATCAAACTTTCCCTTTTATACCAAGTCAATGATCGTTTTTCACTATCTCCTGGCATAATTATAAAATATTTCTAATATATTTAATAAGATTAATATTCTTTATTCATATGCTAGCATTACATCATTAACTAATACCAATTGTGAATCTGTACATGACTACTTTTCATGTAAATACTTTGCATGTGCCCACTCAGTGGGTAAGTATTTATTACATACACCTCTACCCTAAGCCTATTAAATTACCATATTCAAGCCACTCAAAGCAGTTTTCAAAAACCGTTCTGCTGTTTATATCTCTTGATTCATAATGCTAGTATTCAAATCAGGTATTTTTGCCGAAATGACTATTAAACTATCCTTGCCATTTGACATCAGGCATGGAGGTGAATGTCGGGTATCGATGCAGGTGAGGTGAATTGGATCCTTGCTTGCTGACAAGCAAAAGGAAGAGGTCTCCGTGAGCCTTCTCTGGGGGTTCAAACATTGTGTGTAGGATGGGTGTTCTTTTTAATTACCAACCTGCTCTATGCTCAAATATTGATGTATGGACTTATTGTTATCACGTACAGAGATACAGTGAAAAGTGTTGTTTTGTGTACTATACAAGGAGATTGTACCATACAAAGTGGCATCAGGATAACAGAACAGAGGACAGCATACAGTGTAGCAGCTGCAGAGAAGGTGCAGAGAGAGAGAGATCAGAATTAACATTTGAGAGATCTGTTCAGAAGTCTGATAACAGGGAGGAAGAAATTGTTTTTGAATGTGTTGCCTCTTAGGTTTTCCCCTGCCAGAAGAACTTGTATGGTTTCTCATTCATAGATGCACTTTGAATAAGCCTAGATTCTTGCAGTGTAGCAATGTCCATTTTGAACCTTATCTTGTGTGCATTGTCATGTTATGGAAAGTTATCTGTAAAGCCATGGTTCATTCATTCAAGTTCTCAATGCAGAAGACTTATATCTTCTATTGAGTTTGTCTAGCCTGGTGCACACGTTAGCAACCTGCCTGCAGGCTATAGTGGGGCTGTATCGAACTGACTGGGATTTGCCCAGCCTGAGGCAGCAGTAACTGTGCAGTGAGACACATGATCTAATTCACACATTAAACACAATCCCAAACACTTACGCTGTACATTCAATTTTTAACCGGACACTGTTCCTTCCTGTTCCGAGAAAAGAGGCTGAGTAGCTTTGCTGCGTCCGATAAATATTAGGATCCTGTGGTAGGACAGAATGCTGAACTGGAATGTACACCAGCAAGCAGGAATACAGCGTGATTGCTCCTGAGTCGACAGCAACTTCATTGACAGGGTCATTGACTGGATGGATGTGTAACTGCCAAAGACATACTCTATAACAAGCTTGCTATCCACTTGAGACCGATAAATTGACCAATAAGTGTATGAATGTGGGATGTCTGCAGACAAGACTTCAAACTGACTGTGGTCAAAGCTGATGGATGGACTGTCCTTGCTGATAAACTGGTCTGCCGGGAATCAAGCAGTCAACAAGAGTGCAGAAAATGCAGGGGTAAAAAGGAATGGCCAGTAAGATGGAGAACCTGCAAGAAGGAAAAAACATAACTTAATCCAGGGCCAATGCTATTCCCCCCTGCTGTCAGTGAAAGGGATTGCCACTCACACATTGCCCTCTACAGCCACAGCAGACAGTACTCAATGCAGATGTGACTATCAACCTGTGGATGGGGGATGTACTATGATGGTTGCAAGTGTCAGATGCCAATGCGAGGCAAGTGCACATGGGTTGTGTTCTGAGATGCTGTTGGTCCTAAGCCACACAGTGGTCCTTCAGAACAAGTGACAAGCAGAAGTCACCAGGGACCCGCTCTGATTTCCATGTTGAGATTTCTCAACATCCAGCTTGTTTGCCACATATGAAGCTGAATGTTAATGAGGCAAATTAGGCCATTAACAAAGGCATTTAACAAGCAGTAATCCACCTTAGTACCACACTGTTGCTGAGCGAAAAACTTGCAAATTCATTAAAGATGGAGTGAAATGTACCCAACATCAGAATGGGCCTTGCGAGACTTCCCGTTTGATTCTGCTACAAATCTCTTCCTAGCCCGTGTCGCTCTGACCCCTACAAGTTTCCACCCTCAGTGATTTTATTTATATGTAATGTTTGCGAATTACAGCCAATGCATATATTAACATTGCTAAGAAGATTAGAATATAACACAATATTCTAAATAAAAAGGAGCATTGAATCCATGTATTCAGCAGCAGGACTCTTTTAATTCCAAAGGTCATGGAATAAAATTTATGAAGAAACATCAATTCAGTGATCTGTAGCCATCAACAATGTTTTTATGATCTATATGATCTCAATTTATTTGTAAAGGTTTGTTCCCAATTCTTTCTATGCTTAAAGTGGCAGGGGGTAACTAAAATGTGGCATGAATGATCAATTTCTGCCGAGTTCAAATGTAAAATTTTCAAGGGAGAATTCCTAGGGCTTACTGTGTATGGTGATTGAAATGTAAGTTGCTGACACATGGAAATGAATAAATCCAGATGTGCGAGTGTACTCCTTTTACTCCCTGCACGTAACTCACATTTTGGAATTGGCATAGTTCTGAACTGGCAATTCATGTTCCATTGCTTTTCTGAAGCAGACTTTA
This sequence comes from Chiloscyllium punctatum, assembly GCF_047496795.1. NCBI lineage: Eukaryota > Metazoa > Chordata > Chondrichthyes > Orectolobiformes > Hemiscylliidae > Chiloscyllium > Chiloscyllium punctatum. Next base: position 66,760,605 of record NC_092746.1, read on the forward strand.
GAAGTTAGATATCTTTGACCTTTTATTGAAGCTCAGTGGCCTCAAATTATTGTGTAAGAAGTTACACACTGGGGTTTCAGTTGTACATTGATACAAAACTCCTACCAGCGGTTTCTTAAGGGCTGTGCAAGTACTTGATCCTTGGCGCCAAACTAAATGTGAAAGCTGTCATATTCTGTGAAAGAAAGCAAATATTTGAGACTACATCTTTTTCAAAGGAGATTAAGGTATATTTAAATGAAACTGAAATCCAAGGGTTCAAATTAACACAAGGCATGTGAGGAAAGATGGGATTAAAGTGTAGTGATGAGAAATTCATTGGCAAGCAGGCAATGCATGCCAGAACTGGGGTGAAATTGGGCCTCATCTGAATATGTTAGACAACACACGTGGAGCCTGTCACATCTTCACAGTACCTCAATCTTTTACGGGAGCATTCAATTCCAAGCCCTCAAAAAGGCCTGCAGATGCTGGAAACCTGAAACACAGAAATGTTGGAGAATCTCAGCACGTCCAGCAGCATCTGTAGACACAGAAACATAATTAGTTTTGAATCTAGTGTGACTGCTTCAGAAGCCTTGTTCTTGTTCTAAAGCAAGGTCATACCAGACTTGAAATGTTAACTCTTTATTCTCTCTCCACCAATGCTACCAGACCTCCTGAGTTTCTCAAGCATTTGTGCATTTGTTACAAATTTCAGGTCTCCTGCTTCCCCAATTGCAGTTTTTAGTAGGAGCTAGGAGAGACAGCTGGACTTGAGAGGACACGGGGCTGACTGTAGCTGACAGGGGCTGAAGAGTGTGCTGTTGAGAAGGGAGGAGCCTCCTTCCTGCTGACAGTAGATGATTTTTTTTAAATTATAGAAACAGGTTTTGAGTTCTGGCTGGCTTCGACCATAGTCACAATAGATAAAACTAAGGGCAGAAGGATTGTGCTTCTTGCCGCATTAGTTTCCTGAGGAGTCTCAAACAGATGGTAGGTCACCATTTACATATTTACATACCTATTTTAATTAGCTCTCAGAGATTCCTAAAAGCAATGAATGATTAGATTACTTACAGAGTGGAAACAGGCCCTTCGGCCCAACAAGTCCACACCGACCCACTGAAGCACAACCCACCCATTCCCCTACATTTACCCAACACTACTGGCAATTTAGCATGGCCAATTCACCTGGCCTGCACATCTTTGGACTGTGGGAGGAAACCCACGCAGACATGGGGAGAACGTACAAACTCCACACAGTCAGTTGCCTGAGTCGGGAATTGAACCGGGGTCTCTGGTGCTGTGAGGCAGCAGTGCTAACCACTGTGCCACCGTGCCGCGCACTAATGAGCCTCGAGATTCCAATGTCCAGATAGTTGTTTCTGCAGAGTAGATTAGAGTTGTTCAAGAGGAACCTGCAGAATCAGCGAAGTTGAAAACTTTGAGTGAATGGGCCAGGAAACTGATGGGCAATTTTCCTAAGTCAGGAACCTTCCAAAAGTAGGCATTTAAATTGGAAAATTTGGGGGGTATGCTGCAGTTAATACTTACCCAGGAAATGTTAAACAATTAAGAGCCTAGTCTAACTCCTGGGGGACTAATAAACTGACACCAACCAACCATGCACACCTCCCCCTCATCCCAGGACACAATACCACCCCACCACGTGATCCAACTGACATGTCTCTGTCCCAGGACATCTTCCAGCGCCCCCACCCCCTCCCCTCAGCCACCAGTACTCAATGCCCCAGCCTGGGACACGGCAATACACCAACCCCCCCTCAGGATCTTCCTTCCCCCTTCATGCTGATATTCCCTCTTCACCCTGACCTACGTAAAACATTCCACCTGGTCCTGTTGTCAACTTGTGCCCCAGCACTCTACCCACCTGCCATCTTAACGTCACACTTCCCTTATGTTCTTGCCCTTTCACATGGTGCTGCACATATTTCAAATCTGTGAGGTCCCTTAAATGTAGAATACAGCAAGGATTGTTGAATAAATGGGTATGGTTTGATACCTCACTGTGTGTTCTGCACTATGAAACATCTGTCAGATTTAAAGTATTATCCACATTTCTGAAGGAGCCCTGATCGGAATCTCTTGCCAGAAATGGGCAACTCTTCCTTAATGTAAATAAGCAGTGGAATGGCAATCTGTTGTGTGATTCCACTCCTTGGAAATTCCACCTCACAGTGTCATCCAGCCACAGGTCAGATATCTTTCATGTGTTCTTGTGATGGAAGGTGATGCTCCCTTAAATGTTAGAACCATAAATGGGACATTACCAAGTCCAATTCCAAATGTCCAACTCTAAATGGAGTTTACTAGAATCAGAAACAAGTAATCCGACTGGAGTGCAGTTAAAAATGTCTTTGACCATGTGGACTGGTTTAATGTGATAATTTATCCCTCCAGTTAATTGCTCAAAATCTCAATGAGCTCAACCTTTACATCCAGTGGTAAAATCATTCTCTTCAGTGGAAGGTAGTTTAAATCAGTCTCAAAATACATCAGCCACTGCTGCATGACATTTCTATAGTCAAAATATAAAGTTAGCACTTAAAACTACAGTCAACATCCTTTCTTCTGCAAAAGATAATCATCATGCAAACCATCGTTTTCTGATGAAATGTCTTCAAGCTGTGCTGATATCTGATCTAATCTGGTCTCTCTAATCCTTAAGAGGCAGGTTCTACCACAGTGAAGCTTTCAAATGTTCTTGTTTTCAGTGTTAATGTTTTGTTTTATTTGTTCATGTAATAAATAAATGTACATTGGCATTTATTTATTATGTGGAAGATCAGGAGCTACATGTAGATCAGACCTGGTCTGGATGGCATGTTCTCCCCTAAAGTATTACTAAACCAGATGCGTTTTTGTAATAATCAACATTGGTTACATAGTCACCACTAGAGTATTTTGGATTGAAATTTCACCAAATATGGTGGGATTTGAACCCATGTACCCAGAACATTAGTCGAGCATTCTGAATTAGACCAATGCCATTATCAACACTAACTATGCTTCTATCTTGTAGTTTGCCATATATGCAATAGATACAAAAGACAACCGGGTTCTGTTGAACCAAATATATAATCATAGAGTCATACAGCACGGAAACAGACCTTCAGTCCAAATAGTCTATGCCGACCATGTTTCCAAACTAAACTACTCCCACTACCTGCATTTGGTCCATATCCCTCCAAACCTTTCCTATTCATGTACCTCTCTAAATGCCTTTTAAATATTGTAACTGTACCTGCATCCATCACTTTCTCTGGCAATTCATTCCACACACACACACCACTCTCTGCGTAAAAATGTTGTTCCTCATGTCCTGTTTAAAACGTTCTCCTTCATCTTAAAAATATGCCCCTAGTTTTGAATTCCCCTTGCTATTCACTTGCTATTCCCTATATCTATGCCTCTCATTGATTTTATAAACCTCTATAAAGTGACCCTTCAAACTCCTACATTCCAGTGAAAAAATTCCCAGCCTATTCATAAGTCCATAAGGCAAAGGAGTGGAAGCAAGGCCATTCGACCCATCAAGTCCATTCCATCATTTAATCATGGCTGATGGGCATTTCAATTCCACTTAACCACACACTCCTCGAGAATTCAGCCTATTTTTATAGCTCTAACACTTCATTCCCAGCAACATTCTGGTAAATCTTTTCTGAAAACTCTACAATTTAATAATATACCTTTTGCAACTGGGTGAGCAGAACTGCACAGTACTCCAGAAAAGGCCTCACCAATGTCCTCTACAACCCCAACATGATGTTCCAACTCCTATACTCAAAAGTCTGACCAATGAAGACAAGCGTGCTAAACACCTCCTTAACCACTCTGTCTAACTGTGATGCATATTTCAAAGAATTACGTACCTGAATCCCTAAGTTTTTCTATTGTACATCATTACTCATGGCAAAAGTGAGGACTGCAGATGCTGGAGATTACAGTCAAGATTAGAGTGGTGCTGGAAAAGCACAGCAGGTCAGGCAGCATCCGAAGAGCAGGAAAATCAACATTTCGGGCAGCAGGCCTTCCTGGTGAAGGGCTCCTGCACGGAACGTCAATTTTCCTGCTTCTCGAATGCTGCCCAACACTACCCATGGCCCTATCATTAATTGTGTAAGTCCTGCCCTTGTTTGTTCTACCAAAATTTAATACCTTGTATTAATCCAAATTAAATTCCATCGGCCACTACTTAGCATTGACCCAGTTAATCAAGATCTCTTTGTAATCTTAGATAACCTTCTTCCCTGTCCCCAAGTCACCAATTTTGGTATCATCAATAAATTTAATAACCATGCTTCCTATATTCTCATATAGATGATTTATATAAATGATGAACAAAAGTGAACCCAGTACCAATCCCTGTGGAACACTACAGGTCACAGGCCTCCAATCTGAAAGACAACACTCCATCATCGCCCTCTGTCAAGCCAATCTTGTATCCAACTGTCGAGGTCACCCTGAATCCCATGTGATCTAACTTTACTAATTAGTCTACTAAAAGCTTTACTAAAGTCTACATGAACAATTTTACCACTCTGCTCTCATCAATCCTTTTAGTCATGGATTTGGAAGGAGCCGTCTCAAAAACTTTAATGATTTTTTTGCATAAGAAAGGAATGTACCACTAATGCAATGCATGCATTTGTTCCTTTAATTGTAGTGATTTGTTAGGAGCAGTTACAGGGTAGTTAGGTATTATTCACATTGCCTTTTGTTTGGGATTACAATAAACCAACCTATGTTGAGAGGCGCAAAGGAGGAGCAGAGGAATGCTGGGAAGGTGAGTAAAAAACAAAATTTTTTGAACAGAGCAGCGAGGAGAGAAGGCAGAGAGAAACGAGGGCTGCCGGGAAGGTTTTAAGTGGGTGAGATCTAAACCCAAAACTGTACACCATAGGGCCTCCCTCCCACCCACCTCCTCTAACCTTACTAAAGGTCTGTAAACTTGGTAAGTTTTCAGGTTTTCTCTTTTTTTTCTTCTCTTCCTTTGTTTAGTCATGTGCGGGATTTCAGTGTAGCAGGGTATGACTGATAGGGCAGTTGCATGTTCCTCCTGCAGAATGTGGCAGGTGTGAGACACTTCTCATGTCTCTGCCGACTACATCTGCAGGAAATGCGCCCAACTCCAGCTCCTCAAAAACTGAGTTAGGGAACTGGAGCTGGAGCTGGATGAACTATGGATCATCCGGGAGGCTGAGGGAAAAATTGAGAGGATGTACAGGGAGTCGGTCAATCCTCAGACACAAGATAAGGACAGTTGGGTTGCTGTCAGAGGGAGGAAAGGAAAGACACTAATGATATAGCCAGAAAAAGGATTGAGGATATAAAAAGTGATTTCAGGGAGTTAGGATGGAAGCTGCAAAGCAGGACAAACAGAGTAGTGTTCTCTAGTTTACTACTGGTGCCACGAGATAGCGAGGCGAGGAACAGGGAGCGGGCACAGCTTAACACGTGGCTGCGCAGCTGGTGTAGGAGGGTGGGCTTCAGATATGTAGATAATTAGGATGCCTTCTGGGGAAGGTGGGACCTGTACAAGAAGGACGGGTTGCATCTGAACTGGAAGGGGACCAATGTCCTGGGTGGAAGGTTTGCTCGAGTAGTTCGAGAGGGTTTAAACTAGTATGGCAGGGGAGTGGGAACCTGAGCTGTATACCGGAGATGAGAGGTGATGCAGATGAGGCAGTAGCAAGAGGTAGACCAGCTAGTGGGAAGGATTTTCCTGGGAAGGAACCAAGGAATCAGTTAAAGTGTGTTTGCTTTAACGCAAGGAGTATCAGGAATAAAAGTGACGAACTTACAGCATGGATCAGTACCTGGTGCTATGATGTTGTGGCCATAAGAGAGACATGGGTTTCTCAGGGGCAGGAATGGGTGCTGGATGTTCCAGGGTTTAGAGCATTTAAAAAAGAATAGGGAGGGGGGAGAAAGAGGAGGGGGTGAAGCACTACTAATCAGAGAGGGTTATCACAGCTACAGAAGCTTCCATTGTCGAGGAAGATCTGCCTACTGAGTCAGTATGGGTGGAAATTAGGAACAGCAAGGGAGCAGTCACTTCTTTAGGGGTTTATTACAGGCCCCCCAATAGCTGCAGGGAGATTGAAGAAAGCATAGGTCGGCAGATTTTGGAAAAGTGTAGACGTAGTAGGGTTGTTGTAATGGGTGACTGTAACTTTCCCAATATTGATTGGAACCTCCTTTGAGCAGAAGATTTGAATGGAGCTGTTTTTGTAAGGTGTGTTCAGGAGGGTTTCCTAACTCAGTACGTTGACAGGCCGACGAGGGGAGAGGCCATTCTAGACTTGGTGCTCGGAAACGAGCCGGGGCAGGTATCAGATCTTGTGGTGGGAGAGCATTTTGGTGGTAGTGACCACAACTGCCTCACATTCTACATAGCTATGGAGAAGGAGAGGATTAGGCAAAATGGGAGGATATTTAATTGGGGAAGAGGAAACTACGATGAGATTAGACATGAGTTAGGAAGTATGGACTGGGTTCCATGGTAAAGGCACTATAGACATGTGGAGACTGCTTAAGGAACAGTTGTCACGAGTGATGAATAAATATGTCCCTCTGAGACAGGCAAGAAGTGATAAGATAAAGGAACCTTAGATGACGAGAGCGGTGGAGCTTCTCGTCAAAAGGAAGAAGGTAGCTTACCTAAGGTGGAGAAGTTAGGGTCAAACTCAGCTCTACAGGATTACAGGCAGGCGAGGAAGGAGCTCAAAAATGGTCTGAGGAGAGCCAGGAGGGGGCACGAGAAAGACTTGGCAGAACGGATTAGGGAGAACACAAAGGCATTTTACACTTATGTGAGGAATTAGAGAATGTTCAAAGAAAGAGTAGGGCTGATCAGGGATAGCATATGGAACTTGTGTGTGGAGTCTGAGGAGGTAGGGGAAGCCCTAAATGAGTTTTTTGCTTCGGTCTTTATGAAAGAAACAAACTTTGTAGTGAATGAAACCTTTGAAGAGCAGGTGTGCATGATGGAATGGATAGAGATAGAGGAAGCTGATGTGCTGAAAATTTTGTCAAACATTAAGATTGACAAGTTGCCAGGCCCGGACCAGATTTGTCCTCGGCTGCTTTGGGAAACGAGAAATGCAATTGCTTTGCCACTTGCGAAGATCTTTGCATCCTCGCTCTCCACTGGAGTCGTACCTGAGGACTGGAGAGAGGCAAATGTAATTCCTCTCTTCAAGAGAGGAAATAGGGAAATCCCCGGCAATTACAGACCAGTAAGTCTCACGTCTGTCGTCTGCAAGGTGTTAGAAAGGATTCTGAGGGATAGGATTTATGACCATCTGGAAGAGCATGGCTTCATTAAATGCAGTCAACACAGCTTTATGAGGGGCAGGTTATGCCTCACAAATCTTATCGATTTCTTTGAGGATGTGACTAGAAAGGTTGATGAGGGTTGAGTTGTGGATGTGGTGTATATGGACTTCAGCAGGGCATTTGATAAGGTTCCCCATGGTCGGCTCATTCAGAAGGTCAGGAGGAATGGGATACAGGGGAACTTAGCTGTCTGGATACAGAATTGGCTGGCCAACAGAAGACAGCGAGTGGTAGTAGAAGGAAAATATTCTGCCTGGAAGTCAGTGGTGAGTGGTGTTCCACAGGGCTCTGTCCTTGGGCCTCTACTCTTTGTAATTTTTATTAATGACTTGGATGAGGGGATTGAAGGATGGGTCAGCAAGTTTGCAGACAACACAAAGGTTGGAGGTGTTGTAGGCTGCAGCGGGACATTGACAGGATGCAGAGATGGGCTGAGAGGTGGCAGACGGAATTCAACCTGGATAAATGCAAGGTGATGCATTTTGGAAGGTCGAATTTGAAAGCTGAGTACAGGATTAAGGATAGGATTCTTGGCAGTGTGGAGGAACAGTGGGATCTTGGTGTGCAGGTACATAGATCCCTTAAAATGGTCACCCAAGTGGACAGGGTTGTTAAGAAAGCATATGGTGTTTTGGCTTTCATTAACAGGGGGATTGAGTTTAAGAGTCGTGAGATCTTGTTGCAGCTCTATAAAAGTTGGGTTGGTTGATGCGGGTGTCCCAGAGGTGTTCTCTGAAATGTTCCGCAAGTTGGCGACCTGTCTTGCCAATGTAGAGGAGACCACATCGGGTGCAGCGGATACAGTAAATGATGTGTGTGGAGGTGCAGGTGAATTTGTGACGGATATGGAAGGATCCCTTGGGGCCTTGGAGGGAGGTGAGGGGGGAAAGTGTGGGCGCAAGTTTTGCATTTCTTGCGGTTGCAGGGGAAGGTGCCAGGAGTGGAGGTTGGGTTGGTGGGGGTTGTGGACCTGATGAGGGAGTCACGGAGGGAGTGGTCTCTTCGGAACACTGATAGGGGTGGGGAGGGAAATATGTCCCTGGTGGTGGGGTCTGTTTCCAAACTACTTGCGGAACGTTTCAGGGGACACCTCTGGGACACCCACACCAACCAACCCAACCGCTCCATGGCTGAACACTTTAACTTCCCCTCCCACGCTGCCAATGACATGCAGGTCCTTGGCCTCCTCCATCGCCAGACCCTGGCTACACGATGCCTGGAGGAAGAGCATCTCATCTTCCGCCTAGGAACCCTCCAACCACATCGGATGAATGTAGATTTCTCCAGCTTCCTCATTTCCCCTCCCCCCACCTTACCTCAGTGTCAACCCCCGGGCTCAGCACCACCCTCTTACCCTGCAATCTTCTTCCCGACCTCTCCGCCCCCACCCCCACTCCAGCCTATCCCCCTCACCCTCACCTCCTTCCACCTATCGTATTCCCAGTGCCCCCCCCCCCAAATTCCCTCCCCGTTACCTTTTATCTCAGCCCGCTTGGCACACCTGCTTCGTTCCTGAAGAAGGGCTTATGCCCGAAATGTTGATTCTCCTGCTCCTCGAATGCTGCCTGGCCTGCTGTGTTTTTCCAGCACATTTTTCAACTCTGGTACTCCAGCATCTGCAATTCTCACTTTCTCCTAGCAGCTCTATAAAACTTTGGTTAGACTGCACTTGGAATACTGTGTCAATTTCTAGTCGCCCTATTATAGGAAAGATGTGGATGCTTTGGAGAGGGTTCAGAGGAGGTTTACCAGGATGCTGCCTGGACTGGAGGGCTTACTTTATGAAGAGAGGTTGACTGACCTTGGACTTTTTTCATTGGAGAAAAGGAGGAGGAGAGGGCACCTAATTGAGGTATACAAGATCATGAGAGGCATAGACGTGTTCTTTACACAGAGAATTGTGAGAGCATGGAATGTGTTGCCAGCAGCAGTTGTGGAAGCAAGGTCATTGGGGACATTTAAGAGACTGCTGGACATGCATATGGTCACAGAAATTTGAGGGTGCATATATGAGGATCAATGGTCGGCACAACATCGTGGGCTGAAGGGCCTGTTCTGTGCTGTGCTGTTCTATGTTCTATAGAGCATGGATCCCCTGTGTCCGTTCCCCTCAGCAATGAGTATACCGTTTTGGATACTGCTGGTGGGGATGGCCTACCAGGGGAAAGCCATTGTTGTTAGGACTCTGGCACTGAGCCTGGCACTGTGGCTCAGAAGGGAAGAGAGGAGAATGGAATTGTGCTAGTGGTAGGGGGCTCAATAGTTAGACAGATTGACAGGAGATCTTATGTCAGGAACTCCCAGAAGGTATGTTACCCCCCCAGTGCAAGGATCCAGGATATTGCCGATTGCGTTTACAGGATTCTGAAGTGGGAAGGTGGAAATCATGGTACATATTTGCACCAATGATATAGCCAGGACAGGGATTGAGGATCTGAAGAGTAACTACAGAGAGTTGGGTTGGAAGCTGAAGAGCAGGACGAGTAGAGTAGTGATCTCAGGTTTGCTACCGGTGCATGAGATAGTGAGGTGAGGAACGCAGCTTAACACGTGTCTGCAAGGCTGGTGCAGGAGGGAGGACTTCTGATACCTAGGCCATTGGGATACCTTCTGGGTCAGGTGGGACCTGTACATGAAGAACTAGAGGGGCACAAATGTTCAGGGTGGGAGATTTGCTCCTATGGTTCGGGAGGGTTTTAAGTAATTTGGCAGGGAGTGGGGTGGGAATCAGAGCTACATATCTGAGAGGGGAGTAGTTGTAGTTGGGGCAGTGACATGTTGTAGTGAATCTATCAGGAAGGTTTCTCACATGGTGAAACAAAGGGATTGGTTCAAGTGTGTTTGCTTTAATGCAAGGAGTGTCAGAAATAAGAGTGATGAACTTAGAGCATGGATCAGTACTTGGGGCTGTGATGTTGTGGCCATAACGGAGACATGGGTTTCACAGGGGCAGAAATGGTTGCAAGATGTTCCAGGGTTTAGAACATTTAAAAAGAACAGGGAGGGTGGAAAAAGAGGAGGGAGTGTAGCATTGCTAATCAGAGAGTGCATCACAGCTACAGGAACGAAGATTGTTGAGGAAGGTTTGTCTACTGAGTCAATATGGGTGGAAGTTAGGAACAGTATATAGATGGGCCGATGAGGGGCGAGGCCATTTTGGATTTGGCGCCCAGCAATGAGCCAGGACAGGTGTCAGATCTCGCAGTGGGAGAGCACTTTGCTGACAGTGACCACAACTGCTTCACATTTACCATAGCCTTAGGGAGGGAAAGGAACAGTTACCAAGGGAAGATGTTTAATTAGGGAAAAGGAAACTATGACACTATCAAGCAGGAGTTGGGAAGTACAGAATGGGAGCAATTATTCCACAGAAAGGGCACAGCAGATATGTGGAGACTGTTGAAGGAGCAGTTGTTGCGAGAGATGCACGAATTTGTTCCTCTGAGACAGGTAAGAAGGGGTAAGATTAAGGAGCCTTGGATGACAAGAACAGAGGAGTTTTTTGTCAAAAGGAAGAAGGCAGCTTACATAAGGTGGAGGAAACAAAGACCTAGCACAGCTTTAGACAATTACAGACTTGCTAGAAAGGAGCTCAGAAATGGACTGAGGAGAGCCAGGAGGGGGCATGAGAAAGGCTTGGCAGGAGGGATTAGGGAGAATACATAGGCATTTTACTTATAAATGAGGAATAAGAGAATGATTAGGGAGCAGGTAGAGCCAATTAGGGATAGCGTAGGGAACTTGTGCGTGGAGTCTGAGCAGATAGGGAAAGCCCTAAATGAGTTTTTTGCTTTGGTTTTCACCAAGGAAAGGGATCTTATTGTGAATGAGAACTTTGAGGAGCTGGGCTTGAACAGATCAAGATTGATGAAGATGATGTGCTAGAAGCTTTGGCAAACGTTAAGATTGATAAGTCCCTAGGGCCAGACCAGATTTATCCTCGGCTGCTCCAGAAAGTGAAAAAGGAGGTTGCTAAGCCGCTGGCGAAGATTTTGCTTCCTCATTCTCCACGGGAGTCGTATCGGAGGATTGGAAGGAAGTGAATCTTGTTCCTCTTTCCAAGAAGGGGAATAGGGAAATCCCTGGCAATTACAGACCAGTCAGTCTTACGTCTATGGTCAGCGAGATTTTGGAAAGAATTCTGAGGGATAGGATTTATGACTATTTGGAAAGGATTAGCATGATTAAAACAGTCTGCATGGCTTTGTGAGAGGCAGGTCATGCCTAACTAATCTTATTGCATTCTTTGAGGCGGTGATAAGACAGGTTGATGAAGGTCGAGCAGTGGATGTGGTGTACATGGACTTCAGCAAGGCATTTGGTAAGGTTCCCCATGGTAGGCTCATTCATAATGTCAGGAAGTATGGGATACAGGGAGATTTGGCTCTCTGGATTCAGAATTAGTTGGCTGACAGAAGGCAGAGAGTGGTTATAGATGGAAAGTATTCTGCCTGGAAGACAGTGTTGAATGGTGTCCCGCAGGGCTCTGTTCTTGGGCTTTTGCTCTATGTAGTTTTTATAAACGACTTGGATGAGGAGGTTATGGGGTGTGTTAGTAAATTTTCAGATGACATAAAGATTTGAGGTGCTGTTGATACTATTGAGGGCTACTGCATGCTGCAGCGTGACATAGACGGGATGCAGAGCTGGGCTGAGAAATGGCAGATGGAGATCAACCTGAATAAATGTGAAGTGATGCATTTTGGAAGGTCGAACCTGAATGCTAGATATAGGATTAAAGACAGGATTCTTGGCAGTGTGGAGGAACAGAGAGATCTTGGTGTTCAAGTACATAGGTCCCTCAAAGTTGCCACCCAAGTGGATAGGGTTGTTAAGAAAGCATATGGTGTTTTGGCTTTCTTTAACATAGGGATCGAGTTTAAGAGCTACAAGGTTTTGCTGCAGCTCTACAAGTCCCTGGTGAGACCACACTTGGAATATTGTGTCCAGTTCTGGTCGCTGTACTATATGAAAGATACAGAGACTTTAGAGAGGGTGCAAAGAAGATTTACCAGGATGCTGCCTGGACTGAAGGGCTTGCCTTATGAAGAACGGTTGACTAAGCTCGGATTTTTCTCTCTGGAGAGAAGGTGAAGCGAGGTGACCTGATCGAGGTGTACAAGGTAATGAGAGGCATCAATAGAGTCAATAGCCAGAGACTTTTCCCCAGGGCAGGATTGACTGGCACGAGGGGTCATTGTTTTAAGATATTAGGAGAAAAGTTTGGAGGAGATGTCAGAGGAAGGTTCCTTGTGCAGAGAGTTGTGAATGCATGGAATCTGTTGCCAACAGTGGTGGTGGAAGCACAGTCATTAGGGATATTTAAGCAACTGCTGGACATGTACATGGACAGCAGTGGATTGAGGGGTGCATAGGTTAGGTTATTTTATTTTACATTAATATTAATCCAAAGCACAACATTGTGGACCAATGGCCCTATTCTTTTCTTACTTTTCTATGTTCTATGTAAAGTGTGGTGAACTTCCGTTCCACAGAGCTTTGGTGGAACCAATAGTTTCATCATCAATATTGTTGGTATTAACATTTCACTGCACATTCCCTCACAAGTCCAATCTTCCTTAGAAATGAGAAGATGCCAGAGGATTGGAAAGTGTCAAATATGTGTGGGAAATTGTTATGTGAGGATAGTCCTGGTAACCACAGGACAGTTATTTTAACACCAGTGTTGAGTGAAGTGTTTGAAGCAATGATCGGAGAAAAAAAATCAACAAACACTTGGAGAGTTTGAGCTGTTATTCATTTTTATTTTGATGATCCAACAGAGAAGACGAATGAGGCAAATTAAAGAGTTGCATCTATATGGATTTTAAGAAAGTCAATGAAGATGTTGATCAGCTGGTAAACTGGGCAGTGCAATGGCATATGGAATTTAATCCCAATAAGTGTGAACTGATGAATTTTGGGAGATCTAATAAGGGAAGGATATACACAATGAATGGTAGGTCCCTAGGGAGTACTGAGGATCAAAGAGTGTACAAGTCCATAGATCCCTGAGGGATCAGCACAGTAAACAGAGTGGTGAAGGAGGCATACAGGATGCTTGCCTTGATTAGCCAGGGTCTAGAATATAGAAAGAAGAAAGTCTTGTTGCAAGTTTATAAAACATTGCTTAAGCCAGAGATGGAATACTGTGTGCAGTTCTGGTCGCGACACTCTCTTAAGGGCGTGATTGCAGGGGAGACAGTACAGAGTTGCCTTGGATGAAAAGTCTCAGTTATGAGGTTAGACTGGGTAGGGTTTGTTTTCATTGCAGCAGGAGAGGCCTGGAGGGTAGGGGTGTTGGGGTGGTGGTGGTGGGGGTGGAATCTGGTTGAGCAGTACAAAATTATGAGATGCATAGACAGGGTAGATTGTGAAAATACTTTCCTAATGGCAGACATGTCTAAAACCCACTCACCATTCACTCTGCATACCATCTGTGCTGGTAAAAACAATGACTGCAGATGTTGGAAACCAGATTCTGGATTAGTGGTGCTGGAAGAGCACAGTAGTTCAGGCAGCATCCAAGTAGCTTCGAAATCGACGTTTTGGGCAAAAGCCCGTCATCAGGAATAAAGCTTTATTCCTGATGAAGGGCTTTTGCCCAAAACGTTGATTTCGAAGCTAATTGGATGCTGCCTGAACTGCTGTGCTCTTCCAGCACCACTAATCCAATACCATCTGTGCTGCCGAATCACTCACTCATGACAACTTCCCACCCACACCAATTAGTAATTACTGTGATCTCCCATATAACCGGCCTCTCTCTCCTTCCAAATAGAGTCATAGCAGGTGGTGGGCTGTCTGTCAGTTGGATCCTCAGCTGTCATGAGAAGATCCTGATTCTAACTGCCCAGAGCAGGCCCAGAACAGGTATTGGAGATTGTTTTGGCTTGTTGTGCCAGGACCCTGAGTGAAAGCTATCCTCCTTGTTTTGACTTAGGCCTGCTGACAACTATAGCAGACTTCCTGCCTTTGTATCTGCATGAAACAAGATGCCAAGAAAGAGCTGCTGAAAGCATCCAAGTAGGCTCAGAGTGAATGCTACAAAAGCAAATAAAGAGCCTGGAGATGTGGCCTGGTGATGAGCTGGGTATGTACTTAATGGACAGTATACTTGCTGCAGCATTTCAGTTGCTAGTGCAGAAATGTCCTGATCACAGCACAAATTTGTTCCTCTGAGACAGGTAAGAAGGGGTAAGATTAAGGAGCCTTGGATGACAAGAACAGAGGAGCTTTTTGTCAAAAGGAAGAAGGCAGCTTACATAAGGTGGAGGAAACAAAGACCTAGCACAGCTTTCGAGGGTTACAGGCTTGCTAGAAAGGAGCTCAGAAATGGACTGAGGAGAGCCAGGAGGGGGCACGAGAAAGGCTTGGCAAGAAGGATTAGGGAGAACCCAAAGGCATTTTACTCATACGTGAGGAATAAGAGAATGATTAGGGAGAAGGTAGAGCCAATTAGGGATAATGTAGGGAACTTGTGCGCGGAGTCTGAGCAGATAGGGAAAGCCCTAAACGAGTTTTTTGCTTTGGTTTTCACCAAGGAAAGGGATCTTATTGTGAATAAGAAATTTGAGGAGCTGGGCTTGAACAGTTCAAGATTGATGAAGATGATGTGCTAGAAGTTTTGGCAAACGTTAAGATTGATAAGTCCCGAGGGCCAGACCAGATTTATCCTCGGCTGCTCCAGGAAGTGAAAATGGAGGTTGCTAAGCCACTGGCGAAGATTTTGCTTCCTCATTCTCCATGGGAGTCGTATCGGAGGATTGGAAGGAAGTGAATCTTGTTCCTCTTTCCAAGAAGGGGAATAGGGAAATCCCTGGCAATTACAGACCAGTCAGTCTTACGTCTATGGTCAGCGAGATTTTGGAAAGAATTCTGAGGGATAGGATTTATGACTATTTGGAAAGGATTAGCATGATTAAAACAGTCTGCATGGCTTTGTGAGAGGCAGGTCATGCCTAACTAATCTTATTGCATTCTTTTAGGAGGTGACAAGACAGGTTGATGAAGGTTGAGCAGTGGATGTGGTGTACATGGAGAGTTATAGCTGGGTGCAGGGAAATTATGATGCGGTGAGGCATGACTTAGGATGCGTGGCTTGGAAAAGTAGGCTTCAAGGGAAGGGTGCGATCGATATGTGGAGCTTGTTCAACTATTGAGTGTCCTTGATAAGTATGTACCTGTCAGGCAGGGAGGAAAGGGTCGTGTGAGGGAGCCGTGGTTTAATAAGGAATTGGAATCCCTTGTTAAATGGAAGAGGGCGGCCTATGTAAAGATGAGGTGTGAAGGTTCAATTGGGGCGATTGAGAGTTATAAGGTAGCCAAGAAGGATCTAAAGAGAGAGCTAAGAGCAGCAAGGAGGGGACATTAAAAGTCCTTGGTTGGTAAGATTAGGGAAAACCCAAAGGCTTTCTATAGGTGTGTCAGGAATAAAAGAATGACTAGGGTAGGAATAGGTCCAGTCAAGGATAGTAGTGGGAAGATGCGTGTGAAGGCTGAAGATATTGGAGAGACACTGAATGAATACTTTTTGTCAGTATTCACTCGGCAACAGGACATTGTTGCCAATGTGAATATTGAGTCACAATTAATTAGAATGGACGGCTTTGAGGTATGTAGGGAAGAGGTGTTGGAAATTCTGGAAAGGGTGAAAATAGATAAGTCCCCTGGGCCTGATGGCATTTATCCTAGGATTCTCTGGGAAGCAAGGGTGGAGATTGCAGAGCCACTGGCCTTGATTTTTATGTCCTCGTTGCCTACAGGAATAGTGCCAGAAGACTGGAGGATAGCAAATGTGGTTCCCTTGTTCAAGAAGGGCAGTAGGGATAACCCTAGTAACTATATGCCGGTGAGTCTCACTTCTGTTGTGGGCAAAGTCTTAGAGAGAATTGTAAGGGATAGGATTTATGAACATCTGGATAGGAATAATGTGATCGAGGATAGTCAGCATGGTTTTGTGAAGGGCAGGTCGATCCTCACAAACCTTATTGAATTCTTTGAGAAGGTGACTAAGAAGGTGGATGAGGGTAAAGCAGTAGATGTGGTGTATATGGATTTTAGTAAGGCGTTTGATAAGGTTCCCCATGTAGGCTACTGCAAAAAATACGGAGGTATGGCATTGAGGGTGAGTTGGAGGTTTAGATTAGGAATTGGCTGGCTGGAAGAAGACAGAGGGTAGTAGTTGATGGTAAATGTTCATCTTGGAGTGCAGTTACAAGCGGTGTTCCGCAAGGATCTGTTTTGGGACCATTGCTGTTAGTCATTTTTATAAATGACCTGGAGGAGGGGCTTGATGGCTGGGTGAGCAAGTTTGCGGATGATACGAAGGTCGGTGGAGTTGTTGACAGTGAGGAAGGATGTGGCAGGTTACAGCGGGATATAGATAAGCTGCAGAGCTGGGCAGAAAGGTGGCAAATGGAGTTCAATGTAGGTAAGTGTGAAGTCATTCACTTTGGTAAGAGTAACAAGAAGATGGGGTACTGGGCCTAATGGTTGGATACTTGGTAGTGTGGATGAGCAGAGGAATCTTGGTGTCCATGTACACAGATCTTTGAAAGTTGCCACCCAGGTAAATAGTGCTGTGAAGAAGGCATATGGCGTACTGGCTTTTATTGGTAGAGGAATTGAGTTCCGGAGTCCTGAGGTCATATTGCAGTTGTATAAGACTCTGGTGCGGCCGCATCTGGAGTATTGTGTGCATTTTTGGTCGCCTTACTATAGGAAGGATGTGGAGGCACTGGAACGGGTGCAGAGGAGGTTTACCAGGATGTTGCCTGGTATGGTAGGAAGATCGTATGAGGAAAGGCTGAGGCACTTGGGGCTGTTTTCATTGGAGAAAAGAAGGTTAGGGGTGACTTGATAGAGGTGTACAAGATGATTAGGGGTTTGGATAGGGTTGACAGTGAGAATCTTTTTCCAAGTATGGAGTCAGCTATTACGAGGGGGCATAGCTTTAAATTAAGGGGTAGTAGGTATAGGACAGATGTTAGGGGTAGATTCTTTACTCAGCGAGTCGTGAGTTCATGGAATGTCCTGCCAGTAGCAGTGGTGGACTCCCCCTCTTTATGGGCATTTAAACGGGCATTGGATAGGTATATGGAGGATAGTGGGCTAGTGTAGGTTAGGTGGGCTTTGATCGGCGCAACATCGAGGGCCAAAGGGCCTGTACTGCGCTGTATTTTTCTCTGTTCTATGTTCTATGTTCTATGTTCTATGAAGAGGTCTCACAAGTTTTCTTTTGAGTCAAGAATGCAGACACGGGTTATTTTCAACAGAATTGAAGGGTAAGACAAAATCTGGTACAAAGGGCAATGATGTGAAGTAGAATCTGTCTCCTTATCTCCTCCCAGTATGTTTCCTCTTCAAAACTAAACAATATTTCAGAGCACTGCTGTGAAATCTGGAGTGTAGATAGCAAATTCAGAATTGTACACATTTCTTCCACATGCCTTTCCCTCATTATTTAGATACTGATGTGCACAACTTTAAATGGAACAGAGATGCTCCAGGTCTTGAAAAGTTTGGATTTTACTTTAAGAATGGTGAATTTTGCTTCAAGTTACCATGTATACGTGTCATAGTTCCCACTCTTTTCTTTCATATAAATGTTGAAAACAGAAGCAGAAATAGGCATTTGGCCCTTAGATATTGCTTTGTCGTTCAGTATGATTATGACTAATCATCCTATTTAGTATCCAGTTCCTGCTTTCTCTCCCTTCAGAACTATATCTATTTCCGAAAGGGAAGAATCTCCCATACACACACAAGTATAGTAGAACAGACATTAAATAGTTGACTGATAATGCTTAAGCAAGGTTTATTCAGGTAGAGCAATGAGGTATATTGACTATGTTGAAATGGCCGACACTTCTGTGATATTTCAGTTAGACCACAGGACCATGAAACCTGACTGTTAGATAGCTGGTTTACGAGGTTAGACAGGACGATAAGACAGGAAGAGCAGACAAAGTAGATAGCTGATTAAATTATCAAACACTGATTAAATTATCAAACTCTGATTAAGTAGCACGTGATGTGCCCAAGGGAATGACCACACTAGACAGGGGGGTGAAGACAAACTGTTGATGATTCCTGGAAAAAGCTGCTAAATTGCCCATTGTGTCCAGGGATGTGTAGGTTAACTGCATTATCCACGGGAGATGCAGGGTCGCTGGGATATGGTAGGGGGATGGGTCTGGGTGGGATTCTGTTCGGAGGGCCGGTGTGGACTTGTTGGATCAAAACGCCTGTTTCCACACTGGATTCTATGAGAAATTATTTATTTCTGTGTGTAAAAAGCTGTAATGTGTGTTCATGAGAGTGTGTCCGGCATTCCTGCATGTCCTTTCCCTCCTTGCATTTACTGGTAACTGCTTGTAATAAACCGTTGGATTTGCTTGAACAAACTCCTCTGCTTCAATGAAGGTTGCTCTTACAATCTCCTTCTTAAAAAAAATGTTTACCATTTGAATTTAAAGTCCATCAGCTTCTGTGGTGTGATTTGAACTTGACTCGAGTATTAACCATCTAATGACATCAATACTGTATCACCATCTCCCTACCCCTGGTATCATGACTAGTTAATTCAGTTGAAGAAGGATAATCCATTATCATGATATCAGCACATTAAACTGATGATATTATCTTCCTGGTCTTCCCATATCATTGCTACTGAGTTGGATTACTCCAAGACACAATTATTAATGTCATTAATAAAGAACTTTGCAGATATTACTAGTGATTTAATATCTTTGGAATTTTCCTAATTGCCAACATTTTATTGATTACAAAACATCCTGAAATCAACCATGGAAAGCCTTTCAAGAGTTCTTGAGAGTTAAACTTGGAAAGTCAGCTAGTCCAAAGAAGTGTCTTATCTTATTGAAAAGTTAACTCTGTTCTCTCTCCACAAATGCTGCCAGGCTAGCTGAATTTTCTAACACATTCTGTTTTTATTTCATATTTTCAGCATCCACAGTACTTTACTTACAGTAAGTAATAATGAATATTCATTCTCAGATCGCACATCCTTTTTAGACTTCCTGTTGGTGATCAGTTGTGAATCTATATTTGCTACATTTATTCCTTCAACAAATCTATTCGTGCCTATGTGGCATCCAGGTCACACACATATACAAACCATGAAGTTGAAAGAATACCGAAGCACACACTAAGACTGATCAGAAGCCCTCTGCACCAGCTGTACAACAGCAACACAAGACCCAAACCATGATAAACAGGAAGAATTAATATTTTTTCCAAGTTCAGAAAATCCCTTATGTAATCCACAATTTCAGAATTGATTACTGAAATAACTCCATGAAGGCTGGGATCCTGTCAGCAAGTCACCCTTCAATTATGCGTGCATAGTACAAGACACTGACCCAGCTAGCTCAGAGCCAACCCCTGGAGTGAACAGAACCCTCGACATGCCTGTTTGCACCTGTCAGCCAGGGCTCCCTGATTGGACCAGTTTAACAACCCCAATCAGGAAACTCATATCCTATGAGATCCAACTGGCTGACCTTGTTACAATCACCATTTATCATCACCATTCATTCTCCTAAATAGTAGGATAGGATAGTATTGAAGTAGCCTTATTCCTTATATATGGTTCTGGTCCTCAATAGAATACATAAATGGTGGATATATTATCTCCTATAGGAATGGTGATTTATTCAGTATTTCATTTATTTATATTCAATATTACCCTTCATTTAATATCCTGATCACCACTTCCCTGTTACCTGCTAAATCTTTGTTCCTATATGATAAGTCACATGCTTGTATGTATTTAACCTGATTATTTTGACTATATATGAATTTTTCATGAAGAAACCAGCCTTCAGGCTACAAAAATGTTTCTTGAATAAAGTTCCATCTTTAAAAAGAAGCCTGCAAACTGCTCATGAAAATGCTAAGTGTCACTGTTATCAGAGGCATTGCAAACAACTTTCATTGAGACAAAAGGATTACTGATCGACAGCTTATTTGGAAATAATTATCACAGAATGATTACCAAGAAAATTACACATAATTTGAAAAGATAATATATTTGAGAAGAGATCAGCACAGCAGCTGGTTGAACATTAAATCATCCTTTGCAGGATTGCTGTTTATGAAGGCATTTTGAGAAATAACAATGAACTAAGTGGAAGGATTAGAAAAAAGGTACTCTAGTCAAATGTATGAAAACTATAAAAAATTTAAGTGTCTACTACTTTCCATTGAAGATAGTTTTTGAAGGCAGAAATCAGGGAGAAATCAGGGAAATCAGGCAAAGCCATACTCATAATCTAGAAGCTCAGGTTAATGCTCTCGAGGCATGGGTTCAAAGGGCAGATAGGAAATTTGAGTTCAATGAAAAAATGTCTGGAGTGGAAAAACGAGCCAAATGGCAACCATGTAACCACTGCTGATTGTCATAAAACCCCATCTGGTTCACTAATGCCAGTTAGAACATAGAACATAGAAAAGTACAGCACAGAACAGGCCCTTCAGCCCACAGTGTTGTGCCGAGGATTAATCCTAATGTAAAATAAAATAACCTAACCTACGCACCCTTCAGTTCACTGCTGTCCATGTGCATGTCCAGCAGTTGCTTAAGTGTCCCTAACGAATTTGGTGAAATAAATCTTTTGTCCTTACCTGCTCTGGCCTATATGTGACTCCAGACCCATGACAATAAGGGTTGACTCTTACCTGCCCTCTGGGCAATTAGAGAAAGGCAATTAATATTGGTCTAGCCAGTGATGCCCACATCATGTGAATGAATAAAAATAAAAATTTCATAGGCAGCATAGATTATCAGTACTTTGCTATTGGGGCTTGTCTTTCATTGTGAGGATAGCCAGTGAGAGCACCAATCTATTCAGTAATAAAGAGTTTGAGTTGACCACAATACCTAAATACTACTGCTGCTAAGGGGCCCTGATGACAGCCCAGCAGAGCGTTCTGAGGTTTTACAGCATCTTCTCCGATCCTAACACTGGTTTATTTAACTCAGCACAGACTGAAATCATATTCATCCTGAAATACAAACATTGAAATTACATTCCTATCGAAGAAAATTCTTTATTTAGAAGAACAACATGAAATGACAGTGGAATTCAATATTTTGTAAAAAAAATTAAACAAAAGTAATTTATTTTTGTATAAAAATGTTGTATTTGATATTACATTAACTCCTCCAAGGTTACTACCTCACTTGAAACAACACAAAAGGTATTTTATCTCCAGCACATTTCAACATATTAGTAATTTTAGTAAGTCATGCCCATGATTTGCAGAATCACTAAAAAAAGCAACATGTCAGCTTACAATATCTGCTTTTGCTTCAATTGCAAAATGTGAGTGTCTGACAGAGAGAGAGAGAGAGAGAGAGAGCGAGAGACCTCATGCACGATGTGTGGTACAATATTGACATTAAAAAGTATATTAAAATCTGGCTGGCAAGAATACTCCGTAGGGAAAAACACAGGACCATTTCCTTTTGACTTTTGCCTAGATTTATCAAACTTGAATTTTGCTTTATTCAGTGACTGTACCATCATCAACTTGTACCGGAGTGTTGTCCTCATGTTCCTCAGTGACCTTCTTAGTTATTTCTGCGTTGGAGAGACCTGTTTCCTCTGGGGTCTTGGTTGCCTTCTCAGAAGCTGGCATGTTGCTAACCTGCTGACTGGTGTCAACACATTCACAGTTAACTTGAGCAATTATTTTTGCTACGTTGGCCTCTCCCTCACTTGCATTAATCTTACCATCTTGACATTTATCCTCACATGCTTCCTGTTCATCTTTCTTATCAACAATATCATTGTTGTCACTGGCCTCCTTGACTATATTTTCTGATATACCAATATCGTCACCCATTGCTATACATTTCTCACTTTCAGTATTTGTCACACAAGCAGACTCTCGGCCTGCTTTAGCTTCAGGGGTGCATTCCTTTTCGTTCCCGTCTGTTTTCAAGGATTTTCCATTTTCAGCACTTTCTTTGTCACCATTCTTTGCAACACTTTGTTCTTGCTTTTCATTTTCATTAGAACCTCCTGTGGAGTTCTTTACTTGTACAGTAACTTTGACATTTTTATCTTTCAGGCAATTTTTTTCTTGCTTGCTTGATTTGTCATCTTTTATTGATTTTTTCTGGAGGCAAGGGAGAAAACAGTGTTCAGTTAATGTCAGCGTTGTCTGCAGTTTAGTTTCCAAGCTCCATTTCACACAATCACTGAAATTATTACGGTTGAGAAGGAGGCCGCTCATGTCTGCGTTAGTTCTCTGAACACTCTCTCATGCTTTTTCCCCATTACCCACACATTCTATCTATTTAAATAATCATCACCTGCCCCACTGAATGCCTCAATTGAACCTGCCTCCACTTTCACATTCCAAACCGGGATCTCTCACTGTCTGAATAAGCTTTTTTTCTCACCACATGTTTGCTTCTTCTGCTAAACACTTGAAAAACTCTCGTTTTTGACCTTTTTTGAGGGTGGCAACAATTTCTCCCTGTCCACTCTTTCCAGACACCACATGATTTTGAAAACTTCTATCAGATCTCCCCTCGACCTTATACATTATTGACCTGGATCTCAGTGTGTAGGGTACAATTTCAAAGTTTGCAGATGACAAAAGACTTGGAAGAATTGTAAACTGTAAGGATGACAGTGTGGAACTTCAAAAGGACATTGACAAGTTGGTGGAGTAGGCAGATAGGTGCCAGCTGAGGTTCAATGCAGAGGAATGTGAGATGATGCTCTTTGGTAAGGAGAACATTGAAAAGCACCATAATATAGGAGCTACAATTCCAAAGGGGGTACAGGAGCAGAGGGATCTGGGTGTATATGTGTACAAATCATTGAAAGTGGCAGGATAAGTGGAGAAAGCAGACAATAAAAGAGACAGTGTCTTTGGCTTTACTAATTTGGCTATGGAGTACAAGAACAGGGAGGTGATTATGAGCTGATATAAGACCCCAGCTGGAGCAGTGTGTACAACTAAGGGCATCACATTAAAGGAAAGATATCCCAGGGATCTAAAGCCTTCCCTCCTGCACCATCTCTGCAACCACACATTCACCGATCCTATCCACTTGCATGTGGTGCACTCGGAGTAAAGCGGAGTGTACTACTTTAGAGGTCTGCCTTGCTAATTTTCTACCTAGTTCCCTAAATTCAAAGTCTAAGATGCTATCCCCTTCCTATGTTATTAGGGCCAAAGTGGACAACAACCTCTGACTGGAGAAAGTGAGGACTGCAGATGCTGGAGATCAGAGCTGAAAATGTGTTGCTGGAAAAGCGCAGCAGGTCAGGCAGCATCCAAGGAACAGGAGGATCAATGTTTCGGGCATAAGCCCATCTTCAGGAATGAGGAAAGTGTGTCCAGCAGGCTAAGATAAAAGGTAGGGAGGAGGGACTTGGGGGACGGGCGTTGGAAATGCGATAGGTGGAAGGAGGTCAAGGTGAGGGTGATAGGCCGGAGTGGTGTGGGGGCGGAGAGGTCGGGAAGAAGATTGCAGGTTAGGAAGGTGGTGCTGAGTTCGAGGGATTTGACTGAGACAAGGTGGGGGGAGGGGAAATGAGGAAACTGGAGAAATCTGAGTTCATCCCATGTGGTTGGAGGGTTCCTAGGCGGAAGATGAGGTGCTCTTCCTCCAACCGTCGTGTTGCTATGGTCTGGCGATGGAGGAGTCCAAGGACCTGCATGTCCTTGGTGGAGTGGGAGGGGGAGTTGAAATGTTGAGCTACGGGGTGGTTGGGCTGGTTGGTCCGGGTGTCCCAGAGGTGTTCTCTGACTGTTCACTCCCCCAGAGGAAAGTCCTGCAGTTATTCAGTGACATCCTTGACCTATGAACCAGGGAGGCCCCAGACTAACCTGGAGTCACGTTGAGGGTCTCAGAAATGTCTGCTGTTCCCCTAACTTAATCTCCTATCAGTCTTATCAGTACCACCTTTGCACTCTTCCTTCTCCCCTCCTGCACAGCTGGATCGCCCATGGTGTCATGGGCAGGGAATTGGTGTACTCTCCAAGGAGCTATCACCCTTATCAATATCATAAACTGAAAACTGGTTTTTGAGCAGGAACCTCTGGAAAGTCCTGCACTCCCTTTCGGGATGCCGGCAGTTATACATTCCCTATGAAGCCAGCTATGAAGCAACCCTAAATAGTGTGTGACCACAAGAGAGCAAGGTAGCATTTTTTTTGCATGGTCATTGTTAAAGAATGTGTAACTTTCTAAAGTCAGTGAACACAAGCATTTCAAACAGATCCAATTTAAATATTTCTGAACAGTCCACCACATGCTTAACTGCATGCTCAATTTACTTTTGACAATACTATAACTAATAACAGCTTGAGCAGAAGAAACACAGAATGCTTAACACCATTTGTTCAATTAAGTTCAAGTGGTACTTTTCATATATACCAGTCAGTTTTCTCTGATTTTGTTTTCCTACAGGACATTTGATTAAAGCTCTGTTTCCTTTAATGCTGTACTGACGTAGGATGGAGGATACTGGATTAGTGGTGCTGGAAGAGCACAGCAGTTCAGGCAGCATCCAACGAGCAGCAAAATCGACGTTTCGGGCAAGAGCCCTTCATCAGGAATAAACCCGAAACGTCGATTTCGCTGCTCGTTGGATGCGGCCTGAACTGCTGTGCTCTTCCAGCACCACCAATCCAATATTTGGTTTTCAGCATCTGCAGTCATTGTTTTTACCCTGTAGGATGGAGGATAGCTGGGCTGCTACGGCACCATATTTATATCAAACACAAGTCCTTGTGCAGGTGGAAGGAGTTCAAATCTGTCGCACATTCTATCCCTTTAAAACTGACTTTGCCATAAATTTGACTCTCATCTTAGAATTATTTGCCTGCCATCTTAGAGCAGAAGAATGCAGGTCGGGTGTATGAAAGATATATCTAAAAGTTCCAGGGAGAGATATAAATTATGAACAGGATCTCCACTGTTCATTACCGAAAGCAAAATCAGAACTTTTTTTTTAGAAAGCACACTTATAAATAGTAACCTCAAGAAATATTTCCTGCACTTGATCAAAAACATGATAACAATCAACAAAATTTTAAAATCTGCAAAAGTATTTAAGAGTATATCGCATCATGCAGCAAATAAAGGGATCAGGGGAGTATAAAATGGATAACATTGAGTAACTCTCTGATCAGCTTTTTCACTTTAAGGAACAAATTCTTCAGCTAAGCCATCCACCACAAATTAATGCTCACAACCCAACTTTTACCCCTTCCTTATCTCCTTCATTATGTTCCATTTCCCCTAAGATGATACTCAAGAGAAATATGATCATTGATAGATATACTGAGAAAAGAGAATAGACAGCAGTAACAAGAGGGAAAAGTGATTGATGACAATAAAGGAGATAGGGGACAATGAAAAGCAAAAGTTGGGAGCAGTGCACTCAAAGTAAGTATATGTTTGATGGACATCTACAATTTCAGCCCTTTAAGGGGAGGATTCAGAGAAACATGTCACTGCTTTTGTATAAAGTTATCCCATTGACTACATGCTGCTGCAGTTCATCCTCTGAGTAGAGAAAACAGTGGCCCTTTAAATGCAAGTCAATTAGAATTTGATCGTTCTCATGTGGACTCACTTCAACAATGTGGGAGTGTGAAACTTGATTGAAAAACTATGCTGGACAAACAGGTTGAGGCTAATATTTTAAAATAGTTTAACATACAATGATACAGCTGTGAAAATCCTTTGTGAAGTTACACTTGATGCCAAGGAAAACAAAGAGAGGAATGTAAGGCCATTTACCTTTGATTCCTTTTTCTTTTCTTTGTGGGGTAGTGAGGGTCTCTGGAGGAAAACAATCTGTTTTGTAGCAAGATTCCCTTCACTGAAAAACACAGAAGGTTAGACATGAGTCTTTTTTGTTTATTCTCTTTTCATATCGTCTAACCAAACCTATCAACCACAGATTAAATGTATTTGGAAGCCATTTGTCATCAGTTACAAGTATACATAACCTCTGATCCTGTACTGTACAAATTCTTTATAAATCTGTTGCAGGTGGAGATTTTCCTCATATCTGTAAATTCCTTTCTACCTCTATTCCCCAGAATGGCCTGGCAGAAAGTAACATTGGGCCTATGTAGCATAACCTTGAGCCAAAATAGTAATGAATGGAAAGGATCCAGTGCAGGCATCTTATTCCCCAGTTGGATACACTTCACTTGATTAATTTATTTTGGCCGAAAGAGCTACAACTCTGGCCATCTGTAATATTCTTCTGCTTTTGTGACCACTATGTAGAAGTATTTTTTCTGAATTAAATCCCACCGTGTGAGATCAATGACCACAATGCTAGTGGTATCAGGAGACAGAGTGAATGTCCCACAGTGCCTAAACGCTACAACTTCTACAGACGCCTGCTGTATTTCCTTCACTGTAATACACTCTACTGGAAGGATTACTATGGAAATCACCCCTTAATTGAAAAACATCACACAAATTGTTTTCAGCAATAAACAATAGAGGCAGATGAGAATATAGCAAAATAGTCACCAAGACTGGTGAAAGCGTGAGGGAATTTAGATTGCAATGTGGAACGCCAGTTATCTTTTATTGCTCTATTGAGATCACTAAACTTCTTGCAGGAGTGAGGAATCATACTCTTGTTACGGATTTTCTCTCACACTTCCAATCATTTCTATTTATTCTCTGGGGTTCCTTTCTCTATCTGTTCAGAGGAGAAAAAATATCTCCTTGCCGATCTATACAACCCATAGCATGATGTCCAAGGCCATATCTGAAAATTGTGGTGCAGCCTTTAGGCTCCACAAACAGTGAAACAGTTTATCTATCCTATCAATTCCCTTAAAATTCTGAAAACCTGAATCAAATGACTCCTTCACCTGTAAACCATAAGGAACATAACCTTATTTTGTGTATTCTGTCTTTCTTATTTAACCCTTGGAGTCCAGGCCTCATTTTAGCAAACTACACTGTTCTTTCTCCAAGGCCAAATCTATCCTTCCTGAGGTCTAATGCCCAAAACTGCTTACCTTCCTCCAAAGTTAAAAATCACACAACACCAGGCTATAGTCCAACAGGTTTAATTGGAAGCACTAGATTTCAGAGCGCTGCTCCTTCATCAGATGATTGTACACTCCACAACCACCTGATGAAGGAACAGTGCTCTGAAAGCTAGTGCTTCCAATTAAACCTGTTGGACTATAATAGGTTTTTACCTTTGTACACCCCAGTCCAACACTGGCATTTCCGAATCACACCTTCCTCCAAGCTTGGTCTAACCAGCATTTATACAGCTGTAGTTTGATACAAATTCCCACTGCATTTTGTTGTGATGTTTTCAAAAGAGATAAAGGTAAAGTGACCTTAACTGACTGTGACACCTTCAGGGTTGAAATCATGTTGTGCATGCTGTTTCCTAAATATCTAAGTTTGTTAGTATTTTACATGCTCTAGTCTGTACAAGGGTCTAATGAGCTGGGTCTTGTTGAGTAAGCAAAATGCAGTTTACTGCATCTCCAAAACTCCAGAACAACCTCGATTACCTGAACATCAATTATCCTAATTTCAGATTATCCAAACAAGATCTCAAGGCCCTGTAAAAGCACTACCCATTATTTGAACAATCTGTTATCCAAACTCTCAGTTGTCCGAACAAAATACTCCCTGCCCGTCTCGTTCAGATAATCGAAGTTGTTCTGTATGTACAATTTATAAGAATAGACTTTGTGTGTTACTTTATAACTTTAAAAACCTACAGGAAAACGTGTACTTAGGTCTTTCTCCTACAAGATCTTACTTTACTCCCCACCGAGGCCTCAAGACATCATCACAGTGGAACAAGGAGGGATTCTCATTACATTCAATCCAGTCTTAAATCTTCCAGATCCCTAAACAAAAGTACGGACAGTACTCTTAAGAGAAACTTGGGAGGTGTGGCCAATCTGCAAACATAGCTAGACAGTTATGGTTAGTGCAAATGTAAATGACACCAGACTGAAGTGAATTTCACTGGCATTGCTTCTTTCACTCCCAAAAAATAGCAGAAGGAGCAACAACTGGTAATTATCATCACTTTCTGGACGAGACTAGAATGTTTGTGGCAATTTATGAAAGGTGCACACTTTGATCATGCTTCACAGATGGGATTTTGTGCTGGACCATTTTTTCATTTGATTACCATCAGATTGAATATTAAAATAGTGAAAGTAATAGTGAAATCACTCAAGCAAAATAGCCAAACAAAAGTTATCAAGCAGCTAGCCAAGTAAATATCAAGAAAAATTGATTTTTATAGCCCTTTCATAGCCCTTGCATACCCATCCAAGGTGAAATTTCTCTTGAGATGCCATGAAATGTCGTACCTGTCTCTTTTCATTATAGGAGTAGGAAGCACACAGGTTAACTGCCAGCCATATGCAGCCAGAGAATTCAGCAAAGGAACATAATCTGTTTTCACCTTATCTCCCTAAAGAAATAAATAAAAAGCAAGCTGTTAATGATAATCACGTTAATTTTGGCCATTGATGACAATATCATTTCATGCTGAAAAGTTGGTTTACTTTATCCTGTTCTTTTCATTACCTTTCCTACAGGTTGCCTATTGCCTTTTTTTAAAATTGCTATACAATGGTTTCAGTGAGTGTTGGATGACAAACTCAATCTCGCACTCAGCTGAGCTGCTATAATGAACTACGTTACCATGAGGAGTACAAATATGGAGCAGAGTAGAGATCTTCTCAGTGACAGAGGGAAAACTGAACTGAGAGTTAGCACTGGGCTGCTTTTTTTTGAGCTGTTTGTGATTAGCAAGAAGTGTCACAGATAGAGGTCTTGGAGGTAGATTCTGTCTCTCTGTCACACTCAGCTGTAGACCAACTATTCTCAGGGCACTTGAGCCCTGAAAACCTGGGCATAAGATTCTTCCTATTGAATCACCTTGTTAAAGAGTCAACATAAGGATCAAATAGAATTTCGATTTTATTTTCAAACTGATTCTTTTACTAGAAATTGTCAACAAGAGGAGCTTTATCCTCACAACAGTAAACAATATATAACCTCCTTAAACGTATTAATTGTGTAAATCTTAAATTATCACTATTTCTATCTCACTCATATTTAATAGTTTTGTCACTTTAAATATTTCTCACACAAAGTTGACATTTCACTTACCCCTTGTGAGCTGGCCCCTCAGTTCAAATGATATTCTGTTGTAAAACAATACTTGTAGCACTTTGGGGAATTTAAATCAGAGTGAATGATTCTAAATTATTAAAAAAGTATCAATTTAACATGATGTGCTCTTCTCTATCTGTCAACTGTATTTCAGGATTCAATTTCCACAAAATAAATTGTTGCTGCTTAATAATTAGAGTCATGCCAATTTCTTTCCAGTACGTAGTTTTACAGGTTTGAAAACGTCTAAATACCAAAGAAATTAAATATAATGTTGGATTAACTTGAATTTATGGCAGTCATAATCTATCAGCATCTCAAAGCTGCTAATTCTGTGTTTTTATCAAAATACTGATACTGTCATATTTCTCTCTGAGATCTCCTCTCCAGAGATATAAGATCCCTACCGAGTGGAAGCAGGCCATTTGGTCCATCAAGTTCATACCAACTTTCCAAAGAGCATCCCACCCAAACCCACCTCATCCCTGTAACCCTGCATTTCCCATGGCTAATCCACCTACCCTGCACATCCCTGGACACTATAGGCAATTTAACATGGCCAATCCACCTAACCTGCACATCTTTGAGAGAAACCCGGAGCACCCGGAGGAAACCCACGTCGGCACAGAACAATGTGAAATTCTCCAGCACATAGGCTGGAATTGAATCCAGGTCCCTGGCACTGTGAAACAGCAGTACTAACTACTGAACCACTGTACCACCCTAGAATGAGTACAAGACTGCTATTATTTCAAACATGATAATTCCTATTTGCCCTGCAGGGAGCAAAAATGGGTCCTGTTGTTTCTTCAAGTAATAGGTATTAATGGCACTTTTAAGAATCAGGTTCTTGTCACAATATCTTAGAAGTACGTTTCTTCAGATCACATATGAGCTTTATCCTATTGTTAACAGCTCAGATGAAATTTGTAACAAGGTGCCTTCATTCAAGGAATGTGGACATTGCTGGCTTGATCAATATTCATTTCCTATCCTTCATTGTGCTGGAGAAAGTGGTGGTGAACTGACAGTGAAATGTCAACTTTGTGTGAGAAATATTTAAAGTGACAAAACTATTAAATATGAGTGAGATAGAAATAGTGATAATTTAAGATTTACACAATTAATACATCTAAGGAGGTCATATATTGTTTACTGTTGTGAGGATAAAGTTCCTCTTTTTGACAATTTCTAGTGGTGGCGAACAATTCATGAACTGCTGTGATTCAATTAGTGTCCATACACCCATGATGCCACGAGGGACGGATTTGACCCAGCAACACTAAAAGAATAATGATATCTTTCCAAGCCAAGATGGTGAGTCACTTGAGCAGAACTTGCTGATAGTGGTATTCCCATGTATCTGCTGCCTTTGCCTTTCCTGCCAGCCAGCAGTGGTTATGGGTTTGGAAGGTGCTGTCTAAGGATCCTTGATGAATTTCTGCAGTGCATCTTGTAGATAGTACACACTGCTGCTACTGAACCTTGGTGGTGGAGGACTGAATGTTTGTGGATATGGTGCCAATCAAACAGGTTGCTTTGATCTGGACAATGTCAAGATTCCCAAGTTTTGTTGGAACTGCACCCATATGCTAAATCAGACAGTAAACATTTGTACTTGTGTGGGACTATAGTTGATGAGGTTACAGTATTCCAAGGGGTAAAAGAAGCAACAGATAATTTTTATTTCATTCTGAAAGCCATTATATAATACGAATATTGGAAGAGCATGATTGAAAGGAAAAGTTTGGCATTCAGGGAACTCCATAGATATTTTTGTTAATGGTTTCTATTGATTGATGAAAATATGTGATTTTGGTGGAGCCTTAAAGTCAGAATTTAAAAGAGACAGAATTGTCGTTGGAATACTTATGAATCTTTGATAGATTTATTACAGTCAAATGAGATTTGATTCTAGTAAAACCCATTCAGCAGTCCAGAAGCATCTAAGTCCCAGGAGAAAGCATGCTGGGAGGACAGAGAGACTTCAAGACTGCCTGTATTTGTAAAAGCAGAGACTAGATGGAAATGGGGAGGTGTTATATAGAGTCATAGAGCAATACAGCATGGAAACAGGCCCTTCAGCCCAAACTGATCCATGCTGACCATGGTGCCCACTCAGCCAGTTCCAATTGTCCGCATTTGGTCCATATTCCTCCAAACCCTTCCCATCCATGTACCTATCCAAATGTTCTTATTGTACCTGCCTCAACCAGTTTCTTTGGCAGCCTATTTCATATACGTACTACCCTCTGCATGAAGAAGTTGCCCTCAGGTCCTACTTATGTATTCATAAATGTATAATGTTTGTGATGGAAAATGCTTGGGTAAAGATATTCTATTAGAGTCTGAAAGGATTACAGTATTATGTTAAGCACTGCCTAATATGATTTTGTCAACAGATTTAGGCAGAAGATTAACTTTGGATCTTGAAGGTGTGATACTTGACATTAAGGACTCTGTCAGTCTCAGTAACAATGTCTTTCACAATAAAGCAACTTATACCCTGTTGGACCCAGTTCCAAAATTGTTGATTGCCCATTGTTATAGTTTACAGTATTGTTGGCAGTTGTGGAACTGTAATGGAAATCAGAACTAAACCCATTGCTGCAGTCATTGCAAAATAGTTGAACTCAACTACAATCAGTTTTAATACATAAATTACATGGTTTTTATGTTTGTTTTATTTTCTGATTGCGTGCCTGGAACTAGCTGAGTGGGCACCGTGGTCAGCATGGAAAAGGGTCTGTTCCCATGCTGCATAGAACATAGAAAAGTACAGCACAGAACAGGCCCTTTGGCCCACTATGTTGTGCTGAGGTTTAATCCTAATGTAAAATATAACAACTTAACCTACGCGCCCCTCAACTCACTGCTATCCATGTGCATGCCCAGCAGTCGCTTAAATCTCCCTAATGACTCTGCTTCCACCACCACAGCTGGCAACGCATTCCATGCATTCACAACTCTCTGCATAAAGAACCTACCTCTGACGTCTCCTTTATACCTTCCTCCTAATATCTTCAAACTATGACTTCTCGTACCAGTCAATCCTGTCCTGGGGAAAAGTCTCTGGCTATTGACTCTATCTATTCCTCTCATTATTTTGTACACCTCGATCAGGTCTCCTCTCTTCCTCCTTCTCTCCAGAAAGAAAAGTCTGAGCTCTCCAGTCTAGGCAGCATCCTAGTAAACCTTCTTTGCACTGTCTCCAAAGCCTCTGTATCTTTCCTATAGTAGGGCGACCAGAGGACACAATATTCCAAGTGTGGTCTCATCAGGGACTTGTAGAGCTGCAGCAAAACCTCGCATCCCTTAAACTCGATACTCCCGTTAACGAAAGCCAAAACACCATATGCTTTCTTAATAACCCTATCCACTTGGGTGGCAACTTTGAGGGATCTATGTTCTTGCACACCCAGATCCCTCTATTCCTCCACAATGCCAAGAATCCTGTCTTTAATCCTATATTCATCATTCGAGTTCGACCTTCCAAAATGCATCACTTCACATTTATCCAGGTTGAACTTCATCTGCCATTTCTCAGCCCAGCTCTGCATCCTATGCCACGCTGCAGCCTGCAGTAGCCCTCGATACTATCAACGACACCTCCAACCTTTGTGTCATCTGCAAATTTACTAGCACACCCCATAACCTCCTCATCGAAGTAATTTATATAAACTACAAAGAACAGAGGTCCAAGAACAGAGCCCTGTGAGACCCCACTCAACACTGACCTCCAGGCAGAATACTTCCCATCTACAACCACTCTCTGCCTTCTGTCAGCCAACCAATTCTGAATCCAGATGGCCAAATCTCCCTGTATATCCCATACTTCCTGACTTTATGAATGAGCCTATCATGGGGAAACCCTATCAAATGCCTTGTAGAAGTCCATATACACCACATCTACTGCTCGACCATCGTTGACCTGTCTTGACACCTCCTCAAAGAACTCAATAAGATTTGTGAGGCATGACCTGCCCCTCACAAAGCCATGCTGACTGCCTTTAATCACACTATGCTTTTCCAAATAGTCATAAATCCTATCCCTCAGAATTATTTCCAAAACTTTGCTGACCACAGACATAAGACTGACTGATCTGTAATTGCCAGGGATTTCCCTATTCCCCTTCTTGAAAAGAGGAACAGCATTTGCCTCCTTCCAATCCTCCGGTACGACTCCTGTGGAGAGGGAGGAGGCAAATTTCCTCACCAGCGGTTAAGCAACCTCCTTTCTCGCTTCCTGGAGCAGCCTAGGATAAATCTGTTCTGGCCGTGGGGACTTATCGATCTTAATGTTTTCCAAACTTTCTAGCACATCAACTTCATCAATCTTGATCTGGTCAAGACTGTATCCCAGCTCCTCTAAGTTTTCATTTCCAAAAAGTTCCCTTTCTTTGGTGAAAACCGAAGCAAAAAACTCATTTCGGGCTTCCCCTATCTGCTCAGACTCCACGCACAAGTTCCCTCCACTATCCCTGATCAGCCCTACCTTCTCCCTGATCAATCTCTTATTCCTCACGTATGAGTAAAGAACAAGCATGTGTGAAGAACAAGTCAAATATTCATGTTCCTGCTTTCAGAATATCTAGCTCTCACATACTTGCAAAATTCAATGCATTCAATTGCATGACAGACTTCAATGTAGTGCAAGATTTACTTTTGAAATAATGATCAAAGGAAAAATAGAGGCACGGTGGCTCAGTGGTTAGCATTGCTGCCTCACAGCACCAGGGACCTGGGTTCAATTCCCGCCTGGGGCAACTGTCTGTGTGGAGTTTGTACAATCTCCCTGTGTCTGCGTGGGTTCCCTCCGGGTGCTCCAGTTTCCTCCCACATCCCAAAGATGTGCAGGTCAGGTGAATTGGCCATGCTAAATTGCCCGCAGTGTTAGGTGCATTAGTCGGGGTAAATGTAAGGGGGTGGGTTGATCTTCGGAGGGTCGGTGTGGACTTGTTGGGCGGAAGGGCCTGTTTCCACAGGGAATCTAATCTAAAAAAAAGACTAAAGACTAAACAAAGAAGAAAAGATTAATCTAAAATTCAGGGAGCAGAGGCCATGTAACATGATGTCATCAAGTCTTAGCAATCTTTCCCTCATCTGTTGATTGAGCTGATTCTATTTCATCAAGGCAATAATGGATGAATGTTTGCTTTGCAGATATTCATCTTAATTTGTACTGCACGGTAAAATCCCCATTCTTAGTATTTGTTCCAAGTAAGCTCAATTTTAAAACAGAAGGACTAGGAAATCACATAACTCTCGTTCCAGTTTGTTTACTGCAGATACACATGTAGAACCTTTGTGTCAAAACAGGAAGCTCCCTGTGGTTTTTTTACTATACAACTGAAACAACCTCCAACACCATCTGAATACTGCACTCATGCAGAACATGTTTTAATAATTTAGATTGAGTAAAAGCGTGCAGCTTTTGTCTTCGTATGACCTACATAAAATAGATACAGTTGTTAATTTTAAACCTCACGTGACAGATCTAATCCTTATTCAATCCCACAAAGTTGGAGGTATTCCTCAAAGTAGCCTATTTATCTGTGAAGTGACTCATATCAGAAGTGATGCATATTAACAATAAATGAAGGACTCACAAGTGGAAAATCAAGCAGCAACCCCCACCCCCGCAAAGAGGCTGTTCTACCTTTGTCTCCCTGAACAGCCAATCTCCATTTGAGCTCCCACACCTCAAGACCCACCACATTGAACTGTGACTCCAACTATCCTACATGAGCCCTGTCATTACAGTCTGATAATGCCCATGTATCACTATAATGGCACTCCCTCCAATCCCACACACCCCATTCCAAAGCTCAATTGATAGACCTCACCATCCCTCCATCATCTTGATTGAAAGTCCGGTACTTGTCTGACCAGTCCCTTGGCCGCTCTTCTTGCAGTTCCTGACTGTTTGCACAGTTGACTGCATTGACTGCTGTGAGATGGAACCCTTGACTGTAACCATTTCAAGCAACCAGCTGATTGTTCCAAAGCTCCTGGACTGGCCTGGAATTACTGCACTGCAACAGGCAGACTGACAGCTGCCCCCACTCCCCACCCACCCCCCTGCCCTGCCCCCGACTGGACTGTGACTACTCTCTATGGATTTTGAGATCTGGCCATTTGGTTGAAGCACATGCCATGCTCCAAGTGTGAGATTGAGGTAATTCTTTACCTTACAGCCTGTACCTATTCCCTGTATTGATCGCTACTGTCAAGAATGAGAAGCAGACTGGTTCTGGTTCCAGTGCCAATGCACCACAAGGCACAGCAAGGCAGGGCAAGGATGCTGCGAGCATCCAAGTGGGCACTAGGTGAGTGAGCATGAAGACACCAAGTGAGCAGGGTTCCTGCCTTTGCAACATTTCAATGATAGTTGCCAGTGTGCCCTCAGGTGCAGTTTTTCGGTGCATCCTGAGAATGGGTAAGAGATGTGCCATGATGGCGCATAGAGGCTGTCATGTCTCAGATGCCAGCAACAGTGAAGGTAGGGACAAACAGCTGGTGCCCTGGAACATGCCCTGAAACCTTGGTGCTGGTATTTAAGACAGCAGTCTGGAGGAACAAGTAGTGAGCAAGAGTGCCAGGTGCCTGCACCGACTTTCATTTTGGATGTAGGTTTGCTTGCTGAGCTGAAAGGTTCATTTCCAGACGTTTCGTTACCTTACTAGGTAACATCTTCAGTGAACCTCATGCGAAGCAATGCTGAGAATTCCTGCTTTCTATTTATCAATAGAATTTATAAACACTGGAGACGTTACCTGGTAAGGTAACAAAACGTCTGGAAATAAACCTTTCAGCTCAGTGAGCAAACCTACATCTAAAACCTCAACCTGAGCTACAAATCTTCTCAAAACTCACTGACTTTCATGTCAGGATTTCTTGGCATGGAGTTTCTATCTTGATCTGATAGGAAGCTGCATAACGAGATGAAATGAGATTCAGTGTTAATGGGAGTGATAGGAGCAATAATCTCCAACAATATACATCTCATCTGATTTGCTCCCTTCGTGAGAATTTCCTCATAATATCACAAATCTGTTGGAAAATGCAACTAATTGCTCCAGTGTCAAGAAAGGTCTCATTTGACCATACTTGTAATTCTCCCAGGTTTCCTGCTCTCGACGGCCTTGTTCAGAGTTCGATAACATTCCACCCATTGACTTCAATGCAAAATTCCTATGTACTAAAAGATTCCATTAATACAGCATTTAATCAATAAGTAAATGCGACATTATAACACAATTATGACTTTACTACTCTTGGATCATTTAGTTGCAAGTTTTAGTTAAAATATCAAAATGAGAGCTTGCCACATATCCTTTACTTCCCTTTACGTTTCTTTGAATGATCCAAATGATCTTGGGTCATGTCTGTTGCAATCAGTTTCAGTAATGTCGACAGATAGTCTCGCTGTTGGCCATTACATACTTGCTGGGAATTTCTTCAAGCGTCTACCTGTATACTGACAAGGTTAAACCCATCACATGACCAACACCTCTTCCCTCCACATCTACACACTGAATAGTTTATTTGACTTATTCAAGTACTACGGTTAAAACAGGAGTCCTGAGTGATACGCAAATAGAACTCTATATTCTTTAGTTTTCACAGTTTTCTTTTTTAAACAATTTGAGAGAAACAATAAGGCACTTTCTAAGGCAGATCTTCACCATACTTATTTCATTTGGTGTAATTTAAACTATGTCACTGCATGTAAATAAAAAAAAGTTATAATTGGTAGGTATAGAGTTAATGTCAATTATTCTGTCTGTTTATACTGAATTGATGGGGAATCTAGCGCTAATGTTATTTTAAGCAGCCTGCTTCCTCCAAATCAATGATGTCACAAAATGGCCAGGAACATTAACAGCTTTCTTCTAATCTAATGAAAGAAACATTACACACAGAGATTCTATCTGTTGAATGAACAAGGAATACAATAATAATTTAATTTATCGAATACTATAGATGCAGTTCTCTGTGTCTTTTAAGTGTGGGAATAGGGATGTTACAGACCGACATGTCATCCCACCACTGAGAACACTCATTGAGAGCTAACAGGCAGAACGTTGTTAGGTTTCTCAAGGAACTGCAGACCTCCATACTGGCAGCCCTGGTTGACATGGCCAGCAATTTCCAACTCCTAAAATATACTAGTCAAGGCCCACTCTGTAAGAACGAGAATGTGAGTACTTTATCATACTTTTTAAATGAGTGTGAGACAGAGGATTCAGACTCAGTGGCAGGGGGATGTATTCCAGAGGTAAACAAAAAAGAAAACATAAATACACAAACTAAGAGGGAGGATAAAGAGAAAAGCCAACCAAAGAACAAGAAACCAGGAAGAAAATACCACATCAAGGAATATAACTGTTGAATATCCTGGCATATCAACAGGTCAAGACCAGAGAATGGAACAGACTATGGCAGCAGAACACAAGTTAGATCAAGAGAGGGGAAGCAAAAGTAGTGACAGTTGTTTTCTCGACAGTAAAAAGGTTTTCAGTGGAGTTCGCAAGGATTCAATATGAGGACCACTGCTTTTATTCACTGTATTAATGATTTGGTCTTGAGTGTACAGGTACAATTTCAAAATTGATAGTCACATAAAACTCAGAAGTTTTGTAAACTCTGAATAGGATAATAATAGACTCCAAGAAAACATGGACAGGTCAGTGGAATGGCCAGACAGGTGGCAGGTGAAACTTAACACAGAAAACTGAACTGACTATTTTGGTAGGAAGGACGAGGAGCAGCAACAAATACTGAAATGTATAATTCTCAAGTGAATGTAGGAAGAGAGACCTGAGGCCTCATGTATAAAAAACATTTGGAGGTGGCCGGGCAGGTTGAAAAACATTGTTAAAATGAGAGATTACTGGCTTTCTAAATTGAGGCAAAGCGTACAAAAGCAAGAAACTATGATGACCCTAAAAAACTGGTTTAGTCTCAACGAGAGATTGTGTTCAATTTTAGTCCCTTGCTTTAGAAGGACATTATGGTGCTGAAAAGATTTATGAAGAGTTATCCAAGGAATGAGGAACATCAATTACCTGGAGAAACTGGGATTGTTCTCATGAGAAAAGAGAAGGTTGACAGATGTGTTCAAGATCATGAGGAGGTTAGAAAGAGTAGAAATTGTTCCCATTGGTGTAAAAGTCAAGAATCAGCATACCAATTTGATAGTATTCATAAAAAAACCAAAGATGTCCTGAGGGAAAGCATTTTTTAAAATAAATGAAGACTGTGGTTAAGTTCTCGAATGCTCTGTCAGAAAAGGTGTTGGAAGCAGATTTAATCGTGACTTTCAAAAAGCAATTGAATAAACCCCTGAGAAAGAAAAATCTGCAGGGAAAGGACAAGAGAGTGGAACTAGCCTGAATTACTCTTACAACCTGCATGAACTCGATAAACTGAATGATTTCTTCTGTGTTTAAGATTAGATTAGATTACTTACAGTGTGGAAACAGGCCCTTTGGCCCAACCAGTCCACACCGACCCTCCGAAGAGTAAGCCACCCAGACCCATTCCCCTACATTTACCCCTTCACCTAACACTACAGGCAATTTAACGTGGCCAAATCACCTAAATTGCACATTTTTGGACTGTGGGAGGAAACCGAGCACCCGGAGGAAACCCATGCAGACACGGGGAGAATGTGCAAACTCCACACAGTCAGTTGCCTGAGGCAGGAATTGAACCCAGGTCTCTGGTGCTGTGAGGCAGCAGTGCTAACCACTGTGCCGCCGTGTTATGACCATGAACGCAGCTGTGGTAATCTATCACAAATTATGTTTACAAGTACCTTCATTTGTCAAAGATATATTTTGCTTATCACCAAAGATACTGAATTATTAGCAGGTAACTTACATATAGCATTTTCTACACAAAGGGCACAAATGATTGAAATGTAGGGACCTACATATCCCTTGCATTGACACTTACATTAATCACTGTCCACTGCTCGACAACAATTGCATCATAGCTTTCACACTTGTCTTCAGAAACTCCTTCAAATATAAAGAGTCCATCCACTGATTTTGGTAGAGAATCTGTTCAAACACGAGATATTTCTATTTGGTTAGTCAACTTTCATAATACTAATAAAGAAAAGCAAAATTTATCAATGTATCTGATACCACTGGAACCAGAAATATAATCCAGTTTGGGGATTAAGAAAATAAGTGAAAAGACTAAACCAGCAAAACGCACAAAACAAAAAAATGAGGCTGTAAAGTGCCCGGTCAAAAAATAAGGTGTTGTTCCTCAACCGTGCGGTGAACTTCATTATTAGACTGATGTCAGTCAAGGACAAAAAGAGTTAAAGTGTATTGAAGCGGCAGGCTACAGGAAGCTCAAGGTCATGCTTATGGTCTGAATAATAGTTTTCCAAAAGTAGTCGCCCAGCCTGTAGCTGGGCTCCCCAGTGCAGAAGAAAACACATCATGTGCAGCAAATGTAGTAAATTGAGTGTTTTTTTGGTTGATACATGAGAATGGAAAGAGAAAACAATGAAAATAAACAAAGTAAAAAGGCAAATAGAAATTCCATGGGACAGAAAAACAGAACTTCCTTATAATGAACATATCTGGACAAGGTGCTGCACTGAATTAAAATAACAGGTGCTTTTGTCACAGCAATCATGAATGTCCAAAATAACCTGCTGGCATTCTGCTTCTTGGAATTTGATGCACAGAAAAGCATTATTATCTTTTACAATTGGTTAATGGTTGCACATGTTGCTTTTATATTCCCCTTGACTTAGGAATATTCCAGAATTGTAATTGAAGCAAGAGAGTAAAGTAAGATAGATTAACAGGGTAAGGAAAGGATAAGGAAAATGAAATTAGGCATAGAATTCTTTATGAACATAAATATATAAATTAGGAGTGGGAGTAGGCCATCTGACTCCCCCAGGCTTGCTCCACCATTCAAGAAAATCACTGTTGATCTGTTTGTGGACTCAACTATACTTCCCTCATTGCCTTTAATATCCTCCAACTTTCTTATTAATCGAGAGCCTATCTTTGACTTAAACAGACTCAAGGACCCTGCCTCTACCACACTGTGGGGAATGGTTGAGATTATACCCTCTTGTCAGAGCCATAACAACCTTGTATTCTTCAATAAGATCACCTCTCATTCTTCTAAACTCTAATTAGTACAGGCCCAACCTACTCAATGTCTCCTCAAAATAACATCTTTCCATGCCTAGGATCAACCAAGTGAACCTTCTGTGGTTTGCCTCCAAAGAGGCGTTTCCAATGCCAATCACACCTTTTGTTTACAATGATTAAAAACAAACTTGGCTTACTGAAATGCTGCTGAGTACAGTCCTGGACATCGATGAGAGCCCAGGCACCGTCTCCAAATGACTGACCTCCCACTCTCTCTCTCTCTCTCTCTTCC
Organism: Chiloscyllium punctatum; assembly: GCF_047496795.1. Taxonomy (NCBI): domain Eukaryota; kingdom Metazoa; phylum Chordata; class Chondrichthyes; order Orectolobiformes; family Hemiscylliidae; genus Chiloscyllium; species Chiloscyllium punctatum. The sequence continues at coordinate 66,801,571 of NC_092746.1, forward strand.
CAACTTTCCCTGGAGTTCTACACAGGGTGTACAATAAAAATCCCCCTTCCCCAGATAATCTCTCCAATGTTGTCCTGTACAGGGCAGAGTTGTGTGTGTGGCTATGCGTGTGTGCTTGCGTGTGTGCTATTTTGAGATTTACCCCCCAAAGGCAGCAACAGTCTTGATGTCCAGTCCAGGTGTCCTGGGGGAAGGGGGTCAGGGACGAACGGGGGTGACAGGGACCAGGGCGAACAGGTTGGGGTGGTCGGGAGTGCAGAAGTTGGACGGGGGTGGGGGGTGGAGGGGGGGTTGGACAGGGGTGGACAGGAGGCGGACAGGGGGTGGACGGAGGCGGAGGGTGGGATGGGGTGGGGGTGGACGCCCGGTGTACTGCTGCCTAGTCTTCTGAACGGAAAGTGGACTTAGCAAGTGCTCGCTGTGTCAATTCCATTCAACTGATGGCGGTCGGGGGGTTGGGGGGAGGATTTGCAGGGAGATGGGCTTCAGCAATGCTGCAGGTCCCTTACACACAAGTGTGTGTCTGCTCAGAAACAAACCCTGAGACAGAGGCAGGGAGCAAGGCAGGCAGACCGAGGAAAAGGGAAACTTCAGAAAACTAACAGTCCCAGAGGACAGGCATGAATTAGTTATCCAAATAATCAATTATCTGAACGAAATACTGCCTGTCCATCTCATTCGGATAATCGAGGCAGCTCTGTATACTTCAATGAGATCACCTCTCAGTCTTCTAAATTCCGATGAATAGAATCCAACCTGTTTAACCCTTGCTCATAAGACAATCCCTCTAAATTGGGAATCATACAAATGAACCTTCACTAACTGCCTCCAATTAAATAACATCTTTCCTTAAGGAATGGGACCAAAACTGTTCACAGTCCATCAGGCATGATCTCACCAGCATCTTGTACAGTAAGCCTTCCCTACTCTTACACTCCAACCCCCTTGAAATAAAGGCCACTCGGCAATTCTTCCAGATTCTTTGGGTTCCTGGCAGATTACTGCCAGTGCATTTATTATCTCTGGAGCTACTTCCTTTGATATCCTCATATTGATACACATGGATTCCTGATTGTATTCACAACATTTTGTTCTCAGAAATGTCTCCAAATACATTTAATAAGTTCTTCCGAAAGGTATCTCTGTCAATTTGATTTATCCAATTTAATGAAATTTCAAGTCACCCATGATTAATGCAATGACTTTTTTACATGCTCTCAATCATTTCCTGTATCTATCGACACTGTACTGTTAAGGTGGCTTGTTAAATACTCCCACCAGTGTCTTCTTTCCTTTGTTATTTCTGACTGCTACCATATGGATTCCACATTTTCCAATCCAAGGTCATTTCTTGCTATTGCACTTATTCCATTGCGCTATTCAACCACCCTTTTCTTCTGCCCTATTTTTTCAAAAAATTCTCATATCACTGAATACTTAGTTCCCAGCTAGGAGGTCATTGTAACAATGCCCCTGTAATGTTTATATAATTATATTTGTTAACCTCTATTTGTGCTGTTAATTCATTTATTTTATATTAATTACAACATACATTTAAATAAAGGCTATTAATTGTGTATTTTTACCCCCTTGAATCTTATTCACTGTATTTCTTTTTATGCCTCTACACTCGTCCTTTCCTCTTTGGGTACCATAACCTATATATCTGCCCTGTAATGCTGCCATGTACTTTTGCTTCCCTCTCCAGAACCCATCTTCTTCTGGTTAGTTTAATTACTCCTGCTTTTAAGTCATACATTTATGGATACCATGTCTCCACTCTCAGACTCTGGGTGTCATTAAGAGAATGGTGGTGTTCAATCTAACGTGAATGTTAACTACTGCAGAACCGTATCTATATAGTAGTAAACGGATAAATAAAATAAACTAGGTCTAGCACAGCAATAGTATTGCTCTTTAATTTATTGTGGAGTGTAAAAGTCACTTCTAATTTTACTTTAAAAATTAATTAATGTTTTATTAGTTTAATTTTCCATTTGATATGCCTTGTTAGCTTACGCTATTATACCCGTTTGGGGCCTAGTGTACAAAGCTTCCTATTAAGAGAGCAATTGAAAATTAGAACATTTTTGTTAAGTATATTCCACTCAGAATTTGCACCAGTAATAACATTCCTTATGTATTCCACAATAAATCAAAGTATAAAATTTCCAGGTCCCTTATTAAGTATTATAAACATTGCTAAATACAGTTTTCATATGAAAGGAAAATAGATCCTTTACCAGTCGATGTTCCCAGACAAATCAAAGCATCCACCAACAAGGCTCCCTTTGTGAAGTGTTGGGTCATATGCTCTAGCCAATTTGCTTCTATACTGTTAATATCCTGTCCCTTCTTACAGATCTTCAGTGGAATTGTGACTGTGTAATACTTATACGATTTCTGGTTTTCTTGTTGTTTATTGAAAAGGAGGAACACTTCATTTTCTGGAAATAAACAAAACTAGTTATATAAATCGGAAGACATCTGAAATAGCATTTTAAAACATCCTGCATTTGTATTATTCATGCTTGGATGGGTGTAACTAATTTGAAGAATAAGCTATTGTTTTCTATTGGAGGAGAAACAAATGAAAATCAGCATCTACAGGGACTACTTCAAGATTCTTAAAGTACAACTAGAAACTATTGTAGTATTTCTATTCAACCAAGAATTATTCTTAAAGATCTAGTGCTCCAATAGAAGCTGTTCTCAGACCACCAAAGGTGATTTTGCTGGTTTTATTTTGAGACTGCTAAAAGCCCAGACGTACTGAAAGTTGCATCTTAATGTTTACTTCCAAACTAGTGTTTCTGATATATGCAGATGTTATATTTCAAAGGTATTACACTGAAACAACACCTCCTGAGTTAATGTTATTACAACCATTTGGTACATAGTGTATAAAGCTCCCAAATTGATAAAATTTCTACTTGGGGATATTTCCTTATGCTTCTCCCTTTCTGTTGTTGCAAGTTGGCAGAAATTCTGTGAAAATCCTGCTTATACTTGTAAATAGTATTTCCCCTAACATAACACCACTGAGGAAACCGCCAATGAACATTTTCAATACTGTGGCTTGATTTATATCAAGTTAAATGGTAACACTCTAAACTCAGCAGGAGTTTTTAAATTTAACTTCTTGTATGTTTCCTGTTCAATTTCAACTACATCAGAATGTAGTTAAGAGTTAACCGCGATGGTATGTGACTAGTATCAGAGACCAAGGAGACAGCGATTCCAGTTGTTATAATTATTTATCCAGATTGTGCTGGATTTTTGTTTTGAGATCTGGGCCCTGAACTTGGATGAACTTCCAAGTCCCTACCCCATGTCAGACATTAGACATTCAACGTGACTTTTGTACAAATAGCAGCTAGCAGCATGTTTATAGCCTAATCACGGATTGTAGGCAGACTCCTGAACTGGAAAATGAACAGGAGGCTTAACATGAAGGCAAAAGTTTTCATTTTAAAAAAACACAGTTGCTAAATCATCATTGTGGAGGGGCAACCCATCGATTGAACTGTCTCCAGGCACAGCAGTGACTCAATGGCTATACTGAGCGTGAGATATGAATAACATGAAGGTGTAGATTTAAAGTGATATAGAAAAGAAGCAAAGGTAATGTGAGAACAAAAGAGATTTTCACACAGGGAGTAGTTAGGGTATGAAATGTACTGCATTGAAGTGTGGTTGCGCCACATTCAGTTGAATAGTGTGCACGGATTTGGGGCCAAAGAAGGAGATTGGTGCGAGATAATGATGCTCATTTGATGAGCTGATGCAGGGATATTGGGCTGATATGCTTCCTTCTGCACTGTAACACTTTTGTGATTCGGTGGGTTGGAGCAACCACCAACCTTGCCCACCCACAACTGTGAACTTGCTGACAACTCAGATATGCCATTGTCCAATATAGGCCATTCTGCCTCTGGTCCCATTTCCAAAGGGAATCAAGATTGATTTTTAAATGAAAATAAAATTCTCAGGTTGTCATAATGTCATTGCAAGATTTCAATTTACATCCTACGGTTTAATAGAACAGGCCACAGGTCATAGTGTCACTAGCCCAGTAACTTAAACACTGTTATCACACTCCTATGCATTGTACTTAACTTTACCCACAGTTAAGACCATGCAGGCAAATAGGTGAGCCATATTTTACAGTCTGTGATAAAGTGGGAAAACACATTGCTGACCCAGCTTTAAACTGCCATTACACTTTCTAACACTGCTGCCATCTTCGGGCTCTGGACACAGGAGAAAGCATTGTGGCAACACTACTTGGTGATGTTAGCCCCTTTCATGTCACGACAGAAGATTTATCTCTTGAGATCCACATTCAATTCAAGAAGTGTAGCTATTTTTAAATGTACCAGTCATCAGTTTTTAAATCTAAGTTTCCCCACATCCATCAACTGCTTAACTCCTAGTTTAGGACTGCCACTTTCCCCCAACACTGCTGAAGCTTTGAATCCCAGACACTTCTCACCCTACCCCTCACAACACTCATTAAATGATTAATCTCTTATAAAACAAAACTTCTATTCACACCCGACATCAAAGACAACTAATCCTTTAATAGACACTTTAAACTGTCAATTGAAATGTGAACTCAAACATCTAAACTAGATGGAGCTTTTGAAATTCATCCTCGCATCTATAAAGACAATGACAGCTCTTGAGGAATTTTAATAAGGTGCCCTGCTGAAACTGCATGTACAGATGATAAGGGTTTTTTTTCTAATTTACACAAAATGGTCTGACTACCAAAGCAGTTGGGTTTTTTTAATGCTCACTTCATGTTTAAGGAGTGAGGCATTTACAAACCTTCTGATGACAACACTTCAATAGACCTTTTTAGTTGCACTTCAAGAATATCTATGTCCATGACAGAAGTTTGTGACCCTACATTGTGGGTTAAGGCCCTTGCAACATCCCAAATTGGGACTATTTGACAGGGCACTAAGTTCAAACATGACTCTGGGTTTCCTATCTGTGTGGCTCATGCTCTATCTCCTTCCTCTATGCCAGACAAGAATTGGATTTGTTGGACATAGTGGCAAGAGTTTCATATTTAGGCTCTGCCCACCATTTTTAAAAATGTTTGGAATCTTCCTTGTGCCACAACAACCCAGTATGTAGTTTTATATCCCATCTTTAGACTGTTAATTCTCAATGTAGTACACCAGTCATGGATGATTTGTCCAGTTTATGTGTATAAGTCCTCGAAGTCTGCATTGCTAAGAGCTGAGACAGATTGATATGCATCCCATGAGATACTCAGATGTTTGTAATGAAAATATTCAGTGAAATATTTTAATCTTACTGTGGTCGTAGCGTTCGGATGTTAATGCTATTAAGCATACATAGAGTGAAAACTACAGTATATAGCCTGACCTTGAAGTGGAATTGTTTGTTTCTTCAAACTAAATGACAATATTGTAAAGATGAATATAGACTCTTAAGCATGTTGCAAAGGTAAGGCATTATTTATTTATATTTTATATTACACATATTATTGGCACCAATAAACATATAAGATCAGGATTTGGAAGCAGATTCTGATCCCTAGAATTTATGAGTCTGCAGATGCAGCATATTGTATCTGATTGTCCTTGCCAACTAATTTTCTTGTTAATGGGCTGGAAATGGCTAACATATGGCCTGTCTGTACAAACATCTGCAAAATAAGTAAAATAATGCCTGATAAATCAAAACCACATGATTGTAGCGTGCACAAAGCATGAAAAATGCAATTTTCTAGTTTAGGGTTTGCTGTAGTTTATGGCAATCTCACAGCGTTAACAATTGCATAGTTTCACATTAGGATCTGCCTTATTACCGTCCCTTTTGAAATTTATAGTTCATCAAGTTAGAACAAAAACAAATCTTTTTGCATTGACAGCCAGGAACATTGCACTATTTTTACTCTAATACACAATATTTATTGTAATAATATTTCCAAGGGAATATTTATAGTATTAAAAGATACCAAGGAAGATTTCTCTGAGCACCATGTGTAATAGATTCATAGAGGATATTTCACCTGAACTAAGGGCTACTGTCATGGGAAAAACAGGAGGAGTCAGACATTTATGTTCAAATTGAGGAAAAGCTTTTTACTCTTTACCTAAAGACTTGTGGATATTCAGTTGTCGACTATTTTCAAGACTGAGATTGACAGATTCTTGGAATGCATAGGGGTCTTGCATAAAATGGCGTTGAGCAGAATGAGCTTACTGAATGGCAGAACAGGCTTGAAGAGACTTAGGTCCCACCCCTACTTCTTAATTAGATTGCCCATTAGTAAACATTTTTTTATAAATGTGTTTACAATTTCATTTGGCAATAATAAATACAGCATTCTGTATCTATGTGAAAATAAATATTTTGACATTAATAAAGAGATTGATTATTTTATTTTGTATTCAAGAAACTGAGAGAGACTCAAGGACCAGGACATGATTGAGATTTCAAAGATAGCTAGTACCGAATTGCGAATAGTAATGTGGGCATTTATTTTCCAAGTGCAAAATGAAATACTTGTTTTGATAGAATCATTATCACCTGCCCTGCAGTCTCAAAATCCTTCCAAAAATCTTTCTATATTTTCACCCACCCTTTAAAGTATATTAATGGCAAAATTTACTCCAGACTACAACTTTCATCACTCGCTCCCCCCTCTCCGTCAATTTCTTATTTAGTATCTGCCATTGTCAGAAGTTTTTGGGATCTTTCATTACATGAAAAACACTATATGTACCACATGTTCTTGTGGTACTTCATTTTATACACAGCTGGGATCAATAATATTACGTCAATAGGGATTTATTATCAGCGTGGAGTCGGTTAGTTAGCTTATCCTCAGTAAATTTGACTTACTGCATGACAGTATTCTTACACAGATGGAGGGATGCTGATGGAGAATTAAAATTAGATTTAGAGTTAGATTTTATTATCACGTGTACGCAAGCTCAGGAACACAGGAATACGGTGAAAAGTGTACAAAGTCACCAGTCTATGATGTCATCTCAAAATACAAAATACAAAACCAGAATTTTTTTAAAAAGAGAAAAAAAACTTAAAAACAGAGCCAAACGAGAAAGAAAGTCACCTGGATCTTAAAGACCTTACCCAAAAGAAGAGAAAAAAGTCCACATTTTAAAGTCTTATCACTCTGGGCCTAACCCTGGTCTGGAATTTCAGTCATCCTCCTCCTGGGACATGCTCCATTGATTGCCTTTGCTGCCACCGATGCCACCCGATTGCCAGGACAAACCAGCTCTGCTGCCTCTGCTACAGCCAATGATCAACAGGAGGAGCCACCCATGTTGCCCCCAGAGTCATTTGAAGGACTTTGCCGAAATAACTCCACAGAGGCCTGGTCCTGTCACCAAGTCACCCTTTATTTACACGTGGAGAGTCCCTAATACTGATCCAGCTTCCTCAGAGCCAGCTGTCAGAGTGAACAGGATGGCTGACACTGGATTAGTGGTGCTGGAAGAGCACAGCAGTTCAGGCAGCATCCAATGAGCAGCGAAATCAACGTTTCGGGCAAAAGCCCTTCATCAGGAATAAAGGCAGTGAGCCTGAAGCATGGAGAGATAAGCTAGAGGAGGGTGGGGGTGGGGAGAGAGTAGCGTAGAGTACAATAGGTGAGTGGGGGAGGGGATGAAGGTGATAAGTCAAGGAGGAGAGGGTGGAGTGGATAGGTGGAAAAGAAGATAGGCAGGTCGGACAAGTCAAGGAGACAGTAACTGAGCTGGAAGTTTGAAACTAGGATGAGGTGGGGGAAGGGGAAATGAGGAAGCTGTTGAAGTCCACATTGATGCCCTGGGGTTGAAGTGTTCCGAGGCGGAAGATGAGGCGTTCTTCCTCCAGGCATCTGGTGGTGAGGGAGCGGCGGTGAAGGAGGCCCAGGACCTCCATGTCCTCGGCAGAGTGGGAGGGGGAGTTGAAATGTTGGGCCACGGGGCGGTTTGGTTGATTGGTGCGGGTGTCTCGGAGATGTTCCCTAAAGCGCTCTGCTAGGAGGCGCCCAGTCTCCCCAATGTAGAGGAGACCACATCGGGAGCAACGGATACAATAAATGATATTGGTGGATGTGCAGGTGAAACTTTGATGGATGTGGAAGGCTCCTTTAGGGCCTTGGATAGAGGTGAGGGAGGAGGTGTGGGCACAGGTTTTACAGTTCCTGCGGTGGCAGGGGAAAGTGCCAGAATGGGAGGGTGGGTCGTAGGGGGGTGTGGACCTGACCAGGTAGTCACGGAGGCAACGGTCTTTGCGGAAGGCGGAAAGGGGTGGGGAGGGAAATATATCCCTGGTGGTGGGGTCTTTTTGGAGGTGGCGGAAATGTCGGTGGATGATTTGGTTGATGCGAAGGTTTGTATGGTGGAAGGTGAGCACCAGGGGCGTTCTGTCCTTGTTATGGTTGGAGGGGTGGGGTCTGAGGGCGGAGGTGCGGGATGTGGACGAGATGCGTTGGAGGGCATCTTTAACCACGTGGGAAGGGAAATTGCGGTCTCTAAAGAAGGAGGCCATCTGGTGTGTCCTATGGTGGAACTGGTCCTCCTGGGAGCAGATACGGCGGAGGCGGAGAAATTGGGAATACGGGATGGCATTTTTGCAAGAGATAGAGTGGGAAGAGGTGTAATCCAGGTAGCTATGGGAGTCGGTGGGTTTGTAAAAAATGTCAGTGTCAAGTTGGTCGTCACTAATGGAGATGGAGAGGTCCAGGAAGGGGAGTGAGGTGTCAGAGATAGTCCAGGTAAATTTAAGGTCAGGGTGGAATGTGTTGGTGAAGTTGATGAATTGCTCAACCTCCTCACGGGAGCACGAGGTGGCGCCAATGCAGTCATCAATGTAGCGGAGGAAGAGGTGGGGAGTGGTGCCGGTGTAATTACGGAAGATGAACAGTTCTACATAGCCAGCAAAGAGATAGGCATAGCTGGGGCCCATACGTGTGCCCATGGCTACGCCTTTGGTCTGGAGGAAGTGGGAGGATTCAAAGGAGAAATTGTTAAGGGTGAGGACCAGTTCGGCCAAACGAATGAGAGTGTCAGTGGAAGGGTACTGTTGGGGATGTCGGGAGAGGAAAAAATGGAGGGCTTGGAGGCCCTGGTCATGGCGAATGGAGGTGTAGAGGGATTGGATATCCATGGTGAAGATAAGGCGTTGGGGGCCGGGGAAACGGAAGTCTTGGAGGAGGTGGAGGGCGTGGGTGGTGTCTCGAACGTATGTGGGGAGTTCCTGGACTAGGGGCTCATAGTCCGGGAACCCCGCACTGCCCGGTTCTACCTCCTTCCCAAGATCCACAAGCCTGACCACCCTGGCCGACCCATTGTCTCAGCATGCTCCTGCCCCACTGAACTCATCTCTACCTACCTTGACACTGTCCTATCCCCCCTTCTGCAAAGACCGTTCCCTCCGTGACTACCTGGTCAGGTCCACACCCCCCTATGACCCACCCTCCCATGCTGGCACTTTCCCCTGCCACCGCAGGAACTGTAAAACCTGTGCCCACACCTCCTCCCTCACCTCTATCCAAGGCCCTAAAGGAGCCTTCCACATCCATCAAAGTTTCACCTGCACACCCACCAATATCATTTATTGTATCCGTTGCTCCCGATGTGGTCTCCTCTACATTGGGGAGACTGGGCGCCTCCTAGCAGAGCGCTTTAGGGAACATCTCCGAGACACCCGCACCAATCAACCAATCCGCCCCGTGGCCCAACATTTCAACTCCACCTCCCATTCTGCCGAGGACATGGAGGTCCTGGGCCTCCTTCACCGCCGCTCCCTCACCACCAGACGCCTGGAGGAAGAACGCCTCATCTTCCGCCTCGGAACACTTCAACCCCAGGGCATCAATGTGGACTTCAACAGCTTCCTCATTTCCCCTTCCCCCACCTCATCCTAGTTTCAAACTTCCAGCTCAGTTACTGTCTCCTTGACTTGTCCGACCTGCCTATCTTCTTTTCCACCTATCCACTCCACCCTCTCCTCCTTGACCTATCACCTTCATCTCCTCCCCCATTCACCCATTGTACTCTATACTACTCTCTCCCCACCCCCACCCTCCTCTAGCTTATCTCTCCATGCTTCAGGCTCACTGCCTTTATTCCTGATGAAGGGCTTTTGCCCGAAACGTTGATTTCGCTGCTCATTGGATGCTGCCTGAACTGCTGTGCTCTTCCAGCACCACTAATCCAGTATTTGGTTTTCAGCATCTGCAGTCATTGTTTTTACCAGGATGGCTTACACTCCTGTTTATATCTAACAGTTTAGCAGCCCCAGTCCGGGAACTCATAAGCTATGAGGTTCACCTGGCTGACCCCATTACAATCACTATGTTTGCATTATTATAGAGCTAACTTGTTGCTGTCTTCAAAATTAGTCTATTGAGAATAGAATGTCATACTTTGAAGATCTTTCAACGCTAAATAATATTCTTTTAAGGTGAGTGGAGGACAATTTAAAAAAGACATGCGTGGCAATTCTTTTACACAGACAGAAGTTCGTGTGTGGAACGCATTTCCCGAGGAAGTGGTGGTTGCACGAAATGTTGCAATGTTTAAAAGACATTTAGATAAGTGCATGAATAAGAAATGTTTGGAGGGATATGAGCCAAAAGCAGGCAGATGGGACAATTTGGAATTATGGTCAGCATGAAGTGGTTGGACCAAAGGGTCTATTTCCGTGCTGTATGACTCTATGTCTCTATGACTATATGACTCATGTCATTACCAATAATATTTGACTCCATTTGATGCAAGCACACAGGCTATTAGCTATTCAGGGGAAGTCCCAACACTTTAAAACACTTTGTAGACTGCTGTATTATAAGAATCCATCTAAATACTTTTCATATGACCATGGATCTGCTTGGACCAGCTACTGTACTGGTTCCCTAATATATCCAATTTCACCATTAAACCTTGAACTTACACATCTGCAGGAGAGTTGGTGGTGTAGTGATAATATCACTGAATTAGACTAATTGTTCTGGGGGTGTGGATTCAAATCCCACAACAGCTTAAACACTATTAAAATCAGTCATTACAGAATACTTTTAATAATGATGATCACGACAATCATTTTCAATTATTGTAAAACCCATTTGATTCACTAATGTTCTAGCAAGTCACTCTAGATCAAAGGTGATTAGGGATGGCAACAGCAGCTGGCCTGGTCTGCCACACTCATATCCATGAAAGAAAAATGTTCATTATAGTTTTAATGTTCAATGAATATACAATGGTAGTACTTTAATTATTTTGTAGCACATAGCTACAAGTCACTGAATTTATTTTTTGTTTGCTACTGTTCAGTCATTTTCCTAATTATCTTTTTGAACAATGGCTATAATTTCAGTTTGCAGTAAAAACAATTCATTGATAGAAGGAAAGCAATCAATGAAAGTCTTTAAAATTCGAAGCCAGGCTTTCCTAAAATAAAAGCCACAGTCCAATTGTTTACATTGAACAATAAGCAGGTGTGATTGGCTGAGTTAGTACTATCAGAAAGTGAACTGAAAAGTTTAATTTGAATTGATTTGATTTATTTATTATCACGTGTACCCAAGTACAGTGAAAAGCTTTGTTTACAAGCAGTACAGGCAGATCACAGTAAACAAGGACATATAGATCATAGGGTGAGAAAAGACTTACACAGAGGCATACATATTACATCACACAGGACGTGCACTAGGCACAATAAACATTAGCAAGATCAACACTATTTGAAATTAGAGAGTCCATTCATTAGTCTAATAATGGCTGGAAGGAAGCTGCTAATGCATGTGTTCAAGCTTCTGGATCTTTTGCCTGATGGAAGAGGTTATAGGAGATCATTATAAGGGTACGATGGATCTTTGACGATGTTGGCAGCCTTTCCGTGACAGCGAGCCTTGTAAATGGAGTTTATGGATGGAAGGTTGGCTTCCATGATGGTCTGGGCTGTGCACACAGCCTTCTGTAGTTTCTTATGGTCGTGGGCAGAGCAGTTAGTATACCAGGCCGTTATGCACCCGGACAATATGCTTTCAATGGTGCATCTGTAGAAGTTGGTGAGTGTCCTTCTGGGCACACCAAATTTCCTGAGCCGTCCCCCTCCTTCCCCCCCTCTCCCCACTCCCCCCCCCCCCACCCACCCAATGGAAGAAGAGGTGTTGTTGTGCCTTCTTGACCATTGCATCTACGTGGGAAATCCAGGACAGATTGTCAGTTCTCGTCATTCCTGGGAACTTGACACTCACCACCCTCTCAACGTCAGCTCTGTTGATGTAAATGGGGGCATGTTCTCCTCCTTTCTTTCTGACATCAATGATCAGAACGTTAGGTTTGCTGATGTTGAGAGAGGTTGTTCTTATTGCACCACGTCACCAAACCCTCTATCTCCATTCTGTATTCTGAATCATCGTTGTTAGATATCCATCCTACCATGGTGGTGTCATCAGTGGACTTACAGATGGTGTTTGTTTGGAATTTGGCAACACTGTCGTTGATGTACAGGGAGCTGAGAGCTGAGGACGCATCCTTGGGGAGTCTCCAGTGTTGAGTGTTATTGTGCAGGAGGTGCACTTGTCTATCTTCACTGATTGTGGTCTGTGGGTTCAGAAAGCTGGGGATCTAGTTGCAGAAGGCAGAGCTGAGATCAAGGTTTCTGAGTTTTGAGATCAGTCTGGAGGCGATAATAGTGCTGAAGGTGGAGCTGCAGTTAATGAACAGGAGTCTGACATAGGTGTCCTTGTTGACCAAATGTTCCAGGGATGAGTGCAGGGCTAGGGATATGGTATCCACTGTGGACCTGTTATGTCATTTGGTAAATTGTAGGGGATTAGGCCAGCTGGGAGACTGGAGTTGAGGTGGGCTGTGACCAGCCTCTCAAAGCACTTCATGATTATTAAGATCAGAGCCACTGGGCGGCAATCATTAAGGTACATCACATGTGCTTTCTTCGGTACAGGGGTGATGGTGGTGTTCTTAAAACAGGTCAGGACTTCCTACATTGTCAAAAAGTGTGAGAATGATAAGTAATAAAGCCAAAGAAATATAAATGCGTTCTAAAAAATGTTGTGATTAAGGATAAGATTATGTTAGCCTTGAAAACATGCAGTTCTTGGAGATAATCCTGAATATCAGGCCAATTGAAAAATCTGATTACCTCAAGGAAATACGAAGACAACAGTCCACTATATGATGAGATAAAAGACAGTAACTGTCTAGTATGGGGTACGTCTTCTTACACAAAACTGTGTTATGCTTAGCTCAGAGCTGCTGGCAAGGAGGGGGTGGGGGAGGAGGTGGGGGAGGGGTGGAGGAGGTGGGTGCTGTAGGAAGAGAGTGTAACAGATAGCCCACAGGGTGTCAGTGATTTGGGGTGGAACCTATACCTATTTGCTTTCTATCCAATACAACATTCTCATTGAGGGGTGGGAGAGGCAAGTGTAAATTCTTCATCCACTTGTTGCTTTAAGCTTTCAGGTTTAAACAAGTGTCCAAACTGACTTGTAAACAGTGACTGAACTGGGCTGAACAGATGGCATAGATGTGGACACTGAGCATAATGCAGGCAATGCCCAGAAATCAGATCATTTCAGTGACCCAAAGGTAACCAACGCAGATCAGACTGATTATTGAAAAATGCAACCCAACTTTCAGGAAATGTTGGAAACTCTTCAATCATGTTTTTGCACCATTTAGGGCCTTGACATAGCTCCATCAGGTGAACATGGTACTTGACCTTCTTCAAGGTTCTTTCAACCCTCTGTTCCATCTCCAAAAGTAAAGGTTTCTCAGTCTAAATATGAAAATGAGCCTGTGCCCAGAATGTGGGACAAGATACGTTAGCACAGGCTTTACACTTTACACTTTACACTTTACACTTTACACTTGCAGCACCAGAATGGCCCATCAGCAATTTCAAATCTGTGCAATGCAAGTATTCTGAGACAATGGCTGATTCAATGTTTTCTGGCTAAATGCAAGTGATGTCAAGTTATTGAGGGTTTTTTGTCAATAGACCTAATGAGATTTCTCTCTGCATTTGTCCCTCTTATCCAATTCTGGCCTCTTCATGTGCTTCTCACAGAAAAACCCACCTTACAGCAGATGTCCACTGAATAACCAGCATCCCTGTGCACGTGGATGAGGGAAGAGAGATAGGGAAGGTGTCACTGTGATTCTCTGACAGTAACCTGATGAACAGCATGGTGCACAGGTCCTATAGGCTATTGCTGCTGGACCAGGTCTGTGGGAGATGGTGACAGAACCAGAAAGAGGAAAAACATACTTGACCTCACCCTTACCAATCTGTCGACTGTAGATGCATCTATCCATGAAAGTATTGGTAAGAATGACACCAATCAGTCCTTGTGGATACAAATCCTGCCTTCACATTCAGAATACCCTTTATTGTATTGTGTGGCACTATCACCATGCTAAATGGACACACTTCAAATCAGACACAACAACTCAAGACCAGAAATTGAAGTGATGTTGTCGACCATCAACAGCAGCAGAGTTGTACTCCAGCACAATCTGTAACCTCATGGCCTGGCATTTTCCCTATCCTGCCATGAACATTAAGCTAGGTGGTCAAACCTAGTTCAATGAAGAATGCCAGGAGCAACACATGGCATGCCTGAAAATGAGGATAGTGAAGCAACAATACAAGACTACTTGCATGCTAAACTGCATAAGCAGCAAGTTATAGACAGTTAAATTATTTCATACACAATACATCACATCTAGCATTGTAATCCTACCATATACAGTCGTGAATGGTGGTGGACAATTAAACAACTCACTGGAGGAGGCTCCTCAAATATCCCCATCCTCGAGAGTCCAACACAACAGTTCAAAAGACCAGGCTGATCACAACAATCTTCAGCCTGAATTGCCAAATGAATGATTCAACTTGTCTCCTCCGGTGGTCCCCAGCATTATAGATACCAGTCTTCAGCCAATTCGATTCACTCCACATGCTATCAAGAAACAGTTGGAGGTACTGGATATTACAATGGCTAAGGGCCCTGACAACATTCTGGTAATAGTAATGATTGTGCTCCAGAACTTGCCACACTGCTAGCCAAGCTGTTCCGGAGCAGTTACAATACTGGCAGCAATGTGGAAAACAGCCCAGGTATGTCCCTGAAAGCAGGGAGGTGCACAGCAAACAGGCGACCAATGTATTAGGTTGGATAGGGGTCAGCAACCCCACAGGTCGATGTTCTGTACAGTGCATGGGTCTGTGTGTGAAGTTCTTTTCCTTTGAAGAGCCTCACATCAGGAAGTCCTGCGCCTTCTGACTTTCATGTTGAGAATCCGGGATGTCTTGTGGTGCAGCAAGTAGGCTAGGATGCTGAATATTACTGAGACAAGGTGTGTCATTGATGAGGCATTTAACAAGTAGTAACTCTCCCTCATTGGCAACATGCTTTTGCCTACAATAAATTTGTCACACCACTCAGCAAAAACACAAATGTTAAACCCAACATTGGGTTAAGTCTCACTGCACTTTGCACACAATTCTAACATGAATCTCACCATAGCTCCAAACATTCAGATCCCTTGCGAATTCTGTCCCAAATGTTTATTTGGAACGTTTGTAAACAAAATTAATCTGCGCCTTTGATATGCAATATTATTTCGACACACATGATAAGAATTTAAAATACAAATTATCCTTAAATGTTTGGAATTATGAAATATTTAGACTGATATACATAATAAATATTATAACATAAATATTATAAATGTTACATCAGATAAATAGCCCAAAATATTTTATCAAGAACGCAGTAATAGCAACTCACCCACATCATTCTTTCTTTCAGTCTCCTCAGGCTTTGCCAATCGCCGGTGTTCCTGCTGTTTGGTGTCAGTTTCTTCGGACACAATCGTTGCTTCGGTTGCTTCATAGTTTTCTGTTCTGTGCTTTACCTCATTGCACTTGTTGGTTGCTATGGGAGACTGCTCCTGTCCAGCCTGGCTCTCACTCTCACCTTCTGCCATGTTACTGTCAAACGTTTCTGCTTGCAATGGAGCTTCTGGTTTATCAGCAACTTTGCTTTCTGACTCACAATCAGCTGTGTTCTTGTTTTTTATTTGGCCAGCACCATTTTGACATTCCTGACTTGTTAATTCTGCCATGGCTTGCCCATTGATTTGTTCATCACTTTTTGCTTGATCTGGAGCACTTTGTCCTTCATCCTGAAATGTGTCCCCTTGATTTATATTTTGTTTCGTCTTCCCCTCTGTAGCTTCTGTTTCCTGATTTTGTGCGAGTTTCTCTTGAGTGGTATTGTTTGGTGTGTTTTGACAAGCATTCTTTCCTCCTTTCTTTGAGTTGTTTTGACATAAAGGACTGTTAACGGCTAAGTTTCCTTCATGATTTTCTGCTGGATCAGCAGGAGGGTTTTGGTGTTGCACAAGTCCAACAAACCGTAAACCTTTTCTCGATCCCTCTTGTACCTGATTGATAATCAGAAAATAATTACTTCACTAATTTCATGCTTCTTTTCTCCCCTATCATTTTTCTTCCTCTGAAGACAAGGGAATTGGTTTTCCTTGCCTGAACAACAATTAAAACTGAGGGGAGGGCCCACAATGGGCTTCTAATTTGTTTGTAAATAAAAAATTGGCCACAGGCATAAATACTGATGGTAGTTAAAAGGACAAAAATGGTAAAGAAGTTATGGTGATTTTGATGGTGGGAAAGTCACTCAGTTGCACTTCTGGGTATAAAAGGAAAAATAAGCATCATGGGAGAAAGGGTCTTGTGGCACAGTGGGGGCCCATGTTCAAATCCCACCTAGTCTAGAAGTAAGAACATCCCTGAACAAGTTGATTTTGGTAACAAAGTCAGGGGAGGCCCTTTCCAACACCATTTTCATTTAGCTCCCTCCTCCCTTGTTTACCTTTGATGGCTTACATTGTCCTTAACAGGCTTTGCATATAAATTATTCAGTTGGAAACTTGGGTGATTTATTGGAGGCATTAGTAGGTGGGGGAAAAAAAAACTATCATTAGTGGCTGGCGATCAGGTGAAAATATATTCCTTTGTGTGTAAGAGCACTTCTGGACGTGGTAAAATAATAAGAGAAAAAGAAAGTTAGGGCAGGCCCCTTCCAACTCCATTTTAATTTCGCCCCCTCCCCATCTCCCGACCTCTCCCTCACCTTTGATGGCTTGCATTGCCCTTAACAGGCTGTGCATGTAAATTATTCAGTTGGAAATTTGGGTGATTTTCTGACAGTGATGACTGGATGTAGAAATAAGATGCCTGATTTGGTGATGGAAAATAAAAGTGTTCAGTTGTATGTAAGTGCACTTCTGGAAATCTAACAAAAGAAAGTAAAAATCAGGGGAGGGGACACCTCAGCCAAGACATTGATGGCAAAGTTCCTGCAAATAGGACAGGCTAGAGGTAATCCCAGAGACTGGAGTCGCAAACAGGAAAGCTGATGTCTGGAGCTCAGTAGTGACTTGCTGACAAGGCCAAAGTCTCCTAATGGCTCAGGGTTCAAGACAGCACCAACTAGCTGTTTGGTTGACTTCATGCACCCAATTAGCTCATGTGAACTGTGGTTCACCAAGCATCGACAAACCATCAGCAGCTCAGCCCAGCGACCATGATAAACATATAGATCTATTTACTGGGCAAAGTATTCATCTATTAGGAGCCACTGCCAAGTTTGAGCCTGTTTTCTATACAAATACCCAGGGATATCCATGAACTATGTACTGCATAATGATTAGGATCAGGAATTTTAAACCATTTATTGTGCGTCGTTGCTATTTGATGAACACAGATGCTAGGGTTTGAAATGTAATGTTTCCGGGTCTACTTGTCTCAGTACCATGCCAGGCATTCCATGTACTCCTTCAATCTGAGTTTATTTTTCACAAATTATCATTATGGATAAAAAGTATGTTATCATTAACTTAGCTAAATTTCCAATTATCCTATGAGTCAGCCCAATTTTTAATAAAAGCTTAGGTTTGTTTAACCATCTATTAGCTAGATATTTATTGCATATATTAGACAACAAGTAATGAGAACAATGCTGGTATATTTTCCAATGGTAAATACCAACATTTTATAAGTGTTTGAGTAATAATCATGTAATTATGTATGCAATTGATTATTGTATAACTTTATGGGAGACCAAGGCATTATTTATCCAAAACTATTGCAGGCAACAAATTAGAATTTGTAAAAGCTTTTTACGAAATTGTTTTAAATCAGAACATTTATTTTTCTCCCATCCTCTCCACTGTGAAGACCCCACAGAATTTTATTTCATTCAAATCACCTTAACTATTCTAAACACCAGCAGATGGAAAACTAGCCTGTACAACCTTTCCCAACAAGAAAACCTATCTATTCCAGATATTACTTTGGAAATGTTCTCTGAACCGCTTCCAACACATTTACACTCTTCCTTAAGAGAAGTAACACACCAGGTTATAGTCCAACAGGTTTAGTTGGAAGTACTAGCTTTCAGAGCGGTGCTTCTTCATCAGGTAACTGATGAAGGAGCAGTGCACCGAAAGCCAGTACTTCCAAATAAACCTGTTAGACTTTAACCTAGTGTTGAGTGATTTTTAACTTTGTCCACCCAGTCCAACACTGGCACATCCTCATTAAAGGAAATGACTAACACTGTGCATCGCACTACAGATGTGGTCCCATCAAAGCTCTGCATAACTTCTTTTCTTTTGTATTCAATTCCCCTCACAATAAATACCAGTTTATTAGCTTTCCTCATTACTTGCTGTACTTGATACTAACCTTTTGCAATTCATGTTCCTATGACAACATGCCTCGCAGTTCAAGGAGCTGGTGTCAGCTACTTCTTTAAGTCATTAAGCCTAAATGCTTTTCCAGTGGAAACCTTGTTAAAACTCTGCTTAAAGCTAGAATTTTTTAAATGTAATCTGTAGGTTTCTATTAAATGCTAACTACAGACAAAATTAGTTTTGTACAAATAAATTGAAGTTCTCTTCCCTACCAACAGTTGACATTCAGTCCTGACAGAAGTGGGTTAGCTCCCTATTCTGAACCCTACCCCAATTGATTGATCTTAAATAATTCACAGGGTGAAAAATGCGCAGCCATCCCTCTGTCACCTGTTTCTAGTCATGTTTTTCTCAATGCAATCCAATATCAAAGGTGGAACAATTTTTAAATACGCAAAGTTTTTTCACTTCCTTATAGCAGCTCGATTTTAGTTCAAAAACCAATTAAACCTCTAGGGCTGTGTTGATGTTGACAAATTTGTGGATTTGAAAAGTATGGGGCAACATTATTGACAGAACATTCTCTGCTTAAAGTATATGGCGATAAAAAGTAGTTTCAAAAATGGACTTTCTGATGGATGTTTACAAGCATTCAATCTTGCAGACATTTTTGGGGAGTTGACATTGGAATATTTATTTAATAACATTTTTTTCTGACTGAATGGCAATGAAGGAGTGAACAATAAAGGATTTGTTTCATTTACTTTTGCTTAAGGTCATCATGAGAGAAGTTTAATTGGTTGTGTATCCTCAAAGCAGCTTTTATACTTCAGACATGAATAACTGAGTAAAGAATTCACTCCGGATCCTGGCAACAGTTACAAATAAGTCTCTTGTGTCATGATTTTCCAGTTGCATTTTGAATATTCAATTTTGACAATTATCAGAGAAAATTCAAGTTATTCTATAGTGTAGAAGTGATTTATATATGTTAAATTATTTCTGGTTACTGAGTTACCATGCAATTACTATTAATGATATCCTCCTGATGGGTATTGTTTTAACTTAGCCTTATACATTCCAGAACAGGATTTTTTTTCTTTCTTTAGGATATGAGAATATTGTGTAAATATCAATGATATTGAAGTTTAATCATGAATAAGATTAATCTTTTATGTGGAACAATAATGTTGTATTGATTGTTAGAATAAATGACTGAGGTGCTATTAGAAAAAAACCTCATGATCAATCTACGAATGCTTTATTCCAGAAGGCATCGCTCAGAATTCACACAAGTCATTAAGCCATACTCGTTACTTACAGCCTGGATAGCTAGGACATCATTTGAAATTGTAGGAGGATGTGTTTCAAACTGCTCTACACTGATTCTCCTCGGCAAACAGAGCCACTGACTGCTATCAGCACACACCACACAGAGGTCAGTTTTGATACTGTTGGCTGCCTGTCCCTGGGGAAACCTGTACAGCCTTGTTACAAGTAAGTTTGTGCAAAGAAGTTCACATCCACACCCAGTCCCCAGCTACTCCAATCTGTCTAGCAGCTGCAATCAAAATTTCTCTGCAGGCTCATTTGAAAACAGAAGCATTCATTGGCCAAGTGCCAGAAAACTATCCTCTGTCACCAGCACATTGCTGAGGGCTTCAATGCAGTTCAAATTAGGCAGAGCTTGGGCAAAATGAAACAGTAGGAGCACTGAGGAGGAAGTCACATTCCTGAAAGGAGGTACCTTGTATGATCATGAAAAGCAGCCAGGTGTTGAAAATAGAGAGCATTAAATTGGATAGGACTCACAAAATGGTGAGAATTAGACTGCAACTTTGTGCTGCCTGCTCCAATGGTCTTAAATCAAGTTAGCACATTCTGTTCACTGGCTTGGGACATCAATAAGCAGCCAATAGCTGTCATCATGTCAAGATACCCTGCAAAGTTTTAAACAAGCCTGAATCTCTTAAGAGTGCTGGGAGTTTTAAACCCACAGCTTAATCTCAATCTCACATACTTATCACTACAGTAACACCAACATCTCACTGCTTACAGACATGGTCAACTATTCAACACTGGCAGTCTCATCAGCCAAATAGATTACACAAAAACCACTGACAGTTGGAGGCAGCAACAGCTAACCTGAAGAGGAGATACATACCTCCATATTCTGACCTCCACAAAGGGGCAGTCTAGCCATTATAGGAATACTCATTACTAAGCGCATGGCCAAAATTAAAGATAATGAGACCTTCTGTTTTCCCACATTGCTCTATTCTGATTTACAGAAAGCAAAGTGTGTCAGGACATGTTTCTTACTTTTCCTTGACCTTAGATCATGACCACACTTTTGTGGTTTGAGGCTGGTTGGTCACCTCTAACAGCAGACAGCCAAACAGAGGGCCAGCAGAGCATGCCTGGGAGCAACTGATTTATACAGAATTTATGACAAGTCCTTCAGCACTATCACAGGGCTCTTTAAAGACCTTGGCAAACTTGAAATCATTGTAGAAAACACAAAACATATGTGGACTCTCAGTTGAAGCCTGAAGGAACCAACCAACAACCAAATATGTATCATTAATGTTCCCATGATCTAGTCTTGGTGGAAGATCCTTCCTTTGCTGAAGGCATGTTCAAATGGTTTAGAGTGATCATTGGCTGATGCACTGAGCTCTACAAGCATTTCACATCATGATCTGCACTCTTTGGCGCTGTTAGCAAATGTTTACTTCACACTGTTAACATTTGCAACAATATGACATCCAACACAAGCATGCCAAGGAGGCCATTTTGAAGCTCTATGAAAATATCTCATATTAATTAAACTGGCATTAATAAACTTGATTTCCCATAAATTGGCCTCTAGGCATTTTACTGAGCTCACCATTTATAACACTGCAAACAAGCAAATACAAAAATCATTTTTTGTCCATGATAGCAAGCTAGTTATCTGAAGGAAGAGGAATAAACGGATTAAAATCTTACTTTTTGAAGAATATCTGTTAGCCCTTTTGATTTAAGAAGTTGATTAGACAGCAAACTCAATTCTACTTCAAGGCTGCATGGCTCAGTCTTGGTATTAATCTCTTCAGAGCTGAGAAGATTGAAGAAAAATAGATGAGTTTTGGTGATTCTTAAATATGTTGTGACTAGCATTAATACAATATTAAACACTATTTTAAAAATTTCCCCAACACCTCCCCCACCTGAGACATATTATTTTCTCTATCCCTCATAAGCACAACCACATCCTCTGAAAAGGCAGTGACCTGACCGAAACAGATTGAGTTAGAACAAATGGACCTACGCATGAGCACTTCAGAAAGATGTGATAGTTGAACAGTGCAAAGCTCATGTTGTACCCTACTCACTGTTGCATGACAGTTTTTGTAAACTGTGAAAATTCATCAAAAAAGTTGATATGACAGGAGCTAAACATGTTTACTCAGGAGCATTTTGTTGGGAATCTTCTAATTAAATAATTGGGCCATTGAACTCACAGTTCCCAACTATCTTCATGAGAACCTTCTTTCATAAAACTACAGAGACTGAATCAGAAACAAATAAAAATTATGTTAAATGCCTATGAACATTGTTAGAACATCCAGATGCTCCAGTACTGTTAAAGTGGATAACTGATAAAAATCACCAAAAATATGGAAATTACTTCTGATTTGCTTTTCTGACTATAATATTCCCTTAACTCCTTCATTATCACATTTGCTCCCTCATTGAAAATCAATCATTCCATGTTCAGCTAACAATACTCCCAGCCTCCCAGCCAAGATAAAGCAGGGCTTCCTCAAGCACCTACATCCATTTATAATTTTATGGATTGAACATCAGGCAAATGACTAAAAGCTTTTGTTCTCAAACAGACGTTTGATACTTGCCATCGAGGAAATCCAACACGGATGTCCAAATCTTAGAGTAAACAGTGTAAAGCATTGTTTCCACACAATGATCCTATTACTGGATAACCAAATGTTGGCAATATTACACAGGCATATTTGAAAGTCACTTGCAGCTTTGTTATGCATTACAACGATTAGATATTGATTTTCCCTAGAAGTTCTTGCATAAGCCAACTGATTGATCCTGAGCAATCTAATTTTTGGTGTTCACAAAGCAGTATTTCTGCTCTTGGCATGTAATAGATTATTCCAAGTTGAGGGCATTCAGGAGTTTCAATATTATAACATAAAGTATATACTTCGTGTCAACATTTGGTTCTCATTTCCTGAAAAATGATTATATTTTTACTTCCCATCTGTTGCTTTCCATAATGTTAAAGATTAAATTACTATGCTGCAAAATAACTATTTTATGGAGAAAGTCTTTGAAGAGGAATTTATTTTTAAAGTAATTCGTGTGGTGAAATATTTCTGTGTGACTAAATAGTTCCACAGGTCATCAGCAGGATGCACTAGGCTCAGGAAGACATGTGCACACAAAGTGTGAGAAAAGAACAGGGACAAAGTCACCTTGCCCCACATACTCAGAGCCAATTACTCTGATGCTGAGCCCTACAGCCAGCAGATTCAGCTATCAATGTTCTGCAGATCCTGTGAGCCTGGATGCACACTGTTGTTCTACAGGGCTTTCAATCTGTTGACAGCTTTTGAAGGATCAGACTGCTAATTGAAGGTGACACTGAGCCAGGGCATGTTTGGAGGCAGCTGGTATAAGGCTGCTTTCCTGAGAACAGCAATATTGTTGCCAATCATGTTAACAAATGGGATCTATAGTATGGGCATGTCAGCTCACTACACTTTTCAGCTACTATTCATGATAAAGATTGAATTCACCATCTTCTTCAAGGGTAGGATATGACATGACCAGTTTAATCTCACATAGTAGAGATAAACCACTTCCTGATCTAGCTGTGAGAGCTTCTGCAGTTAACAAGATTTAGCTTATTGCACATTAATAATCAGTTACAGGTTACATTGATATGATAGACATTGTGCACACACACTAAGGCAGACCAGATGCTACATGTCACTCTTTCAGGATTCAATGCTGTTCTATCTGTAAAATCCATATTATATCACTGTAGTGGTTAGTGTTTATGGATCTCATGAGTAATAACTCTCTCAGAACCTGTCAGATCCAAAAATTATATTTCTTTGAAATCAAGGCCGACATTCCATTTGCCTTCCCCGCTGCCCGTTAAAGTTTTAGTCTAATTGTTTTTGATTCATGACAAGGAAGTCTAAATCCATTTCCCAATTTAAATAATATTCAGCTCTGCTTTCTGTGAAAGTGAATAATCTCAGACTTTTCCAGATTATGCTTCATCTGTCATGTTTTCTGCTGCTTGCTTAACCTGTCTATATCCCACTGTAGACTTTATGTATCATCCTCACCAGTTATCTTTGCACACATTTTTTGTGGCCCCAAGACTACTCCCTGTGGCACTCCACTATTTACAGTTGGCTATTCTGAAAATGTTCCATTTCTCCCAACTCTTTGTCTTCTATTATTTAGCCAATCCTCTGTCTATGCAAATGTACTACTTCTAACATCATGGTATCTTATTGTATAGACTGACATGTGGTAACTTATAAAATGCAGTCTGGAAGTCCAAATATATTACATCCATTCCTCCCCCTTTATCTATCCTGCCTGTTACCTCCTCAACGAATTCTAAAAATATTTCAGTCGTGACCTCCCCTTCACAAAGCCGTGCTGATTTGCGTGATCATATTACATATTCCTAAATGCTCTGCTATTATGTCTTTTGTGATGGACTCTGAGATTTTCTCAATGACAGGTGTTAAATTAACAGCCAATAGTTATCTTTCTTTTGTCTTCTTTGCTTTATGAATAATGGTGCTACATTATCAGTTTTTTCAATCTTCCAGCACTTTTCCAGAATCAAAGGATTCTCAGAAGATCATAACCTTCATTTCTTATTAAGTTAGGATGCATCCTATTGGGTCTAGGGAACACATCAGTCTTTAGCTCCATCAGTTTCCCTGGTAGGTTTTTCTCGAGAGACATTTATTATATTTATTTCCTCCTCCCCCTTTGCCTCTTAATTTTTTAGTATTTTTGGAATGTTATCAGCATGTCTTCCACCATGAAGACTGGTGTAAATTATTTATGCAACAACTCTGCCATTTCCTGGTTTCCCATTATTATTTGCCAGCCTAATTCTCCCACAGGTCTAGGTCATTTTGGCCCCTCTATTCCTTTTTATAGTTTTTCCTGAAAGGTTATCTTCTCCCTATTTACTACTTTTCTCATGATCTTTTGTCATTTTAAAAAGTTTTTCCCAATCTTCTGTCTTATCATTAATCTTTGACAGATTGTATGGTTTATTCTTTCAAGTCGATGCTACCCTTAACTTCTATGGTTAAATATGGTTGGCTTATCCCCTTCTTAGAATCCTTCTTCCTCAGTGAGATATATCTCTTTGTTGTGAGCTATGAATTATTTCCTTATTTGACATTGTTAGTTAACCAGCTTTCCTTTCCCAATTCCTTTCCCAGTCCACTGCAACTAGCACTGCCTTTATTCCTTTGTAATTATTCATATTTAAGTTTAATTTATTTCCAACACAGTTTCTCCCTCAAATTGAATGCCAAATTCTGTTATGTTATAGTCATTGAGATCATTTATTACTCCTCTCTGATTACACATCACCAGAATTAGCCTGATCCATGTTTGGATCCACAACATGGTTTGGAGGAATATGGAGGGTAAAATGCATTGATATGTTCAATTAGTCAAGATTGTATTAAATGGCAAAGCAAGCTCAACAAGCTAAATAGGCTATTAATGTTTGTTGCATTGTCAGAAATGTCACCTTAGGGATGAGATGGACTAAACCAAGGCACAGTCTGCCCTCTCAGGTCAAACAATTGTAGAATCATAGAGTTATACAGCATGGAAGCAAACATTTCAGTCCAACCCATCCATGCTGATCAGATACCTAAACTGATCTAGTCCCATTTTCCAACATTTGGTCCATATCCCTCTAAATCCTTCCTAGTCATGTCCCCATTCAGATGTCTTTTAAATGCGCTAATTGTACTGTCTTCCACCAACTCCTCTGGTAGCTCGTTCCATACATGCACCACCCTCTGCCCTTTAGGTCCCTTTTAAATCTTTTCCTACTCAACTTAAAACAATGCCCTCTAGTTTTGGACTCCCTTACCCTGTGAAAAAAGACCTTGGCTATTTACCTCATTCGAGGAGAAAGTGAGGACTACAGATGCTGGAGATCAGAGCTGAAAATGTGTTGCTGGAAAAGCGCAGCAGGTCAGGCAGCATCCAAGGAACAGGAGAATCGACGTTTCGGGCATAAGCCCGTCTTCAGGAATGAGGAAAGTGTGTCCAGCAGGCTAAGATAAAAGGTAGGGAGGAGGGACTTGGGGGAGGGGCGTTGGAAATGCGATAGTTGGAAGGAGGTCAAGGTGAGGGTGATAGGCCAGAGTGGGGTGGGGGGGGGGCGGAGAGGTCAGGAAGAAGATTGCAGGTTAGGAAGGCGGTGCTGAGTTCGAGGGATTTGACTGAGACAAGGTGGGGGGAGGGGAAATGAGGAAACTGGAGAAATCTGAGTTCATCCCTTGTGGTTGGAGGGTTCCTAGGCGGAAGATGAGGCGCTCTTCCTCCAATCGTTGTGTTGCTATGGTCTGGCGATGGAGGAGTCCAAGGTTGATTGGTTGGTTGGTTGGTTCACCTGTACACCTCCATCCCCCATCACAAAGGACTCAAAGCCCTCCGCTTCTTCCTTTCCTGCCGTACCAACCAGTACCCTTCCATTGACACCCTCCTTCGACTGACTGAACTGGTCCTCACCCTGAACAACTTCTCTTTCCAATCCTGCCACTTCCTCCAAACCAAAGGAGTAGCCATGGGCACCCGCATTGGCCCCAGGTATGCCTGCCTCTTCGTCGGATATGTGGAACAGTCCATCTTCCGCAGCTACACTGGCACCACCCCCCACCTTTTCCGCCGCTACATCGATGACTGTATCGGCGCTGCCTCGTACTCCCACGAGGAGGTTGAACAGTTCATCCACTTTACCAACACCTTCCACCCCGACCTCAATTTCACCTGGACCGTCTCAGACTCCTCCCTCCCCTTCCTAGACCTTTCCATTTCTATCTCTGGCGACCAAATCAACATTTATTATAAACCGACCGACTCCCACAGCTACCTAGACTATACCTCCTCCCACCCTGCCCCCTGTAAAAACGCCAGCCCATATTCCCAATTCCTTCGTCTCCGCCGCATCTGCTCCCAGGAGGACCAGTTCCAAAACCATACAACCCAGATGGCCTCCTTCTTCAAGGAACGCAATTTCCCCCAAGACGTGGTGGACAATGCCCTCCACTGCATCTCTTCCACTTCCTGCTCCTCCGCCCTGGAGCCCCGCCCCTCCAACCACCACCAGGACAGAACCCCACTGGTCCTCACCTACCACCCCACCAACCTCCATGTACAGTGTATCATCCGCCCTCATTTCCGCCACCTCCAAATGGAGGCCACCACCAGGGATATATTTCCCTCCCCTCCCCTATCAGCGTTCCAAAAAGACCACTTCCTCCGTGATTCCCTCGTCAGGTCCACACACCCCACCAACCCAACCTCCACTCCCGGCACCTTCCCCTGCAACTGCAAGAAATACAAAACTTGTGCCCACACCTCCCCCCTTACTTCCCTCCAAGGCCCCAAGGGACACTTCCATATCCGCCACAAATTCACCTGCACCTTGACACACATCATCTATTGCATCTGCTGCCCCCGATGTGGCCTCCTCTATATTGGGGGACAGGCCGCCTACTTGCGGAACGTTTCAGAGAACACCTCTGGGACACCCGACTAACCAACCCAACCACCCCGTAGCTCAACACTTTAACTCCCTCTCCCACTCCACCAAGGACAGCGCAGGTCTTTGGACTCCTCCATCGCCAGACCATAGCAACACGACGGTTGGAGGAAGAGCGCCTCATCTTCCGCCTAGAAACCCTCCAACCACAAGGGATGAATTCAGATTTCTCCAGTTTCCTCATTTCCCCTCCCCCCACCTTCAGTCATATCCCTCGAACTCAGCACCGCCTTCCTAACCTGCAATCTTCTTCCTGACCTCTCCGCCCCCACACCACTCCAGCCTATCACCCTCACCTTGACCTCCTTCCACCTATCGCATTTCCAACGCCCCTCCACCAAGTCCCTCCTCCCGACCTTTTATCTTAGCCTGCTGGACACACTTTCCTCATTCCTGAAGAAGGGCTTATGCCCGAAACGTCGATTTTCCTGTTCCTTGGATGCTGCCTGACCTGCTGCGCTTTTCCAGCAACACATTTTCAGCTATTTACCTCATTCATCAATGGTTTTATAAAATTCTATCAGGTCACCCCTCAGCCTCTGACACTCCAGGGAAGAAAGCCCCAGCCTATCCAGCCTCATCCTATAGCCTCCAATGCTGACATGCTTGTAATTTTTTTCCAAACCCTTTCAAGTTTAACAACATCTTTCCTATTCCAGGGAGACCAGAATTGAAAGCAGTATTCTAAAAGTGGCCTCACCAATGTCCAGTACAGTTGCAACATGACATCCTAATTGCTTTCCTCTATGCACTGACCAATGAAGGCAAGTGTGCCAAATGCCTTCTTCACCACTCTGCCTACCTGCGACTCTACTTTCAAGGAATTATGCATCTGTACCTCTGAGTCTCTTAGTTTGGCAACACTCTCCAAGGACCTACCATTAACTGTCTAAGACCTGCCCTGGTTTGCCTTACCAAAATGCAGCACCTTACTTTTATCTGAATAAATTCTATCTGCCATTCCTTGGTCCATTGGCCCATCTGATCAAGGTGCCATTCTATGCTGAGATATGTTTCTTCACTGCCCACTAGACCAATCAGGACAGGAAGATCTCTATACCCAAAGAGATAACGAGAAAAAAATATACGTCTGAGGCTGGGACAATAGATTAGGGGAGCAAGCTAAATAGTCAAGGTTGGCAAGACAATGGCAGAGAACACAATAAGACTTAAAAATTAAACTGCATTTATTTCAATGCAAGAGGCCTAACAAGGAACACAGATCAACTCAGGGCATGGTTGGGAACATAGAACCGGGATATCATAGCTATTACAGAAACGTGGCTTGAGGAGTTGGCAGCTTAATGTTTTGGGATACAGGGTTATGGGAAGGATAGAAGGAGGGGGGGACAGCAACACAGGAGGGGGAGTGGCGTTTTTTGTTAAGGATAACATTATGGCTGTACTTAGGGAGGATATTCCTGGGAGAACAGCCAGTGAAATTATATGGGTGGAACAGAGAAATAAGAAAGGATGATCACCTTATTGGGATTGTATTATAGGGCCCCCCCCAATAATCAGCAGGAAATTGAGCAGCAAATATGTAAGAAGATCTCAGATATCTGTAAGAATAGGGTTATAATGGTGGGGGATTTTGACTTTCCAAACATAGACTGTGTTAAGGGCTTGGATGGAGAGGAATTTGTTAAGTGTGTCAGAGGTCAAAAACACAGAAAAAGGACACTCAGCCCATTAAGTCTGCACTGGTTAAAGGTGAACATAAAAGGTTTAATTCTGAAGAAGAGCAGAGGCTTACTTCCTGGTGTCCTGATTGGTATAAAGTCAAAATCATGTTTAATTAATTTGATTGAAAGTTGGTTGGCTGACAGGAAACAAAGAGTAGTGATAAACGGCTCCATTTCGGAATGGCAGGCAGTGACCAGTGGGGTACACAGGGATCAGTACTGGGACCGCAGCTTTTTATAATATATATTAATGATATAGAAGATAGTATTTAGATATATAGAAGATGATATTAGTAATAACATTAGCAAATTTGCTGATGATACTAAGCTGGGTGGCAGGGTGAAAAGTGATGAGGATGTTAGGAGATTACAGGGTGACCTGGACAGATGAGTGGTCAGATGCGTGGCAGATGCAGTTTAATGTGGATAAATGTATGGTTATCCACTTTGGTGGCAAGAACAGGAAGGCAGATTACTACCTAAATGGAATCAATTTAGGTAAAGAGGCAGTACAAAGAGATCTGGGTGTTCTTGTACACCAGTCAATGAAGGTAAGCATGCAGGTACAGCAGGTAGTGAAGAAGGCTAATAGCATACTGGCCTTCATAACAAGAGGGATTGAGTATAGAAGCAAAGAGGTTCTTCTGCAACTGTACAGGGCTCTGGTAAGACCACACCTGGAGTATTGTGTGTAGTTCTGGTCTCCAAATTTGAGGAAAGACATTCTGGCTATTGAGGGAGTGCAGTGTAGGTTCACGAGGTCAATTCCTGGAATGGCAGGACTACCTTACGCTGAAAGACTGGAGCGACTGGGCTTATATACCCTTGAGTTTAGAAGACTGAGAGGGGTTCTGATTGAGACATATAAGATTATAAGAGGATTGGACACTCTGGAGGCAGGAAACATGTTTCCGCTGATGGGTGAGTGCCGAACCAGAGGACACAGCTTAAAAATATGGGGTAGACCATTTAGGACAGAGATGAGGAGAAACTTCTTCACCCAGAGAGTGGTGGGTGTGTGGAATGCTCTGCCCCAGAGGGCAGTGGAGGCCCAGTCTCTGGATTCATTCAAGAAAGAGTTGGATAGAGCTCTCAAGGAGAGTGGAATCAAGGGTTATGGAGATAAGG
The DNA here is from genome assembly GCF_047496795.1 of Chiloscyllium punctatum. Classification (NCBI taxonomy): domain Eukaryota; kingdom Metazoa; phylum Chordata; class Chondrichthyes; order Orectolobiformes; family Hemiscylliidae; genus Chiloscyllium; species Chiloscyllium punctatum. The sequence goes on from NC_092746.1 coordinate 66,831,984, forward strand.
TAAGAACAGGATACTGATTAAGGATGATCGGCCATGATCATATTGAATGGTGGTGCAGGCTCGAAGGGCAGAATGGCCTACTCCTGCACCTATTGTCTATTGTCTACTGAGGTTTTTGTATGATTTAACAGAGCGAGTTGGTGACAGTCATTGATAAAACATCACATAACATTCTCATCAATGAAGATTAAACTAATGGAATAACAGAGAGCATAGTTATTCAGTTGTGAAGTTGGTTGCCATAAACAGGAAATAAACAGTAGTGGTGAAAGATTGGTTTTAGACCAGAAGAAGATATAGGCAGTTGAGTTCCTCAGAGGTCAGAGTTAGGACCACTGCCTTACTTAATCTATATCAATTATGTAGATTTTGGTGTACAAGACACAATTTGACACAAAGTCTGCAACTATTGTGAACTGTATGAACAATAGTGATCAACTTCACAGTCTGGACAGACCAGTGACAGATTAAATATAATTCAAAGAAGTGTGAAGTTATTCCTTTTGGCAGGAAGAATTAGAATAGACAATATCAAATAAAGGAGACAATTTTAAAGGGAAGTGCAGGAACAGAGAGATGTGTGAGATACATGCATAAATCAAAGAAGGTTGATAACCATTTCATAAAGCATATAAATCTTGCAGTTTGTGTATAAGAGCATGGAATACAAAGGCAAGCAAGTTACGATGAACTTGTAGAAAACTTTTGTTTAGCCTCAACTAGGGTTGCATCTGGGCATCACATTTTAAGAATAGTGTGAAAATATGAGAAAGATTGTTAAGGATGATTCCAGGGATTTGAAAATTCAGCCACAGGCATTGATTGAAAAAGTTCAGCCTATTCTCCTTGGAGTGAAGAAGATTAAGATGAGATTTGACAGAGATGTGTAAAATAATGAGAACTCTGGTCAGAGCAGATAGGGAGAATCTCCCACCAATAGAGGAAAGGTTATGAACCATAGGACACTGACATAAAAGTTTGGCCAAAAAAAAACTAAGATCAACTTAAGGTAAACTTTTTCTCAGTATTGTACGGTTTACCGAACAAAGTAGTGGAGGCAGATTCAAGCAAGGTCTTCAAATGAGAATTGGATAATTATCAAAATGCAGGGATGTAGCATTTGGCATTTGGTAATGCTTCCCCCATGGTCTTGCACAAGGTAATTTTCACTTAATGTAAACAATTTCTGCAGTTATGCTCACATTATTTAAAAGGTTCAACAGATTTTCCTTTAATTATTCCATAGAGGCATGTTTCTTGAAAATTGTTCCAGTCCTGAATTTAACTTGGAGAAAAAAATAACTTAGCAAAGGAAGCATGTTGGCGTGTATGTAGTCAGCACAAGGTAAGTGGCTCATCCAGTGAACTGGCATGACAAGAAAAGTCTAATAGCTGCTTTCTGTCCTTTAACCACTTTCTGATTCTATTCTACATACCTTGATCAGAACAAAAAAAAAGGAGAAAGTGAGGACTTCAGATGCTGGAGATCAGAGCCAAAAAGTGTGGTGCTGGAAAAGCAGAGCCGGTCAGGCAGCATCTGAGGAGCAGGACAGTCAACGTTTGGAGCATAAGTTCTTCATCAGGAATGTGAAGAGTTCCTGATGAAAAGCATACATCACAAAAAAAAACAAATGAACTGGCCATTGATTGTTGTCTATGAGACATTGCACAATGCAAACTGACTACAGGTCATTCTGCTATAATGTGCATTTTGTTCGTGTGAATTCGCTATATCGCAATAAACGAATTGAGGACACTGTTTCTAAAGCACAAAGTATGAAAGCATGTACTGGTTATAACATGATTCCAGGCCCATGAGTTTAAATGGTGCTGCTATTGCACAATATTCTTACAACATGGGATTGCACGAGAACGGAACTACTGCATTATAGCAGAACTGACTGTCCTGTGTTTCCTCCATTAGAACAGTGACAGTACTTCAAAGGTACACCCTGGTCATGAAAGGAACTATGTAAATGTAAGTTTTTTTTTCTTTAGTCTACATCTATCCAAATTTGTGAAAGTTGATAAGTTCAGTCAAAGATGCCATACTAGACATTCACCTGAGGCCACTCTTTGATCAAAGGGTGAGAACGTTGAACCCAGAATCTCTGGAATAAAACAAAGAGCTGCAGATGCTGAAGACTGAAACAAAAGCAGAAGTTGCTGGAGAAAATCAGCAAGTCTGGCAGAATCTGTAAGAGAAAGCAGAATTAATATTTCAGGTCCAGTGACCTTTCTTCAACACATTAACTTCTCTTCACAGATGCTGCCAGACTTGCTGAATTTCTCCAGCAATTTCTATTTTTGTTCCAGAATATTTGGAGTTCAGAAGAATGAGAGATGATATCATTGAAATATCATCCAAGATTCTGATGGGGTTTGACAGGATTGTCACAATGAAGTTATTTCTCTGTTGGGGAATCTAAAACACTGAGGCCATGATCTCAGGATAAGGAACTAATTATTCTGAATTGAGATGAGGGAAATATTTTTCACTGAGTGAATTATGGATCTTTGGAACTCTCTCTCCTAAAGGTTTTAAATGATCTTTTGCCGAGTATATTTACACGTTGGATAAATAGATATTAACATCTCTTAAGGAGTAAAGAAGAACAGGAAGGTAAGTGACATAGAGATAGAAGATAATCATATTTACTGTCAGAGCAGGCTCAAGGAGTTGTACAGTATAATCCTGTTTCTTATTAACATTCCAAGGGTAAGACCCACACAATTTAGGTAGCTTAGGAGAATAACAGCCTTGACAATAACTTGTTATTTGTTTGGGGAAAAGACAATTAAGGCAAGCATTTATTGCCCATCCCTAATTGCCAGTAGGAAGATGGTGAATTGCCTTCTTCATCAGCCACAGTTTGATAGACTGAAGTGTTAGGGAGGTAAAAACAATGACTGCAGATGCTGAAAACCAAATACTGGATTAGTGGTGCTGGAAGAGCACAGCAGTTCAGGCAGCATCCAACGAGCAGCGAAATCAACGTTTCGGGCAAAAGCCCTTCATCAGGAATAAAGGCAGTGAGCCTGAAGCGTGGAGAGATAAGCTAGAGGAGGGTGGGGGTGGGGAGAAAGTAGCATAGAGTACAATGGGTGAGGGGGGGAGGAGATGAAGGTGATAGGTTAAGGAGGAGATGGTGGAGTGGATAGGTGGAAAAGAAGATAGGCAGGTAGGACAAGTCCGGACAAGTCAAGGAGACAGTTACTGAGCTGGAAGTTTGAAACTAGGATGAGGTGGGGGAAGGGGAAATGAGGAAGCTGTTGAAGTCCACATTGATGCCCTGGGGTTGAAGTGTTCCGAGGCGGAAGATGAGGCGTTCTTCCTCCAGGCGTCTGGTGGTGAGGGAGCGGCGGTGAAGGAGGCCCAGGACCTCCATGTCCTCGGCAGAGTGGGAGGGAGAGTTGAAATGTTGGGCCACGGGACGGTGTGGTTGATTGGTACGGGTGTCCCGGAGATGTTCCCTAAAGTGCTGTGCTAGGAGGCACCCAGTCTCCCCAATGTAGAGGAGACCACATCGGGAGCAACGGATACAATAAATGATATTAGTGGATGTGCAGGTGAAACTTTGATGGATGTGGAAGGCTCCTTTAGAGCCTTGGATAGAGGTGAGGGAAGAGGTGTGGGCACAGGTTTTACAGTTCCTGCGGTGGCAGGGGAAAGTGCCAGAATGGGAGGGTGGGTCGTAGGGGGGTGTGGACCTGACCAGGTAGTCACGGAGGGAACGGTCTTTGCGGAAGGCGGAAAGGGGTGGGGAGGGAAATATATCCCTAGTGGTGGGGTCTTTTTGGAGGTGGCAGAAATGTTGGTGGATGATTTGGTTGATGCGAAGGTTTGTAGGGTGGAAGGTGAGCACCAGGGGCGTTCTGTCCTTGTTACGGTTGGAGGGCTGGGGTCTGAGGGCGGAGGTGCAGGATGTGGACGAGATGCGTTGGAGGGCATCTTTAACCACGTGGGAAGGGAAATTGCCGTCTCTAAAGAAGGAGGCCATCTGGTGTGTTCTATGGTGGAACTGGTCCTCCTGGGAGCAGATACGGCGGAGGCGGAGAAATTGGGAATACGGGATGGCATTTTTGCAAGAGATAGGGTGGGAAGAGGTGTAATCCAGGTAGCTGTGGGAGTCGGTGGGTTTGTAAAAAATGTCAGTGTCAAGTCGGTCGTCACTAATGGAGATGGAGAGGTCCAGGAAGGGGAGCGAGGTGTCAGAGATAGTCCAGGTAAATTTAAGGTCAGGGTGGAATGTGTTGGTGAAGTTGATGAATTGCTCAACCTCCTTGCGGGAGCTCGAGGTGGCGCCAATGCAGTCATCAATGAGCGGAGGAAGAGGTGGGGAGTGGTGCCGGTGTAATTACGGAAGATCAACTGTTCTAAATAGCCAACAAAGAGACAGGCATAGCTGGGGCCCATACTTGTGCCCATGGCTACACCTTTGGTCTGGAGGAAGTGGGAGGATTCAAAGGAGAAATTGTTAAGGGTGAGGACCAGTTCGGTCAAACGAACAAGAGTGTCAGTGGAAGGGTACTGTTGGGGACGTCTGGAGAGGAAACAACGGAGGGCTTGGAGGCCCTGGTCATGGCGAATGGAGGTGTAGAGGGACACCCTCCCATTCTGGCACTTTCCCCTGCCACCGCAGGAACTGTAAAACCTGTGCGCACACCTCTTCCCTCACCTCTATCCAAGGCCCTAAAGGAGCCTTCCACATCCATCAAAGTTTCACCTGCACATCCACTAATATCATTCATTGTATCCGTTGCTCCCGATGTGGTCTCCTCTACATTGGGGAGACTGGGCGCCTCCTAGCAGAGCGCTTTAGGGAACATCTCCGAGACACCCGCCCCAATCAACCAAACCACCCCGTGGCCCAACATTTCAACTCCCCCTCCCACTCTGCCGAGGACATGGAGGTCCTGGGCCTCCTTCACCGCCGCTCCCTCACCACCAGACGCCTGGAGGAAGAACGCCTCATCTTCCACCTCGGAACACTTCAACCCCAGGGCATCAATGTGGACTTCAACAGCTTCCTCATTTCCCCTTCCCCCACCTTATCCTAGTTTCAAACTTCCAGCTCAGTAACTGTCTCCTTGACTTGTCCGGACTTGTCCTACCTGCCTATCTTCTTTTCCACCTATCCACTCCACCATCTCCTCCTTAACCTATCACCTTCATCCCCTCCCCCACTCACCCATTGTACTCTATGCTACTTTCTCCCCACCCCCACCCTCCTCTAGCTTATCTCTCCACGCTTCAGGCTCACTGCCTTTATTCCTGATGAAGGGCTTTTGCCCGAAACGTTGATTTCGCTGCTCGTTGGATGCTGCCTGAACTGCTGTGCTCTTTCAGCACCACTAATCCAGTATGAAGTGTTAGGGAGCAGATCCCACTATTCTGATCCAATCAAATGACAGTGATGGCATTTTCCAGGTCAGGATGGTTGTGTCTCAGTAGGAAGCTAGCAGAAACAGAGTGTTTTTGTTTTGACTTGACCTTGTTCTTCTTGGGTGTCGATGTCACAGGTTTGGACAGTATTATCTACCAAGCCTTGAAAATTTGTGACCAAACATCTTGTAGATCTTATTCACTGCTGCAACTGCACATCAATATGGAAGGGAACATTCAAAATGGTGAATGAGGTGCCAAATATTTGGGTTGCTTTGACCTGAATGATATCAATCCTCTTCAGAGTCGTTGCAGTTAAACCATAGAGGCATAGAAATGTTTTAGCACAGAAAGAGGCCATTCAGCCCATCCTGCCTGCTCTAGGTAAATCATTCCAATTCCAATTCCACTTTCCATTATTTGGTCCATAGCCCTGCCTAGTTACAGCACTTCAGGTGCAAATCCAAATCCCTTTCAAATGAAATGAAGGTGCCTGTTTCAACCGTCTAACCGAGCTGTAAGTTCCAGACCCCATCACCCTCTGGGTGAAATAAACTTCATACCATTCCCATTTGTTGTATGTTCCTTTACATTGTTTATTGCCCCAAAATCATAACACCATGCTTCTCTGGGCTGAATTCTATTTGTCACTTTTCTGCACACCCATCCAAACCAATGATACCTTCTTGGAGCTCACAGCCATGATCTTCAACAACCCAGCCAGTCTATGTGTCGACCACCAATATTCAATTCATACTACCCACATTTAAATCTAAATTATTAATATATACAACAATTAGCAAGAGACCCTGGTCCCGTGGAAAAACGTTGCAACCCGGTGTGCATTCACAGAAACATCCATCAAACATTGTCCTTTATTCCTCTCTGGTAGACAAGCAGGAGGCTGGAAGAACACAGCAAACCAAGCAGCATCAGGAGGTGGAGAAGTCAACGTTTCAGGTGTAACCCTTCTTCAGGACTCAGAAGGCCGTGAAGAAGGGCTACACCTGAAACGTTGACTTCTTCACCTCCTGGTTTTGCCTGGCTTCCTGCTTGATAACCTTGGATTCCATAATCGGCAGGATTTTTTTGTCTCTAATAACTAAGTTTATTCTTCTCTGAGCCAATTTTGAATCCAATACCCATACTCTCCTGAATCCCATGAGCTTTGAATTTTCTGAACAGTCTGTCTTGTGGGATCTTGTGCTTAAATCTACTTTGGCAACATCCACTCTATGACCATCGACAATCCTCCTGTTACTTTCTTTAAAAAGTCAATTAAGCGAGTAAAACATGACCTCACCTTAAAACATGCTGAATATCTTTGATTAATTTCCAAGGAACAACTAATCCTATCTCTCAATACTAATTCCTGTAATTTGCTCAGTTCTGAGGTCAGACTGACTGGCCTATAATAATTTGGTCTATCCCTCGTACCCTTTCTTAATAACAGTACAATGTTTGCAGATCTCCAGTTATCTGGTACCACCCCTACATATAATGAGGATTGGAACATTCCCTGAGAGTATCCATTATTTCCTCTATACCTTCCTTAAACAGCCTAGAGTACCATTCATCCAGGACTGGTGATTTATCCACCTTCAAGGGCGATCAGTCCCTCGAATACTTCCCTTCTCATTTTGCTTATTTTGTTTAATATTCCACATGTCTCCTATTTAACTAGAATATCTGTATCATCCTTTTCATTTGTGATGACAAAGACAAAGTATTCATTTAGAAGCTTACTCACATCATGTACACTGTAAGAGCCATGTCTTTTTCTTTTCAGCCTTTAAAAGCTATAGATTGCAAGGAAGAAGAACTGTTTTCAAACACAGCATTTTACAAGGATGACTACACAGCAAGGAATTCTGGTACTCAGCTAACTGTGCATATTGGAACTGGGAACAAGAAAGGCACAGACACAGAGAGACACAATAAAAATGTGTGCTTTTTTTGTTCTCCACAGCAGAAGCTGCCTGTTCTCTGCAGTAAAAAAAACTGTTCAAATGTGAAGAAAACCAATTAACTTGCCTTGAGCATTTGCTGTGAGCTGTGAGTTTTGAATTGATAATTCAAAGCCATTTCCTAAGTGGATCAGTCATTCTGTACTCATCACTGTCAGTAGAAGCTAAGCATGCACACAATGCATTTAAAGTTGGGGCTTGTTGCAACTAATTTCAAGCATCAAATTTCTAAACACATTACTTTAGCTCTGAACACTTGCAAAATCTTCAAAATAAGTTTATCTTCTTTACAAAAATTAACATTTACCATCGTAGTGAAAATGAATGATCAATATTCAACTTTTGTCATTTGGCTTGATTACCTGAGACTTCAACTGACTAAAATTGAATACAAAAAAGACAAATACTGACCTGAACTGAGTGCCATGATAATGCCAGGTTCATGAACACATCAATTATCAGGGACTAGTCTATCAGGGAATTCAGCTATCAAGGGGAAATTGTCTGTCAGCCTCAGAATATTGGCCTCAAATGGTGCTTTAATTGATATTATAGGGTAGCTGGCATGGGTAGCCAGAACTAACTTTCCCTTACCCTGAACCCAGACAGGATTGGTCTCCCCAGTATTGGGTAGGCAGCAGTATTGGGTTGCACTTCCAGTATTTGCATGGGAAGGTGTTATAGTGAAGGAAGGGGTATTAGGCTCAGTTAAGGGTGCAATACTTGTTCTTTCATTTCATCCTTTCTCTCCATTCAAGGTTCCAAACACTTGTTCCAAGTGAAACAGTGATTTGCATGGACTACTTTCAATTTAGTGTAATGTGTTTGCTGCTTGTGTTGCTCTTTGACATTGAGCAGACCAAATGCAAACTAAGTATTTCTTTTGCAAACCACTACTGTTCAGCTAGCAAGCATGACCTTGATCTTCCTGTGGCTTTTCGTTTTAATTTTCCACCTTGCTCCAACACTGCCTTTTCTTTCCTTGACCTGCTACAGCATTCCAGTGAAGCTCAGCAAAGCTTGAATAATGGCCCCTCATCTTTCCTCTCAACCTCTCCTGCTTTGGAACTCAGTTTTAAGTTCAACAATTTAGAACAAAACCTCTGCCTCCACCTTGTTGTATTTTGTTTTATATTAATTGTTTCTTTCTTTTGGTCTTCACATTATTGAATCATAGAGTTTTACAGCAACGAAAAAGACCTTTCAACCCATTCTGTCTGTGTTGGTCTTAAACACCTATCTACTCTCATCCTAATTTCAAGCATTTGATCATTGCCTTAGACGCAACTGTGTTTAGTGTTGATCTAAACATCTTTTAAATGTTTGATGCCACCCGTTAGACAGTGATTTCCGATCCCCACTACCCTCCAGATGAAATGAATATTCCTGAAATCCCTTCCAAACCACTTGTTCCTTACCTTAAACATATGCCATATACTTATCTGGGCTTTGTACTGAAGGGAAATTTTCTTCCTGCCCACCCTAACTGTCCCTCTCATAATTTTGTATATCTCATCAGGACTCCCACTCCCATCTCCCAGCATTCTCTGCTCTAAGGATAATTATCCCAGTCTGCTTAGTGTCTCTTCATAGCTGAATCACTCCAGCTCAGGCAACATCAGGTGGATCTCTTCTGCATCCTCCCCAGTGAAATCACATTTTTCCTAGTGTGGTAGGAACTGCATATGGTACTCCAACTGAGATCTAACTAACATCTTTATGTACCTCTACCGTAACTTCCCTAATTTTGTATTCAATGAAAACCAAGGTCCCTATGATCTTCTGTACTTCCAAGGGTCTTACTATTCCTTGTTTTTTTTTACCTTGTTAGTCCTCTCAAATTGTACCATCTCTGACTTTTCTGAATTAAATTCCATTTGCTATTGTTATGACCACCTATATCATCTATAGTTTTCCTCCTTGCTGTTTATCACACCAGCAATGTATGTGCCTGTTGCATACTCACTGATCAAACCTTCTGCATTCCCATCTAGATCATTAATCTATCCAACAAACAGCCGTGGACCCAAACCCTGCGGTATGTCACTGGACACAGGCTTCCACAAAAGCAACCTTTAAACCTCTACTCCTCCCATTAAGCCAGTTTTGTATCGAATTTGTCAAATTGCCCTGGGCACTTCCTTTCTTGATTAGTCTAGCAAGCAAGACTTTGTAAAAAGCCTTACTCAAGTCCATGTAGACAATGTCTATTGCACTACCCTCATCTACACATCTAGTCGCCTCCTCAAAAATGTCAATCAAACATGTCAGACATGATTTCCCCAACAAAGCCATGCTGACTACCCTTGATTAATCCTTTTCTCTCCCAGGGGAGAGTAATTCCGTCCCTCAGAACTTTTTCAAAAAGTATCCCTACCACAAATTTTGCATTCAAATGGCTACTATATAGCCATTAACCTGCCATCAGGCCAGACTTAACAACTGTTTCTTTATCCATTCCACTGTTCTTAGCTTTTACATCATTGTTAATTCTTCTCTGCTGCTCTCTATCCTATTGCAGACCTTCCCTTTGATCCCCCACATTCTACTAGCTTAAAGACTCAGACATTTCCATCTTCCTTCTATTCCAAGGAAATGTGAAGTGTTAACTGCTTCTCTCCGCAAATACTGTCCAACCTGTTGGGCACTTCTGGCAATTTTTGTTTTTATTCATGATGAATTTGTTGTTTATGTTTTTATGAACTTTCATTATTTTTTGTGTAACTCAAGGCAAAGATCCTGGAGTCTGTTTTTTGTCCAATAAAGCCCTGACATATTTATGAATCGTATATCTGTTTTTCTCAGGAAAGCATTCTTGCCTATGGATGCAAAGATCTCAGCTTTAAATCCTACTCCTCAATTTGATTTGCACTAATTTAATACTTCAGTGCAATAATGAGGGAATAGCACATTGGCAGAAGTACAAACTTTTTAACGAGATATTAAACCCAAGTCTCTGCTGCCTCTTCAAAATGGCAAAAGAATTTTGTGATTCTATTTGAACAAGGAAGTTATACCATTGACTGTAGCCATTTACTGTTCTCCATCGGATACAAAAATTTATCAGCCTTTATTCCCATTGCTGCTTGTAGGTCCTTTCCTTGATATAAATTAGCAGCAACAGTTGCTGTGGTGAGTGATTCCAGTCTGTAATTTGGGAAGTGATGAGGAGCTAAAATATGTGAGACTTGGTATATACAAATTCTTTCTTTATGTTTCCTGAGTCATGAAGAGTTTAGCTGGTTATGTGTCAGAGACCATCCTCACAACGAACAAATGTAATTTAAAAATTACACTTTTTCAAAAATTTAGAAATATTTGTACAGTCAATACAGAAGTTAAATCTAGAAACTAAAATGCTACATATTGTGGATTTTACATAAATAGAAGTGCAATCTGAAGCAATTATTAATTAGAATGCAGGAATAAAACATTTGAAGTTGGAATTCTGGCAGTCACCAAAACTTAAACTAACTTATTAGTCTTTGTCCTTGACTCTAAAAACGATAAGGTTTAAGTGGAGTTAAGAAATGCCCAATTTAATTTTACAATAAGTAACAAGAAAGTCTCATTCCTTTCCTGGCCGAGTGAGATTTGAAATACTTTTCAACTCTGCTCAAAGTATACAGAGCACAGTTCAAAACAAGTACAAATTGAAAATACTGTGCAATTGTTCATGCAATTTTTCAGCATGGAATGCTTTGCAGGAAGGGCAGTTAACTTGTGAGGTGTGTCACACCCAGATGGTGTCACCTTCCCACCTCCACAGGAATTCAATTCTAAGGGACAGATCATGGTCAACCTTCCTGCCCTGCCACAAATTGAGGCCTTTCGGGTGAATCATAGTCAATTAGGACCACTTCAGGACTTCTGCCTGCTGCCATTGGGATTAATCCAGTTTCACATGGGCCTCAGACATACGGTGTGCCTGAGGTCTCCTTTGCAGGCAACTTGTCACCTTGGTGTGGGATCCAACCTCCTGTCTGTTAGTCAAAGGCAATCAGTGTCTGGTTGAGGAACTGGGCGTAGGGAAGGAGATGTCTTTTTCTAATTCTATTCCATCCTCCTATCCCAATTTCCAAGTGAAGGAACCTGCACGCCCGCAATCACAACTTACTCACCTTCACCCTGGGTCCTGAGTCATCCTGTGACTCTACGTAGCACTTTCCCGAACAGCCATGACCTCCTGCATGGCGACGCTGAAGGTGAGCACCACCAGCCTCAGATTGGTGCAGCTCCTTTTGGTCAGGAGTTCACCCTGCAGGGATCCGATGCCAGGGGAAGGTCAGCTGATGGCTTTCTCACTGCCTGACTGACATATGGCTCAGTGTACCTTGCCCAGGAGAGGCAACATGCACCTTTCGCTGGCTCACACGGGTAAAACCCCCAACAACTCAACAAAACTCTGCCCTACTTCCTCTTACCTCAGCCACTGACATCACTGGAAATATATCAAGAGATATGTGAAATGTATCAAGTAAAAATAAAAATCAACATAGTAGGATGCCCGTGGTCATTTGATGCACCAAACAAAGCTTCAGAACCAGCATCTACCATGTCTGTTGTGCTGGACAATTCTACTGCAATCACTGAGCTGAGGAAGAGACACTCAAATTCACATCTAATGTGTGCAGACTCCACTGTAGGCAACTTAGTGTTTTGTGCCACACTAATGTGTTTTAAAGGATTTTTCTTGAAGAAATTATTTAATGTCATAGATACAATTCAAAGTTTCTACAGTTTCTGTCAGTGAAACAAACTACATTTGTATTAAATTAGCAGGCTGGATTCAATTACAGAAAGAATGCAGCATGTTATTATCTTTCTCATAATGATATTAGGAACAGATCATCTTATACATCATTAGCAATTTCAACTCAACATTGTAAAAATGCTGTGGCTTGGAATGAATTACTGTTGCAGAAAACATCAGTGACAGTAACCAGTCATCTGCTGAAGCCAAGATTCTGTAAACTCAAACTGGAATGATGCTGTAAACTTGGCACATGTAAATGTTACATTCTTTTCCATTTTCCATAACATCCATGAATATGTGACACTCTGAGTATGTGACACTCTGAGTGTCGATAATTATAACAGATAAGAATTTGCAGCTCTTTCGACACATGTCTGGCATAATTTCAAGAGGAGTACATTAAAAGACTTGCAAATCAGACTGAGACTAAGGTTCAGTCATTCCCAAGTATAACTTTTGGAATTCTATAGAGCCTTTTAAGGGATGGCAGCAGAAAAGGAGGAGCTTGGGTTGGGACCAGAGTGGGAATGACTACTGTTGGAGGAACTTGGGCCAGTTCTTCTGACTTCCCATCCACAGCAGCAAAACGTCTGGTCATACCAACCATACCTATTCATCAACTGGTCATTTTAGGTTTGTGCTTTAGATCACCTCCTCCAAATTAAAAACAAAATGAAATCAGTAGCTTTTCAATGTTTTTACAGTACCTGACAAAGAGGGCAGAGCAGTCAGCTTTTTTTTTTAGCTTTCTAAGGAGTAGCTAACTCCACCTCCTGAGTTACTACTTAGAAAGCTGAAAGAAATGACTGCTCTGCCCTTTTTGTCAGGTACACGATAAAAATTACAGTTTCTCGCTGTGGCACATCGGAACTGGCGGTCGATGAGTTGAGCATCATACCCCCTTCTTATGAGGGCATCCTTGAGTACTTTCAGGTGCCCATCACATTCCTCCTCAGAACAGATCCTGTGCATGTGTAGGGCTTGTCCGTATGTGATGGCTGTTTTTTAATATGTTTCGGGTGGAAGCTGGAGAAGTGCAGCATCGTGAGGTTATCCATGGATTTGCAGTAGAGTGGTGCTGAGGTGCTCATCCTTGATGGAGATGTATGTGCCCAAGAATGAGACAGACACTGGAGAATAGTCCATGGTGAGTTTGATGGTGGGATGAAACTCATTGATATCACAGTTGTTTCAGTGACTCCTCGCCATGGGTCCAGAGGAAGAAAATGTCGTCAATATACCTGGTGTATAGTGTTGGTTGGAGATCCTGCGTAGAGAAGAAGTCTTGTTCGAACCTGTGCATGAAGATGTTGGCATATTGGGTGCAAATTTGGTCTCCATGGCTGTTCCATGTGTCTGGATGAAGAACTGGTTGTCAAAGGTGAAAGCGTGGTCAAGGATGAAGCGAATGAGTGGTAGCATGGTGCTCGGAGATTGGCAGTCGTTGGTATTGAGTACTGAGGCTGTTGCCGCAATGCCATCATTGTGGGGGATGCTGGTGTAGTGTGCTGAAACGTCCATTGTGACAAGCAATGTTCCTGGTTTGACTGGTCTGTGGATGCTGAGTTTCTGTAAGAAATCCATTGTGTCGCGACAGAAGCTGGGGATCCCCTGTACAACGGGTTTCAAGATGTCTTCAACATAGTCAGAGAGGTTCTCACAGAGGGTCCCTTTGCCTGATATGATGGGACCTCCAGGTGTGTTGACTTTGTATCTTCGGCAAGCAGTAGAAGCCGCCTACGTGAGAAGTACATGGGATGAGGGCGCGTAGGGAACTCTGAAGGACTGGATCCAAAGTCCTGATCAATATGTTTAGTTCACGGGTGTGCACTTTGGTTGGATTGGCTGGTAGTTGCCTGTAGTATTCCTGGTTATTCAATTGTCAGTACACTTCCTTGCTGTAATCTGCTCTATTCTGAATGACAATGGCTCCTCCTTTATCTGCTGATTTGATGACTATGTTGTGATTAGTTTTGAGAGAGTGGATGGCGTTATGTTGTGAACGGGTGATGTTCTGCTCTATTTTGTGTGTGCAGCTGATGAACCTGACATTTCTATATTTCCTGACAGTTTGAGCATACATGTCAAGCCCAGGGCAGTGGCCCTCCAGTGGGGTCCAAGTTGACACCTGCTTTAGTCACTCCTCTATGGATCCCAGTGATGACTGTTCCAGTTCCTTGGTGGGTTCGTTGGGATCACTGCTGGCATCTTGAAAGAATTCTCATTCATCTGATGAATTCCTCTGTGTCTGCTGCAAGCCCTATGGAGTCCATTTTCATGGTGGGGCAAAATTGAGACCCCCTGCTAAGAACTTCAATGTGTTCTGGTTGAAGGGTGTGGTCCAATAAGTTGACGATTGACTTCCCCGCAGTGATAACGTTTTCCGCTATGGTGCCAGGGTGGGCTTGGCTACTGTTGGTGGTGATGCCAAATATCTCCAGTTTCTTATTCTTGGGACACATGTATGCGATGTAGTTTTGTCACCTTGCCTGTTTGAGAATGTCCCGTAACTGTACTGCTGTATCCTGTGTGCAGGCTGAGAGTGTGGACTCCATCTTAATTTCAAGGTTGTGGCATCTGCTGCACAAGATGATTCAGGAGTTTATGAGAGATCTGGTGGCAAAGTTTCTCTTTGTAATCTGTGCTTGAGTGGGTTCGTGATCCATAATCCTTTTGGGATCTTTCCTGCTTTCCTGTAGAAACTTGATTTCTGTGTCGAAATGTGTGATCTTCTTGAGAGATCCTCTCCACTCTGAGCTGGCAGTTAGTGGAGAGGATCTCCAAGGAGATCACACATAATGACACAGATAACACTGGCACCTCCAAATCATATCTCGCATATACGTATACACAAACTGTCTCATGGACACTCATACCCTCCCCGCACACACACATCCACGTGCACACATACAAATATAAGTTTGTGGGGTGGATTTGTACTTGCAGAATGACATTTTATTTTGCTCAAAAACTGCATGGATCCATGTAAGATTCTGTAAATCCCCTTTTTTAGATTAGAATCAATCTGAACACTGGGGCACAGACAGCCTCACAAAGGGCACCCCACACCTTCAATGCATTATCTGGGCCGACATCGAATTGTTAAAGTTCACTTGAGAACGTAACTTTAAAAAAATTCTGGGACTTACTTATGAAAGAACTGAAACTATAATGGTCATTCTAAAAGATGAGAGACTTAACAAACAATCCAGGTATTTTTCAACACATAATTTCAGTTACACCACACTGTAAAAATTTGCTTTAAGTTCTGTGTCTTACGATCTTATATTCCACAACAACCTGATGAAGGAGCAGCACTCCAAAAGCTAGTGCTTCCAAATAAACCTGTTGGACTATAGCCTGGTGTTGTGTGATTTTTACCATGGTTGACCATGGTTTTCTACCCTCAGGGCAGGGTGAGCAGACCAAGCCTGAACCTGCGCAAGTGACATTATTCTGAACCAGATTCTAGACACCTAAGCTTATTAACCAACATCGCCTTTATAATATTAATAACAATAAGATATTAGGTAAGACCGAGTGTATCTGAGATCACCAGTGTTGTTGGCTTGAAAGGTCATCAGGTAACATTTTCTTAAACTGGTAAATTTGTACTTGAACATCTCTTTGGTTATCTGTGCTATAATCTTATTTCCTGGGGACTTTTCTCAGATAAAGTTCTTATCAAAGCTCTCAGTGGTAGATAGAAAGGTTAAAATAACATTGTTTTCATTAGAGTAATCTGAATAAATTATACTATTTAGTATAAGAGAATAGACTTTGAGTATTTTTGTCACTTTCAAAACATTTTGAGAGTTCTTCTCCCAGTGAATCAAATCAGTATTTAAAGAGGACACTTTCATTTCTGTGAAATATTTAAAACTCTCTGTTCTTTTCATATTCTGATCCTGGACAAATCTGGTTTATATATTATCTCTAAAGTTGATGCAATCCAATAGCTTCACTTCTGAAGATATAGTGACAAATATTAAAGCATATGAAAGTTTTTCTAATCAGCAAGATTTAAATGTTGCCATCTACGTGGATAAATATGTTTACACAATAAACAGATTTATTATTGAAAGAAAAGACAATAATGGCTATAAATACATTGCCAGCTCTCAGTAAAGAGAGAAAGCAATTTAACAGCATAGTGTGTATGGACCCTTTGCCAGTTCTGACGGACTCCCTTAAAACTACATCTATTTTTTTCTCATTCTTAAAACTTACCAAAATGGCATGAGATCACAGTGACAATGAAAATGCTTTTCACTTTATTTTACTGTTTTCCTCACTGTAAAATTCATGTGACAATAAACTCATTCGTTCATTCGTTCTGATGAATGATTAATGCAAGTCCTCCTTTTTTTAGAAATAGCAACAGACACATGGAGGATGTGGTTGAATTCCCAGGCTTTGAGGGGGCAGGGATGGAGGCAAATGGTTGTATAAACTTGTGCAGCCAACTCGCACAGTGGTTCCCTGGCTCCATCACAGTGAGAGTCAGGATGGCTAGGCCAGTGAGGGTGTGACAGGGCTGCTCCAATAAAACCAGCATTTTAAAAGGCATTTTTAAGGCTGAGTGTCAAAACCCGATTGTAATTTTCCAGTCAGGGTCTTCAGGGTAAAGGGCAGCTGCCTTGAGGCAGGTTTCTGGTGGCAGGCTCGGGGACCAGTCTTCCAGACAGGCTTTGAGACCCCATCAGTCTGGCTGTCTTGAACTGTTGACCTGGTGCTGAAGATTTGTAAAAGTAGAAACTCAAATTGGTGATACCCTCTCTCTTATGTACTGGAAAGGCATCCTGTTGCTTCTCCAGCTTCAAAAGCCTATCTTCCAACTTTAATTGGATGGTGACACAGCTCCCTGGTCATTCATTCAGCAAAAATCATGGATGGATGACTATGTCAGGTATGGTATGGGCTTCAAATCTCCAACTGACCAAGCACAGAAAGGCTCAAAAGCCCATGGGGAAAATCCTGCTTCTCCTGCATTTTCTATTCCTGGAGCAGATTTGTTCTTTTCATAGCAGGTAAATGCTATTTTGGAAAAAATTGTAACATTGATGTAGTGGTAATGTCACTGGATGAGTACTCCAGAACCACAGTCAAAATTCTGGGGACATGGGTTCAAATCTTGCCAAGGTCAATGGTGAAATTACAAGTCAATTTAAAAGAGAAATCTGGATTGGACAGCTAGTTTAACAGCAACAACATAACCATGGTTAGACATATCTATCTGGGTCACTAATGTCCTTTACAGAAGATCTGCCATCCTATAGGGGCGGCACAGTGGCTCAGTGGTGCTGCCTCACAGTGCCAGGGACACAGCTTCGATTCCAGCCTCAGGCGACTGTCTGTGTGGAGTTTGCATATTCTCCCTGTGTCTCCTGCTGCTCTGGTTTCCTCCCACAATCCAGAGATGTGTAGATCAGGTGAATTGGCCATGTTAAATTGCCAGTAGTGTTAGTGTCAGGGATAAATGTAAGGGAATGGGTCTGGGTGGGTTACTCTTTGGAGGGACTTGTTGGCCCAGGGGTCCTGTTTCCATACTGTAGGGAGTCTAATCCAATTAGAAATGGCTGTTTATGGTCAAATTTAATACATTGCCAGGAATTAGCTGCCCAACATTGAGTTATAGTTATAAATTCAGCTAGGCTGTTATCATGATGTGACAAATATTTATGAATATCAGTGAGACCACAAGAAGGAAGAACTGTTTTAATTGCTCTTATCCACTTATGTTATTCTTTCTGGTATCATTTGATTTTTTGAAAATCATGATGCAACACTGGCCATCATAAGTTGTGTCACATGCAGAGCAGATAATGGTGATTCTTATGTTAGACTGGAGTATGATTTTCATGTCACAGATATTATGGTAACATTATCTGATTTTTGCCTAAAAGCATATGAAAATAATTTTTCTACGATATACAAAAGTGTAGTGAAATTCTACATGTCTTTAACTAAACATCACTGTTAAACAACAGAATTTAGTTTTCATATTTGCCTATTATTTAACATCATTAGATAATTCTACTGCTCATTGTATGTAAAGAACAAGCTCCAGCCTGTGGGAAATGAATGGAAGGATTTATTATCTTTGCAATACATTTAAGCCCAAGAGAACATGAGGATAAATATTGACTACAATTCTTTGGTTGCAAGATAAGCCTTATCCCTCAAGTAACAAAAGAATCCTTGAACAGGTAACTATAACTTAATTACATCTGTAACCTGGAGCAATGATTCACTCTGATAGCCTTTGACTGCAGTCATTATTTCCCTTTTCTTCAGACATGATTTTTAAAAACAATTGACAAAAGACATCTGTGGCAGGAATCTTTCACAAAAAAAAACTCAAAAAATAATCTCAGTTCATTTTAACCAGTGCATGAAAATGTTGGCCACTTTTTATTTCGGAAAGTCACTTTTTTATGATCTGAATTCCCAGGACCTTGAAGATCCTAACGGGCGCAAGACACATACTAGACAAACATATAAAATATTTCCTACAGAAAAGCAGTCTTTAATATAGAGATAATCTATTAGTGACTATATTTATTTGGTCTGCTTTACCTCGCTGCTGGTTTGATCAAAATGGCCCTGAACATCATCTCTTCTGGAGTGCCCTTCCGCACATCAATGCAGTGTATGAAGGGGTGAATACCAGCAAGTGCAAAGCCCTTCTGATAAAATTCATGTAGCTGAGCAGGAAGCTGATGTAAGGAAGAAAGCTTGACTGCAGCTGACTCTGTTATCTCTGAAGATAAAGCACATGAAAGAGAAAGCAGATCATTAGAAATCCAAAGAACTAACATTTTTAAAACATCCAGTGAACCAGAATATTTCTACCCATTTATTTTAAACCAAAAGGTTCCCCAGAATAACCCTCATCCCGTTACAGTCTTTCATTGTCTTTAACAAATGACAGTAGTTATTTACAGCTCTTAATGAATCACATCCACTGTATATAAAGTACAATAATATATCTGAAGCGTTAAATTCTGAGTCCATACACTAATTGAAACAATTTCTAGATCACTTCTCATTTACATACTTTACATAATAATTACCTACATTTAATTAATATAAATTATTTAAATTCACGGCACTTAATTATCATGTTCCAAGGGTTTGTGAGTATCGCTATCACCCACAGAAACAGTCATTTTAATTGAAGTAGAATTCACTAGCATCATCTTTCACAAAAAGATTACAAAGAAACCTATTTTGCTTGTTCAGTTCCCCTGCCAATCGTGTACCATGAAGTGCTGCATATTGATCTCTCCGTTTTGATTGCTAGTGCTACTGCTAAATGATAAGATATTCAAACTTGGAAAACATGTTCCTGAACCTACATGATGTCCCAAAGCATTGAATCATGGGACAGAAGGAGGTCAGTTGGCCATCTGTACTCAAAGGCATTAAGGGGGCAGAGCTGAAAATGTGTTGCTGGAAAAGCGCAGTAGGTCAGGCAGCATCCAAGGAGCAGGAGAATTGACGTTTTGGGCATAAGCCCTTCTTCAGGAATGAGGAAAGTGTGTCCAGCAGGCTAAGATAAAAGGTAGGGAGGAGGGACTTGGGGGAGGGGCGTTGGAAATGTGATAGATGGAAAGAGGTCAAGGTGAGGGTGATAGGCCGGAGTGGAGTGCGGGTGGGGGCGGAGAGGTCAGGAAGAAGATTGCAGATTAGGAAGGTGGTGCTGAATTCGAGGGATTTGACTGAGACAAGGTGGGGGGAGGGGAAATGAGGAAACTGGAGAAATCTGAGTTCATCCCTTATGGTTGGAGGGTTCCTAGGCGGAAGATGAGGCACTCTTCCTCCAACCGTCATGTTGCTATGGTCTGGCGATGGAGGAGTCCAAGGGCCTGCTCTGTCCTTGGTGGAGTGGGAGAGGGAGTTGAACTTTTGAGCCATGGGGTGGTTGGGTTGGTTGGTTGGTCCGGGTGTCCCAGAGGTGTTCTCTGAAACGTTCCACAAGTAGGTGGCCTGTCTCCCAGTATAGAGGAGGCCACATCGGGTGCAGCGGATGCAATAAATGATGTGCGTGGAGGTGCAGGTGAATTTGTGGCGGATATGGAAGGATCCCTTGGGGCCTTGGAGGGAAGTAAGAGGGGAGGTGTGGGCGCAAGTTTTGCATTTCTTGCGGTTGCAGGGGAAGGTACCGGGAGTGGAGGTTGGGTTGGTGGGGTGTGTGGACCTGACGAGGGAGTCACGGAGGGGGTGGTCTATTCGGAACGCTGATAGGGGAGGGGAGGGAAATATGTTCCTGGTGGTGGGGTCTGTTTGGAGTTGGCGGAAATGACTGCAGATGATATGCTGTATATGGAGGTTGGTGGGGTGGTAGGTAAGGACCAGTGGGGTTCTGTCCTAATGGCGGTTGGAGGGGCGGGGCTCAAGGGCGGAGGAGCGGGAATTGGAAGAGATGCGGTGGAGGGCATCATCGACCACGTCTGGGGGGAAATTACGGTCTTTGAAGAAGGAGGCCATCTGGGTTGTACGGTATTGGAACTGGTCCTCCTGGGAGCAGATGCGGCGGAGACAAAGGAATTGGGAATATGGGATGGCGTTTTTACAAGGGGCAGGGTGGGAGGAGGTGTAGTCTAGGTAGCTGTGGGAGTTGGTCGGTTTATAGTAAATGTCCGAGTTGATTCGGACACCCGAGATAGAAATGGAAAGGTCTAGGAAGGGGAGGGAGGAATCTGAGACCGTCCAGGTGAATTTGAGGTCGGGGTGGAAGGTGTTGGTAAAGTGGATGAACTGTTCAACCCCCTCGTGGGAGCACGAGGCAGCGCTGATACAGTCATCGATGTAGCAGGGGAAAAGGTGGAGGGTGGTGCCAGTGTAGCTGCGGAATATACCCCCAACCAGGACAGAACCCCACTGGTCCTCACCTACCACCCCACCAACCTCCATATACAGCGTATCATCCGCTGTCATTTCCGCCACCTCCAAACGGACCCCACCACCAGGAACATATTTCCCTCCCCTCCCCTATCAGCGTTCCGAAAAGACCACTCCCTCCGTGACTCCCTCGTCAGGTCCACATCCCGCACCAACCCAACTCCACTCCCGGCACCTTCCCCTGCAACCACAAGAAATGCAAAACTTGTGCCCACACCTCCCCCCTTACTTCCCTCCAAGGCCCCAAGGGATACTTCCATTTCTGCCACAAATTCACCTGCACCTCCACACACATCATTTATTGCATCCGCTGCACCCAATGTGGCCTCCTCTATATTGGGGAGACAGGCCACCTACTTGCAGATCGTTTCAGAGAACACCTCTGGGACACCCGGACCAACCAACCCAACCACCCCGTGGCTCAACACTTCAACTCCCCCTCCCACTCCACCAAGGACATGCAGGTCCTTGGACTCCTCCATCGCGAGACCATAGCAACATGACGGTTGGAGGAAGAGGGCCTCATCTTCTGCCTAGGAACCCTCCAACCACAAGGGATGAACTCAGATTTCTCCAGTTTCCTCATTTCCCCACCCCCCACCTTGTCTCAGTCAAATCCCTCAAACTCAGCACCGCCTTCCTAACCTGCAATCTTCTTCCTGACCTCTCCGCCCCCACCCCACTCCGGCCTACCACCCTCATCTTGACCTCCTTCCACCTATCGCATTTCCAACGCCCCTCCCCCAAGTCCCTCCTCCCTACCTTTTATCTTAGCCTGCTGGACACACTTTCCTCATTCCTGAAGAAGGGCTTATGCCTGAAATGTCAATTCTCCTGTTCCTTGGATGCTGCCTAACCTGCTGCGCTTTTCCAGCAACACATTTTCAGCTCTGATCTCCAGCATCTGCAATCCTCACTTTCTCCATTAAGGGGGCACACTAGTTCTTTCCCACAGCAAGATTGTCCAACCTCGTGCTCAAAGCTGAGGAATTTAATCTCTGTTCTGCTTTGAGCAGTTTCGAATTCCTGGGGGTTCCCACAAGTATTTGGGCTGGGTTGTTTTTAGTATTGTTGCGTTTTTGCTGACTAAATCAGTCCAGCTTCATTAATATCAGTAGATCCATGCAGATTAACAGTAACAAGAAAATGACTGAAACTTCATTGTTATATATACAGTACCAGCCTGTCCCTGTGCAGCAGATAAGACTTTGCAACATTAGAATGGCTCATCGTGGGTTGAAATAATACACACTCCTGATGCATCTTGTTTGGGATGAGGAGGTGGAGGAATGAGAATGTGTCACACCCCAATAATAGCCAGCTAACCCACAGTACGTAGGGAAATAATTATAGATACTCCAGAAATATTTGCTTTTTGAAGTGGTGAATTTCTGGGTTTGTCAGTATTAGAGAGCAATAGATGACTTGTCCATACACAAAGGCTGCAAAAGATACAAAATACAAACTTACACTTATACAGTGCCCTTTCTGATAACCAAGGGTTTTACAGCCAATGAAAGTGCAGTCAGTGCTCTAATATAGGAAATATAGCGTCAATTTGTGCTAAATCTCACAAAGGATACCTATTTTTATAATGCCGATTGACATATATTTGCCAGAATACCAGAGATAATTCCCCTCCTCTTTTTCAAAACAATCGCTTGAGATATTTTATGTATAACTGAAGGGTCAGGCAGGATCATGCTTTAACATCTCCTCCAAAGGACACCAACTGTTTGTAGTCAGCATTCATAGTGCCTCTGGGTCTGCAGTCTGCCAGGAAGCTGGAGCAGAGGCTGCAAAAACAGGATATTCTGTTCCTTACCCTATTCCAGCTTGAAGCTGAGCTTCTCCCTATTCCTTGACAATAAAGGAATCAGGGCTAGGCAGTGCACCCAGTACCTTTGTTTGGATTCCCATCAGCATTTTTCTATATTCTGCACCATCAGGTTCCTCCTCTGTTATCTGCAGCAGTGTTTCTACCATGCCTTCTGGTGAGCTGGCAAATGAAGAATGCTTTATTCCTGGTGCAACTAAACCTACTCCACTGACTCACCATCTGTTGATCTCTGTTCCACATTAATTTCGAAGGATTGTGCAGTGCCAATTCTGAACTCACGGCTATGAGTGTCTAGTGAAGTGACGGAACTGTTATGTGAGCATATCAGCTTGTAGCACCATAGGAGCTGCTGCTCTTGATGAAGCATGCTGCCACCATCCACTTTATGTGAAGAAGACTACAGGGCCTGCTTGGTCTAGTGTGATAGAGAATAACCACGTCCTGGTCTAACTAGAGGAGCCTTTTAACAAGATATAATTCATTTCATGTTAGCAACTAGTTATAAGTTATATTGGTAAGATAGGCATTGTCACAGAGACTTTGATGAAGATCAGATGTCAGGTCTCACTCCTTTGAGTACCGAAGCTCCTTTTCCCACAGGTCCATATGGCATCATCATGGTAAGTGGTACTTATGGCACTCCTCAGTATTAACCCTTTCAGACTGATATACAACATGGGTCTTGTCATTGTTATTTCTCTCTTTCCATTTTCTGAGGTTCCAAGCAGGGAATCAGAAAGGTAGGATCGGCATGAGGATGAGAGTGGGGCGAAACACAACAGATTTATGCACGAGGCAAAAAGCCGAAAGAATTATGGATGCTGGAAATCTGGAACAAAAAGAGAATTTGCTGGAAAATCTCAGCAGGCCTGGAATCACCTGAAGAGAGAAATCAGAGTTAACGTTTCAGGTCCAGTGGCGTTCTTCAGAATGGAAGAAGGGTCTGAAGAAGATTCTGAAAAAGAGTCACTGGACCTAAAAAACCCCACTAACCAAACCATGGCATCTCTTCTTTCCACCATCTGCACATCTAATGCATCCAGTGTTGCATCCATCACCATGCAACACTGTCTCTGCGCTGGTATTAACTTTGCAATAATTGCAGCAGTATTGTTGAATGCAGCTTCCCTTTACAGTGCAAGATGGTGTCAAAGAAAAAGCATAACAAAACAGAACATAACATCATAAAATGGTGTTCTGATGAAGGGTCGCTGTACTCAAAATATTAACTCTGCTTTCTCCCCATCGATGTTGCCAGACCTGCTGAGTATTTCCAGAAATTTCCAATTTTGTGCCTGTTAGCTAATGTCATTATTACCTCTGTGAATCAAATGACTCTGGAGGAATATAACAAAACCCTTTGATGCTTGAAAAATATCTAATCACCAGCTTTAATCCATTTTTGACAGGCATTTAGCTTTGAAATTGAAATGATCACCTCATGTTATTTCCTTCTCAATGAGCAGTCTGATCTTTCGATAGCTATGACCATGATCAATGCTTGGTTGAGTTTTAACTGCTAATGAGTTTTAGTATACAGAACAACCTCGTTTATCCGAACATCAATTATACGAATTGCGGATTGTCTGAACAAGATCTCAAGGTCCCGTAAAAATGTTACATCAAAGAGGTAATTACATTTTACAAGATGAAGTGTTAAATGTTATTGCTGGCAAAACAAAGAAACACAAGCACCTCAAGCAACAGTGACTGGATTTTTTTTCAAAAAATAATAACCAACCTCTATCTCAATGAATTTTATTTATGCAAAAGGTGATTTTA
Organism: Chiloscyllium punctatum; assembly: GCF_047496795.1. Taxonomy (NCBI): domain Eukaryota; kingdom Metazoa; phylum Chordata; class Chondrichthyes; order Orectolobiformes; family Hemiscylliidae; genus Chiloscyllium; species Chiloscyllium punctatum. The sequence continues at coordinate 66,856,622 of NC_092746.1, forward strand.
TTTGTAAAATATCATGTTTTTTTAAAGAAATGTCCAGTGTTTGTACATATTTTATTGATTGAATGAAATAAGAACTCTGTAAACGTGCTTTTTTATGCAATTTTGTTCAGTATGGTTTCCTTTGTTTACGATCAGATCAGTTATCTGAACACAATATTCCCCACCCATTTCGATTGGATAATCTAGTTTGTTCTATAATAGGAATCTATTCAGATGAATGACAGTTTCAGGAAGTTTTTTTGAATGAATCATCCTTTCCCCTCTGTAAATGTTACATAAAAGGTGGAACACCTACTCAGTCAATTATATTTTCTAATTTTCAGAGATGTTACTACACACCCTGGAGCAGGTGGGACTTGAACCTGGCTTCTTGGCTCAAAGGCAGGGGCACTACCACTGTACCTCTACTCTGTCAATTAATTAATCAATTAACCCAATCATATGCTTAAGTATTTCTTATATTAACAGATTCATGTTTAAGTACTTGTTATATTGAATAAAAGAACTTTTGAAGACAATGCAAACAACCTTTCAGTGAAACTAATAAAATGTAAACAAAATTATGCTTCCACAGTCTATATCTCACCATTTAATAACACCGATCAGTAACAAAATTGAATATTTAATATAATAATTCATATTCCATTTCTTTCTTTGAACAAAGCAAAAAAAAACTATAAGATTTCACCACAAAGAGATCCAAGAACAGTTTGCCTTGTTCATGTGTTTTTTAATAACCCGCCATGCAACTCAGCGTCCCTCTCCAAGGATCTCTAATAATTCTTTGGAGCCAGCTCATTTTTTCTGAAACAGAGTAAGAAGCAATAATTTGCGTCAAGCCACTTTATTTTGGAAATCATTTTACTTTTTAATGTTTTCTTTATGGTAGAAAGGTCAATCCTCAGCTTTTTCTCAATATGTATCATTTATCCAATGTGCATTGTTCCAAAGAAAATAGGGTTAGCAGCGCAACATTCTATGGGTAAACTTCTCTCAAATTTCTCTTTGCATAAGATAGAATATGGGATAAGTACACTCTGGTCTCTGCAGTTTCCACTCAAGCCAACGTTTAAGCAGCTAAATTGCTTTTAGCTACTGTCTTTATTTTCCTGACTTTCCAAGCCAGCATTCTTCTCCACCAAGAATATGAATAACTCTACTGTGCTTGAGTAGAAATCCACAAAATTAGCATAATATTAGCATATAACAATCCTATTTAGCATTGTTAAAAAGGATGAAGTTTAATATATCTAGGGGACCCATGGCTAGAGTGTACATTTTCCCGAATTTAATTTCGTTATTGTTTTACTCGCTTCAAGAGTTCTTCAACAGTAGCATTTTTCATCAATTGCTCAGTTCCCCTACGTCAGAAGTGACGTCAGGTTTAGTCTGAGTACATAGCCAGTTTAACAGTTCAATCAAACTTCTCAACTGGTCTGTTTCTTCCCTGATTGCAAAATCATGTTTCAGTGAGGACATGACCCAATTTATTGGGATTTGATTAATACTTCTCAAGTAGGTTGATCCCAAGTGATTCCTGCTCAATGTCTAACTCTGTATATTTACAGAGTACCAGAATCTGACTTCCAGTCATAAACTCCTTTTCTATTTTATCTATTATGCATTACTCAGTTTCCATCGAAACTCCCCAGAAAATCACTCATGTCCATCATAAAGATGCCTCCCAGCTTCTCTCTGATGATTCTAGTTGAACATTGTTGGGCTTATTTTGAGGTGAATACGTCTTGCTTTCAGCAAGATGGCTCAACCTGGGAAACACAATACCTTCTGACAATAATGACACTCTCTCACACACTGTCGCACACACTCACGCACTTACTCTCACTCTCTCACACGCTCAGTTGCTCACCCTCTTTATCACACACTCTCACACACACTCACACTCAGGGATTGGAAAACAATAGGGTTTGGGAGCAGGGGTGTAGCAGGCTTCAGCTGAGCTGTACAGGACACTATGAACATGAAAGGGAGTAGCAACATTACTGATTCTGATCTATCCTAAAGGTTGGTCAATGATTGCTGTCATTCAGCCTGTCAATAGGGATGCTCTGCACCAATTGACTGCTGTGGGTACTGCCCATCCTGATTGACAGCATATTTGACCAAGGAGTGCAGTTCTGATGTGTCACACTTTGGAAAGTGTTCTCCTGGGCCCTGCTGAATTTTCTCAACACTATTACAGGTTCATGAACTGTGTCACCCAAAATTCATTATGCAACTCCACTGGGGGCTGTAACCCAGGGTTTGGAAAGCCCTGAACTATGGCTTTATATTGCCTGACAATATAACAGGTCCACAGCCGATACCATATCTCTAGCCCTGCACTCACCCCTGGAACATTTGGACAAACAAGACACCTATGTCAGACTCCTGCTTACTGACTACAGCTCCGCCTTCAGCACCATTATCCCCTCAAACTGATCTCAAAACTCTGAAACCTTAGCCTTGGGTCTCCCCTCTGCAATTGGGATCCTCAGCTTCCTGACCGACAGACCACAATTAGTGAAGATACTAACTGCACCTCCTCCACAATGACACTCAGCACTGGAGCCCTCCAAGGATGCGCCCTCAGCCCCCTACTGTACTCCCTGTACACCCATGACTGTGTTGCCAAATTCTGAATGAGCACCAGCCACAAATTCTCTGATGACACCACCATGGTAGGACTGATATCTAACAATGATAAGTCAGAATACAGAACTGAGATAGAGGGCTTGGTGACATGGTGGAATGAGAACAACGTCTCTCTCAATGTTGGCAAAACTAATGATCTAATCATTGATCTCTATATCAATAGTGCCCCCATCTGCATCAATGGAGCTGAGGTTGAGAGGATGGAGAACGTCAAGTTCCTCAGAGTGATGATAACCGACAAGCTGTCTTGGACTTCCCACGTAGATACGATGGTCAAGAACACACAACAACACCTCTTCTTCCTCAGGTGCCTCAAGAAATTTGGCATATTCGTAAGGACACTCACCAACTTCTATAGATGCACCATTGAGAGCATACTATCTGGATGCATAATGGGCCGGTATGGCAACTGGTCTGCCCATGACCATAAGAAACTACAGAAAGTTGCTGTGCAGCTCGAACCACCATGGAAGCTAACCTTCTATCCATAAACTCCATTTACATGGCTCACTGCTGTGGTAAGGCTGCCAACATCATCAAAGACCCCTCCCACCCGGTAATACTCTCCTACAACCTCTTCTGTCAGGAAGAAGATACAGAAGCCTGAACACATGGACTAGCAGGTTCAGGAACAGCTTCTACCCAGCCGTTATTAGATTGATGAATGGACTCTGTAATTTCAAATAATGCTGATCTTGCTAATGCTGATCTCGCCTAGTGCATGCCCTGTGTGACATAACCTGTATGCCTCTGTCTAAGTCTTGTTGATCTGTTCATCCTTGCTTAATCTAATCTGCCTGCACTGCTCATAAAGAAAGCTTTTCACTGTACTTAGGTACACGTGACAATAAATCAAATCAAATCTGTTAACGGGTATTTTGATCAAAGTTTTCAAGATATTAAGAGAACAGATTGGATAGAGAGAAACAATTTCCCCTTCAGGAGTGCCTCACATGAAGCAGCACAGACTAAATGCCAGAAGCAGACCTTTCAGAAATGAAATCAGAAAACATTTCTAGTTGTGAAGGCTGGTGGAAGTGTAAAATCCCATTCTGCAAATGGCAGCTATTTCTAGATCAACTGGAAATTTTAAATCTGAGATTGATTGCATTTTATTATCCACAGGTTTTAACAGAAATAGGATAGAGGCAGAGTCACGGGGCAGAATTTCATGCCTCTGTGGAACATTTAGAATAGCAGATTGTGTCATAATTAGGCAGTAGGCAAAAAACACTCCATTTCCCCTGACAGAACGTTAAAGGCTATTGAGTTCTGAGAAGCTTTCACCTTCATAGTCAGGAACATGGTTTGAATTAATTAGCAGGCCATGAATACTGATTAACAATTCAGCCTCCTGGAACTTCATTCACGGGTATGATCTTGTTAGCCAGAAATGCGAAATATGCATGTTCACAACTCCTATATCTAGCTTTATACATATATTGAGGCATGGAGCCAGCAAAGGAGACTTCTATCTCCAAACTTCAATGAGGACAAATTTCTTCAGTTACTTAGTTCTTTCGGAACCATGAAGTTTCTTTGCATCAAAACTCACAATGTTAATGGTGAAGCCTTTCCATATGAATTAGCTCATGGAGAGTTCCCATCATCTGTAGTCTGGTTTGTAGTTAGTGTTAGGGTGAACTGACTAGCAAACTCATCCAGTGGAGGTAGCCATACTAGCTGACACCAACAAAGCTGACCAAACCAGGCAAGGGGACTGAACTCAAAAAGGGGCTCAAATCAAAAGGTAATCCTTTGTGGTTGTGTCTTTGGTCCATGCAAGGCATTGGGGAAAAACTGTCAGTGTTTCTCCTAGTTGTGATGAAAAGTCAGTCAGCTGATCATGTGTGAGCAGCTGAGTGTCATGTATTTTATATTTTACACGTGAATCCTGATGGATGTGAAAAAGGTAACACTACTCTGTCTCTGGTAACAATGCAGAGATTATGTCCTTTAGCTTTTCATTTCTTAATTTAGCACCTAGCTTCTCCTACTGACCATGTAGAACCTGCTTCTTTGTTGTGACTATACTGTTGCTACCTACATGGACCAGAACCACTGGATCCTGTCCCAGAATGCATTGTCCTGAACAGATGATGCCAAGCAGCTTGAGTATCATAGCTACACTCAGCCAGGCAAGTGGGAAGATATTTGCTTCGGGATTCCAAGCCTCTGACCAGCTCTATTACACTCCTGCTTTGTGTTGTACATGACTTTGGGGAGTAAGGAGGTGAGATATTTGCTTCGGGATTCCAAGCCTCTGACCAGCTCTTATAGCCACTATGGCTAGTCTGAACATAGAACATAGAACATTACAGCGCAGTTCAGGCCCTTCGGCCCTCGATGTTGCGCCGACCTGTCATACCAATCTGAAGCCCATCTAATCTACACTATTCCACGTAGGTCCATATGTTTGTCCGATGACGACTTAAATATACTTAAAGTTGGCGAATCTACTACCGCTGCAGGCAAAGCATTCCATACCCTTACTACTCTCTGAGTAAAGAAACTACCTCTGACATCTGTCCGAGATCTATCACCCCTCCATTTAAAGCTATGCCCCCTCGTGCTCGCCGTCACCATACTTGGAAAAAGGCTCTCCCTGTCCACCCTATCTAACCCTCTGATTATCTTCTATGTCTCTATTAAGTCACCTCTCAACCTTCTTCTCTCTAACGAAAACAGCCTCAGGTCCCTCAGCCTTTCCTCGTAAGACCTTCCCTCCATACCAGGCAACATCCTAGTAAATCTCCTCTGCACCCTTTCCAAAGCTTCCACATCCTTCATATAATGCGGTGACCAGAACTGTACACAATACTCGCAAGTGCAGCCGCACCAGAGTTTTGTACAGCTGAAGCATAACTGGTTCAGTTTGTGATCAATGCCAATGACCAGAATGTTGATAGGAGAGGATTGAATTAAAGTAATGCCCTTGAATATTAAGGGGCAAAAGTCAAATTGTTTCTTGTTGAGGGTGGTCATTGCCTGGCATGTATATGGCACAAATGTTACTTGCTACGTGTCAGGCCAAGCCAGGATATTGTCCAGGGCTTGCTGTTTTTGAACATTGACTGCTTCAGTATCTGAGGTGAACATTGTGCAATGATTGACAACCATCCCATTTCTGACCTCATGATTGGGGGTGGGGGGGGGGGGGAAGGTCAGTGATGAAACACAAAAGAAATTGGTCGGATATTACACAGAGGAATTCCTGTGAAGATATCTTGGAACTGAGATGACGTTTAACAACCACATCTGTCTTCCTTTTTGCTAGGTATCATTCCAATTGAGTAGAGAGTTTGCCCCTGATTCCCACTGACTTCATGTTGCTAAGGTTCCTTGATGCCACACTTTAGATCAAATGCAGCCTTGATGTCAAGAACTGTCACTCTCACCTCCATCTAGAATTCAGTTATTTTGTCCACATTTGAACCAAAGCTGCAAGGAGGTCAGGAACTGAGGGCAACAAATCTGAGTGTCACTGAGCCGGTTGTTTCTAAGTAGATGCTGCTTGATAGCACAAATGATGATACCTTCCATAACTTTACTGATGATCAAGAGTACACTGATGGGACAATAACTGGCCAGGTGGGATTTGATCTTCTTTTTGTGTACAGGACATAAACTGGGCAATTTTCCACATTGTTGGACAAATGCCAGAATTGTAACTGGTTGCCCTGCTTTAGGAAGTACATTATTAAATTGGAGAGGCACAGAAAAGAACTTTTCTCATTGGAGTCTAGGAATCTGAGGAATGACCTTACAGAGGTTAATAAAATCATGAGTGGCATAGATAAGATTAATAGTTAAGGTCTTTTCCTCAAGATGGGGGAGTTCAAAACAAGAGGGCATAGGCTTAAGGTGAGAGGAGAAAAATTTAAAAGGGACCTGAGGGGAAATGTTTTCACACAGTGGGTGGTTCATATATGGAATGAACTGTCAGAGGAAGTGGTAGTTGTTACAACATTTATAAGATACCTGTACAGGTACATGAATAGGAAAGGTTGAGCAAAATATGGGCCAAATGCAGGAAAATAGGACTAGATTGGTTTGGTTGGCATGGATGAATCGGACTGAAGAGTCTGTTTCTGTGCTCTATGACTATCTTTTGGCAATTTGCACATAGTTTAAGCAAAAATCCAGAGATTATTCCTTCAAGGTAAAGGATTTTTAGGTTAATTCTTCCTACCGATACACCCTGTATGGCACCATCCTCCTGCTCCTGCCCTATGTATTTTGTTCTGTGATGGACCACAACAATTGGATTTGCCCCTCCTTTTCCTATAAGGTCCCATTTCAAGATGTTCCTCATCCTGGCATCAGGTAAGCAATATGTTCTTTGTAATTTGGGATCATGGCTTTTGAGAATGTTATCTATCCCCATAATTACAGACTCTCCTATGTGATTATAAATTCGAGTTACAAATTGGTGTAGATTTTGTGACTGCTTAATGTTTTTCAAAATTTCATTCACACAGAAATAAAATGATCAGTTTGCTAAATGAATTCATAAGAACTCCTGCATGATTATTCTTTAATCTAACTGCAAGATCCACTGGCAAAATGTCTAGGTAGTGAGCACAAAGTGCCAACATACAGAATCAAGTTTATAATCTTGGTGCAGTTCCTCCATCAGAACATTTCCTGTCTGAATGCACAGCAGCCAAACATCATTACCTACTTTATACAGTATATTGTTGTACTCCAGTGTAAATAGAGCTATTGTTAAAACATTCCTCAAAATCAGCTACCACAGAATAAGACCATTAAATGGTTCACGTAGTTAGGAAGGAAATAACTACCTAAAAATTGTCTTGAGAGTAACTCAGTGAAAGTTTTGGTCCAAACCACAGAGGCATAGAGAGAGAGAGAGAGAGAGAGGTGAGGGGGGAGGTGGGGAAGGGGGGAGGGGAAATAAAATCAAAACTATTGAAAGAGGCCTGCTTTCTGTACACAAAATTTGTAATTTCAAAACTAATATCATGTCTCTAAACAAAATCAATATCATCTGAAGTTTAAAATTTTCATGGCCAAAATTGCATTGATCCAAAACTTAATTACCTCCTATCATGCATATAATAATCAGCGATATTACTGATCCAGTCAGGTAAATGATACAGAATAAAATACATTTGCCTATTTCACCAACTTTTTGTGTTAGGAACACCCTCTGAAACTAATATAGTCATTGGAAAGAAATTATTTCTAGTGTATTTGAGATTTATGAATAATGACTCAGTGCTTTTTATTTTTAAACAAATGGATCACTTAAGGGGTGAATGCCCATGTTTGGTTTGGGTTTCCAAGGATCTTTTTCTAAAATATTTGTTGCCAATTGAGACTGTGGTCAAATAAATCCACTCCCAACATGATAAGCAGCAAAATACTCCCTGACATCTTTGGTATTCACCACCATAACCATCCAATTCATTCTTCTAACAATATTTCTGTTCAGGTCACATAACCTTGGTATTCATAATTTCCAGTTCTCTTGTGGCAAAATGTCTGAATCATTACATCCTGTGCCCTTTAAGCTTCTCAATAGGACAGTGGAACATTTGTTTCCTTCAGAGACACAATTCTTGCAAACCTAACCAATGACTCTTACCTCTGATTACCCTAAACTAAACTATTTTTAACCCATTAAAATTCTTGGTCTTATTATCTCCTCTTGCATATCCTCCACTGCTAAAGGTTTATGCAAGGTGGGCTCATAAACCAAACCTGTCCCATGACCACTCCCATCTCGAAGGACAAGGGCAGCAGATACCTGGGAGCACCACCAACTGCAAGTTCCTTTCCAAGTCACTCACCATCTTGACTTGGAAATATATCACTGTTCCTCCACTTTGGTTGGGTCACAATCCTGGAATTCCCTTCCTAATGGCATTGTGGGTCAACCTACACCACTCAGACCACTGTTATTCAAGAAGGGAACTCATCGCCATCCTCTCAAGGATAATTAGGAATGAGCAATATTGCTGATCCAGCCAGCAAGACCCACATCCTTCCAGTGATTTTAAAAAATGAATTGCTTATTTCCTTCTTATGCCAAAAATTACTTTTCCTCTCAACATTCGATAAGACACATGTCTTTACAAGATTCAGATATTGATCCTATTGCTCTATATGTTGGCTAAGCCAGTTTAAAGTCTCTCACACACTCAGTAGCAGCTACATTTTGATGTTCCACAGCTCTTTCCACATAAAGAGGAAACCAGAGATTAATGATTCAGCGGTGAATCTTTCCTCATTACACAGAACAAAATGAATTGTACATTAGCATAAACAATACTAATTAGATGATATGGGATGGGAAGTGGTGTTCCTGATCAGATTCATATTAAATGAAGCAGGAGGAGAAATTCAGTCAGAAATGGATGGAGTTTAGAAGCACGAACAATTTTCTAATTGAACTGCATAAAAGTTATTGAGGACTTGACAGACTAGATCATGAGAAAATATTTCCTCTGGCTGGGGAGTTGAGAATATTGTGTCACAATCTCAGAATAGCAGGGAAAACAGTGGAGCAGCAATGGTAGGAGTTTCTGAGGGGGTGGTAGGGGGAGTGCAGCATGGTTCAGGAGGCATAGCAGAAATTTATCCCAAGGAAGAAGAAACATACTAAGTGGAGGACAACAAAACCATGGCATAAGTCAGATATAGCATAACAGAAGATGAAAAAGTACAGTATTTGGTGAAGATTAATAGGAAGCCAGAGGATTGGAAAGCCTTTAAAACCAGCAGAGGATAACTAAAAAAAACAATAAGCAGGGAGAAGATGAAATATGAGAGTAGGCCAGCCAGTATTATAAAAGAAGATTGCAAGAGTTTTTTTTTAGATATATAAAAGGCAAAACAGAGGTAAGAGTTGGGTCAGAAGTAAGTATAGTGGCCATCACCAAGGAGAAGGTGCGAGGGGAAAGGTCTGAAATGGGTAAACTACCAAACTGAATGGACCACACCCCAGAGTGCTGAAGGAGATAGCTGAGCAGATTGGGGAGACATTGGTGGTGCTCTTTCGAGAATTCCTTGGGTCAGAGAGGATCTCAGAGGACTGGAAAATGGCTAACACAACCCACCTGTTAAAGAAGAGAGGGAGGCAGAAGACAGGAAATTATTGGTATGCTACCCTGACCACCATAAGTCTCAGGTCTGGCAAAGTGCCAAAAAAGTACAGATATGCAAGACAAGGCAGTGTGGGGATGCTATGAGCATCAACACACAATATCAGTGAATGCTAGGAGTGCATGTGAGAAGACCTGGAGATACAGACTGGTCGGTTCATGAGTTGGGTTCCTGTCCTTGCATCCAAATTGACCAACCAGCAGCATTACAATGATCAGTGCCAGTGTATCCCGAAGTGCAGCTTTAAAATAGAGAACTGTATTTTACATTTGTTGGAAACAAGCCATGAGTGTGCAATGAAGCGGGAGGTTACAGACAGTCACTGCCCATGGAGCATGCCATGAGATGTTGCTGACAATTGTCCAAGATGGAGGCTTCAAGGAGCAAGCAACAGACTGGAGTCACTAGGTACCTCCTCTGGTTTTCATTTCAGGAACTGCCACCAATTTGGTTCTGTCAGGCTGGTGGAAGAATAGGAAACTGCCTATCAAGGAGGCGAGATGAGGGAATAATTTCGTGCTAATTGCATGCCACTCAAACTTTGGCAGGAAAGTCAGACTTTTCCTTTCTCACTGCCAAGAGTCTCATTTCTGCTGATCTCACCACATCTTCACAACAGACTCACCAATTCACCATTGGGAAGATTTTGCCCAGAATTTTTGTTTTGAACATTTTGAATACAGAAATGTAAGTAAGATTTTTTAATAAACTAAGATTTTTCTGAAATATTTCTGATAAAACGAGATTCACTGTAAAAGCTTTTTGTCATCAGATCAAAAGCAAAAATCCCAAATTTCAAAGGGAATAACAATTTATTATGTGTGAGACAAGGGTGCTGGCAAGTAGGCTCTGACTGGTTAAACATTGACATGGAGAATGCATAGGAACACTTGTCCACCACCACACAATGCCTGGACACACCCTTTCTGTTTGCAAGGGACAATACCCTGCAAATGAATGTATTTAGCTTCGAGAAGGCATCAGTGAGCCGCATTGCAAGTTTCACAAAATCATAACCTGGTTGTCAGTAAAATTCTTCACATTGATTAATTATTCATATTGATACCATTTGATAATTTCACTCTGTCAGAAACACCTTACAATTTAAAGTATGCAACCAAATTTATATCCATTTCACCCACAGGCGAATAGTGGCAGAAGCTGGTCACAGGTTCAAGGTCATGAAGAAGGGGTTGTGGTAGCAAATAAAGTTGGCAGCTCTCATCGACCCACCCTCTACCTGATGCCGATCCCTCAATTATGCTTAACAAGGAGGCTTTCCACTCTCCCAAGGCAGGTGCTGATGAATCACTGAACATGGGTTTGCTTACTGTACTTCCTGCATGACAAGTCTCAAGCCTGTTTTACAACCAGCAATGGTGGCATAATACTCTTAAGTGTGCATTAATTGACTACTGATAGGTCTCAATTGGCAGTGGGGTAGGAAAACTCCACAGGCCATCCTTCCACAGAAGTAAGCAGGATGCTGACAGGAAGCAAGTGGGGTCCCCAGTGGCCACCACCTCATTCAGTTAAATACTCTCTACCTTCAAACACACCATGGGGTGGGCATTAAATTCTATCCATTGGATCTATATTGACTTGTTTCACTGATATCTGATCCCAGTAGCTATTATCTATGTTGGGTTTACCACAACATGTCAGTAAGCCTATTAGCGAATGGGTGGGTGTAGGGGGAGAGGAATGGAAATGAAATCAGCTCTCACTTCTGCTCTTACATATTGTCCAACAGAAGTCTTACAAGTTTATTTGGAACATGAGGTTAAATTCTGTCCATTCCCTTCATTAACACAAAGATACTGAGGCCACCACAGCTCAGATCAATTATTCAGCTCACTGAAAAGATGAAACTGAACTCTACAATTCAACTTCTCAGTGTAACACCTCAAAGAGTCATCAAGGGAGTTTGCTAAACAAGATCTTCTCGAGTTTGAAAACACTGTAAAACCGCTGGCAATTTATATCAATGTGAATGTTAAATGTGTGAAAAGATGAATGGCTTAAGTAGCTTAGAGCATCTGATAAGTCATGAAAACAGGTACAGGTAAATACTAAATAGCAATCTAATCGGCTGCAAGTGATAAAGCAAAATATCTAAACCAATTGTTTTTAACTGGGCTTGACTTCACATGGGTATCACTGCAAATGTTTTTCATTATTTCTCCCACCGACTGTTTGCTAACTTCCTTTCTAAACAAGAAATGAGGTAGTCTGAGGCTGCGGAATTCTTCCAGAATGAGTTAATTCTGTTCAGTAATTCAGGACATGTTCTGTCCACCCTGGTCATATTTACTGCAATGTGGAAATTGTCTCGGAACTGGTGAAGCTGTGATTATGATGTCAGGTAAACTTCAGGATGAACTGAGATTAGCATTCAAAGCTATGACTAATCGAGAATGTAATTACTTCACTGATTAGAGTTGCTGCACAGTCAAAATATTTTAATGTTAGTGACATTTAAGTCTCAAGTTTGAATTTTAAGACTTATCTTGTTTAATGAAATAGGCTGTCAAATACAAGGGTACGTCTTCACAAATCAAAGTTCTAGATATTTTTAAATCAACCTGGCCAGCTGTGGTGTGACACACCACAGAAGGGATTTAAACCCAGGCCTTCATGGCTTAGAGGTAGGGATACCACCACTGCATGGTAAGATCCTTCAATAAGCTGAACAGTTAGCAAGATGTGTCATTAAGATATGCCCAGTTTTATAACATTCATGCATCCAGTATATATATATAATTATATACATATTGAATAAAAGGTGAAAGGTAAATAATATTCTGAATAATCTCTTTGTAATATAAAATTATCAAGTTATTAACTACCCTAAATAGGTAATCAAGTATTCATAATTAAGTATGGAATGGTTTGAAAAAGGCTTATATAACTGGGAGTGGGTACAGAGTTAACTGCTACTTTATTTGCATAACCAATTAATAACATTAACCAGAAGCAGATGGATGCTGAAATATAAATGTCATGGCTCTTTTAAAGGAATTAATATTAACAAAGCAGAATGTGGAATTTGCAGGCGGCTGGAAAGCTTTAGACTGTTTCAGCTGTGGCCTTCCTTCCAATCTGTCTGACTTGTTTTTCTTCCTCATCTCTTTTTCCTATTGTACTCGGTCGCAATGCCTGTTCCTCATTTCATGTTCATTTATCCTCACAGTTCAATAACTCCACTTTGCTGAACTGTTTTCCAGTCAACATTTCTGTTCATCGTACTACAGCATCATAGGGATCATTGCATGCAGTGAATTACTTAATTATTATAGATCTTACCTATGTCTAGGACTACAGATACTAACGTTAAGCAACAAATGTAAAATAAATTATTTACTATTATTAAGACAAAATTATTTTATATCGTTGGATTTTACCATTTGACATAAAAACAAAACTGAAAAAGATTGTCCCATTAGTAATCTTGCCAATACACATAGATTGGTGCAAAGTTTAAAAAAAGGATTTTGCCCTACATTATTTTTTTCCCAATGTTGATGATTAATTTCACAATATGTCTATTCAGCACCTCTTGTACAAAATTAAAATGGCATTATTATTATTGTGTCAATGTTAAACACCGTGTTATTCTAAATGTCAACATTATAAATATTAAAGCAGTATAAAATAACAACTTTGAGGAGATTTGTAGCTCAGGGTGGGGTTCTAGATATAGGTTTGCTCACCGAACTGGAAGGTTCCTTTCCAGACGTTTCGTCCCCATACTAGGTAACATCTTCAGTGGGCCTCCGGGTGAAGCACTGCTGATAATTCCTGCTTTCGATTTAAAGAAACCCAAACATATAAATAGAAAGCATGAATTATCAGTGGGGCTTTGTCCATAGGCCCACTGAAGATGTTACCCAGTAGGGTGAAGAAACGTCTGGAAATGAGCCTTCCAGATCAGCGAGCAAATCTACATCCAAATTAACAATGTAAAATAATATTCTGCCACCTTGGTGGTGATATTGATGGTGAGGGATGTACAGTGCAACAATTTAAAAATCCAGTGAATTCTGGGTGCCGATGGTTTTGTTGTACACTCTTAGAAACAGAGGCTGCTCTCTCCATTTTATTTATTTTTTTGGCAATGAATTGAAACTTGGAGGTTTAATTAAAATTAAATTACATTGAATTAAATTAAACAACATTAAACAAGCAATGTTGGATCTAGTAATGAGCAATGAACCTGATTTAACTAGTGCCCTAATTATTCTGAGCATTGTCAAATAGTGATCATAACATGATTGAGTTTCATGTAGCATTTGGAAGAGATAGGTAATGATTGGATACAAGAAGTTTGGATTTAAGTAAGGCAGACTTTAATGGGATGAGGCAGAGACAGTTCACAGTAAACTGGGAAGTTCTGTTAATAAGTAAAACAACTGAGGAACAGTGGAGGATATTCAATGCTATATAGAAACAGTGTGTACCCATGAGAAGGAAAATCTCCACCTTGCAATAAAGACAGCCATGGACACCTAGAGAGCAAGGGATAGCCTGAAATTAAAATAAAGGGCTGATAAAAATGCAAAGACCAGGACAGATCCCACAGAGTGGGACCAATGCAAAGACCAACAAAGGACCACAAAATGACTACAACAGTGGCTAAAAGGATAATGAAAGGAAACTTGCAAGGGATATAGAAGGCAATAAGAGGCAATTTTACAGCTAAATGAAGGACTGTGGCTGGTTAAGAGTATTAATGCCCCACTGAAGGCTGAGAGTCAATGAACATAGGGAGATAGCAGACATACTGAACAATTATTTGCTTTAGTGTCCACAGCAAAAAAAAGGATAGCTTGCTGAATGTCTCAAAAACATTAACAGAGGATCAAGGACAGGGTCTAAATAAAATGAGCTTACACATAACATCAATCATGCAGAAATGAATGAAACTGATGACTGACAAATCCCATGGACCTGATGATTTCTATCCAAGGGTGTTAAAGGAGGTAGGAGAGTACATTGCTGATGCTCTAACCATAGTTTTTCAGAGTTCAAGAGTTCTACCTATGGATTGGAAATTTGCTCATGTAACTCCACTCTTTAAGAAGGTTGACAGAGAGGTAATTACAGACCAATTGGCCTGACATCTGTAGTGGAGAAATTGCTGGAATCTGTAATCAAAGATAGGGCAAGGGTTCATTTAGATTAGATTACATTACAGTGTGGAAACAGGCCCTTCGGCCTAACAAGTCCACACCGCCCCGCCGAAGCGTAACCCACCCACACCCCTACATTTGCCCCTTACGTAACACTACAGGCAATTTAGTATGGCCAATTCACCTGACCTACACATCTTTGGACTGTGGGAGGAAACCGGAGCACCCGGAGGAAACCCACGCAGACACGGGGAGAATGTGCAAACTCCACACAGTCAGTCGCCTGAGGCGGGAATTGAACCCAGGTCTCTGGCGCTGTGAGGCAGCAGTGCTAACCACTGTGCCACCGTGCCGCTGGTTCATCTTGAAAAATTCCAGTTAGTCAGGGAGAGTCAGCATGGATTCATGAAGAGTAGATCATGCTGGACAATGCTCACAGAGTTTTGAAGTGGTGACAAAGATGCTAGACAGAGGTAAGTCCACAGATGTTGTTTAAATGGACTTCCAGAATCCTTTTGATAAAGGCCTGCATAAGAGACTATTAGCTATGGTGGAAGCCCATGAATTTAAGGGCAGGTTACTGACACGGATAGGAAATTGGCTGAGTGGCAGGAAACAGAAAGTAGGAATACAGAGGAACCTCAAAAGTCCGGCATTCGATTATCCCAACTTCAGACTATCCATACAAGATCGCAAGGTCCTGAGGCTGAGCACAGGTTCACAAGGACAAGAGCTAGACTTAAGGGGTTATGTTATGGGGAGAGACTAGACAAATTAAGCCTTTATTCTCTAGGATTTAGTAGGTTAATGGATAATCTGATCGAGGTATTTAGGTTATTAAAAGGGAAAGAGAGTGTAGATAACAATAAACTATTTCCACTCTTTTAAGATTTTAGAACCAGGAGCATGGTCTGGAATTCAGGCCAGGCCATTAAGGAGAGATGTTAGAAAGCATATCTACACACAAAGGGTATTGGAGGTTTGGAACTCTCTTCCTCAAATGCTGGTTAATGCTAAGTCAATTGTTATAGTTAGATCTGAGACAAACAAATGTTTATTAAGTAAGGGTAGTAAGGGAAATGGGCCCAAGGCAGGTATGTGGAGTTAGGCCATAGATCAGCAATGATCTTATTGAATGGTGGAGATGGTTCGAGTGGCTGAATAGCCTACTACTCCTGTTCCAATATTTCTATGTCTGTAAACTAGGATGGGAAGGTTAAATTGGGTAGAGTCTATAATACTGGTCAATTCACTATCAATCATGTTGCATTCTTGCCAAAGTTGATTTTAATCCAACTGTAGAGAGTAAACTGTCAAGGAAAACTGAAGAAAGCTGCTTCACAAGCAAGGACACAGATTTACATGGTGCTTTCAAAATACACAAAATAAATAACCTTTTTCGAGTCACTGAGATGACAAGCATCACATCTGTCAATAAATGCCTTGAGTTGAATCTGAAATAAAGACAGAAAGTTCTGGAATTGCTTAATGAGTCAGGTTTAATCTGTAGAAAGAGAAACACAGTTAACTCTTCAGGTCATGACTCAGAAAACCAACAGCAGGAAAGGCTACAGACAGGACCTTCAGAGATGGTCATGACAGGGGAGAACGCTCTGTTAAAAGGTCACAACCTGAAACTAAGGAGTTGGAGAACGTTGAACATGTAAATAGAGGATCTTGATCCGAATTTTCTGCAAGCATTCCCATTACCATTCTCCTGGGAGTGGTGATCCACAACAAGCTTTCTTGGACTCTTCATGTGGACGCACTGGTTACATAGGCCCAACAACGTCTCTTCTTCCTCAGGCAGCTGAAGAAATTTCGCATGACGGTGAATACCCTTGCCAACTTTTATAGGAGTGCCATCGAAAGCACTCTGTCTGGATGTATGGCAACTGTACCATTCAAGATCGGAGACGGTTGCACAGAGTGGTGAACTCGGCCCAGATAATCACAAAGGCCCACCTCCCATCTATAGAATCCATCTACCAGGCCCACTGTCAAGGAAAGGCCGTCAGCACTCTCAAAGATCCATCCCACCCTGGCAATGTTTTTCCACGATCTCTATCATTGGGGAGAAGGTACAGAAGCCTGAGCACATGTGCCAGCCGGTTTCGTAACAGTTTCTACCCGACTGTCGTTAGAGTATTGAATGTACTCACAAACTCTTAACATTCATTTGTACCTGTGTTTTTGTTTTTGCCGCTGTTTACCTAGTATTTACTAAATATGCTACTTAACTATGTGGTCTACCTGTATTGCTCGCAAAACAAAGCTTTTCACTGTGCATCGGTACACGTGACAATAAATTCAATTCATTCAATTCATTCATACCATTTTAATGCTGTTCTATTTTGTAGTAAACATGTCTTTCACCATATTGAGGCAGATGTTTCATTAATGAATTTAGATCAGACTTCCAGAGTTCAACACAGACTTCCCAGGGGTTGGGAAACTCAATAATGAAAGCGAGATGGGATCGACAGCTCCACAGGGTAATCTGCTTTTTATTGCAGTCTTTGTAGACTAGGGAAAGCAGAAATGCTCTGCCCCAAATGCTTCCTGGCTACCAATCACTGCCTGTCTTTGTCCCCATGGCGACCACCTTGTGCAGTCTGTGGTCTCTTCCTGTAGTTTTTCTGTGTTAGCAGTTGTCTATTTGGAATTAGATTGAATTTGAACATGTATTTTTGTGTAAATATGTTATTAAATTGTCCTTCAGATAAGGTGTTAAGAGATTCCACCTGCCCTGTCAGGTGAACATAAAAGATCTCATGACACTATCAAACTGTAGAGTCATTTATGGCACCAAAGGAGGCCATTTCTCCGATCATGCCTTTGCCGACACCTTGTGAAACAATCCAGTCAGTTCCACTCCCTCACTTCGTCCCTGCAGCCCAGCAAGTTTATTTCCCTTAAAATCTCTCTTTGAAATGAATGATTGTTTCCACTTCCACCAGGCAATATTAAGTTCCAGGTCAAGAACACTCACAGTGGGAAAATAATTCTCTCTAACATCACCGCTCTGCTTTTCTCCCTATCATTTATGCCTAAGTGTTTCACCACACAATTCCTATATAAAATTTTTCTGTCATTTGTCTGTCCATATTGCTAGCCTACTTATATCCTGCTTTAGATAATCCTCATTGTCTGCCACTCCAAGGCAAATCTTGAAGTATTCTAAACCCAGGTCATTTATGTACAACCCAAAAGTCAATAACCCTGGCACTGAGTCTTTGAGTATACCAATGTTAATCATTCACCTGTCCAAAACACAACATCTAACATAACTCACTCTTTTTTGTTCTTAAGCCAATGCATTCTCTAATTTGATAGTGACCATCCGTGAATCGCAATTTTGTTAACGAGTCTTTTATGTGCTATTTTGTCAAACACTTCCTTAAAATCCATATCAACAACATCCAAAGCATTCTCTTCACTATTTTCTGTTACTTCACTAAATATATGAATTAAATTAGTCCAGTATGACTGGACTTTGACAAATCCATGTTAGCCATCCTAATTAACCTAAACTTCATCAAGTACCTACTGAATTTTCTCCCCAGTTAAAGATGTCAAAACATTATCCACCACTGATGTTAAACTAACTGGCCTGCAGTTATACTTTATCCGTGTTGGCAGCTCCTCCGTTTTAGTATAGATTTAAAGATTAAAGTAAATTCTCCCATTATCTCCACTCTACTTCCTTTAGCAACCTGGCATGAAGGCCATTAGGCCCAAGGAACTTCTTACATTGTTATAGCCAGTCTTTCCACAGCCTCCTCTCTTTCAACTTCCACACTATTCATGCTCTCCACTATCTCAACTTCTAGCAATATTTTATAAAAATACTCCACTTAGTAAAGCCTGATATAAAATACTCTACTTAGTCAAGTCTGATATGAAAACCATGACTTATTTTAGCCTTGCCCTGCAGCTTGAAAATTATAGCACTCTTTTGCACTGAACAGAATCCACAGTGTCTCTTACCGCCTGCTTCCTGCTTGCTGTTTACATGCTGGAAGAAGATTTTTGTTCCCTTTTTTTATGTTGACAATCATTCTACTCTCACGTTTTATCAGATGCCTCCCAACATGTATTTGAACACAGACCTTAGCCATGTACCATAACTTGCTGTGTTTTTGCCCTTTATATCTGATCTATGAGCAATAATTTTGTTAACTTGAAAGTGACATGAATCATATGCTTTCCTTTTATGTTTCATCATAACCTCTATAGCCCTTATCATCCAAGGAGCCCTGTCCTTGTCTCCCTTACCTCTTGCCTTTGTTGAAACACATTATTATGTTATGTTTTTCCTGTCTGGTTCCATTTTACCCTGACTAGATCCCTTCTCATCATACAAGATTGATCTTCCTCCAAAGTAGAAATGCTATATTTAATCACCTTCTGCATGTCTCCATTGCCAATTTTAAACCTAATGATGTAATGATCCCTGTTACCCAAATGCTCCCTCTCAGACACACCCCATTTCATTTCCCAACATCAGATCCAGTAAAGCATCGTCTCTATTTGGGTTAAGAACATAAGACCATAACACAATAAGACACACGAGCAGAAATTAGTCCATTGAGTCTGCTCTGCCATTTAATCATGGCTGATAAGTTTCTCACCCTCATTCTCGCACTTTCTCCCCGTAACCCTTGATCCCCTTGATATTCAGGAATCTATCTATCTCAGTCTTAAACATACTCAATGATATGGCCTCCACAACGTTCTGTGGCAATGAATTCCATAGATTCACCTCTCTCTGGCTGAAGAAGTTTCTCCTTACCTCCATTCTAAAAAGTCTTCCCTTTACTTTAAGGTTGTATCCTCAGGATCTGGTCTCTCCTGCCAAAGGAAACATCTTCTCAGTATCTACTTTGTCCAGAGTCGAAAATTGTGGCACAGGTCAGGCAGCATCTGAACAGCAGAAGAATCGACATTTCCGGCAGAAGCCCTTCAGCAAGAATTTTTCAGCCCATTCCTAATGAAGGACTTATGCCTGAAACATCGATTCTCCTGCTCCTCGGATGCTGCCTGACCTGCTGTGCTTTTCCAGTGTCACACTTTTCAACTCTAATTGCCAGCATCTGCAGTCCTCACTTTCTTCTCCTCTGTCCAGGCCATTCAGTATTCTGTATGTTTCAATTAGATGTCCCTATCCTTCTAAACTCCATCGAGTATAAACCCAGACTCCTCAAACATTCCTCATATGTTCAATTTTTCATTCCTGGGACTATTCCCATGAACTCCTCTGAACATGCTCCATGGCCATGAGATATGGGACCCAAAACTGTGCACAATACTCCAAATGTGGTCTGAGCAGAGCTTTACAGAGCTCAGAAGTACATCCCTGCTTTTATATTCAAGTCCTCTCAAACTAAATGCCATCATTGCATTTGCCTTGCTAACTACTGACTCAACCTGCAAGTTTACATTGAGAGAATCCTGGACTAGAACTCCCAAGTCTCTTTGCACTTCAGATTTCTGAATTTTCTCCCCATTTAGAAAATAGTCCATACCTCTATTCTTCCTACTAAACATCCTGATCAGTGAATTTCTTCTGAACACAAATTAGAAATTCATCCCCATCCTTTTGTTTACTCTGAATTTGAATTTATTGTTGTCACATGTACCAAAATACAGTGAAAAGTATTGTTTAGTGTGCTATACAAAGTGCATTAAGGTAGCAGAACAGAGTACAGAGAAGTTACAGAGAGAGAGAGAGAGAGAGAGATCAGAATTGACATTGCAATCTTCAAAGAAGTATGTGACCAAACGCAAGGTATCTCTGTTCTACAACACTGTCCAAGGCAATACTTTTAATTTTATAAGTCTTGCCTTTGTTTGTTTTACCAATATGTAATACCTTCCCCTTATCTAAATTAAACTTAATTTGCCATTCTTTAGCACACTGACTCAACTGATCAAGATCACTTTGTAAGCTTCTTCACTGTCCACTATACCGCTAATCTTGGTGTCATCTGCAAGCTTAATAATTATGTTTTCTATATTCTCATCTAAGTAATTTATACCAATAAGAAACATAAGTGTACCCAGCACTGATCACTATGGAACACCACTGGTCACAGGTCTCCATGCCAAAAAGCAACCCCCTGCCGTTATACTCTGTCTCCTGTTGTTAACCCAATGCTTTTGCACATCTGTCATTCCACTGCAGCTTCTTTCCTCCATCACTCTCTCTCAATGTTTAGAGTCCTCCTGATTTTATTCATGTCTCAGGAATCGTCATTAAAAATGATCTGCAAATGTATGTTCTCTTTATTTGAAATTTTAACTTTAAAAGGATTATTACCGAACAAATACGCATTTTGTTTGTTGAAATGATCAAAACTCATCATTACAACTTGCAAGAAATATGAAAGTAAAGGGAAACAAGTTATACTGTCTGAGAGGACAATATTGATTGGTTGGCAAATGGTTGGGGTGGGCGAGCAGATGGCAGCAAGGCCCCATTCTACCCTCCAGGTGGCTGTCCCACCTCCTTCCCATTCACCGCTGACCTGCCAACATGGCATGAGGCCTGGTGAGGCATTAGGCTGCCTGCCTGCCCTCACCCTGATAGATTGGCTTCCCTCCCATTACAATTATTCAAAATGTAGAGGCACCTCCATCGCAGCTACCTTTCCAGATTGGGGAAGTTCCAGCCTGGCTGCTCTGTTCCTCCTCACCTTTCTTTCATAAAGATCCCCACCCTTCTCTCCCCCCATAATTACTTTCCTGATCCAACCAAGAACTTGGTCATGGGAGCTCTATCACTTGGACTTTCACCACTTCAAGTGGTGGTGTTGCTGTTGACCACTCTGACTGAGCTGGTATTTCCACCTGAAGCTCTTGTAGAAATCGCACCTCTGTCCAGTTAATACTCCCCAGAACACTAACTGGCTACACACATCAGTGAGGACGTGTTCCTGCAGAATCTTCAGCTCCCAGCACAAGAAATCCTGACACCTGCAAAATTCTGCCCCTCAATTTCAAAAGACTTTATAATCAAAATAATGACCTTCAAAAGTCGATATTAGATGCTGTGATGTAAATCTGTATAGTAAATTGGCCCTTACTAAGACAAGAGGAGGGAACTGTCTTTTTATTGGTCTCTACTCCGTGAGTCATAACAGAATTGGAGTTGTTTTAGCCAGTTCTCAGAATGTACAATCATGTATTTTCGCTGCATTAGATTTTGATTTTTTTTTGAAAGTCATCAACTAGGTTGTTTTAATAAATACAAAATTATTGTGTAATGATAAAACAAAACTGATCCAATGAAGATGCTCAGACTCAGAATTTAAAAGGTTTTAAAAATCATGCTTTTGACACTTGTAAGCATCTTACTCTTTGTTCCTACCCACTGATCAATGGGCACACAGCTTTGTAATTGAAGTGAGTACCTAGTATGCTTTCCTCTCCAATAAACAATTTAAAGTTGGTTGACTTTGACAGTTATCGATGCTTTGGTGAGGTTTTGAGTGTTAATGCATTTCAGCACAGGAGGTGTTCCATTCAGTTGAGAATGAATGACAATTTCAAGACAATAACAGAATGTGTCTTTGGTGCGATCTCTGGTTTGTTGACATAAGCTAATAGCACTAGTATTGACAGTTTTTTTGTGTGTCTCTCAATGAGTGTTTGAAGAAGATTGTGATTAGATGGTTGAGATTTACTTTTCTTCAAATGAGTGATTTATTCCCTTTGATACTGCATGGACTCTAAAGAAAGTGCATTATTCTTTTTGGGTGAATGGTCATGTAGGGTTCATGATGGATATGGGATGGCATAAGGTTGCATGGGAGTATTGGAGGTGCCATGGATAATATATAGAGATATAGTGATTACATAGGGTAGCAGAGGGGAATCTGAAGTGCATAGTGGTTGGATGATGGATGATGAAAGTGAGGAGTAAGTGTTAGAGGCCTCTGAACCCTGTTAGGAGTCAATTGTTGTCATGCAATACAGTACGTTTCCAATTTTTTCTTTAATTGTCAAAATCTTACAACCACAGAATGATCGTAGCACAAGAGGCCTTTCACCCATCAGGACTGTGCTAGCTGACTGATGGAGCAATTCTCAAAATTTCACTCCTACATCATCTCCTTATAGCCCTGCACATTCTTTCATTTAAGGTAATAATCTGACATGGAGCATGACTCTGTTTTGTCAGTTTCACGCAAAATAATCGGAAGCTTTTGTAATGATAGCTGTGGTCATTATGAATTCTTAGCTTCAGCAGGTAGTTTACTGATCCAAGAATGATTGATACTTTTAAAAGGCAAATAACAGAATATGCCTGCAATATAGTTTCTTGTTTGTTTACAAACCTAACAGCCACTGAAAAGGATTGCAAGTTTTTTTTACATTCAATAAGATATTTTTCTTTACCCTGTATTTATGATAACTTATTTGAATTGCTCCTGATCAGCATTCAGCCATCACCTTAAACATTCACTCTCTCCCAACAAACTGTTTTCACAGCAAAGCAAATCAACCACAAAATGACAACAGCAACCCTTCCCCAGCAATTTGTGCTCTCTATTACATAGAAGGACAAGGGCAGAGAATGCATGGAAAATCCATCATGTGCAAGCTCCCCTCCAAGCCAAGCACCATTCTGATCTGGAGCCATGTCACTATTCCTTAACTACTACTAAGTCAAAAGATTGGATCTCTCTTCCTAACAGCACTTTGGGTATACCAATGCCACGTGGACGGCAATGGGTCCAGAAGTGATAGGTAATAAATACTGTTCTGGCCAATGAAGCCAGCATCAAATATGTTTCTAAAAGATCAGAGCAAAATGTATTTCTTCCCCCAAGAATTTTGAAATAATCCCCATTATATTTGCATGACTCATAGTGGATACTGGGTGAGTGGCTATGGTGACTACATGGATGGCAGGAATTTGGCATGGTAAATTTGAGGAGGCATGGAGATGGGGCTGGATTAGCTGGGGATTAATATGGGGAGTGATGAGATGAGGTCACATTGCCTATGACATAGGCAATTGAGGGGTCAAGGAGTCATGTGGGGTGGGTGAGGGTTTGGTTTAAGAGTCTTTAAGTGAAGTTTGGAGCTAGTTTATATACCTGAGGCTCTCTGACCTCTGTATGAAAAGACAAAATTCCTAAACAAAACCACACACAGGTGGGTGTGCATTTCAGAATGGTTACAGCACAGAAGGGGCATATTCCACCTACTGATTCCATATCACAGGTTTATAAGCGCAGCTCACCAAGTCCCACTTCTCTGGCCTATCACTGAAATCTTGCAAATAATTTCTCTCACTGACTATTGAGTTCCCCTTTGAAATTAACAATTGAGTTTTCCTCCTTCACCCTCTTAGACAGTGCAATCCAGATCTTAACCACTCATTGCAAAATATCATTTCTCCTCAAGTCTCCTTTGGGTCTAATCATTAACTTACTTCCCCCAGTTCCATCATTTAAAACAATCTGTCTCCATATGCCCCTTTGAATCTCCTCTTCAGTTTCTCTTCTCTCAGGAGAACCGCCCCAGCTTCTCCGGTCTATTCCCACAACTGAAGGCTCTCAGACCTGGAGCCATTCTCTTTACTAAAACCTTCACAGTGCAGTGACTAATATTGACACAATGCTCTAGTTTGTGTTGAACCAAATTTTATCATAAATTCTGGTTTTTGTACTCTCTATTTATAGAGCCCAGAATCTCAAAGGCTACTCTGACCATTTTCTCGAACTGCACTGCCACCTTCAATGGTTTGTGCACATTAGATTACTTACAGTGTGGAAACAGGCCCTTCGGCCCAACAAGTCCACACCAACCCGCCAAAGCGCAACCCACCCAGACTCATTCCCCTATATTTACCCCTTCACCTAACACTATGAGCAATTTAGCATGGCCAATTCACCTAACCTGCACATTTTTGGATTGTGGGAGGAAACCAGAGCACCCAGAGGAAACCCATGCAGACACAGGGAGAATGTGCAAACTCCACACAGAGAGTCGCCTGAGGTGGGAATTGAACCCGGGTCTCTGGTGCTGTGAGGCAGCAGTGCTAACCACTGTGCCACCATGCCGCCCATATACCAAGGTAGGTATGTTTTTAGCAATACAGGAATTTTTCAATTAGTCTGCTGTCTCCATGTGTCTGGATTAGTGGTGCTGGAAGAGCACAGCAATTCAGGCAGCATCCAAGTAGCTTTGAAATCGACGTTTCGGGCAAAAGCCCTTCATCAGGAATAAAGGCAGTGAGCCTGAAGCGTGGAGAGATAAGCTAGAGGAGGGTGGGGATGGGGAGAAAGTAGCATAGCGTACAATGAGTGAGTGGGGGAGGGGATGAAGGTGATAGGTCAAGGAGGAGAGGGTGGAGTGGATAGGTGGAAAAGAAGATAGGCAGGTAGGACAAGTCCAGACAAGTCAAGGGGACAGTTACTGAGCTGCAAGTTTAGAACTAGGGTGAGGTGGGGGAAGGGGAAATGAGGAAACTGTTGAAGTCCACATTGATGCCCTGGGGTTGAAGTGTTCCGAGGCGGAAGATGAGGCGTTCTTCCTCCAGGTGTCTGGTGGTGAGGGAGCGGCGGTGAAGGAGGCTCAGGACTTCCATGTCCTCGGCAGAGTGGGAGGGGGAGTTGAAATGTTTGGCCACGGGACGGTGTGGTTGATTGGTGCGGGTGTCCCGGAGGTGTGGCAGCCACCAGTTTAACTATCCTCTTATGGCAGAGAGGGGATGGGGGCTATGGGGTATAAAAGCCAGGCAGGTCCCCAAGGCCCTCCCTGCCTGCCTCAATCCCCACCAACTCCCCCAGCCCATGCTTTTTCGGTTTAAACTTTAAAAAGTGTCAGAGAGGGGGTACTTCCATTTCAAAGACCCCCCTCGCTCACTCTCCATCACTGCCTCCAGTTCCTTTTGAGCTGGTAGGCCTCTGAGTGGCCCTGCAGCTTCCAGAGCTCTCCTACCAGCCTCATGTGCAGAGGGAGCATGCCCTCCACCATGAATTGGTGACTCAGGGCCAATCACACTAACTACCTGTTTCTTACACAGTGTGGGCTCCTGACCCAAAGCCTAATGGGAGGAGGGGTGGAGAGGGCAGCGGATTCAAAAGCCTGCAGGGAAGTTCCTGTTCAATGTTTTCCCAGCAGGAGAGTCTAGAACAGGCACTCATAATCTGGGTCAGCTACCTCGGACTGAGCTGAGAGAAATTTCTTGAGTTGTGAATCCTTGAAAATCTCCATGCCAGAAGTCTGCCCATGTCAATCAATGTTTATTTAAAATGAGCACTGATCAACAATTAAGAACTGAAGAAAATGAAAGGGTATGGGTTTAGGACAGGAAAGTGGAGTTGATACAATTTCAGTCACAATCTTACTGAATATGTGAGCATATTCGAAAGGCTGTATGGCCTAACTTTGCACCTATTTATCACCTTTTAAATCACAAAGCTGGTGTCAAAATGAAACACTCAAACTGAGCAGAAAGTCAAAAGATCTCTGAATCTAAAATTACGTGACTTTACATGAGACCAGAAGTGTCTTTTTGACCGACAAAACAATAAACGTATACAGCTGAACCTAACTGAAAATATTTAGTATTATGTTGACTCAGTATATTTATAAAAAGCTGTAATATAGTTATGTAAGAATGGATTTCAAACTTAGATGCTAAAACATGATGATAGATGATTAAATATTACATATGACATAAAAAGAGAAATTGCTGGAGAAACTCAAAGGGTCTGGCAGCATCTGTGGAAAGAGAAACAGGGTTAATGTTTCGAGTCCAGTATGACTTTTCTTCAGAACTCTGATCACACTGGACTCGGAATGTTAACTCCATTCCTCTCTTCACAGACAATGCCAGACCTGCTGAGTTTCTTCAGCACTTTCTGTGCTTCTTTCAGATTTCCAGCATCCGCAGCTTTTACTGTATAAAACATGCCGTTTCCATGCTTGAGAGATTCAGAAAAAGTCATCTATGGAATGCAGTTGTCAGCACTGGCCTATACTTGTTCCAATATTGGAGCAATAGCCTAGAATTTTGATTTATTATTTGGCAGGTTGGCAAGAGAATGAGCAGAGTTTCTTTTCTAACTCAATGTTTTTTTGTCTAATTCAAGTGATTATTTGGAATGAGATTAAAGAAATTGAATGGAGTTTAAGATGGAAGAAAAATGGCTCTACTTATTAATAGAAATGCACTTGATATGTTAAATATTACATTTTGTTCAAATCTTTATGCTATGATATATGAGGGATAGTATGGTTCATTATGGATAGTGGTTGGTAACAATATAATCACAGGAGTGGAATTCTCTTCACTGACTTGGAAACTGGAATAATACATTAGGACTTTTGTTCTCTAAATGTGATTGCTCTCCATCCGAACTGCTTATTTATCTCTTAGATTTAATTTAGTTGATTTGGCTTATCGCTCAGGTCAACTGGGATGTTACGAGTTTTCAAAATAAGAATGAATCAGAAAGACATTACATTCTTTTCTAATTGGTGTGAAGTGAATATTTGTTCCCATCTCCACGTTTCCTGAATCCTGTCTCCCCCTCAATCTCCCTTGTGTTCACGGGGAGGTAGGGAGTCAGGAATGGGCAGTGGAAGTATAATAGCTGTAAAACCTAGAAGAATAGATTTCTCAGAGGATTTGGTCAGAAAAAAATAACAGGGTTTTATTTTAATCCTTTGATTCTGTTGATTGAGAGTCTAGTTGGCTGTCGGATGGTCTTTGAGATAGAAATACAATACTGTACTAATGTGCTCCTGACCTCCTGAAATCGTGAGACAGTTGCTGCAGGCACCCTGCAACCAATTCAGTAAAGACACAGTAGAAGCCAGACCAGTTCTGCTAGGAAGACCTGCAACATCAGGCCACAGTCAGAGAACAGTGGGGAGGGAGGATGAGAGTAATTGGGGATATGGTGAGGGTCATCCATGGGAATGACTGTTGGTGAGGATTGTGGATAGACTGGGGAGGGGGGGGGGGGGTGGTTGGGAGATGTGTGGTGGGTGCAGTGGATAAATTGTTCAGGGTGGAGACTAAAAGGTAAAGCCACCATTGGCCCAAAAGGCTACAATCTCATTACAGAGAGACAACACTGGGGGTGGTTTATCCTGAGGATCACCACATCTCAGGCAAAGGATGAGATTAAGAAAGAAAGTACTTCATGGTAACTTTCCCTGGTGCAGAAATTGATCTCATGCTGTTAGAACATAGATAGAACATAGAAAAATACAGCGCAGTACAGGCACTTCGGCCCTCGATGTTGCGCCGACCGAAGCCTACCTAACCTACACTAGCTCAAGAACCTCCATATGCTTATCCAATGTCCGCTTGAATGACCATAAAGAGGGAGAGTCCACCACTGATACTGGCAGGGCATTCCATGAACTCACAACCCGCTGAGTAAAGAATCTACCCCTAACATCTGTCCTATACCACCCTCTCCTTAATTTAAAGCTGTGTCCCCTAGTAACAGCTGACTCCATACGCGGAAAAAGGTTCTCACTGTCAACCCTATCTAAACCCCTAATCATCTTGTACACCTCTATCAAATCTCCCCTAACCTTCTTTTCTCCAATGAGAACAGCCCCAAGTGCCTCAGCCTTTCCTCATATGATCTTCCTACCATGCCAGGCAACATCCTGGTAAACCTCCTCTGTACCCGTTCCAGTGCCTCCACATCCTTCCTATAGTATGGCGACCAGAACTGTACACAATACTCCAGATAAGGCCGCACCAGAGTCTTATACAACTGCAACATGACCTCAGGACTCCGGAACTCAATTCCTCTACCAATAAAGCCCAGTACGCCATATGCCTTCTTCACAGCACTATTTACCTGGGTGGCAACTTTCAGAGATCTGTGTACATGGACACCAAGATCCCTCTGCTCATCGACACTACCAAGTAGCCTACCATTAGCCCAGTAATCCATCTTCTTATTACTCCTACCAAAGTGAATGACTTCACACTTAGCTACATTGAACTCCATTTGCCACCTTTCTGCCCAGCTCTGCAACTTATCTATATCCCGCTGTAACCTGCCACATCCTTCTTCGCTGTCCACCACTCCACCGACTTTCGTATCATCCGCAAACTTGCTCACCCAGCCTTCAAGCCCCTCCTCCAGGTCATTTATAAAAATGACAAACAGCAATGGTCCCAAAACAGATCCTTGTGGAACACCGCTAGTAACTGCACTTCAAGATGAACCTTTACCATCAACTACTACCCTCTGTCTCCTTCCAGCCAGCCAATTCCTAATCCAAACCTCTAATGCACCCTCAATGCCATACCTCCGTAATGTTTGCAGTAGCCTACCATGGGGTACCTTATCGAACGCCTTGCTAAAATCCATATACACCACATCTACTGCTTTACCCTCATCCACTTCCTTGGTCACCTTCTCGAAGAACTCAATAAGGTTTGTGAGGCACGACCTGCCCTTCACAAAACCATGCTGACTATCCTTGATCACATTATTCCTATCCAGATGTTCATAAATCTTATCCCTTACAATTCTCTCTAAGACTTTGCCCACAACAGAAGTGAGACTCACTGGCCCAGTTACTTGGGCTATCCCTGCTCCCCTTCTTGAACAAGGGGACCACATTCGCTATCTTCCAGTCTTCTGGCACAATTCCTGTAGACAACGATGACATAAAAATCAAGGCCAATGGCTCCGCTATCTCCTCCCTAGCTTCCCAGAGGATCCTAGGATAAATGCCATCAGGCCCAGGGGACTTATCTATTTTCACCCTTTCCAGTATTCCCCGGACCTCTTCCCTACATACCTCAAAGCCATCCATTCTAATCACTTGTGACTCAATATTCACATCAGCAACAATGTCCTGTTCCTGAGTAAATACTGACAAAAACTATTGATTTAGTGTCTCTCCAATCTCCTCTGCCTCCACGCACAACTTCCCACTACTATCCTTGACTGGACCGATACCTACCCTAGTCATCGATTTATTCCTGACATACCTACAGAAAGCCTTATGGTTTTCCCTAATCCTACCAACCAAGGACTTTTCATGTCCCCTTCTCGCTGCTCTTAGCTCTCTCTTTAGATCCTTCCTGGCTACCTTGTAACTCTCAATCACCCCAATTGAACCTTCACGCCTCATCTTTACATAGGCTGCCCTCTTCCCTTTTACAAGGGATTCCAATTCCTTATTAAACCACGGCTCCCTCACAAGACCCTTTCCTCCCTGCCTGACTGGTACATACTTATCAAGATACTATCAATGTTAGTATCATTCCGAATCACAAATCAGCTATCCAGCCAACTGAGTTAAGCATGCTTGTGGCATTGCATAGGAAGTGCTGGATAGATTGTAGGTAAGGAAACAAACTGTAAGAGGAGAGGAAGGCCATCAGAGCAAGGGATGCCCAACAGATATGGAATAGTGTGGAACAAATGGATAGATTGTGTGGAGGTCAGCGAGATTGGGTAGGAAGTGGATAGACTGGGTTTAGATAATGACATCAGGATGAGGTGGTGCTCAGATCCCCTTATGAGGGGTCTGTGTTGTGGATATATCATAGTGGGTTTATAGATAGTCCAGGGAGGCTGCAGAAACGGAATTGATCTGTTGATAGACCTCCAGGGGCTCGGCTGAAAACAATGGATAAACCAAAAGGAGAGTGACAGCAAGAGTTGGTGGGAGTGCTGGTTGTCATTGATAGACTGCAGGGGACAGTAAATGGAGAAATACTGTGTGTGGTGATATCAGGAGGTGGCTAGAAGATTTGGGGAACCTAACTGAGGGCTTCCAATTGTGGGCTACAGTTTGTTTGGAGTGGGGTGCTGGAGGAAAAGCACCACAAGCTGTGTCAGACAGCATTTATTGTTACATCTGGCTGTTCTCATCTCCCTTCAGCTGCTGGGTTTGTTAAGCCCTGAGCAGCACAATCCACAGCAGCTAAGTTTAACACAGAGCCAAACTTGGAGGCACACTGGTTCATTAAAATACTTGAATGGTGGGCCCACTTCCAATTAGTTGCCTGTCTCAATCTGTTCTGCTAAAACAAGAAGCAGGCACATTGGAAGTGGAGTGGTGTTGAGTTTATTATTTTTGAATACATAACTGCCTCTTTCAGTCCTCTTTTATCTGCACTGAGGAGTTCAAGTGCCTCTAGTGTATGGCTCTCTGATAGTGGATAGTGTAGACACCATAGGTAGTTGAGCTTGAAGGACGACTAATGGTACAATGGTATAAGACAAGTGCTCTCCTGATCCATTACTTAGACAGGCAGTTATACCAGTCATGACAACACTCACTGAGCATCACTCACAGTCACAATATTTCTTTGACATTAACATAATTAGGCAAGTGATCAGAATCAATTCATTTTAAATTCCAACAATATGACTAGATAGCGTGACTATCACTTACCAGTCTCAGCTGTGGTGAAGTCCAGGACCTTATACTGATAGGCTATTCCCACTTTAGTCTCCACTTGTGGTCGTTTGAGAGTTGAATAGATTTTGCCTGGGCTGTTTTCATCAGGCTTCTCCAGCTTTGGTAGGCCGCAACCCATTTTGGCAGATGCTAATTCAAAATAGAAAAGGACAGAAAAGTGACAAAATTAACAGTAGACCAGCATTAAATGACACCTTTTGATGCCTCTGGGGAACTTAATAAATCATAACCAAATAAATGGTTCACAAAAGGGATGAATCGTATTCATCAAAAATGTCAAATTCAGTTTGCTCAGTAGACTTTGTCCTTTGCAACACAGTTACAGATGTACAACTATTTATCAACATTAACAATGCAAAAGGTTTTCCACATTGGGTGCTCTCTATTTTAACTGTTTCTACTTTTTTAGTACACTTCACTAATTCAAAGTTACAATGGCTATAATTTCCTATACCGTTTTTGATAAATTATCACATGATCTGGAACACAACTATTTACCATCTGATTGCTTTAAAATAGAATTTCTTTATCACCACATTCTTAATTTGCAAAACTGAAAGTTGATCTTTTAATGAGTGATTTGTTTCTTCTATCTTAGCGTATACTATATCATTGCTAATCTGTAAAGTCTAATAACTAAGAAGAATATGGAACAATACTAGAATGTACCACAGATTTTTACCCAAGATCTTTACAGATGCTGACATTTCCAGCATCTTCTGTTTCAATTGCCAATTCCTATTTAACAAAAAGACCGCTAGTAAAATTATATGTGGCTGGACTGAATACTAATTAAGTAGTGATAAAATCAGAACAGGAAGAATGAATTTACGCTTGTCTGAAAACCAAACAAGCAGACTAGACTCCTGATGAAGGGCTTTTGCCCGAAACGTCGATTTTCCTGCTCCTCAGATGCTGCCTGACCTGCTGTGCTTTTCCAGCACCACTCTAATCTAAGACCTGTGTTTTAATCCCTCAAGTCTGCACTTCTGAGTCACATTATTGACAGTGGAGACACTAATTAACCCATAAGGTGCTGCAAATAAAGTTTTATAATTTGGTACCAATCTCAATTTTTCGTTACAGTTCTAAAAAAAGTTATGATGTGAGAATTTAAAACCCATTTCTTTAATGTCACGAAGCAGGAGATATTCCTGAACAATTGATTCAAACCAGCATAAAATGTGACACAATTCAAAAATCTGTTTGCTTGAAACATCTAAGAACATAAGAAACAGGAGCAGGAGAAGATCACTTGGACCCTCCAGTTTGCATTGCCATTGGCTAAAATCATGGCTGATCCTCAAACTTAAACTCCATGTTCCTGCCCAATTTCCACATCCCTTGATTTCCTTAATATTTGAAAATCTATCCTGTCACCCATGAAAATCACCCATGCAAATGAACATTTGCAACCTTCTGGGGTAGAGAAATACAAAGATTCACAACCCTTTGAATGAAAGGCTTTCTCCTAAACTCAGTCCAAAATCATTGTTTCCTTGTCCTGAGATTATGGGTTTCCACTCATTTCAGCACAAATATTAGGATTGGGCCTGCCTCTGCTTGGCTTATTGCCTTTAGTATTTTAGCCAATGAACCTTTAATCATTATGAGGTGGGACATTTGCCCCATCCAGGTGGAAGCCCAGGCTTTACAGAATCCACAGCTCTCTAATATCAGCAACACCATGCAGAGCAATGGACACTGCTGGTACAGCACTGAGGACAGGGGAGGCAATGGCCTAGTGGTATTATCACTAGATTGTGAATCCAGAAACCCAAGTCATGTTCCAGGGTTCTGGGTTCTAGCAGATGGCAGAATTTGAATTCATAAAAATCAGGAATTAAGAGTCGAGTAATGACTCTGAAACCATTGCTTGGAAAACCTATCTGGTTCATTAATGTCTTTTCAGAAAGGAAACTGCCATCTTTATTTGACTCCAGACCCACAGCAATGTGATTGACTCTTCACTCCCTCTAATAAATGTTGGTCCAGACAGCAAAACCCTCATCCTGGGAATGAATTAAAAAGAAACCATTGAGGCATTCAGCAATGCACTGGAAACCCAGTTAAGTCTGGAGCTCAGTGGTGCCAGTTTGGAAGGCCATGACAATGGGGTGGGATGGTGGAGGTGCGTGTTAGGAAGGGTGGGAGGCAAAGAGTTGATGGAGGGAAGGAAAATTGAAAGTGCCTCAGTTTGGCACCACAGACACAGGAAAGAAGCACTGTCTCAGCTTTCACTGGCATTGGTCTGCAAGGCCAATGTGTGCAGTGACAGCATGAGCCATTTAAGGGCATTAATTGCCCACTTAATGGCCTCAACTGGACTATGGCAAAGCAGCCCACTGATGCCAACCCTACCCCATATAATATTGGGTATGGTGGGCACATCACTAATGGCATAGTACCACATTTTATGGAATGCTTTCCCACCCACAGGCGGTTCATAAAATCCAGCCCTTGCTCCTTTGCTCTAGACCCTCCAAGCAAAATCTCTGGGTCTGACATGTTTCAATCAGATCACCTCCTTTTCCATAGGCTAAAGGCCCATTTTACATAATCACTCCTCAGAGAACAAGTCGTTTATCACAGGAAACAATGTAATGATGCTTTGTTGTGCCTCTAAAAGACAAGAAGAAACATTTTAAAATTTATTTCTGAATTCTGAGTGGCTAAAGAAAGGCAAGTAGAATTTTCAGTGCCTATTGGTTAATGTTCGAGACCCTGTGGCAATTTTCACCAGGAAGATTTTCATTATTGAAACAGGCTGGGTAAAATTGGCCTGGACTTGCTTCAGCTTAATAGTTTGAAATGAGGGCTCTTGTGGTGCAGTGGTAGTGTCCCTACATCTGAGCAAGGAAGCTTATCTTTAAACAAATTTTGTGCCATGTGGTGCTGCGATCGTACAATGGTTAGTATTCTGTGTTGTGGCCAAGGGAACCATGGTTCATATCCAAGTAACAACAATGACTATTCTTCACATTATAGGCTCTTGCAGTGGAGTGTTCAAGACCCACCCTCTCCAGAGGTGTGTTATATCATTATCAACAAGTTGTGTAAAAATATCGGAAAGGTCGAAAGGTGATTCAAGTAGATTGCCGAAAACGAAAACAGCATTTGATTTAATAGATACGGGGCAACTATTTCCTCTGATGGGGGAAGCCAGAACCAGATCTTAAAATTAGGATTAGCTCAGCAGTAAAATCAAACAGTAATTTTGCACACAAAGGGTAGAGGAAATCTGGAATACTTTCCCCTAAAAAGTTGAGTAGTTTTTATATATGTATTGTTCTTTTTTTAGGTAAGTGCATCAAGAGTTATTATGAAATAATGAAAGGGAAAATTAAGTTGAGTCACTCTGACACAATTTGTATAAGTGAAAAGATAGGACTGAGTGATAATTGCCTGTTCCAACATGACCACTGTAATTTTAAGCACATTAAAATGTGCTTCATTGAGTGTTACATGCCTGCTCCACCTAGTCTCACAAAGGGATTTCTACTTCTCATCCTCTTCCCCCAGGTTTGCACTCAGTGTCCTGCCTCAGCCAGAAATTTAAATTGAAGTTTGTGTTCTAATTATATCTCTGCTTTCGAAGGAACAGATACGAAATATAACTGTGTGTGGTATTGATCCCCTTATTTAAGGAAGGATATCCACAAATTGGAGAACGTTCAGAGAAGGCTTACCATACTAGCACCTGGAATGGGTGGGTATTCTTATGAGGGATGGTTGGGTTTGATCCATTAGAGTTTAGAAAAGTAGGGAGTGGCTTGATTGAAATATAAAATCCCGAGCTTCCTGTTTCTTCCTGTGGGAGAGTCTAGAACTAGACATCATTGTTTAAAAATCAGTTTGCCCATTTGAAATAGAAATTTGACATTCTTTTTCTCTCAAAGGATCAAGGGTTTTTGGAACTCTCTTCTTAAAAAGGTGGTGCAACAGAGTGCTTGAATATTTTTAAGGCAGAGCCTGTCAGAGGTTATCAGGGGCGAGTGAGAAAGAGAATTTAAGGTTGCAATGAGACCAGCCAAGATCTTGCTGAATGGGAGAGCAGGCTTGAGTTGCCAAACAGGCTGCTCCTGCTCGTCCTCTGTAAGACTGTACAAACCTTGCAGCCTCGGCTGGTAAATGTCTCATTGCAAATGAGAAGCAGGATTTGGCAGGTCCTTCCACATCTAAGCAACCTGGGAGAATTTAACTGGCAGGCGGGTAAAGTTAAACCCACCTTCACGTTTGTGTTTAATGTTGATTTTGTTGCCTGCTAAGTCATGACAGGAACCTGATAATAGATGCAACGGATTGAAATGGCATACTTATGTTGAACATAATAAAAATATCTCCAAAGGTGACTGCGCAAGTCCCATTGTTTTTCATTAACAGCAGCTTGTAACAATTATTTTTGTATTCTTTTTCTTTCCTTAAGATTAACTTGTAAATAAAGTTATGATTATTTGTGTTCAGTGACTGATCACAGTTCTCCAATCTCATAGTAGATTGGCATTTTGGTCAGTTTTTGTTTACATCTGTCAGTTTACAAAACACAAATAGGAATTCATACACCCTCAGAAGTCACCTTACTCATATAAGGTCAGTTTTTAATGTGTTAGTGCTGGTCTCTCTAATTTAAGAGGAAACACTTCTTATACTCAGATATTCAAGTGGCAGTTCACGTAATAAGGCATCAAATGTATTTTTAGTACTTTAAAGTGTGGAATCTTTACTGTGAGATGCACAGAGCTCTGTGTAACAATGTTTTATCATCAGCTGCATTGTTGGTTTTGTTTTAGTTTTCAGTTAAATATGATCAAAACATTCTTCGTCTGAGCCTGTTAATGTCTAAGAGAGTGCTGTTTTTAATGACAAATAGAACTGCAGCCTTTAAAATAATCAACTTACAAGAAATTATAACAATGCTGTATTTGCTGAATCTTTTTCAGGAGATTAGGGAGAAACCATTAGTAAATCATTAAATGCACTTGAAGAGTTAAGTGTGCAAGTTCAGCCGAAATGTTGTTTTACTTACATGGCAATATACTCATGGTGTCAATAGGAATCAAAGTAATTCCATATGTATTAAATTTCTACAAAATTACTTATGAAAATAAAACTACCCACACAGAAACGTTAACTATTTCAAAACTAAAACTAAAACTCCCTTTATTCCATGCTTTAAAAATGATAGTTTAAATTTTACGTTTAGCTGCACAAAGAGATCACATTTCCTTTATTATTCAAGGGAAACAACAAAATTTAATATCGGAAGACAATGCCTTTCAGACCACGTTTATTTTTTTCAGACATTTGTGGACTTTGTTGGTCCATAAACAGTTAAAAGAGCGAACACTTTAGGCAGTTTCACACCTACAGTGTAACACATTTCCTGCAGTGTGTAATCAAAGGAAGCAACAAAGGATGAAAAAGGGGATCATATTCTGAAGTCCAGACAACATTCTGTTTACATTGCAGCAACACTATCGTACTTTTCATACCAGAACCAACGACTGACAGAACACAGCCGCTTTTAAACAATAACACAGTCAAACACACAAATAATGTTCTCTATGAACTTACCTGAGAAGATCTGCCAAAAAGTTGTTTCAAAGAAATCAGCAGTCCCCTTTCAAGAATTATAAGCAATCAAAATACGGCCACAATTAAAGGTACTCTCATCTCAAGATAGGAAGTTATAGATCCTCGAAGGAAACTTGGATCAGCCTTACGAGCAAGAACTCACTCAAAATGCTGAGTGTAACAAAGCACATCAAGCTGCTCCAATAAGTACATGGGGAAATTGAACCATACGCGAAACTGATCTGATTCTTACACGAATTTTACAATTGAGATTTTGGGGTCTAAATTTGTCCGTTGACTTCCTTTTGCTGTTGAAAACGTCATGCATCAAAAATCTTAATCTTCATTGCTGCGTGCTCTGTAAAAAAAAAACCACATCCTGTAACAGTTCAGTGTTTTTCTTTCCCCCTCCTGTTTCACTGGTCAAATCACAACTGCAAGATGTCGCGGGAAAAAAAAACAGTTACAGTTTTGCTAAGATCTCTGAAATAAGTGACCTAGGTATGAGGCGAACCACAGGATACCAGCCAAAAATGCATCACGCACATCGATACCAGCTGAGCTGCGTGTGTACAAGCAGCAGTTCAGTAACCAGATGGGGGCTGGCCAGCATGCTGACTTCACCCTTCAATGAAATTCA
This sequence comes from Chiloscyllium punctatum, assembly GCF_047496795.1. NCBI lineage: Eukaryota > Metazoa > Chordata > Chondrichthyes > Orectolobiformes > Hemiscylliidae > Chiloscyllium > Chiloscyllium punctatum. The sequence goes on from NC_092746.1 coordinate 66,894,191, forward strand.
TATTTTAAGACCCAGACCAGCCCCCTGAGGCTGAAATCCATTACTGAGAGCTCTGAAGGAGACTGTTAAAGAGGCAATTTACTCTTGAGACAGTCTGTGACTAATTGAAATTTCACTTAAATAAAACAAAAAGAAGATGTGCTTGTTTTGAAAGAAAAAGCCACCAGGGATTCTATGATCTGATTGATGTCAAAGCAAGGAATTTTGAGCACCAGCAGTCCCCGGAAAACTGAAGGTGTAATTACAGGAGCCAGAAACCAAGTATTTGGAGCAAATATTTTAAAAATGTCAGGACCCAGTAAACAGAGATCTGCTAAATTCAGGAATTGGGCTAAATTGATACTGAAGGGCTCTATTCATAACTGTTGCTGGCTTCATCAGAACAAGACAGACATTCTGAAGAGGTAGGTGGCACCCTGCAGTTTGGTGCACTGATCCTGAAGGTGACAGAGAGAATGGGACAGATTGATGATGAAGAACAATGGGGTGAGCTAACAGTAACTGGCTGTGGCCTTTAATTTTAATGTAGAGTCTTCACACTCCACACTAACCCCCAGCCCATGTTCGATTTTTCTCCCCCATGCTTCATCACAAGAGGCTGGTTCCTTTAGTGATAGAAACTGTGAGTTAGAGAGACCTGTAAATACGAATGGACCCAGAATCCATCAACATACTTGGAAACTGGTGGCAAGGACAAGCCAGGAAATTGTCAATAGGGGAATTCTTCTCTCAATTTACTAAACAGGACAGAGATGCAGAAACACAGACTTGAAAAGGATTCTGGGTAATCCAAGGCAGAGGACAGGGAAAAAAAACATTGTGACGGTCAGAGCTGCTCCTTTTCTGAGGTATTTTCAGTGTTGGAGCTGGTTTCCAGCAATTCTAGGCATAGTAATGATTGTTTTACATGCTATCGCATTGTTTGGGAACTTAGGGGGAAAAGATCAAAACAACAGCACTTTAAAAAGGAAGAAGGCAAACAAAGGGCAGTGACCATATGAGCAATGGTTCAAATGAAGAAAGAAACCTACACTGCTGTCTGACCCAGCAGTGACCTGCACAGCTGCTGCTTTTGCTTCTGTTTTCAAGTATCTCAGGACATCAGCTTTTGAAAGTTCTTGCCTAATACAATCAAAATTGGCCTTCCTCCAGTTTAGAACTTCAACTTTTAGATCTGGTCTATCCTTTTCCATCACGATTTTACAAACTAATAGAATTATGGTCACTGGCCCCCAGTGACACCTCAGTCACCTGCCCTGCTTTATTTCCCAAGAGTAGGTTATGTTTTGCACCTTCTCTAGTAGGTACATCCACATACTGAATCAGAAAATTCCTCTCCATCTAAACCCTTAACACTATGGCAGTCCCAATCTATGTTTGGAAAGTTAAAATCCTCTACCATAACCATCCTATTATTCTTACAGATAACTGAAATCTGTTTGGCCTCCTGCATTGAAATAAATACAGTTTAATTTATCAGTCCTACCTTGTTCTCTGCTTTGTTCCTGCTTGCTCTGACTGTTTGACTCACTTTCTTTCCTAACTCTACCAGTCTCAGATTGATCTCTTTCCTCACTATCTCCCTGGGTCCCACCTCCCCCACAACTCCCCCCCCCACCCCCACATCTCCCTGCCAGTATATTAATCCCCTTCTAATGATCCAAAAATGTGAACCCTTCTCCCATACACCAGCCCCTCAGTCATGCATTAATCTGCTCTATCCTCCTATTCCTACCCTCACTAGCTCGTGGCACCAGGAGTAATCCAGATTACTACCGTCAAGGACCTCCTCTTTAAATTCCTGCCTAACTTTCTACATTGTCCCTTCAGAATCTCATCCTTTTCCCTCTCTATGTCATCGGTTCCAATGTGTAGAATGACCTCCTGCTGGCCCCTCTCCCTCTTGAGAACATTCTGTACCCTCTCGGAGACATCCTTGATCCTTGCACCAGGGAGGCAACACACCATTCCGATTTTTTGCTGCTGTCCAGAGAAATGTCTGTCTGTGCCTCAGACTAGAGAGTCCCCTATCACAATTGATCGCTTGGAACCTGATGTACCCCATGTTACATTAGAGCCAGTCTTGATACCAGAAAATTGACTGTTCATGCTACATTTCCATAAGAGTCCCACACCCCCTACATTTTCCAAAACAGCATACTTGTTTGAAATGGGGATAGCCACAGGAGACTCCTGCGCTACTTGCCTACTTCTCTTACCTTTCTTGGAGTTAACCCATCCATGTTACTGTATTTGCAGCTCTTCTCCCTTCTTATTACTGCCATCCATCACACCCCCTAGCTCTTGCAAATTCCTCATTATTCTAGTGGTTGTTCCAACTGATCCATGTGATCTGATAGGATTTGCAACCAAACACATTCACTGCAGACATAATCATTAGTAACATGGAAACTTTCCCTAAACTCCCACATCTGTCAAGAAGAGCATATCACTCTATTAAAGGCCATCTTTGCTCCTTCACAATCTACAGACCCAGAAAATAGCACCGTCTTTCTGCCCTGAAAATCAGTGCTCTGAACTAACTTAGCACTTTTGATTTATATTTTTAAAAATTTAATCAAGAGACAATTTTCAATTAAACATATAATCAAGAAAGAACCCCACTCTATTCAGTACTGCAGACTTACAGCAAAGTAACACATTAAGAATTATGAACTTATCTGTTCCTTTGCTGATTCCTCCAAATGTGTTGCTGGAAAAGCACAGCAGGTCAGCAACATCCGAGCAGCAGGAGAATCAACATTTCCGGCAGAAGCCCTTCATTAGGAATTCCTGATGAAGGGCTCCGGCCCAAAGCATCGATTCTCCTGCTCCTTGGATTCTGCCTGACCAGCTGTGCTTTTCTAGCAACACACTCTCGACTCTGACCTCCAGCATCTGCAGACCTCATTTTTTCCTGGTTCCTCCAAGATCAGTTGTGAATTTTGCTGTTTATTAAGTTTTTCTGGATGAACTCTGATGTCCAGGGATTCATGAACTCAAAGAGCAAAGGCAATAACTGTGCAGATTCACTGCTGTGTCAGTTAGCAGGTTTCTCTCTCTCTCTCTCTCTCTCTCTCTCTCCCTTCTGACCATCTGCTTGTTTTCTTTGTCTGCCTTTCCTCCTTTTAAAAGTGCTGTTGTTTTGACTTTTTTTCTCCAAAGTTCCAAAACAATGCAACAGTATATCAAATAGTAATTGCTGCTCCTGGAATTTGAGGAAATCTCCTTCTTACAGCCACAATTTTTTCCTGTCCTCCATCTTAACAGAGTGCAGAATATAGTGTTACAGCTACAGAGAAGGTGCACGGAAAGATTAAATCTAATATCTGAGAGGTATGTTCCTAAGTCTACTAACAGCAGTGCAGAAGGTGTTCTTGAATCTGTTGGTATGTGTTTTCAAATTTTTGTATCTGCTGCCCAATGGAAGAGTGTGGAAAAGAGTATAACTGGTGTGTGAGGAGTCTTTGATGATGTTGGCTGCTTTTTCAAGGCGGGTTAGTATAGACAGAGTCAATGGATGGAAGGCTGGTTTTCTTGATAGACTGCGCTTTGCTCACAACTCTCTGTAATTTCTTGCAGTCTTGGGCAGAGCAGTTGCCTTACCAAGCTCTGGCATCTGGCATCCGACTAACCACGGACATATACTACAAGCTCATCGACCCCCACAGCTACCTAGACTACACCTCCTCCCACCTTACCTCCTGTAAAAATGCCATCCCTTGTTCCCAATTCCTTCACCGCATCTGTTCCCAGGATGACCAATTCCACCTCAGAAAGTCCCAAATGGCCTCCTTCTCCCACGGTCGCAACTTCCCTTCCCACAAGGTTGATGAGCCCCCCAGTGCAACTTGCCCACTTCACAGACCATGGCCCTTGAACACCACCCCACCCAACGCAACAAGGACAGAGCCCCCCCCAGTCCTCACCTTCCACTCCACCAGCCTCTGCATACAATGTATCATCCTCTGCCACGTCCGCCACCTCCCAACGGACCCTACCACCAGAGATATACCTCTCTCCACACCCCTATCAGTGTTCTGAAAGGACCATTCCCTCCGCACCTCCCTCATCAGGTCCACAACCCCCGCACTCCACTCCTGGCACCTTTCCCTGCCACCGCAGAAAGTGCAAAACCTGCACCTACACCACCCGCCTCACCTCCGTTAAAGGCCCCAAGGGATCCTTCCACATTCATCAGAAATTTACCTGTACCTCTACCAATGTCATCTACTGCATCCGTTGCACCCGGTGTGGTCTCTACATCAGGGAGACTGGATGCCTCCTTGTGGATCGTTTCAGAGAACATCTCTGGGACACCCGCATCCACCAACCCCACCACCCCATGGCTAAATACTTCAACTCTCCTCCCACTCCGTCAAGGACATGCAGGTCCTGGGCCTCCTCCACCGCCAAACCATTATCATCCGACGCCCAGAAGAGAAACGTCTCATATTCCGCCTTGGGACCCTGCAACCGTACTGGATAAATGTGGATTGCAACAGCTTTCTCATTCCCCTGCCCCCACATTATCCCAGTCCCAAACCTCCAACTCGGCCCTGCCCTCCGGACCTGTCCATCACTCCCCTCTCTGACCAATCATTCTCCCTCACCTTCATCCACCCATCGCTTTCTCAGCTACCTATTGCCAAACCCCACCCCTCCCATTTATCTCTCACCCCACCCATGAGCCTCATCCTGATGAAGGGCTTATGCCTGAAACATCAATTCTCCTGCTCCTCGGATGCTGTCAGACCTGCTGTGCTTTTTCAGCATTACACTCTCAACATCTGGAAGAGATGTCAATTACAACACTGGCATCTACCCGATGATGTGGAAAATTGCCCAGGTATGTCCTATACACAAAAAGTAGGAGAAATCCAACCCGTGTTCAAATGCAACAAGATCTGGGTAATATCCAGACTTGGGCCTATAAGTGGCAAATAATATTTGTGCCACATAATGCCAGTCAATGACCATCTCTGCTACCATCACTGAATGCCCCACTATTGACAACCTGGTGGTTACCATTGAAAAGAGACTCAACTGGATTCACTATACAAATATGGTGGCTACCAGAACAAGTGAAAGGCTAGGAATACTGCAGCAAGTAACTCACCTCCTCATCCTACTGTCCATCTTCAACAAGGCAGAAGTCAGTAGTGCAATGGAATACTTTCCACTTGCCTGGATGAGAGCAGCTCTAATTGCATTCAAGAAGCTTTTACACCATCCAGGAAAAAAACAGCCAGAGAGCCAATGGATGTTACCTACTTGGACTTCAAGGCCTTTGACAAGGTGGCACACAGGACACTACTGACGAAGATAAGAGCCCATGGTGTCGGAGGCAAGGTGCTGGCGTGGATAGAAGCTTGGTTGTCTGGCAGAAAACAGAGAGTGGGGATAAAAGGGTTCTTCTCAGGATGGCAGCCAGTGACAAGTGGTGTTCCGCAAGGCTCAGTGTTGGGACAACTTTTCACTTTATACATTAATGATCGCGATGAAGGAACTGAGGGCTAAGTTTGCAGATGATACAAAGGTAGGTAGGGGGACAGGTAACATTGAGGAGGTGGGGGGGCTGCAGAAGAATTTGGATAGGTTAGGAGAGTGGGCAAAGAAGTGTCAGATGGAGTACAACGTGGGAAAATGCGAGGTCATACACTTTGGAAGGAAGAATAGAAGCATGGATTATTTACTAAATGGGTTGAAAATTCACAATCCTGAAGTGCAAAGAGACTTAAATGTTCTAGTGCAGGATTCTCTCAAGGTAAACTTGCAGGTTAAGTCAGTCGTTAGAAAGGCAAATGCAATGATGGTATTTATTTTGTATATAAAAGCAGGGATGTCCTTCTGAGGCTCTATTAAGTTCTGGTCAGAACATATTTGGAGTGTGGTGTGCAGCTTTGGGCCCCATACCTCAGGAAGGATGTAGTGGCCCTGGAGCATGTTCAGAGGAGGTTTACGAGAATGGTCCAAGGCATGAAAAGCTCAACATATGAGGAACGTTTGAGGACTCTGGGTTTATACTCAATGGAATTTAGAAGGATGAGGGGGGATCTAATTGAAACATGCAGAATACTGAATGGCCTGGACAGAGTGGATGTTGGGAAGATGTTTCCATTGGTAGGAGAGACTAGGATCCGAGGGCACATCCTAAGAATAAAGGGAAGAGATTTTAGAATGGAGATAAGGAGACACTTCTATAACTAGAGAGTGGTGAATCTATGGAATACATTGCCACAGAAGGTTGTGGAGGCCAGGTCACTGAATATATATTTAAGACTGAATTAGATAGGTTCTTGAGTATCAAAGGGATCAAGGGTTATGGGGAGAAAGTGGGCGAATGGAATTGAGAAACTTATCAGCCACGATTGAATGGTAGAGTAGACTCGATAGGCTGAATGGCCTAATTTCTGCTCCTGTGTCTTATGGTCTTGTGGTCTTACAGTTACAAACATCCACTCCCTCTACTGCCCACGCTCAGTAACAGCAGTACGTACAATCTGCAAGGGGCAGCATGATGGCTCAGTGGCTTGCACTGCTGCCTCACAGCGCCAGGGATCCGGGTTCAATTCCATCCTCAGGCAACTGCCTGTGTGGAATTTGCACATTCTCCCCATGTCTGTGTTGGTTTTCTCTGGCTGCTCCGGTTTCCTCCCACAGTCCAAAAATGTGCAGGTCAGGTGGATTGGCCATACTAAATTGCCCGTAGTGTAAAAGGATATGTAGGTTAGGTGTATCAGCCATGAGAAAATGCAGGGCTATAGGGTGGGTGTGGGTGTGGCTGTAGGGATTCTATGCTACTAAGATGTGCTGCAGAAAGACAGCAACTTCCAAATGCACGACCACTTCCATCTCGAAGGCAAGGGCAGTAGATATATGGGAACACCACCACCTGTCAGTTCGCCTCCAAGTCACTCACCATCCTGACTTGGAAATGTATTGCCGTTTCTTCAGTGCTGCTTGGTAAAAATCCTGGTGGTATTTGATTTGATTTATTTATTGTCACGTGTACTTACAGTCCGTTCTGCTGTAATGCACATTTCTTCAATGCGAATTGGCTATAACACGATTGAAGAATTTAGTCCATTAGCTGTAGAACTTGTCTGTATTAGCAATAATATGATTTTGGTCCCATGGTTTAAATGCAACTGTTACTACATGGTTTTTTTTATAATGTGGGATTGCATGGGAAAGCTACTACCACATTATATCAGAACAGACTATATTACAAATACAGTGAAGTGTTGTTTAGTGTCGCCACTCTCTGATGCCATCTTTGAATATAGAAAATAAACCAAAACACACAACGTAAAGCCAGAAAAATAAACAATAAAGTTCATCTTATAGTCTTATCTCAATAAAGTTTGGTGGTCTATGTAACAGCTCCCACTGCTAGCTCAGTCATGGGCCTGAATCCAGGCTCCTCCTGCCCGGTGTCTTGAGTTCCTGCTGCTAAACCGATAACATTGCTGCAAGTGCACTTCACCATGCCACTGCCATTGATAAAGAGTTGCCAATCTCCGGCACCATCAGGCCTCCACCAATGGCACTGCCATTAATTCACACTGGGCCGAACTTGCCAATGCAACAATCGCCGGTGCCGCAGGTTTCTGCACTGGGAAACCAAACTCACCGCTTCCATGGTTAGGCGCTCGGCCTACCCGCAGATCTGGAGCCTTGGTTCAGCCTGTGAGTCTGGACCAGGGGATTAAGCCTGAGACCCACTTCCTATTCGCTGGGAGACCTCGGGCCGTTTGAAGCCCCTTCCATCTTATCCTGGCGTTACTGCTGCTGCCACCAGATACTCTCTCCTTCAACATTCACTCACCTTGCTGCTTCCTGGGTCTATGCCACCACCTTCGTCTGCCATTCTGTGCAGACCCCACTCTTGCCAATGCTGCCACCGATGCCACTGCAACTGAAGCAAAAAGAGAAAATACTTTAAAGAAAAAACACAAAAAATATAGGTAAAAAGAAAAATGAAAAGAAAAGCAGATGAAAGTTGCTGAACCTCTGGCTCAGCACCCTAATGCTGCTACTCCTCTGCCACCATCTTGAAGGATGTGGATCATCTTATGGGTCAACCCACAGCCAATGAACTGCAGTGATTCAGGAAGAGAGCTCATCACCACTTCTCAAGGGCAAGTAAGGATGGGATATGAAGGCTGGCCCAGGCAGCAATATCCATGTCCCTCGAGTGAATAGAAACAAACATTTTCCTATTTTGGTTGATAATTCCATAATTCTTCTTTGCCTGCCTAATTACTTCATTTTTTTTCCTTCTCATAATCCCACTGTATTATTTTTGAATTTGTATCCTGCACTACTCTGCTGCCCAGATACTTAATCTCTGGCTCTTTCCTTTCCCTCAAATGTTCCCTCACGTCATTTATCATCGATGGTGCTTCTGTAGTATTTAGTTTGTCCTTTCCCTCTAGTGGATTAGATTTTTCCTTCACTCTGCTGAACACCATTTTAAATAGTCCCTACTACTATACCTTGTTGACAGGATTGTTGCCCAATTTATTTTCAATTCCAAGTTCCAATTTCAGCCCCTGGAGATTAGTTCTTCTCTAATTTATTAACTTGTTTTTCATCATAGTTATGTCCTTCTCTATCGTTATTAGAAATGATATATTATGGTCACTAATGCCTAGATGTTCCCTTAGTTTTACTTCTCATATATGCTCAGAATCATTCCTATTACAATATTGAATAGGAAATTCTCCATTGTTGGACCTTGAATGGATTGTGTTGGAAACATTACACATTAAAACTGCCTTTCTTGTCTTCTTTACCTCTCTCTTTTGTTAAATAGAAATCAGGGCAATTGAAATTGCCCATCATTATTATTATTTGTGATTTATTCCATTCTCTAGTTTGTCTGCATTTCTTTTCTCCACCTCCCCATGTCTATTAAATGAAGTGTAGACAGCACCCATTGGTGTGATTGATCCTTTATTATCTTTAATTCTTATTAATAGTATCCTGCTATTGTCTTTTGCAACCAATGCAAGTGTTTATCTCTGCAGTGTTTCAGAGTTTCAGTAGGGATTCATTGGCCCTGAAGGCACATGTTGCTATTCAACTGCCAAATGGCTTTCTCCAGACCAAGACCATGGCAAGACCAGGCCACGTGGGTATTGAAGAATGGAGTTAAGGATGTCCAAGTTGAACATAATCTTGTTGAAGAGTTAATATTCTCTCCAGTGAGCACTGACTGCCTTCCTATCCTTGAGGAGCACTCCTCCATGTTTGGATCTCAGTGGGATGGATCATTCAGTGATTGGACTATCTTGAGATTGCTGAAGAAACCCCACACATTGTTAGTGTCTGCAGATTGTTGGATCGTCCATGTTCTTTCTGGCAATTCCTTGTTCTTTATGGCATGGGTCCCACGCTGAACTATAACTTACAGCTCCCTACAGGAATGTTGATTTTCCCTGAAGCCATTGTAAATTTAACAGTGGATGAAAGCTTCATACTTAAGCCCGATTGGTTTCTGTAGCTCTTGTGCTTTGTCTTTGTTAAGCTAGTCACAATATTTCCTGGTAAAGAGTCCAAGGATCTTTTCTAGCAGACTATAGGTTTTGACCAGGTTCTGAGGTACTCTGTAGCTCCTGATAATTGAGGGTTTGACAGTGAGGCTTTGAACTCACAGACACAAGAAACAGAAGCAGAAGTAGATCATATAGGCTGTAAAACTGGTGCTGCTTACAACACAAACATTGCTGATATTGGACTTCAATTCCTCTTACCTACCCACTCCCCATATTCCTTGCAGCCCTGAAAGACCAAAATCTGTCTATCCCAACATTAAATATGCTCAATGTTGGAGACTCCACAGTCCTCTAGGGCAGAGAACACCACTGATTCTTTAACTGAAGTCATCCTCATCTCAGTGCTAACTGATTGGCCCTTCAACCTGAGATTTGTCCCCAGATTTATTTTAGATTTGATGACCAGCAAAAACAAACTCTCAAAATCTACCCTATCATGCCCCTTTAGAATCATGAACATTCCAATAACAGAGTAGGGTCTGGGGGCCAGGGTGGAGGTGATAGATCAGATAAGGTGATAAATTGATCCAGCAGTCATCAGTACAGGTCATGGCTCATAGTTCAAGGAAGAGGACATGCTGGAGTAAGTCAGGGACATTCTGTGAATGACTGTGTTTAAGAAAGCAGACAAGTCCAATTATGGCATTTAAAGAGTAAGTCTCCGTATTGTCTAAGGCAAGGAAAATCATTGAAGAATTCTCCTTGACTGACTCCTTCCAGTGGTCAGGGAAGTCCTTGCAGAGTTGCAATGCAGATTCCATCCATTGAGAGGCACAGAGATGGTCTTCACTGAACAACAAATTCAAGAAAAAAAGCGAGGACTGAAACTAACTGTACGTAGCATTTTACAATCGGCCAAAAACCTTTGATTATTTCAACTGTGAAGGCTTATGAGGTATCCTCCTCAAATTTGGCTGCCCTCTGATATATGTCACCATGCTCTGCCCTCTTTATGATGATATGCAAACCCTAATCCTCACCAACAGAACTACCACAAAGCCTATCTCGGTGAAGAGTTGGATCAAACAAGTAAATGACAATGCAAATCCTCTTGTTCCTGTTCTACTTAATGCAAAACTGCAGCAAATTACCCACTAACACTGTGATAATCTACAGAAACTGTTTAACCTACTTTGTCTTCAAACCAAAACCACTCCAACCTCAGTCTTAGGGCTTCAGTATGCAGATCTTGTAACAATGTGTTTGTATTAGTGGTATGCATTTCCCGTAATGCAAACACATTAATGTTATTTGTTCTCAGTATCTTTGGCAGGTAGTCATATTTGGCTTTCACGAGATCTTCAATATCCAGTTGATGGGCCCATGCTAGCTATGAAGAGAGGTTGAGTAGGTAGATTTGTTTTCATTACAAAAAAGGAGATTGAGGGGGGGACCTGATTGAGGTCTACAAAATCATGAAGGGTATAGACAGGGTAGTTAGAGATACGCTTTTTCCTAGGGTGAAGGAGGTCATGCTTTCAAGGTCAGAGGTGAAAAGTTTATGGGGGATACACACAAGTACTTTACACAGAGGGCGGTAGGTGCCTGGAACATGTTGCTAGCAGAGGTAATAGAGGCAGGCAAGGTAGATTCATTTAAGATGCACCTGGACAGATGCTTGAGTAGGTGGGGAGCAGAGGGATACAGATGCTTAGGAATTGAGTGACAGGTTTAGACAGTAGATTTGGATTTGGTTCAGGCTTGGAGGGCCATAGGGCCTGTTCCTGCGCTGTAACGTTTCTTTGTTCTTTTGTCTTTGTATGTTCCAGGGGTTTTAAAGGTCACCCTGAAGACCCAATAAACCCACTTGAGCTCATTTCTGTCTTAGAATATGATTTATCCAAGAGCTTTGCACAAATTATATTTCCAGATGAACTAGATATATCTTAAAGATAAGGAAGATAGATTTATTTTTATGGCTCTATTTTCCAGTGGAAAAATATGTGCTCAGGTTGAGGGACACTTTATCTTGCACTTAGATGTCTGTTTAAGAGACATAAACTGATCCACTCCCATGTACTACCCGTTTAACTCTGATAGCTAACCCAGCAATGTAACAATATGACTTATGTCCTTCTCTATCATTATCAGAAATGATATATTAATCTAGTCCCATTTGCCAGTATTTGGCCCATATCCCTCTAAACTCTTCCTATTCATATATCCATCCAGATGCCTCTTAAATGCTGTAATTGTAGCAGCCTCCACCCCCTCCTCTGGCAGCTCATTCCATACACGCAACACCTTCTGTGTGAAAACCTTGCCCCTTAGGTCCCTTTTAAATCTTTCTCCTCTCACCGTAAAACTATGCTCTCTAGTTCTGAACTCCTCCACCCAGGGAAAAGATTTTATCTATTCACACTATCCATGCCCCTTATGATTTTAAAAACCTCTATAAAGGTCACCCTTTAGCCTCCGACGCTCCATGGAAAACAGCCCCAGCCTATTCAACTATAAAGGTTTATTACAAGTATTTCCAAGATACATCTAAGATACATGATCATGTCTTGTGAGATGTCAGGCTCAGTTTAAGAGTAAGTAAGCATTACTGTTTGCTACATTGACTCAGCACAAGGATAACTAGAATCAAGAGTGTGGTGCTGGAAAAGCACAGCAGGTCAGGCATCATCTGAGGAGCAGGAGAATCGACATTTCGGGCAAAAGCCTCACTTTCGACTTGGATTACTAGTAGTACACATTGAACACACTGGTTAGCTCCTCCCAGTCCTTTATTTCCTGATGGGCAGACATTACCTCATGATGTCAGTTAGCCTTATCAAGTATTTTCAGCCTCATACAACAGACATCACCTTACCCTATCAGTAAAATGCAGAGCAGTTATCTCAGCTCGAAGACATCTCTGCAGGAGTTCCTCAGGGTGGTGTCCCAGGCCCAATGATCTTTAGCTGTTTCATTAATGGCCTTCTTTTCATAATAAGGTCGTAAGTCGGATGTTCATCAATGATTCCACAATGTTGAGCACCATTCAAATATTTTCCCCTTGCCTAGATGAGTACAGCTCCAACAACACACAAGAAGCTTGACACTACATCAACTAAACATCCATCCCACCACCATCAACATGCAGTAGTTACATTGTGTACTATCTAGATGAAGCACTGCTGAGATTCACCAAGGCTCCTTAGACAGCATTTTCTAAACCCCTGACAACTTCCATCTAAAAGGACAACTACAGCAAATACATGGGAACATCATCACCTGCAGGTTCCCCTCCAAGCTACTCACCATCTTGACTTGGAAATAGACCGTTGGTGTACCACTGTCTTTGGGACAAAATCCTGTAACTCCCTCCCTAATGTAATTGTGAGTGTTCCTGCACCTCGTCGACTGCATCGGTACAAGAAAGCAGTTCACCACTAACTTCTCCAAGGTAATAAGCAATGAGCAATAACTGCTGGTCCAGCCAGCAAAGTCCAAGACTAATGATTTTTAAAAATGCTTTTCCTAATTAATGGAAAAACCAGAAATCATGTTGTTTGCATCCTATAATATGCTATGATCCTTTGAGAATCTCTTCTTGAATTTTAGTGGACCAAGGCGGCATAATTTGCTAAGACCTTGGGCAGGAATATGTTTGGATTACCTCACCCTGCTAAATGAGGCATGGTCACTAAGGCATGCTATTTATAATTCAGTGGTCTGAGACAAGAACTGAAAAGTTGTGCTTTATTTTTATCCAGAACAGTCGTTTAGACTTCCGCAACGTAACTCAAATGAAAAACATGGGTTCTGTGGTTTCAGGTTCCAAACCACAGATTCTTTAAGCCATGACCATGTTTTCAGCACACTTTAATAGACTGAGAAACCTCAACCCAAGGTACAGCATGGAAGCATGGACACAAGGGAAATACAAATCGCCAAAACTTTCAGTAATGATGAAACTAAGTGTAACATTCTCTCACCATTAACTTGATGTTGAAAATACTGCAGAGTTCATGAAAAAGAAGCTTTCAAAATGATTACAGCTTGATTTAATGAAAATTGAAAAGACAGATTAGAGATTTCAATAATAAAGCTCAAAGAATTCTTCTCATTTCTGAAGCAAATACTCTCCGCCAAGAGAGATTAAGTAGTATAATTCATTTGTCAATCAATTTAATGCCATATGGAAAGTAAGAGTCTGGGTGGGAAGGTGATTTTGATGGTATTAATGCCAGTTCACAGATGTCACGTGTTTAAGGTAGTGAGAAATAAAAGCAATAATTGAAGGCATCCAGATTAAGATAAAAGAAAAGCTAAGTTTCAAAAACTGGAAGATAGCTGCAAAAAAAACCCCTTGTTCATCTCTTTATGTGCAGTTCACCTGGCACCATTTCCCTGCCTTTTCCCTGTAGTCCTGCCCATTTCTTTCTTTTCAGAAAATGATCTAATTCACTTTTGACATCCTCAATTAAGCCTGTTTCCAACACATCTAGGCAGTGCACTTCATTTCTTAATGATTCTTTGCTTTAAAAACATTGCCCTCATATCACTGATGTTTAAGGTAATAGTTCTGCACAAGTTCAAGGTACATTAAGCTGCATCCGATCTGAAGAGGTCACATAGTTCTGGGTGAACAGCAAATGGTGTGGCACAAGGTCCCACTTGGAGAGAGATGTGTCATGTCATATTTTTAAAATTTATTTGCACAACGGTGCAGATCGCTGGCTGGGCCATTATTTACTGCACAGTCCTTGTTGCCTTTAAGGTGGTGGTTGCCTTCCATCATGAACTATTGCAGGCCATTTGGTGTAGGCACTTCCACAATGCTGTTAGGCAACAAATTCAAGATTTTGACACATCAAGAAGGTGAGTGATTTGGAGGGGCGACTGCAGGTGGTGGTGTTCTCTTGCATATGCTGCCCCTGTCCTTCCTTTGGTAGTGGTCATGGGTTTGGAATGTGCTGCTGAAGAAGCTTTCATTGGTTACTGCATTGCATCTTGGAAATGGCACACACTACTGCTACTGATCATTGGTGGTGGAGGGAGTGAACGTTGACCGTGTTAGATGGATTGCATTAAGCTGATAGTGTTGACCTTCTGAAGTGTTACTGGAGCTGCAATTATTCAACCAAGTGGAAATATTGTATGGGTCCACATATGATGCCTTTTTGCACTATAAACTGTAATGGAAGTCAGACAGCTCAATTGCTGAAATACTAGGAGAGTTTTACAACTTGGCAAAAATGAAGTGGTAAACATTTTTAGCAGTGTAAGTCAACATTGCTTTTCAAAGCAGGAAGATACTTTGAGAATGAACAGCACTAGGAGCTTTTGAGTTAAGGAAAGGCTAACCTCTGTACTCGGATTGGTTGAACTGCAGTTTGCTGTAAATCTCTGGGTGCAGGGTAGCAAAACACTTCCAAATCTGGCATAGTTAAAAAAGCACACAACACCAGGTTTTAGTCCAACAGGTTTATTTAGAAGACACAGAATTCTGTGAATGAAATTCTGTGTCTTACAATCTTATTCTCCACAACCACCTGATGAAGGAACGGTGGTCCAAAAGCTAGTGCTTCCAAATAAACCTGTTGGACTATAACCTGGTGTTGTGTGATTTTTAACTTTGTCTACCCTAGACCAACACCGGCATCTCCAAATTAAATCTGACATAGGTTAGTGATCCTTTATATTCTCTGCCATTTGTTAAAGTTAAGTGTGGTACAAAAGCCGAGTTATTTTCTGTTAGTGACAAAAACTGATGAGAATTGATTTTGGCCTGAAGAGTAGTCAGATGGACAAATTGGTCACCTCAGTAGTTTAATTATATTTTGCAAATTTTATTATGGCTCGTGGAACAATACTGGCATCTCTTCCAAGTTAGATCTTGATTGTGTTCCATTATAATCCTGACTAATTCCTTAAAGGTATTGGTAATTACAATCTTGAGGTATTCCCAGATTCTGACCTGCTCCTGTAGGCAATAGTATTTCTATGGGCAGGAAAATCGACGTTTTGGGCAAAGAAGAATTCCTGATGAAGGGCTTTTGCTCAAAACCTCAATTTTCTTGCTCCTCGGATGCTACCTGACCTGCTGTGCTTTTCCAGCACCACTCTGATCTAAATTCTGGTTTCCAGCATCTGCAGTCCTCACTTTGCCTAATAGTATTTCTATGGCCCAGTTCAGTCTCTGGTCAGTAGTAAACCTCAGGATGTTGATTGTATTATATTCAATGTTAGTAATGTCACTTTATCTAAAGGGGAGATAGTTGCATTCTCTCTAGCAATTATCACCCAAAGCCTGGATATTGTCCAGGTATTGTTTGAGCTCCTAACCAAGTCTGTAATGATGACTTCTTATCTATCATGCAGTAAGTTACATTGATGATCAGACAAGCGTCTGTTCTCATTAAGATTCACTTGTGGTTTACCTTCTGCCACTGCTAATTAGTTAGGTTCTTAGACACAGTAGAGAAAGGAGGATTAACGACAGCACTTTACTCCAACCCAATACTTACCTGATAGGGGAGACACCTTGATCAAGAAGGAGGTTCTCCCAGGATGAGGCTATCCTATTGCACAAAGTACCATTGGTTGGTGCTGCAACATACAAAAGTTGAGAGGCTGGGTGAGAGTACAGAAATGGCAAAAGGCAAGTAAACAGACAGACTTGAAAACAACGATGATCATTTTAAAATCATGATCTATTTGACTGGATGCCAATGTAGGTCTCGAAGCACAGGAATGATAAGTGAATGGGATTTGGTGTAAGATAGGGCACAGCCAGCAGAGTTTTAGGTAAGATCAAATTTATAGTGCATACAATTTAAGCACGTATTGGAATTCTCAATCGAGATGCAACAAATGAGATGTGAATGAGGTATCAGCACCAGACAACCTGAGGCAGGGACAAAGTTAAGCAATATTTTAGAGATGGAAGCAGGTGACCTTTGTGATGGTACAAATATAAGAACATAACAAATAGCACCTTGGGCCTGTTCTGCCATTCAATAACATCATGGCTGAACCTTTTTGTGGATTCAGCTCAACTTACCTGCTGACTCACCGTAATACTTAATTCCTTTACCACTCAAACATTTATCTATCCTTGCCTTAAAAACATTCAATGGGCAGAGAATTTCAGATTCACAACCCTTTGGGTGAAGTAGTTTCTTGTCAACTCAGTCCTAAATCTTCTCCCACTTATTTTGAGACTATGCCCCTAGCTCTAGTTTCACCCACCAGTGGAAACAACTTCTCTCATCTTTCATCTTATCTATTCACTTCCTAATTTTATGTGTTTCTATAAGATCCACCCTCTTCTAAATTCCAGTGAGAATATTCCCAGTCTACTTAACCTCTCCCAATAAGCCAAGCCTCTCAACTCCAGAATCAACTTAGTCAACCACCTCTGCACTCTCTCCAATGTCAGTCCATCCTTTCTCAAATATGTGGTCAAAATTGGTATCAATATGTGAACAGTCAAGTTCAGTCTTAGTTACCAGGATTCTAGATAGGAATAGAACTGGAGCAGCTACCAAAAGCAACATTGTTTCCAATGGTTAACTTTATTCATTTTGCGGGATGTGAGCATCACTGGCAGGGCTCAGTATTTACTGCCTGTCCCTACTTGTCCTTGAGAAGGTGGTGTTGAGCTGGCTTCCTGAACCACTGCAGTCCACCTGCTATGGGTTGATCCACAATGCCATGAGGGAGGGAATCCCAGGAATTTGACCCAACGACAGTGAAGGAACGGTGATATATTTAAAAGTCAGGATGGTGAGCATCTTGGAAAAACCTTGAAAATGGTGGTGTTCCCATATATCTGCTGCTCTTGTCTTTCTAGATGGAAATAGTCATAGGTTTGGAGGGTGCTGTCTGAGGATATTTGGTGAATTTATGCATTGCATCTTGTAGTCTCAGTAGTTGAGGGAGTCTCACTGAGTCTCAGTAGTAGAGGGAGTGGATGCTTATGGATGTAGAACCAATGAAGCAGGCCGCTTTGTCCTGAATAGTGTCAAGCTTCTTGAGTGTTTTTGGGCGGCACTCATCCAGACAAGTGGCTTGTGCCTTGTAGATAGTGGACAGGTTTTCAAGAGTCAGGAGGTAAGTTACTTGCCACAGTATTCCTAGCCACTGTGTTTATGTAGTGAGTCTGGTTGAGTTCACAGTTAACAAACACCCCAGGATGTTTACAGTGGGGATTCATCAATAGTAATACCATTGAACGTCAAGGGGCGGTGGTTAGATTGTCTCTTTTTGGTGATGATCATAGCCTGGCATTTGTGTGGCACAAATGTTATTTGTCACTTGCCAGATATTGTCCAGATCTTGTTGCATTTGGACATGGACTGCTTCAATGTCTGAGGAGTTTCAAATGGTTCTGAACATTGTGCAATCATCAGTGAACATCCACTTCTGACGTTGTGATGGAGAGAAGGTCATTGATAAAGCAGCTGAAGATGGTTGGGCCTATGACAGTACCCTGAGTAACTCCTGTAGAGATGTCCTGGAGCTGAGATGACTGACCAACAACCACAATCATTTTCCTATGTGTCAGGTATGACTCTCACCACTGGAAAGTTTGTTCTCGGATTTCCATTGATTCCGGTTTTGTCAGGGGTCCTTGATGCCACACACTTGAATGCAGACTTGATGTCAAGGGCTGTCACTCTCACCTCTCCTCTGGAATTCAGCTCTTTTGACAATATTTGAACCAAGGCTGTAATGAGGTAAGGAGCTGCATGGGCCTGGCGAAACCCAAACTGGGTGTCACTCAGCAAGCTATTGCTGAGCAAGTGCTTCTTGATAGCACTGTTGATGACACCTTCCATTGGTTTACTGATGATTGAGAGCAGATTGATGGGGCGGTAAATGGTTGGGTTGGATTTGCCCTTCTTTTTATGTACAGGACATATTTGGGCAATTTTCCACATTTTTGGGCAAATGCCTGTGTTGTAATTTGACTGGAACAGCTTGGTTAGGGGAGCCACAGGTTCTGGAGCAAAAATCTTCAGCACTATTGCTGGAATGTTGTCAGGGCCCATAGCTTTTGCAGTATCCAGTGCCTCCACCTGTTTCTTAATATCATGTAGAGTGAGTCGAATTGGCTAAAGACTGGTACCTTAATGCTGGGGACCATTGGAGGAGGCTGAGATGGATCATCTACTTGGCACTTACGGCTGAAGATTGCTGCGAAAGCTTCAGCCTTATCTCTTGCACTGATGCACTAGGCTCTTCCATCATTGAAGATAGAGATATTTGTGGAGCCTCCTCCACTAGTGGGTTGTTTAATTACCATTTACAACTGGATGTGGCAGGACTGTAGAGCTTAGATCTGATCTATTGATTGTGGGATCGCTTACCTGTTTATCATTTACTGCTTATGTTGTTTGGCATGCAAGTAGTCCTTTTGGTGGATTCATCAGGTTGACACCCCCTCTTCAGGTATGCCTCATGCTGCACCTGGCATGCTCTCTTGTACTGTCCATTGAATCAGGATTCCCTCGCTTGATAGTAATGGTTGAGCGGGGTATATGCTGGGCTATAAGGTTGCACTGGAGTACAATTCTGTTGCTGTTGATCATCCAAAACACCTCATGGATGCCCAGTTGAATTCTTCAATCTGTTCGAAGTCTGTCCCATTTAGCACTGTGATAGTGTCACATAACACAATGGAAGGTATTCTCAATATGGAAATGAGAATTTGTCTTCATAAGGACTGTGGTGATCACGTTAACTGATACTGTCATGGACAGATGCATCAGCAGCTGGCAGATTGGTAAGCATGAGGTCAAGTAGGTTTATTCCCTTTTGTTGGTTCCCTCCCCACCTGCTGCAGACCCAGTCCTTTCAGACCTGACCAGCTGTAACAATAGTGCTGCTGACGAGCTAGTCTTGGTGGTGGACATTGATTTTCCCACCCAGAATATATTTTCTGTCCTTGCCATCCTCAGTGCTTCGTCCAAGTGTTGTTCAACATGAAGGAGTACCGATTCATCAACTGAGGGAGAACAGTACGTAATAATCAGCAGGAGGTTTCCTTGCCTGTGATTAAACTGAAGCTATGAGACTTCATGGGTCTGGAGTCACTGTTAAAGACTCTCAGGAGAGTTGCTGAATGAAGAGACTTTGGAGTGCAGATTCACAGTTCCTTCAAAGTAGAGTTGCAGGTAGATAGGATAGTGAAGAAGGTGTTTAGTATGCCTTCTTTTATTGGTCAAAGCATTGAGTATAGGAGTTGGGGGGGGGTCATGTTGCGGCTGTACAGGACATCGGTTAGGCCACTTTTGGAAGATTGTGTGTAATTCTGGTCTCCATCCTATAGGAAGGATGTTATGAAACTTGAAAGGGTTCAGTAAAGATTTACAAAGATGTTGCCAGGGTTGGAGGATTTGAGCTATAGGGAGAGGCTGGATAGACTGGGGCTGTTTTCCCTGGAGCGTTGGAGGCTGCAGGGTAACTTTACTGAGGTTTATAAAATCATGAGGGGCATGGATAAGGTAAATAAACAAAGTCTTTTCCCTGGGTTGGGAGTCCAGAACTAGAGGGCATAGGTTTAGGGTGAGAGGGGAAAGATATAAAAGAGACCTAAGGGGCAACATATTCATGCAAAGAGTGGTGCATGTATGAAATGAGCTGCTAGAGGAAGTGGTGGAGGCTAGTACAATTACAACATTTAAAGGACATCTGGATGGGTATACAAATAGGAAGGGTTTGGAGGGATATGGGCCAAATGCTGGCAAATGAGAATGGATTAATTAAGGGTACCTGGTCAGCTTGAATGAGTTGGACCAAAGTGTCTGTTTCCATGCTGTAGATCTCTATGACTCTATGACTGTACATCACTGTGCCGCCATCTCCGCTGGGTCTGTCCTCTGGTGGGAGAGTACATATCCAGGTACAGAGTCACATGGAGGCCAGACCAGGTGAGGATGGCAGATTTCCTTCCCTCAAAGATATTAGTGAACCAGTTGGGTTTTCCTGACAATGATTTCATGGTCATCAGTAGATTCTTAATTCGACTATCTGCCTTGGCAAGATTCAAACCTGGCCCCCAGAATCTTACCTAGATCTTTGGGATTACCAGTCCATTAGAATACCACATACTGGATATTCAATGAGCAATATGATAATTGTCCAAGTGAAAGAGTTGAGAGTGGTCATGAGATATGGTAATGTGTCATTAGTTTACATATTACCGAAGGCCAATGTTTAGTTGAGAAATATAGAATAGGGCAAGAATAAATCCCTGGAGACACCAGAAATAATGGTGTGAGAGTGAGAAAAGAAGCCGTTGCAAGTCATTCACTCAATAGGATTAAGTCGATAAGGATGAAGCTAGTTGATGTTAACTAGTGAAGAGAATAATGTGGTCATGTGGTTATCTCCTCCCTCTCCAAGACCCCACACATACCTTCTGGGTGAAGCAGTGATTTACCTGCACCTCACTCAGCCTAGTCTACTGTATTCACTGCTCACCATATGGTCTGCTCTACACTGGGGAGACAAAACACAGATTGGGTGACCATTTTGGGGAACACCGTCTATGAAAATGATCCTGAGCTTTCTGTTGCTTTCTGCTTCAACATACCAATGTGTTCGCTGGCCAACATCTCTGTTTTGGGCTTGCTGCAGTGCTCCAGTAAGGCTCAATGCAATCTGGAAGAACAGCATTTCATTTTCTGCTTGGAGACATTACTGCTTCAGGACTTGATCAAGTTTAATTATTTTAGAGCATGACTACCTCCTTCCATATCTATTACCCACCGCACACCCCAAATCCTATCATGTCATGGGTTACGTTCAGCACAGTCAACCCATTTTCACCACATGAAGAAGCTTCTAGAACTCTGGAGGTTTACTTCCCACCAGTGCAACATCAAAAAGCTCTTCGATGGGGGATTCAAGATGACAGAGATCTAACAGGTCTGTCTTGCTGAGCTCTGCACCACAACTCAGGCTAATTGGTGCTTTAACCACCCCCCCCCCTCTCCAGCTAAGATGTTTGGAGAAAATCAATAATTAAATATTGATTGAATTGCTACATACTTTTTTTTCCAGCAAGGGAAGATGACTAGAGGCAAAAGACCAAACAAATTGCAACATGCTGGATATTCCCCTGCAGCATTGGACATGCCCGTGACTGCTGCTTCAGCCTCCTCTGAAACCCCAACAAACTCACCTACTCAACAAGTCTTGGCTGCAGAGTTCATGAAGCTCCGGGAGAAGATCGAAGTGTCGATCGAAGAAAATCACACCAGACTGGAACTGATCTCAGCCAGGCTACAGAAGCATGAGCAGGAACTGAAAGGACTCGGGAAGTGAATGGAGGAGATCGAGCGGCAGACCATGGCGTCGAGTCCTTGGTGGGGTGGATCCACGCACCGGAGAAGCAGGTGCGGGCCTTAGTGGAGCAGGTAGACATGGACAATAATGGTTTTGATTTTCTTTCTCTTTTTTTTAATTACAGGAAGTGTTGTTGGATTTTTTTTCCAGTGTTAATTGAGGTCAATGTATGGTTGGGGATGGGTGGAATACACACTTTTAATTTCTTTGTTCTGGGTTGTGGCTCAAGCCAGAAGGACAAATGGAGGTGTATGTGGGTAGTGTAAGTGTCCCCTGTGGGCAGGGAGTGGAGTCTCCCATCAAGTGTTTTCTTGCATTTTATATTTGGTTTAGTTTGTTGGTTTTTAGTAGATGTAGTTTTTGAAAGTTTCGTTAACATAGTTTTCGTGTGTGTATTTTCTAGGCTCTATGAGTTTAATTATTTATACTTGGTGCATTGTAAGTAGGGTTTTTCCTTTCGGGGGTTCAAGCATTGTTATAGAGGGATATGGTTAATTGTGTTCTTAAATGGTGTACTTGGAATATTAAGGGGAGTCACTTGCTGGTCAAGAGAAAAAAAGTACTCTCGAGTCTCAGGAAAGAAAGGGTTGATATTGCCCGATTGCAGGAACCCATCTTGACGGTAAGGAACATCTAAAGTTACAGCAGGGTGGGTTTGATCGGGTGTTCTTTTCTTCCTTTAACACTAAGAGCAGGGGAATGCCTATACTTGTTTGGAAGAATCTCCCATTTAAGTTATTAGGTCACATTAAAGGTGAGTATGGGTGGTTCGAAATCCTTAAAGCCTTAATACATGGTGAAGAATATGGCATTCTCAATGTCTACTGTCCCCCGGCACATCCCCTTATATTCCTGACTGATGCAGTCTCCGAATTAATTGCCCTTGGCACGTGGTATCCTATCGTAGGGGAGATTTTAGATGCCACATGGTCCCCACAGTGGATAGATTGCACATAGGCCCCCCAAACATCTCTCCACAATCTCAGCACCTGGTTGACTTATGCATGGAATTAGGGCTAGTGGATGTTTGGAGATGTCTCCATTCCACTGGTAGGATCTTTACCTTTACTTTAATCTGCACAAGTGTCATACTAGGATTGACCTTTTTGTCAGCCCCCCTCGGTTTTTCTGGATTCAGTGACGTCCTGTATAATTGAAAATGTTGCCATGTCTGATCATGCAGCAGTATATTTGAGCTCAAGATTGAGGTTCACGACATTGGCGAATGAATCTTTTTATTCTCAAGGACAGTAAGTTTATTGAGTACTTCTCGAGTGAGTTCAAAGTGTTCCAGGCCATTAATTCGGGTACAGCTAGCAACCCATCTATACTCTGGGAGACTGCTAAGGCCTATGCTAGGGGGATAATTATTTCTTACTCCATCAGTTGGAGACGACAGAAGGGAGAGCAGCAGTGTCTGCTCAAGGAACAGTTGAAGGCAGCCGAGATGGCATATTTTGATAGACCATTGGTGACTAAACTACAGCAAGTCACAGCTCTCCGCGTTACTCTCTTTAGGAGAGAACTCTCTTTCAAAACCTGTTTCAGCGTGGTGATAAGCCGGGCAAATACCTGGCATATCTGGCCAGGAGAAAAAATGCCCCCCCAACTTTTACATTAATCAGAGAAGGCACTGTGATTCCTACTTGTGACTCTAAAAAGATTTTACTCCAAACTATACCAGTCAGAATGCTATAAGGATAGATTGGCTAAGATGGAGTCATTTTTTAAGAACTTGGACCTTCCAGGTGTGAACTCTGAACAGGCGTCTTTTCTTAATGACCCTTTGACAGTGCAAGAGATACAGGAGACAGTAAGACAGCTCTAAAATGGAAAGGCACGCAGCCCTGATGGTCTCCCTAGTGAATTCTACAAAGAATTTATAAATATATTGTCAAGGCAAATGTACAACTATATGTAGTCATGACTGCCTCCCGCCATCCCTGAGAGAGGCTAATATCTCTCTCATCTTAAAAAAAGGGAAGACCCCGGAGGACTGTGCTTCTATAGATCATCTCACTGCTAAATTCAGTCTTCAAACTTTTGTCTAAAACTCTTGGACTAAGATTAGAGTGTTGCCCTCTATTGTTAAGGAGGACCAGATGGGTTTTATAAAGGGCCACAAATCCTCCAACAATATTAAAAGATTACTGAATATGGTCCAAGTGTGTCAGCAGTGATTGGTTCAGGGATTAGTGGAGTCTTTAGACGCTGAGAAGGCATTCGATTGGGCGGAGTGGCCTTATCTTTTTTGTACCCTGGAACAGTTTGGTCTCGGTGAGATCTTTGTCAGATGGACGGAGGTCCTGTGTAGTGATCCTCTGGTTCAGTTCTCACCAATGGTGTAAGAACCAATAATTTCAGAATCCATAGGGGCAGTCGGCAAGGTTGTTCCAGGTGCCCTGGTTGTTCCCTCTTACCTCTACTGTTTATGTTGGTGATTGAGCATATAGCAGAGACTATCCATAGGGACTCTAACATAGCTGTCCTGGAGGTGGGATCAAGGGCACATAAGATCACATTAAATGTGGATGATGTTCTCCTCTTCTTATTAAACCGGGCAGTTTCTGTACCCCATTTAAGACAATGTATTAATTTATTTGGCTCTTTTTCGGGATATAAAATCAAGTTTGCAAAGTCAGAAGCTATGCTCACAGGGGTCTTAGCAAAATACCTGACATCGAAGGTGAATCAGGATTTCCTTTTAAATGGTGGCAGGGGGATTTTCTTTACTTTGGTATTTTTGTTACTCCTACCTTTGATCAGTTATTTAAGGCTCATTTTGTTCACTTGCTTGACAACATTAAACAAGATCTTCAAAGATGAGAGAATAGTTAGTAGAGAGTAGTTGTATTGTAATTTGTGTTTTTTTCATTATACTGATATTTATTATTGATTGTATTTTTCAATAATTTTATATGTTCGTAAAAAAAAAGAAAATCTACAGCACAGAAACAGGCCCTTCGACCCTCCAAGCCTGAGCCAATCCTAATGTACTGTCTAAACCTGTCGGTCAATTCCTAAGCATCTGTATCCCTCTGCTCCCCACCTACTCATGCATCTGTCCAGATGCATCCTAAATGAATCGACCGTGCCTGCCTCTATCACCGCTGCTGGCAACGTGTTCCAAACACCCACCACCCTCTGTGTGAAGTACTTGCCGTGTGTATCCCCCTTAAACTTTCCATCTCTCACCTTGAAAGCATAACCTCTCGTTATTGAATCCTTCATCCTGGGAAAAAGCTTGTCTCTATCCACCCTGTCTATATCCTTCATGATTAAAAGTTTAAAAAAAATTGCTAATAAATATATTTACAAAAAAAAATGGGAGGACCCCCCTTTCAATATCCTGGCTAGGTTGAAAAGCCCTTATTAAAATGAATATCTTTCCTCGTTTGCTATATCCCATGTGAATGTTCCCTCTGACGTTTCTCAGGCAAACATTGCGGAGACTTACTGGCTAGTTTAGTACTTTTATTTGGCATGACAGCCGGCCCCTCATTAATCTCACCAAATTGCAACTCTTAATATCTGGGAGTAGGCTTCCTGGATATTAAGAGATACCAACTAAGCTCACTTCTGTTTTTGAGATTGACTGGGTTTGTGAGGACCCGACATCAATATGGTTAGATATCGAGGCCTCCCAGGTAAAATGCCCTCTTACTAATCTGCTGTTTATGGATAAGATGAGGACAGTTACAGAATACTTTCAGAATCCAATTATTATTAATACTGTCAAAAGCTTGGAGGGCAATGCGACAGAGTGAGGGCAATTTACCCAAGACCTCTTTTCTCACCCCTATAGTTGGTATGCTGTAATTCTGGCCAGGGATAATGGACCTTATATTTAAACTTTGGGCAACTAGGGGAGTCTCTTGACTGGGGGACTTTGTTTGAGGGTGAGATCATGATGTCCTTTGACCAA
The DNA here is from genome assembly GCF_047496795.1 of Chiloscyllium punctatum. NCBI lineage: Eukaryota > Metazoa > Chordata > Chondrichthyes > Orectolobiformes > Hemiscylliidae > Chiloscyllium > Chiloscyllium punctatum. The sequence continues at coordinate 66,919,967 of NC_092746.1, forward strand.
AGGAGCTGCGAGTATGGATTGTCTGGCAGAGACCTTTATTGCTTTTTCCAGGTTAGGGACTTTACTCAAAAAAGAACTATGCTTTTGACCAAATCCCACAGATTCGATAGAGAAAAGAGTGCTTCATGCCTAGAGCATTTTCTCGGTTAGTACACTCTACCGCCTACTGGAAGGTAGTTTCTTGGATGATATTAAGCGACTATGATCTTGATCAGATGGGCCAATGGGCTGAGGAGTGGTAGATGGAGTTTAATTTAGATAAATGTGAGGTACTGCGTTTTGGGAAAGCAAATCTTAGCAGGACTTATACACTTAATGGTAAGGTCCTAGGCAGTGTGGCTGAACAAAGAGAGCTTGGAGTGCAGGTTCATAGCTCCTTGAAAGTGGAGTCACACGTAGATAGGATTGTGAAGAAGGTATTTGGTATGTTTTCTTTTATTGGTCAGATTATTGAGTCCAGGATTTGGGAGGTCATGTTGCGACTGTGCAGGATATTGGTTAGGCCACTGTTGGAACTTTGCATGCAATTCTGGTCTCCTTCCTATCGGAAAGATGTTGTGAAAGTTGAAAGGGTTCAGAAAAGATTTACAAAGATGTTGCCAGGGTTGGAGGATTTGAGTTATAGGAAGAGGCTGAACAGGCTGGGGCTGCTTTCCCTGGAGCATCAGAGGCTGAGGGGTGACCTTATAGAGATTTGCAAAATTATGAGGGGCGTGGATAGGATAAATAGACAAAGTCTTTTCCCTGGGGTGGGGGAGTCCAGAACTAGAGGGCATAAGTTAAGGGTTAGAGGGGAAAGATATAAAAGATACCTAAGGTGCAACTTTTTCACTCAAAGGGTAGTATGTGTATGGAATGATCTGCCAGAGGAAGTGGTGGAGGCTGCTACAACTGCAACATTTAAAAGGCATTTGGATGGGTATATGAATAAAAAGGGTTTGGAGGGCTATGGGCCAGGTGCTGGTAGGTGGGCGTATATTGTGTTGGGATATCTGATTGGCATGGATGAGTTTGACCGAAGGGTCTGTGGCTGTGCTGTACATCTCTATGACTCAATGTGAGGTCTAGGAGAAAGACTGGGAGTTGAGATCTCCTCCAAGACATGGGAGGACATTTGCGAGAATGCAAGAAAGATCTTGATCTATAACAGGACACACGCCATGGGGTTGAAAGTTCTTCATAGGTTCATTTGGGCTCCAGATCATCTTGCGAAATTTAAAAAGGGAGAATCGCCAATGTGTCCCAAGTGTAAACTAAGAATAGGTACCCTCACTGTTTGTGAGGTCATGCCTCAACCTTTGTAGATATTGGAACGTTGTGGCAGGAGAAATAGAAAGGGTCTTGGAGACTGAAGTTGAGGCAGACCCGGTCTCTCTTCTGTACGTGGGAAAAAGCTTTTTAAAATTCTCACTTCTTGTGCGAGGAAGAACATTCTGAAGAGCTGAGTGTCTGAGAACTCCCTGGGTCTGTTGGGGTGGCATAAGTTAATTATGGAACACATTCCTTTGGACTTTCTTACAAATATGGTGCACCCAAAAAAAACAGAACATGTGTTTATCAAACACGGCAGCCCTTTTTGAATTACCTGGAAGTAGATTTGTCTGCCATTTTAATTAGGGCCTTCGTTTAGCCATGATGGTTTGGTTTAGTGAACCTGATGCCCTGAGAGGAAGAATTTCGAATAAAGGTGTGTGTAATAATTAACGCTCTCGATGGTTTGGAGTTTCGGTTTTGTTTAGGTGAGCGGCAGTGACCACATCTGCAGCAAGTGTTGGTTGCTGGAAGAACTCCAGACCAGAATTGATGATCTGGAATCTGAGCTTCAAACACTGTGGCATACTGGGGGCTGGGGGTAGTTACCTGAATGCTTTGTTTCAGGAGCCAGTCACACCTAGTAGATTAAGTAATTCAAATTCAGTTAGTGATCAGGAACAACAGGGTGTGACTGTAAGTGAGGCAGGTAGGGGGATTCTGAGTTCAGGAGTGGAGGAGCCTTAGCCTTCGACCTTGTCCAACAGGTATGAGATGTTTGCTCCCTGTATGGATGAGAAAAGGGCTGTAGAGAGGATGAGCCAGATGGCCTTGGCAACATGGTGCAGAAGGCCATTGAGGAGGGGGGGATCAAAAAGACAAGTAGTTGTTATGGGGGATTATTTTATTTGGGGACAGATAGTATCCATTGTGAAAGGTAAAAACAATGACTGCAGATGCTGGAAACCAGATTCTGGATTAGTGGTGCTGGAAAAGCACAGCAGTTCGGGCAGCATCCGAGGAGCAGTAAAATCAACGTTTCAGGCAAAAGCCCTTCATCAGGAATACAGGCAGAGAGCCTGAAGGGTGGAGAGATAAATGAGAGGAGGGTGGGGTGGGGAGAAAGTAGCATAGAGTACAATAGGTAAGTGGGGAAGGGGATGAAGGTGATAGGTCAGGAAGGAGGGCGGAGTGGATAGGGGGAAAGGAAGATAGGCAGGTTGGACAAGTCATGGGGACAGTGCTGAGATGCAAGTTTGGAACTGGGGTGAGGTGGGGGAAGGGGAAATGAGAAAACTGTTGAAATCCACATTGATGCCCTGGGGTTGAAGTGTGCCAAAGCGGAAGATGAGGCGTTCTTCCTCCAGGCGTTGGGTGGTGAGGGAGGGGGAGTTGAAATGTTGGGCCACAGGTGTGGTTGATTGGCGTGGGTGTCCCAGAGATGTTCCCTGAAGCGCTCTGCTAGGAGGCATTCAGTCTCCCTAATGTAGAGGAGACCACATCCAGACGTCCCCAACAGTATCCTTCCACCAACACTCTCATTCGTTTAGCCGAACTGTTCCTCACCCTTAACAATTTCTCCTTCGAATCCTCCCACTTCCTCCAGACCAAAGGGGTGGCCATGGGCACCTGTATGGGCCCCAGCTATGCCTGTCTCTTTGTTGGCTACATAGAACAGTCCATCTTCTGTAATTACACCAGCACAACTCCCCACCTCTTCCTCCACTACATTGATGACTGCATTGGCGCCACCTTGTGCTCCTGCGAGGAGGTTGAGCAATTCATCAACTTCACCAACACATTCCACCCTGACCTTAAATTTACCTGGACCATCTCTCACACCCTTTCCTGGACTTCTCCATCCCCATTAATGACGACCGAATTGACACCGACATTTTTTTACAAACCTACTCCCACAGCTGCCTGGATTACCTCCCGCAAAAATGCCATCCCCGTATTCCCAATTCCTCCGCCTCCGCTGTATCTGCTCCCAGGAGGACCAGTTCCACCACAGAACACACCAGATGGCCTCTTTAGAGACCGCAATTTCCCTTCCCACCTGGTTAAAGATGCCCTCCAACGCATCTCGTCCACATCCAGCAACTCTGCCCTCAGACCCCACCCCTCCAACTATAACAAGTACAGAACGCCCCTGGTGCTCACCTTCCACCCTACCAACCTTCGCATAAACCAAATCATCCGCCAACATTTCCACCACCTCCAAACGGACCCCACCACCAGGGATATATTTCCCTCTCCACCCCTTTCCGCCTTCCGCAAAGACCGTTCCCTCCATGACTACCTGGTCAGGTCCATGCCCCCCTACGACCCACCCTCCCATCCTGGCACCTTCCCCTGCCACTGCAGGAATTGCAAAACCTGCACCCATACCTCCTCCCTCACCTCCATCCAAGACCCTAAAGGAGCCTTCCACATCCAAAGTTTTACCTGCACATCCACTAATATCATTTATTGTATCCGTTGCTCCCAATGCGGTCTCCTCTACTTTAGGGAGACTGGATACCTCCTAGCAGAACATTTAGGGAACATCTCTGGGACATCCGCACCAATCAACCACACCTGTGACACCTCCCACTCTGCCAAGGACATGGAGGTCCTGGGCCTCCTACACCACCCGACGCCTAGAGGAAGAACAGCTCATCTTCCGCCTCGGAACACTTCAACCCCAGGGCATCAATGTGGACTTCAATAGTTTCCTCATTTCCCCTTCCCCACCTCACCCCAGTTCCAAACTTCCATCTCAGCACCGTCCCCATGATTTGTCCTACCTGCCAATCTTCCTTTCCACCTATCCACTCCACCCTCTTCCCTGACCTATCACCTTCATCCCCTTCCCCACTCACCTATTGTACTCTATGCTACTTTCTCCCCACCCCCACCCTCCTCTCATTTATCTCTCCACCCTTCAGGCTCTCTGCCTGTATTCCTGATGAAGGGCTTTTGCCCGAAACGTCGATTTTACTGTTCCTTGGATGCTGCCTGAACTGCTGTGCTTTTCCAGCACCACTAACCCAGTATCCGATCTGGCTCACAATGGGAGTCCCACATGAGGTGTTGCCTGCCTGGTGCCAGCTTGAAAGGATAATGGAGTGGGACGGAGAAGATCCAGTTGTTGTGGTCCACGTTGGCACAAACAACATAGGTAAGGCTAGGAAGGAGGACCTGTTTGGGGAGTATCAAGCACTAGGAAGGATATTGAAGAACAGGTCCTTAAGGGTCATAATATCTGGATTACTGCCTGAGCCACGCGCTAACTGGCATAGGGATAAGAAAATTAGGGAAGTAAACACATGACTAAGAGATTGGTGTGGGAAAGAGGGAATTCATTTCACAGGACATTGGCATCAGTTTTGGAACTGGGGTGATCTGTACCGATGGGACGGTCTCCACCTGAACCAATTTGGAACCAGTGTTCTGGCGAAAAGGATAAATAGGGTGGTCACTAGGACTTTAAACTTGTGAGTTGGGGGGGGGGGAGGGAAAGGGAAAGCAACAGGGACTTTAGAGTTAAGTAGAATGATAAGCAGCATTCAAGTAGAATGTGTGCAGGGATTAAGTTCAAAGCAAACTAGGAATGAAGCAAAAAGGAATGATAACTTAGGTCATACTACTAGAGGTGATGGAAATCATGAGGATAAGAAAATTAGCATTAAGGTGCTTTACTTGAATGCTCATAGTATTCGTAACAATGTAGATGAATTAACAGCACAAATCATCGTGAATGATTATGATGTGGTAGGCATCACAGACGTGGTTGCAGGAGGTTCAGGACTAGCAGTTAAATATCCAAGGATTTACAACTTATCAAAAAAACAGGGAGGTGGGCAGAGTTGCCTTGTTAGTTAAGAATTAAATTAAATCTATGGCATTAAATGACATAGGATCAGATGATATGGAGTCTATGTGGGTGGAGTTGAGGAACGACAAAGGCAAAAAGAAAAACGATAATGGGAGTTATGTACAGACCTCCCAGCATGGAATGCTTATAGGATGGCTTTTTGGAACAGCTTGTAATGGAGTCCAAAAGGGAGCAGGCTATTCTGGACCTATTGCTTTGTAATGATCCAGACTTTATAAAATAACTTAAAGGGAACACTTAGGGAGGCAGCAATCATAATAAGGTAGAGTTCAGTCTGTAGTTGAAAAGAGAGAAGGCAAAATCAGATGTAATGGTGGTACAGTTAAATAAATGTAATTACAGGGGCGTGAGCGAGGAACTGATGAAAATCGACTGGAAGTAGTGCCTAGTGGGGAAGACAGGAGAGCAACAATGGCAGGAGTTTCTGGGTGTAATTGAGGACACAGTACAGAGGTTCATCCCAAAGAAAAGGTTTAACAGGGGGTGGGGGCGGTTAGGCAGCCATGGCGGACAAAAGAAGTCAGGAAATCATAGAAAAAAAGAGAAAGCCTATAAAGTGGCCAAGAGCACTGGGAAATCAGAAGATTAGGAAGACTACAAAAACAAACAGAGGATAACAAAGAGAGAAATAAGGAAGGACAGGATCAATTATGAAGGTAAGATAGTCAGTAATATTAGAAATGATAGTAAAAGTTTCTTAAACAAACGAGAAGCAAAAGTAGAAATTGGGCCACTCCAAATTGATGCAGGAAGGCTAGTGATGTGAGATAAGGAAATAGTTGAAGAACGTAATAAATACTTTGTCAGTCTTCTCATGAGTAATATCCCAGCAATTAAGGACAGTCAAGGGGCAGAGCTGAATATAGTGGATATTACAAAAGAGAAAGTGCTCGAAAACCAAAAGTCTAAAAATTGAGAAATCTCCTAGTGAAGATGTGCTACATCCTAGAGTTCCGAGGGAGGTGGCTGAAGAAATACAGAGGCATTGGTTGTAATCTATCAAAAAAGTCAGGGAAAGTCCAGATGATTGGAATATCACTGTTGTAACCCTCTTGTTCAAGAAAGGATCAAGACAAAAGATGGAAAATTACAGGCTGATTAGCCTAACCTCAGTTGTAGATAAAATTCTAGAATCCATCATTAAAGATGAGATTTCTAAGTTCTTGGAAGTGTAGGGTCCAATTACAAAAAGTCAGCATGGATTTTGAAAGGGGAGGTCATGTCTGACAAACTTGTAAGAATTCTTTGAAGATGTAACAAATAGGTTCGACCTGGGAAACCCAGTGGATGTTATCTACATAGACTTCCAAAAGACCTTTGAAAGATGCCTCACAGGAGGCTACGGAGTAAGGTGAGGGCCCATGGTGTTCAAGGTGAGCTACTGGCATGGATTCAAGATTGGTTGTCTGACAGAAGGCAGAGAGTTGGGATAAAAGATTCTTTTTCGGAATGGCAGCTGGTGACAAGTGGTGGCCCGCAGGGTTCAATGTTGGGGACACAGTTGTTCACTTGATATATTAATGAAGGGACTAGGGGCATTCTGGCAAAGTTCACCGATGATATGAAGTTAGGTGGACAGGTCGTTCTGTGGAGGTGGGGAGGTTGCAGAAAAACTTAAGACAGTTTAGGAGAGTGGTCCAAGAAATGGCTGATGAAATTCAATGTGAGCAAATGTGAGGTCTTGCACTTTGGGAAAACAAAAAACAAAAAACAGGCATGGACTATTTTCTAAACTGAGAGAAAATTCATAAAGCCAAAGTACAAAGTGATCTGGGAGTACTAATCCAGGATTCTCTAAAGGTGGACTTGCAGGTTGAGTCCGTGGTTAAGAATGTGCTACTGAGACTTTATAAAGCTCTGGTTAGGCCCTATTTGGAACACTGCGTCCACAGTTTTGGGCCCCACACTTCAGGAAGGACATACTTGCACTGGAACATGTCCAGCAGAGATTCACACGGATGATCCCTGGAATGGTAGGCTAACATACAATGAACGGCTGAGGATCCTGGGATTGTATTCATTAAGAGTTTAGAAGATTGAGGGGAGATCTAATAGAAGCTTACAAGATAATGCATGGCTTAGAAAGGGTGGATGCTGGGAATTTGCTTCTGTCAGGCGGGGATACTAGGACTCATGGGCACAGCCCTAGAATTAGAGGGGGTCAATTTAGAATGGAAATGAGGAGACATTTCTTCAGCCAGAGTGTGGTGGGCCTGTGAAATTCACTGCTACAGAGCGCAGTGGAGGCCAGGACGTTAAATGTCTTCAAGGCAAAGATTGATAAATTCTTAATCTCCCAAGGAATTAAGGGCTACAGGGAGAGTGCAGGTAAGTGGCATTGAAATACCTATCAGCCATGATTGAATGGCAGAGCAGACTCGATGGGCCAAATGGCCTTACTTCCACTCCTATTTCTTATGGTCTTATTTGTTGATTGATCTGTAGGAGTATGGTTTGGATTCACTCTGTAGAGTAGGGGAGTAGCTAGTTTATTGTTATTACTGTTATAATTTTATAGTTATATTTGTAATTTTATAATTTCAGAAGAAAAATTTCTCAATAAAAATATTTTTATAAACCCTTTGATAATTGTTGGGGTGGAATGACTAAATGAACCATTCAATATGCTCACAGCCCCCATTTTCACTAATCCAGTTCATCACAATCCCTTTACTTGACATTTTTTCCTCTGAGCTCCTCTTCTACCTATCTACTCCCTCTTACACATTCTCTCCTTCTTCCTTCCCCCCCACACAAATCAGCAGCATAAATACCATCCTTTCCCAGCTGCAATCAGTTCTGAAGAATGCTCACTAGACCCAAAATATCAACTCTGCCTTCTCCCCACAGATGCTACCAGGCCGGTTGGGTTTCTTCAGCAATTTCTGTTTTTGCATGTTACAGAAAGAAACAAGTTTGGGTACGGAAAGGGGATGCAAATGGAAATTAATACAGTATACAAAGATATCAGAGTTTCCTGTGACTGAATACAATGTGAGAAACAAAGTAAAATGGGATATCAAAACTTAAGGGATGACTGTGGATATGAGTTTGGGAGTTTACGTGGAGGGAGATTGAGCAAGATAACTAGGCAGTTGAACATCCAGTTTCAGTGCATGTTAAATACAGCAGCTCAGATTGATAATTCTGTTTTTAAAATAACAGGTTATCTGTAAATAAAAATATCAAACTCTGTTCATTGTTCCACTAATTACAGCTTTTATTGCATTATTGCATTACCCTTTTTCTGGAATTTTCCTTTACTGGATTTTGCTCCTAAATGGCTTGACTGCAATTTTGAGATCTCTCCTCACCTCCCCCCACCCCTGGGGAAAAAAACTTTCCTCCTGCATAAACCCAAAGCTCCCTAGGTCCCTGGGCATAATCTGAAAGCATGATCTTTGCATTATGAACAGCAAACCCAGAGCTTACTTTTTTGTTGAATACTATGAAGCTAATCTTGACAATAATCTTTGTGGAGAAAGTGAGGACTGCAGATGCTAAGATGAATCAAATTGTGGTGCTGGAAAAGCACAACCGGTCAGGCAGCATCGAAGCAGCTGGATGTTGAAGAGCTAATGAAGAGCTTATGCTTGAAACATTAATTCCTGATGAAGAGATTATGCTCAAAACGTTGACTCTCCTGCTCCTCGGATGCTACCTGACCAGCTGTGCTTTTCCAGCACCACACGTTTTGACAATAATCTTTGTGTCCAACATTTCCTTCTCACTACTGAATTTGTGTGAACTCTGCCAGTGAATCAGCTGTAACTAGTGTTTCACCTTTGAAGAATGTCTGCTCACATATGAGCATAGCTAGTCACCTGTGAACTTATATTGATGATTAATGACAGCAGGCTAGAACATTCATGGATTTAAAATGAAAAGGGACCAGTAAGGACAAACTGCAATCATATCATGTGAAATAACTCTAAATCATAATTACAATTGGCATCACCACAGTCAGTGAGATCCACCTCTTGGAAGTGATAGGTGAAGGAATAAACAGACAATGCACCTTTCTGGAAAGGCAAGATTGACAGGATCCCTCACATCGAGGGTTGATTTCATGATTCAGAATAGGATCTTGGATTCACACCAGAACATCAACTATAAATGAAAAGGTCTCATGACTGTACATCGCCAGTTCAACCATAATCAACGCCAGAATCATTAATGCTTATGCTTATGCTCAGACCGTCGACTCAAGAGAAAATAAGGAAAAGTTCTATTCTGAACTTCACATCCTGTCATCCTAAAGTATCTGGTGTACTTCAATGCCATAGTTGCCCATGATTTTAATGTCTCAAAAGGAACCATTTAAAAAAAAAACTTGCTGTTGGAAAATCATCTGATAAAGTTTGCTAGTGATCCGTATGGGGCACTATTGCTGGTTGGACAGATCATTGACTTGGTTGATGCGAATGAATCTCCACCTAGCATGAAGTTATAAGAACAGAAAAGAACTCATAAGAAGTCCAAGAGGACAATGATTAACATCTCAGCTCAAAAGCAGCCTGACCAAAGACAGCAATTTCAAAAGCAGCTCAGAAACAAACCTGGAAGATCTTTACACTCCCAACTCAATTTCAGAACAGTGGGCCGCAATAAAGCCAGCTGTAATAGGCACCTGTGTCCAAAACGCTGGGTTGAAGCTTCACTGGCACAAGGACTGGTTTGACAAAAACAAATCAAATACATGATCACCTTGAACAAAAACGAGCAACCTTCATTGCTAGTAAAAAGCCCAAGGTCACAATTTGAGAAGGTAGCATTCCAACAGCTCAAGGCTAATAACCAAAGACAAGTCCAGAATGTAAAAGACAATTGGTGGGAAGTGAGAAACCTTAAGAAATCTGAAGGTATGCTGACAATCACAACATGCAAAGCTTTTCTATAGCAATGAGTGCTCTCTTAAAAACTAGGGCAGCACAATGGCTCAAATGGTTTGCAATGCTGCCTCGCAGCTCCAGGGACCCAGGTTCGATTCCAGCCACAGGCAACTGCGTGGAGTTTGTACATTCTCCCAGTGTCTGGGTGGGTTTCCTCCAGGTGCTCTGGTTTCCACCCAAAGATGTGCAAGCCAGGTAAATTGGCCATGCTAAATTACCCATAATGATGGGTGTATGAGTAGGGAAATGGGTCTGGGTGGGTTACTCTTCGGAGGGTTGGTGTGAACTTGTTGGGGTGAAAGGCATGTTTCCACACTGTACGGAATCTAATTTAATCAAGTACAAATGCACAGAACCCCCATCACTTGCAGGATTGGTACCTCTCCTTAAGGATGACTATGTCCCAATCCTCAAATGTTGAAAACAACAGCTTAAGAATAGTAGGGGATAGTCTCACACTATCCCCTAATTCTGTATGGGTGAGAACATGGATCAACCACGATCAATGGGAGTTGCAACAAGAAATTAGTGAACAAAAAAAAAGCTTGCAGGCAGATTGCCACGGTAGCCTTTGTTCAGATCAAGAATCCATGCAGTCAGACTTAGGAAAAGACCACCCCAACCCCAATGCATCACAACTTCAGAAATATAACGATTATCAAGGAAGATAAATCACATTGGTGGAATCTACCAAGGTTGTCTGTTGCTCTTGGCAGGAAAATCCCAACATGTATCTGAATTGCCTACTTCGTTTAGCTGGTGAAATTCTGTCACTGCCTGTACCTTTAAGCCTTCCAGATGAACATCTGACATAGTCTTTGTTGCCAAGCAGATTCTAAGAAAAATTTCAAGAAAAATGTCAAGAATACCAGGAATGCTTCACTGCATTCATCCCAGCCAAACCATTTGATCCAGTAAATCTCGAAACTAAATTATTTCCTAGATATTTGGATGTCTAAGAACTTCTTCACAATCCTATAACTCTCTTGAGTGGGAGATCTGAAACAAACAAAATCTGAACTAGTGTCAAAGCAAAGCTGTGATAGCTCCCATATTTACAATCTACCTGAAAAGTGGCTATTCATCTCAAAAATCAACTTTCACAGACATTCTTGACCTGCAATATATGGATGAGTGTAGTACCATTGCTCCTTCTGCACTGGAGCCACTCACTTTTCAATTTTGCATACAACCATCCATGCCTGTTGCTAAAGCCAACCTCCTATAAACCCAGACCTGCACAATCAAATATCCCACCTACACATGTTCAAGGTCATGGATATGTGCAAGGTTATCCATTTTGGTCAGAGGAATATAACTATTATTGAAATAGAGAGAATCTTTAGCATGCTTCAGTGCAGAGGGATCTGGGTGTCCCCTTGCATGAATTGCAGAAAGCTCGTATGCAAGTATAGCAGGTAATAGGAAGGCAAATGGAAGGTTGACATTTGTTACTAAAGGAACAAAGCATAAAGAAAAGGAATAGTGCATAAAAGTAGGGGGAAGTATTGCTGCAACTTTACAAGGCGAGACCACCTGGAGTAGTGCATACAATTTTGGTCCCTTACTTAAAGGGAGATGCAATTCCAGCAGAATTAGTTCAGAGGAGGCTCTCTAGATCGGTTTTATATATGAGAGGCTTGTTTTAGGATGGGATATTGAGCAGTTTGGGCATCTATTCCCTGGAGTTTAGAAGAAAAAGATTAATTGAAGTATACAAGATACTAAAGTGGATTGATAAAGTAGATCTAGAGAAAACATTTTCTCACACAAGGCAAACTAGAACAAGGAGTTATAGCATTAGGATGAGATAGTAGATTTAAAACAGAGATGGGAAGGAATTACTTCTAAGAGTTGGGAATCTGTGGAATTCACTATCCCAGAGAACAGTGGATGCCAGGACATTGTGGAAATTTGAGATAGATAGTTTTTATATATATGTATTTTTATTGGAAGAAAAAAGGACATTTTTAAACATTTTTTACAAAATTACAAAGTAATACAAACAAGTATAAACACTAACATACAATTAAATATAAAAGAAATAAGTAATAACCAAACCACAACAGAGAAAAAAACTCCGCTAACTACTAATCTATCCTACAAAGCATAAAATATCTTGCATTACTAGTAAGAAATAACATAATAATTAAATAATTAAGTATATACTCAAAATGGATTAACATCAAGTCATAATAAAACCCGTATTTATACAGAATTCCTCCCCTCGGGAGCACCCAGACCAGCCTGAAACACTACCACAGCCAGACAAAAGCCCTTGACAATATTGGCTGAAATATCAGTGTCTATATAGTTCAGAAAGGGCTGCCATATTTTATAGAATACTTCGGTTTTATGATGCACCATAAGGGGGATATATTCCATAATTAACTTGTGCCAGTTCGAAAGTCCTGGAGAGCCCTCAGCTACCCAATTAACTAAGATATTTTTCCTGTACAGAAAGAAAGAATGGAGAATAGTTTCCTCCTGTGCACATCCAGGGAGGGCAGATTTGAAAAGTCCAGGAAAAGAGACACTGGATCCAATCCAATCACCTTTCCCAAGCTTTCTGTCAGAGCATTCGCTACTCTGTCCCAGCATTTGCAGATCTTGTGACATGTCCATAAACAGTGCGTGAGAGTGCCCACTTCTATTTTACATTTAGGACACATTGGGGATGCTCCTACCCTAAATTTTGCCAGTCGTTCCAGTGCTATAGGAGCCCTATGAAGTATCTTTAATTGAATAGCTTGAGTTCTATTACAAAGAGAGATCTTTCTGGCATTTTCCCAGATGTCCGCCCACATTTTTGAAGGGATTTCTAACCCCAGTTCCTGGTTCCATGTTTAAAACAGTCGTTCCATGTCTTTTGATACCTCGTTATGTAATGAGTGATAAAGAGTACTGATTGAGGGTGGACCCATTGGCCATAGTACTCTTCTCTCCCTATCAGATTTGTAGGGACTGTCTAATGATGTGGTCTTCTTCCGTATATAATCTCATATTTGGAAATACCGAAAAAGGTCTCCATTAAGGCAGTCCAAACTTCTGGTGCAGCTGCTCAAAAGACATCATAACCTCCCCATCGAACAGATCCCCTATGCAAGACACTTCTGGACCTTCAGGTTTTAAATATAGCATCTGTCAGCCCTGGCTGAAAACCCCATGCTCCCACTGTAGGAGTATAAGGAGGGTTTTTGTAAGTTATCCCCTTCTTGCTGCATTATCCTCCAGGCTTTAATCATATTTAATACGATGGGGTTTTTACAATAGTCCATAATAGCTCTCATCTAAAAATAAAAGATTCATGAGGGGACACTTTTTTTTGGGAGGTCTCGCTGTCTAACCAAATTGATTGTGGGTCACAAGAGATCTAATCAGCTACACAGCCTAATAGAGAGCTCAACTGATACCTCCTAAAGTCTGGAAAATACAGTCCTCCCCATGCTTGTGGAAGCTGCAGCGTTTCTAATTTGATACGGGGCCACCTATGATTCCAAATAAAGGAACCAAGCCAGCCGTGTAGTTTATGTAACGCCAGTCTCAGCAACAAAGGGAGCATTCTCATAGGATATGAGAGAGAAGGCAGAATATTCATTTTAACTAGAGCTACTCTGCCTAACCAGGATATTGGGAGATCTCCCCAGCGTTGAAAGTCCTGCCTTATTTTTCCTAGTAGGTGCACAAAATTGGCTTCATACAGGTGACCAAATAGTGGGGTGATAAAAATACCTAAGTATAGAAAACCCGCCAGTAACCACAGAAAGGGAAAACGATCCGTCCGATAAATTGGATATACTAGCGAGACCACTCAAAGGCATGGCCTCCGATTTCATAAAATTGATTTTATAGCCTAAGAACATAACAAATAGATTAATTACTTAAATTAAGCGGGGCACAGATATCAAAGGATTACTTTAGAAAAGGAGGACATCATCGGCATAGAGTGTCTTTTTATGTTTACCCAAACCAACCCGCGGAGCCACTATGTTAGAGTCGGTTTATATAGCTTCCACTAGAGGTTCAATTATTAGCGTGAATAATAATGGAGAGAGAGGACATCCCTGACGACAGCCCCTACACCCATATTGAAGCTATCCAAACCTAAACCATTGGTAATCACGGCTGCTTTGGGGTCACTGTATAATATTGAGACCCATTTAGAAAATACCTCTCCAACACCAAACCTTTCCAGTGTATAAAAAAGATATGATCATTTAACCCGGTCTAATGCCTTCTCTGCATCCAAGGAGACAACTACGCCCAGTATTCTTTCCTGTTCACAGGCCTGTATCATATTTAAGACACTTCTAATGTTGTTAGATGATCTACGGCCCTTGATAAACCCCGTCTAGTCCTCTTTTATGATGTATGGTAATAGGCTAACATTTTAGAAAGGATTTTAAAATCTACATTTGGCAAGGATCAACATATTGGTCTATATGATGAGAAATCTTCTGGGGCCTTTCCTTTTTTAAGAATGAGAGAAATATTTGCTTCTCTCAACAAAGGCAGGAGGCAGCCCTGACGATGTGAGTAATCATACATATCTATAAGTGGACCAGCCAGTTCCCCTATGAATCCTTTATAAAATTCAACCTGGAATCCGTCTGGTCCAAGTGCTTTGCCACTCTGCTGTCTAATTGCATCGAGTACTTCCTGGGTTGCCAGGGGAGCATTCAGGACTGACACCTGCTCAGAGGTAAAATCCGGAAAAGCCAAGTTCTTAAAGAAGAATTCCATCTTAGTTCTATCCTCACAGTCCTATGATTTATATAGTTCAAAATAGAATTTTCTAAAGGCTGTATTGATCCTTTTATGATCACAAGTCAGAGTATCAGCACTTTCCCTAATGGACATGATAGCTTGAGGAGCCTTTCTTTTCCTATCAAGATATGCTAGATATCTGCCAGACTTGTCGCCATATTCATATAGACTTTGCTTTGCAATATTTCCCTCTTTGCTGTTTGGGTAAGTGCTGTATTCAAGGCTGTCCTAAGGGCTGTGATTCTTTGTAGCTTAGTAATAGAGGGCCTATCAACATAAGCTATCTCAGCTGTCGTCAAGCCAGCCTCGAGTAGGCGCTATTGTTCTCCCTTTTGTCTTTTCTGGGTCACAGATTAGGAGATGATCAAATCTTGCACATAAGCCTACCAGAATTAATTTCCAAAAAGGTTTTGAATTCTTGAGAAAAATATTTTATGAATTTGCTATCCTTTATTAAAGAAGGAATTCATACGCCAATGTCAGGGACCTGCCCCATTATCCCTAATCTTAACTTCCATATATACTATGGCATGATCAGGGATTGCTATATTACCTATTTTACAGGACAATATGGAATTCAAAAAGGTGGAGGGAGCAATAAAAAATCAATTCTAGTATGACACTAGTGTGGGTTAGACTGGAAAGTCTCCGCGCTGGGGGTGAAGACACCTCCACACATTTACTAGCCCTAGCGCCTTATTCAGATCCGCCAATTGTGTGGATCTAAGATAGGATACCTGAGTACTATGAGTATCTATCTGTCTGAGTACATAATACAATTAAAATCTCCTACAATTGTATGGCGGGCACAAAAAGCCATCAACTTGGAAAACACTTCTGTTACAAATTTGAAGGGGTGTACCGGGGGCAATAAAGATTCAAAATCCCATACTCCTCTCCATTTATTAGGGCTTTGATCAGTATATACCGTCCAGAGTCATCTTTTATCTGGCTTAAGATTTTAAAAAGATTCTTCCGAATGAGAATGACTACTCTCCTACTTTTTGAGCTAAAAGATGAGAAAAAGGCCTAGCCAAATCCACCCTGTTGTAATTTCAAGTGCTCTTTTACAGGAGACACATCTACTTGACAAAGAGCTATATCAACTCTTTCTTTTTTTTGGAGGTTTGATAATATCTTCTTCCTTTTGATTGGTGAGTTACTCCCCTTGACATTCCACGTATACCACCTAAGCAAATGGCTAGCCATGATCATCCAGGCAAGCCCGACACCCCCCCAGGAGGGAGAACTCCACCCAAAACACCCGGAGTAAAGACCATGGAAAATTCACAAAAGCTAAAATTCTTTAAGACATTTACACCAATACAATTAAAAATTATTGATAAGTTAGAAAAAAATACAAAACACATTTGAAAGGACATTTTCCGCCTTGCTCCCAGGGGGCGTAACTACCTATCAATAACCCCATCGTAACCTCTCCCAACTAGTACCCCACCCTCAACCCAGGCATTACAAAATGGAGTAGACAAATTCAAGTGTTCTATAAAAACAAAGTTAAAAGTGAGTGATCCCCACTTCCCCACACCAACACCTAGGTGCGTTTAGCAAGCATAATACAAAATATAAAACTACAAAGTTACTTAGGATTGTAAGATGACAGAAGAGAACCCTGCTCTAAAACAAAGTAGGACAAAACAAACTCCCCCCACCCACACAAATCAAATAAGCCACACAGCCTGTAAAAAAAAAATCACTGAATAACAAATAAGCCCCCCTCCCTGTCCCCTCAAGAAGGTAATGAACAAAAAAGGGATGGAGAAAGGAAGGATAAACGTCGTAGGGGCAGGGCAAAGTCAAATCATTATCCATACGGTTTGAGTCTTACAGTCTATTTAAGAGAGTATAAAAATTCTTTAGCCTTCTCTGGTGATCCAAAGTTGTATAAGGATCCTTCATGGCTGAAGCACAGAGTTACTGGATAACGCAAGGAATACTGGATATTTTAGGTCTCTTAGATGCTACTTCGCCTCATCAAATGCCCTCCTCTTGCAGACCATGCCTGGAGAAAAATCCTGGAATAACAATCCTGCAACCCTTGTGCATCATGACCTGGGGATCCTTCCCCAGGACTCAGGAGGCTCCGAGGAGATCTGCTTCTGTTTATAGCATTGGAGCCAGAACAAAACTGGGCGGGGGAGCTGGTCTGGCCTGGGCCTGCATACAGCAACCCAGCTGGCCCACTCCACCTGCACCTGGCCTGATCCCAACTCCAACTTTTAATATTTGAGGGAGCCATTGCTCAAAAAAAAACTGCAAGCTGGCCTTCCTCTTCCCATTCGGGAAGGCCCAGCAACCGAATATTTTTCAACGACCCGATTGTCGAGGTCATCGATGTGCTCTTCTTATTGCTCGAGAACCCAGACCCGGTCCACGGCCAACTTGGCAGCAGTTTGAGGTTGCAGCCTTTTGCTCCACCCCTCCGATGCGTTGTTTGCCTCCACAGGTAAGTCCCCGAGGCAGACGCGAACATCTCTGTTGCTGTGGGAGGGGGTGGGGTCCCTGCCTGTTGCGAACTTCGGGAATTTTTGCCCTTAGTCATTTTAAGAACACCAAACTGTTCAAGTTTAATGCAAAATGACTAAGTATGCTGGGCAAAAGCTATTTTAAATTATTTAACAAGGTGTGGTGAAGGCAGGTGCCCCACTTTGCCAGAGTCTTAGGCAGAGCACTACAGACTCAGACTTGCTGGGTTGCCGCCATCTTGAATTTCCCGATAGATAGATCTTTAATTAGTAATAGGTTGAAGGGTTAGGGGGAGCAGACAGGAACATTGAGTCGAGGTCAAGGAGACGGCGATCAGTCGGGTTTTTATTAAATGGAGGAACAGGCTCAAGGGGTTGAATTGCTTACTTCTACATGTCCTTACATTCCTATTAAGGAATATATTGAGAGTTTCCCATACCTCTGAACTCATCTCTCAAAAAGCCACCATTGACAAAGAGGATCAACTTGGAGATGTATCAGCACAAGCTTCCACGAGCTACAGCAGAGTGGTCGACAACACAGATCTCTGCAACTCAATAAAATCCCTAATGTAATTTAATTGTTACCATGCTCTTGTATTGCGGTGAAATGTAGAATGTCTATCAATAACACTAAAGCACGACAGAATTTCCACTACCAACACCTCCACCACTTTCTCCAACTTCAACAGATTGGCTATCAAACCAACATCAGTACCTTTCTCGAAGCAGAGTTCTACAAGATTTCAGTCAAAACTCCTGCAAAGCCAACTATGACAGACTGGACACATTACACTCTGATGCTCGTCTCCCTTGCCAGGTCCTGTTTTGCAACTCTCAAATTCCCAACATTTTAGGGAGGCAAAGAAACTGCTACAAAAATATACAAACTTTCCTTTAAACATGGCAGCATTAACATTAATGATTGGGGAGAGTTTACTACCAATTATGCAAAGCTGAAACAATTTGACGATTAAATCCCAAACAGATGTCATCCTATAATCGAGGTAGTCAATTACAAAAATATGGGCTGTATTGGGCCCAAAGAACAGAAGAAAAAAGATTCACTTTCAATGATATTCAATTCTATATTCCTCAACTTTCTCCAATCTCTTAATTTTCTCCAGTAATCTGTGTCTGGTCATAGGCTTCCTCAAGCCAATGTACTCTAACCCTTTCTCTCAATACTTCTCCCTTAAAGAACTACGGTGTCGGCCAATCTTTATGTTCCCCTTAAAATCCATGTTGGTTTACTCCAGTTTCTTTTAGTTTAGACATAGTATTTCTTTTTAAATAGTCTAAAATTAACTCAAACATTAAACCAATTAGCCACTGGTTACTTGGTTTTGTTCTTTGTCCTGTTCAGAGTTGGCTATTGAAATAGCCATTTTTTCCATTCTCCACCATGTAATCCCTCTTGCAAGAGCTTGGAAAAGCAATTTCCAGGACTGCTGCATCATCCTCCCCTTCAATCTGAGAACGTAACCCATAAAGCTGTGCTACTTCATATGAACCCTTTGTTTTGTTTTCTTCATAGTATTACCAATCATCTGGTTTTCAGATACTTCAGGATTCATCTGATTTTCTTCAATAAAGACTGATGGAAGTAACTTTTTAAAATGAGCTTTCTATTTTAGATAATCTACAAATGGTTTTAAGTACAGAAAAGGATGATCAAACTTTGTTTCTTGTGGTGTTTTACTGAATGCGTCTTCAGGCATTGGCTTATCCTTTCTGATCTTGCTATTCATCTTTTATTTGTGTTAGACTATCAGTCTTCATGCTCTTCATTCTTCTTCCATCTCCACTAAATCAACCCATAACATTTTAAATAGTGTTGTAGTTTTTGTATTGGCAATTTTCCTTTCTAGTTACACGCAGAGCTGACTTACATTTGAAAGCATACAATTTTGCATATAAATAGTTTGTGTTGCTAGTGACAGTCATTTAATTAAGTTACAGCTAAATTGAAAACAAATAGGAATAGCAAGAGCACCAAATGGACTCTGTGCTCCTTACACTGAAAAGCAGGCATGCTTCAATAACTTTGAAGTTTTCAAAACCCAAACCACCCTCAGATTCTGAAAATAATAAATAAACCAGAGTGTGATAGGATGTTAAAAATAAGATGCAGTAATTAAACTGGCAGTTTCTGAGGCTTAATGAGCAAAGCATCCCTTGTGTTGCAAAAGGAAATCATCTCGCAGTTAGTGTTAAACATTTCTAAAATATTTTCTCAAATTTTAAAGTATACTTTATTCGGAAATAAATTTTTGCAGTTGAATAAACAGAATGGTCTTCGAGTTAATATGTTTAGTTGATAGCCAACTCTCATCTCATTCCAAATAGTTACAATGGGTCAAAAAATCTCCACAGGACAGAAATGTACAGTGAACAACAGAATATCTGGCAGTACTAAACATGCTGTTTAGTATAAAGAACAAAAAGGCACATAACATTTACAAAATATGAAGGACTTTTAAAACTGAACCACACATTTTAAACATGAAAAGCATTTGCAAACAATATGACAGTCGCACGAAATTTTAACTAGGGACAAGAAACTTGAAAATATCATTTTGTACATATACCTTAAACATAGAAAATTTGATACTTTATTACAAATTTCTTCTTTCAATATACGCAGCTTATTTTAGTTTTAGGAAATATTTCACTAAGTTTCATCACTAACAAAGTTTAAGATTTTTAAAATCTTATAAGCTTATATTTTTCATTGATTTTTCACTAGTTAACATGAAGGAAGTACTGACCCTGCTAAACTCTGGAAAATGTGATCCCTAATTTAAGTTAAAATTGGAATTGTCATTTACTATTTTCTATACACAAAAATGATTTTTATTTTGGTGTCACACTATTAAATCACAAGCCCAAGTTGGTGCCAGATTACCAAACAAGGTCGAGCATGGTTAAAACACACTTTAAAGAAAAGCTCTAATTAACCTATATTTTATGGAGCAGAGAACTCCAATATTCAGTTCATCGCAGATTCACCATTTTACCTAATACAATCTTCAAAATGAGCACTTTCCTCACAATAGTTGTTTCAAAGAATATCAATTGTAAACACAAACCAATTAAATACTTCTTGAATTAGATGGACAATTAGAAGGACAGAATTTTAAATTAAAATTCAGAACTTTCAAGATATTAATTAAAGCTGTGTACACTATAGCTTTTCACTGAGAGAAAGACAAAGACAATCTTTAATTTTCCCAAGATGCAGGTGTTTCAGGCAATGCAAAGCATTCAAACAATTTACAGATAAAAGGCACACAGAATTTACAAAAACGCTAATGCTTAGATGAGTACAAATATGCAAGTTATTTCAATTCAAAATGGTGCTAGCAACTTAATATTGGACATATTCTCTGCATAATACAAGTTGCTATAACCTTTAGTTTCATTTGAGAACACTAGCTTACAGTGACTAAATTAAAAAGATGCAATTTCAACTTATTAAAAATAGACCCATTAAATTACTGTGGGTCACAGTTCAAATTTTTAGTGAAACTATAAGACACTGTAAAAGAGAAGGTTAAAAATGTTGGATAGAACTGAGCTTTGAATGAGAGCTTAAGTGATCTTGCAAGTATTTAGCCCTCCAATAATGGCAAAAGTCAGCTCATCCATGTAAAATGGTGTGGATATAAAATACAGGATCAGAATCACTGTGTAGTGAAATCTCAATATTTGGTAAAGAGACCTCCAAGTATTCTGATACGGCATTGTCCTTGTCTAACAAATAATTGAAATTCTACTACAATGTGTGATATCTTCTACCACGATGATGATAAAAATCTATATTTCCTACAGTTATGGTAAAGCTTCATTTAAACTTTTCTGTAGCTGGTTATAGACATGAATTTTTAAATAAGAATATTGCAAGTATTGCTCACAGCAAGTTGACACCACTATATTTCTCTTTGGGAATCAAATCAAAAACATTGTGTGAGGGAAATGAGAAAAGTATTGCAAATTTGAAACAAAAACAAAAAATATGAAGCAAATGGTTATTCCTTCCACAGATGCTTGTTGAGATGCTACATATATCTTGTTTCTTTTGTTGCAATAGCTTGTTTGAAAAGGTGTTTCAAGATAAGAAACAAAATACATACCAGAATTTTACATTTTCTTAAAATTTAGCTTTGGGACTGAAAAAATATATATTCTCTAATCAAACTATAATCAAAAGGCAAATTTACTGCTTTTAATTGGCATTAGCATTCTCTTTGAATTCAGTCTTCAAGTAGGTCATAAAGAAGGTAAAAGAAAAAAAAAATAATTAAACCAATTCAGTTTCACTTTTAAAGCTAATGTAGTTAGCCTATAAGGTAAGTTATAATTTTAGGATACACTCACCCTAAGTTTGTACGTTAGAAATGAAATATGTCAGAGAAATATGAAGTGGGTCTACTATCAATCAAGTAGAGACAAGAGTGATTCAACTGGAATGTGACCAAGAACACACTTTTTAGTGCTTCTAGTAGGAAAATGGATTTTAGTTTTACATGATCAAAAGTGCTATATGACAAAACCAACAATAATAATGTAGCCCATTCTTAAGGATCAACACAATAAAGATATTAGCAAAGATCAGATTTGAAGATCACTTTGTTTTATCCACCCTGTAAACAGGACCAGTTACTTCACTTCAGATGCTGGACTACTACTTCTAAACTGTAAATCTGTGCACTCTTTTCTCCTAAAAAAAAGAAAGGCAAAACAAGTTAGCAAATTTAAAATATGTTTTGACATTATCTTTCTGCAATGTACTTAAATAATATTAGACTAACTCAAGACATTAGTGTTAAAACGTAAACTTGCACTTGTAAAGACTTTTGCAGTATCTTGCACTGACTCAAGGAGTATACTATTTTATTGCTTTTAAAACTACGTCCAGTACAAAGACAAATTATAAGAACATATTTACATTGTATCTTCAGTTTAATGATATATCCCAAGGTGCCTTACAAGTACATTACAGGGGAAAAAAAAAGACACCAAATCAAATGAACAGCTATTAGTACAGATGACCAGAAGACTGCTGTGACATTGGTTTTAAGTCAGGTATCAAGAAGAAAAACAAGGTACAGGGACAGGAAGAATTCCAGAGCTTCAGCAACCGAAGGCATGGCTGCAGTGGAGTAATTAAATCAGAGACGGTCAAAAGATCGATCAGTGTTTGCACCTGTGAAGTTCATGTGACTGGAGAGTACAGGGAGGGGGCAAGGCCATGTGGGGATCTGAAAATATGGATCACAATTTTAAAATCAAAACATTGTTTCACCAAGGTTCAAAAGTAGGTCAGCAAGCCTAGTCACTGATTGAATGGACTTGGTGCATGCTTAGATACAAACGGAGTGTGCGATGACCTCAAGCTTATGAAGGGTAAACTTGAGTGGCCAGCCAGGGCAGCACTGAGGCCTCTAGATTTCACTATTCAAAAGACACGAATTGAGGTTTCAGTTGCAGATGACAGCCAAAAATGTAGGACTGGATTATATAGTCAATAGATTAAAAAAACTTTAAAACATTAAAACTGTGTCAGTGAAGTTTGATTGTATTTGGAAAGAAAAAAATATTGGACATTTTTCCAAGATATATTGTACACAGGGTATTCATTTCTTGACAAGAACTGACTCCACAAGAGGATACTTGAGTCACTCGTTCACAATCTATTTTTGTTAATAATGACATGCAATTTTAGATGAGGTCAGTCATCTCAGCTCCAGGACAGCTCTGCTGGAAGTCTTCATAGTACTGTCCTAGGCCCAACCACTTTCAGCTGCTTCATCTTTCCTCCATCATAAGACCAGAAATGGTATGCCTGCCAATGACTGCATGATCTTCAGCAACATTTGCCACTCCTCTGATACTGAAGCAGTCCATGCTAAAATGCAACAAACCCTGAACAATATCCAGACTTAGACTGAAAAGTGGCAAGAACAATCATGCTACATAAATGCCAGGTAATGGTCATCTCAGATAAGAGACAATCTAACCACTGTCCCTTTATATTCAATAGTGTTACTGTCACTGAATTCCTCCACTTCAACATTCTGGGGTTATCATGACCAGAAAAACAACTGGATCTGCCATATAACTACAATGGTTAAAGGCGAAGAGTACTGCAGCAACTAATTCACCTACTGATCCCCCAAATCGTAGCCACCATTTATGAGGCACAAGACAGGAGCGTGACTGAATACTTGCCACTTGCCTGGATAGTGCAATGCCAACAACATTTCAGAAACTTGATACTATCCAGACAAAGCAGCCTACTTGACTGGCACATCCACTAACATCAACTCCCTCCACCATCAACACTCAGTAGCAGCATTTATTATTACAAGATTCACTGCAGAAATTTGCCAAAAAGATCCTCAGATCACAACTTCCAAACTCAACGACTACCATCTAGAAGGACAAGAGCAGAAGATACTTGGAAACATCACCTGCAAATTCCAGTCCAAGCCACTCATATCTTGACTTGGAAGTATATCACTGTTCTTCTCAGCATTGTGGGTTTAGCTACAATGCATGAACTATAGTGGTTCAAGGCGGCAGCTCACCACTGCCTTCTCAACTAGGGACAGGCAACAAATGTTGCCCCAGCCAGGGACACCCACATCCAACCCGTGAATAGGTAAAGTTGTCCTTTGTTGAAACAAGCAAAAAAAAAATGGAGACTGTAACAAAGACAATGAGAGCAACTAATCTAATAAAAGCTGTTCAAATCAAGCTGGCAGATATAGCCTGGAAAATGAATTCTCACAGAAGTTGAGACAATTTTCATTATTATGGAACCAACTAAGGATGTTGCTATTTTAGACCTAGTATCATGCAATGAGCGAGATTTAATTAGTAATCTCAGTCTGGAGTTGCATGTTGGGACCATACAGAATACAGTTAAATAAACAAAATTTCCACTTTAGAAATCCATGTTGACTCTTCTTAAGGAACTCACTTTTTAACATGCAACTAATAATTACATCCTGAATAGTTACTTACAGAAAGTTCCTCACCACTGAAGTTAAACTGACTGTCTTTAATTTCTGGGTTTATCCTTACAACCATATTTGAACAAGGGGTGTAGTATTTACAAATCTCCACTCTTCTAGTACCTTGAGGGTCTAGGAAGGACAGACAGATAATGGCCAGTTTCCCTACAATTTTCGCTCTCACTTCTTTCAATGTTGTTAGAACCATCACATTTAGTCCCAGTGCCTTGTCAAGTTTAAATACAGGTTGTTCTTGTATAATGTGCTGTCAACTCGAATTGGCTATAACATGATTGACAAATTGTGGACTATGTCTGGATATCACGAACTTTCTACTGCACAGGGTATAGCAATTTTCTACAGCGATCTTCTACAACGCGACTTTCTATAGCAGTTTTGCATAGTGTGATTTTCTATACAATGAGGTTGTAGAGGAACACCACTATCGCATCACAGCAGAACAACCTGAACAATTAGTTTACTTAAATCTTCTTCCTTATCCATTTTGAATCCTTCTAGTGATAAAGTATTCTCTATCACCATGGGCTAGATAGCATCTACCTCCTTGGCAAAGACAGAGACCAACTATTCATTTATTAACACAGCCATGCCTCCTGCCTCCAAATGTCACCTTTATTTTCCATATCAGCCCTACTATTTATTTCACCACTCTTTTAGAATCTAAATGGCTACAGAACATCTTTGAATAATTTAACTACTAAAATACAACAGCAAGCGTTATAAAGAAAAAGATGCATATTGACCCACAATGCTGTTTCTGCATTGAGTAGATTTCTCCACATTTTCTCCAATGAACACATCTGGAACTCTAAATTCTAGCAAGAGAAAAAAAAATCGCCAAGATGACCACCAGCTGAACCTGATCTGACAGTAGTTAGAAAATCTAGACCAGTGCAATAGAATTCCACACTAAGTTCAATAACAACATAGCCCCAAACAATAACGTTATACCTATGCAATTGGCCTGGTTTTATTTGAGGGAGAAGCTTGCTACGGCTGACTGTGTAAATAAGAAATTGAATTGAACTGAACTGAATCGAATTACATTTATTATCATGTGTACCGAGGCACAGTGAAAAGTTTTTGTCTTGTAAGCAATATAGGTAGATCATATAGTTAAGTAGCATTGATAAGTAAATAATAGGTGATCAGCTGCAAAAGCAAAAACACAGGTACAGGTGAATGGTAAGAGTTTGAGAGTCCATTCAGTATTCTAACAATAGTAGGGTAGAAACTGTTTCGAAACTGGCTGGTGTGTGTGTGTGTGTGTGTGTGTGTGTTCAGGCTTCTGTACCTTCTCCTAAATGGTATGGCAGTAAATAAATAGTTGAAAACTTTTAACAGCCCAGAAATCAACAAAAAAAAAGTTCAGCATGAAAGACATTTTTTATTTGGTGGGCGGCACCGTGGTTAGCACTGCTGCCTCACAGCGCCAGAGACCCGGGTTCAATTCCCACCTCAGGCGACTGACTGTGTAGAGTTTGCATGTTCTCCCAGTGTCTGCTTGGGTTTCCTCCAGGTGCTCCGGTTTCCTCCCACAGTCCAAAAATGTGCAGGTCAGGTGAATTGGCCATGCTAAATTGCCCATAGTGTTAGGTAAGGGGTAAATGTAGGGGTATGGGTGGGTTGCGCTTGGGCGGGTCGGTGTTGACTTGTTGGGCCGAAGGGCCTGTTTCCACACTAAGTAATCTAATCTAATCTATTAAGCCATGGATGGGTAAGCATTGTAAGAGGCTTATAATGTTGCAGACTAGTTTGAATCCAGAGAGTTGGAATGTTTTAGAAATCAGTGCAATGTCACTAAAAAATTGATTAGAAACAGAAAATAGAATTAGTGTAAATCAGCCAGGAAAATAATTGCAACAGCTTTTTCTATGTATAGAAAAAAAAGAGTCCCTAAATAAACACTGGTTCCTGAGAAGGACTGTAACATCAAGAATGTGGTGATGGTTTTAAAAAAAGCTCTTAAAATTGTTAGTCTTCATAGCAGAAACAGAAAATGCGTAAAGAAAGTCCTGTCATTTATATAGAGAGTTTTGTTGAGACCACATCTTGAGTGCTATGCGCAGTTATGGTCTCCGTCTTTGAAGACATACTTGCTTTGGAGGCTGCACAGAGAAGGCTTGCCAGATTGGTTTCTGGAATGAGAGTGGTCCTACTCTGTAGTTTACAAGAGTGAGAAGCAAATTCACAAACATCCAAGATTCTGACAGGAAATATCAGAACATTGCAGATATTGGACATCCAGATTAACATACCAAATTCTGGAAACAACTAGCAAGTTAGGCAGCACATGAGAAGCAAAATTAATATTTCAAGTCTGTGACCTTTCTTCAGAACTTGGAAAAGTTAAAGATGTAAGAGGATTTAAGCAAAAGATAGACATTCCAATGATGCAATAACAAGAAAATTAGGACCAAAGGAAATAGTGAAAAGCCTAGAGAAAGTTTGCTGCTAAATTGAAAGAAAAACTGAAACAAGTATGCCCACTCTGAAAAAAAGCATAGAGTGCCACACTGAAACATAGTGCTGTTCCTGAGACTTATATAGGAACACTGCAGTAGATGAAGGTCAGAAATGTCAGTGTTGTAGTAGGATAGAGAATCAAAAATTAAAATGACAGCTCAACAGAAACTAATCACATTTGCGGACAGAACAAAGATAGCCCACGTAAGTGGTCACCCAGTCTTAACCTGATCTTCCCGATGTGGAGGAAAATTGATAGTAGCACATGCAAAGCTCTGCTTCACCTGGAAGGAGTTTTGTGAAGAGACAGGAAGTAAAAAGGGCACGTGTCACATCTCACCATCTTTCCTTGCAAAGCTGGGAGAAGGGGATAGGTGTTGGTGTGTGAAAAGTGCACGCTAGGATGTCAGACAAAGAACAATCTCTTTGGAAGCTGAAAGACGATGGCATTGTGTCGTTGATTTAAATAGAAACCAATATGTTGAAAACAGGGTGGTGGGGTGGTCAATGAGGATGAGGGAAACCTGTTCTGGGAGGTGTGCGAGCAGAAGTACAGGAAGTGGGGCGGACAGAATAAAGGGTCCTAGCAACCATGGAGGACATCACAGAAGCACTGCTGAGGAAGATGCAACAGGTAAAGAAGAACTGGGAGAATACACAAGTATTGTTTCAGGATATGGAGTGAGAGGAACCACAATCAAGGGAGATGTGAAGTCTACAGACTGGACAGTCTATAATCAGAAATGGAGACAGGGTGGTAGAGTTGGAAACAGAAGGGTGGAAATTAGATGCCAAGTTGAAGTTTTCCAATTGAAGATAGCAAGACATGGAAACAAAATTGAGGGGGGGGGGGGTTCACCAGACTCCCATTACGTCCTTAGTAGCTGTTTGAAGTTGTTGTATGACTTCTTAATTGAACTGAGTGAAGTTTCTTCTAACCATGTCAAGCTTGCATTGAAGTTCTTTAAACATGACTAAGTATTTGATGCATATAATTAGATGTAGTATATGCAGGTATTGCACCATCTACCTTCAATGATGCTTCAATGGTCTTGACTTTATTTTGAAACAGAGACCTTTCCCTTGCATGATTGAAGATTGTTTTCTAGCTTCATAATTTTTGATATCTTTGATTCTACAATAACTTTGAACAAGAACCAGAGGGCATAATCTCAGAGTAAAAGGTACATACTTTAATTCGAATTGATTTACTATTGTCACATGTACAAAGATAGTGAAAAGTATTGTTCTGTGTGCTATCCAGATAGATCATACCTTACATAAGTACATCAGGATAATAAAACAATGCAGAATACAGTATTACAGCTACAGTATACGTGTAGAGAAAGATCACTTCTAAACATTAGAGTGATCTTTCACAAATTTGATAACGGCAGGGAAGAAGCTGTTCTTAAATCTGTTGGTAAGATATAAGGAGGAATTTCTTCAGACAGATAACAAACCTGTGCAGTTCTTCATTGCATAGGGTCGTCAAAGCTGGGTCATTAGGTATATTCGAGGATGAGATAATTAGATTTTTTAGCAGTAAGGGAATTAACAGTTACAGATAAGGAAAGAAAGTAAAGGATTAGTAGATCAGCCATGATCTCATTCAATGGTAGAGTTGACTCTAGTGGCCTCGGAAACGCCATTAGCCATGCGGCTGACGCAGCTACCACCCCCACACTGAGTGATGATGTCACTTCCGCCCACATCATGGCCACTCCCACAGCCACTTCCGGCCCTCACATCATCGCTGATGCCACATGCTCAGTGACTCCTGCCACCCCTACTGCCATGATCACCAACACTTCCGCCTCCAACAGCGCCAGTCACCTGCATTCTGCTGACACGCCCCCCACAGACCCCACTGTCACTATCCCCACACCCCAGAACCCCGAGGGCAACATCACCCCAGCTCATGCCTCCACCCCCATTCCCCCCACCATCACACCCACTCCAGGTACTGGCTCCGACCCCACTCCCAGCTCCACACCCACACCAGATCCCAGCTCCCGGCCCTGCCGAGTTTTCACCATCCTTCCAGACCTCCCACTCACTGAGGACGAACGATCAGTCCTCAGCAAAAGGACTCCCCTTCATCCCCCTCTGTCCACGCATCAATGAATTTAATACACGACGTGACATCGAACAATTCTTCCGTTGCCTCCGCCTCCGAGCTTACTTTCACAATCAGGACTCCCGCCCACCTTCCGAGGACCCCTTCGCCCACCTCCAACACACTGCATCCACCTGGACACCCTGTGCTGGCCTATTACCTGCCCTCGACCTCTTCATTTCCAACTGCCGCCGGGACATTAACCGCCTCAACCTGTCGTCCCCCCTCCCCCACTCCAACCTCTCACCCTCACAACGCGCAGCCCTCCAATCCCAACCTCACCATCAAGCCAGCAGATAAAGGGGGCGCAGTGGTAGTCTGGTGCACTGACCTCTACACCGCTGAAGCCAAACGCCAACTCGAGGACACCTCTTCCTACTGCTCCCTCGACCATGACCCCACCCCCCATCACCAAACCATCATCTCCCAGACCACACAGAACCTCATCACCTCAGGAGATCTCCCACCCATAGCTTCCAACCTCATAGTCCGGGAACCCCGCACTGCCCGGTTCTACCTCCTTCCCAAGATTCACAAGCCTGACCACCCTGGCCGACCCATTGTCTCAGCATGCTCCTGCCCCACTGAACTCATCTCTACCTACCTTGACACTGTCCTATCCCCCCTAGTCTAGGAACTCCCCACATACGTTCGAGACACCACCCACGCCCTCCACCTCCTGCAAGACTTCCGTTTCCCCGGCCCCCAATGCCTCATCTTCACCATGGATATCCAATCTCTCTACAGCTCCATTCGCCATGACCAGGGCCTCCAAGCCCTCCGTTTTTTCCTCTCCAGACGTCCCCAACAGTACCCTCCCACTGACACTCATTAGTTTGGCCGAACGGGTCCTCACCCTTAACAATTTCTCCTTTGAATCCTCCCACTTCCTCCAGACCAAAGGCGTAGCCATGGGCACACGTATGGGCCCCAGCTATGCCTGTCTCTTTGTTGGCTATGTAGAACAGTTGATCTTCCGTAATTACACCGGCACCACTCCCCACCTCTTCCTCCGCTACAGTGATGACTGCATTGACGCCACCTCGTGCTCCCGCGAGGAGGTTGAGCAATTCATCAACTTCACCAACACATTCCACCCTGACCTTAAATTTACCTGGACTATCTCTGACACCTCGCTCCCCTTCCTGGACCTCTCCATCTCCATTAGTGACGACCGACTTGACACTGACATTTTTTACAAACCCACTGACTCCCATAGCTACTTGGATTACACCTCTTCCCACCCTATCTCTTGCAAAAATGCCATCCCGTATTCCCAATTTCTCCGCCTCCGCCGTATCTGCTCCCAGGAGGACCAGTTCCATCATAGGACACACCAGATGGCCTCCTTCTTTAGAAACCGCAATTTCCCTTCCCACGTGGTTAAAGATGCCTTCCAATGCATCTCGTCCACATCCCGCACCTCCGCCCTCAGACCCCACCCCTCCAACCGTAACAAGGACAGAACGCCCCTGGTGCTCACCTTCCACCCTACAAACCTTCGCATCAACCAAATCATCCACCGACATTTCCGCCACCTCCAAAAAGACCCCACCACCAGGGATATATTTCCCTCCCCACCCCTTTCAGCCTTCCGCAAAGACCGTTCCCTCCGTGACTAACTGGTCAGGTCCACACCCCCCTACGACCCACCCGCCCATTCTGACACTTTCCCCTGCCACCGCAGGAACTGTAAAACCTGTGCCCACACCTCCTCCCTCACCTCTATCCAAGGCCCCAAAGGAGCCTTCCACATCCATCAAAGTTTCACCTGCACATCCACCAATATCATTTATTGCATCCGTTGCTCCCAATGTGATCTCCTCTACATTGGGGAGACTGGGCGCCTCCTAGCAGAGCGCTTTAGGGAACATCTCCGAGACACCCGCACCAATCAACCAAACCACCCTGTGGCCCAACATTTCAACTCCCCCTCCCATTCTGCCGAGGACATGGAGGTCCTGGGCCTCCTTCACCGCCGCTCCCTCACCACCAGACGCCTGGAGGAAGAACGCCTCATCTTCCACCTCGGAACACTTCAACCCCAGGGCATCAATGTGGACTTCAACAGCTTCCTCATTTCCCCTTCCCCCACCTCATCCTAGTTTCAAACTTCCAGCTCAGTAACTGTCTCCTTGACTTGTCCGACCTGCCTATCTTCTTTTCCACCTATCCACTCCACCCTCTCCTCCTTGACCTATCACCTTCATCTCCTCCCCCACTCACCCATTGTACTCTATGCTACTCTCTCCCCACCCCCACCCTCCTCTAGCTTATCTCTCCATGCTTCAGGCTCACTGCCTTTATTCCTGATGAAGGGCTTTTGCCCGAAACGTCGATTTCGCTGCTCGGTGGATGCTGCCTGAACTGCTGTGCTCTTCCAGCACCACTAATCCAGTATTTGGTTTTCAGCATCTGCAGTCATTGTTTTTATCTTGTTTTTATCTAATGGCCAAATAGCCTCCTTGTGCTCCAATGTCTCATGGACATTTTTTTAAAAAACAATCTTCAGTTGTTTCTATTGTGACGAAGAAAATACAAGAATCATCTTAATACCAAGGGTTCAATCTTCATATCGACCAAACTTGCTGACTTCCAACTGAGACTTAAATCACTTTAGGGGTTCTTGTGGTACAATACTAGCATCCCTACCCTGTAAAAGGAGGTTTAGGTCCCACCTATTTCAGAGGTCTGTAATAACATCTCTGAACAGGTTGATTAAAGAATTATTAATTAAAAGGTTTACAAAAATCATCTTAAGGTCTCTGCTGGTGCAGGGACAGAATCCTTATTTCTGGTCTACAAGGCCCAGGTTTGCATCCCACCTGGCCCAGTGGTGTGTAATAACATCTTTGAACAAACTGTTTAGAAAAATACTTAGAAAAGCCATCTTATGATTCTTATGGTATAGAAGTGGCCTCCCTTCCTCTGAGCCAGGAGGCTCAGGTTCAAATCCAACTTAGTTCAGGTGTGCAGTAACATCTGAATAAGTTGATTAGATAATAACTGCAAAAGTTATTCTTGGCACAATGATAGTGCTCCTCTGAATCAGGAGGCCAGAATTCAATTCCAACATGCTCCAGATATGTGTCCTAACATCAGAGTAGGTTGACTAGAATCCATCTTACAAGAGTGATCAAGCATCCCACGGTGGAAGGAATAGTTTGTTTAAATGCGAATAGAGTCGCTATGATAAGTTTCTTTGACAGGTTGAGAGAAAAAACAGATGTTAGCTCCTCTGCATCTTCTGGTGGAAAGGATTGTTTCAGCTAAGGGGGCTGTATTTTCAAGACCTATCAGCTGAACCATAAAGTTCAAGAAGGTTCATAGTTTCAGATTCAAGTAAATAAGCAACTCAAACTCTGTCCAGGTGTATTCTGAAAAACCCAACCACCATCTGAATGCCTTCTGGTAAATGGCCACCACTTTCTTTGGGGGTTTTCACTTCTGGTTTTATCAGCTTTTTCATGGGGAGAGAAGGTCTGATTCTTGACAAAGCCGTGCTAGTACCTAAGTGCTTTAACATCGGTGAAATTAGTTTTTCTGCCATTTATCACAATGTCTGCATACTAAAATTCATTTCACCTTTTCACCCAGGAGTACTACATCTTGTCCAACAGGATCCCTCAGGGAATTTACTTGTTGTACGAACTGGACTGCCTTTAAATTCCAAAACATAGATCAAAAACCACCTGCTGCTTTGGTCAATTAACTTAAAATTACCTATCCTATAATGTGTACAGCATTCTGAAGTGGCCAGGCAGACTGGTAATAATGCTGATTTTCCTACCTCAGCATGGACTAAAAGAGCAGACTTCCAATTGGGATTGCTGCCTTCCCAGCCAATGTGCAATTTTATACTTGATGAACTTGACAGAGTTGAAGTCTGTGGTCTGACTCCATAGACATGCTCGGCTTCCAGGATAAAACATCAAGATCAGCCTGCCTGCCCTGCTGCATTGTTTTTGTAACTCAAGAACATCTTTGAATTACAAAAAGTGACCAAGCTTCATTGTGTACACTTATTCCAATGATATTTTGAGTTTGTCAAGTTTGCATACAGGCAATCTGCAAGCAATTAGTCATTAGCTTCCATCAACCCTTGTTTACATTGACTGAACTCATTGCTGTTTCTTTTGCTGAGACTTACCTGGCAAGAATGGCATCAGCACAGCTGCCAATTGCATGCTATATACTGAACTGGTATAAAAGCAAAATATTGCAGATGTCAGATATTCAGATTTGACCTTTATTGGGCTTCTTATTGACATTTGCTGCAATTGTACATACTGAACCATCAGCGTCAATTTACCAGTATAGAGTCAGTCCTGGGCCCTCAGTTTTTTCTAACAGATCTGGTAAAGACAAGGCTTTTTCCAGTGATATTTGTAATGTGTGCTATGAAAGTTAATCTATTATGAGCTTTCCAATCCCTTCTACACTGAGGGTCTAAGTTTTTTGTTTCCTCTATAGGCTTATGACTTTCAAAATATAATCGCTCACTGTAGCCAATAGATTTCTTCCTTTTACTAACCACACACTCTGCAATGGACCTTCTCATGCACTGTCAGTTTCTGTGCAAGCTCTCTCATTCCAAAGTTCAGTAACTAAATATAGCTCAAAAGTCTGTCGCTAGTTGGCCTCTATCTGTACTGGAGCTTCAACTGGATTTGGTTTGCTGGGTTTATCTTATGGTTTACCATCATTGGTCTTCAGGTAGTTACAACATGCCTCCAGACCCCAGGTCGGGACACTGTTTCCACTATGCAAAGAGAATAGGTCTGCACTGGAGACCATAACAGGCTTTACTGATCATTACTATATATAATCATAAGAAAGAGCATCTTGCATGTGGTCTTACAGACCCTGGTTCCAGTTCCGTATGATCAGACATTAATGACATACCTCCATTTTATGCAAATTTAGCAACTATACCCAGAGTAAAGAGGTAGAGAAGCAGTCTTGGATGGAGACTGATTGGACTCTCAGAACAAAGTTGACAGCCAGCCTGAAGGTCTGAGAGAGATTGGACATCATAGTAAAGAGGAGATGGTAAGTACCGAGAAATTGGAAATTTCTAAAGTGAAGGGGTCATCAAAAAAGGTTCACAGATGTAAGCAAAGGAGAGGGGAACAAGGTTTTCAGGAAAGAAGACATTAATTCAGTGGGGCAGGAAAAATCTGAAATAATATCTACCAGGTCAATTAGAGAGGAGGCAAGAGCCAAGCATAATGGGTTTGGAAACCTGAAGTGGAAAGCATGGATGGAATATCACTTTAGAAGATGAGATCACTGACTTCTCAAAACAATGGCATGATGGGGAAGGTAGGAGGAAATGTCAAAAGTTGGTGTTCCTCCTTTATGAAGGCCAGTTCATAGAACATGGAACACAGAATATTACAGTGCAATACAGGCCCTTCAGCACTCAATGTTACACCAACCTGTGGAACCAATCTGAAGCCCATCTAACCAATTCTATTCCATTCTCATCCATGTGCCTACCCAATGACCATTTAAACACTTAAAGTTGGTGAGTCTACTACTGTTGCAGGCAGTGCGTTCCCCGGTCCTACTACTCTGAGTAAAGAAACTACCTCTAACATCTGCTAAGTATCTATTGCCCCTCAATTTAAAGCTATGTCCCTTTGTGCTAGCCATCACCAGAGGAAAAAGGCTCTCACTGTTCAACCCACCTAACCCTCTGATTATCATATGTCTCAATTAAGTCACCTCTCAACCTTCATCTAAAGAGCCTCAGGCCCCTCAGACTTTCCTCATAAGACGTTCCCTCCATACCACGCAAAATCCTAGCAAATCTCCTCTGAACCCTTTCCAAAGCTTCCACATCCTTCCTATAATGCAGTGACCAAAACTATATGCAATTACTCCAAATGTGGCCACAGAGTTTTGTACAGCTGCAATATGATCTCATGGTTCCAAAATTCAATCCCTCTACCAATAAAACCAAACAACATATGCCTTCTTAGCAACCCTATCAACCTGGGTGGCAACTTTCAAGGATCTATGTACCTGGATACAGATCTCTCTGCTCATCGACACGATCAAGAATCTTACCATTAGCCCAGTACACTGCATTTCTGTTATTCATTCCAAAATAAATCACCTTATATTTTTCTGCATTAAACTCCATTTGCCACCTCTCAGCCCAGCTCTGCAGCTTATCTATTTCTCTCTGTAACCTACAACATCCTTCAGCACTATCCACAACTGTACCGTCCTTAGCATCATCCACAAATTTACTAACCCATCCGTCTACACCCTCATTCAAGTTACTTAAATAAACACTGGCTCCAAAACAGATCCTTGCGGTACCCCACTAGTAACTGAACTCCAGGATGAACATTTCCCATCAACCACAACTATGTCTTCTTTCAGTTAGCCAATTTCTAATCCAAACTGCTAAATCACCCTCAATCCCATGCCTCCGTATTTTATGCAATAAGGAACGTTATCAAATGCCCTACTGAAATCCATAAACACCACATCAACCGCTTTATCCTCATCCATCGGTTTGGTCACCATCTCAAAGAACTCAAGGTTTGAGAGGCACGATCTACCCTTCACAAAATTGTGTTGGCTATCCCTAATCAATTTATTCCTTTAAGATTATAAATCCTCTCTTTACCCTTTCCCAATACTTTACCCTCAACTGAAGCAAGGCTCACAGGTCTACAGTTTCCAGCATTGTCCCTACTTCCCTTCTTGAACAAGGAGACAACATTTGCTATCCTCCAGTCTTCTGGCACTATTCCTGTAGATAATGATGACAAAGATCAAAGCCAAAGGCTCAGTGATCTCCTCCCTGGTTTTCTAGATAATCCTAGGATAAGTTCCATTAGGCCCAGGACTTATCTACGTTTGCACTTTCCAGAATTGGCAACACCTCCCCATTCGGGGTAGCACGGTGGCTCAGTGGTTAGCACTGCTGCCTCACAGCACCAGGGACCCAGGTTCGATTCCAGCCTCGGGCGATTGTGCAAACTCCACACAGACATTCTACCAGTGTCTGCGTGGGTTTCCTCCGGGTGCTCCGGTTTCCTCCCACAGTCCAAAAGATGTGCAGGTCAGGTGAATTGGCCATGCTAAATTGTCCATAGTGTTAGGTGCATTACTCAGAGGGAAATGGGTCTGGGTGGGTTACTCTTCAGAGGGTCAGTGTGGACTAGTAGGGCCGAAGAGCCTGTTTGCACACTGTAGGGAATCTAATCGAATCTAATCTAATCTTATGCACCTTAATCCCATCTAGTCTAGTAGCTTGTATCTCAGTCTTCTTCTCGACCACATAGCATGGGCACTAAAACTGATGAAAAGTATTCATTTAGTGTTTCCCCATCTCCTCAGATGCCATGCACAACTTCCCACTACTATGCTTGATTGGCCTAATCTTACTCTAGTCATTCTGTTATTCATGATATACCGAGAGAAAGCCTTAGGGTTTTCCTTGATCCTATCCACCAATGACTTCTCATGTCCCCTCCTGGCTCTGCTTAGCTCTCTTTAGGTCTTTCCTGGCTAACTTTTAACACTCAAGCGCCCTAACTGAGCCATCACATCTCATCCAAACATAAGCCTTCTTCTTCCCCTTGACAAGTGCTTTAAATTCCGTAGTAAACTACAGCTCCAACGCTCGAAAAGAAATAGACTGGGAATGTGGAGTAGCCTCTGATAAAACAGGTACTTCTGGCATCCGAAGGATGCTAGAGTATAGCTGTTAAGTTGCCCTCAAAAAAGATTTAAGATCTAGAAATGTAGAGAAGTAGGAACAGAAAAACATAGTGCTGGGTGGGTTAGGCTGGGTTAAATGAAAATTAACAGGACTTGATGAGAGGAAGTGAAAGCAGGAGGTCAGAAAAGGTCTGAGACACCAAGACATAAAATTTAAAAATTGGAAAAGTTATAACTCAAGTCCAGAACAAAAATATACATTCAAATGATCTCTGAGGGAAACTTATGGCAGTCAGACTTGTTGTTGCACTGAGGTACTCCGCCCAAACAAGTCACCAAAAGAACTTGAGACTCTAACCCTGTTTCAGTTGACTCCTCCCACAGCCATTTAATGCTCAATACACAAAGTGATTCAGAGCAAGAGTCCATCTAGGGAGGAAGTCCTGACTGAGAGTACATCTGTTAATTCCAGCAGTGCTGACTGATTGTGGGGAAGTGGTGTCAACCACAATTGGCTGAGGGCAGTTGTAAAAGGAAGTACCACCATCTGTTCCTGCCAACAGACCAACAAGCGAGACTTGATGGGTTTTGAACTTCATGTTGCCTTCTGCCTTTCTTTGCAAAATTTCAGCAGGTTGAGGGCACTTAAGTGGCTGGTTAAGAGCCTCAATGCCTTAAGACTGCATACATACAGTGAAGAATTCTACTTTACCCCAACATCTTTGCATCCTTGTTTTATAGAATCTCCAGTGTGGAAGCACACCATTCAGCCCAAGGAGGGAGCAAAGATGTTTTTCATGTTCATTACTGCTCTCATGCAATCTCACCCACCTGAACCCAAGTTTCTGTTCCTATTATGTCCCACTACTTTGCCTGGGTCTTGCATTCATAGCTGTCCAACAACTTTTCACAAGGATCGCCCACATTTGGTATTGCTTCTTGCCACAAAGACACAACTGCAACCATAAAAGTTGTTTCCTACCTTTCTTATCAATGCCTTTTGCAATGTTTCCACTCACTTCTGCCACAACTGCTTTTTCTTTCCGAGGTGCTACATTAAACCGATAATCTTTCATGTTATGGCAAGAAAAACAACGACAGAAACAGAACAAAAAATACTTTTTTAAAAACCACACACAAGAAATGTAAGTGAAAGCAGAATTCGCAGTATGAGAAATAAATATGGAGCTTACCTTGTGAGACAATGAACAATCACATGGAAGATTTATATATTTTGGCCTCAATTTTAAAGTCACCTCCAACTGCCTTAATTTTAAATTCTGCCTCCATTTCATGTTTTCAACCATTGTAATATCAATGCAGGCCAGACAAGCTACATATAAAAAGTCAAAGTCTGTGGAATATCTAAACTCAACCCTGGGAATACTGCACAATTTGCAACTGACAGCAGAATCATGTTGGAACAAGCCAACTGATCACAAGAGAGCAGAATTTTAAAAGCAGCAGAAGTACTTGCTTACCTGAAAACTTGGTGGACCACCCCAAGCCCCAAGGAGTTGATATCCTGAGACCTATTGTCCCACTGACTGATGGGATATATTCCCACACTGTTGCAGCTGAATTTCCACTACCACCTGCCAGCAAGGTAGTATCAAGTAGAACTTCATTAAAATGAGGTATTGCCATTAAAATCAGAAAAATCTTGAGGTGCTCTGGCTCTTAACATATAGTGTTGGCCACACATCACCCCTGCCAAAACCACACTGTTAAAAAAAAAAGTCAAAGCATACATCCCTAGAAATGTTGCACAGGAATCCTCTCAAGTGCACAATAAAACATTTTACAAAAATTAAATTTCAAGGAGGGCTCCTATGAAAGGGGGGGGGGGATGGGGGGGTCAGGGGAGAAGGTAGCAAAGATTACAGTGGGTGGATGGGGGTGGGGATGAAGGTGATAGGTCAGAGAGGAGGATGGAGCAGATAGGTGGGAAGGAAGATTGACGGTAGGACAGGTCATGAGGATGGTGCTGAGCTGGAAACAAACTGCCTGAAACGTCGATTTTCCTGCTCCTCGGATGCTGCCTGACCTGCTGTGCTTTTCCAGCACCACTCTAATCTAGACTCTGATTTCCAGCATCTGCAGTCCTCACATTTGCCTAAAATAGCGAACTGCCTATCAAGTCAATATTCTGACGCTGTTAAACCCTGTCCCTAAACATTCCTCTAGCTCCACCTGCTGCTCAACATTTTTAAAATTTAGCTTGATTATTATTTTGAAATCAACAGAATTCCCTCCCTTAAGCTTCACAATTCTCCCCAAATCTGGTATAGGACAAGGTGGGTTTACATTTCTTCAACCAAGGCCATCCACAGACATGGGTAAATCAATGACATTACACTCTTGATGGATTGCACCACTTTTAATTAGTTTGATGGATTCAAATATGGGTATCATATCCTTTGACAAGGACTGCAACATACATTTGCTAACTTTACAGAGGACAGAAAACACAAATACAGTGGCTTCTGAAGGATCACGAGACATGAAATGTTAACTCTGCTTTCTACCCACAGATGCTGCCAGACGTGCTGAGTTTCCCAACAACTTATTTTTTTTTAAAAACAGGTCACGTGTGTTGCATTTCCATTAAGATGGATGGAGTCGAGTGAAATATTGAGTTATCTATATGAATTCAGTTAGGGGATAGTTAGCATGCAAGACGGTTGGAAGAAACAGCAAAAATACTGCAGCAGCTTTAGGTATTGTTTAGCTTGTAGCTCTTCAGAAATTGAGAGATAAAGCCAACCTATACACTAAGTTGAGTGAATGCATCGATTTATAAATTAAATGTAAATGCAACATTCATAATACAGTCTGCAAGTGGAAGCTGACTTTCTTTAAGGCAGAATAGGAAATGCAAAAAAAAAACTGGAAGATTTATTTACCTGGAAGTTAAAGAGATGTGTAGTAATCCTCAATAAAAAGTAGCTGAGTTTGCAGTTGGGAGTGGAAGTAACCAGCATGGTTTTACAGTTTGAAAATATAGCTGCAAGCTATTGAAATCAAAGGGGTTTTCTTAAGTTGCATTGTGCAAGAATTGCAAGGAGGCAACGTTGGAACTATCAAACCACAGTTGTGGGTCAGTAAAGAAATTGGAGGGCTGTTAGCCAGAAGCCAAACAACACCTTAAATACTCATAGTACCTTGGAGAATAACTGACACTGTAAAAAGAAATCAGAGTGAATTCCAGAGAGTTATGACATAACATTTGAGTTGAAAAGTGAACTAACCTCAAGACTTTTAAAAAGGGAAGACTAACTAGGGAAAAACAAAGCTGAACATAGTTTAAAACACAAGTGTTACCAATGCTTATTCTGTTCATTCATTTTTTAAAAAAAGTTTAAAAGCTTTATTCGTTCATGAAATGCGGACATGGCTGACTTCGCTAGCATTTATTGCCCATCCCCAGATGCCAGAGGTGACACTGCAGTTCATATTTGGTAGATAGATCCACAATTTCATTAGGGAAGAAGCTCCAGAAATCTGGTGGTGTAATTCTTCTTTAAATGCTAATTGTACCTAGCAGGTTTGCAACACTCAAATCAAATAATTAAACAGAATAGTAAGAAAGGCCAAAATCTCATTAGATGTCTTTTATCTTCAGTCCTTCCAGCTCTATTCCTAGGACAGGAAACAGATGTTTCAGGTCCATTGACCCTTGGACCCAAAATATTAAACGGTTTTCTTTCTACGGATGTGGTCAACAATTTTTGTGTTTCTGAATTCCACAAATCTTTCGTTTTTCTTGTTCTCTTCATCCTAATTATTTCATGGCATTTTCCGTTTGCTTCGTCTTGCCTCGTTGGCTGCTTTTTAAGTATAGTAAAGAGCAGGGTATGTGAACCGTCTGATGTCACCTTCAATTTTGTTCATCTCATTTCATCGTGCACATTATCAATCTCACTTGTGATTAGGAAGTCCCACTGTTCTTTTTGTTTCTCTTCAGACACTTTACTATCTACTGCCTCCAACGTATGAATTAAAATAGCTTTGCTGGCTCAGATCTTTTACAGACCTATTGCTACTGTCCTAGTTTCTTCTGAAGACAGACTTCCAATTACTTTGTGGTGAACGCCTAACCAATTATTATCAAGCATTTTATGTGGTATTCTTGAAAACATATTAGGAAATAAAGTTACCCGAGTCCACAATGATAAGAGACACTGGAATTAAAGCAAAACAAAAATCGCTTCACTACTATTAATTACAGATTTCAGTGTTCAACAGACAAATATTAGATTGCAAAAAATACTCATAATATCCACCAATGTTTATCTAGATAGGGAAAATCCTCATCTAATTACAGAAGTGTAGGACAATTGGTGGATTAAGTACAGGTTGTTCTGCTATAATGTGCATTTTGTTAACACGATTGACAAATTGGGTATACGGTTTCTAAAACGTGAACTTTTAAAACAAGTGTTGGCTGTAATGTGATTACATCGCAAACACTATGCACAGTTTCTAAAGCACGATTTTTCTATAACGCATGGTTGCACAAGGACGCAACCATCACGTTATCAAAGAACTACCTATAAATGAGTAAACTGGGTCAAACTGTTCAGTGTAGAAAAGTAGGATGAATTTTTTTTGGAATCTGGGAAGGTAAACTGGTGTACTTTCCAAGTGGTGAGAAACTTGCAACTGTAATGAAGCAGACAGCTTGGAGGTACTCAGATTACAAAATGCTAGCAGCTACAAAAAAAAACACATGACCTTCATCAAGGCAGCTCTAAACTGAATTGGAAGAAAATTACGTTTCATTTTGCAATCTGAGGACATCCCCAAGCTGTCTGCTCTCCTACAGTTCCCAGTTTCTCACCACTTGGAAAATACGCCAGTTTACCTACCCACATTCCAAAGAAATTCACCTTTCTTCTCTACACTGAACATTGACGCAGTTTATCCATTTATTTAATCCACCAACTTTCTACATTTCTGTAATTAGTGAAGAATTTTCTGCATGTTCTTGATGAACATTAATGGATATTCTGTGTGCTGTTTGCAATCTAACATTGGTCTGTTGGACAAAAAAAAATAGAATTCATCGTAGTGAAAATATTTTTATTTTGCTGCAATTCTAATGTCTTTGCTCCAACAGGAAATTTGAGTATAACTCTATTTCCTAACAGGTTTTCAAGAATATCACAGTGCTTGGTAATAACTAGTTAGGCATTCACCAAAGAGTCTTGGTCACATCCTATGTGAACTGCAGTGTACAGTTCTACACACACTGCCTTATCTTAGGTTAAAATTATGAATAAAAATTCACCTTTTCTTTCAAATTTTCAGCATCCACAGCATTTTGCTTTTATTCCAATGTTCCCTAAGAATCCATTCTTTCAACAAAGTTGCCACCCATTCTTCCAAACTTCAATCAGGACAGGTCCAACCTACCAAAAGCCGTCATAAGACAATCCCTCTTTACTTCGGAGCAACCTAGGGAACTTTCTCCGCACTGCCTCCAAATTGATCTTTCCTTAGATAAGTGGACCTAAAGCATTCATATTATCCTAGGTGTTTTGTATAGTCTCAGCAAGACTTCCCTAATTATTGCCCATTCCCTCTGGAATAAATGCCAACATTCCACTTATCATCTTAAGTACCTGCTGAGTATATATGCTAGCTTTTGCAACTTACATACAAGATTTCCCAAAATCCTCGTTGCTGTAGCTTTCTGCATTCTTCCTGTCCAAGTGCATAACTTCAATTTCCCACATGATTTTTCCATCCGCCATGTTTCTGCTCACTCACCTAACCGGTTTATATTCCCCTGCAGATTCTTTCAACCTCGCCACTTGCCTTCCCACCACTTGTGTCATCCACAAGGTTGGCTAAAGTACATTCCCCCTCATGCAAGTCATTAAAATACATTGTAAAATAACAACTGT
Source organism: Chiloscyllium punctatum (assembly GCF_047496795.1). NCBI lineage: Eukaryota > Metazoa > Chordata > Chondrichthyes > Orectolobiformes > Hemiscylliidae > Chiloscyllium > Chiloscyllium punctatum. Next base: position 66,962,466 of record NC_092746.1, read on the forward strand.
TGGTCCACCACTGATATCGGTGGAACTCTTAAATTTTGCATGCTGAATATGGTCCCCATAGCTCTTCTATTAGTTAGCCCAAAGAACACGGCAAGTGGAGATAAATGGGAAGGGAGAAAAGAGCAGAGAGGGAATAGAAAGATTTTCAGGAAACAGCAGGGAAAAGTTTGAACTCAAGGAAGTTTGGGTGGAGGAGCAGGAATCCTGAACAACAAAGACACCATTGACTCACACCTAAGGGTATCTACATTATCTTGATACTTACATTACCAAAAACCGATTTACTATAGGGTACAGGCAAGTTCCCTGGGCTGCCTGCACAAAGAAAACCTCTGCCTTCAAAACTCTGGACAGGTTATCCAAAACACTCGAGTCATGCCTAACAATGACACATATCTAATTGTATAGTCTACTGATATGTCTGCCTGGTATAGAGCAATACCTGGGAAAAAACAGAGCCACCGTAAATGCCCTTCCGGCAAATAGTCAGCTGACATGGTGGCCAATCACACAAAACACTAAGTTCACCAAGGCACAAGTGACTTATCCTTAACCATAACACTTAAAACATCACCCACACTGCCAGAAAATTGAAGATTGGAGACACCCTGCTCAAAACTAGAGACCTGCCTATGACTGAGAAGCTAATTAACTAAGATTAGAAGAATGAATGGGTGCGCACATGTGCCTATTAATTTTAAATTTTCTTTTCTCATTTGTAACAAAATGAGAACAGATTGTATTTCATTCATCCATTATAAATTTTATAAGTATTATTACAATGGATCACAACCCTAAAGTATACATGGCTTTTTAAAATATAACAAAACTGCTACAGGGGAAATAGAAAATTGAAAATAGAAAATATAAATTCAGTGACTGCAGCAAGTCCTGTGTGAAGCCCATGCAATGTTGCACCTATAAAGAGTTAGAAAACCTCAACAAGAACAGCCTTCATAGTAACAGGATTCAAGTACATTCAATTTAGAAGCTGATACAATAGCAACACAAACAGGCATCCTGACAGTAACTTGAATAGGCAAGGAATAAAAGGCAACGGACCGCCTGGAGGTAAAAGGTTTTTAGTTTAGAAAAGGTATGTGTTCGCACAAGCTTGGTGGACAAAAGGGCCTGTTCCTAGCTGTGCTGTTCTTTGTTCTTTTGTATATGAATAGGGGTGTCTTGTGACTATTCTACAGGGGCTTGGTGTGACCTGGAGTAGTGTGCGCAGTTTTGGTTTCCTCATCTGAGGAAGACTATTCTGGCTATGGAGGGAGTACAAACAAGGTTTACTAGACTGATTCCTAGGGTGGCAGAATTGACAGAGACTGAATCAGGTAGGACTACGTTCACTGAAAATTCTATATTCACCTATAGAATTCTAACAGGACTAGACAGGGTAAATGCAGGGAAGATGTTTTTGATGCCTGGGCTATACAAAACAAGGGGTCACAGTTTAACGATATGGGATAGGCCAGTTAAGACTGAGATAAGAAATTACCTCGCACAAACTAATTCTGTGACTGGTTAAGGCCAAAGCATCGACTATTTTCATGGAGAAAGGGATGAAAGGATATGGTGAGAAAGTGGGAACAAAGTACTAAGTTGGATAATCAGCCATGATCACATCAGATGGCCAAACAGGACTGAAGGACTGACTATGTTTACAAGGGGGGGCGGCAACGCTCCTGCTTCTCAGCATAAAGCCACATCCTGTAGACATATGTTTTCCATACTAGGAATATACAAACAAGGGATTATAAATTGACTGCAACACTCTTATTGGCCAGATGGCCTAGTGCATGGACAGGTTTCACACAGATTATATGCAGAAACACTGCAGCCAATAACAATTATAATATTTATTGATTGCCGCTAAGGTATTATCATGTGCAGATTCTTTTGCGTCAACTGACCTTTGTGATATCATACATAGCGAGTCAGAAAACATGATCTTACCTTTCTTGACCGTTGCTAGGTTGTTAATTTCTGCACCTTGCCCTATTGAGTCTTCTGGGGTGAGGGTGTGTGTGTGTCTAATGAAAGAAATGCCACCTCAACAGAAACCTTGCATCCCACAATGTTCTTCCTAGCTCCAACCATTCTTGACAATTCGTCGTAAATTCAATTAATTCAATTCCCATCACAAGCCTACTAGTTTCCTTTGCGAGTCTGGATGAGACAAGGTTCCTTCAGCAAACCATCTTCTTTGCTTCCTCCCACACTAGTTTCAAATAAAGAGGATTTGCTTGCTTTCAAAATATCACATTTAAAAAACAAACTTTGATGAAAATGCCACCACCTACTCTTTGGCCATGGAAGCAATTAAAATTTTTGTTACATTGAAAAAAAAAAGTGCTATTTTTGATGGTCAACAGAATAGGATTTGAAAGTACCTGGGTTCACCTCAAAAAGTTGGTATTGTTTTAAAAAAAAATTGAACGAACACCTTTTAAAAAAACTATCAAGAGACCAGGAGTCAAGGCATAATTTATACCCTCAGTTGGGTCGTACTTCACATTTCAACTAAAGTCATCACCTGCCTCTAATTGCAAACCAACATTTTAAATTAAAAGCAGAAGAAGGTAATTCCACTCCAAGCCTACTTGGCCATTCAATAAGATCGTGGCTGCTCTACTTGGGATTTGAATTCCACGTTTGTATTAATACCAGGATGGACGGTTTGAGTTATAAGGATAGGTTGGGACTTTCTTTTTTAAACTGGAGATTAGGAATTGAGGGGCGAATTTATAGAGGTTTATAAAATCATAAGGGATATACAGAGGAATCTCGATTATCCAAAAGGACATGGGCAGGGAATATTTAATTCAGTTAATCGAATGCCAGATAAAAATTAGCCAAGCACTGGGACCATGCAATCTTGTTTGAATATTCCGAAATTCAGTTAACCAAGTGCCAGATTATTGATCCTCTGTAGATCGGAGGAATGGCAAGAGTCTTTTCCCAAGGGTGGAGGGATTCAAGACTAGGGGACATACTTTTAAGGGGACAGATTTAGAAGAGACACAAGACGTAACTTTTTTTTTAAAAAGCACAGAGATTGGTTCGAGTGTGGAATGAACTTCCAGAGGAAAAGGTGGATGTTGGTACAGTTACAACACGTAAAAGTCACTTGGATAAGAAATATTTGGAGGGATAGGAGTCAAGCACAGGCAGATGGGACTAGTTTAGTTTGGGATTATGGCCAGCATGGACTGGTTGGGCTGAAGGGTCTGTTTCTGTGCTGTAGGAGTCTGACTACAATGTTTGATTCCACTGTCTAACAAAAATCTATCATTTCTGCCTTAATGTGCAATTTGGGTACAGTCTTACCTTAAAGATAAGATAATGGATGAAAATTGAAGTCTTAAATAATGCAGCATTTGGACACTGAGCAGCAATATGTACACCTGTTTACTGGCTTCAGTTTGAAATGCACAAGGGTCATTCAGCTCCTGATAATAGTCACAGCCTTGGCTGAAACATGTACAAAAAATCCAAATTCCATGGATGAGGCAAGACTGACTGCCCTTGTCGTCAAGCAACCATGCAAAATGAAGTCAAAAGGCATTGGGGTGATGCTCCCCACGTGTTGGAGTCATTTTGAGTGGAAATATAGGAAGTTGTGAGATGGTCAAACGGAGTGAGTTATCACCGCTCCATGACATCTCTGCAGGTATACCTCATTATATCTTCCCATGTCCAACTATCTTTAGCTGCTTCAATGACCTTCCCTCCATCGTGATGTCCAAAGAGGAGCTGTTTCCTGATGATTGCATAATGTTCAGCACCATTCTTGCCTAAGATACTGAAGCAGTCCATGTCCAAACACAGCAAGACACTAACAATATTCAGGTAGGAGAAAGTGAGGACTGCAGATGCTGGGAATCAGAGCTTAAAAAACGTGTTGCTGGAAAAGCGCAGCAGGTCAGGCAGCAAAGGAGAAGGAGAATCGACATTTCAGGCATAAGCCCTTCTTCAGGAATGAGGAGGGTGTGCCAAGCAGGCTAAGATAAAAGGTAGGGAGGAGGGACTTGGGGGAGGGGCGTTGGGAATGCGATAGGTGGAAGGAGGTTAATGTAAGGGTGATAGGCCGGAGAGGGGGTGGGGGCGGAGAGGTCGGGAAGATGATTACAGGTCAAGGCGGCGGTGCTGAGTCTGAGGGTTGGGACTGAGAAAGGGTGGGGAGGGGAAATGAGGAAGCTGGAGAAATCTGCATTCATCCCTTGTCATTGGAGGGCTCCTAGGCGGAAGATGAGGCGCTTTTCCTCCAGGCGTTGTTTTGACATGGTCTGGCAATGGAGGCGGCCAAGGACCTGCATGTCCTTGGCAGAGCAGGAGGGGGAGTTAGTGTTCAGCCACGGGGTGGTTGGGTTGCCCCGTGGCTGAACACTAACTCCCCCTCCCGCTCCGCCAAGGACATGCAGGTACTTGGCCGCCTCCATTGCCAGACCATGTCAAAACAACGCCTGGAGGAAAAGCGCCTCATCTTCCGCCTAGGAGCCCTCCAATGACAAGGGATGAATGCAGATTTCTCCAGCTTCCTCATTTCCCCTCCCCACCCTCTCAGTCCCAACCCTCAGACTCAGCACCGCCTTCTTGACCTGTAATCATCTTCCCGACCTCTCCGCTCCCACCCCCTCTCCGGCCTATCACCCTCACCTTAACCTCCTTCCACCTATCGCATTCCCAACGCCCCTCCCCCAAGTCCCTCCTCCCTACCTTTTATCTTAGCCTGCATGGCATGCCCTCATTCCTGAAGAAGGGCTTATGCCCGAAACGTCGATTCTCCTTCTCCTTTGATGCTGCCTAATCTGCTGTGCTTTTCCACTAACAATATTCAGGCTTGGGCTGAAAACTGGCAAGTAACATTAGTGCCTCAGAAGTGCAGGCCATGACCATCTCCAACCAAAGGAAAACTATTACCCATTGACATGTAATGATTTGGTCTGATGTATTATTGTCACATGTACCTAGGTACAGCGAAAGGTTTTGTTTTGTGTGCAGTATAGACAGATCATAACATACAAAGTACGTAGGGGTAATAGAACAGTGAGGAATATCATGTTATGGCTGCAGAGAAAATGCACAAAGACCAAGATCACCATTAAATTTAATTTGAGGAGCCCATTCAAAAGTCTGATAAGAGTATGGAAGAAACAGTTCGCAAAAGCTTAAGCTTTTGTATCTTCTGCTCAAGGAAGGGGGTGGAAGAGATCTTCGATTACTCTGGCTGCCTTTCTGAGGCAGAGACACGCATAGATGAAGTCAATGGATGGAAGGTTGGCTTGCGTGATGGACTGGGCTATGTTCACAACTCTTACTTTCTTGCAGTCCTGGGCAGAGCAGTTGCCATAACAAACCATGAGGCATCCAGATAAAATACTTTCTGTAGTGCATCCATTAAAACTGTTAAGTGTGTTTTTCAGAAACGCTGAATTTCCTTTTCCTCCTGAGAAAGAGGTTGTATTGTTGTGCTGCTTTGACCGCCGTACAATGTGGGTGGACCAGGGCAGATTGTTGATCATCATTCCTACGAATTTGACACTCTTGATTATCTCCACCTCAGCTCCATTGATGTAGAAAGGGGCATGTCCTTCACCTTGCTTCCTGAAGTCAATTACCAACTCTTTTAATTTTGCTGATGTTGAGGGAGAAATTACTCTCTTTCCTGTATTCTGTCTCCATTTTGAGATCCAGTCAACAATGGTGGTGTCACAGGCAAACTTGCAAAGAGAGTTTGGACAAATTTTGGCCACAAACCCACAAGTGTACAAGGAGTATAATAAGGGACTGAGTACACAGCCTTGCGTGGTCCTGGTGTTGAGGATTGTTGTGGAGGTGTTGTTGCCTATTTTCACTGATTGAGATCTGGGGATTAGGATCCAGTTGCAGTGGGTGAAACAGAGACCTAGGTCTCAAGAGTGTGGAGATTAGCTTGGTTGGAATTATAGTGTTGAAGGTGGAGCTGCAGTCAATAAGTAGGAGCCTGATGTAGGTATCCTTGTATTCCACATATTCTAGGGATGAGTGTAGGGACAGGAAGATGGCATCTGCCTTGGACCGGTTGCAATTTGAAGAAGTGAATTATAAGGGATCAATGCGAGCCATCAGACAGTAGTTATTGAGACATGCTGTACGAGTTGTCTTTGGTACTGGGATAACAGCACTGTCTTGACCATTACTGAATTCCCCACTACCACAGAATAAAGGAATGTCAACTTAAGACTGAGATGAGGGAGAAATCTTTTTCTTGAGCATCTTTGGAGCTCTTTGCCACAGAACTGTGGGCGCAGAGTCGTTGTGTATACTTAAGGCACAGATATATTGATTCTGGATGAGTAGATGAACAGCATTACAGAGCAATCAAAGAAAAGTGGATGTGAGGAATGTCAGATCAGTCATGAAGGGCTGAATAGCCTACTCCTGTTCCTACTTCTACTGCTCTTACTAACATCCTAGGGATGACAACTAACCAGAATTGAATGGAACTAGTCATACAAATATTGTGGCTATAAAGGTCAGAGGCTAGGAATCCTGCATGAACTATGGTAACTGGATGGTTCTATCTCGCAGCTGACAGAGGCATGTTGGACTGAATGCATTCTTATTGTGGTGTAAGTCTTTGAAAAGGATGTAGATGAGTCGTTTAGATCAAATTCAGACAACTAGACATCATTACACCCCAGCTCTACAGCACAAAACATAAAATATATATATTATCTGTGAGAAGGTCTCAAATACAGTTTCAGCAGAACAGCATCATTGCAGCTATATTTTTCAAGTTAGTCATCAGAAATACAAGTATGTTATGTTGCATGAGGCTCTAAGATGACTAGTGAACTAGAGTAAGACACAAGATAAAGCTATTACTATTCAATGCTGTGCCAAACAAATCATGTTAATGTAAAATACTGTAGATGCTGCAATTCTCACAGAAAAAAAACACTAAATACGCAGCTTGTCAAACAGCATCTAATGAAAAAGAAAAATAGAATAAATGCTCTAAATTGCTGAAAGATTGACCTGAAAGAACGATCAATTGTTTCTGTTCACAGATGTTACCTGACCTGAATATTCCTGTTTTATTTTTGGTTTTCAGTATTCACGTTACATTAAATTTTGTTGACACTCGTTAGACCACAAATTTAGTACAACAGCGAGTCTCCTTATTTTAAATAAGATATAAAAGGCACCAGAGAAGGTACAAAAGATCTGCAATGAAGCCACTAAGAAGTTATACCTATTAGGAAAGAGTCAACTGTTTGGGAATCTCTCCAGAAAAAGCAAAGATGGCCCAACAGAAGTTTTTAAAATACTTTAACAGGGAAAACAGATGAGAATTCGAATTGTGAGCATTCCAAAATAAAGTTCAGAAGAATAAGACACTAATAAATCCAACAAGGAATTCAGGGAAAAAAATTCTGAATACTAGTTATATGAAAATTGCAATCTCCAATGGGAAGCTACATAACCATGAGTATAGTAGGATGCACTGTTAGGGTTATAAGTAGAAAGGGTTTTGGACCAAATGGATTTTTTTCTCCTTTTCAAATTCGTTAATTCTATTCAAATAGTCATGTACCTCTGTAGTTACAAAAAGATTTTTTTTTAAAAACTTTAGATTCACCATAAATAGATTATAAAGAATGTCTATACTTCACATTGTAAATACAACATGCCTTTACATAATCATCTGATGCTCGACGATGGGTTCTGTGCCTATTCATTGGCAAATAAGTCCATGACTGCGTTTGCACCCCACGATCAACATAGTTCTGAAAAATAAATGTTTAGAGCAAAGCACTTATTTTTGGGTGGAGTGTAAAGACAAAGTGATTCTGGTATTGAAGTAAAACAAGTATAAACAAATACTGATTCCATCAAGGAGCATCTAATCCTTCCTTGATGAGTCAGCAGCTCATACCTTACTTATGTAGATAATGGTTAACACTGAACAAGAATATGCCTAGTAAACAGGAAGAATTATTTTAGTAGTATGTTGTGTTTCTATACCAGCTCAGTAGAAGGTTCAAAACAATTTTCTTTAATTGAATCATACACCACCATGCACGCCACAATGTGGAAGCAAGAGGTTTTTGCCCAATGCTGATTCTGTCATCCAATCAATCTCACTCTTTTATCCCCATAGCTCAACAAATGGCTTCTTTTAAGTATTTTCCAATTCTACTGAGAAGCTTCCTCCACTTTCAGACAGTGCATTCCAGATCAGGCAGCTTAACATATGAGACATTCATTCTTGTAAAAAGGAGCAATCAAAAAAAATTATACTAAAAACCTTTACAAACCTCTGGTCAACTTTATAGCTAGTTACAGCCAGAAGTCTTTAGAAAAGCTCAAGAATGACATGTTGGAATATTGCGTGCAATTCTGGTCTCCTTCCTATCGGAATGATGTTGTGAAACTTGAAAGGGTTCAGAAAAGATTTGCAAGGATGTTGCCAGGGTTGGAGGATCTGAGCTACAGGGAGAAGCTGAACAGGCTGGGCTGTTTTCCCTAGAGCATCAGAAGCTGAGGGGTGACCTTCGAGAGGTTTACGAAATTATGAAGGGCATGAATAAGATAAATAAGAAAGTCTTTTCCCTGGGGTCGGGGAGTCCAGAACTAGAGGGCATAGGTTTAGGGTGAGGGAGGAAAGATAGGCGAGAGACCTAAGGGGCAACTTTTTCAGGCAGAGGGTGGTACGTGTATGGAATGAGCTGCCTGAGGATGTGGAGGAGGCTGGTACAATTGCAACATTTAAGAGGTATTTGGATGGGTATATGAATAGAAAGGGTTTGGAGGGATATGGGCCGGGTGCTGGCACGTGGGACTAGATTGGATTGGGATATCTGGTCGGCATGGACGGGTTGGACCGAAGGGTCTGTTTCCATGCTGTACATCTCTATGTACAGGCCCTCATTCCTGCTGAGTGGAGCAAGCTGGATTGTTCCTTTCAGCAGGAAAACGGCATGATACAATGGAGGCACTTGACACGGAGGAGTTTCTAACTTGTTCTCTTTCCACTATCACGTGGATTAGCACCTGGAGATAATAAAATTATTGACAAAGGCAAATTTTATTACTTTGAAATGCAACAATCAAAACGGGGAAAGCAATTTCCACAGAACTTTCAAAAAGAAAGTGGACTTGAAGAGGACTAATTTGTTGAATTACAGCCAAAAAAGTGGCATTTAGGACTAAATTTACCAGCTCTGTCTAAAAGGCTGACATTGGCATGAGGAGCAGAAAGACACCCACAAGACTCTACAGATCCTACCATATATGCACTAAATGTCTCTCCTCCAGTATCCTCTTGGTTCTTTTGTCAATTACCTTCAATCATTAGTTACAGAAACCCATTACAATGGAAATCGTTTCTCCTCATTTACTCTACCAAAATCTTCTGTATCTTCTTGAAAGCAAAATATTCTTTAACCTGCTCTTTCAAGAGCAATCGTAACCACATTTTTGATAAAACTAGAGTTCCTTCATCCTTAGCATTGCTATGCGGATCTCCTCCCCATACCCTCTGGAAGACCTTGTTTCCAAAAGTAAGATAATCAATGATTTAAAAAGTTTAATTATTTTACAACATAACTCCCTTGATTTCATAATCACACTCTGTTTAAACAGAGTCCAAAATCCTGTATGCAGGATCAAAACAATAAAACATTTTCAGGTATGTTTTGCATTTAATAAATTCATAACTACATGGAATATATGTTGACCTGTGAAAGGGTATATTTCATTACCAATTAATCTGGAAATAATCTAGTGGAGGGAAAGGTCATGTCCAAAGGTGTATTATGGCTCGCTCCATTAAAGAAGAGAGTGTTGTTAAGGCGCAGTGTAAAAAAAAATTGGAGAAATTGAACTGGATACAAATGAAGAAATACTTAAAAAGATCAGCAAAGTAGAAAGTGTGAGGAAGTACTCTTTTATAATGGCATTCACAGCAACCTTTTATTTAGCAAAGACAGATCCAAAGTGCTCATTCGGTATCTTAACTTGCCCTTTGCATCTATGGAACAATTTATTTTGGGCCTTGAATAAAGCCCAACCTTTGACTGCTAAAGTATCATCATGACGAGTTGGTTGATCTACTTATTGCTCTCTTCTAGCTGTTCAAAGTATGTGTTAAATCCCACATCTCCACGTTTGCCAATAATCCTTCAAGTCCCTCATCCTCAAACACTGTTCTAACTCAAATTTGTTTTTGGAATTAATTTCCACAACTTTGTAGAGAATCCTAAAATCAACACGTTCTCTCATCTCCACTTTCAAGCTTTATCCAACTACTTTAAATTGATCTTTTCTACTATGATCCGCTCAAAGAAACAGCCTTTCTCTCTGTATTCTAGCAAAATCCCTGATCGTCTTGAAAACCACAATTACATCACTTCTTAATCTTCTCTGTTCCAAGGAGAATAATGTCAACTTTTACTCATGAAGTTCTCCATTGCTGCGAATATCTTGGTGAAATTCCTCTATAGCTTTTGAGGCCTTTCACAACTTTCAAGTGTTTTGCAATGAATAATATAGCTAAGGCTTAACCAGAATCGCCACTATTTATAAATCCAAATAACTTTGCTAAAAACAAAAAACACCTTGCAACTTGCTTTGTTACCTTTAAGTTTTTAATAACACAAACATTGCGAGTAGCTAATTCAGAGTACATGTTGACAGCTGTGGGTAATAATTTACTAAAACAATTATTGTTGCAAAGGTAAGCTAATTAAAATGTTGGCTTTAGTGATTGCCAGAACAACTAGAAAAAGGTAGTTCAGAGGGTTACCTGTGTATTTAATAGAGTTAGAATAGAACAGATAGAGCTGTAACAGCAGATGGCATTACTCAGCTAGATAAATTGTAAACCTGGGATAATTAACCTAAGATTAGTTTGAGAACAGCCCAGAGCAGACTAAGTCATCACAGCGATGGTGGAGCTTAAACAAGTTAATTGGTTTCAATTTATCCAGGTGTTTGCTGGGAGAGGTTTAGTTCCAGCATGGACACCATGTTGTTTGCAACTCCATAACATGGAGTGTGTTTTGCCAATGAGAGTTACCTAGACCTTTACCGTAAGCAAACACTAATTATCTCTAAACGAGTAATGCTTATTTTGAATTTTGAGGGAGAATAGAAGCCGGTGGATTGCCTAGCTTGCAATTAGTGGGAGAATCTGCAGTGATCCCTACATAATCTTCAGCTATTGAAAGGAACAAGCAGATTATCTTGTAATTATTGGACAATAAACTAGAGCGACGGATGGAGGATCTATAAGCAAGAGAGTTGACTTCTGAAAATAACTGGAGTCAAGGAAAATACCCACAGAACAATGGTAGACTTAAGCTCTCTCTATACAAGTGAATAATTTAAGATTGATAAGTCTTAAGAGAATATTTCAGGAAAGTATAAAGTGAATATGTGCAGAACATAGGTAATTATAAATCATATTGTTAACTAAACTATACGATAGTTAGTTCTTTTATTTATTAAACTATTGTGTTTTGTTTAAAAGAAGTGTGAAATCTTCTGACATAGTTCTATGGTTAAAACATGATTTTCTGTTAATGTTCTTAAACAGATCATTAGCAACCCCAAGGGGTGCCTGGTCATCTGCACATTTTAAATCATGTAATTTACAATACACTGCCTTTCAATGGTGCACAGCTTCATACTTTGCATTAAATCGTACCTCTCATGCTTCCGTCCATTTCTCTAGCCTTTATCATTCAAAGTCTGCAGTTATACATTTCCAGGTTATTTACATCATAGATGAAACAAAATTTAGTAAAGTTTAAGTCAGCTTCCAAATAATCTCCAGGTCGCAATCAAAATTAGAGAATGCACACAACATTCATCTTTGGGGAACACAATTGCACCTAACTCCCAGTTTGCATTCACTCCCTAGACGCTGTCAATAAACTAATTCAGTATCCACTAAACTCCCAATTTCTGTGTTGCACCTGATCAAATTCCTTCTAAGTACACAGGTACATTTCTACTACAATTTTCTGTTTTCACTAAAGGATTCAAAGTCAGAACTAATTTATGTTTAATAACATTATGTCACTCTCCATGCTTTTCCAAAGGAACAGTTCATTCAATCCTATTTACACTAATCTCTCCAACTACTGAGGTTAGGCCAAGTAGTTAACCTAAAAAAAACAGGTTGGTAGCAGATCACAAGCAAAGGAATTTGTGGAATGTCTACGAGATGACTTTTTGAGCAGTTTGTGGTGAAGCCCACTAGAGAACAGGCAATTCTGGATTTAGTGTTGTGCAATGTGGCAGACTTGATAAGGGAGCTTAAGGTGAAGGAACCTTTAGGAGGCAGTGACCATAGTATGATAGAATTTACTTTGCAATTTGAGAGGTAGAAGGTGGAATCAGATGTAACGGTATTACAGTTCAATAAAGACAACTACAGAGGCATGAGCTGACCAGAATTGACTGGGAGAGGAGCTAGCAGTAAAGGCAATGGAACATCAACGGCAGGAGTTTCTGGGAGTAATTTGAGAGACACAGGAAAAAAAAATCATCCAGAGGAAAAAGTAGCATTCTAAATGGAGAATGAAACAACCATGGCTGACAAGTGAACTCGAGGACAGCATAAAAGCAAAGGGAAAGCTTACAATGTTGCAAAGGGCAGTGGGAAGCCAACGGATTGGGAAGCCTATAAAGACCAATAGAAGGCAATGAAGAAAGAAATAATAGAGATGAAACGGAGGGCAGGCTAGCCAATAACATTAGGAAAGCTTGCAAGAGTATCATTAGGTATATAAAGGGGGAAAAAAAAAGGCAAAAGTGGACTTTTTCCTGCAGCCCACTGTGTTCACACCTGCAGGAGCAAATCCATTAAACATAGTCTATAGGGGGCTCCTGTGATATCACATTTTTCTCTCCTGAGGTGCTCAAATTCCCTTTTGAAACTTTGATTTCATCTGCCTCCACCACACCCTTAAGTAATGTAAAAGATTGCAATCTCACACTGCATAAAAAAGTTTTTCCCATGTCCCAACAAGATACTTTGCTAATTACTTTAAACCAATGTCATCCAAATCTCAATTCTTGAACAAATGGGAATGCTTTCTCCACAAAAAAAAAAGTCACCTCCTCCAGGTTTTACCAATCTATCCAAATAATGGAATTCCCACATCTCTGGAATCATTCTCAAACCTTTTTGTCATCTCTGAAATCTTCAGATTTTTATAAATTTGTGCCCAAAACTGGACATCATCCTCCACCTGAGGCCAAACCAGAGTCATATAGGACTTTGTAACTTCATTGCTTTTGTACTTTATTACCTTAGTGTGTTGAGTCCAGATCCTGTATGCTTCTTTTAAAAAAAACTTTCCCTGCCTTCAGCACATTTGTGCCCAGGTTCTGCACCTGCAGATCTTTCAAAATTGTATCATTAAGTTTAATTCTCCAGAGCCAACATTGTATCCAATGAGGGCAGAAACATCAGCAGTTGCTCCATGTTTTCTACCTTCTTAAAACTTCTGCAATGCTCATTTTTTAAAAAAGCATATCTTCGTTATTATCCTGTCCATGATTTCTTTTAACTGTAATGTTCATTGCATCGGAGGTCACAAAGTCAGCAAATATGTAGTCACCTAGAATTTTAGCCACATTCTCTGTGCCTTGACATGAGCAGCTCCAATTTTTAGGGTCAACTTCATATGCTAATTTTTCACATTTCAGCTATCTGTAATTAATCCGTTCAGTGATGTTACTGCACACCTCTGAAACAGGTGGGACTTGAACACAGCATACTGGTTCAGAGGTGGGGAAATTCCCACTGTACCACAACAGCCCATCACCTTTCACATTTGATGTTACAAACTGTTTTTAAGATGCAACTGAATTTTTCTATATCCACTTCCGACTGCTTCCCATATTAAAAACTTTTCAATTCTCTCCTCTTCCAAGTTCTCAATTATTTTCCACTTTACATGTTCGTAAACTATTTTTCTAATGTGCAGGTCCAAGTATTTTCCGCCCAAGCTCTGTATACCACATGTCCTCATGCACTTGCTTTTACGCTCAGTTCTATACTTTTAAAAATGCATTTATAGAATAGTGATGGGCATGGATAGGGTAAATAGATGGGGGCGTGGAGTCGAGAACGAGAGAGCATAGGTTTAGGGTGACGGGTAAAATGTAAAAAAGGACCTAAGGGACAACGTTTGCACGCAAAAAAAGATTGGTGTGTGTGTGTATGGAATGAATTGCCAAAGGAAGTGGAGGCTGGTACAATTACAATATTTAAAAGGCACCTTGATGGGTATAAGAAGAGGAAGGGTTTAGAGGGATATGGGCCAAGTGCTGGGAAATGGGACTAGATTAGATTAGGACGTCTGGTTAGCATGGACACATTGAACCGAAGGGTCCATTTCCGTGCTGTATGTCTCTCTGACTATTATGTTATCTACCACAAAATGTTTTTCAGTTTCAACTTAACCCATTTCTTTTAGTTAAAGCACAATTCTACTTACAATGCGTCTCGTTTGAATATGAACCAAGTCTTCCTTGAAAGCCTCCCATTTATTATGTTCATCTGATAACCTTGGATTCTTTCCCAATTAAGTCATATTGAAATTCTAAGCCTAAGAGTTACTCTAAATGATGACAATCACTGCCTCCCAAATGCACCCCCATTAAAAAAAACACTGCACCTGTCCACTTTATTGTCAGAATCAGATCTCACGTTGCTTCATTCCACAATGGATTTGAAATCCAGTGATCCAGAAAACTGTTTGCTGTACATTTTAGAAGACTCTTTCCTTCCCCTCGGATTACAAATGGACTGATTCCAGTAAACTTAAACAGCGTTCTAAGAACTAAAGTTAAACATTCTTTCCGTGCTAAGACTCAAGCTGAAGACTTAAGTATAGCATCACTAAATCCTTGGCAATAGGTCTCAAGCCCATAAGATTCAAGAACGTTTTGTGTAAATCTGCATTTGTGTTTCAGGTAAATACTTCTATAGAGTCAGAGTTATACAATATGAACAGAGACCCTTTGGTCCAACTAGTTCACACCAACCTTTTTCGCAAACCAAACCAGTCCCATTTGTCTCCATTTGGCCCAAAACCCTCCAAACCCTTTTCTATTCATGTACTTATCCAAGTGCCTTTTAAATGCTGTAAAACTGTACCTGCATTCACCACTGCCTCTGGCAATTAATTCATCACACAAACCACTGTGTTAAAAAAAGTTGTCTCTCGTCATTAAAACATTCTCCTCTCGCCTTAGAAATATACAGAACTCCCCCAACCTAGAGAAAATACCCTTGTTATTCACTTTGATTTTATAAACCTCAATAAAAAGGTCTTCCTTCAACCTACTAGGCTCCAATGAAAAAAAAGTCCCAGACTATCCAGCCTATTCTTATAACTCAAACCCTCCATTCCCAGCAACATCCCGAAAATAATTTCTGAGCTCTCTCCAATACTCTTCCTATAGTAGGGCAACCAGAACTGTATACAGTACTCCAGAAAAGGCCTGACCAACAGCCTGTACAACCGCAACATAATATCTGTGCTATTTTCCAGTTTACACAAAGCAGAAAAGTCCAAAATCCAGAAATGACTTGGTCCCAAGCATTTTTGGCTGGAGTGGATACAGTATAATGAAAGCAATTGAAAACTGATTGTTGCTGAGCACAGCACCAGGTAAGTCATACTAGAAAATGAACTGAAACAAATTACAATATAGTTAATACAATGGTAGCATGGTGGCTCTGTGGGTAATACTGCTGCCTCTCAGTGCCAGGGATGCAGGTTCAATTCCAGCTTTGGGTGGCCGTGTGGGTTTAATAGAGTTCAACACCCACTCCTAATCCTTCCCTTTCTTTTAGTTTTACTTGTTACATTCTGTCACCATTTCCCCTCTCCCTTTCCCCCCACTCATTTGTACTCTGTTTTGCCATCATCACATTCCGATCACTTAATCGGCAATAACACCCCTTTTGTTCCTCAGCACTCCATTCCCCCTCACCCCCACTATTGCATAGATGCTGCCTCCTTCACAACTCACGTCAGCTAGACTTGAAAAGTTAGCTTGCACTTTCTATGGATGCTGCCTGACACACCATGATTTCCAGCATTTTTTGTTTTCAATGGAGTGTAATTCACTCAAGGTTGTCACAACAGTTAAACAAAACTTGTTCACCTCAGTTAATATTATGTGAATGAGTGTACTGGATACAGAAACGTTATCAGGATCAGTGCCATGTATAGTGCTAAAATGTACCAGGGTTCTGAGGGATTTGTCTCAGTAACATTTTAATTTGAAAGTTGGTCACATTAAAAAGCACTAAATGAATTTCATTCCGTTAAAGAATAGACTCTTGTGATCAAGGTTCTAAATTAGTTCAAATTAAACTAGGCTTTTCACCATACCAACTAGGCTTTGCACAGCATTCCATTCATTCTGCCATAAACTATTTAAAGCTGCAACGTCTTTAAATTAATTGCATTTTTATTACCACGACTATTCCATAAACGTAGGACTATGCCATAAAAGTTAGATCATCTCCAAAGCAAGCTACTTGGCCAATATCTATCTGGGGTCTAAAAGGATTAACAAAAGTAAAAAATTACAGGCACTAAAATATGGAAAAAACTCAGCAAGTCATGCAGCATCTGTGGAGAGAAGGTGTTAATGCTTCAGATCAATGAACTTTCATAGGAAAGGAGTTCTGATGAAAACCATTAATCTGGAATGTGTTACAACCAGATCCTAGATGAGGTTCTTCAAATTGCTGATCAGATGCCCCAAACTGTTGAGCGACCAGATGAGAAAGATTACATTACATTATGGAAACAGGCCCTTCGGCCCAACAAGTCCACACTGACCCGCTGAAGCGCAACCCACCCATACCCCTACATTTACCCCTTACCTAACACTACGGGCAATTTAGCATGGCCAATTCACCTGGCCTGCCCATCTTTGGACTGTGGGAGGAAACCAGAGCACCCGGAGGAAACCCACGCAGACACGGGGAGAATGTGCAAACTCCACACAGTCAGTTGCCTGAGGTGGGAATTGAACCCAGGTCTCTGGCGCTGTGAGGCAGCAGTGCTAACCACCGTGCCGCCCAAGGTTGAACCAGTTCCTCTTCCTAATTCATTCGCTCCCCTGGATGGTTATAAGGAGGTCAATTTAAAAAGGATCCCGTTCCTTGAAGATACAATTCTCCCAGGCTCAAATGAACTTCTGTTTTGAGAAGCCAATTTAATCAGATTTAGAACACAGAACATTACAGTCCAGTATTGGCCCTTCAGCCCTAGATTGTTATGCCGACAGGTGAAACCAATTTGAAGCCCATCTAACCTACATTATTCCATTTTTGTCCATATGTTTATCCAATGACCATTAATTTGGCAAGTCTACTACTGTTGTAAACAATGTGCTCCATGCCCCTACTACTCTGAGTAAAGAAAATAGCTCTGACATTTGTCCTATATCGATCACCCCTCATCTTAAAGCAATGTTCCCTAGTGCTAGCCATCACCAGAGGAAAAAAGGCTCTTTCAATCCACCCTATCTAACCTTCTGATTATATGTCTCAAGTAAGTCAAAACAGCTTAAAGTCCCTCAGCCTTTCCTCGTAAGACCTTCCTTGCATACTAGGCAACATCCTAGTAAATCTCCTCTGAATGCTTTCCAAAGCTTCCACATCCTTCCTATAATAGTGACCACAACTGCATGCAATTACTCTAAGTGCAGCCTCACCAGAGTTTTGTACAGCTGCATGACCTCACTGTTCCAAAACTCAATCCCTCTACTAATAAAAGCTAACATACCGTACACATTCTTAACAACTCTATCAACCTGGGTGGCAACTTTCAGGGATCTATGCATATGGACACAGATCTCTCTGCTCATCGACACTATCAAGAATCTTACCATTAGCCCAGTACTCTGCATTCCTGTTACTCCTTCCAAAGTGAATCACCTCACTTTCCAACATTAAACTCCATTTGCCAACTTTTAACCCAGCTCTGCAGCTTATCTATGTCTCTCTGTAACTTACAACATCGTTCAGCACTATCCACAACTCTACTGACATTAGTGTCATCTGCAACTTTACTAACCCATCCTTCTACACCGTCATTCAGGTCATTTGAAAAAAATGACAAACAGCAATAGCGTTAAAACAGATCCTTGCAGTACCCCACGAGTAACTGAACTCCAGGATGAACATTTCCCATCAACCACCACCTTCTATCTTCTTTCGTTTAGTCAATTTCTGATCCAAACCGCTAAATGACCCTCAATCCCATGCCTCCATATCTTGTGCAATAGCCTACTGTGGGGAACCTTATCAAACGCCTTGCTGAAATCCATATACGCCACATCAACTGTCTTACCCTCATCCACCTATTTGGTCAAAGAACTCAATAAGGTTTGTGAAGCATGATCTACTCCTCACAAAACCGTGCTGACTATGCTTAATCTAGATAATTATAAATCTTACCTCTTATAAGCCTTTCCAAAACTTTACCCACAACCAAAGTAAGGCTCACTGGTCTATGATTACCAGGGTTATCTCTACTCCCCTTCTTGAACAAGGGGACATTTACTATCCTCTAGTCTTCTGGCACTATTCCTGTAGACAATGACGACATAAAAGTTCAAAGCCAAAGGCTCAACAATCTCCTCTCCGGCTTCCCAGAGAATCCTCGGACAAATCCCATCCGGCCCAGGGGACACTTTCCAGAACTGCTAATATATCCTCTTTGGCAATCCCATCTAGTCTAGTAGCCTGTATCTCAGTATTCTCAACATTTTCTTTTTCTAGTGTGAATACTGACAAAACATACATTTAGCACTTCCCCTATCTCCTCTGACTCCATGCACAACCTCCCAACACTATCCTTGATTGGCCCTAATCTTGCTCTCGTCATTCTTTCATTCCTGATTCCTCAGAGTTAACAGTAAAAATGCAAGAATTATCATAACATACATGTACATCAATAAGAGGCTAGTTCAAATACATGGAAATTGAAAAGATATATATACTGATACCGCTGAATTACCTGCTAAGAGCAAATAGTTAAATATTGAATCCCTAGCAGTGAAGGTTACCAAGAGCATGGATATTGATAGTTGAACAGTGCTTCAAATGACTTACTTTCGCAAATTCGTTGAGATTCTACAATTCTGATTTTTTTTTTATAATGATGTCTTTCCAGTATTCAGAGTAACAAAATCATTTTATTGTCTTGTCACCTTTAACGTAGCTTGCAGCACTCAGTATTTCCTTACCTGCAACACAGCGTGCCTCGGAGATAACTCAGCTATCACCAGTTAACAGTTGAACTCAGGTGGTTCATTCAATCTGACCAATGCCTTCCAGTAGAGTTGAAACTGGCTCATTCACCCCTACCCTTTGTATTCTTCAAAGGGAAAACACAAAATACAACTACAGTTTTGGACATAAACAGGGGGTCATCAGTCACTCTACCTTTGTCATAACAAGAAATCACAATCTAGTTTGTTTGAAATTGCTTTGATAGATTCCATTAGACTTTCTTCAGCAAGTCACTTAATTTTCCATTTGCAGCCTTTTTTACCTACATTATCCCTCTTTTCAAACATGCATTTTGTAATCAGAAGTTTAAAATATCCACTATACTTCAGTGTTTTGATGTGTGGTAATGATAAATATTAATTTTGCCTACACAGTAGTGGAAAGATACTACCAAATTCCTAACTGTGTTGGAATTGCATCTGGATAGGGAAGTTAAATTCACTTCAACTCACAAAGGTGGAGTGAAGAGATACTTTCTGGTATCAATTTCATCCTAAATCAATTATAAATCTACAGACAGCAAGTGGCTTTCCTTATTTCTTTTTTTGGATTACACTTTAACATTTCATCATCATCATAGAGATGTACAGCACGAAAACAGACTTCAGTCAACTAGATCATCTTTGCTCTTTAAAGAACACTTGCATACTAGATCCAGTGAAGTATACTAACAGGTCTAAAATATTAGAGGACGTAAAGATCAAGTCACAGAAAATAATAATCCTGCTGTCAAAGTGGTACTCATCAACTCTGTACTCAAATCTAGATTTTCAAATGCAAGGAGTGACAGTGATTATATCATGGCATTCTTGAGCGCAAGCAAACGTATTTATCACATACAAACTACCTATTCAGTAAACTGGCTAGTCAATATTGTTAATGCATCAGTTATCAACATAATTACTTAAAAGTAACTGCACAAATTATAACTTCGAATGTTGATCTGTAGTTTAAAACTATACTTTAATGCATAGTGCTGTGGCGTTATTGTAATTCACTGAATTGCCAATATAATCTTTGCTTATATTTTAAGTTAACTACATATTAATGATTTCTGCTCAACTTCGAGATACCTCTGCTTACACGTATTAAACACTGATCAATAATGCTTAATGCCTCCCTTGTAGCCTAGCTTCTATCTTCACATTAGGGCAACAAGGGATTTGTTCAGTTACACTGCAGATCAAGGATAAAAGGATAATCTAACCAAGAGTCAAGTAAACTTAATTAATTTCAATCCAAACCAAGTTAAATGTAATACAATTTAGACACTAAGACAGACATAACACATCCTCAAATCAATGCAGAGAGATAAAATCAGTAATAATCCCCTTGTTGAATGAGGGGGAATTAAAGATTCGGAAAACTTGGCATATTTTAATCAAGATGTCAAAACTATTATTTTTACAGCACCAAAGTCGATTCCAGTTATAGTACTGCAGACTTGCATTACAATTATCCCCTTCCACTCAATTTTCTAAATTGTCGGGCTCCAGTGCAGTTGTTCCAGAACAGCAATGACATCGATAACTCCTGGCCACGTCAAAAATTGCACAGCTATAAAATATTTATACAAAAACAAGTTTAGTCTAGCCTATTTATACGCTCCCCTAAACCTTAAACATTGGTAACAAAGTTCAAATGTGATCTGAGGTGTGTGGAGAATTTGCATTTGGAACTCAATGCATGTGGGTTCAGTTTACATGTATGAGGAAGTTTAATGATCAACTTGTCTGTATTTCTGGAGCCATGATATTCTTTAAGTCAGGTTTTTTTTAGGGGGGGGGGTAGAGAGATAATGGGAATTTGTTTACATTGAGAGACTTGTGAGCAACACAGTAAACATCAAGGAGTTTATTTCTGGTTTGTAAGGATCAGGATTTTCTTTGCTAAAAAGGT
Source organism: Chiloscyllium punctatum (assembly GCF_047496795.1). Lineage (NCBI taxonomy): Eukaryota > Metazoa > Chordata > Chondrichthyes > Orectolobiformes > Hemiscylliidae > Chiloscyllium > Chiloscyllium punctatum. The sequence goes on from NC_092746.1 coordinate 66,983,698, forward strand.
GAGAAAAGCCATAGCATAGGAAGCTTTTCTGTTCACTTGGTAGAAGTCCCACTTCGTAGAAGTCCTGTTTGAATTAGACACATGAAACTGTTTCATATTGATAAAGGATTTACTTCAGAAAAGTCAGAAATAGGTTACCTCATGTAAAAGAGCTCCAGACCAGAAGGTCTAGAAGGGACATAGATAAAAGTATCCAGGAAGAAACGTTTACCCTTGATGGAGCAATCAATGACCAGGCTCCACAGGATTAAGGAAAGACGCAGAACATTTAAAGAGGATGGGAGGTAAAACATTTCCACCCAGAGGGTTGAGAGAATCTGCAACTCACTGCCTGTGAAGGTGTAGAAGCAGAAACTCTCAAAAACAAGTATTTAGATGTGCACTTGCAATGCGAGGCATACAAGGATATGGGCCAATGGCTGATAAAATGAGATTAGGAAAGTTAGGTGGTTGCTTTTGAGTGGCACAGACGCAATGGGACAAAGGGCCTTTTCTGTGCTGTAAGTCTTTATGCTCTATAGCCCAGAAGAGATCATTTGAAGCTGAGAAAGTTCAATCTTAGTTGTGAGACTAATCAGGGATAAGACAATCAAACTCTTAAAACCTGCAAGCATGTTAATAACCTGGTTAAAAATCACAACAACATGTTACAGTCCAACGGGTTTATCTGAGAGTTCAAGCTTTCGGAGTGCTGCTCCTTCACAAGGTAGCTAGTGGGGCAGGTACTTAGGACACAAATTTATAAGTAAAAGATCAAAGTGTAATACAACTGATGCGACATATTAGACAAATCTTCGGGTGAACAAACTCCAAAGTGGACTTCGGGATGTGCAATAATACTGTGTCGCCAAGCAGAGGCTGATCACAAAATTCGGTACCCATGACGACGACCTCAATCAGGACCTTGGGGTTCAAATCACACTACTGGTGACCCCACCACACTATACTCTCTCCTGCGCACATGCACACAAGTGTCCATGATGTGAATTTGCGTTTGCAGATACATTCTATTTTGTTCAAAAAAAGCATACAATCTGTAAGCAGTCAATGTGACATTTTAAAAATTCCTACTTCTGAAATAAAACCAGACTACAGGTTAGGATATAGAAAGACTCTAACCTCACCTTTAATACATTGTCTGAGCTGATATGTCTTTTTTTTAAATCCACTGATAAAACTAAGTTATTTCAGGGCTGTGTGTCTTGAAAGAATATCTGGGATTTACGCATTAGTCAATCGAAACCTGCATCCCCATTCCAAGCAATTAAAGACCTAACAGCCATCTAGGTTTGTCTAATACATTGCATTAGTTCTATGATACTTTGTTCTTTTACTTACAAGTTCTGTGTCTTGTGTCTTATGTACCTGCCCCACTAGCTACCTGACGAAGATGAAGTGCTCTGAAAATTTGTACTTTCAAATAAACCTGTTGGACTATAATCTGGTGTTGTGTGATTTTTAAACTTTGACCACTCCAATCCAACACTAGCACCTCATTACATCATTAGCGACCTGGACAAAGGAACTATAGGTATTGTTACTCAGTCTATAGGTATGATAGGTGGAGGAACAGATAATGGTGAGGTGGCAGAAGGACCTGGGCAGGCTAGGAAAGTGACCAAAGAAATAGCAGAAGACTGGATACAGTGCATATGGAGATAATGTTTCCAATAGTGGGAGAGACTAGGACCTGAGAGCACAGCTTCAGAGTGAAGGGACGACCCTTTAAAACTGAGATGAAGAGGAATTTCCTCTGCCACAGAGTAGAGTACTTGTGGAACTCATTGTTGCAGATACAGTCCAAGTCATAATGTAATTAAGGCACAGCTAAGTAGGATTTTGGTTAGTATGGGGATCAATGGTAACAAGGGAGAAGGCAGAAACAAATCATCCATGATCAAATGTTGGAGCAGATTCAATGGGTTGAATGGCTTAATTCTGCTCCTGTATCTTATGGCCTTATGGAGATAAATCCCAAAGTACTAACCAGGTGTGACTGCATAGGGAGGGGAGAAAATAAAAGTGGGAGAGGAATAGTGAGAGGCGATACAACCATAAAAAGGGAAGAGACAGGTGTGACATCAGGATGGTGTGCGCCTTCTTGGTGTCAGGGTCAAGGATGTCACTGAGCAGATGCAGGACATTCTGAAGGGGGAGGGAGTACAGCAGGAGGATGTGGTCCCTGTCTGTACCATGGACTACGTAAAAAGAGAAGGAATGGGGGTCCTGAAAACAAGAGAGCTTGAAAATAAATTTTAAAATCAGGAACGCAAAAAAGGTATTACTTCCATCATGTGCTAACAAGAACAAGAGTAGGATAAATAACTAAGTGAATATGCAGCTGGAGCAACAGCGTAAAAAGGATTATAAATTTGTTAAGACCAGTGCATTGAGAAACCAACTTGGGAACAGACTAACTGTGATGTGGCTTTGAATAATGAGATGGGGTTAATTCATAATCTTGCGACTGGTTCTTGAGGGAAGAGTGATCATAACATGTTGCATTCTTCATTCAGATTTTTTAAAAGTACAGCAATCTGAAACTAAGGTCAGAGTGAAACAAACGCAACAACAATGGTAAAAGGGATGAGGTGGCTTTCTTCATTATAGTGCACAACATGGAACAAAAAATTGTTAATTATTAAAGGGACAAACATATGGATTACAGCAGATAAACATCCCTTTCAGACAAAAAGAAAACTGCAGAAAACAATCCCAACCAATCATCGATAACAAAAAAGACAAAGAGTCATACAGCATGGAAACAGACCCTTCGGTCCAACCCGTCCATGCCAACCAGATATCCCAACCCAATCTAGTCCCACCTGCCAGCACCCGGCCCATATCCCTCAAAACCCTTCCTATTCATATACCCATCCAAATGCCTCTTAAATGTTGCAATTGTACCAGCCTGCACCACTTCCTCTGGCAGCTCATTCCATACACGTACTACCCTCTGCGTGAAATATTTGCCCCTTAGGTCTCCTTTATATCTTTCCCCTCTACCCTAATCCTATGCCCTCTAGTTCTGGACTCCCCGACCCCAAGGAAAAGACTTTGTCCATTTACCCTATCCATGCCCCTCAATTTTGTAAACCTCTCAGGTCTCCCCTCAGCCTTCGACGCTCCAGGGAAAACAGCCCAAGCCTGATCAGCCTCTCCCTATAGCTCAAATCCTCCAACCCTGGCAACATCCTTGGAAATCTTTTCTGAACCCTTGCAAGTTTCACAACATCTTTCTGATAGGAAGGAGACCAGAATTGCATGCAATATTCCAACAGTGGCCTAACCAATGTCCTGTACAGCCGCAACATGACCTCCCAACTCCTGTACTCAATACTCTGACCAATAAGAGAAAGCATACCAAACGCCTTCTTCATTATGCTATCTACATGTGACTCCACTTTCAAGGAGCTATGAATCTCTTTGTTCAGCAACACTCCCTAGAATCTTACCATTAAGTGTACAAGTCCTACTAAGATTTGCTTTCCCAAAATACAGCACCTCGCATTCATCGGAATTAAACTCCATTTACCACTTCTCAGCCCATGGCCCATCTGGTCCAGATCCTGTTGTAATCTGAGGTATCACCCTTCGCTGTCCACTACACCTCCAATTTTGATGTCATCTGCAAACTTACTAACTGTACCTCTTATGCTCGCATTCAAATCATTTATGTAAATGACAAAAAGTAGAGGACCCAGCACCGATCCTTGTGGCATTCCACTGATCACAGGCCTCCAGTCTGAAAAACAACCCTCCACCACCACCACCCTGTCTTATACCTCTGAGCCAGTTCTGTACCCAAATGGCTAGTTCCCCCTGTATTCCACAAAATCTAACCTTGCTAATCAGTCTCACATGGGGAACCTTGTCGAACGCCTTACTGAAGGCCATATAGATCACATCCACTGCTCTGCCCTCAATCTTCTTACTTCTTCAAAAAACTCAATCAAGTTTGTGAGACATGATTTCCCACGCACAAAGCCATGTTGATTATCCCTAATCAGTCCTTGCCTTTCCAAATACATGTACATCCTGTCCCTCAGGATTTCCTCCAACAACTTGGTCAGGCTCCACCACTGAGGTCAGGCTCACCGGTCTGTAGCTCCCTGGTTTGTCTTTACCACCCTTCTTAAAACAGTGGTACCACGTTTGCCAACCTCCAGTCTTCTAGCACCTCACTGTGACTATCGATGATACAAATATCTCAGCAAGAGGCCCAGCAAATCAATTCTCTAGCTTCCCACAGAGTTCTTGGGTACACCTGATCAGGTCCTGGGGAGTTATCCACCTTTAACCATTTCAAGACATCCAGCACTTCCTCCTCTGTAATCTGGACATTTTGCAAGATGTCACCATCTATTTCCCTACAGTCTATATCTTCCATATCCTTTTCCACAGTAAATATTGATGCATTTAGTATCTCCCCATTTTCTGCGGCACCACACAAAGGCCACCTTGCTGATCTTTGAGGGGTCAGATTCTCTCCTTTGTTACTCTTTTATCCTTAATGTATTTGTAAAAACCCTTTGGATTCTCCTTAATTCTATTTGCCAAAGCTATCTCATGTCCCCGTTTTGCCCTGGTTCCCCTCTTAACTATACCCCTACTGCCTTTATACTCGTCCAAGGATTCACTCTATCTATCTTTAAAAGATCTTAAAGTAAGGGAACCCTTAGGAAGTAGCGACCATAATATGGTAGAGTTCAGTCTGGAGTTTGAAAGGGAGAAGGCAAAATCTGATGTAATGGTGTTACAGTTGAATAAAGGTAATTATGAAGGCATGAGAGAGGAACTGACAAAAATAGACTGGAAGCAGAGGCTAACCGGGAAGACACTAGAGCAAAAATGGCAGGAGTTTGTAGGTATAATTGAGGACACTGTACAGAGGTTCATTCCCAAGAAAAGAAAGATTAACCGGGGAGGGATTAGACAACCTTGGCTGACAAAGGAAGTCAGGAAATGTATTAAAGAAAAAGAGAGATCCTATAAAGTGGCTAAGAACAGTGGGAAATCAGAAGATTGGGAAGGATACAAAAGCAAACAGAGGATAACAAAGAGTGTAATAAGAAATGAGAGGATCAAATATGAAGGTAGGCTAGCCAGTAATATTAGAAATAATAGTAAAAGTTTCTTTCAGTACATAAGAAACAAACGACAGACAAAAGTAGACACTGGGCCACTTCAAACTGATGCAGGGAGCCTAGTGATGGGAGATAAGGAAATAGCAGGAGAACTTAACAAGTACTTTGCGTCAGTTTTCACAGTGGAAGACATGAGTAATATCCCAAAAATTAAAGGGTGTCACGGGGATGAGTTGAGTATGGTTGCCATTACGAAAGAGATAGTGCTAGAAAAGTTAAAAAGTCTTAAAATTGATAAATCTCCTGGCCCCGATGGGATACACCCTAGAGTTCTGAGAGGGGTTGCTGAGGAAATAGCAGAGGCATTGGTTGAGATCTTTCAAGAGTCACTGGAGTCAGGAAAGGTCCCGGATGATTGGAAGATGGCTGTAGTAACCCCCTTGTTCAAGAAAGGATCAAGGCAAAAGATGGAAAATTATAGGCCAATCAGCTTAACCTCGGTTGTTGGTAAAATTCTAGAATCCATCATTAAGGATGAGGTTTCTAAATTCTTGGAAGAGCAGAGTCTGATTAGAACAAGTCAACATGGATTTAGTAAAGGTAGGTCATGCCTGACAAACCTGTTGGAATTTTTTGAAGAGGTAACAAGTAGGTTAGACCAGGGAAACCCAGTGGATGTGGTCTATCTAGACTTTCAAAAGGCCTTTGATAAGGTGCTGAGCAAGCTGCTGAGCAAGGTGAGGGCCCATGGTGTTCGAGGTGAGCTGCTGGGATGGATTGAGGATTGGCTGTCTAACAGAAGGCAGAGAGTTGGGATAAAAGGTTCTTTTTCAGAATGGCAGCCGGTGACGAGCGGTGTCCCGCAGGGTTCGGTGCTGGGGCCACAGCTGTTCGCATTATATATTAATGATTTGGATGAGGGAACCGGGGGCATTCTAGCGAAGTTTGCTGATGATACGAAGTTAGGTGGACAGGCAGGTAGTACTGAGGAAGTGGGGAGGCTACAGAAGGATCTAGACAGGTTGGGAGAGTGGTCCAGGAAATGGCTGATGGAATTTAACGTGAGCAAGTGCGAGGTCTTGCACTTTGGCAAAAAGAATAAAAGCATGGACTACTTTCTAAATGGTGAGAAAATTAATAAAGCCAAAGCACAAAGGGATCTGGGAGTGCTAGTCGAGGATTCTCTAAAGGTAAACATGCAGGTTGAGTCTGTGATTAAGAAAGCGAATGCAATGTTGTCTCTTATCTCAAGAGGGTTGGAATATAAAAGCAGAGATGTACTACTAAGACTTTATAAAGCTCTGGTTAGGCCCCATTTGGAGTACTGTGTCCAGTTTTGGTCCCCACACCTCAGGAAGGACATACTGGCACTGGAACGTGTCCAGCGGAGATTCACACGGATGATCCCTGGAATGACAGGTCTAGCATATGAGGAACGGCTGAGGATACTGGGATTGTATTCGTTGGAGTTTAGAAGATTAAGGGGAGATCTAATAGAGACGTACAAAATAATACATGGCTTTGAAAAGGTGGATGCTAGGAAATTGTTTCTGTTAGGCGAGGAGACTAGGACCCGTGGACACAGCCTTAGAATTAGAGGGGGTCATTTCAGAACAGAAATGCGGAGACATTTCTTCAGCCAGAGAGTGGTGGGCCTGTGGAATTCATTGCCACGGAGTGCAGTGGAAGCCGGGACGCTAAATGTCTTCAAGGCCGAGATTGATAGGTTCTTGTTGTCTAGAGGAATTAAGGGCTACGGGGAGAATGCTGGTAAGTGGAGCTGAAATGCACAGCCATGATTGAATGGCGGAATGGACTCGATGGGCCGAATGGCCTTACTTCCACTCCTATGTCTTATGGTCTTATCCTGTCTATACCTGACATATGCTTCTTTCTTTTTCTTAACCAAACCCTCAATTTCTTTAGTCATCCAGCATTCCCTATACCTACCAGCCTTTCCTTTCACCCTGACAGGAATGTACTTTTTCTGGATTCTTGTTATCTCATGTCTGAAGGCTTCCCATTTTCCAGCCGTCCCTTTACCTGCAAACATCTGCGCATATAAAGTTGCTAAAAAGAAAGCAAACCCAAGGATTGACCGTTTAGAATTCAGCAATATATGACCAAGAGGTTGATTATAAAAGGGAAAAGTAGAATACAAGTGCAAATTAGAAAGGAACATAAAAGTAAACTGCAATAAGTTCTAAAAGAAAAATCCAGAGTGGATAGAGGGAAGTCAGAAGGTATTTATTTGGACTTCCAGAAGACATTTGACAACGTACCTTTCAAAAACCTAAGCCATAAGAGTTCACGGTGTTGGAGTTATGATTTGGCATGGATAGAGAATTGTTTCCTTCCATGAGGCAGAGAATGGGAATAAGGAGTTCTTATTCAGATTGGCAACCCATGATTGGTGAGTTTTCTCAGGGATCAGTCCTAGGACCACAATTGTTTAACATGTATAATGGGTTGGAGGTAGCAAGTGAATGTATTGTAATCAAATTTGCAGACACCACCAGGTGGATAGACAAGCTGTGAAAGGAATACAATTTACAGAGCTATTGGAATCTTAAATCAGCAGGCCAAAAAGTTGACAAATGGAGTGAAATGCAAGAAAATTTGAAGTTGTTCATTTTGGAAGGCAGAACAGAAGTAGTAAAATAAAACTGCAGAAAGTTTCAACACAAGGGACCTGTGCATGAAGCACAAAGCTGACAGACAGGTGCAGCAGGTAATCAGAAAAGCTAATGAATATTCACCCTTAGTTCAAGGGGGTTTATAGTATATAGAGTAGGGAAGTCTGCTGCAATTGCACAAGTTGTTGGTGAGACAACATCCTGTGCATTTTGAGCAATCTGGTCTCCTTATTCAAGGGAAAATGTCACTGGAGACAGTTCAGAGGATGATCCCTGGTTTGGACAGATCTTATGACCAAAGGATAAACAACAGGTTGGGACTGTACTCAGTGGAATTTAGAAGAGTGAGGGTGATTTCATACACAGGCACTTACCCTGTCAAGTCTTTTAAGAATCCTAAGAGGAAGTTTCCTAAGAGGATCTAGGACTAGAGGGTGTAGTTTCAGAATAAAGCCGTGCCAAGTTAAGACTGAGGTGAAGAGGAATGGTCTCTCTGAGGGTTAAGAATCTTTGTAACTCCTTACCAGAGAGCTGTGGTGGCAGAGTCCTTGTGTAGGTTTACGGCTGAGACAAAGATTCTTGATCAGTGTGGGAATCAAGGATTATGCAAAAACTGCATGAGTAGATAGGAGGAATGTTGGTCAGTCATGATCCTAATGAATGGTGAAGCAGGCTCATGAGGCAAAATGGCCTACTCCTATTTCTTTTTACGGTCTTGTAAAAAATTAGTGAAGTTAAAATGTAGGTTTGTCATTTGAAGTGGGGCAATTGGTCAAGAAGAGTGCACAAATGGCAGAAAATATAAACACACTATTAGTTTGGACTTCACAGGAGAAGACAAGTAACTTCCTTGAGGAGTACAGTAGAATTTAAATAGGGACAGACCGGGAAAGGGTAATAGGAAAGAGACCTGGAATCCTTGTACAATGGTCATTAAAAGCAAGCATGCTGGTATAGCAAACAGTTAGGAAGGCAAATGGATGTTGGCCTCCACTATAAGAGAGTTTGAGTAAAGGAGCAAGGAAGTCTTACTACAGCTGCACAGGGCCTTGGCATGGCCAATTCTGGTCTCCTTATCTAATAAAAGAGACATTTGCCATATAAGAAGTGCAAAGATTCAGCAGACCAATTCCTGATCTGTATGCTTATTGTATGGAGAGATTTTAGGTTGACTGGATCCATATTCACTCGGGGAGGATCTCATTTAAATTTTGTCATGGCTAGACAGACTGGATGCAGGGATATTTCCTTGATTGGGAAGGGGAGTCCAGAAAAAGGTATGACAGTGTCACAATATGCTATTGCCCATTTCAAACTAAAATGAGAAGAAATGTCTTTACTCACAAGATGATGAAACTTTGAGGTTCTCTACTACAGAAAGCTGTAGAAGTGAAAACACAATGTATTCAATAAAAATAAATTTACAGAAGCTAAAGATGGCAACAAGTGTAAGAAGAAAGAGAGGACGTGGCATTTAGATGGGGAGGGGGGAAAGAAGAGTCATGTGTGCGTGTGCTTGTGGGCTTAGTTATTTTGAAAAAAATTTACTTATTCAGTAATGCTCTTCCACCTGAAATGCTGTGGTGGAAACTTCTGCTTTCATTGCATGTTGTGTTTAGTTTGATGGAGACAATGGAGGGTTATTCTAATTATACTGGAGACCCAAAACTCTAGATAACAATACAACTACTATGTGACTCTTAATAAAAACGAAAATGTAGCCCAGAAAATCTCAAGTGGAGCCATGAAAAAAGAAAACTGTCCCCTGGTGAGAGCCAATATAATGAGGCAATCTAACTCGCCTCATCCTCACCAACCTACCCCATGCAGACACATCCATCTATAATTGCAGTGACAAGCAACCACTAGATAGGCCTTGCAAAACACTAATCTCCTTTTCACAGCAAGGACCTTTTCAGTCACCCTGACCTGGGCAGCAGACTGAAAGCAACCCATGAAAATCAAACTAGGTAGTTACATCCACGAATTAATACCATCACAACAAGATAGGTCTCTCTCAATTCCATTAAACAAAATTACCAACTTTTGTTCATAGAATGATACAAATAGCATGGCAAGGATGGAGTTTAATTTAGATAAATGTGAGGTGCTACATTTTGGTAGGGCAAATCAGGGGAGGACTTATACACTTAATGGCAAGTTCCACAGGAGTGTTGCTGAACAGAGAGATCTTGGAATGCAGAGTCGCAGGTAGACAGGGTAGTGAAGTAGGTGTGTGGTACACTTAGCTTTATTGGTCAGTGCATGGAGTATAGGAATTGGGAGGTCATGTTGCAGCTGTACACGATATTATTTAGGCCACTTTTGAAATACTGAATGCAATTCTGGCCTTTCTGTAATTGGAACAAATGTTGTGAAACTTCAAAGAGTTCAGAAAAGCTTTATAAAGATGCTGGCAGGATTGGAGGTTTTGTGCTACAAGGAGAGGCTGGGGCTACTTTCCCTGGAGCATCGGAGGCTGCGGGATGATCTTATAGAGGTTTAAGGTCATGAGGGGTATGAATTGGATGAATAGTCAAGGTCTTTTCTTCAGGGTGGGGAGTCCAAAACTGGTGGGCATAGATTTAAGGTGAGAGGGGAAAGATTAAAAAAAGGGACAACTTTTTCCAGGTAGAGGGTGATGCATGTATGCAATGAGCTACCAGAAATGGAGGAGGAGGCTGATACAATTACAACATTTAAAAAACAACTGGATGGGTATATGAATAGGAAGGACGAGTTAGAGAGATGGGCCAAATGTTGGCAAAAGGGACTAGATTAATTTTGGATGTCTGGTCAGTATGGACAAGGTGGATTGAAGTATTTGTTTTCGGGCTGTACATCTCTATGACAGCAGTGGGCACAGCTGAAAGCGAGATGCTATCTGGATTCAAAAATCGCAAAACTAAAAAAAATTAAAGTAGTTCAGAAACTAACAGATCAACACTAATTTTGATAGCCCTACCAAAAGCAATTAGACAACTGACAGGAAGAGGGACATCCATGAAAATATCATCCTCAACCTTCGAGAAGTCCGACATGTGACCGCAAAGACAAAAGGTGAAAGGTTAAAAAAGTTTTTTTTTGAGCTTAAAATGCCAAATGGATGATCTAGTTGGCCTCCTCTCAAGATCCCCACGCTATAGATAATTCGTTTAATTCAAATGAAATCTATGATGTCAAAACATACAAGTGTTTAGACCAAGAGCTGGAAGATGGCTTTCAGACTGACTAGCTCCTTCAGCCAGCACAGGCAAAAACCAGTTGAATAACTTCTTTTTATGCTATAAAGCACCATTGTTAATGTTTTGACACCACAAAGATAATGAACTTGTACCAGCTCTCTGGTTGTAATAGTTAAATCCATGTAATGCTTAGTTAGTCGTACACATATCTATTCAAATAGAAAGACAGTGGCACCTACCCAGCAATGTAAAGGACTGACCCAATATGCCCTGGCTACAAGAACCCCAGTAATTTCCCCTAAATCAATAATGATAATCAATAAAGAGTTAAGAATGCCAACTGTAGGGATGACCCTGTATCTGCTTATAACAAACTGGCCAATGTCTGCTCACACAAAATTGCCAAAAAGGATAGCCCAGAATAACATCAACACACAAAATGGCTGGACTCAGCAAGATAGCGGCGATTCAGTAGAACTGTTGTGGACAGTTCTGCCGAACAGCCAAGACATACTGGTGTCATTTTGCCATCCCTGGCCAACTTATGTGGTGGCATTATTAGTTTAAAACCTTAAAGAACACATATTTGTTAATATTTGGGAGTGGGAAGGATGCCAAAGGGAAAAGAAGCGAGCAAACAGCAGCAGGGAGGATACTCCCCTGCAGCACCTATCACAGAGACTACAGCAGCAGCAGCAGCCTCTCCTGAAGCCCCCCGGGACCTGACAGAATCACAGGAATTGGCTGCGACGATGGGGAGACTTACCTTGAAAGTTGGAGCTGCGATTGAGGTGGTCAGTGGGGAGATTCGTGCCCAGGTCCAGCCTATCGCATCCATGCTGCAGAAGCACTAGCAGGAGATCCAGGGCATTGGAGAGGCTAGAGGAGGTGGAGGGTCGAACTAAGGCCTCGGAATCTGCGATGGAGTCCTTGTGCAGTCGGATCCAGATGCTGGAGCGAGAGGTGCGGGCCTTTCAAAACCATATCGACAAACTTGAAAAGAGGTCAGAGGATAAATCTCCAAAATGTCAGGCTCCCTGAAGGTGAAGGTGAGCAGCCAGTCAACTTCTTTGAAAGCTGGCTGCCCAAGTTTTTGGGCCTTCACATAGAGTCCAGCAGGCTGCGGATTGAAAGGGCTTATCAGATTACAGTGCAAAAGGTCAGGGCTGGGTGCACTGCCCCCACTAGGTCCTAGTGCACTTCCATTCATATAAGGACAAGCAAAAAATGTCACAGAAGCTTCCAGATCCCTGGAAAAAGATCTGCAGGCACTGCTGTACAAGGGGTCAAAAATCATGTAGATATAGTTCTTCGACTTTATGAGTCTTTATTTACTTATGCTTGGTGCTTTGTAAGTAGGGTTTCTCCCTCCAAGGGGTTCAAGGGTCTCTGAAAGGGGATACGGCTAAGTGTCTTATTAAAATGGTGCACCTGGAACCTTAAGGGAAGTCATTTGCCTGTTAAAAGGAAAACAGTGCTTTCTAGCCTTAAGAGGGAAAGGGTTGATATCGCTTTGTTGCGGGAAACCCATCTTGATGATGGGGAACACCTGAGATTACAGCGGCTGGGGGGGGGGGGGGGGCGGTATGACCGCGTATTCTCTTCATCCTTTATTGCTAAAAGTAGGAGTGGCGGTACTTATCCGGAAAAATCTTCTGGTCACATTATTAGAGCAGGTGAAAGATGAGCAGGGACGGTTTGTGATACTTAAAGCCCTGATACATGGGGAGGAATATGGCATTTTACACGTCTACAGTCCTCTGGCGCATCCCCTCAAATTTTTGATTAGTGCTTTCTCTAAATTGAGTGCTTTTGGAACACAGCACATTATTATGGGGGAGGAATTTTAATGGTCTTTTGATCAGACAGTGGACAGGATGCCTATTTCTTCGCAGGCCATGCAGGTGGTTGACTTATGCACGAAGTTGGGGCTGGTAGATGTTTGGAGATATCTTCACTCTACCGGCAGGGACTTCACCTTTTTTTTTCAAACCCACATAAAATGTCACACAAGGATTGACATCTTTCTAGCTCCCTAGGTCCTTCGGGATTTGATTATGGGTTGTAAAAGTGGGAATATAGCTATCTCTGATCATGCGGCAATATATATTTGGAGGTTAAGGCCAAGAGTGAGGGGCTAGGTTTGCGGCACTGGCGTTTGGACCCTTTTCTCTTTAAGGATTCCAAATTTGTGAAATACTTTTTGAAGGAGTTTCAGGAACTCTTGACTATCAACTCAGGCATGGTTAGTAGTCAGTCTATGCTACAGGAGCCTGCTAAGGCCTTTGATAGGAGATTAGTTATTTCCTATTCGGCTAGCTGGAAACGACAGGAGGAGGAACAGCAGTGTCTACTTGAAACACGGCTGAAAGCTGCCCGAGGCAGCACATTTTGCGCGGCCTTCGGTGACTAAGCTACAACAGATCACGGCCCTTTGGGCTGCGTTGAATTCAATACTGACACAAAACACAAAGTAAGAACTTGCCTTTACTGGACAAAGGCTGTTCAAATACGGGGATAGGCCAGGGAAGTATTTAGCATACTTGACTAGGAAAAAGCGTGCTCCCCAATCCATTACTGCAATCAGATACAGCGCTGGGGTCCTTACATACAATGCTAAAAAAGATTAATGAGGCTTTTCGGAGCTTTTACTCTGAATTGTATTGGTCTGAAGGTTGCAAGGACAGGAGGGCTAAAATGGAGACTTTAAAGAACTTGGACCAGACCCCTCTCCTTAATGTCCCCTTGACAATTCAGGAAATACAGGAGGCAGCTAGGCAATTCAGAGTGGGAAAGTGCCTGGCCCTAATGGTCTCCCGGGTGAGTTTTATAAGGAGGTTTATAGGGATTCTGTCAGGGCTGATGCTGGAGATGTACAATCACTCCTATATGTCTGAATGCCTACCACCATCTTTGAGAGAAGCTAATATTTCCTTAATTCTTAAGAAGGGGAAGGTTCTTGAGTATTGTGCCTCATACAGGCCCATTTCTCTATTAAATTCGGATTTCAACATTCTGTCCAAGATCCTGGCACTGAGGTTGGAATTGATATTACCCCATATTATTAAAGAGGACCAGAGAGGCTTGAAAAGGGGCTGTAGGTCCTCTAATAATATGAGAAGGTTGCTGAATATGGTCTAAGTTTGTCAGCAACGATCAATTTAGGAGTTGGTGATTTCCTTAGATGCAGAGAAAGCATTTGATCCTATTTTATGTCTTAAAACAGTTTGGGTTGGGTGGAGTCTTTGCTAGGTGGGTGGATGTTTTATATCACCAACCTCTGGCCGTGATCATCACCAACGGGGTGATGTCTGGGAACTTTAGGATCGGTAGGGGTAGTCAGCAAGGCTGCCCCCACTTACTGTTGTTGTTTACGTTGGTGATAGAGCTGCTGGCAGAGGCCATTCGTCAGAACGCCAACATAACCGCTCCGGAAGTGGGACCAAGATTACACTGTATGCGGATAACGTCCTTCTGTTTTCATCAAACCCGGTGACCTCCGTACCCCATTCGGTATAATGTATCAATTCATTTGGGGCTATTTCAGGATACAAGATTAACTTTGCAAAATCGGAGGCTATGCCTTTGGGGAACCGTAAGAATGTGCCAGAAGTTGAAGGTAGTCTTAAGTTCCCTCTTAAGTGGTCATGGGCAGGGTTCAGATACCTACGCATTTTTATTACCCCCAAGTTTGATCTGTTATTTCGGACTAACTTTGCTCACTTGCTCAACAACATTAGGGGAGATCTCCAGAGATGGGAGGCTCTTCCAATTTCACGGCTGGGCTGAATATCTCTCACTAAAATTAATGTTCTTCCTTGTTTGCTTTATCCCATGCATATGCTCCCTATAATGTTTCCCAGGTCAATGCTGCAGAAGCTTACGGGGTGGTTTAGTTCCTTTGTCTGGCATCATGGGCAGCCCCTCATCAAACTTACTAAATTGCAGTTGCCTCAAGGACAGGGAGGAGTTGATTTCCCAGACATCAGGAGATATCAATGGAGTTCCCTGCTGTCCTTTGTGATTGTGTAGGTAACGATCCGGGCTCAACATGGCTTGATATTGAGGCCTCCCAGGCAAAGTGCCCTCTTATTAACCTGTTGTTCACGGATAAGGACAGTTATGGACCACTGCCAGAACCCCATTGTCATTAGTACAGTCAAGGCATGGAGGGCGATGCCTTGAAGAGTGAAGGTCGTTTATCTAAGACTTTGCCACTTACGTCTATAGTTGGCATGCCAGGGTTCCGACCAGGAATGATGGACTCAGGGTTCAAACTATGGGCAGCAAGTGGAGTTTCCAGTTTGGGAGACTTGAGGGGGAGGTTATGATGTCTTTTGAGCAACTGAGCCGCAAATACGGATTGCCCAGCAGAGATCTTTGCTGTTTTTTTTTCAGGTTAGGGATTTCATCCAGAAGAAGACTACGCTTCTCACTAAGCCCTATAAGCCCGATACAGAGAGGTTGTTGCTACATTCCAGAAGCACCCTTTCAGTTAGTGCCCTCTATCACCTGCTAGGTGGCAGGGCCTGGCAGGATATTAACCGGTTATGAGAGGTCTGGGAGCAAGAGTTAGGAGTGGAGATCTCTTCTGAAACATGGGAGAACATACGGGAGAATAGTCGAAAGATCCCAAACTATAACAGGACATGCGCTATGCAGTTACAAATTCTGCGCAGGGCTCATCTGGCACCAGACTGTCTGGCAAAGTTTTAAAAAGGGGCAACTTCAGTGTGCCCCATATGCAAAATAAGTGTAGGTATTCTTACCCATTGAACCGGTGGCATGTCCAGAAGCAATGTTTATTGGAGCGCTGTGGCAGGAAAGATAGGGAGAGTATTGAGGACTGAAGTCAAGTTGACTCAATATCTCTCCTCTTAGGTCTACCAAAGTTACCATCTTTAGATGGGCTTAGGAAGAAACTCATTCTTGCATACTGTGCACGGAAGAATATTCTGATGAATTCGGCGTCTGCGAACCCGCCGGGCTTGCTGGGATGGCAAAAAAATTAATTATGGAGCACATTTCCTCGGACTTTTTTTTAACAAACATGGTGCACCACACAACAGACCATTTTTATAAGACCTGGCAGCCCTCCTGGAGTTATTTGGATATAGATTTGTCAGTTATCTTAACTAGGGTGTTTGTTTAACCAGGATGGTTAGATTTGTCAAGCCCTAGGCCCTGGAGGGAGTCTCCTGAGTTAATACGGGTATGTATACAATGCTCCCATTCCTTTGTTTAGGAGCTTTGCGCTGAGCATAGCTGTTCTGTATTTTGTGGGGTTTTTTTGCCTTTTTTCTTTTTTTTTGGTGTTGCTTATATTATAGGGTAGATTAGTAGTTAGTAGACAGTAGCTGTAAGGTGTTTTTTTTCATTTTATTATACTGATATGATATTGATTGTATTTTTCAATAATTTTATATGTTTGTAAAGTTAAAAAACATTTGCTAATAAATACATTTACAAAAGAAACACAAGATGGCTGCAAGAAGATGAACAAGACTAACAGTCTGTCCCAGCCTTTAAGAAAAGAAAACAATGGTACCTTTGAACAAACTACTCTAAAGCCAGTAAAGGGGGCCTTGAGTGGCATACATCCTGAACAGTTATGATAAGAATATGCCTGAGACAAACAAGCTAATGTTCTCAGATCAACTAAATGAAAGAATTATTACATCACGAAGCAGTGAACACCAGGTGCAACTGGTAATAGCATGCTAAATGCCCTGAATAGCTACTGCAACAACAGGTAGCTATTTCATAGTAAACAGTTATGCCTTGATTACTCTGAAATTTTAAGCAATAGTTTCTAGTTAGAGATTCTCCAACATAAACACAGATACATGTAACCAAAACATTTATGCCTATGTGTGAAAGTTAATTAGCTTTAGGAAGTATCATTAGCCCTGGACAAAATAAATTATTCACAGACATTAATCACAAGAGTACTAAGAGTAAATATAGCTACACCTGATCTTAACTAACTTCAGAACAGAAATCAATATTACAAATCTTACAGCAACTAGTTAAAACTAAATGGCTTTTGTATTTTTACGTGTATGATTAAAACAGTGGTAAGTAAAAGGGAGTAATTAAATGGAATACAATCAATAATAGAATTCAAGCTGTCCTCAAGAGATAAGCCAGTCTGAAACAGATTTAAGGGAACATGGCCTGTGACATTGGAATGCGAATGAATAAGATGCATATAGAGATCCCAGGGACTAGACATTGGAATGGCTGGTAAACACCTAGTGGTCATGGATGCCGAGACTGGTCAGATGGATGTCTATTACTGACTAGGTGTTTTACCAGATTGGGTGCATGGATTAGGAGGGAAGGACTGAAGTTAGACCATTGTACGTAATCATTGTAGTACAGAAATGTATAAGAATACTACTTTTTACAGTAAGTGTGTGTTTCATTGATCTATCTTCTGATCTGAGCAAAAGATTAAGCAAATAATGGAGTTCATACATCGAGGCCAGATTCAGGGAAGATCCTTTGGACCTCTCTTTGCTTTAAACAGTTTCTGCATTAATAAACTTCCACCTGCCTGCCTCCTGAGCCTTCATTCCCTACCAGGGAAAAACACTCCTACACTAACACAAGACACTTATTCACAATCTTGATATGCATGGTCACTACAGCTGAATGCCAGAGAACAGAAAACATCTATCTTGGATGACAAAATAGCATTCACAATAAGCACCATCCTAGTAAAACTGAAGACCATGGAGATCAAAAAGGAAATTCAACAATGCCAGAGTAATGCTCGTCACAAAAAAATGGAAGCAAGTTTGGTTCAACTAGCTTTAACTGCATGCCAGCGGCATGGTAGGAAGGGTTGGGGCTACTGGTCCATCTACTTCTATCACCAGGCCTGTTGCATACTGTTAAAAAAAAGTTTTCAAACATCAAGTTCATCTTACTGCCTCTTGGCGGCTTCGTTTAAGGAAGAAAGCTCAGAAAAGCTACTGCAGCGGAGAATCCATGTCGATCCGGCCATTCCTCATGGCTACATTCTGGTGGGTTCTTCAACTATGCTGCTTTGGTAGCGACGTTGAAGGCAAGGTAGATTCGGGCCCAGGATTCAAATGACCAACCTGGGATTCCTTTTGGCAGCTTTGGTGGAGGCCTGGGATTCCTTTTAACGGTGGTTTTCAGCAGCGTCAGACTACGACTCTGTGGCTTTTCTTCAGCATCGATGGGATGCAGCTTGGCATCTGAACTCTGGGTGGGAGGATTCCTCTGAGCCATGAAATAGATTAAATTCTCTTTTTTAAAAATTTCTTTCTTTACTTTAAATTACATTGTGGAAGGATTGTTATTCTGAACTTTTTATTTCTCCATTTTTCTAATTTATTACTATGATTTTCTACTTTTGAAGATTCTGTAATGCTGAAATTTTTCTTTTCCTCCCCCCCCCGCCCAAGAATTTTACTCAAGAATCTGTACCTTGGTACCTCAGAACCTAAGATGGCACCATAAATGGCAAGTTGTGAACTTTTCACTATACTCATGTACATACCAAAAATATATTATCATGTATGAGGATCTCCCCTTGTTGTGTAGTTGGCAACAAAGTCGATGGATTGATCTGGATTGAAATGTCATTATTTGTGGGCCAGTCTTCAGACTACAGCAAAACTTATGTAAAAAATTAACAGGACAAAAATTTTAAAAAGGGAAACAGTACTTCCTCCACTCCCAGAAGCCTACCCACAACACTTAGATGATCAACTATGTAGGAAATTTCTCCATATAATTTTGGCAATATTTTCACATAGGAATCAAACACACACTGCTTCAAAAAAAAAAATTGTAGTTGGTTGATTACCTTTTCAACTGTGTCTAGAGGTGAAGATGGAGTCTGTTGTGCATCACATTCTCTCTGCACAAACACAGTTCCTGGGTTAATCATTTCAGGGTATGGGGTGTTTACATAGGTCCCTGCGGTAGGCTAATTACGAGGGGGAAAATTACAAATAAACTTTAATTCTTTGCATTGAAGCATTCTTAGAGTATAGTCACAGAAACAATGTAAGGAATTGTTATACAGTAAATTAAGTTCAACTAAAATGATCTAAATTTAAGCTATTCACATCAATTTAAGAACTCAATACTTCCAAATTAAACGATGATTATTGTCAAATTCAACCCTGGACTTTGAAGAGGAAAACAAAGTTGCAACTGTAATTCAGATGCCTATTTTTCATTTCTACTAATGTAAATTCGAAACTCAGACTTTTTTTCATCTACAAAGAAATAGCCTCTCTCTTTGAAGTTATTTGAATATCCAATCCAAAATTTGTCAAACCAACTCATTTTCTATGCCAAATAATTAGAATCATACAGGTTTTGGATGGAATGCTGTTGGCCTTAAACAAAACATATTACGAATAAATTTAAGAAAACATCCTTGCTCCATTATAACCAAACAGCTTTCTCAGCAATAAAATTTGCACTTGAATATTCTAATCTAAATACTTTGTAAGCAATAGAAAAACATATCCCATCAATTGGCCTGCACAAAAGTAATTAAATTTCATTATAGAGATGTACAGCACGAAAGCAGACCCTTCGGTACAACCCGTCCATGCCGACCAGATATCCCAACCCAATCTGGTCCACCTACCAGCACCTGGCCCATATCCCTCTAAACCTTTTCTATTCATATACCCATACAAATGCTTCTTAAATGTTGCAATTGTACTAGCCTCCACCACTTCCTCTGGCAGCTCATTCCATATATGTATCACCCTCGGCGTGAAAAGGTTGCCCCTTAGGTCTATTTCCCCTTTCACCCTAAACCTATGCCCTCTAGATTTCCCCACCCCAGGGAAACTTTGTCCATTTGTCCTATCCATGCCCCTCAAATTTTGTGAGCCCCTAAGGTCACCACTCAGCTTTTGATGCTCTAGGGAAAACAGACCAAGCCTGTTCAGCCTCTCCCTATAGCTCAAATCCTCCAACCCTGGCAACATCCTCATACATCTTTTCTGAACCCTTTCAAGTTTCACAACATCTTTCCGATAAGGAGACCAGAATTGCATGCAATATTCCAACAGTGGTCTAACCAATGTCCTATACAGCCGCAACATGACCTCCCACTCCTGTACTCAATACTCTGACCAATCAAGGAAAGCATACCTAACGCCTTCTTCACTATCCTATCTACCCGCGACTCCACTTTCAGGGAGCTATGAACCTGCACTCCAAGGTCTCTTTGTTCAGCAACACTCCCTAGGACCTTACCATTAAGTGTATAAGTCCTACTAAGATTTGCTTTCCCAAAATGCAGCACCTCCCATTTATCTGAATTAAACTGCATCTGCCACTTCTCAGCCCATTGGCCCATCTGGTCCAGATCCTGTTGTAATCTGAGGTAACCCTCTTTGCTGTCCACTACACCTCCAATTTTGGTGTCATCTGCAAACTTACTAACTGGACCTCTTATGCTCACATCCAAATCATTTATGTAAATGACAAAAAGTAGAGGACCCAGCACCAATCCTTGTGGCATTCCACTGGTCACAGGCCTCCAGTCTGAAAAACAACCCTCCACCACCCTGTCTTATAACTCTGAGCCAGTTCTGTACCCAAA
The DNA here is from genome assembly GCF_047496795.1 of Chiloscyllium punctatum. Lineage (NCBI taxonomy): Eukaryota > Metazoa > Chordata > Chondrichthyes > Orectolobiformes > Hemiscylliidae > Chiloscyllium > Chiloscyllium punctatum. The sequence continues at coordinate 67,004,216 of NC_092746.1, forward strand.
TGGCTAGTTCCCCCTGTATTCCATGAGATCTAACCTTGCTAATCAGTCTCACATGGGGAACCTTGTCAAATACCTTACTGAAGTCCATATAGATCACAGTCACCACTTTGCCCTCATCAATCCTCTTTGTTACTTCCTCAAAAAACTCTATCAAGTTTGAGAAACATCATTTCCCACCCATAAAGCCATGTTGACTATCCTGAATCAGCCCATACCTTTCCAAATGCATGTACATCATGACCCTCAGGATTCCCTCCAACAACTTGTCTACCACTGACATCAGGCTCACTGGTCTATAGTTCCCTGGCTTGTCCTTACCACCTTTCTTAAACAGTGACACCACGTTAGCCAACCTCCAGTCTTCTGGAACCTCACCTGTGACTATCGATGATATAAATAACTCAGCAAGAAGCCCAACAATCACTTCCCTAGCTTCCCACAGAGTTCTAGGGTACACCTGATCGGGTCCTGGGGATTTATCCACCTTCATACGTTTCAAGACATCCAGCACTTCCTCCTCTGTAATCTGGACATTTTTCAAGATGTCACCATCTATTTCCCAGTATTCTACATCTTCCATGTCCTTTTCCACAGTAAATACTGACGCAAAATACTCGTTCAGTATCTCCCGCATTTTCTGCAGCTCCACCCAAAGGCCGCCTTGCTAATCTTTGAGGGATGCTATTCTCTCCCTTGCTACCCTTTTGTCCTTAAATGTATTGGTTAAAAATCCTTTGGATTCTCCTTAATTCTATTTGCCAAAGCTATCTCATGTCCCCTTTTTGCCCTGATTTCCCTTTTAAGTATACTCCTACTTTCTTTATACTCTAAGGATTCACTCGATCTATCCTGTCTATACCTGACATACGCTTCCTTCTTTTTCTTAACCAAACCCTCAATTTCTTTAGTCATCCAGCATTCCCTATACCCACCAGCCTTTCCTTTCACCCTAACAGGAATATACTCTCTCTGGAATCTCGTTATCTCATTTCTGAAGGCTTCCCAGCTGTCCCTTTACCTGCAAGCATCTGCCCCCAATCAGCGTTTGAAAGTCCTTGCCTAATACTGTCAAAATTGCCCTTCCCCCAATTTAGAAGTTAGTGGTGTAGTAACACAATTTTACTTAAATGCAATGATGTAGTGTTATGAAATATATTCAATTCCAGATGAGTGTATTACAATTGCGATTCGTTTACTTGTATTTGCCATTTTCTACATAAACTGTATAAGTAATAAATATAAACAGGCTTCCATAACTTCAGTCATTCCATAGCGCTGAAATGAAGCTAAGCTCGAAATATGGGGAGCAACTAATGCCAACACCCTTAACTAATTTTCTATTAACACAAAAAGCGTAATACATATTATTTCTATGTTAACCTTTATGTATTAGATAATCCCTGTACTTAACTAGCTTCCAATCTTGGGTAACTAAGCTAACTGACATAACTAATTATTTTCTACCATAAACTCGACAAATAAACAGCAGAATTATGCCATCTTCCATAAGTGAATAAATATTGTTTGTTTAAAAATTTAACCAGTTTATCAGTTACCATCACCTGAGGCATCATCCATCTCCATTGACCTCCTGGTGGCCACTGTGTTGCTGCCTGTAATTAGATTTACATTAAATTAAATTAGATTACCTAAAGTATGGAAGCAGGCCCTTCAGCTCAACAAGTCCACACTGACCCTCCGAAGAGTAAACCACCCAGATCCATGCCCCATATTTACCCCTGACTAATACACCTAATACTACGGGTAATTTAGCATGGCCAATTCACCTAACCTGCACATCTTTGGATTGTGGGAGGAAACCGGAGCACCCAAAGGAAACCCACACAGACACTGGGAGAATGTCTATGTGGAATTTGCACAGTCACCAGAGGCAGGGATTGAACCTGGGTCCCTGGCACTGAGGCCAAAAGAAACTAATAGTCTGTATATCGCAGATAGTTGGTTAACTCGCCAAGCTGCAGGGTTATCAGGCAGACGTTTCATTACCACGTTGGGTAACATCACCAGTGCGACTTCCACGAAGTGTTGTTCTGTCCTGCTTGACTTTTGTATGGTCAAGTCTATTGGAGTGAGTGTCACTTCCAGGTCTTCTCTGTCGTGGTTTGTACACGGGGCCTGTGTGTTTGATGGCTTTTTTTGAATGAAAACCAGGCTTCCAAGAACACTATGGAGTGTCCCTGTTTAGCGTGTCCGAGAATGGGGACATTGTCACAGTTGAATTGATTGCCCTCTAGGTTTGCATGAGGGAGATTCGATCATGTCGTTCAATTGCCAGTTGGTGTTGGTGAAGTCAGATGGCTAGTTTTCTTTGTTTGTCCGATGTAGTGCTTGTTGCAGCTGTTGCAAGGGATTTTGTATACTATATTGGTCCTCCATGTTGTGGATATGGGGTTCTTTGTCCTGGTAAGTAGTGACTGTTAGTTGGTGTGCTACCTAATACCTAGTAGTTGTAACAGTCTGGCAGTTAATTCTGATAAGTTCTCCACACAGGGTAGGGTGACCAGTGTGTTGGTAGGTAGTGTCTTCTTGGTGTTCTCTGTTGGACAGGCATTGGATGAAACTTATGGGGTATCCAATGTTAGCAAAGATTTTATGTATCCTTCTGCATGAAAACAGGTCGTAGAAGGGGAACTTGAAAGTCTTGTAAAAAATAAAATTAAATAAAGCAATGTGATGTACAAGAGATTAAACTAGATGAAGAAAGAAAAGCAATCCATATGGCAATTTCTTATGATTTTGGCCAAATAACCTCCAGATTGATGAGCACACATTCTTCAGGTGTTACCAACCTATACTTACACAACATATTTAGGCAATTTGGAGAGGTGGTGATAGCTTCAAGTGGACAAAGCCCATACCAGATTAACAGAAAATTCATACTCCAAATTCTCACCAGCTTTGGGGAATAAACAAAATTAGTTCCTCTATTTGCAGATAAGACTGGAAACAAAATATCAGTTTTCATACAGGAATCTTACTGACAGATGTCTGCTACCACTGTTTACAAAGGACTGACTAATAACTTTGCTTTTTTTCTAAAGATGACCCAGAAAAAAAAGGGACTATTCAATCCAGATCAACGCAAGTTGATGCACTTAAGAACAAGAAACAAGGCAACATGACCGGTATGACTCTGAGAAGTACCAAGTTTCAGAAGGACCTTGGTGTGCATATATACCAGTCCCTTAAAAGATATTATGACAGGTCGATAAAGTGGTGAAGGCATACGGTATACTTGCCTTTACTTGCTGAAGCATCAAGATGAAGAGCAGGGAAGTTACTTTGGAAATGTATACACCATTGGTTAGACCACAGCTAGAGTTTGAGTGTAGTTGTGGAACCATTAGGAGAGAGATGTGATAGCATTGGAGAGGATGCAGAGAAGATTTACTAGTACGCTGCTTGGCTAGAGACATTCAATTCTGAGAAAAGACTGGACAGACTCATTTTGGTTTCCTTAGAGCATACGAGATCAAGAGGGGACATGATTGAGATGTATAAAACTATGACGGGCAGACAGAAACATTCCCCTTGGTGGAGGAATCAATAGCCAGTGGTACAGATTTGAGTTAAGAGGCAGATGGTTTAGAGGAGATGCGAAGGCATTTTTTTCAACCAGAGGATAATGGAAATCTGGAACTCACTGCCTGCAAGTGTGGTAGAAGCAGAAAATCTCGTAACATTTGAGAATTCAGACGCACACTTACGATGGCAAGACATACAATACTTTAGGGTGGTTGTTTTTGACCAGTGTGGATACAATGGGCTGATAGAGTCCAAGATCTACAGCCCAGAAAAGGCCCAAGAGAAATGTTCCACATAACCATAGACATGTTAGTATCTATCGCCACACAGCTGATTTAGAGAAAGTGACAAGTGAAAGGGAAAACTGGTCAAAGTGAGAACAAGCTCAAACTGGCAGGGGATGGAGATGGTTGAAGATTGTTCAGGCCTCCTTTCAAAGTTGGAGCAAATAACCTTCAGACAATCCTGACTGAGGATGTGGAATTGTTGAATGGATTGCAACGAAGTAGCAACTGGGCCAAGGAATCTGGAAATTGTGAAGCAGCAAAAGTGTCAAGAACCACCACAAATGTTTGTGGGAAGAGACTGAATGAGAAGAAATAAATTCAGTGGGGCTGAAATAATGCAAGAATCTTCCAGGGCAGTCCTAGTTGAGGATTTGTGAAGAGAGTTTCCAAATTTACACAGACTGCATCTATTAGATGGGAAGCTCTTAGGACAAGAGGAGATCAGTGACAGTCCTGAAAGCAACTCAATTTTCAGCAATGGTGTCATGCCCAGCAAGGAATAGGAGCAAATGTTAAAGCTGGTGCTCAGCATCATCCAGGTAAATGTTAGTACATCAGGGAACAGAATCACCATTGATATTCCATCTCTTTCCAGCGCTCTTCAGTTCCAAAGAGGAGATTGCTGGACTTGAAATGTCAATGCTTTTCTCCCCACAGATGCAGCCAAATTTGCCAAGAATTTCTAGTACGCACTTCCTTCATATAACATCTGCAGCATACACAGCTTGGCTTTTACTTCAGTGTAAAGCACATATTCTACAGATTTGATCTCAATTTATCAGAAGCACTTATTTTATGGTGGAATCTTATTCCTCAAATGATATCTGCCATACTAATCTGCAGCTTGCTAAAATAATTGGAGGAGGGAAGGAACAGGGAAAAAAATTGAAAGTAGCAAGGTTTAACTCTTTTATTCATACCTTCATATAGCAAGGAGAAGGGGAGATTGGGAATGGGTGACAAAGATCCTCACCACTTTCAACAATCAGGCAGCAAAGAGAGGGGAGTGCATCTGTGCTGAAGGGTAGATTGAATATCTACCAACAGCTAGGTAGGACTCCTCCATAAAAGGTTACTCCCAATCACTTGTCCAGCTGCAACATTTAAAATGAAACCTTGGGTGAAAGGGGCATTTTGTGACACTCAAATACTTGTTTGTCTTTGTAGCCTCTTGATCACAGCCCCACATGCAAAGTGCACAATAGAAAAAGGAATATTCAGGAAAACCAACATTCCATCCAATCTTTTGCCAGCATAGAGACAGAGATATTCAGTGGAAAGGTATCTAGAGTAGTCTGGGGTCACATTCTTACGAACACAGCACTGACAAAAGCTCACAAGTGGAGGAGATAGAAATGGTTGAGGTCTCTCTCACAACAAACAGGCCCCTACTGAATTCAGTACAGATAATAAACCTTGAGACTCTGTCATTAAAGGGCTGATGGAGATGTACAGACAAGCAGTGGAACCACTGGCAGAGGCAGAGATCACGTGGACTGGAACAAAAACAGAAGCATCTGCCTAAGTTCCGTCTGGTGCTATGGCTCCAGCATGCATGCTGAAGCAGTCTCTGTGGAGTGGGCGGCTGCCACTATGGACTGCCAAAAAATATCAGAACAATCAGTAAGCTGTCAGATATATCCTCTGACTTCCAATACATCACACGAGTATAAATGCATTCAAAGAGTCAGTGACCTAGGGACAAGTGCAGAAGGACCTTAAACTCCCTCAAGGGTGAAGGGAGGTGCCACTGTTCAACGGCATGGAGACACCCAGAGATGGTCCTCTCGGGACAATCCAGAGGAGCCCCTTCATGTGTGCAAGAGACCCCTAACAGCTAGAGTGCTTATAGTATGAGCAACCTGAGAAATCCTACCAAAGTCATCTGAGGCTTAGGTGCAGCTGCGAAGATGCACCATAATATTGCATTAGGAAGAGAAAGATTCAAACATTGAAGTCACTTTGGGTACACAAATGTCGACCTCTGTACAGAATTTCACTGGAAACTAGAACAGCATTTTTACCTGCAGTCCTCAAGCCTGCAAACCTCCATACTGTTAAGTTGAAGGGTCAATAAAAAGGAAGCATAACTTTAAGGTGAAAGGCAGAAATTTGAGTGAAAAAAAAAAGAAACTTTCACCCAGACAGTGGTGGGAATTTGGAATGCCCTGCCTAGGAGGGTGGTTTAAGTGGAAATCTCAACCTTAAAAAGTATTGCACGAGCACTCGAAATTTCATAATATGCAGGGATATGGGTCAAGTGCTGGAAGTGTAGAGTGCAGTGTACTGGTGTAGATTTAGGGCAGATTTTGTCGATGGAAACTCAAATGTACTAAAGGTCATCGTCTGTTCTGTACGATTCTATGATGTCCACTGACCAGCAAACTGAACAGGAATTCATTCGTAACACAGGAACGAAATAACAGAATATGTATAGCACCATATCTGAAAGCTCCACACTTGGAAAACAAGCATTTCCTGTAAAGCAGGAACACCTCTGCATTCCAACTGGCTATTACTGCTGAATGTTCAGAAAAGTTAATACAAAAACATTAATTTGCAATCTAGCCACAACCACATTATCACAGGCCTGTCTACTTTGTCTCACTTTTCCTTTGACTTCTTCAAAATCAGCATTTGCCCCTTCAGAAACTCCTTTCTTCCCTTGTCCAAAAAATCCAAGAAATTTGCTACATCTCCACCTTAAATTATCAACAAGTCTTTGAGCCAAATTGAGCAGTGCTCAACAGACAATACTAGAATCTTGTCCAACAAATGCTGCAGGGCACCCTCCGTGATTCAGGAAACAAAACATCTTGAAAAACACATTTATTGTTCTATGATTACTCTAGTAGATGCAGGAAACAGCACGACAGCACTGTTGTCCATCATTTCAAGGGTTTTTCGCAACTGTCGTTAGCCGTGCCATCTTGGGCATGCCTTGTCACTCAGTGATGATGCCACTGGGCAAACATTCAAAGAACCTAGGAGTTGTGCGGAATGCAAGGACTACTACAGATCCCTGGAAAGCGGGTGCAAACCTTCAGGAATTGTTGTCTGTGGCCTCAAATAAGCTGAAAGTTGATGGTGTACAATACTTGCCACTTCAGAAATCTGGCTGGATGCTGACGTGGAACTCTGAACATCATACGCATACAGTCAATGGCTCCTTGAATCCACGGGAACTCAGCAATGAATGTCAACCTGAGTTATGGCAGCGTGGCTATCTTGTTCCATGGAGATCTAGACAAACTAAACTGATTTCCTGTGGTGTACACTCAAACGTACTTCTGGACAGCTGATAGAGTTGACACACAATTTTCCAGTTGAGTTTTGAAAGGAGGAATTACTATTCTTAATTTTTACATCTTATTTGCCATTAAACGTGTAGTGAATGCTTCTCTTTAACGTAATGGCATCAACAAATGGTCACACAATAGACGTTTTTCCAGTTACTGGTAGTACCTTCTTTGGGATGTTTGCTGTGGCTAAAGTTGTGCAAACAGCTCACTGCACATTATCAGTACATCTTCATTAGAAAACTACATGGATGAATTTATTTTATTTTCAATTATCTCACCCTTGTACCCTCCCGCTTGAATATATTTCTTTCCTGTCTACAACACAGACCCCAAAAAAGTGGCCGATGAACTTCTAATGTCCCCTCTATCCTCCTGTCACTATTGGCTCTTTTTCCAATTCTTATGCGTCAGTCACATTCCATTAGAAATCCCCATGATAGGCCACACCTTTACATCATCCCTATTCAATTTGTTTTTTTTTCCTAAAACAGCAAGTATCCTCACTAAATTGCCCATTCTTAACTGTCCCTGTTGCCCAGATTCTTTGAGATTCTCTCCTTATCCCAGCCTACTGCCTTCATCCTCCAGGATTCTTGCAGTTTCACTAACGACTTTTGAACTGCAATCTCCTACTCTCTTTTGCACCCAGCCCACTATTCTGCAAATAATTTTTGTTGACTCCACTTTTTAGGTTGCGCACCTTTTTAAAGTTAAGGAATGCTTATCTGTGCCAGTCAGAATTATCTCATTGAGCCAATGGCCGTTTCAAATGTGTGAATTATTAGCAGCAGTCATTATTCATTTTATAAAAGTGTTTAAATGTAGAAGCTTGACTATCAATGCATCTTCTCATGACTGCTGAACATGGAAATCCTCACCCCCAGCACTGGAAGTGTTTGCATAAATTAAACTGGTTTCTGAAGAAGCCAAGTAAAGGATTAACATTTTACTAACGATAGCTTGAAGAAAGCAGTTTAACCTACAGGTGCACATCTTGTATTTTCATAGATGTGACTACACCCATACAAACACTTCTCCTTTTTAGCTAACAAAATTACATCTATGAATATCACAGCACGCTGGAATTACTCTAAAAAGCATTCGTGACATGTTAATGAACACAAAACAGATCCTACAATAGTTTTGGAAGGCCAACACACCAGAAAGCTTTGAGAACCAATAAACAGAAGTTTAACCCATTCTCGGGAAACATAAAATTTGGGTTCCACTCAATTACGTTCCCCCATCTGCTCTAAAACCTTTGGTGGATCCTGAATATTCTACCCATAAAATTTTATCTGAATGAATTGAAAGTAGCAGTCTACTGAAAGTAACATTTTGTAAACTTCCTGAAAAATATAAACAAAACTATGAGGGTTAAATACTAGATTCTGTGCAAATTTAAATATTTGAAGAATGAAAGATACAAAGCTATGGAAAAAGATTAGACAAGGAGAATTACTCTACCAAAGAACAGACAGAAAAAGACCAGACTTCCTGTGGAATAAACATCTACGATTCGATTAAAAAAATGTTGGAAAACTAGACTCTTAAAACAAAAATCTGTCCACAATAAATGCATTTCTCAAAAAAACCATTCGATAAATTTTAGTATACTCTTTACTCTTCTGCTCAGAAGATATTGTTCAAACTATAGATTAGATTTCCTACTGTATGTGAACAGGCCATTTGGCCCAACAGATCCACACCAACCCTCCAAAGAGTAACCCACCCAGACCCATTCCCTTACCCTATATTTACCCCTGACTAACGCATCTAATGCTATAGGTAATTTAGCACAGCCAATTCACCTAACCTGCACATCTTTGGATTGTGGGAGGAAACCCATGCAGACATGGGGAAAATGTGCAAACTCCACACAGACAATTGTCCAAGGCGAGAATCGAACCCGGGTCCCTAGCACTGTGAAGCAGCAGTGCTAACCATGGATCCAACATGCCTCCACAGCAACCATGCCACCCATACCAATGACCAGTAACAAAAACTAAACAAATTCCATTTCTAAATAACTAATTATATTGGTATTTAAGATTTAGTTCAGATAACAAACACCTAGCAAAGCTGGAGAAACTAAAGTCTAAGAGCACCTGTGTGGACACAGCAAGAGTTAATGTTTTCAAGTCCAATGACTAGCCTTCAGTTTCAAGTCATTGGACTCAAAACCTTAAAACTGGTTTCTCTAACCACCGATGCTGTCAGACTTGCCAAAAATCTCAGCATTGGTATTTATTTCAGATCGCCAGCAATCCACAATATTCTGCTATTAACACAATAATTTTGTTCACGTTGCTATTAGATAGCAAAACACTGCAGAAACTGGAAACCCGAAACAGACTACTGCAGAAACTTAGCTGGCTGTATCTATGGAGAAGAGAGACAGCCTGACAAGTTATACAGGACTTGAAGTATGAACTTACTCTCTTTCCCCAGAGATGTTGTTAGATCTGCTGAGTTTCTCCAGCATTCTCAGTATTTGTTCCACTTTCTAATAGCTTTGGTTGAATCACTAAAAAAAGTCATGATACCCAGCATCTCCCCATTGTTCCCATTAACCCTTCCCAGGCTCCAATCTGGCACAGTAATGGTTTCGCAACTGGAGAGAAAAAAAACAAGTAAATCTATTTTGCAAAATGTCTCTGCTTCCCTTGTTGAGATTTATATTGCCAAAAGGTTCAGATATTAAATATCATTTAAACTAGACAAAACAGAGGTTAAATTGTACAATATTAAATTTCACCTGATAATTATATGCAGGATGTGGATATCCCATTTGTACTTGTGGTAATGCCACTGCAGGAGGACTTGGATATGAATAAGTCTGCAGGATAGAAAAATAAATTCTACATGTGGATGATTAAATTTAAAAATACTTTAAGTACAAAACATCTTGCATTTACATAGAATATAAACAGAAAATGGAAGCATCTACAGGGACAGAAGCAATTAACATGGAGTTAGAACTCCATGATAGGACTCTTCTTCAGAGCTGGAAGATGATACAAAATGCTGGTGGGTGAGTACAGTTTAGTCAGAATGGAGGGCAGAGATCATGCTACAAAGGTTGTTGAACCCAAATACACAGTCTGGGAGACTGAAAAACACACAAATGCAAAATGAGGTGCCAATCCTCTAGCTTGCAATGAGCTTCATTGTAAAACCGAATTACACCCAAGATGGAAATGTTAGCACGAGTGTGCGACGGCTGATTCGAATAGCAATGAAATAGAAGATCAGGGTCAACAGGATATAGATGGATTGGTTACTTGGGCACAAAAATGGCAGATGAAGTTTAATCCAGACAAACACAATGTGATGCATTTTGGACAATCAAAATTAGGTGGGAATTATAGTGGAAAAGGAAGAACTCTTAGGAACATTAACATACAGATCGATCTGGGTATGCAGGTCTCCAGTTCCCGAAATGTGGCAACACAGGTGGCCAAGGTGATTAAGGCAGCATATGGCACGCTTGCCTTAGTGGCCAGGGCATGGAGTATAAAAGATGGCAAAACATGTTGCAGTTACATAAAAAGGAGCAAGTGAGGACTGCAGATGCTGGAGATCAGAGTGGAGGGTGTTTTGCTGGAAAAGCACAGGTCAGGCAGCATCTGAAGAGCAGACGAATTGACGTTTCGGGCATAAACCCTTCATCGTGATGAATGGCTTATGCCCGAAAAGTCGATTGTCCTAGTTCTCAGATGTTGCCTGACCCGCTGCGCTTTCCCAGCAACACACTCTCAGCAGCTACGTAAAACCCTTGTTAGGCCGCATTTGGATTAGTGCATGCAGTTCCGGTTGCCACAACTAAATCAGAAGAACGTGGAAACTTTGGAGTGTGCAGAGAAGGTTCACCACAATGTAGCCAATATCCATGAGAACAGGCAATAAGGAAAGGTTAAGATTAAGATTATTTTCACTGGAAAGAGGGCAACTGAGAGAAGACCTGATAGAGGTCTACAAAATTATGATAGGTATAGATAGGGTAGATAGTCAAAGGCTTTCTCCCCCAGGGTGAACTTTTAATTACAAGGGGGCGTGGGCTCAAGGTGAGAGGGGGAAAGTTTGAGAGAGATGAGAGAGGGAAGGTTTTCATGCAAAGACTGATAGGAGCCTGGAATACACAGCTGGAAAGAATGTTAGCAACATTTAACAGGCATCTGGATGGTTACATGAATAGGGAGGGAATACAGGCATAAAACCTTCTGCCCTTAACAGGTTTGTATCGTTAATTTAGTTAGGGCATGATGATCGGCACAGGCTCGGAGGGCTGAAGGGCCTATTCCTGTGCTGTGCTTCACTTTGGTTCTTCGGGCCATTCTTACAGAGTAGTGCTCTACCAAGCTTTGGTAGTCAGCCAAACTTCATTTGATCTCACTAATCTAAAGGAAAACACATTGTAAAGCAAATACAGTTGACTAGATTGCAAGAAGTACAAGTAATGTACTGCTTCACCTGAAAGGTATGTTTGAGACCATAGAAAGTGAGGAAATGAAAGGCCAAACTTTGCACCTTCTGTGCTTGCCTGGGAAGGTGAGGCAGCATTAGGAATGGCACAAAGAAGGATTAGACTAGGGTGTTACAATGGGAACAGTTCTTGTGGAATGCTGCAAGTGGAAGGAAGGGAGAGGAACATGCATTTGGTGGTCGAACCCTGCTGGAGGTGGCAGATATGATGACAGGATTCAGACACTCAATGTGGGCTCTGCCATAGCCACTCAGATCCAGACCTTTTTTTAAAAATCCATCTATGAATGAAGACAAAAGGGACAAGTTGTAGAGGTGAGGAGAGACTGACTGCACTTGACATCAAGGCCACACAAAGTGTCACATCAAGGATTCCTAAAAAAAATAGAGTCATTGAGAATGGAGGTAAAACACTCCACTTGTTTGAGTCATTCCAATCACAAAAAAAATATTTGTTTGCTGGAGGTCAGTCTCAGCTCCAAGGTCTCTCTACAAGAGTTCCTTTGGACCCAAACATCTTTGGCGGCTTCAGTAACATCTCCTCCATTATAAATGTCAGAAGACGTAATGTTCACTGATGATTGCACAAATGTTCATTACCATTTGCAACTCCTTGGATACAGGTTTGATCTGACAAGTAAACCATACAAGTGTCCAACAACAAACATCTCCAGCAAGAGAAAATTAAACCATCATCCCTCAATATTATCGTTTTGGTGTTACCACTGTCAAGACCCCACCATTAACATCCTGGGGTTTAACACTGCCCATAAACCGAGCTGGTCTAGACATACAAATACTGTGGCTACAAATCAGAGGCTAGGAATTCTGCAGAGAGTAACTTATCTCCTGCCTCAGCAATGCTGGTTTACCATCTGCATGGCACAAATCAGGCGTGGTATGATTTACCAGGCGTGAACATGACAATGTGGAAAATTGCTCAAGTATGTTCTACGCACAAAAAGCAAGACAAATCCAACTCAATTACTGCCCACCTACTCTTGACTAGTAAACTGATGGAAAGTGTCATCAACCGCGCCCTGCTATGTTCTCTTCAGTGATTTCACAAAGGTTAGCTCACCACAGACCCAAAATGTTACATCCACACAAAAAACTTTAAAACCATTATCACCTTCACTGCTACCAACAATAGTTGGCTGTTTTAACTCCAAAGCTCCCCACACCCATACCGCATATGTAAATTGCATTTGTCTTGAGGGTCTAAGCCTTTTCTTTTAACTATCGCTTTAACATGCCCAGGTAATTTCAGCAGTTCTGGTACCTCAAGGCAATAGCTCCTCATCACTGCTATTCCTGGTTACTTTGCCTTCTACTGCACAGGTTCCCTGGCTGACAGATTTCTGCTTCCATGTCTGGATTTAGACTAGTATAGCAGCCTTTTAAAAAAAATTCACAATGATCACTTTCTAATGAGCTTGACAGCAGACCCTTGGCACCAACCTGATGCCACTTGCTGTGAATGATCCAGAGACGCATTTCCTTCCTCTCTTCCAACTTCTTATCCTACATGAAGTGCTGGAACAGGCAAAATACTAAATTAAACAAACTTAAACATGAAGACAAATTTCTCATTAGATGAATACCACTTAGTGACCTCTCAAAACCTTCATGCTTCCAGCCTCAAGTAATTGGTCAGTATAGCCTTAAAAATTAGGTCTGACTGAAATAGTCACCAATTTGATAGAATGAGCTAAGCGATTCCACAATCAACGAATTAGTTAAAAGCTCTGCAGTCCTACCACATCCAGTCGTGAATAGTGGTGGATGATTAAACAACGGCTCCACAAATATAACCAACCTCAATGATGGAACAGCCCAGAACATCAGTGCAAGAGATAAGGCTGAAGCTTTCACAGCAATCTTCAACCAGAGTGGATGATCCAACTCTACCTCCTCCAGTGATCCCCAACATTCTAGATATCAGTCTTCAGCCAGTTTGACTCACTCCACAAGATATCACGAAACAGTTGGAGGCACTCGGTACTGCAAAGGCTATGGGCCCTGACAACATTCCAGCAGTAGTGCTCCAGAACTTGCTATTTCCCCCAGCCAAGTTGCTCCAGTACAATTACAATTCTGACATCTGCCCGACAATGTGGAAAATTGCCCAAGTACGTCCTGTATGTAAAAAGCAGGACAAATCCAATCCGACCAATTACCACCCTATCAGTCTACTCTCACATCAACAGTAAAGCAATGGAATGTGTAATCAATAGTGCTATCAAGTGGCACCTACTCAGCAATAACCTGCTCACTGACACCCAGTTTGGGTTCCACCAGGGCCACAACTCCTGACCTCATTATAGCCTTAATTCAAATATGGGGGAAAAAAAGAGATGAAGTCCAGAGGAGAGGGACGAGTGACTGACATCAAGGCAGCATTGAACCAAGTGTGGCATCAAGGAGCCCTGACAAAACTGGAATCAATAGGTATCGGGGCAAACTCACCAGTGGTTGGAGTCATACTGGACACATAGGAAGATGGTGGTGGCTGTTGGAGATCAGTCATCTCAGCTCCAGGATGAGTTCTGCAGGGCTTCAAAAGGTACTGCAGTTCAACAATCTTCAGCTGCTTCAAAGACATTCCCTCCATCATAAGGTCAGAAGTGGGAATGTTCACAGGTGATTGCACAATGCCTCAGATACTGAAGCAGTCCTTATCCAAATGTAACAAGGTCTGGACAATATCCAGGCTTGGGCTGACAAGTGGCAAGTAACATTTGTGCCACACAAATGCCAAGCTATGAGCATCACTAATCAGAGGCAATCAAACCACTGTCCCTTGACACTCAAATGGTGTTACCATTACTGAATCCCTCACTGTCAACATCCTGGAAGTTATCATTGATCAGAAACTCAGCTGGACTCACCACAAATGCAGTGGCTACAAGAGCAGATCAGAGACTAGGAATAATGCCTCAAGTAACTCACCTCCTGAAAATGTGTTCACCATCTACAAAGCACAAATAAGGTGTGTGAAGGAAAACTCCCCACTTGCCTGGATGAGTGCAGCCCCAACAACACTGGAGAAGCTTGACACTATCCAGGACAAAGCCTACTTGATTGACACTAAATCAATTCCCTCCAGCACCACTCAGTAGTCGCACCGCATATTATCGGCAAGATGCACTGCAGAAATTCACCAAAGCTCCGCAGACAGCACCTTCCGAACCCATGACTACCGCCATCTAGGAAGGGGAGAGCAACAGATATGTGGGAACACCATCACCTTCAAGTTTCCTCCAAGTTACTCACCATCTTGACTTGGAAATATATTGCCTTCACTACTGCTGGGTCAAAATCCTGGAATTCCCTCCCTAATGGCATTGTGGGTCAACCCACAGCAGGTGAACTGCAGCAGTCCAAGAAGGCAGCTCACCACCACCTTCTCCAGGACAACTAGGGACGGGCAATAAATGCTAGCCAGCCAGTGACACCCACATCCCACAAAATGAATACATCGGACAGCACTTTTTTTTTAAAAAAAACAGTTATGTTCACTAGTAACTGTGGAAAAAATTATTCAACATAATTTACAGAAATTCAGTTAAAATGTTGATGAAATGACAAAAATAGAAAATAGTAATTAATAAGAGTGAAGGGAATGTCACTAAACTAACGATCCAGAACCCAAGACTAAGGTTCTGGGGTCATGGATTCAAATCCTATCATGAGAGATGAAGAAGTTTGAATTTTATAAAATCAGTGAAACAACTTCAAAAATAAAAATCAACTAATAGCAATCATGTAACCACTAGTCATTATTTTAAAGAATCTATCTGGTTCATCAACGTCCTTTAGGAAAGAAAGATTTACTATTCTTACTGGTCTGCTCTACATATAGAAGGCAGGAGTTCAGCCCCTCAAGCCTGTTCCACCTGACTCCCATATGACTCCAGACCAACAGCAATGTGGTTGATTCTTAACTATTCTCTGAAATGGCCTTACAAGTCAATAGTTTGAGCTTTTAGGAAAGGGTGATAAATGCTGGCCTAGCAGGCATCACCCACATCCTATAAATAAATAAAACAAGTATTGTCATTACATTACCATCCTTCACAACTTAAATGTGAGCAAGACAATGCCACATTGATATGGGTGAAGAACACTAGCTCTCATTATGATTATGTAAAATCAAGTTATACAGGAGTTTACTTCGATGCCGAAACTTATTCTGCGCTTTAAGTCATAATTACTGTTAAGAAAACATTCATTTGAAATTAGGATCAGCTAAACATGCAGGTTAACCATGAATTAAAAACTTTCCCATTAATTGTGGGAAATGAATTGGATCTTGGTAAGAAAAAAAATGAAGAACCTTAAAAGTGCATGAATTTAATTCATACAAGGATGGCAAAATGTTACGAGTCCCCACAAGTAATGCTGAGGTACAGTTAGTGTATCCCATATAGGAGATATTTTGTCAAATTCACCAAATATTTGCTTACTTACTTTGTAATGTGCTTTAATTGTGAATTATAAAGGACAACAGAATCATAAAGATGTTCATTTCACACATTTGCAGAATATTTTTTCTGGATTTTTCAAACCCCTTCCAATCATATAACCAGAATTATTTTCTAAAAATACACTACCTAAATCAAAATTCATATGTAAAGCAGTAGGTGTTCAAATGGAGTTAAATTTTGTACACAAAAACAGCTCTTAACTTACTTGTACATACTGAAGAGCTGACCCAGGAAATCCAGGTGATTGAAAATATGTGTCGGCATTTTGGCACACACAAGGAGTCGGTGATGTTATTAGAGGAGCTGGTCTTGCCTGAACCAAATGAATAGGATCTTGATAAGAAAAAATGAATATTAAAAAAAGTGTATGAATATAATTCATAAGGTTAGCAAAATGCTATGATTCCCACAAGTGACACTGAGGCATAGTTAGTGTATTCCATACAGGAGATATTTTATCAAATTCACCAAATATTTGTTTTACTTGCTTTTTAATCTGCTTTAAATTAGAAACATGGAAATCTGTCTTTTACCTTTCCAGTTTATTTGCTCACCCAAGTGTATTAAAATTGATTGCTTAATAGAACTGTAATAAACTTGAGTTACTGTTAAAGAACAAACAAAAAATCTTCTAGCTGTCATCACAACAGAAAATCAGCTTTTGCCAGTGACCATAACAGAAACTTGAGCATGCTTCCATTATTACTCAGGAAGAGTTGAAAAGCAGTCAGATAAGAGACTGCTGTAAACAAGCACTTTTTTAAAAAATAAGTAAAATATCAAGAATGTTTTTATTAAAACAAAGGAGTGTAAAACACCATAACATGCAGCCTGATGTACAAGATGCAAACCCACTTATGCATATACTTTGAACTTTATTACATGATGCATTGTTGGGATCAGCACACTCCATTACCAAGAGATAGACAGTAACAGTAGCAAACCTTTCAAAACAGAGGGGCAGGGATTGTCTGAATCAAAACCATTACTTTGACCAAAGCACTTCATCCTAATCAAGGATTCAGGTGATAGTCTTCATCACTTTTAAATAAAACAATTTAAATTTCAGCCACCATGATAAACTAAAACTCCACTTACATGAATCTTGTTGCTTCCTAATTGCAGGTCCTATCTTCAACTTCTTCCCTTTGAAGCTGATCTGAGACTAAAAAGAAAGCCAATCAACCGATAATTTCAGTGCACCACAAAACATGGCATTTGTCGAGGAATGGATGATCTATTCTGATGATTTGCATTCAATAAAAAGGTCACAGTAATCAAATTTTAGTCAGTATTGTCAAACTTAAATTTTTGCCTGGTTAAACGTCACCACGATTCTACAAATAAAAGAAAGCTAAATAGTCCAAGATTTTGAAGTGTCAAGTATGTTAAGTTACTTCCACAATGCTTGGAACTGCATAAAATACCAATTTCCAGAAAGTCAAATAGAAGGGAGCAAGCTTGAAGCCTAAGTTATGACAAAAACAGATTTTTGTTTAAAAATTAGCTCTATTAATATAACCCAAGGTACATTTAAATGAGGCACAACATATTTTGCATCAAACAGAAGTGACAGGAAATTCCTTTTCTTCAATAGGTGCACTTAATTAAACAGGATCTTTAAAAATTATTCATTTATATGATATACTTCACTGGCTGGGCCAGTATATGTCACCCTTCTCTAGTAATTCTTGGGAAGTAGTGGTAACCTGCCTTCTTGAAGCACTGCAGTCCATGTAATTTAACTACTCTCAAAATGCTGCCCAGAAGGGAACTCTAGGGTATTCCAAGAGTACAACATACACTTACCGGAATGATACCTTGATTTCAGGGGTTGAAAGGATTTTAAGTTATTAGGAGAAATTATACAAATTAAGCCTGCTTTCTCTAGAAGTTTAAGGGGTGATCTGATCAAATCCTTTAAGTTATTAACAGAATAAATGAAGATAAACTACTTCCAGTGGTTGGTAATTGTCGAACTACTAGGCATAGTCTGAGAATTAGGGCCAGACTGTTTAGGACAAATGTTAAGCAGCACTTAAACACACAAATGGTGGTACATGTTTGGAACTCTCTTCCACAACAGCAGTAGATGCATAATCAGTTGTTAATTTTAAATCTGAGATAGACAGGTTCAGTAATGCTTCACTGCAGTTGTTCCATTCTCATGCAATCCCATATTACAAAAACTTGTGTAATAGCAACGCCATTGAAACTAATTGGGCCTTTAAAAAAGTTGGCGCTTTAGAAACAGTCCCCTCAATTTGTCAATTGCATTACAGTAAATTCACATAACAAAAGATGTTGAGGGATATGGACCATAGACAGGTATATGGAGTGAGGCCACAGATCAGCCATGATTTCCGTTAATGATGGAACAGTCTCAAAGGACTCAATGGTCAATTCACGTCCCTATGATGACTTCACAACATTGAAGTGGCAACAATATTTCCAAGTCAGGCTATTGAATGCCTTGGACAGGATTTAGAGAGGTAATGTACTAACAGAAACAGAAAGGGAGAGGTCACCTTATTGGAAGTTTTCTATCGGCCTCCAAATTGTTCCAGCGATGTAGAGGAAAGGATAGCAAAGATAATTCTAGAGAGGAGTGAGAGTAACAGTGGACTTTAACTTCCCCAATATTGACCAGGAATACTAGAGCTCAAGTAGTTTACATGGGCCAGTTTTTGTTCAATGTGTGCAGGAGGATTTTCTGACATAGTATACAGACAGACCAACAAGAGTAGATGCCATATTGGCTTTGGTACTGGGGAATGAACCTGGCCAGGTATTAGATTTGGAGGTAGGTGAGCACTTTGGCAATAGTGACCATAATTCGGTTATGTTTACAATAGCAATGGGCAGGGATAGGTATGTACTGCAGGGAAAGAGGTAAAACTGGGAGAAAAGGCAACGATGCTTTTAGGCAGGATTTAGGATGGGGAAGGAAACTGCAGGGAATGGACACACTTTTAAGTATGGAGCTTATTCAAGGAACAGCTATTGCAGGTCCTTGATAATTATACGCCTATCAGGCAGGGAGGTAGTTGTCGAGAGAAGGAGCCATGGTTTACTAAAGAAGTTGAAGCTCTTGTCAAAAGTAAGGTGGTGGCTTAGGTGAGGATGAGGCGTGAAGCCTCAGTTAGGGGGCTTGAGAGTTATAAGTTAGCCAGAAAAGATCTAAAGATAGGGCTAAGAAGAGCCAGGAGGGGACATGAGAAGCTGTTGGCAGATAGGATCAAGGAAAACACTAAAAGCCTTCTATAGGTATATCAGGAATAAAAGAATGACCAGAGTAAGATTAGGGCCAGAGATAGTAGTGGAAAGTTGTGTGGAATCTGAGGTCATACAGAAAGCACTTAATGAATACTTTTCATAAGTAGTCACATTGGAAAAGGGCAATGTTAGTGAGAATACGGAGATACAGGCTACAAGATTGGATGGGATTAAGGTTGACAAAGGGGAGGTTTTAGTAATTTTGGAAGATCTGAAAATAGGCAAGACCCCTGTGGCCAGATAGGATTCTCTGGGAAGCCAGGGAAGAGATTGTAGAGCCCCTGGCTTCGCTCTTTAAGTCATCATTGTCAACAGGAGTAGTGGCAGAAGAATGGAGTGTAACAAGTATTGTACCCTTGTTTAAAGAAGGGAAGTAGGGACAACCCTGGTAATTAATGGCCAGTGAACCTTACTTTGTTTATGGTTAAGAGATAGGATTCATAATCATCTGGAAAGGAATAATTTGATTAGAGATAATCAATACGGTTTTGTTAAGGGTAGGTCGTGCCTCACTAACCTTATTGAGTTATTCAAGGTGGTGACCAAACAGGTGGATGAAGGTAAAACAGTTGATGTTGATGTATATGGACTTCAACAAAGCGTTTGATAAGGTTCCACATTGTAGGCTATTGCACAGTATGCAGACTTTTGAGATTGAGGGCGATTTAGCGGTTTGGATCAGAAATTGGCTAGCTGAACAAAGACAGAGGGTGGTAGTTGATGGGAAATGTTCATCTTTGAGCTCAGTTACCAGGGGCAAGGATCTTTTTTGGGGCCATTGCGGTTTGTCATTTTCAATGATCTGGACGTGGGCATAAAAGGATGGGTTAGTAAATTTGCAGATGACACTAAAGGTAGGCAGAGTTGTGGATAGTGCCAAAGAATATTGTGGGTTACAGAGGGACATACAGAAGATGCAGAGCTGGCTGAGGGGTGGCAAATAGAGTTTAATGCAGAAAAGAGTGTGAGGTAGCTCACTTCAGAAGTAATAACAGGAATGCACACTGAGCTAATGGTAAAATACTTGGCAGTGTAAGATGAACAGAGAGATCTCGGTATCCTGGTGTTCCTGAAAGTTGTCACCCACTTGTTAAGGTGACACATGGAGGGTGGAGAGAAGGTGGAGAGTTGACTTAATTCAGATGAGTAAGATAATAAGAGGGTTAGACAGGGTGGACAGTGACAGCCTTTTTCTTTGGATAGTGAAGGCTAACATGAGTGGACATAGATTTAGGACAGATATCAGGGGTAGTTTCTTCACTCAGTAGTAGGGGTGTGGAATTGCCTGCTTGCAATAGTAGTAGACTTGCCAACATTAAGGGCATTTAAATGGGCATTGGACATACATCTGGATAATAATAGAATAGATTAGGTTAGATGGGCATCAGATATTTTCATAGTGTGGCGTAACATCGAGGGCCGAAAGAATGTAACAGCACAGTACAGGCCTATGTTCTAATGTATTCATTGCTCTTGTCCTTCTGGATGGCAATGCCCGTGGGTTGTTGTCAAAGGAACCTTGATAACTACTGTAGTATATCTTGTAGATAGCACACAGTACTGCAACTGAACATTGGTGACGCAGGGAAAGAATGTTTACATATATACTGCCAATCAAACCAGCAACTTGTTCATAAATGGTGTCAAGCTTTTCAAGTGTTCTTGAAGGTACACTTATGCAGGCAAGTGAGAATTATTCCATCACACTCCTGATGTAAGTCTTATACATAGTGGACAGCCATTGCGGAGCCAGGGGGTGATATACTTGCCATAGGATTCCTAGCCTGTGGATGCAGACAGGTAAATAATAAACCTGATAATGTAGATGTTCCTACCAGGGAAGGAGCAAAACCTGACCTCCTGTGTAATACAGACAAGCCAAGTGACTAAAGTGATAGTAGGGGAACACTGAGGCAAAAGTGAGGACTGCAGATGCTGGAAACCAGAGTTTAGATCAGAGTGGTGCTGGAAAAGCACAGGTCAGGCAGCATCTGAGGAGCAGGAAAATCGACATTTCGGGCAAAAGCCCTTCAAGTGATAGTAGGGGAACACTGAGTCTAGTAATCAGATTTCTACTTGTTTTAAAATAGTTATGGAAAAAGATAAGCCTTCCATAAAAATTCAAGTTTTGTTTTTAAATTAGAGTAAGCCAAGTTTTAATGGTATGATTAAAAAAAACTTTCAAAAGTTGGAATCAACTGCTCACTGGTCAAGGGACATCTGATAAGGGGAAGGCTTTCAAAAATGTGATAACCGGCGTTCAGTCATTATGTTCTTGTTAGAATGAAAGGTAAAGCTCGTATGATTACAGATGAATGAAGGATATTGAAGTGCTAGTCACGAATTTTTAAAAACCACAAATACAGACAGCGGACGTCAAATGGATCTCTTGAACAGTAAAGAGTATAGGGGCATTCTTAAGAGGGAGATAAGGAAGGCAAAAAGGGAATATGAGATGGCCTTGGCATGTATGGTTAAGGATAACCTAAAGAGATTCTACAAGTACATTAAGAGCAAGCAAACAACTAGAGAGCGAGAGCGAGAAAAAGAAGTGGACCCCTCAAAGATCAAAGAGGTCATCTTTGTGTTGAATTTCAGGAGATGAGACAGATAGTAAATGAATATTTTATGTTAGTTTCTACTGTGAAGAAATGGAGGCTAGAGAACTCCAGGAAATAAATACTGATGTTTTGAAAACAGTTCACATTACAGTGCTGGAGATCTTAGACAAAATGTGGATAAATTTCTGGGACCTGATCTAGACTATCCCAGAAGGTTGTGGGAAGTAAGGCAAGACATTGCATAGCCCCTTGCACAAATATCTATATCATTTCTAACTACAGGTGAGGTGCTGAATGTTTGGCGAGTACAGTCAGTTCTTCTGTAACACGATGGTTGCACTCTTGTGCAACCCTGCATTACAGAAAAATCACGCTTTAGAAACAGCGCTTCAAGTGTTGGCAATGTAATCGCGTTACAGCTAACACACATTTCAAACGTTTATGCTTTAGAAACAACATCCCCAATTCGTCAATGTTATAGCAAATTCGCATTGACTAAATGCGCGTTGTAACTGAACAACCTGTCGCAAATTGTGCGCCTTCATTGAGAAAGAGCTGAAAGGAGAAGCCTGGCAACTGTAGACCTGACTTTGATAGTTGGTAAGATATTGAAGGCAATTTTGAAAGACAGGATTTACATGCACTTGGAGAGGTGAGGAGAGGAATGGCTAGGGACAGTCAGCATGGTTTTGTGAGGGAAGTAGTGTCTCAAACTTGATTTGAGTTCTTGGAGGAAGTGACCAAGAAGATTGATGAGGGCACAGTGGTTGATGCTGTTAACTTGGACTTCAGTAAAACCTTTGACAAGGTTTCCCTATGGTAGACTAATGCATAAAGTTAGATCACACTGAATTCAGGGTGAGCTTGCCAATTGAACACAAAATTGGCTCAAAGACAAGAGACAGTGATGGTCCTGGCTTGTGTTTTGGAATGTAGTCCTGTGACCTGCAACATTTTACAGGGATCAGTGATGCATCCACTTTTGTTTGCCATTTATATACATGATTTAGATGAGAATATAGATGGCATTGTTAATAAGTTGGCAGATGACACCAAAATTGGTGATACAGTTCAAAGTTTGGGAGAAGATTTGTAGCTCGGGTGCTCGTTGTTGTGGTTCTGTTTGCCGAGCTGGGAATTTGTCTTGCAAACGTTTCGTCCTCTGTCTAGGTGACATCCTCAGTGGTGATACAGTGGATAGTGAGGGTTATCTAAGATTACAAAAAGATCTTGATCAATTGGGTCAATAGGCTGAAGTGACAGATGGAGTTTAATTTGGATAAATGCAAAATATTGCATTTTGGTAAAACAAACAAGGGCTGGACTTTTACAATTAAAAGTAAGCCTTGACTAGTGTTGTAGAACAGATACCTAGAATTTCAAGTTTATAACTGCTTGAAATTTGCATCACATAGATAAGGTGGTTAAGGCAGTATTTAGCATTGTTGCCTTCATTGTTCAGATCTTTGGGGAGAGGAGTTGGGACATTATGTCCTGGATATAAAAGGACAGCGGTGAGACTTCTTCTGAAATATTCTGTCCACATCTGGTCACCCAGTTATAGGAAGGATACTATTAAGCTGAAGGAGGTTCAGAAGAGATTAATCAGGATGTTGTCAGGAGGAATGAAAGGTTTGAGTTAAGAACCTGGATAAGCGTGTACCTTTTTCATTGGAGCATAGCAGGTTGATGGGTGATTTTATATTCAGGTTCATAAAATCACGATAAGCTGAGTGGCAGATGTTGTTTTCCCGAGAGTGGAGGATTTCAAGACTAGGAGGCATTATTTTGCGAGGAGAAAGATTTTAAAAAGGCAGGAGGAGCAATTTTGTGTTTAAAAACAGTGGTTTGTGAAAGGAATAAACTTCCAATAAAAGTGGTGCATGTAGGTACAGTTACAAGGTTTAAAAAGACATTTGGGTAAGTACAGGTTGTTCTGCTGTAGTGCAGGTTTCATCAGCATCAATTGGCTATCATGTGACTGATAAATTGTGGACATTGGATAACACAACCTTTCTATTGAACGAGGTCGAGAGTGTGGTGCTGGAAAAGAACATCAGGTCAGGCAGCATCTGAGGAGCAGAAGGATTGACGTTTCAGGCATAAACCCTTCATCAGGAATGCAGCTTTTCTATTGAACGGGTATAGTGATTGTCTATTAGCGATCTTCTACAACACGATTTTTCTGTAGTGGTTTTCCATAGCACGTTGCTGCAAAGGAACACAACTATTGCTTTATAGCAGAACAACCTGCATTTGAATAGGAGGGGTTGGGAGGGATTTGGACCAAGTGTAGGCAAGTGGGACTAGTTTGGTTTGGGAACATGGCTGGCGTGGACTAGCTGGACTGAAGGGTCCTTTTCCATGTTGTATAACTTCATGACTCAGGTCAGAGACAAGGAACTTCGCATCAACTTGCCCGATTCCAAAAGTCTGTCCAACATGCATAAGGCATATATCAAAATATAATCGAATATGCTCCACTTGCCTAATTAACAGACTCCAATAAAACAAGAGCAGCAACAGAGTCCAACGGAGCATAGCCAACCCTACATTTTCAAACATTAACTCCCAACACCAGCAATAACACAACAGCAGCAGTGGTATCAAGGTACACTACAGAAATTCACCAAGACTCCTTAGACATCACTTTCCAAACCACAACCATCACTAAGGACAAGAAAGCAGATACAAGAGAACACTCTTACTTGAAAGTTCTTCTGCAAGCCACTCACTGCAATTTGAAAATAAATCTGTTCCAGGGGCCAAAAGTTTGGAATTCCTTGTTCAAGGAGGTAGCTGACCACCACCTTCCTGAGGGCAACAAGGGACAGGCACTAAATTGCTGGTTAGCCAGAGATGCTCATGTCCCATGAGTGAATAAATTAAAAAGAAAATGCTGCACTAGACAGCAAAGCTCACATCCCCTGAATAAATAACAAACAATGTTTAAAATCCCATCATGCACTTAATAATGCACCTTGGGCTGCAGTATGTAGCATCTCTGCCATAGAGCAAGAACCTTCAGATTCAACTCCAACTGCAGACTGCATGACACATGAGGTGCTCATAATCTATGATATCAATTTGCAAAACTTTGTTATCTTATTACAAACTTAGGGGACTTAGCAGACTTTTCGGACCACACCCCTCAACTGGAAGAGATTGAAGTTTATAGCAAAGGGCTCAATTTCTACCGCACCACTAAAAATGGACCCCATGAGTCTAGCAGCAGACACAGAAGAACTCATTAGATGAATGAAACTCTTAATTCTTTCAAAATGCCAGCAGTGATCTCAATGACTCCACCAAACTAGAAGAGTCATCACAGGGATCCACAGAGAAGTGACCAAAAGAGGCGTTGACTTGGACCCCATTGGAAAGTCGCTGCCCTGGGCTTGACACATATGCGCAGTCAGGAAATGTTTGAATGCCAGATTCATAAGCCACACCCACAAGAGCAAAACATCACCCAAACACAACACGCCATCCACGCTCTACAGACCAATCGCAACAATGTCATCAAACCAGCTGATAATGGGGAAGCCACAGTCATTCAGAATAGAACAGATTACTGCAAAGTGTACCAACAACTGAACAACCAGGAACACTAGAGGCAACTACCGGTCGATCCGACCAAAACACACACCAGTGAACTAAAAATATTGATCAGGACTTTGGATCCAGTCCTTCAGAGTTCCCTACACGCCCTCATCCCATATACTTCACGGAACATCAAGAGGTTCTTCATCCTCAAAAGGTGTTCAGGAGGTGGGGGGGGGGGGGGGGGGCGGGGAAAACAGTCTCAGCACCAGGAAAGTATGCAGAACTGCTCCTGCTGCAGACGATGGGGGTTGATGTCACGGAGGAACTCCAGGAGGTGAAGGGCCAGCAAGCCTCGCTCTTTGGCTCAGAGGCCTCCAAGATAATCTTCTGGTCCAGGGTCCACTCAGTGGAGCAGGACAAGACATGCTCACGTTTCTTCTTCCAGAAGGTGCATAAAGAGAGCTCCACGCTCAGCAGCCTGAAGGAAGAAGATGGCTCGATAGCGTCATCTCAGGCTGACGTCATGAGGATCAGCAAATCCTTTTTTGCCAGTCTGTATGACGCGAAGCCAACCGACAGCTTGGCCTCCCAGTCCTCGATCACGGAGGTCTTAGACAACAGAACATGGGAGAGGCTGGACCAACTGCTATCTCTGGATGAGCTGACCAAGTCCCTCAAAGAATAAACTCCTGGAAGCAACGGCTTACCGGTCGAGCTCTATTCTGTTCTATGGGACTTGATTGGCCAGGACCTGCTGGAGGTGAATGTCAGTATGCTTCGGGCAGATACCATGAGGAAAGGCATCATCACCCTCATCTACAAGCGGAAGGGGGAAGAGGGAGGAACTCAAATTGGAGACCAATCTCACTATAGAATGCAGATTGCAAACTTCTGTCAAAGGTATTCGCCAACTGGGTCAGGTCTGCTCTAGGGTCAGTGATTCACCCTGACCAAACCTGTGCTGTACCGGGCAGGAAGATGGCGGAGAGTATCACACTCCTCAGGGATACGATCGCCTACGTGCAGGACAAAGGGTTGGACACCTGCCTCATCAGCCTGGAGCAGGAGAAAGCCTTTGACAGGATCTCACACACATATATGAGAGATGTTCTCTCCAAAATGCACTTTGGGGAGGGAATCTGCAATTGGATCAGACTGCTCTACACCAACATTGTCAGTCTCCATCAATGGGTGGGAATCAGATAGCTTCCCAGGTCAGATCTGGAGTCAGGCAGTGCTGTCCTCTCGCTCCCGCCTTGTTTGTGTGCTGCATAGAGCCGTTTGCAGAGTCCATCAGGAAGGATGTGAGCCTGAAGGGGGTGACTATTCACGGCAGTGGGGGCCTGCAGGTTAAGGCCTCCCTGTACACAGATGACGTCGCCGTTTTCTGCTCGGATCCACAATTCATCCACGGACTCATGTGCATATGTGACCAGTTCAAACAAGCCTCAGGGATCAAGGTCAACCGAGGCAAGAGCGAGGCCATGCCTTCAGGAACTGGGCCGACCAATCCCTGATCCCCTTCACCGTCAGGACCGACCACCTGAAGGTGCTGGGGCGTGCGCCAAGTCTTGGGAGGAGCGTATCAGCAAAGTGAGGTAGAATCTGGGCAGATGGAGTTACGGTCGCTCTCCATCGCAGGAAAAAAACCTGGTCATCAGGTGTGAGGCACTGTCATTGCTGTTATACGTGGCACAGGTCTGGCCTATTCCCAGAACCTGTGCCACTGCAGTCACCCGGGCCATCTTCCAATTTATATGGAGATCAAAGATGGACCGGGTCTGAAGGGACTCTATGTATAAAGATCTGGGCAACGGGGGATAAAGCACACCCAATCCCACCCTCATCCTGATGGCCACCTTTGCGTGTGGTTGCATCAAGCTGTGTATGGACCCATCAAGCTGTGTATGGACCCCCGATACGCAAACACCAAGTATCACTGCGTACTGAGGTTCTACCTGTCTCCAGTGTTACGAAGGATGGGCCTGGCCTCACTGCCGCGGAACGCTCAGAGTAGTTGGACTGTTCCTTATCACCTGTCTTTCGTGGAGAAGTTTATGAAGAAAAACACCTTTGACCACAAGTCCATCAGGAAGTGGTCAGCACGTAGAGTCCTTGAGACCCTTTGGGAAAAGGAGAGGGCGGATCCTTTTGAGCAGTTCCCCGAGCAGACGGTCAAAGCCATTTGGCAGAATGCCTCATCGCCAGAACTTTCCAACAAGCACCAAGACATGGCTTGGCTGGTGGTGAGAAGAGATCTGCCTGGAGATCCTTTAGGCACACATGGGCTCTCTCCCGCAATGCACACTGCCCTCTAAGCGGCTGCGGGGGAGGAGAGGAGACTGTCATACACCTCCTTCTGGAATGTGCCAATGCAGAAGTAGTCTGGGGAGGAATGCAGTGGTGTTCGTCGAGGTTCGCCCCAAGTAGCGCCATGACGCAAGACTCTGTGCTCTAGGGTCTGTTCCCCAGGATGCACACCGAGACGAACATCAATTGTGCCTGGAGGATCATAAACTCGGTGAAGGATGCTCTGGGCGGTCCGAAACCTGTTGATCTTCCAGCTGAAGGAGTTGACCCTGACTGAGTGTTGCAAACTTGCACATTCCAAGGTCCAGGACTAAGTGTTGAGGGATGCGCTGAAGCTTGGGGCAGCAGCCACCGATGCACAGTGGGGAAAGACCATCGTGTAATATCTGCCTGTCTGAGAAGAACAGGGGGCCCACTCAGTCATTTGGGCTCTGCTGACGCCTCAGCAAAATATATGGATATGATTGATAAATGTACAGACCTGTATATACAAATGATAAATTCTGATCTCTATATGCAAAGTGTTTATATATGTATGGCATGACCAACTGTACAGGCCATCAAATTATTTTATGAATAAAGTATATTTTTGGGAAAAAAAAATCTCACGAAGGCGACTTCTACTGCCTTCCAAAGATACACAAAGTCAACACACCTGGACGTCCCATCATATCAGGCAATGGGACCCGCTGTGAGAACCTCTGGAAACCAATTGTACAGGGGACCCCCAGCTTCTGTTGCGACACTACAGATTTCTTACAGAAACTCAGCACCCACAGACCAGTTGAACCAGGAACATTCCTTGTCACAATGGACATTTCAACACACTACACCAGCATCCCCCACAATGATAGCAACGGGGCAACAGCCTCAGTACTCAACACCAACAACTGCCAATCTCTGAGCACCATACTACAACTCATCCGCTTTATCTAGACCACAACGTTTTCACCTTTGACAACCAATTCTTTATCCAGACACATAGAACGGCCATGGGGACCAAATTTGCACCCCAATATGTCAATATCTTCATGTACAAATTTGAACAATACATCTTTTCTGCACAGGACATCCATCAGCACTATACACCAGATATACTGATGACATTTTCTTCTTCTGGACCCATGGTGAGGAGTCACTGAAACAACTACAGTGATGCCATGGAGTTTCATCGCACCACCATACTTATCATGGACCATTCTTTAGTACCTGTCTCGTTCTTGGATATATGCATCTCCACCAAGGATGGGCACCTCAGTACCTCACTCTGCCACAAACCCACAGATAGCCTCACGATGCTGCACTTCTCTAGCTTCCACCCAAAACATATTGAAACAGCCATCACCTACAGGCAAGCCCTCCGCATACACAGTATCTGCTTGGATGAGGAGGAACGTGATGACACTTGAAAGTGCTCAAGGATGCCCTCATAAGAACGGGGTATGATGTTCAAGTCATCAACCATCATTTCCAATGTTCCATAGAAAGAAATTGGAATGACCTCCTCAGGAGAGGAGATGACAGGCTGCAACAGACAGGGTTCCCTTCATTGTCCAGTACTTCATGGGAGCTGAACAACTAAGTTAAGTTCTTTGCAGCCTGCAACACATTATCGATGACTATGAGCAACTCGCCAAGACCTTCCCCACACCTCTTCTTCTCACCTTTAAACCATCAAACCTTAAACAGATTACGATTCATAGCAAACTACCCAGCTTTTAGACCACCACCACCGTACAACCCTGCCACAGCAGCCACTGCAAGACGAGTCAAAGTATTGACACGGGTAACAACATGACACGTGGGGATACTCCCACCATGTATGCAGCAAGTACTAATGTGACTCGGCCAACGTGGTCTCTCTCATACACTGCAGGCAAAGATACCCGGAGGCATGGTACATTGGCAAGACGGAGCAGACACTACGCCAACTGATGAATGGACATGGCCCAACAATCACCAGGCAGGAGTGCTCCCTCCCAGTCGGGGAACACTTCAGCAGTACAGGACATTTGGCCTCAGTCTGGAATGTTCAGCCTTGGACCTTCGAGTGACCATCCTCCAAGACTGACTTCAGTCTTGGCTGAGCAGAAGCTGATAGCAAGTTTGGTATCTATGGGAATGGCCTCAACCAGGACCTTGGGTTCATGTCACACTACAGGTGACCCCACTGCACTATACACTCTCCTTCACACACCCACACAGACCCTCCCTCATACACAAACTCTGATACGCACATACATACACCCCTGTACTCACATCGACACACACATCCTCTCACATTTAACCAAGCTTACACACACGCTTATAGGGTGAACTTGTTTTTGCAGAATTACATTTTATTTTGCTGCATGAATCCATATAAAACTCTGTAGAACTATGCAGAGTGTTTGGTCAGTCTGACATAGCATTGGGACACAGACAGACTTCACACTTGTTAAAAACCTGAGCTACCTTGAGAATGTAATTTAAATGTAGTTCTGGAATTTACATATCAAAAAGAACAAAAACCAGAAAATCCCATTATAAAAGATGAAAGTTGCAATCTAAGATTGTTTACTGTATCACATCTCGACGACACTGGACTCCTTTGGCTATAAATTCTGTGAGCATGATCTTAACCTCCACCACCAACTGAAGAAGGAGCGCGCTCCATATGCTCGTGCCTCCAAATAAACCTGTTGGACTATAACCTGGTGTTGTGAGATTTTTAACTTTGAAATAAGCATATGGTAAATATTAAGAACAAGGAGAGTCTCTTGGTCAGACTTGTGTGATGTGGAATAGTGTGCCACAATCCACAGTTTTCAAAAAAAACAGCTAGCAAATTCCACACACACCACACCCCTCTGCCCTGTCCATTATAGATTGTGGAAAGTAGCATTAAGAATCTGCAACAAGGATGAGCAAATATACCAATAACTAATTATTTTCAACTCTCACCGATATGAGCATTTGTTTTTCAAATGTTTAAACAGTTGGCTATTTAAATAACATCAGTTTAAAATATTACACTATTGACATTGTGTCCAGAAATATTTACATTTACTCTTAAAGTGCAAGTTAAGGACTTTAACATGAAAATACGTTGTTTGGCCGCAGCAGTTGAAATTGCCTGAAATTTGGGTTTCCCTCATGTAAATAACACCCCATCCCCTAATAGTGTCCTGCTCATCGTTTTTCAAATGCTTGCCAAGTCTCCACACCTCCACAGGAATCTAAGCCCAAGAATGTGTAAAAACCCACAAGCTACAATACAAAAACAGAAGTAGGAGTACACATTTTTGAATTACTTAACTCAAAATTAAGTGCCCGAAGATAACCAACTCAAACAAAATATTGTTAATGTGGAGAAACAGAAAATGCGTTTGTAGCAAGTGTGTGTAATGGGCTGGATTTTCATGGCTCTGAGGCATGGCTGGAAAAACAGGTTGGGTGGGGTGGCCAGCAGTTCCTCTTCCATTTCCACAATAGGCCACTATCACATCAGGGAAAAGACAGAAATCCTGACTTTTTCTGAAAAAAATGACAGCATTTTGAGTTCAATGTCATGGTTAGCTTTGTTAATTTTCATGGACATTGACATAGCAGCATGGTGGGGGAAGAGGAGGGCCAGGTGGGGGAACAATGGCTTGGAGCCAAGATGAGTTTACAAAGTAATTTGAAGTAATTTCAACCTCCTTCACTATTCACCAAGTGATACAAGTTGCATATGTTCATTCAAGTGAGCATGACAGCCCTGTTGCATCTTTTCTCATTGCTTTTGCATCTTGGACATCGACTGAGGTAACAGTAATGAAACCTTTTTCCTATTGACATGCCCCAGAAAATCAATGTACCTCTTCCAAAACTTACCATCCACCATATCCTTCTCCTTTGTGAATACTGATGCAAAGTATTCTTTAAAAACCTCACCCACTACCTCCAACTCCATGCACCAATTCCCTTTCTCCTAGAGTGGACCTACTTTTTCCCTAGCTACCCTCTTGCTCTGTACATGTATAAAATATCTTTGGATTTTCCTTAATACTGTTTGCCAAAGACATTTCATGGCCCGTTTTAGCCTTAATTCCTTGTTAGAATTCTTTCCTGCTCTTTGTTCTTCAAGGATTCAGTCTGTCATCAGTTTCCTAATGCGTGCTTCCTTTATCCTCCCGGCAACTTCTCATGATCCAAGGTTCCCTGACCTTGCCATCCTTATTATTCACTTTCACAGGAACATGCTAGTCCTGAAGTTAAATCTACTGGCCTTTCAAAGATTCCCACATGACAGATGTGTATTTACCCTCAAACAGCCAATCCATATTTCCTAGTTCCTGCCCAATATTGTGATAGCTAGCCTTCCCCCAATTTAATACTTACACCTGAAGACTACCTTTGCTCTGATCCATAAGAGATTTAATACTTATGGAATTATGGTCATTGTTTCCAAAATACTTCGGCACTGAAACTTTGATCACCTAGCTGGGCTCATTCCTCAATACAACGTCTTTATGGCCCCTTCCCTATTTTGACTATACCTATTGTTTTAAAACAACATCCTGAACACACTTAACAAAAACACCCCCATCCAAACCATTGGCACTAATAAAGTCCCAGTCAATAAAAGGCAAGTTAAAATCACCCATTTGTTTTTAACTTTTCCCATGTGTCCACATTTGTTCCTCTATCACTTGTTGGGAGGTCTCCAGTACAATCCAGTCAAAGTGATTACAACCTTTTTATTCCTGAGCTCTACCCATATGGCCTCACAGGTTGAGTCCTCCAAAGTGTCCTCCCTCTGTTGTGATATTCTCCCTTATCATTAACGCAAACATGCCCCCTACCCCACCTCTCTTACATTCCCCTCTCTTACCTGAAATACCTATATCATGGAACTTTAAGCTACCAACCTTGTCCCTCTCTCAACCAAAGTGCTCCTATTTCCCCTTAGGCTAACACTTTAAAGTGGCAAACCCAATTTTAAGCCTTTTAAAAGCTGGGGCCCTGCAAAATCTCACCTCTGAGCAATTTCAAGACAAAATCATGATCACAATAAGGAAAACTTCCATCTCCTAACCTCCGCTTCCAACCTGAAAATCTAGCACAATGTTTCAGGTCACAACCTTCTTTTATGAAGGATGAAATCAGCATATTTCTGCAAATCAGAATGAAAATTCAACTGACCGTCAGAGAAAAAGTATCATCAGAAAACAACTCACAATCAAAATCCAAATTCCCATTTATTTGGGAGTTAAACACCAACAATTAGTATTAATGATAAAATACAGAAATTTTCACCCTGATATTTTAAAAGACCCGGATTTGATGACGACAAAACCTAAAACGTAATGAACAACTTCGGATGATAGTGACAGACTTGTCCTTATCAACTTCAAGGAGAGACAGAAAGGTTGTTGAAATAGACATTAAGCTAGTGTACTTAAACAGAAGTGCATGATCCATTTTGGTAGAAATGACAAGTTGAGACAATTAAATTAAATGGTATGTTTGTGAATAAGACACAGAAGAATCAGAGAGGTCCACACATAGCAGTCTTTAAAAGGTAGCAAGGTGAGTTTATATAATTCTTAAAAAAGGCCGACAGGATCCATGACTTGATAAACAGAGGCATACAGGCACACATTAACTGCAAAGCAAATGGAGAGCAGGGAGGACTCCAATATCACATTTTAATGCAGGGTGCTCATTCTCCATTTTACTTGTGGCTTGATATCCAAAATTGCAGATGCACACAATAGAAAGCAAATTCCAGTAGTTCAAAAGGCAAATCTAAGGTTGGACACTGAAGGAAGTAGAAGCAAGAGTGAACGACGTTTGCTGCATCGATGTACAGCAAGGTGTCAGCAAGTGAAAACAAACACCCTACTGTTACAAAACAAAATGATAGTAGCATTGTCTTCTGCTTTTCCTGTTCTGACTGAATCATTAATGTAATTTTGCATTGAAGCCATGAGTAAGTACACTTATCTGCACATTCACGTCCAACTTGTGTGTAGTCTTCCATTGATTCCTCATTCGACCATATTAAACAAACTCTACCACATTACTTTTCACAACCATTACCTTCAAGCCGACGACTAGCAACCTGAGCACACAAGACAAATCAGGCAGCATGCCTTAACGACTAATAAGAGTTTTGAAGGAGGGTCACTGGACACAAATGTTAACTATGATTTCTTTCCACAGATAATGCTAGACCTGAGACTTTCAAGCAATTTCTATTTTTGTTGCCTTAATTAATTACTACTGTCCAGCAGCTCTGACATCCATTATGAAGTGCTTCGAAAGGTTAGTAATGGCACTCCAGCCTCTCAGATTGCCTTGATCCTCTAGGATTCACCTTCCAAAACAGGTCCATGACAGATACCATCTGGATAACAAGGACACCTACATCAAACTCCTATTCGTTGGACTACAACACCATGATTCTAACCAAACTCATCTCTAAACTCCGAGATCTAGGACTCAGCTCCCCTCTAGTCAACTGTATCCTTGACTTATTGAACCACAGACTGCAGTCAGTAAGAGTAGGTGACAATAGCTCCTCCACGAATATCCTCAACACCAGTCCCCACAAGGCTGTGTACTCAGCCTCTTACTATACTCCTGACACAC
Organism: Chiloscyllium punctatum; assembly: GCF_047496795.1. Taxonomy (NCBI): domain Eukaryota; kingdom Metazoa; phylum Chordata; class Chondrichthyes; order Orectolobiformes; family Hemiscylliidae; genus Chiloscyllium; species Chiloscyllium punctatum. The sequence goes on from NC_092746.1 coordinate 67,038,637, forward strand.
ACACAAACACAAACAAACAAACAAACAAACAAACACACACACGCGCGCGCGCAGTGGGATGAGGTGGAGATGGTTGAGAACTTAAAGTTTCTAGGAGTAAATATCAACAAGCTTTTCTGTCCATCCAAGTCAATGCTATTGTCAAGAAAACACACCAATGCCTCTACTTTCTTAGAAGGCAAATGAAATTAGAAGACATGTCTGCAATGACTCTTACCAATTTTTAATTATGTACCACAGAAAACATCTTATTCAGACGGATTAAAGCTTGGTATGGCAACTGCTTTGCCCCAGACTGCAAGGTATTAGAGAGTTGTGAACACAGCCCAGGCCAACATTCAAACTCTATTTATACTTCCCGCTGCCTCAGGAAAGCAGCCAACTGAATCAGCCTCCCTCCCGAGTCAGTTACTCTCCCCTTTACGCACCAGGCAAAAAAATACAAAAATTTCAAAACATTTACATGTAGTTCTGAGATAACGCGTGTTTCAGCTGCACCATTTGGCTATAACATCACTGAAGAATTAGGGAATGGTATTTTGGAGAACACTCATCTCCATCAGCAATAAAAGGAGGTGGTAAGAGAACGCAGGAGAGGTTAAAATCTCCAGCACAGATATAAATAGGACAGTGTATGGAAAGAGTTATCAGTCAAATTTCAAGCACGCCGGACAAACTGATGTCAAAAAGAGGGATGGTTAATACAGACTGAAGGTGTTATATCTGAACACATTCAGTTTAGGGAATAAGGTAAATGAGCTTGTGGTGCAGATAGAAATTGTCAGGTATCATGTGGTGGACATCATGGAGAAATGGCTGCAGGGCAAACAGCATTTGGAGTTGAATATTCAAGGATACGCGTCTTATCGAAAAGATAGACAAATGGACAGGGGGGTGGGATTGCCATTGTTAGCAAAAATGAAATGAAATCAATGATCAGATGGCATAGAATCTGCGTGGGTGGAATCGAGGAACCACAGAAGTTGAAAGACCATAGTGGGAGTTGTGGGTATGTTCATCGAGCTGGGAAGTTGATGTGCAGACATTTTGTCGCCTGTCTAGGTGACATCTTCAGTGTTTGAGAGCCTCTGGTAAAGCGCTGGCGTATTCTCTCTTCTGGAATTTATTTGATTCAGTTCCTGCTGCTTCCAGTTGCTAGTTGTAGTGGCTGGTATACTGGGTCCAGGTGCTTGCTGATGGAGTCCATTGATAAGTGCCATGAAATTATCTGACTGATCTCGGTTTGGCTCGTGCTATGGCCATTGTGTTGTCCCAGTCAAATTTGCAGCCCATCATATGTACGTGCGGCTAAGAGTGAGAGCTGATTGTGGCATTTAGTGACTGGTTGGTGTTCATGGATGCAGATTGCTAGTGGACTGTTTGCTCCATATATAACGTGCAGTTTTTGCATGTAATCTTATAAATTGCATATGTCTTACACATGGTGGGTATAGGGTCTTTGTTCCTGTTGAATTGGAGCATGGTTGTCAGTTGATGAGCTGTCATTAATCACAGTGGTCGGAGAAGTTTGACAGTCAGTTCAGAGATGTTTTTATGTAAGGAAGCGTGGCTAATGAGTTAGGTCGTGGTACATCCTCATCACATTGTCTGTCTGCTAGGCATTTGCGGATGAAGTTGCAAAGATATCAGTTCTTGCTATGAGCCAAGAGATGGGTGAGCCCACAGATGTGCCACTGATCTGTTCATATATTTGGCTGAATGTGAAGTGTGCCGTCAAGCACACTTGCAATGGGAGTATGCATTCCTAGTGGATCGGTTCCCCATGTTGTCTGTTCTGCTTATCCAGGAGATTGGCTATTGTCTCCCTGGCTAGAGTTTGTCAATTGAAGTGAACAGTGCAGTTCCATCAAATGAGACCAATGCTTCATCCTTGTCGACATTTAGGTTCTTGATCTTGTCAAGGAAGTCCTATGATGATTGTATGGAATGCTTGGATCCGATGATAAAGATGCTGCAGTTTCTGTTGAAGTTATTTTGCCAGTTTATACAATGGCGTTCCAGGGAGTGCTCTAATGAGTCCAAGCGGTATGTCTGCTTTGCGTACTTTGGGTAATCCACAAAATCTTGGGGTGTTGTTGCTTTCTAAGTCAAGCAGAGGGATACAGATCCTTAGAAAAGAAGCGACAGGTTTAGATAGAGGATCTGAATTAGCACAGGCTTGGCCGGACAAAGGGTCTGTTCCTGTGCTGTAATTTTCTTTGTATAAGATAAAATAGGGTAAAGTCAGCAGTGTTTCATCGAAGGGAGGCCTCTCTATGACTCTATATGAATGCACAAAATGGCCAAGTCAGTGAAATTTAATTGTAACAATTAAGTGAGTGCCATTTACTCTGTGCATCTTAACCAGAAGGCATTGACATAACTCCAGAGGTCAGTATCCTGTCACCAAGTCTCTTTTTCATTTAGTGTAAACAGTCTTTGACTTCGTGACACTCTGGTACCTTACTCTGAAGCAGTACTATCTTTGATAGTCATCTTTTTATGTCATCCAGGAGTCCACTGAATGGACCAGATTAACAGACTCAATCAGCGAACTCATTTTAAAGATTAGAGATTTTTTACAGATTACATTAGTGTGGAAACAGGCCCTTCGGCCCAACAAGTCCACACTGACCCGCCGAAGCGCAACCCACCCATACCTCTACATTTAACCCTTTCCTAACACTACAGGCAATTTAGCATGGCCAATTCACCTGACCTGCACATCTTTGTGATGTGGGAGTAAACCGGAGCACCCGGAGGAAACCCACGCAGACACAGGGAGAACGTGCAAACTCCACACAGTCAGTCGCCTGAGGCGGGAATTGAACCCGGGTTTCTGGCACTGTGAGGCAGCAGTGCTAACCACTGTGCCACCATGCCACCCTGGTTACAATCACTATATCCCTCCAAATTCATAGACAGAGGACATGTATTTTCTTGCAGAGCCTCCTGGGGAGTTTTAGCACCAGGTCAGTTTCCTCCAACTCAGCATCTGAGATGGGTGGCATATTAAAAAAAAAGGAGCCTGCCTCTGTAGAATTTCATTCACCTTTTCTGGTGACCAAGGCTACTTCATCATGCCCATTTTGGATTCAGAGGACTTGGTAACACTGAGTGGATGTACTCACAGGTTCCAGCAGCCTTTCTGAAGGTTCAGAGGGGCAGGGCAATTTTACTCCCCCAGTCTGTGAATTCACAACTTTCATATGGTTCATATCTTGTTCAGAACAGTCACGTTTACCCAAACTTTATCAGTCACTGGTCTGGACCTCATGCAACCATGTATCTTAGCCTTGTGGGGTCATTTCTGTGATTCCATACCAAACTTTGTCCTCTGTGTTACACATGACTATCCAAAGACCATTTAAATGTCCTTAAAGTTGGCAAGTCTATTAGTTTCAGGTAGTGTGTTCCACACACGTACTAGTCGGAGTGAAGAAGCTACCCCTGGCATTGGTCCTATATCTATGACCCCCAATTTAAAGCTATGTCCCCTTATTCAAGCCACCACCATCCGAGGAAAAAGGCTCTCACTGTCCACCCTATCTAACCCTCTGATTGTATGTCTCAAGTCATCTCTCAACCTCCTTCACTTTAACGAAAACAGCCTCCAGTCCCTCAGCCTTTCCTCAGAAGGCCTTCCCTCCATATCAGGAAACATCCTAGTAAATCTCCTCTGAACCCTTGCCAAAGCCTCCACATCCTTCCTATAATGCGGTAACCAGTACTGTAAGCAATTACTCCAAGTGCAGCTGCAACAGAACTTTGCACAGCTACACGACCTCATGGTTCTGAAACTCAATCCCTCTATGAATAAAAGTTAACACACCATATGCATTCTTAACAACCCTATCAACCTGGGTGGCAACTTTCAGGGATTTATGTACATAGACACCAAGATCTGTCTACTCATCGACACTACTAAGAATCTTACCATTAGCCTAGTTCTCTGCATTCCTGTTGCTCATTCCAAAGAGAATCACCTCACACTTTCCCACATTAAACTCCATTTGCGAACTCTCAGCCCAGCTCTGCAGGTTATCTATGTCTCTCTGTAATCTGCAGCATCATTTAGCACTATCCACAATTCTAGTGACCTTAGAGTCATCCAGAAATTACTAACCCATTCTTCGACACCCTCATCCAGGTCATTTATAAAAATGACAAAACAGCAATGGCCCCAAAAAAGATCCTAGTGGCACACCACTGGTAACTGAGCTCCAGGATGAACATTTCCCATTAACCACCACTCTGTCTTTGTTTAGCTCGCCAATTTCTGATCCAAACGGCTAAATTTCCCTCAATTCCATGCCTCCTTATTTTGTGCAATAGCCTACCATGGGGAGCCCTATCAAATGCCTTATTGAAATCCACATATGCCACATCAACTGCTTTACCCTCATCCACCTGTTTGGACACCTTCTCAAAGAACTCAAACATTTGAGGGGCACAACCTACCCTTCACAAAACAGTGTTGACTATGCTTAATCAAATTATTCCTTTAGAGGAATCTAAATCCCCTCTCTTATAACTCTTTCCAAGATTTTACCCACTACCGCAGTAAGGCTCACAGGTCTATAATTACCAGTGTTGTCTCTATTCCCCTTCTTAAACAGGGGGCCAACATTTGCTATCCTCCAGTCTTCTGGCACTATTCCCGTAGACAATGACGACAAAGATCAAAGCCAAAGGCTCAACAATCTCCTCCCTTGCTTCCCAGAGAATCCTAGAATAAATCCCATCCGGCCCAGGGGACTTAGCAATTCTGGAAAGTGTGAAAATAGATAACACCTCCTCCTTGTGAACCTCAATCCAGTTTAGTGTAGGTAGCATGTATCTCAGTCTTCTCCTTGACCAGTCTTTTTTGTTAGTGTGAATACTGACAAAAACCAGATTCATTTAGCACTTCCCCTAACTCCTCTGGCTCCACAACTTCCCACTACTATCCTTGATTAATGTAAGATCAGGGCCATTCTTTTGTTCCTGACATACCTAAAAAAGCTTTAGGGTTTTCCTTGATCCTATCCGCCAATGACATCTTCAGTCTGGAAACTTCTGAATGGCCCTGAAGGAGTTCAGCCAATATTTGACAGCAACATTTACTCAGAACAATCCTTCTGGCTCCCCATAACAATATGCCATCCTCTACTGTTAGAGTGTCTCTCCAGTTCCAAAAAGGTTTTAATTCTAGTTGTGACAGTCCTTTGCTTTACCCCATCAATATCAGTTGTTTCAGTTTTGAAGGGACTGGATCTTTGTGTCCAAAGTCAGATATTGTCAGCTTTTTTCCACTGGGGATACCACCAGTGGCGTAACTGTGAATAGGAGGCAGTTCAATGCATCCATATTCATTACTCTGCCTCCCAGAGGATGATGTTCTAACTTATAGTTAGAAGCATTTAATACAGCCCACCATTGAACACTGCACAAAGCTTTGGATTGCACTGTCTTGTCCTCTTCAAGCACACCTAGCAGGTATTTGTGGTCCATGATTATCACAAATTTTCATATATTAAAAGGAGTTGGTGACTGTCTTGTCCTCTTCAAGCACACCTAGCAGGTATTTGTGGTCCATGATTATCACAAATTTTCATATATTAAAAGGAGTTGGTGACATTTCTTGACTCCAAATATGACTGCCAATCCTCCTTTGACTAGCTAGGCATATTTACGCGCTGCATTAGCCAAAGTCTTGGATACATAAACTATAGGATGTTCCCCTCCATTGGGCCACCTCAGAGTTAATACAACTTTGTTGCTGTACAGGGAGGCATCCTATGTCAATACTAGATTTTTCTTGGGATCATGGCGTGCAAACACTTGAGGATGCTAGCTGTTTCTTTACTTCATGGAATGCTCAGGCTTGTCTATGCGGCCATTTCCAAGGCTGACTCATTTTTGAGTGTTGATGCAAAGATGCCAGGATGGATACCAAGATTATGTATGACTTTCCAGAATAATTTACCAGCCCAAGAAATAACCTGAACTCCTGGACAGACGTGGGAGCCAGGGCACCTTTACATTGCCTTAACTTTATCTTTAAATGCCATAACCCTGCCTTATCAACTCTGTCCTAAGTAGGTCACTTGTGAGGTCTAGAACACATTATTCCCTTCTCAAGCATACGCCTGCTTTCAGAAAACACCTTAGGATGATATCAAGGTGTTCATTATTAGTGTTCGTTGCTATTAGGACATTATATAGGTAAATGACAACCTGAGGTAGACCTTGTAAAACATTTCCATCATCTGCTAAAAAACTGAACAGGCTGATGATACCTCAAATGGCAGTCTCATACAAATGTATGTATATTAATTGCAGCATTCTTCTGGGAATTCTCGGCTAAATGGCGTCCAACTTCATGAAGGACTGCATCCCCTGCCAGCTTTGGTACACAAATCCGCTATGTGAGGGATTAGGTATTTACTGCAAAAAGCGATTTACTGTTTGCTTAAAATCCACACAAAGGCGAACCAACCCATCAGGCTTCAAAATCAATATGACCGGTGCTGCCCATTCCGCAAATTGGGCTGCTGTGATTATTCTTTCACTTCTCAGCTTTCTGCCTCTATTTTTGCCCTTAAGGCAAACAGCACTGAGTGGGCCTTGCAGAATTGTGGAACAGCTTCCTTGTCAAAACACAAGGTAGCCGTACTCCTCTGCTAGGCCTTTGATCTTCCTGGATTTGTGGTGCTGGAAGAGCACAGCAGTGTAGGCAGCATCCGAGGAGCAGTAAAATCGACATTTCAGGCAAAAGCCCTTCAGATCTTCTGGGTATTTAATGAGGACTTCACAGCCTTACGGGCAGAAGTCAGAGCACCTGGAAATGAACAAATGAGTAAAACAGTCCAATTTGTAGAATAGGCAGCACCAGTCATTAATTCTGAAACACTGAGTCAGTTCAAAAATATAGCCCTCCCTGATACGCTCACATATTTTACACTCTGTTCGAACAAAAGACCAGCAAAATGGTGTCACCTACACCACTAGCCTCAGATGCATCTGCTCCCTCAGTTACTACTGCAGTTGTCAGATCAGCCTTCAAGAGTGAACTCACTGAAAGCACTGGCCCAGATGGAGTGCCTGGCTATGCACACCAGCTGGCCAGAGTATTCGCTGACATCTTTAATCTCTCCTTGCTACAATGTGAAGTCCCCATTTGCTTCAAGACCATCATCCTGGTACCAAAGAAAACACATGCAATGTGCCTCAATAACTACTGCCTAATGGTTCGGACCTCCATAATTATGAAGTGTTTTGCGAGGTTAGTCATGGCTCATGTCAACTCTAGTCTCCCAACCTGGCTTGATCCCTTGCAATTCATTTACCATTGCAACAGGTCCAACGCAGATGCCATCTTCTTGGCCCTACAGTCATCCCTAGAATATCTGGAATACAAGGATACCTACATCAGGTGCGTACTTATTGACTGCAGCTCCGCCTTCAACACTAATTCCAACCAAATTAATCTCCAGACTCTGAGACCTAGGTCTCTATTCCAACCACTGCAACTGGATCCTGACCCCCAGATCCCAGTGAGAATAAGCAACACCATCTCCACGACAATGCTCAACACTAACATCACATTAGACTGCGTGCTCAGCCCATTATACTCCCTGTACACTTGCAGCCGCGTGGCCAAATTTCATCCAAACTCCATCTACAAGTTTGCTGACACCACCACTATTGTCGGTCAGATCTCAAACAATGAGACAGAATCCAGCAAAGAGTGTGCGCTCGGTGGCATGGTATAAAAAAAAACAACAAATCTCTCCCTCAACAGCAGCAAAACTGAAAGAGCTGATCATAGACTTTAGGAAACAAGGAGGGCACATCCTTATTTACATGAATAGAGCTGAGATGAAGATAGTTGAGAGCCTCAATTTCCTAGGTGCGATGATTACAGATCTGTCCTGGACCACCCACGTTGATGCAACGGTCAAGGTGGCATAATGATGACTCTTCCTCCTCTGGAGGCCAAGGAAATTCAACATGTCCATAAGGACACTCATCAACTTCTTCAGATGCACCGTAGAAAGAATTCTATCTGGATGCATCACGGCTTGGCATAGCAAGTACTCTGCCCAGGACTATAAGAAACTGGAATTGCGACACAGTCCAGTCCTTCACACAAGCCAACCTTCCACCCATTGACTTCATGTACACTTCTCGTCACCTCAAAAAGGCAGCCAAAGTAATCAAAGACCCTTCCCACCCTAGTTATAGTTTTTTGCAACCTCGTTCATCACGCAGAAAATACAAAAGCTGAAACACACACACTAACAGTTTCAACAGCTTCTTTTGATATTTGACTTCTGAATGGACCTCTCAAATCTCATGCTGATCCTGCTTTTTGCACAATTTTGTGTAACTTTGTATCCCTTGCTGTGTTCTATCACCCTACGATCTTTCTACGGCATGATCTGCCTGTACTGCAAACAAAACAATACCTAGGTACATGTGACAATAAATCAACTCATTCATTTTCTAATTGAGAAGCGTTCTTCCAGTTGAGGCAAATCTCTCTCAAACAGGTTTTGCCCTATCAGGCTCAGGACTGATAACTGACCAGATGCTTTTCAGAAGAGATCAGAACTGAAGTTATATTTTTATTCTGTAAAGATTCCGGTACAGGTCTTCAGCCTGGTCAAGGCCTTGTGCAAAGTTAAATACTGGCATCTAAAGTCAGTGTTATTAAACACTGGTTCCATGATCACTGATACAGACGGTGTCGACTTCCATTTGAAATGCATGATCATTTAATTGAACGCTTATCTTGATTGGTTCTGATTTTGATGATGCTAAGTAACTTAACTGTTCCAAATTAGATGCAGGCGAATTCACCAGGATATGAACTGTCCTGGATACCAGCCAGAGTTATTTTACTCAATTTAGATGTATAGGACTCTTGTGTTGTTCAGTCCATAATACTGGCAACACAACAATGGCTTACCAGCCCAGATCTTGAAGAAAATTTTAACCTTTTGGCTAAGACTTGGCTTTGTTTTGGGGTATTGTTGTGGGCTGACCTACAGTCCTTCTGATCAGGGTATGTCCGGAGTGAGGCTAAGCAATTGTCTGCACTCAAGTGGTGATCCCCAAGCTCAGGCTGACAAGGGTCTCCTGCAACCCATATGCTGCATTTTCCAATGCTAAAGCTAGATCTAGTGCCTGCTGAAGTCCAGTTAAGCTTCAAACTAGTAGGATTTTTTCTACTCCATAGTTACATCATTAATTCCACATATCAGTTAGTCTTGCCTTGTCTTAAACATCTTATTCAAGGGTTAAACCAATGTCACAGGCTTCTGCCAATCATCTTAATCTAGTCAAAAATCTCTATGGATTACCCTGGATCTCAAATTACTGAATAAAAGTGGTAGCGTCTCAGAATTAGAGGTAACTTAGGGTTATAATATTCCTTAACTAGGTCCATCAATTGTTGAAATGTTTTAGTATCTTGTGCCATAGGGAACATTACTCTCCTGAAAAATAAAGCTGTCACACCACAGGCTGTTAGGAGAATTACTCACTTTTCATCTGCCAAAATATTGTTTGTACAGAAAAGATAATGCATTCCTTCCACATACTATGTCCAGTCCTTGGAAGCAAGTTTAATGAGTCAAACTTCTTAAACAAATTGATATAAGAAATGCTTACCCGAATTCTGACTGCTGTAAGAGGGTTGCTTCAGGATCGTGCTTTACTCCTGTCGCCACTGAAATAACTGCCCAGAGGCTAGTATCTTGTCACAAAGTCTCACTTTTCTTTAAATATGAACAATTGATGAATTTAGTTCTGCCTCGTTCAGAGTCATTTACCAGAGTGTTAGTATCTCTGACACTCAGCCTTTGAGAGTTAGTGAGGGCTCCCTGATTGGACTAGATTAATAACTCCAATTAGTAAACTCATTTAATGACGTCCAGCTGGCTGACCTTATTGCAAGCATTACAGATGTATTGTAGTCTTAGAATGCATTGCTAAATCAGCAAACTGATATTGCTCTACTGGAGAGCAATAAACTGAAGCTGGCCCACAAGCTAGATCGTGAAGAAAGGAAACACACTGCCTCCACTGCAAATGATAGAATTCATCCTTGCACAAGTTCGAATGGAGCAGTCTCTCTCAAGACCTTGAGACTCTATAAAACTTAAAAGGCCAAAAATCATACAACCTTGTCCAAACCCGTCCGATACCGGCACCTCCACATCTTAACTTAAAAGACATCAAACAAGAGCATGTGAGCATGCCTTAGCTGAAGCAGCAGAATTGCATTATATATGGTGTGACAGGAAGAGTAAAGCATCATAGTTACACAAGGTTAACTGAACACAGGCGTAAAAAATTGTGTTATGAACCTTCATCGCTTTAGGGGTTGAAAAATTAATATTTACTCCTTTTTATCAGTTTCCCTAGTTATTCATCCTTGGGATACCTGGAATTCCAAAAGGCATTCAATAAGCTGTCACAGAAAAATATTACTGACAAAGTAAGGGCTCATGGAACTACACTGAGCTGAAAATGTGTTGCTGGAAAAGCGCAGCAGGTCAGGCAGCATCCGAGGAACAGGAGAATCGACGTTTCGGGCATAAGCCCTTCTTCAGTTCCTCATGGAACTACAGGAAACAAATTAGCGTGGATAAAAGATTGGTTAATGGACTGGGGGCAAAGACCAGCTGGACTGGGGCATTATGAAGTTGTCAGACTGTGCATTGAGATCCAGGCATAGCCTCACTAAAAGGGCTATATATTTGTATCCAAAATTTATTTATTCCTGTAGTCCAATTCCCATGCAAAACGGAAGTCTAGTAAGAGTCAGTGCTGGGGCCTCAACTGTACACAATATATGAATAACTTTGGTACATTGCTCCCCATCTCTGTTTAAGGTTGCTGACAATAAGTAGCTATGTAGAAATGTAAACCAGTCAAAAAGGGCACAGTGAGGTACACAGGTGTGTAGGCAGGTTAAGTGAGCAAGGCAATAAAAAGACAGACAAACAATAAATGTTTCAAAGTGAGAGTTTATGCAATTTGATAGGGAGATTACAAAAGCAGATCTGTTTTCAAAAAGCTGTGGAATTTTAGATACAGATGGTCAAAGAAACTCAAGTGTGGCCTCATAAGGAACACAAAATGTTAGCAGCCTGATGCAGTAATCAATCAGGAACAATGTCATGATGACTTCATTGCATGGGGATTGGAGTATAGGAACAAATATCTTGCTACAAATACATAGTGCTTTGTTAAGGCCACACATAGACCATTGGGCAGCTATGATCACCATACTCAAGGAAAGCTGCATTTGCTTTTGATGAAGTACACTGATGGCTCATCACAGTTCCATGATCACAGTAGGAATTCCTTGGGGTCACACCCTCTGCCCAATCATCTACAGTTAGTCCAATGACTTTTCCTTCAACATACTGTCAGATGTGGGGCTGTTTGCTGATGATTACACAATGTTTAGCACTGTTCATGACTAGTTGGGTACTAAGCAGCTCGTGTGTATTCCAACATCCAGGTTAGGACTAAGTGACAAATAACTTTCATTGCCATAGAAGTGCTAGGCAATGACCAGCTCCAACAAGACAGTCAAACTAATGCACCTCAATGGTGAATGGCATCACCAGTGCTGAAGCCCTTAAGTATCCTGGACATTATCACTGACTAGAAATTGAACTGGACCAACTGTAAAAATGGAGTATCTACAAGAGCAGATCACAGGTGAGGAATTCTGCAGAGAGAGACTCGCCTCCTGACACCATTTATAAGAGATACCAGTCAGGACTGTGAAGGAAAACTCTTGCTGAAAATGTGTTGCTGGAAAAGCGCAGCAGGTCAGGCAGTATCCAAGGAACAGGAGAATCAACGTTTCAGGCATAAGCCGCCTGAAACGTAGATTCTCCTGTTCCCTGGATGCTGCCTGACCTGCTGCGCTTTTCCACCAACAACTCTTACAAGGAAAACTCTTGACCTTCCAAGAGGAGTCCAGCTCTAACAATAAAGAAAACTGACACCATCCAAGATAAAGCTTGATTGGCAACCCATCCACTACCTTTAAATACGTATACCCTTAAATGGTAGTGTGCACCATCTAAACAATGCACTGCAGCAACTCAGTAAGGGTACTTCAACAGTACAATCCAAACCCACAATCTCTGCTAATTAGAAGAACAATTCCCACAGACACATGACTACTAAAGATGTTAGTTAGGTCACACAGATGGAATACCGCGCAGTTCACTTGTAGATCACTTAGTGTGGAAACAGGCCCTTCAGCCCAAGTCCACACTGACCCTCCGAAGAGCAACCACTTCACCTAACACTACAGGCAATTTAGCATGGCCAATTCACCTAACCTGCACATTTTTGGATTGTGGGAGGAAACCGGAGCACCGGAAGGAAACCCACGCAGACACAGGGAGAATGTGCAAGCTCCACACAGACTGTTGCCTGAGATGAGAATTGAACCCGGGTCTCTGGCGCTGTGAGGCAGCAGTTCTAACCACTGTGCCACCATGCCACCCACTGCTTGTCACTTTACAGAAATAATGGAAAGATTGCAGAGGAGATCCACCAGAATGTTGCTTGGACTGAAACATTAATTTCGAAAGTAGATAAAATGGCTGGGATTGGTTTTTCTGATAGGCAGTTGGGATCAGAGTGGAGCTGGAAAAGCACAGCAGGTCAGGCAGCATCCGAGGAGCAGGAAAATCGACGTTTCAGGCAAACGCCCTTCATCAGCCCTTTCCTGATGAAGGACCTTTGCCTGAAACGTTGATTTTCCTGCTCCTCGGATGCTGCCTGACCTGCTGTGCTTTTCCAGCACCACTCCGATTTAAACTCTGGTTTCCAGCATCTGCAGTCCTCACTTGTGCCTCGTTGGTTTTTTTCTTATAGGCAGACAAGACAGAGAGGGTTCCAAATTATGAAGGGCATAACTTGGGTATATTGGAAAAAACTTAGTGGAGGGATCAATAACCAGAGACCATAGATTTATGACAAAAGGCAGGAGAAGATTTAAAAAAGGAAGAGATTTTTTTAACCTGGAGGGCAGCAGGTATCTTGAACTCTCTGCCTGAAAGGATGGCAGAGATGGGACCCAGTACAACATGCAAGTTGTGTGCTACTGACCAAGTGTCAGCAAATGGGACTTGGAGTCGATAGGTGTTTAATGCCTGATGTGGACTCGAATGGGCCTAAGGCTTTCTTTCCATGCTGTAAAATTCTAGACTAATTCTTGTGCATGCCACAAACCATCCTAACTTGAAACTGCAGCGCCATGCCTTAAGTTGGTCAAAATCCTGGAACTCACTTCCAAACAGCAAGTAGGCTTCCAAACAGCAACTGGAGCTATACCTCGTTTAAGTAACTAAACTGTCTTAAGAGAGTTACCTGCAACTAAACAAACTCAAAGTAAAAGGTGAAGCAGATTTCCCCATGCATCTTGGCTTATGCTGCCCTCAAAATGAAAATTTTGAAGTTATGCTTAACTTTAGTAAAAAAACACAATGAGGTCCCAGCTGGAGTAGTGTGCCCATTCTGGTCACCATACTTTATGATGGATGCCAAAGCCTTGGCAAAGGTGCAGAGGAAATTTATTTTTAAAATAGAGAAACCATGTAATTGAGGTCATTTTTGCAAGAGCAGTCCTTTGAGGAGAGATTTGACAGGCATGTTCAAAGTTATGAAGTGGTTTAGAAGGGTTTTCAAAATGCATTTCCAGAACACGAGGATCAGTAATCAAAGGATCCCAAGCTTAAGATAATTAGCAAACAAAAACCAGAGGCTCTTTTTCTCAAAAAAAATTAGGTGTGGAGCATTAGCTCTGAAAGAGTGATGAAAACAGACTCAAACATTGTCTTTTGTAAAAGACAATGTGATAAATACTCGGGAGAATATTTTGTAGGGCTATATGAAAAATAAAGTCAGGAAATGGGATAAAATGGACAGCATTTTCAGGTGGCCAGCAGACTCAATGGACAATCCCTTAAAGTTTCAAAATCCTTTCTAAAAAGGAAGAAATCTGAGTCATCCTGATAGAAAGGCCAGTTCCTTCTGAAAAAAAATTGAGATGAGCTTATACATTCCCTCATAAATACATCAAAGGGCATTGTGGGAAACTCCCACCAGAATTTGGATATAATTTCTTTTCCTTTTATATGAAAAGTGACAAATTGATCAAATTAAAATTTTCTTGCTACCATTTTTGGCCTCTAATCTCAAGTCTGAGTCCGCAGAGGAAGCAAGTTCAAAGTAAAATTATTTGAAGATTGTATGAAAGTGTATCTTGATGAGGATGGCACTGGAAAATATTAAACCAAACAACAAGCTTTTCAATGTTATAGTAATTTGCCAAAAAAAATCAACAAGTCTTAGGCTTTTTAAACCACAGTTAATTGTTAACATTATGGTTATTTTTAAAGGAATAAAATCCACTTACTTCAGAAATAATCTTCTGTATATCCACATCATTGTGAAATGAGACAAAGCCATATCTGAACATAAAAATACACACTACATGAGAAGGAAAGGACTGGCATTGTTATTGCACTATTCACAACATCAGGACATATCACGGCCAATTAGGTATTTTGAAATGAAAACAGAAAAAATGCAGGCAATTTTCAGTACACCAGGCAGCATCTGCGGAGAGAAGGAGAGAATTAACATTTTAGGTAAATAATAGTTCGTCAGAGCTGGGGGAAAAAACATTAGATAGGTAAAGCCAGTTTTAATAAAACAGGGAAAAGGTACAGGGGATGAATAAGAGGGGAGAAAACAAGCAAAGTGACAAAGATATGCAGAGAGGCAGCATAAATGGAAATTGCACAATTACCAACAACTATCATCTGAGAAATGTTGGGGGCGGAGTGTGCTGCGACTATGACCTGAAACGGTTTAAACAGAGTAAAGTCTGGAAATAAAATGCCCAAATGAAAAGGTCAGATGAGACTATATTGATCTTCATTAGAAGTCTACGAGACAATGGGGGCCAGGGTATAGGTGAAGCAAAAAATTAAAATGACAGAAATAGCTGGAAGCTCAAATCACACTTGTAGACTGCATAGTGGTGTTCCAAAAGGCAGTAACCCAATTTGTTTAGTCTGCTCATACTGTAAGCTACACATAAAAGACCTTTATAAAGTTTGCTTCATAACGACCAAAGAACTTTCTAGCCAATTCAGCAGCTCTGAACTACAGTGATTGTTCTAATAAAGGAAAGACAGAATTCAACCTACATGCAGTGCAAATGCTTTATAATAACGACTAGTCATTTAATAGCACACAAATTAAATATCGTTTAAAAAATAAGTTTTGTCAAAGCTTTTCATCTTGCATCATCAGGACAATTCTCAAGAAATAAAGGGAGGACAACATTTATCATACAAGGAGACTGCTGATTGGTTGGCTAGTAAGCTCACTAGAAATGGCGTTGCGACAGAGAATATGCCAGTTCATGACGACTGATCGTCAATTATAGAGTCACAGAGGTGTACAGTGCAGAAACAGACCCTTTGGTCCAATTCGTCCATGTTCAGATAACCTAATTTAATCTAGTCCAATTTGCCAGCATTTGGCCCATATCCCTCTAAACCCTTCCTATTCATATACTCATCCAGATGCCTTTTAAATGGTGCAATTATACCAGCCTCTATCACTTTCTCTGGCAGCTCATTCCACACACTCACTACCCTCTGCATGAAAAAGTTGCCCTTTAGGTCCCTTTTAAACCTTTCCCCTCACCCTCAACCTCAACCTATACCCTCTCATTCTGGACTCCCCCACCCCAGGGAAAATACATTGTCTATTTATCCTAGCCATGTCCCTCATGATTTTATAAACTCTATATGGTCACCTGGCCTCCAATGTCCCGGGCAAAACAGCCGCAGCTTATTCAGTCTCTCCAGCAACTCCCTATAGTTTCTTTTCTGAAACTTTTCATCAACATTCTGCTCCCAGACTTGCTGAGTTTTCCAGCAATTTCTATTTCTGATTTCCAGCATCCATTTTTTGGGTTTTTTTTTGTTTAGTGATCTCCAAAATATTGGGAATAAAACTAAAATACTCTTGCTATTATAAATTCAAGACACACGTGTACAAAAAGCTCTTTGCTGTTGAGACTATCTTCTAAGAATAGATCTACTATGCATAGTTTAAATTTTGAAATAAGAAATGCACTGACTGTACTCAACCACACACTGTATATGCAAAAACCTTGAACATTCAATGTGATATGGTTATTAGGATTATGTAACAAATGTCGTCCAAGAATGCAAAGGGTTCTGTTGACAACCAATTCAAGATAGTCAGTCAGGCTTGTCGTACAACACTGGAAGCTGCATATTAATACATGAAGATTGCTCTTTGCAGAAATAAAGAACATATTCACTGGTCTGTTTCAATGCAACCGAATTTTTTGGTTTATTCCTTTGGCAACTGCATTAAAAAAGTCAACATGTCTGATTTAAAACGTAAGGAACATTTGTCAATTAATTGGCACATTCATTCTGGTAACATCTCTACCAAGTGTCGACTTGCCAGGTAATCATACTCATCTGCTGAAAATGTGTTGCTGGAAAAGCGCAGCAGGTCAGGCAGCATCCAAGGAGCAGGAGAATTGATGTTTCGGGCATGAGCCCTTCTTCAGAAATCATACTCATCTCACAGCCTTAATGCTGTTTTCCCTTTACTTGGGCATTGTCATCAAGGCAATTTGGAAGCAAAGTCAAAAAGCTTCAAGAAAATGCATCTTTTTTTTAGCAATGTGATAAAAATTAGATGGTGAATATCGATTGAGGGATAAATATTTGCTAGCACTCCTTCGGTATTACACTGGTCTGTCAACTTGCACTCTTATGGTGAATTGTCTGCAATATGAATTAAACATATAACCTCCACTCAGAGGAACATAGAACATAGAACATAGAAGAATACAGCGCAGTACAGGCCCTTCGGCCCTCGATGTTGCGCCGATCAAAGCCCACCTAACCTACACTAACCCACTATCCTCCATATACCTATCCAATGCCCGCTTAAATACCCATAAAGAGGGAGAGTCCACCACTGCTACTGGCAGGGCATTCCATGAACTTACGACTCGCTGAGTGAAGAACCTACCCCTAACATCTGTCCTATATCTACCCCCCCTTAATTTAAAGCTATGCCCCCTTGTGCTACCAACTAAGCCATTGCTGATATTATATAATATAGTGAGCTGAAAGGAGTAGATCTGAACTGTGTTTGGAGGCAGTAAGGCTGGAGATTTAAAAAAAAACTTCCTGTGCTTGCAAGTGACAGGGAGGGAATATTGGAAATAATCGAGGAAAGAACTGGAATGTCACAGAGGGTTTAGTCCTTTCAGAATGGTCGAGGAAAAGGGCAGGTTAAGTCTTTGTTGGTGGTTTCATGCAGAGGTTGTCAGAAAATAATCAAATGAACAAGGAAGCTCAGAATATGGAGAACGAGGACATAGGAGAGTCACTTACAGTTCTTGGAGAGAGTGGACTGATTGTGAGAAGTGGCAAGTGGACGCCCCCACCCCACATCCAACCAAGGGGAAAAATCCTCTTTATCAAATGGGCCAATGGGCTGAGAAGTGGCAGGTGGAGTTTAATTCAGATAAATACGAGGTGCTGCATTTTGGAAAAGCAAATCTTAGCAGGACTTATACACAATCGTAATGTCCTAGGGAGTGTTGCTGAACAAAAGAGACCTTGGAGTGCAGGTTCACAGCTCCTTGAAAGTGGAGTCGCAGGTAGATAGGATAGTGAAGGTGGCATTTGGTATGCTTTCTTTTATAGGTCAGAGTATTGAGTAAAGGTGTTGGGAGGTTGTACAGGACATTGGTTAGGCCACTGTTGGAATATTGCGTGCAATTCAGGTCTCCTTCCTATCGGAAAGATGTTGTGAAAGTTGAAAGGGTTCAGAAAAGATTTACAAGGATGTTGCCAGGGTTGGAGGATTTGAGCTTTAGGGAGAGGTTGAACAGGTTGGGGCTGATTTCCCTGGAGCGTCAGAGGCTGAGGGGTGACCTTATAGAGGTTTACAAAATTATGAGGGGCATGGATAGGATAGATAGGCAAAGTCTTTTCCCTGGGGTGGGGCAGTCCAGAACTAGAGGGCATAGGTTTAGGGTGAGAGGGGAAAGATATAAAAGAGACCTAAGGGGCAACTTTTTCACAGAAGGTGGTACAGGTATGGAATGACCTGCCAGGGGATGTGGTGGAGGCTGGTACAACTGCAACATTTAAGAGGGATTTGGATGGGTATATGAATAGGAAGGGTTTGGAGGGATATGGGCCGGATGCTGGCAGGTGGGACTAGATTGGGTTGGGATATCTGGTCAGCATGGACGAGTTGGACCGAAGGATCTGTTTCAATTCTGTACATCTCTATGACTCTAAAAGGAACATATCTGAACCACAATTCGTAAATTGACATTGTCAGTACAGACCTGGCAGAGAAACCAGGCAAATGAAATACAGTATAATCCAGATAGCTGCAGAAGTCAACAAGTTTAAGGCAAGCAATGATCAAAAGGCTCAGCCTTCCATTTGTAAGCACAGAAGTCAAGGAAACAGTGTTAGATATGGATTCTACAGCCTTGTGTGGAGCCTCGATTGTGTGGAGTTTACACGTTCTCACAGTGTCGGTGTGGGCTTCCTCTGGGTTCTCCAGTTTCCTCCCACAGTCCAAAGATGTGCAGGTCAGGTGAACTGGCCATGACAAATTGCCCATAGTGATAGGTGCATTAGTAGGGAATAGGGGAGTGTGTCTGGGTGGGTTACACTTCGGAGGGTCGGTGTGAACTTGTTGGGCCAAAGGACCTGTTTCCGCACTGTAGGGAATCTAATCTAATCTAATCTAATCATATCATGAGCTAAAACATTAAAACTGGATCAAAAATAATTACTTTTTTCCACTTTGGGCAAGAGCAAGGTGGGATACACATACAATTAACCCAAGTGCAAAAATGGGAACACGGCTGGAAGAAAAAATATTTAATGCAAAGTTAGGAACCACACAAGGTCCTGAAATAGCACTTAATTTGAAGTAAAGATGGTCTTCAGTAAGGAAACTTCAGCCACTACTGGGGTGTGGTGATGGATGAGACTTAGGAGGTTTTCAATTAAGGAAGTAGTGAAGATGTTCCAAGGATGTCATAGTGGATAGGTGTAAAGGCTGGTCTTTGGAGTAAAACGGGGCAAAAAGTCCCCATTACATACCCTGGACTAAAACCCTTTGAACTTGGGAAGGAGTTCATGGAATTCACATTTGAACTAAGATTCATTGAGCTCTCTGGCTGACACAGACTAGGCAATATGCAAGCTGTCTGGCACAAGAGTTTAGCTAAAGTTAAAGGAAGACCCCCACAAATACCTCAGCTAAAGGCAACGAACACCAGCCTGCAGAACAAACAACAGACATTCTGGAGCCTTCAAAATTACAAAGCCATTCAAGTTTTGATCAGTTTGCTCAGACAGAGATACTCAACATTCCACACCATTGTACTACAT
The DNA here is from genome assembly GCF_047496795.1 of Chiloscyllium punctatum. Classification (NCBI taxonomy): domain Eukaryota; kingdom Metazoa; phylum Chordata; class Chondrichthyes; order Orectolobiformes; family Hemiscylliidae; genus Chiloscyllium; species Chiloscyllium punctatum. The sequence continues at coordinate 67,058,157 of NC_092746.1, forward strand.
GCAAACATATCTGCCTTGAATTTGAAGGTCTTCACACTACCAGTAAAATTTTATCCTACATCCATCCAAGACAAATACTGAACATTCATAACTATTGGAAACCCATTCACTTTAAATCAGAGAAGCATTCATATCTCAATCTAATAATCAGGAGGCTTGTTCAGGCCCAAGAAGAGGAACAGCAGCTCAGTAATTGAATCCAGATTTGATGGGAGATGAGGGGAACCAACATTCAGCATAGCTGGGGAGCTTCAATTCACAGAGTCGAGAGAATCAGCCACAGCCAGTCACAGTGAATCACAGACCAAGCATCACAGATTCGGGAAAAGAGAGTAAACAATCTTCTCATCCATGAACCTCTGCATTTCAACGAGAGGCAACCAGAGAGCAGAGGAATGACTGAAGCAGCACCAGCAACATCCACCACCGTCCAAGGCAACAGAAGCCACTTCAGGGGTCAGCATAAGGTCAGAGACCCTCTGTCCCAACTCAGATAGGGTAGGAAGGGTGGGCTTTGGGACCAATGGTGCAGGGCACCCCTGGGGAAGGGATGCAGGATAGGACTGTAGGATTAGTGTTTTCTCTTTCTCCTCCTTTTCCCATCACCCAGAAATTAAAAGCTCTAATTTTAAACCTACAGTACCAAGTCAGGGCTGAGGGGGATAAATGGGGTGCTAGTTAGCCGTCATAAGTCTTACTTCACTTGATCCGTAATACTGAAATATTCATTATTTTCAGTTATTGTACATACTTTCAATTGGGCTTGTTTTAATAAAATCAGAATTTCCTTCGCCTCTGAAGCATCTGCCTCCTGTATTTTTCACCATACCACATCTCACTACATAAGCCAACTGTCAGAACCAAGGAACTGCTGCACAATAAACCAACCAGCACTCGGAGTTTGTGAAATGGCGATTGTCTGATAGATGAACATATTAAAGTGGCAGAGGATGTCAGCAGAAATCCAATTGTCGAATGGAAGTCAAAATAGTTGAGATAGGGATACGTCAGTTTTCTTGGATAAGAACAAGCTGGTACAAATCAGTGCACTCTGGAAACCCCAATCTTGGAGCTTGAGGAGCAGCAGCAAGCAGGCTGGGCTGGGGAACAGACAGACACAGACAGTCTCCAGAACAGGAGATGAATGAAGAGTTCACAAAAAAAATTGGAGTCAAAGAAATGATGGCATGGTATTAAGTGGAGGAGTCATGGTCCAAAATATTGCAAGAGTGGAATTAAGCCTTTCAGAGAAATTGGGGATTTGGTAAACAATGGCGCTGCTCTCGACAACAAGTCAAATGGTGACAGGGATGGACCTAATAAAACAGTGTTACAAGTTCAGAGAGATGTACATTTCACAGGGGACCACTGAAGTGGAACTAGCTGATGAGAATTACCGATAGCATAATAAAAATATCCAAAAGGTAGGAGGCCAAACAAAGGGGTCTGGGTGGACTGGGAATTCTGAAGACAAGAGAGAAAAGCAATCCTGAGGCCACTGCCCTACTCACCTCTGCACTCAATGGACCATTGCCAACACCATACAAATCAGCCTTTTGCTTTTCAGGCTTCTGAAAAGACAGATTCTCCTACAAGACTGTGGTTCACTCCTCCATCAACATCTTTGCATGCAAGTGTTGGATATAAAGCACTTGCCCTTTTAATCACCTGCCTTCTCATATCCCGGTGCCCAAACACTGAGTTCAACAAGTAAATATTGCAGTTTAGTACACATATTAATTTGTCCAAAACATACACACTCCTTTGCAATCGGGACTAAGCACTACACAAACTGGGTAAATGGTTCACAATCTGGATTTTCCTGAGCTTCTAATACTGTCAATTTAAACTTCAACCTACCCAGGTCCTAGACTCCGGTCCCTGACTTGCAACAATTTTCCAACAAAGCTCAACAGAAGCAATGTTAATAGTATCTCATATTCCAAATGAGCAACTTTATTGCTTCCAGTCTTCTGACATCACTAATTTCAAATTGTAACTTAACTACTTTTTGGGATGGCAGCTGTTGGTGATTTCCGTTTTTCTAACTACTTCACAAAATACATTTGTTTTATTACGTCTTTTACTGTGCACCAGCATCTTTGATCTTAATCAGTCCTGCTTTTGACCCATTTACAGACGTTGCACATACGCCCATCCCCAATTTTCCACTGCTTTCCTTGCCTCTGTACTTAATACATATTAGAAATTAACTATCTAGTTCTAATAGAAAGTCAAATACTGTCAGATCATATCCAGGATTTTTTTAATCACTTATCTTTAATGGAATTGGGGACAAAAATTGGAAACATTAAACATCATGGTTTAATCAAAAGGTAAATAACTGTCATGATCATCATGGGTGCCAGAATCAAAGTTGGATTAAAATTTACTAAATGGTTAAATAGCGTGCTCAGGGCAAATAAGTTAAATTGGCGATCTTAGTGTCCAACAAGTACTTGAGATTATGAGGAAGGCTGAAACCAAACTGAGAACCTCAGGAAAAATGTCTAATAAGAAACAAATGGACCAACATCCTTACATAAAAATGACAGCACTGCAAACCAGTCTGGGCGACAGAAAACAAACTTTCTACTAGATATAAATGATTAGGATTTAACTTTGGAGATATAGTCAGTAAATTTGCAGATGACACCAAAAAAATTGGTGGTACAGTGGACATTGAAGGCTAAGATTACAAACAGATCTTGATCAATTGGGTCAACGGGCTGAGGAGTGATAGATGTAGTTTAATTTGGATAAATGCAAAATATTGCATTTTAATAAAGCAAGCAAAGGTAGAACTTATACAATTAATGGTAGGGCTGTCAGACAGACCCAAGGATTCAGATTAGATTAGATTAGATTATTTACAGTGTGGAAACAGGCCCTTCGGCCCAACAAGTCCACACTGACCCTCTGAAGAGCAACCCACCCAGACCCATTCCCCTACGTTTAACCCTTCACCTAACACTACAGGCAATTTAGCAGTGCCAAATCACCTAGCCTACACATTTTTTTGGACTGTGGGAGGAAACCAGAGCACCCAGAGGAAACCCATGCAGACACGGAGAATGTGCAGGTATGATTCAGGTATGTAATTTGCTGAACTTTGTGTTACATGTAGATGGGGTGGTTAAGGCTGCATTTCGTACGCTTGCCTTTGTTGTTCAGACCTTTGAGTATTGGAGTTTGGACATCAAGGCAAGGTTGTAAAGGATGTTAGTTCTGGAGCACCGTGTACAGATCTGATTGCCCTATAGGAAGGATATTATTAAATTGGAAAAGGTTCAGAAAACAGTCCAAGATGTTAGGTTTGAGTTATAAAGGTGAGCTGGATAGGCTGTGACTTGTTCACTAAAGCATACGAGGTTGAGGACTGACCTTATAGAAGTTTATAAAATCATGAGAAGCATAGAGAAGGTGAATAGCAAGACTTTTCCCTTGGGTGGGAGCAGTTCAAAACTAGGGAGCATATTTTTAAAGAGAGGCAAAAACATTTTTAAAAAAAGGACGGGCTGCAACTTTGCTTTTTTAAAAACACAGCATGGTTCATATGTGGAATGAACTGCCAGAGAAAGTGGTGGATACAAGTACAGTTAAAATATTTAAAAGACATTTAAATAAGTACATCAAGAAGGAAGGTTTGGAATGGCATGGGCCAAATGCAGGCAAGTGGGACTAGTTTAGTTTAGGAACATGGTTGGCATGGACTACTTAGATCAAAGGGTTTGTTCTATGACTGTACTTTTTAAAATGATTTTTGACGGTTCTTGTTTAATTAAACAAAGTATCCACTATGTAACAGAGATAAACAGACCCAATAATATGGCCGTAACACTTGGCTCCTCTATAAGCCCTGAAGGCTCCATAAATTTGAACAAATTGGCAGTGCAATTCATTTTAGAAATGAATATGAGGGGGAGACAGAAATCATGCATTTTTGGAAAGGGCTTGACAATGCAGATGTAGAGGTTGTTTCTCCTTATGAGACAGAGTTTAGGACCAGGGGCATAATCTCAGTAAGGGATCACCCATTTAAAATAAATTCTTCCTCAACTCTTCTCTCAGAGGGTAGTAAATCTATGAAATTCTTTTCTGCAGAAAACTATTAAGGTTGGACTGCTTAGGATATTCCAGGCTATAAACATATTTTGAATCAATAAGGTATAAAGGGGTTTGGGGGAAAGGCAGGAAAGTGGAATTGAGGCAAGACATGGAGTCAAGATGGCAGCCTTGCGAACCTGCAGGAAACTGGGGATTCAGAGTAAAACTGAGAGAAGCAAGGGGAGTATGATCAGCAAACAAACTGCAAGTGACCAGTACATGCAGTGATACTATCGACGTGCAAAAATGAATAATGTGAAAGGGGTCAAAGATAAGTCCACAGGATATCTTGACGATGGTAAATAGGAACAAGAAACATTTCCTGGAGATATGCTGAGAATATTCACTTAGTTGGGGCTGAAATCATTCGGATAAATCCAGACAGATATGGAAAAGCGTTGGAAAACATCAGGCTGGACAGTGATAACAAATGTGCCTAAAAATTAAGAAGGGTTAAGGGTAAGGTGCTCAAATGAGCACCAGCAAACCATCTATACTCTGCAATCAGGAAAACGGCATCTGGTGAAGTATCGTGGTATCTGTGAGCTTTTGAGAACAGGAAATAGCAAGAACTTTTTTTTAATCACTGTTTTAAGATCACAGCATATAGACTTATTTGAAAGAAATCAGTAAAAATCACAACACCACGTTATAGTCCAACAGGTTTATTTGGAAGCACTAGCTTTGAGTGCTGCTCCTTCATGTGGTGTTTGTGGAGCATAACATCATAAGACACAATTTATAGCAAAAGGTTACAGTGTCATGCAACTGAAATGATGTATTGAACAAACCTGGATTGTTGTTAAGTCTTTCATCTTTTAGAATAAGTTGCAGGCTTATTCCAGAACTTCTTTCAAGTCACCTCCCAGAGATAATTTAATGTTCTATTACGAAAGGTGACATCTCAGCTCAGACAATGCACTAAAGGTGTGAAGTCAGTCTGTCTGTATCCCAATCTTGAGTCAGACTGATTTTATTTCCAAAGTGGAATTTATAAAATATTACATGGATTAACTGTCTGCAGATTGCACATTTGTGGAGCAAAACAGGATGTATCGGCAAGTATAAATTCACCCAGAGACTTGTATGTGTATGTGCCCGCGTGTGAGAGCGCACAAGAGTGTAAATGAGTAGGTGTGTGTGGGCGTGATGGAGTATAAGCCTGTCAGAGGGTGTGCGCATGGGCGATAGTGCGGGAGTTGCATATGCATGTATGAGAGGGGGTCTGCGTGAGCGTGTAATGTAGTGGGGTCACCTGTAGTGTGACATGAACCCAAGGTCCAGGTTGAGACCATTCTCATGGGTACCGAACTTGGCTATCAGGCCCTGCACAGCCTTTTTGCATTGTTGCCTATCCTAAAGTCCACTTTGGAGGATGGTCACCCAAAGATCCGTGGCCAAATGTCCCTGACCATTGAAATGTTCCACGACTGGGAAGGAACATCCCTGTTTGGTGATTGTTGTGTGGTGTCCATTCATCCATTGCCGTAGCATCTGCTTGGTCTCGCCAATGAACCCTGTCTCAGGGCATCCTTGCCTGCAGCGTATGAGATAGGCAACGTTGGCTGAGTCACAAGAGTATCTGCCATGTACACTGTGGGTGGTGTCCATGTCGACACACTGACACGTCTTGCAGTGGTTGCCATAACAGGGTCATACAGTGCTGTGGTCAATGCTGTCCTGACGGCTGGGCAGTTTGCTGTGAACAATCGTCTGTTTAAGGTTTGATGGTTGTTTAAAGGAAGATCTTGGTGAGATGCTCATCCTCGTCAATATTATGTTGCAGGCTGCAAAGAACACTGTTTTGCTCCCAGGAAGTACTGGATAAGTAAGAGTACCCCCATCTGTTGCAATCCATGTCTGTCTCCTGAGGAGGTCAATTTCTTGCTGAGGCATGTCAGAACTGGCAATCGATAAGTTGAGCATCGTACCTTGTTCTTACGAGTGTATCCTTCAGCACCATCAGGTGTCCGTCACATTCTTCCCTATCTGAACAGATCCTCTGCATGCATAGGGCTTGTCCGTAGGGGATGGCTGTTTTAGTATGTTTAGGGTGGAAGCTAGACAAGTGTATCAATGGGAGGCTATCCATGGGCTTGCGGTAGGGTGAGGTACTGGTGTGCCCATCCTTGATGGAGATGCACGTGTCCAAGAACAAGACAGATACTAAAGGGTAGTCCATGGTAAGTCTAATGATGGGATGAAACTCGTTGATATCACTGCATAGTTGTTCCAGTGACTCCTCTTCAGAGTCCAGAGTCATCCCATCAGACTTACCAAGAATAACCTCACAATGCCACTCTTCTCTAGCTTCTACCCCCAAACATATTAAAACAGTCATCCCCTACAGACACACCCTACATGCACACAGGATCTGTTTGGATGAAGAGGACTGTGATGGACACGTGATAGTGCTCAAGCCTGCCCTCATAAGAGGGGGATATGTAGCTCAACTCATCAAGAAACTGTAATGACCTCCTCAGGAGACAGACAGGCCGGCTGCAACAAGACAGGGTACCCTTTGTTGTCCAGTACTTCCTGGGAGCCAAAAAACTATGCCATGCTCCTCGCAGCCTGCAACACGTTATCAAGGAGGATAAGCACCTCGCCAAGACCTTCCCTATACCTCCACTTCGCCTTTTAAAGCAACTGCCAAACCTTAAATGGATGATTGTTCGCAGCAAACTGCCCAGCCTTCAGCAATCCTGTCACGTCAACCATTGCAAGATGTGTCAGGGTCAACACTGATACCACCATTACTGTTCAGACACCACCCACCATATATACACCAGGTACTCATTTGACTCTGTCAACACTGCTTATCTCATACGCTGATTGCAAGGATGCCAAGGCATGGTACATTGGTAAGATCAGGTAGACGCTACAACAACAGATGAATGGACACTGCAACCACCATCAGATGGGTGTTCCTTTCCAGTTAGGGAACATTTCAGCAGTGAGGGATATCTGGCCTCAGATCTTCAGGTGACCATCCTCCAAGAACAACTTTGGGACAGGTAACAACTCAGTGGTTGAGCACAGGCTGATAGCCATATTTGGTACCCATGAAGATGGCCTCAAACAAGACCTTGGGTTCATGTCCCACTACAGGTGACCCCACTCACACAAGCACATGTTCTTACATACTCTCACACTCATGCAGACCCTCTCTCATGCAACCGCCACACTTGTACCCATGCCCTCTGACAGGCTTAGACTCCCATCACACCCACAATTTACCAAGCCTTCAAACATGCAAACACACACACACACACTTTCTCTTGCTCATGCACACAGAAGTCTATAGGGTGAATATGTTTGCAGACACATTCTATTTTCCTCAAAAAAAAAACCAGAATCTGCAGGCAGTCAATAAATGTAATATTTTGTAAATTCCACTTTGGTAATAGAACCAGTCTGACTCAAGATTGGGATGCAGACAGAATGTGACCTCACACCTTCAATGCATCGTTTGAGCAGAGATGTCACTTTTTGTTATAAAACCTTAAATTCTCAAGAAAGTGACTTGAAAGTAGTTTGGGATTTAAATATTTAAGAACCAAAACCTGCAACCCATACTAAAACATGACGGACTTAACAACAATCCAGGTTTGTTCGGTACAGAGGATCCTCGATTATCCAAACAAGATGGGCAGGCACTATTTTGCTCAGATAATTGATTATTTGGTCAATTGATTCAATGCCTCTCTTCTGGAGCTCAGAGTTTTCTGCAGTTTCCTTTTTCCTCGCTCTGCTCGCCTTGCTTCCGCTGTCTCAGGGTTATTTTCTGAGCAGACAATCTTGTGTGTAAGGGACCTGCAGCATTGCTGAAGCCCCCCACCCCCAAAATCAGGTCAATGGGATTGACACAATGAGCACTTGCCACGTCTGCTCCCCGTTCAGCAATCTAGGCAGCAGCACACCGTGCGCGAACTCACCCCACCCTCCCTCTCAAGGTAGGGGGTCACGTCATTTGGAAACGATGCCTGGGCTCCCATCAATGTCCAGAACTGTTCTCAGCAGCACTTGAGTAAGCAGAGTTCATTTTTAGTCATTGCAATCAAAATGCAAAATTGCAAAAACAAATACATTAAGGACAAAAAGGTAACTAGGGAAGAATAGGGCCCCTCAAAGATCAGCAAGGTGGCCTTTGTGTGGAGCTGCAGAAGATGGGGCAGATACTAAGTGAGTATTTTGCATCAGTATTTATTGTGGAAAAGGATATGGAAGATATGGATTGTAGGGAAAGAGATGGTGACATCTTGCAAAATGTCCATATTACACAAGAGGAAATGCTGGATGTCTTGAAACCCATGAAGGTGGATAAATCCCCAGGACCCGATCAGGTGTACCCTAGAACTCTGTAGGAAGCTAGAGAAGTGATTGCTGGGCCTCTTGCTGAGATATCTGTATTATTGATAGTCACAAGTGAGGTGCCAGAAGACTGGAGGTTGGCTAATGTGGTACCACTGTTTAAGAAGGGTGGCAAGGACAAGCCAGGGAACAATAGACCAGTGAGCCTGACGTCAGTGATGGGCAAGTTGTTGGAGGGAATCCTGAGGGTCATGAGGTACATGCATTTGGAAAGACAAGGACTGATTAGGGACAGTCAATATGGCTTTGTGCATGGGAAATTATGTCTCACAAACTTGATTGTTACTTCCTCAAAACAAAACTCAGAAGATTGATCAGGGCAGAGCAGTAGATATGATCTATATGGACTTCAGTAAGATGTTCGACAAGGTTCCCCATGGGAGACTGATTAGCAAGGTTAGATCTCACGGAATACAGGGAGAACTAGCCATTTGGATACAGAACTGGCTCAAAGGTAGAAGACAGGGTGGTGGTGGTGGAGGGTTGTTTTTCAGACTGGAGGCCTGTGACCATTGGAGTGCCACAAGGATCGGTGCTGGGTCCTCTACGTTTTGTCATTTACATAAATGATTTGGATGTGAGCATAAGAGGTACAAAGAGTAAGTGTAATGTAAAATTTCTTAATTTTCCATTTACTGTGAAATTTGAAAGAGAATGCTTTTCTAAAATTTAATGCTGTGCTGAGCTTTGTAAACAATACATTGTTGAGGTTTGCAGCCAGCTTGTCTCAGTTTGAATTTTGTAAACATTCAACTCTATCTTGCGACAGTCGAACTCAGCAAAAGCTGAGACACAGTTATATCCAAGACCAGGGGATGAGAGAACAACTTGAGTTTTCCCAGTCTTTGCCCTTGAGAGCATGATAAGAAACAGTATAAAGCAAGTATCTGAACTATGCTCAGGTACGCCTTACGTTGAGGCATCTAGCTGAATGCACTGGGTCAATTCTGCAGAATTTAAATAAAGCTCCTTTCTTTGTTCTTGCTAACAGTTGAGTCAAGTAGATTTAACTTCCACGACAGTAAGTTTGCAGATGACACCAAAATTGGAGGTGTAGGGGATAGCGAAGAGGTTTACCTCAGATTACAACAGGATCTTGGCCAGATGGGCAAATGGGCTGAGACGTGGCAGATGGAGTTTAATTCAGATAAATGCGAGGTGCTGCATTTTGGGAAAGCAAATCTTAGCAGGACTTATACACTTAATGGTAAGGTGCTAGGGAGTGTTGCTGAACAAAGAGACCTTGGAGTGCAGATTCATAGCTCCTTGACAGTGGAGTCACAGGTAGGTAGGATAGTGAAGGCAGCATTTGATATACTTGCCTTGACTGGTCAGAGGTATTGAGTACAGGAGTTGGGAGGTCATGTTGCGGCTGTACAGGACATTGGTAAGGCCACTGGTGGAATATTGCGTGCAACTCTGGTCTCCTTCCTATCGGAAAGATGTTGTGAAACTTGAAAAGTTTCAGAAAAGATTTCCAAGGATGTTGCCAGAGTTGGAGGATTTGAGCTACAGGGACAGACTGAGCAGGCTGGGGCTGTTTTCCCTGGAGCATCAGAGGCTGAGGGGTGACCTTATAGAGGTTTACAAAATTATGAGGGGCATAGATAGGTAAATAGGCAAAGTCTTTTCCCTGGGGTCAGGGAGTCCAGAACTAGAGGGCATAGGTTTAGGGTGAGAGGGGAAAGATATAAAAGAGATCTACAGGGCAACCTTTTCACAAAGAGGGTGGTACGTGTATGGAATGAGCTGCCAGAGGAAGTGGTAGAGGCTGGTACAATTGCAACATTTTAGTAGTTTTTGGATGGACATATGAATAGGAAGGGTTTGGAGGGATATGGGCCGGGTGCTGGCAGGTGGGACTAGATTGGGTTGGGATATCTGGTCAGCATGGACGGGTTGGACCGAAGGGTGTTTCCATGCTGTATATCTCTACGTCTTTTAGAGTCACAGAGTCGTAATCAGTGTTGAAATACCTCTTTGATGTAATGTTTCTATTGAGATCTTCTTCAGAGAATCCAAAATTCGGATAATTGATATTCTGATAATCGAAATTCCTCTGTATATCATTTCAGTTGCATGACACTAATCTTTTGCTATAAATTGTGTCTTATGATCTTATGCTCCACAACCACCTCATGAAGGAGCACCGTTCCAAAAGACAATACTTCCAAATAAATCTGTTGGACTATAATCTGGTGTTGTGTGATTTTTAACTGTCCAACACCAGTTCCTCCTCATCTTGAAAGAAATCAGCAGCAATGGTTTGGAATGATTTGATGGCATGAAATTTAGAAATTTAACTTTCTTGACCACTGACAAAGCTGACTTTGACTGCTGAACATGAAGGTATGAACCAAGGAGATAACATCACGTCACAATCATTGCTTTATTTGGAAAGCACAGGTAATTACTGCTTGCTCAGTTAGGGAGCTTTAACTGAGTCAAGAGGCCCTACATCTGAAAACGTTTTCCGGGTCATTCCTTCTCAAATTCTTTCCACCTCTCGGAATGCAAGAGAAATTCTCATCTTTAGATTTTATTGCTGCAGAATAAAACTGCAGCTAGTAAAAAAGTAAGTTGAAGACAAAAGTAAAATGTTAGAGCTAATACCAGAATAGGAAAGCAAAGGGAATCTAGAACGCATTATTATTCAAACCTTGATGAAGGGAATAATTCAACACATTTGAGAAATTAACTTAACAGCCAAAAACAGTACTTTCAGTAAACCTCTCACGTGAAAATTGAGTAAACCATACAGTCCATCGAGCCTCGTCTCGCATCCAAAACAGTCACAGCTGATATTCAGGTTCAATTTCTTTCCCATCTGCTCCCCTTATCTGCCAGTTCTCAAAACTTCTCCTTTTCCACAACATTCTGACCAACAGTTAATTCTCATATCTGCTTAATGTTATGTTAACTGGTATGGAGCTAGAGGGCACTACATTTGAGAAAACGGATCCAAAGCGAAGAAGCAGAGTCCTTGAATATCGTGAAAGACAAATTGATTATATTCTTAAACATGCAGTTGAAAGATTATCAGGGGTAAGCAAGGACTCTTAGATGAAGTGATAGTGTCCCTACCGGAGTTGGAAAGCACAAGCTCAAGTCCTACCTGCTCCAGAAATCAACACTTCTGAACAGATTGATTAAAAGTATCTATCGGGCTAAATTAGATTGCGGATTAGACATATAATCAGATCAACCACAATCTTACCAAGTGGCAGAGAATGTTCAAAAGGGCTTAACGGCACACCTGATTCATATATATAAATATATATTAAAAAATTCAAATCCTAACTGCCCAATCTCCCGTGGCAGAACATTATTCAATGGTGCTTCCTACAGGGTTCATAACAAATGAAATCTCCCCACCCTCTTCCCCCAGAGACTTCTAACTCTGGTCCTATATTTTCATAACATCCAGTCAAGGTTACAGATATAGAGGAACAAGGCATGTAGTTTATTTTATTCATTCAGGAGATAAAAGGGGATCACTAGCTAGGCCAGCATTTACAGCACGCCCTCTAACTATCCGGAGGCAAGTTAGTCAACCACATCATTGTGGATCTGGAATCATATGTAGGCCATACCAGCTAAGGATGGCAGTTTCTTTCCCTAAGTGATATTTATGAACTATACGCTTTTCTGACAATGAATTCATGGTCATCGTTAGACAATTAATTCCAGATTTTTAGTGAATTCAAAATCCACCATTTGCCATGGCAGGAGTCAAACCTGGGTTCCCCTTGACATTGCCTGGGTCTCTAGATTAACTGTCCAGTGATAATGTTGCTAGGCCATTAGCTACATTCAGCTCAAACCATGGGAAACTATTAAAATTAATCCTCTAAGTATAAAGTGAACATAGCAGATTCTATGAACATGCCCATCACTTTTTCCCTCAACAGCATCTTAATCTGATGAAGTCCAAAAACCTGGCAAATAACTACTTTTGCCAAACTATTCACAAAATTAAATTTCAAACTAAAGGACTAAAACAAAACTTCATGAGCAAGAATACATTTGATTAGTTAATGAATATCTTACCCTCTGGAAACACCACCTCCATCGCTAATTATTTTAACTTGTTTCACAGCACCATACCTAGTGAAGAAACCTCGCATCTCATCTTCACCCATCTGTAATAGAATAAAATATAGTTTATTCCATCTGAAGACTCTATGAATTCTTGGTGAAAAAAAAAGAACAGCATAAATATTTGTGCTTTACTAAAAAACAAAATTAAATAACCTCATTGTTAAACTTTGGGGTCTGCAATACTTTCAAGGCCAAGAAAGAAAACTGAACATTGCAGGATGACGTCTTCAGGTCCTGGATACTATTGCACCCAAACAGGCAGTCAAGTAGAGAATCTACTTAGCTTTCAGTTGTAAAAACTGCATAGACCAATATGCCTTAAGTTTCCACATTTTCAAAATACCATGCTTCAGCATGCCATAATTTATTTTTTCTGTCCCACCCAAAGCAGAATTCCAATTTTTGGGGTAATAGAATTTCTGTATAGTATCTTGAATGTTGCTAATCACAGATTTTATGGTCAAAATTGGAATTCTCAAGAGGCATGTGTTAGGAAACAGTATGCTCAATAAAGGATAGCAATCTATGGTATGGAGAGAAAGCTAGACTTTTATTCAAACAAGGAAGTTTCTGCACCCCTTTTTACAAAAGCAATTCCAGGTATACTACCCTATAATGTAGTAAGGCAAAGATGACACTGGTCTCCTGCCTGATCCTCACAGTGATCTTTAATTCTTTCCAAAAGTACTAATAGGATTCTCCATGCAATCAAGACAACTTAGAACTTAGCAATTAATCCAGTAATTATTTTCCATGTAGCAGAGAGGGAGGTAGGATAAGTAGGCAAGATATTTTTCGAAATCTATGCAGCAGTAACCAAGATGAACAATTCCAAAAATTAGAACAAGAGAGAAAGAGCAGAGGTTGTTGTTTTTCTGAAAAGCAGAGCAAGGCAGTAGCTTCCTAAAGAGAACAGTAGACCTATCCAAGTGGGTAGATGTAGAATAACATTAACGTCTCTGTTGTGAAAGCAATAAGTCATTCAATTATTCGAATAAGCACTTCAGGCAATGACCCTTTTTCTGGGATGTTGATTGTGTTGATCTTTTCTCCTCTCCTTCCAGGTCTCCTGCAGTATTTGTTTAGCCATCTCCCCAACATTGATGGGTGCTGGCAGGTGGTACTAGACTGGGTTGGGATATCTGGTCGGCATAGACGGGTTAGACCTAAGGGTGTGTTTCCATGCTGTACATCTCTGACTCTATGACTCATTAGAGAATTATATACTTCCTTAGCCGAAGAAATCCAAACTGTATAAAATTGTCTAAATGTTACTTCTAACAAATTTGACTCAATATATTTGAGTAATGACTAGGTGCATAGACAAGAATCGTGCAGTTGGTGTCATCTACGTAGACTTCAATAAGCTCTCACACTTCAAACTGGTTAAGAAACAAACAGCCCATGAGATCCAGGGCAATTCTGCATCCAAAATTGGCTTAGTGACAGGAAGCAGAGGATGATGGTTAAAAGGTTGCTTTGTGACTGGTAACCAATGTTCAATGTCAAACCATAGGATTTAGTGCTAGGGCCTTTGCATTTTGATGTACACTTTAATAATCTCGAGATGAATGCAGAAGGTACGATCACCAAATTGACAGAATACAAAAACTGATGGTGCAGTACATAGTAAGGAAGCAAGCCTTAGACAACAGTATGATACAAATGGGCCAGGCAGTTGGTATGAACAACAACAAATTGAAATTTAATCTTGAAAAATCAGAGATGATGCATTTTAAGTAAGAACATAAGATCGAGGAGCAGGAGTTGGCCTTCTGACCCTTCAAGCCTGTTCCACCATTCAATAAGATCATGGCTGAAATTTGAGGCCTCAGCCCCACTTACCTATACTCTCACCATAACCCTTACTTCCTTCATTGTTCAAAAAAAAATCTCTTAGCTTTAAAGCCATTCACTGATGCAGCATTAACTACTTCGAGGATTTCCACAGATTCACAACCCTTTGGGTGAATAAGTTCCTTCTCAATTCAGTCCCAAATCTGTTCCTCCTAATTTTTAGGCTATGCTCTCGTTCTAATTTCACCTGCCAGTAAGGAAACATCCTCTCTAAATCTATCTTATCCATTCCCTTCATAAATTTTATGTGTTTCTGTTTCTATAAGAATCCCCCCTCTCATTCTTCTAAATTCCAATGAATATAATCCCAGTCTACTCATCATAACAGGCCAACCCCCTCAACTCTGGAATCAACCTAGTGAACCTCCTCTGCACCTACTCTATGCCAGTACATCCTTTCTGAAGTAAGGCACACAGTACTTCAGGTGTGACCTCACCAGCCCCCTATACAGGTGTAACATAACCTCCTTGCTTTTAAACTCAACCCCCCTCACAATGATGGGTAAAATTCCACTTGCCTTCTTAATGCCCTGTTGTACCTGCAGACCAACCTTGTGATTCATGCACAAGGGCACCTAGTTGCTCTACTTTGCAGCATGCTGCAACTTTTTAACCATTCAAGCAATAGCCCTTTTTACTGTTACTCCTACCAAAATGAATGACTTCACAGTTATTAACATTGCATTCCATCTGCCAGACCTTTGCCCACTCAAAGTATCTATGTTCCTCTGCAAAGTTTCACAGTCCTCAGTACACTTCACTCTGCCATTCATCTTATTGTCATCTGCAAACTTTGATACACTACATATGGTCCCCAACTCCAAATCATCTACGTAAATTGTGAATAATTGTGGTCCCAACACTGATCCCTGTGGCACTCCACTTGTTACTGACTGCCAGCCCAAACAGCATCATTTATCCCCACTCTTTGCTTTCTGTCAGTCAACCAATTCTTGATCCATGCTAATACTTTACCCATAATGCCATGCATCTTGTGTAGCACCCTGAAGACCTTTTCAAATCTAGGTACACATCTACTGGGTCCCTGCTGTTCACTATGCTCATAATTTCATAGAATGCCAAAAGATTAGTTTTGCATAATCTGCCCTTCATGAACCCATGCTGCACATGCCCAACAAGACAATTTCTATCTAGATGCCTTGCCATTTCTTCTTTGATAATAGAATCAAGCATCTTCCCTACTATAGAAGCTAAGCTAACCAGTCAATAATTCTCCATTTTTTGTCCACTGTGGCATCACATCTGCTGTTTTCCAATCTGCTGGAACTGCTCAGAGTCCAGCAACGTTTGGAAAATTACAAAATTCACTAGCTATTGCACTTGCTATTTCTCCTGCCAAGTCTTTAGTAGCCTGCGATGCATTTAGTCAGGGCCAGTAGACTTGCCTATCCTTTGCTCCATTAGCTTGCCCAATACTACTACTTCCGTGATAATGACAGTTTCCAGGTCCTCACCTACCTTAATCTCTTTGTCAATTACTGTCATGTTATTTGTGTCCTCCACTGTGAAGACCAACAAAATACATATTCAATGCCTCAGCTACTTCATAGTCAGAGATGTACAGCATGGAAACAGACCCTTCGGTCCAACCCGTCCATGCCAACCATTTATCCCAACCCAATCTAGTCCAGCCTGCCATCACCTGGCCCATATCCCTCCAAATCCTTCCTATTCATAAACCCATCCAGATGCCTTTTAAATATTGCAATTGTACTAGCCTCCACCACTTCCTATCACTGGGCAAGACTAGCATTCGGTGTCCGTCCCTAATTGCCCCTTGAGTGCCCAGCTCAGGACATTTCAGAGGGCCATTAGGACTCAGCCCTATCGCGGTGGGGTCTGGAGTCACGTGTAAGCACAGCCCAGGTAAGGCTGGCAGATGTCCAACCCCATTGAGAGAGCCTGCAATGGATTTCTTTTTTTTTAAAAACAAGAATCGATGACAGTTGTCACGGCCACCATTACTGAGATTAGCTTTCAACCCCAGATTCTATTCAATTAATTTAAAATTCCATCCAGTCCAGTGGTGGGATTTGAACCCAGAACATTCTGTTCAGAAATATTATCGGACTGCGGCCTAGGTGAAGTGTCAAGTTAACTCTGGGCTGGGCGAGTACGATAGAGGTATTGCCTGTTTTAAGTCGACCTGTTCAGACATGTTATGATACACTTCTGAAGCAGGTGGAATTTGAATGCAGGCATTCTGCCCCAGAAGCAGGGACATTAACACTGCGCCACAACAGCACTTTGTAGAAGGAGAATCCCTACTGTGTGGAAGCAGGCCATGTGGCCCATCAAGCACATAGAACATAGAAGAATACAGCGCAGTACAGGCCCTTCGGCCCTCGATGTTGCGCCGATCAAAGCCCACATAACCTACACTAACCCACTATCCTCCATATACCTATCCAATGCCCGCTTAAATACCCATAAAGAGGGAGATTCCACCACTGCTACTGGCAGGGCATTCCATGAACTTACGACTCGCTGAGTGAAGAACCTACCCCTAACATCAGTCCTATATATACCCCCCCTTAATTTAAAGCTATGCCCCCTTGTAATAGCTGACTCCATACGTGGAAAAAGGTTCTCACTGTCAACCCTATCTAACCCCCTAATCATCTTGTACACCTCTATCAAATCACCCCTAAACCTTCTTTTCTCCAATGAAAACAACCCCAAGTGCCTCAGCCTTTCCTCATAGGATCTTCCTACCATACCAGGCAACATCCTGGTAAACTTCCTCTGCACCCGTTCCAGTGCCTCCACATCCTTCCTATAGTATGGCGACCAAAACTGCACACAATATTCCAGATGCGGCCGCACCAGAGTCTTATACAACTGCAGCATGACCTCAGGACTCCGGAACTCAATTCCTCTACCAATAAAAGCCAGTACGCCATATGCCTTCTTCACTGCACTATTTACCTGGGTGGCAACTTTCAGAGATCTGTGTACATGGACACCAAGATCCCTCTGCTCTTCCACACTACCAAGTAGTCTACCATTAGCCCAGTAATCCATCTTTTTATTACTCTTACCAAAGTGAATCACTTCACACTTAGCTACATTGAACTCCATTTGCCACCTTTCTGCCCAGCTCTGCAGCTTCTCTATATCCCGCTGTAACCTGCCACATCCTTCCTCACTGTCAACAACTCCGCCGACTTTCGTATCATCCGCAAACTTGCTCACCCAACCTTCTAACCCTTCCTCCAGGTCATTTATAAAAATGACAAACAGCAATGGTCCCAAAACAGATCCTTGCGGAACACCGCTAGTAACTGCACTCCAAGATGAACCTTTGCCATCAACTACTACCCTCTGTCTTCTTTCAGAGAGCCAATTCCTAATCCAAACCTCCAACTCACCCTCAATGCCATATCTCTGTATTTTCTGCAGTAGCCTACCATGGGGGACCTTATCAAACGCCTTACTAAAATCCATATATACCACATCTACCGCTTTCCCCTCATCTACCTCCTTAGTCACCTTCTCGAAGAATTCAATAAGGTTTGTGAGGCACGACCTGCCCTTCACAAAACCATGCTGACTATCCTTGATCACATCATTCTTATCCAGATGTGCATAAATCCTATCCCTTACATGCTGACCCTGAAAACAGCATTCCACCCAGACCTGTTCCCTTTCCCTATCCCTGTAACCCTGCATTGCGTCATGGCTAACCCACACACTGCTGGACACCACAGGACCATTTAGCACAGCCAATCCACCCTAACCTGCACACCTTTGGACTGTGGGAGGAAACCTGAGAACCCGGAGGAAACCCACGCAGACACAGGGAGAACGTGCAAACTTCACAGAGTCGCCAGAGATGGACCCGAACCTGGGTCTCTGGCGCTGTGAGGCAGTGGTGCTGCCCACTAAGGAAAAGGATCAGCAAGCCAGGCAATCAAGCAGATTGCACTACGTTTTGTGGGGTTTGAGTCACAAACGTGTGCATACAGGTGGCTAGCCCAAGGACACAAGCTGGAGTTCTCATTCAGGCCACGCCTGCATCAAACACTCCCACCTTGCTCGGATGTCTCGAGTCTCAGCCCTCAGAGTCTCACTTCCCACCCAGTGTCCAAGTAACTCACAGCTCGATCCCACTCAATGATGTAGGAATCCTATCACTATTTTTGGCACCTCTCCCTCCCTCAGCTCCTTCATGGGGGCGATGAGTGCCAACTTGGTCGAGATCTGGATGTCCGTCTTCTTGGCCGCCTGCGCAATTTCAGTCTGCGGTTTCCCCAGCTGCGCCTTGGTGCGTATCCTATTCCACGACTAAATGCCTTTTCTCATCCTCTGAAGGACCAATGTTTATTTTAGCCACTTTTTCGTTTTATATATTTATAGAAACTTTTGCTGTCTTTACATTCGGTGCTTTTTCCTCATGTGCTACCTTTCTTTATTTTACAGCTCTATTTGTGGCTCTGTTGATTTTTACAGCTTTCCTAATCTTCTAGTTTCCCCACTGATCTTGACTACTTTGTACGCCTACTCTGACAATTTGATAGCCTCCCTTATTCCCTTAGACACGCATGGAAGATTAGCTTTTTTCTTCCTTGTTACTGGAATATACTTTTGCTGAGCACTTTCAAAAATTGCTTTGAAAGTCATCCACTGCTCGTCAACTGTCCCACCATAATGTCGTTACTTCCAGTCTACTTTATCCAAGTCCTCCCTCATCCTATAGTAGTCTCCCTTGTTTAAGCACAGGACCCTGGCATTGGATTTTATCTTCATACTCCCCATTTTTATGCTAAATTCAACCAAGAGGATCCCTAAATATGTGGTTGTTAATTATTCCTGTCTCATTACACAGGACCAGATCTAGGATAGCTTGCTCCCTCATCAGTTCCATTACATACAGTTCAAGATAACTATTGTTGATACACTCAAATTCCTCAAGGCTATCCTGACCGAGCTAGTTCCACCATTCGACATGTAGATTAAAATCCCCCATGATAATTGCCATACCATTTTTACAGGTATTAGTTATTTCTTCAGTTATTGCCCACCCCAATGTGATATTATTATTTGGTGGCCCTATAGAATATGCCCAGTGACATTTTATTCTTAGAATTTCTAACTTCCATCCAAATGGATTCAAATTTATTCTCGATAGAACTTATATCATCTCTAAGCACCGCCCTGACATCCTTGAATATCAGAGCCACACTACCTCCCTTACCTTCTTGTCAGTCCTTCCAAATAGTCAGATACCCCTGGATAGTTAGCTCCCATTCGTGACCATCCTATAACCATGTCTCCATAATTGCCACTAAATCATATTCATTCATGATTTGTGCCATTAACTCATCAGCCTAGTTACAAATGCACATTCAGGTAAAGTGTCTTATGCTAGTTATCATATCCCCATGATTTACATCATCTAATATCATCTCCGGAGTTATCCTTCCTTTTTACTACTTTCATAATCTGCCTTTTAGTTAAACACTCCAGCTTACCTTATTTACCATCATACCTCCTGCCATTTCCCCCCTTTCCTTTTCCCTCAACTCACCGGTTTAAAGTCCTAGTGACCACCCTATTTATCCTTTTTACGAGAACACTGGTTCCAGATTGATTCAGTTGGAAACCGCCCATCGGTACAGATCCGTCCTGTTCCAAAATTGATGCCAATGCCCCATGAAATGCAACTCCTCTTTCACATACTACTACCTTAGACATGTATTTACTTTCTAATTTTATCCCCAAACCAATTTGCATGTGGCTCAAGATTATAACCCTTGAGGACCTGTTCCTTAAATTATCAAGCATTAGGAATGAAATTTGGAGGATAAATGAGATAAATGGAGTACACATGGAACTCTAAGACTCTAGAAAGTACAGAGGATAAGAGGGGTCTTGGTATGCATGTCCAAAGCTCCTTAAACATCTTATCTAAGTGCCCTGCCGCCTTTAAGGCACATTTGCCTTTATTAAGCAAAACAAAGGAATACAAGAGGAAGGAAGTTGTAATGGAGCTGTATGCTCACACATTGTGCATTTCTGGTTGCCAAACTATAGGAAGGATGGTGACTATACTAAAGGTGAAGAGATTCACCTGGATGTTACCTGGCCTGGAGAAATTTATATATGAAGGCAGACTAGATTTTGATTTGATTTATTATTGTCATATGTACCAATATACAGTGAAAAGTATTGTTTTGTATGTTGTACACAAGTACAACAGGGTAATAGAACACAATGCAGAATGAAGTGTTACTGCTACAGAGAAAGCTCAACTTTAATATATAAGAGGTCCAACCATAAGTCTGAAACAGCAAGTAAGAAGCTGTTCTTACATATGTTGGTATGAGTTTTAAATTTTTTTTTGCATCTTCTACTCCATGGAAGACAGGAGTATAGCAGGGGTGGAAGAGATACTTGATAATGTTGGTTGCTTTCCCAAGGCAAGTGGTGTAGATGGAGTAAAATGAATGAAGGCTGGTTTGCATTATGGACTAGGTTACATTCACAACTCTAATTTCTTATGGTCTTGGCGGAACAGTTGTCATACCAAGCTGTGATATATTGGGATAGGATGCTTTATTTGGTACATCTCTAAAATTTGCTAAGAGTCCTTGTGGACACAATTTCCTTAGCATTCTAAGGAAGTTGAGGCGTTGGTGTGCTTTCTTGGCAGTCGTTTAGACATGGATGGACTAGGAGAGACTACTGGTGATCTTTACTGCTAGCAACTTCAAGTTCTTGTCCACCTCCACCTCAGCACCATTGATACAGACAGGGGCATGTTCTCCAAGCCACCTCATAAGATCGACGACCATCTCTTTCATTTTGCTGACAGTGAGGAAGAGATTGTTGTCTTGGACAAAGTAGCACACATTTAAATTGACCACTGCATTCCTGAACATGAAATAATCCACTGACTCCAAGGAGTCACATAGGAGCTCCTCTATTAGTTGAGACCATCTCTGGACCACCTTCTGTACCAGATCCTCACGCTTCAGTTTCTGCTTGTAAGCCAAGAGGAGCCCAGCCTAGTAGCCTGATTTATCAAAATGCAGGTGAGGAATAGAGTGGTAGGTGTTTGCACCTCTGATGGGACAGGGACGTGATGTCTTGATAGCACACTCTAGGTTGACCTGGTTGAAGTCACTGGCTACAAAGAACAAGGTCTCTCAATATTCCGTCTCAAATATATTTGCAGCAGAGTAAGTTTCATTAAGCGCGCTCTTCACTTCTGCATGGGATGTAAACTGTCAGGATAGCAAAAGTAAACTCCCACAGCAGATAGTTGGGGCAGTACTTCACCGTGAGATATTCTAGGTGTAGAAGGAGCAGTATCTCACCAGGGTCATCACATCTGAGGACCAAGCAGCGTTGATCAGTAGACCTCTTTGCCTTTTGCCTTACCCAAGGGTGCCACACAGTCTACCCAGTGGATTGCAAAACCCTCAAGTTGTGAGGCACAGTCAGGTGAAGCAGTAGGGAGACAGTGAGGTCTGCAGATGCTGGAGATTAGAGTTGAGAGGGTGTTGCTGGAAAAGCACAGATCAGGTAGCATCCAAGAAGCAGGAATATCAAAGTTTCAGGCCGGAGCCCTTCATTAGGTAGCAGCAGGAAGCCATATCTCTATAAAATAGAGCACACAGCAGACACAATTCAGTTTCGCAGGTGAGTCTAGCTTTAAGTTTGGCTGGAGCATGCTGGGGAGAGGAATGGTTTAAGATGACAGGGGTTGGACAGACAGGGAGAAACCTTCAGTAGAGGGGTAAATAAGCAGGGGGCACAACTTTAGGGAAAGTGCAGGAGTTTCAAAGGGAGCAGAAAAATGTCTTCACCCAGAGGGCTGTAGATATCTGGAACTCACTGCCTGAAAAAGGATGTTAGAAACAGGAGCCCTCAAGACATTTAAGAAATATTTAGAAGAGCACTTGAAACACCCTACCATACAAAGCTATGGGGCAACTGCTTGAAAACAGGATTACAATAATTGGAGGTCTGCTGACCAGCACAGACACAGACCCTATGTTTCAGCTCGTCCACACTGACCAGATATCCCAAACTGACCAAATCCAATTTGCCAGCATTAGGCCCGCATCCCTCTAAACTCTCCTATTCATATACCCATCCAGATTTTTTTTTAAATGTTGTAACTGTCCCAGTCTCCATCACTTCCTGTGACAGCTTGCTCCAGAAATGTACCACTCTGCATGAAAAAGCTACCCCTCAGGTCCATTCTATATTTTCCCCTTCTCACATTAAACCTTCTCTCTAGTCTTGAACTCCCCTACCTTATGAAGAGGACTTTAGCCACTTACTCTATCCCTGCCACGCATAAACCTCTATTAAGATCAACCTTCAGCCTGACACTCCAATGAAAAAGACCCCAACCTATTCAGCCTCTCTGTACAATTGAAACACTCCAGGCCTGACAACGTCCTTGTAAACCTTTTTTTTGCACCCTCTCATGTTTAACAACTTCCTTCCTACAGAAGGATGACCAGAATTGTATGAAGTATTCTAAAAGTGGCTTCACAAATGTCCTGTACAACTGCAACATGACATTCCAACTCAGATACTCATGTTCTGACCAATGAAGGCAAGTGTGCGAAATGTCTTCTTCACCACAGTCTACCTGCAACTCCACTTTCAAAAAACTATGCATCTATACCACTAGATCTCAGTTTGGAAACACTTCCACAATGTACTAAAGGGCCTCTTTCTGTGCAAAAAAAAACAGACTAATATTCCAGGTGTACACTCGCCAAAGGCCGATGTAATTGCAAAACAAAATATTCTGGATGCTCCAAATCTGAAATAAGAACAGAAAATACTAGAGACATTCAGCAGTGGAAGAGAGAAACATCCCAAATCCACTCTCTGACATTACTTGATCCACTGCATACTTCCAAAATGTTCTGCTTTATTCTCTATTCAATGGCAGCAAGACTTCATTACTCTTATACTACATTCCCCAATCAATAAAGGCTACCATACTATTTTCTTCTAAGTTATTGACTACACCAATTAACCTTGCACACAAAAGGAGTCCCAAAATTCCTTTGAGTATTAACCTCTTTAGCTGTCTCCCATTTTTTCAAAACTAAAATCCTTTTTCCTCAAAGTGGATAACTTCTACATCATCCCCGACATTATTTGCCTGTAGCACTTCATCGCCCAAGTACGTAACCTGCGCAGATCCTTTAACTGCTGTTTTATGTCCTCCTTTTGGTTTACTTTCAGAGTGTTCCATCATTAGAAAATAGCAGAATTCCATTTGTGCTAATCTACTATTTATAGCTTGCAAATATAAAAAATAGTTTGTTTATTCATTCTTTTCACATCTCAATCCATTTGACTTAACTGACATTCTTTGAAATACCTTGTCATCATGTTCATCAAATGATAAGTATTGGCAATTTTCTCCAATGACACCAAATGACTTCACACCCTCCCAGTTGATGATGTCACATTTCAAGTGTCAATTGCCTATCAATTATTTATTTATACAGGGGGCAACTGGGGCTTTGCCAATGTAACAAGAGCCTGTGTGCCTTCATTGCCTTCTCATGCAATTGCAAAAGGTGTAATATCACCTTGTTCATCCAGTTACGACACAGCGGTGAACCAGCCTTAATTAAATGAGACACCCAGAAAAGCTCACCTTGCCTCGTATCGGTTAAAACATGAGTGATAGAGAACACCCAAATTCCACTGAAGAAAATATCAATTTATTCTTTAACTGTAAAAGTGAACACTACACAACAATTCCCAACTCTAAGCGTCCCCTTTCTCTTAACTGCTTATTACTTACCTCCAATTCTACAACAATATATTGTTTCAATAAGACATTTATTAAAATTACATCAATTTAATTTCAAAACCACACAGCAGCTGTCATCTTCAGTGTCTTTCTTCTTCCAGCTGAAGATCTTCCTGGGTTGTCTTCTTTCTTCTACTGTGAGTATGTTTCATATGAAAAAGTACATTTGATATAGAGAATTTTTCAATGTCTTGGGTCTCTCTCGAATAGCAGTTGCTCAGTCTTATGCCTGCCTTTTTTGAAAATACCCTCAACATCTGATAGTCTCATTGGTTCAATGTTGGCAAACATAAAACTGGGACATAATTTAAACTGATTGGTTAAATTTGAATTGTTGTCAAAACCACCACCACCTCAGGTATCCATTTCACAGCCAGACGTTACATATTTTCAATTTTCCAGTACACTCAGACTTATCTAGTCAGATGACACAGGTGCTTGTAAGCTCTCAGTGCAGAACAGCATTCACTCAAAGTATAGTTTCAGCCTTCACTTTCATAATACTCATGGTTTTACGCCTCAAACGCACCTTCCAAATGAAGTAACGTGTTACAGTTAACAAGATTGAAAGAAAAACAAGTATGTGCTACTTACAATGTGGCCTCCTTTAAAAAGGTGTTAAGATCAAAATGCAGACTGCATAATTACCTTGCAGAACACCTCGAGAACAAACTTGATCTCCCATTCACTTGTCTTTCAATACATTATAATTCCACGCAACTACTTCTATTCTGGGCCTGTTACAGTTCTAATACAGCTCAAAACAACATAAATGAACACCACTTCATTTTCCACTTAGACTCTTTACAGTGTCTAGTATTCAACATTAAGTTCAAATACTCCAAAACATAATTTGTCCTCCATTTTGATTACAATGCCCGAGTGACAGCATCTTGTTAGCTTTTCTTTCTGTAGTGACTACTTTGTCCATTTCACATGTATCATCCACATCAATGTTACATCTCAATCTCTTCCTTAACACCATTAAGTACTTCATTCATCTTCTGCTCGGAGCATCCTCACCAGCTGTTCCACTTTCCTCCTCCATCTCTGTCAATTGCATAAAATCACTATTTTAATTACCAGCCATCATTGTCACATAATGCATCATCACACTGTGATAAGTTAAGCGTCGTTCAGTTCTGAAGTAGTAATAAAAGACTCAAAACATTAACGCTTTTCTCTCTTCCCCACAGATGTGAACAATTGAGTTTCTCCAACATTTTCTGATTTTATTTCTAGTCAGAAATCAATAGGTTTATGGAGACAAATGATACTAAAAAGGATTATGGAGATAAGGCAAAAAAAGAAATAGAGGAGATAAATGATTCCAATCTACAATGGTGAGGCAAGCCAAATGGCCTACTCCCATTTCTGCATTCTTAAACGAACTGACTTATAATCTTGGAAACGATTTCCACAGTTTTACTACTTTGGTCAGACAGCCCAGGACCTTTAAGGTTAGGCCTGAATACAAAATAAGTAGGATTTTCAGGACAGGTCATAAAGCATCTGCACAAGGACATGCCCAGACTTGCCTTGGAAAATCCAACTAGTTTGTCAAGTATGAGACACACACACACACACACACACACAGAGACAACCTGGCCAGATTTCAGATACAAAATTGCTACGGTGTGAAAACAGGCTCTTCGCCCAACAAGTCCACACCAACCCACTGAACAGTAACCCACCCAGACCCATTCCCCTACTGCTCTCCGTTTACCCCAGACTAATGCACCTAACGTACATATCCCTGAAAATATGGCAATTTTAGCATGGCCAATTCACCCATACGGTAAGCACCCGGAGGAAACCCACGCAGACACTGGGAGAATGTGCAAACTTCACTCTCAGTCGCCCATGCTGGGAATCGAACTCAGGTCCCTACACTGTGCGGCAACAGTGCTAACCATGGAGCCAACATGCTGCCCCAAACTGCATGGATACTGTATGGATAGTACCTGGCCTTACTCTATTAGCCAATAGTAGTTTAGACAACAATTACGACAAAGACTCGATGCTGCAATTGACAATGATTAATTCAAGAATCTGGAGTTTTTACAATCATAAAAGGAGCATACTTTTACATAACATTCTTCCACATGGCCCCTTGTGTCTATTGTGTATGGAAAAAGAAAAATTGCTTTGAACTGCAATTTGACTCTGACCTTTTATATTTATCTCACAAATATTGTACCTGAATAAAATTGGTCGAAGAGTCTAAAGCACAAACAACATTTAGATCCAGTTATGGGCCAATTAAGTGTTGAAAGTGGACAAAAATCAGAAACCTCAATTACTTCCCAAGAGAATGAAGTCACAGGATTTCATAGTTTTAAATAAGAAACGTTGCTGCACAAAGTAAAGCTAAGTCAAAATAATTTTTTTTCCACTCCACCATACTGAATTACAATGAAGTCAGCCCGAGCTAGTATCAGAAAGCTATTCCAAATGCATCGCAAGAACCTACTCTCCAAACTAGGTTTGTCAATGTAGTTTAAGTTTGTAAAAATATGCAGTTCACCATGAAAACTGCATTATATTTGCTACATGCCCTTGTAATTTTCTCACTGCGTGCAGAAATGGTATTTAAAAAGGGAGGCAGTACAAACTGTCCAATTTCAAATCTGGCATTTTTGTATCGGTCCTGGTGTATGAAAAATGAAAAGCTTCAACTTTTCTTCTGCAATTCTAACTCCAAAATTAAACATATAAAATGTTAATTGGTTTACGCATTACATTTTTTGCATTCCCTTGACATTCAATGATGTTCCTATTGTTGAATTTGCCCACCAACAACAATCTGGGGCATACCTTTGACCAGAAGACACTGGATACTGTAAAAGCCACTAACATTCCTTCAATAGTACTGAACATTGCACTCCAGAATTTGCTACAACTTTAGCCAACATGCTCCTGTACAGCTACAACACTGGCACTGATCAGATAATGTGGAAAATTAAGAGAAAGTGAGGACTGCAGATGCTGGAGATCAGAGTCAAAAAGCATGGCACTGAAAAAGCACAGCATGGCAGGCAGCATCAGAGGTGCAGGAGAATAAGCCATGAAGGGCTGATGCCCGAAACATCGATTCTCCTGCGCCTCGGATGCTACCTGACATGCTGTGCTTTTCCAGTGCCACACTTTTTGAAATGTGGAAAATTGCCCAAGAGGACCTGTAGACACAGCAGGAAAAATCCAACCTGGCCAATCTAGTCGATCGCTAAATATTTGAAGGTGTCAACAACAGTCCCATCAAGCAGCACCTGTTCAGCTGTAACATCGTCAATGACGCCCAGTTTGGGTTCTGCCAGGGACACAGCTCCTGACGTCATTACAGCCTTAGTTCAAAAAGACATAAAAGCTGAATTTCAGAGGTGGGGTAAGAGTGACTGCCTTTGTCATCAAAACTGCACTTGAACAAGTATGCAGCAAGGAGCCCCAGCAAAAACTGAGTCAATGCGAATCAGCAGGACAACTCTGCTGGGCAAAGTCATGCCTGACAGAGGAAGATGGCTATGGTTGTTGGAGGTCAATCATCTCAGCTTAAGGATATCTCTGCAGGACTTTTTCTAAATAATGCAGTCCTAGGTTCAATTATCGCCAGCGTTTCACTAATCAGCTTCTCTCCAAGGTCAGAAGTGGGAATGTCCACCAATTATTACATAAATGTTCAACACCATTCACAACTCGTCAGATACTGAAGCGCTTCATGTTTCAAATGCAGCAAGACTTTGACATTATCCAGGCTCGGCCAATAAGTGACAAATAACATTCACACTATGCATATGGCAGACAGTAACCATCTCCAGTTGACAGCGACCATCTCCCATGATGAACACCTGAAAGTTACCATTCATCAGACATTGAACAGGATGGGCCGAAGGGCCTGTTTCCACACTGCAAGTAATCTAATCTAAAAAAAAGGATGAGCATCTAAGAAGTGATAACAACAACAGGTCAGAGGTTAAGAATACAGCAACCAACTCACCTTCTGACTTCCTAAAGCTGTCAGAGTCAGACATACAGCATGAAAACAACGTCAGCCCAACCAGTCCAAACCAACCAAGTTTTCCAAACTGAATTAATCTTATTTGCCTACGTTTCGCTCATATCCTTCTAAACCTTTCCTATTAATGTTCCTGTCCAAATGTCTTTTAAATTTGTAATTAGACCGACATCCACCACTTCCCTCGGCAGTTCGTTCCATATACGCACCACTCCATGTTTGAAAACGTTGCCCCTCAGGACCCTTTTAAATCTTTACTTTCTCACCTTGATCTCAAAACTATGCTATCTAGCTTTGGACTCCCCTACCTGGGGAAAAGACCTTGGCTGTTCAACCTTCTCAATGCCCCTCATGATTTTAGGAAATTCTAAAAAGATCATCCATCAACCTCCTACACTCCAGGGGGAAAAAAAAAGACTAGCCTCTCCTTATAATCAAATCTTTCAGTCTCAGTAACATGCTCGTAAATCTTTTATGCACCCTTTCCAATTTAATAACATCCCTCCTATAGCAGGGCCACAACCTGCAAGGCACAAGTCAGAAGTGCGATGGAATTCTCAGCACTTCTGGATGACTGCAGCTCCAACACCAAGAAGCTTGACACCATCCAAGATAAACAGCCCTTTTGATTGACAATACATCTACACAGTGTGATAGGACTATGGTGACTTATTCATTTAAAATGTAAAAAGCAAAATAGCACAGATACTCCACAATGCTCAGCTACCAGACTTACTTACCTAAGCTGGTAGCAACTCAGAGAAACATCAATAATTGTTTCAAGTCAGTGAGAACACAGACCTAAAACTGTTAACTCCATTTCTCCCTCCACCAATGCTGCCAGATCTGCTCAGTAGTTCAACATTTTGAATGGGTATTTTTGTTATGACAGAATTTTACATCTCTAGCTTTCATGCAATATATTTATACTAATTATTGCATGCAAGTAATAATACACAATTATGTTGATTAAGTACTTATCAACTTTTCAGTTGTGTGAAGTAGTACTTCTACTACCCTAAAATTTAGGTAAGTGAATTAAGCAGACAAACCTTTACAACCCGACAGGGTACTAAACTGTACATTATCCTGTAGAACAATGCAAATGCAAATGCAAACGCAAACGCAAACATGTTTACAATTTGTTGCACAATTAAAATTCCAATCTATTAACTAACATAAAACAAACATTAGATCACAGCATACCTCAAAGTCAATTCCACCAACAAAAATAGTGTTGGGCATGATTCTTCCACTTGGCAATACATATCTGCGATTCACTGTGGGTGCTGCGGACGACTGACCCTCTAGTTCCTGACTGGCATCACTGTCTTGTGCTTCAATGATTCTTCCGGACTGCGAATAAAGGAAAGCTGTTTAGATATTCGTAAGGATCTTCAATTCACAACTGGCTTTAATTTTCATCTTGGTAACCTTTTAGTATCTAGCAGCGAACAGGGTAAGGAAGCATTTTCATTACCAAAGGGATGATTAAAGTTTAAAAAAAAACAAAATTCTGTTTACGAATGTCTTACGGGTGAAAAAGCTTCAACAGCCTTAACCATTTACTTGTATGCCCATAAGGCAAAACTATAGTAATTCAACATGATAGCACTAAATTCAGTCAAGCTTGTAAAAAGGGCATAAGGACAACTGGCTTGCGCAAGAGAATTAGATAGTGCTCATGTCGTTAAAAAGGAAAATGGTAAACCATAACAGAAACAAACAATGGGCTTGCATTGTATTTTTCCTTATCCCTCAAAAATAAAGTTAGTACTTTAAGACCATAAGACATAGGAGTGGAAGTTAGGCCATTCGGCCCATCGAGTCCACTCCACCATTTAATCATGGCTGATGGGCATTTCAACTCCACGTACCAGCATTCTCCCTGTAGCCCTTAATTCCTTGTGACATCAAGAATTTATCAATCTCGGTCTTGAAGCCATTTAGCGTCTCGGCCTCCATTGCACTCTGTAGCAATGAATTCCACAGGCCCACCACTCTCTGGCTGAAGAAATGTCTCCGCATTTCTGTTCTGAATTTACCCCCTCTAATTCTAAGGCTGTGCCCACGGGTCCTAGTCTCCTCGCCTAACAAACAATTTCTTAGCGTCCACCCTTTCCAAGCCATGTATTATCTTGTAAGTTTCTATTAGATTTCCCCTTAACCTTCTAAACTCCAATGAGTACAATCCCAGGATCCTCAGCCATTCCTCGTATGTTAGACCTGCCATTCCAGGGATCATCCGTGTGAATCTCCGCTGGACACGCTCCAGTGCCAGTATGTCCTTCCTGAGGTGTGGGGACCAAAACTGACACAGTACTCCAAATGGGGCCTAACCAGAGCTTTATAAAGGCTCAGGAGCACATCGCTGCTTTTAAAGTCCAACCCTCTTGAGATAAATGACAACATTGCATTCGTTTTCTTAATCACAGACTCAACCTGCATGTTGACCTTTAGAGAATCCTCGACTAGCACTCCCAGATCCCTTTGTACTTTGGCTTTATAAATTTTCTCACCGTTTAGAAAGTAGTCTATGCTTGTATTCTTTTTTCCAAAGTGCAAGACCTCACATTTGCTCACGTTGAATTTCATCAGCCATTTCCTGGACCACTCTCCCAAACGGCCTCGATCCTTCTGCATCCTCCCCACTTCCTCAGTGCTACCTGCCTGTCTACCTAACTTCGTATCATCGGCAAACTTCGCTAGAATGCACCCAGTCCCTTCATCCAGATCATTAATATATAACGTGAACAGCTGCGGCCCCAACACTCAACCCAGTGGGACACCGCTTGTCACTGGCTGCCATTCCAAAAAAGAACCTTTTATCCCAACTCTCTGCCTTCTGTCAGACAGCCAATCCTCAATCATAGTAGACTGATGAGCAATATTAAGTATTTAAGAATTTATTTTATGCTGTTGAAATGTAAATTAGAAAATGATTCAATTAAAACTAAACCTGCAAACACTCAATACTAAGTAGGTACTTTTATACACTCAGCTGATATTCAAATGACTTTTACCATTTTAGATGCATTCAGATCTACATTCAAGACTATGCGAAATGGCACCCTCCCGGTTTCATTAGAAATTATTGACTTTTTACTATCATTACATGAATGAAAATTTAAAATGGACAAAATCAAAGTGAGCAAATAGCAATTTCAAGACTTTTTTAAAAAAATTCACTTGTACTATAACAAGATTTTTAAAAGTTCTTAGAAGCTTTAAAGAATAAAGAATTCTCAGGACAGAGGTGGGTTCTGTATTCTAAATTGAACTGGAGGAATATACCACTTAAGGAGTTGTCAACATATAGATTGAACATAAAAAGTAAAAGTTTCCATATCCTAATATCACTCATTACTGAACATGAAGCTCATGTCACTTTTTCACAAAAATGTGTTTCCTATTCATTAGCCAAATGGAGCTATTTCATATTAAATAGATCAGCTGTGTCATAATATAGAGCTCTCAACAAAATGCATATAATATTTAGGGCCTGCACCTGGAATGCTTGGGTAACAGTTTTGTCAAGAGCTTCAGGACATCCTCTTTGGACAGCAATACTTCTCTTTGCTCATCTGATAGAAGAGAAGGCAAGACTGGGAGTCTCCTCACTTTCTCCGCATCCCAAGGGAACCTTCTAGTGCATATCTTCATTTTGACATTAATTGCAGCCACTACAGTTGCTGGTGCTGCAGATGTGTCCAGTTCTCCTCAATATCTGAGACCATTTATAAAGCAGCAGCCACAATTACACCTGCAGTGCCTAGATCCTTTGGTGATGTTTCAAATCATCCTATTTGACAATTATCAGAAACAATGTAGATTCTTCAAAGTTTGGGAGAAGATTTGTAGCTCGGGTGCTCGTTGTTGTGGTTCTGTTTGCCGAGCTGGGAATTTGTGTTGCAGACGTTTCGTCCCCTGTCTAGGTGACGTCCTCATTGCTTGGGAGCCTCCTGTGATGTTTCCTCCAGCATTTATACTGGCTTGTCTCTGCCGCTTCCGGTTGTCAGTTCGAGCTGTCCGCTGCAGTGGTCGGTATATTGGGTCCAGGTCGATGTGCTTATTGATTGAATCTGTGGATGAGTGCCGTGCCTCTAGGAATTCCCTGGCTGTTCTCTGGACCCAGCAGACAGCTGGAACTGACAACGGAAGCGGCAGAGACAAGCCACTATAAATGCTGGAGGAAACATCACAGAAGCGCTTCACAGGAGGCTCCCAAGCACTGAGGATGTCACCTAGACAGGGAACGAAACATTTGCAACAAATTCCCAGCTCGGCGAACAGAACCACAACAACGTAGATTCTTGTCAGCAGTCACAACGCGAGTTTATTATAAGCCCTTGATACATTGGAACATGGAGGCCTGACAAACATACCTTATCCTGCTGTATGCCACAGTGCACACATATAGTAGGAGATGAAGTGTGGCATGATCATTGACACCTCCTCTCCCCACACTATTGTCCGAGAAACACAACACTGGTGCACACTGGAGAACACTGAAATAATTAGAATTCAACATATGAGCAATGCAACAGCATGCCACTATGCAACCTATGAAACCTTGGACTGTACTTGTGAATTGTGGTCCGCAGGTAACATTTTATAGATTGCCTATTTCTGCTTCAGACATGTTTTTTCCTTAAAGTCGAGAACTGCATTTTGCCATATTCTTCCAACTATCTCATCACTGCCCATACCATTCGGAGGGTGGGAAATTTCTGCTTATTAACAAACCTTCCAGCTCAGCAAGCAAACTTACATCCAGAACCTCAACCTGAGCTACAAATCTTCTCAAACCTTGCTAATTTCTGCTTATGGTCAGAATGATGCAGCTGAAAAATGGTGTGGATTTTCAAAGATGACAGCCCTTACTCAGAGGAATAGCAAGGAAGTAGTAAAACAAACAGCAGTCTACAACATTGAATAACAGAGTCAACATGGCTGGGCAATCTCTATTCCTGTTGAAATGAAAAATAAAGCAGCTAAGATAAAACTGGAATTTAGCTACAAGGATATGTAAAACATCTGAACAAATAAAACAGTTACAACTCTGCTATCACTGCTGGGGAAAAAGGGCTAAAAAAATAAATTGCAGCAAAGATCTCATCAAGCAGTAAAAAAAGGGAGCTGCAGATTTTTTTTTTAAAAAAAGGGGTGGACATGCTTTGAACCTCAAATGCCAAAGATAAAAAGGAAGGAGTGGGAAGGAAGAACGGAGAGAAAGAAAAGAACAGAACAGAGGAAGAGCCACAATTAATGAATGTATAGAACTTCAGTCAACAAGATATTTGCAATCTTGCCAATTCATTAGGAAATTAAATGAAAATAGAAGTGACACTTCACTGGGGTTCAGTGCCTATAAAAGAAAAATGTAGGAACCAAAGGTGAGAATCATTTTTGACACTTATGATACAATCTTTCCAAATTGTCTTATCATGTGCAGGTATATGTCATTTTCTTAATAACACACATGCACTTTTCATAAAGAAACGCTGACAGCTTAAGAACTACTGACCACTACTTTAACAAAATTGCAAAGATTTAAAAAATGATTAGATATCACCAAGTTAGGTCTCACTTTAGATTGTGTTGTTCAGCATTACCATCACCTGGATACATTATGCCACCTATAAAGATAGGTGCTGGAGCAATATCAGCTGATGTTTCTGATAATTACATAATGCAAGTGGCTTTCATCAGGTCTAAAAGGTGATAACTGGGTTTCTTACTGTTAGAATGATGATTGCAAAAGAACAACATCAAGTGAAGTTCAAGTGCCAGAGAGACATTGACGTTCTGTGCAACATCAAGAGCTTCAACACATCTCTGCAAAGTAATTTAAGATGATCTATAAATGGAACCCTATCACCCTTTATGATAGGATGTAGATTCAAGAGAGCAAGATAAACACTACACACTAGGGAAAAAACAGATAGGGGCTTCCAAATAGTAGACATTAAATCAAAATCTTCAACTGGACCAAGTCAAAAGCTTGGACCAGTAACCCTTAACTTGCCAGCAAATAATTACAGCATTTTACAGTCCACTAGTTCACTGATTATCAAATTCATCCAAGATTACAAGTTATTTTCACATGTCTTGGATATCTTCCTGGTGAATATCATCTTGAAGTAGATGAGAGTGAGAGACAAATGTATCATTTGTTGAGGGTATGTACAGCTCCAGCTACAACCAAGTCCAACCTGAAAGTCTGAAGAGCTAGAAAGAAAGGAGTAATCATAGAAGTAACAGCTCCTATAAACTAAATTAGCTATACAATAACAATGGATAGAAAAACTGGAAAACAGTGCATTGATCCAAACGAACTCAATGAAACTCTGAAGAATCTCACTACCTCATGCAAGCCAATGAAGACATTTTACCAAAACTTTCCAAGGCAAAAGTCATTCCTCTTATTGATAGAAAATGATTGTTATTAGCAAGTGAAGCTGATGAAAGCTTTAGTTTTTAAATCAAACTATACTCAGGATGCTATTCAGGAGATACAGTTGGCTGCACATGATGTTTGCAATTCCAGTACCCCAGACAACAATCAATACATGTGGTATAAGGCATATTTAGTGATCACACTAGAATGGAAGCTTTTTTGGATGAGTTTTGGTGTGGAGACCAGATAAATCTGGGAAGATGGTGGGGTGGTGGAAATGTGATTGGACTAGTAATCCAGCATCTCAGGCTAAATGCTTGTGGGGAGATGGGTTCAATTCTAGCATCGCATTATGTTCAAACATGAAATCAAGAAAAATCCTGCAACTAAAAGCTAAAATAAGTTTAACACCAAAACTAAAAGTTTGTCTGTGACCATGTAACTATTGTCAATTGGCTTAAGAAAATCCACCACATACAAGGCACGAGTCAGAAGTAATACTCTCTTCTTGCTTGGGTGATTGCAGCTGCAACACTCATACCTAAAATAATTCACACGTCCACCAACAGCCCTCATGTGCAGCTGTGTACTAACCACATGATCCACTGCAGTATCTCAGCAAGGTTCTCAGCAAACCAGAGCCACTACCATCAAAAAGTTAACAAACAAACAATGGGAACCCTTCCAGTTGCAAGTTCCTTTCCAAAACCACCAAATGGCTGACAAAACTCAGGTCTGGCAGCATCTGCGGGGAGAAAGCAGAGTAAATATTTCAAGTCCAGTGAATCAGACTAACCATTAACTCTGATTTCCTCCCATGCCCACTGCCAGACCATTCAAGTGTCGCTAGTAATTAACTTTTGATTTAGATCTCCAACATCCACAGAACTTTGACTTAGTGAAGAATTCCTGTTTAGTATTTACATATAGTGAGGAGAAAAGAAAGATATATCCCCTGACATTCGAGAAAATTACAAGACTATGCTTCTTGACTTCTTGAAAATATGCTTCTGACTTGAAAATATATTGCCATTCCTTCAGTCACTGGGACAAAACTCTAGAACTCTGAATTTGTGCAACCAAGAACTACAGCAGTTAAAGGTGTCAGCTCACCACCACATTCTCCAGGAAAAATAGCAAGAACTAATTAATGCTAACCTAACTAAGAACACACAACTCTCTTGAAAACAAAGTTAAAACTTGATGTTTTCAGCAGTTATCAATCACACTATCAAAAAAAAAAGTTGTTTGAAGGGCAGATTCATCATCATCTATGAAATCTGCCAGAATTCAAATTACTTTTAGCTCAAACGGCCAGAAATCCAGAAAGCTGCCCTAAATAGCTTATTTATAGTGACTGCCAGCCAACTGACTGATGGTTTATGAAATTGCCGAAGATGGGAACAAAGAGCCCAAACAGTGGTTTTCAAATTCCCAACTAGAGGAATCTGCTAAATGACAGAAATTCCATAGAGTCCTACAGCACTGACACAGGCCCTTTGGTCCAAACTGGTCCATGTCAACTAAAATGTCCATCCATGCGGAGCCTTTTTGCCTACACTTGCTCCATATCCTTCTAAACCTTTCCTATCAATTGTGTCTAAATGTATTTTAAGTGCTGTTAACATACCTGCCTCAACTACTTCCGCTGGCAGCTTAGCCCATATTCTTACCACCCTCTAAAAAACATTGCACCTCAGATTCCCATTTATTCTCTCCCCTCTAACCTTAAACTGATGTTCTCTAATCCTTGATTCCCCAACCCTGGGGAAAAAGACTTAAGTACATTCACCCTATCCATGCCCTATTATGCACCTCTAAAGATTCTCACCCCTCCCCACAAATGTCTAAAGAAAAAAAAATGTCCTAGCTCATCCAACCTCTCCCATAACTCAGATTGTTAAGTCCTAGCAACATCCTTGTAAATTTCTTTTGTACTCTTTCCACTTTAATAACATCCTTCCTATAGCAAGATGACCAAAACTGAACACAATACCCCAAATGTGGCCTCACTAACATCCTGTACAACTGCAACATAACTGCCCAACTTCTACTCGATGCCCTGACTGAAGGCAAACATGCCAAAAGCTTTCTTCACGGCTCTGTGCACCTGAACTCCAAGTTCCCTCTATTCCACTACACTCTATGGATCTACTATTCATCATGAAACTCCTGTGTTGATTTGACTTATCTATATAAAACTCCACTTGTCATTTCTCAGCCCAATTCCCCAGCTGACCAAGGTCTTGCTGCAATTACTGATGACCTTTCTCATGTCCACAATAACATGCCATATGCAAACTCATTAATCATGCCTTGTACATTCTCATCCAAATCATTGATATAGATAACAAACAGTAATGGGACCAGCATCAAACCCTGAGGCACTCTACTAGTATAGGCCTCCAGTCTGACAAGCATTCTTCCACTATTGCCCTCTGCTTCCTACCAAACCTAATGTCCAATTTGCCAGCTCCCCCGTGATTCCATGTGATGTAGCCTTCCAGAGCAGTTTTCCATGTGAAAGCTCAAAGGCCTTACAGAAATCCATATACTACATCCATCACCCTGCCCTCGTCAACCTTCCTGGTTACTTCAAAGAACTCAATCAAAATTTGCGATGCATGATCTCCCACATACAAAGCCATTCTGACAATTCCTAATCAAACCCAGTCTTTCCAAATGCATGCATACCTTATCTTTCAGAATCGTCTCAAGTAGCTTACAGACTACAGATGTCTATAGTTCAGGTTTTTCTTTGCTGCCCTTCTTAAATCAGAGCACAACATTCACTAACCTCCAGTCTTCCAGGACCTCACCTGCAGCTAACGATGATGCAAAAATATCAGACGGGGCCCCTGAAATTTCTTCTCTAGCCTCTAGCAGTGTTCTTAGATACATCTGGTCAGGTCCAGGAGATTTATCCATCTTCATATATTTTAATGTGTCCAACACCTCCTCGACTGTGATATAGACTGTCCCCAAGATATCACCACTAACTTACCCAAGTTTTCATCTTTCTTCATGGTGAACACAGGAGAAATATTCATTGAGGACCTCACCCATCCCTTGCAGTTCTACACAGACATGTCCACTTTGGTCCTTGAGAGATCCATTTCCCTCTAGTTAGGCTTTTTCCTTTAATATATGTAAAGAATCCCTTTTGATTCACCCTAATTTTCTCAGCCCTGGCTAACTCTTGCCCCCTTTTTGTCCTCCTGAATTCCTTCTTCAGTAAACTCCTATATCCCCTGTATACTTCCAGTGATTCCCTTCATCCCAGCTACCTGTACCCAGGATATGCCTCTTACTTTTTTCTAGTCAAAGTCTCAATATCTCCAGTTATACAGGGTTACCTATTCCTACCAATCTTGCCCTTCACCCTCTCAAGAATAAGACGACCTTGAACTCTAGCTATCTCACTTTTAAATGCCTCCCACTTGGAGGTCCCTTTGCCTGCAAACAATCTAATCCAATCAACCCCTGAAAGCTCCAACAAAATTCATCTTGCCCCAATTTAAAACTTGAACCTGTGCACCACAGATCTTATCACCAAGAAAAGCAAAGGATTTATGCTAAAACTTTAGAAAGATTCAATTAGTCCACAATACTGCATTTAGTTCTGGCTATCAAGTTTTAGGGAGGATGCGAAGTTTCTTGAGAGAATAGAGATTGAACATAATGGGCCCTAGAATGAAGTATTTTAGTTACAAAGTTATGTTAGAGAACTTGTGATTGGTCATCTTGGAACATGGGAGATTAGGTAGAAATTCACAAGATTATGAGCAGTTGGAATAAGTAACAAAAGAAACGGGATCCCATTTTTGCTGATGGCACAATGGATAAGGAATACTTCAACAAAAAGTTTAGCAGGAATTCAAAAGAATTATTTTTAAAGATGTGATGTGATCAGTGATAGCAACTTCAGAGGTAACGGTTTGTATGGTAACTACTGACCAACTTCTTGGCGACGAAAACCTCAATTTTCTGGAATCTGTAATTGTAAAAATAACTTAAACTAGAGAGTTTGCATCAATTATAACAAAATCAATTGTAACCTTCTTGGATTACATGGGTCATGTAACCTTGCACCCTTGAACTGAAAGCAATACCAAGAGGTAGGGGTCGCTCTATAGCAAGAGAAAAATAAGCTACAGTAGGGTAAGACAGGAGAGTGATTTAAGTTGTGGTGTAGCACAGTATGTACAATAAGGTAAGACTAGTTTAGAATAGGGATCGTGAATTGGACAATTCTATTACTGTTCCAGACTTGACAAAACAGACCAGGCTGTTTAACAGAACTTGTTAAAGCAGTCAGCTAAAAATGAGTCCCTTGGCAATCTGTACCATCAAGATTGTTGTGAACCTACCAGAGAGAAATTGGGGAGTGGAGCTGCTGTTTCAGGTGGTGGGAGGACCAAATCTATTCAGTGAGAAAACAGATTTAATTCACCAGAGGCGGAATTAGAAAGACAGATTACCTGCGGTGTCATATTTGTACAAGGAGAGCTTCCAATACTTGTAATCACAAGATGGCTTGTTTTATGTGCTACCATGTATGGTTTTATAGTTTGTACTGACCATATTTTAACCTTTTAACTGATGTCTAATTTAAATGTAATCTGATTATATTTAACAGAAATGTAAAGTTAAATCTTTTCGGTAATTTCTTTGTATAGGGAATGTTTGACAATTTTTTTTAGTTTTGTTTACAGCTCCCCAACATTGATCATTACAAAGTTGGGGGCCAAGTTTGGATCCAGGGAATTCAAAACAGGTTCAATGGAACTTTCCAACTTTTAAACAAACAAAATTTCAGGTTTACGTATGCTACACTGTACTGGGAAATCAACATGGGCAGCTTTAGAGTCAAAGTCATACAGCACAAACAGACTATTCGGTCCAACCAGCCAATTAGACCATAACCCGAAACTAAACTAGTCCTACCTACCCATCCTTGGCCCATTTGCCTCCAAACATTCCTTATTCACATACTTATCTAAATGTCTTTTAAATATTGCATCATTGAACCATTATCCACCACTTCCACGAAGTTCATTCCAAACACTAATGACTGTGTAAAAACGTTTCCCCTCATTTCTTTTTAAATTCTTTTTTCCCTAGGGTGGGGGATTTCAAGACTCGGGGCCGAAAGTTTAAGTTGAGAGAAGAACACCTGCCATTCACTCTATCTAAACCACTCATGATTTTATATACCTCTACAAGGTCAGCCCTCAACCTACTACCCTCCAGTGAAACAAGTCCCACGCTATTCAGTCTCCTCCCATAACTCAAACCCTCCACTCTGAATCACCCTGGTAAATCTTTTCTGAACTCTCTCCAGTTTAATAATAGTCTTCCTATAGCATCAGGGTGACTATAACTCAAACAGTACTCCAGAAAAGGCCTCACCAACACCCTGTACATCAATATAACTTCCCAACTCCTCTACTCAATGTCTGAGCAATGAAGGCAAGTGCTGTAAATGCCTTAACCACCTTCTATATGTGAAGCAAACTTCAAAGAAATTATCTATCTTCACCCCAAAATCAATGACTTTGCACAAAGAAATCGGATTACCACAGACTTAAAACAGTTTTGAAAAGGTGATTATGGGCTGTGTGAAATGAATTAACAAGAGATTGGGAACTAAAATGAATGGGACTGTTGAAGAACTGACTGGATATTGGAGACTCAAGAAAGGAGATCACGAGTGCGTGCATATGAACGAAAACTCATGCTGTGAAAAAACTCAATGAAGCACAAATTCCAATTTCAGAAACATGAGGTGATGAAAAGTGTGACTCAACCATTCAGGTTGGAGTTAAGTGAAGAATTCCTGCTTAGAACTCAAACCAAAAGAAGTGAGGAGAAAATAAAGATGAATTTCCAGACACTTAAAATTATAAGGTTATGTTTCAACAGAAAAGGTTTCTAGCAGACCATTTGCTTGGTTTCAAGGAAACTATATTCAACACAGAGGCAGAAACTTAGAATCTTGCGAAAGAGAACAGGCAGACTATGTAGGGTTTGTCACAGGAAAGGAAATAGCATTCAGTCGGTTATTCAGCTCACCAATTTGAAATGGAACATCAATAATCTTAAAGGAGATGTTACAGGAGAAACTCAAAAGCAGTTCCCCATGGAGGTTAAATTCTCACCTGGAAAACCTCAAAGTTCACAAAATAAGGGAAACTTCACAATGGCAAATGATTAATAATCAGCCCACTTTGGACTCCAGAAGAATGATAATGAGAGGAAAGTCAACGATGAAAAGAGGAAGTCATGCTTAGCTCCATTCTATCCAGCAGGATCTCCAGATCACTGACCACAAAGCAAGGTACTGACATAACAGTCTAGGACAAATTTCAGAAACAGTGCAGAGTAACTCCTGACTGAAAGAGTTTGTCTGGGCTCTTCACTGGGAGTTCTAAGAATGGTGTATGGAAAGGTGAAACAGAAATCACATGGCATGGCATTACATAGTGGTAGGCACTTAAGAAGAATTTGGCAAGGTAAAA
This sequence comes from Chiloscyllium punctatum, assembly GCF_047496795.1. Lineage (NCBI taxonomy): Eukaryota > Metazoa > Chordata > Chondrichthyes > Orectolobiformes > Hemiscylliidae > Chiloscyllium > Chiloscyllium punctatum. The sequence continues at coordinate 67,099,349 of NC_092746.1, forward strand.
CAAGAAAACCCACTAGGCCCTACTGTGATAAACATCTATGACGCAACAAAGACTCAGCAAAAAAAACACCCTTACAATTCAGCCCAATGTTTCCACTGTTCATTCATCAGAACGAGTTAAAGTTATAGATGTAATAGATTTTAAGCAAGTGCAGTGGCATGGACCAAGGTTGAGGGTGGGGTAGAGTATGAGGTATAAATTGCACTGGATAGCAGGAAAGCATAAGGGGTTAAGAACCAAATGCGAAGACATTGTGTTGGATGAACAGCTGGTGAGGTTACAAGACATGGGTACTTAGAGATGGGAATGGGGCAAGTAATGAAACAGATGGGTTGGGAAGATATAATAGGAAAAAAATAGAATAAACAACATTTGAAGAGAGCTTAGATGATGTCCTGAAATTAGTGCTTGCTTATGTTGAGTCCAGGTATTTGTTAAGAGCTTGATATAAAAGGAAATTGCTGTTATTCCACCTTCCACTAAACTTTACTAAAACACCGCAGAAAGCAGAGAAGTCAGAGGGAGTGAGGCACAATTAAAACAATGGGAGATCAGAAGCTCAGGGTCAAATTTGCAGTATGAGTTCCAAAGAGTTGTAATGGACTTGAAACAATAACTCTGTTGTTCTCTCTCCAGAGATGCTGCCAGACCTGCTGAGTTTCTCCAGCACTTAATATTTTTATTTCTATTTATTCAATGTTCAGCACAACCCTAAATTTAAAAATTATCAGTGTTCAAGTCCTTCAATACCTTCAACACTACCTTTGTGAAACCGTTCAATCCTCTGGTAATTCTACACTGCTCCAATTCTGGCCTCTTGTGAATCCCAGATTTCCTGCATCCCACCCCATGGTCATGAAGTCAGTCATACAGCACAGAAATGGCCTTTCAGCCAATTGAGTCTCCACCAACAATAACTACCACTAAAAGCACACATGTCACACATCCTTGAATATTATTTCAAGGTTTAGCTTCCAGCCTCCACTACTTCCCAGGCAGTCCATTCCAGATTCCCATAACCAACTGTGTGGAATAGAGTTTTTCTCAAGTCCTCTCAATCTCCTGCCTGTTACCTTAAATCTATGCACCCTCATGATGGACCCCTCAATCAAGAGGAACAGTCATTCCCTATTCACCCTATCCATACCCTTCATAATCTTAAAAATCCCAATTATGTCCCCTCTTAGCCTTCTCTGCTAGAAAGAAAACAATCCAAGTCATCTAGTCCCACCTTAGAGCTCAACTGCTCCATTCCTGGAAACACTGAAGAACTCCTTCTAAAGCTTCTCTAGTGCTTTCACATCCTTCTTGTTGTGAGATAATCATATAACTCCACTTGTGGCCTGACCAACGCTCTGTACAACTCCAAAATTACATCCTTGCTCTTACACTGTATGCTATGACTGAAGAAAGCAAGTTTTCCCTTATGCCTCCTTAACTATCCTCTTCACTTGCTCTGTCAACTTCAGGGATTTGCGAATTAGCAAGATCGCTCTGGTCCTCTGAGCTACCCAGTGTCCTGCCATTCATTAAATATGCTCTCATCTTGTTTCTTTTTCCAAAGTGCATCACTTCACATTTACAAGGGTTAAATACCATGGCTCTGCCATCTGACAAACCCCACCTATATTTTTCTATAACCTACCACCTCCTTCACCAATTAACCATCCTGCCAATCATTGACATCTACAAATTTGCTTAACACTGCCCCCGCCCCCCCATACACAATTTTCATCTGTCATTTATGTATATAACAAACAATCCCAGTACGGAGTCTGGTGATACACTGCTGGACACCAGACCCTATTCATTTGGACAGCCTTATACCTCCACCCTATCACATTAAGCAGCTACTTTCTGGTCCATCGCACCAGGTTTCTCTGAATGCCATGCGCTTGAACCTTCTCAGTTCCACATGTCAAAAGTTTGATAAAATCCATATGAACTACACCAACTGAACTTCCCTCACCCACACACTTGATCACATTTTCAAATAATTCTAACAATTTGTTAGGCATGTCATCCCTCAAAGAGCCATGCTGACTATCCCTATTTAACCTATGTTTTTCTAAGTGGATGTTCATTCTCTCCTTCAGAATGTCTTCCAATAGCTCCCTTTCCACTGACAGGAGACACCATCTGTAATCTCCTGGTTCATATCTATCACCTTTCTTGAAATGTCAAACTACATTAGCAGTCCTCCAGTCAGGTGGCACTTCCCCTGTGGCCAGAGAGCAATTAAAAGTTATTCAGAGCCTGTGCAGTTTCCTGCCTCGCTGCCCACAACAGTCTAGGATGCAATTCATCCAACACCTTTCCATTTCCTGTCAAATTGTGCACATTTCCCACAGTCCCTTTTCCTGAATTCCATACCTACATTCTTTTTCCATAATGAAGAACAAAAAGTAGTATTAATTCAACACCCTTACAATTTCTTGCGGCTTCACAGATTGCCCCCCTTGGTCCTTAATGGGCTCATTCTTTCCCTGAGTGCGGTGCTGGAAAAGCACAGCAGGTCAGGCAACATTAGATGAGCAGGAGAATCAACATTTCAGGCATAAGCCCTTCATCAGCCAGTCCAGATGAAGGGCTTATGCCCAAAATGTCAATTCTCCTGCTCCTTGGATACTGCCTGACCTGCTGTGTTTTCCCAGCACCACACACTTGACTCTTATCTCCAGCATCTGCAGTCTTTACTTTTATTACTTTATTCTTTCCCTGGTTAACCTGTTACTTTTAATGTATTTATAAAAAGATCTTAGCAGTCTCTCTAATCTTATTCACAAATCCTTTGTCATGCCCCCTTTCTGCTCCAATTGCTTAAGTTCCCTTCACCACTTCCTACATCCCTCCAGGACTGCAGTTAAATTGCTCCCTTCTTACTTGCTAAAAGCTTTCTTTCCTTCCTCAACCAGTCTTAAATTGTCCTGGACATCCAGGGTTCCCTGAACTTATTGCTCATATATTCCCCCCCTAAAGTATATACGTTGGACCTGTATTCTCCCTGGCTCTCTTTTTTGAAGACACTCCCCACTCCTCCCCTATGGCACTGCTGTACAATGACCCACAAGGAACTGTTCCCAGTCAACTATAGCCAAATCTTGCCTTATTTTAATAAAATCTGCCCCCAATCCAAAGCCATCTTTTGAAGGCCACCTTTCTCCCTGTCCAGAATAAATCTGAATCATACTGTTTTGCTATCGCCAAAATGCTCCCCCACTGCCACACCAAATACTTGTCCAGCTTTGTTCCGCAGAACCAGATCTAGCACTGAGCCAACCCTTAGGCCTTCTACATATTGATACAAAGAAAAACTCCCTTGGATACATTTCAAGGAATCCATTTCCTCTAAACCCTTAACACTACGACTATACTAATTTACTTTCGGAAAGTTGAAATCCCCTAGTATAACTGCCCCATAATTATTGTTACACACCTCTGAAATGGTTACATATTTGCTTCATTATTTCCTGCTGACATTTTGGGCGGCCTATAATACATTCCCAGTAATGTTAAAGTGGCAGTCACATTACTAAGTTCTACCACAAAGCTTCATTTGAAGATGCTTCCAAAATATCACTTCTTATTGCAGTAAACATCATTCCTTAGTGTTATTCCACCTCTTTTATATCATCTCTCTCTCTCTCTCTTCTTCCTCCCCCCCCTCCCCCCCACCTAAAGATTTTCCACTCTGGAATCTTTAGTTGCCAGTCCTACCCTTCCCTCTACCATGTTTTGTGATGGCAAGATCATACTTCCATGTGTCAGTTCACATCTTTAACTCATGAGTCAAACTGATTACACTCCTGGCATTAAAGTCAAGACCATCCAGACTCGCATTGCTCTTGATGCTTAGCACAGCTATGGTGATTGTGTGTTCAGCTGTCTAGACATCAAGCACAAATCATCTTCCTAAATCTCAGTTCTTCTTCTAATCTAAGAAATTCCATCAAATTTATCTCTGAATAAACACTTGTCACTTGTCCTAAGATCTCATTCTTCAAGTCAAAGTTTCTCTGTAATACCTCTAAGATGTCTCATGATGTTTTTCAATATTAGTGACAGTTTATAAAGGTCGGCTGTTGCTTCCACCACTCAGTCTTCCCTCAAGATAGTTTACACAAACTATCAAATCCTTACTGATGCAGCTAATTCAGTGCAATTAACCCATTCATTCTATTCTTCAAAGTTCACTAATCAATAGCTAACTCTACATCCTAGCCCCTTCTCCACCAGCATCCTTAAAAGGAATCAGTAACAATATCACCTCAAAAAAAGTCATGATTCATATTAGCCTTTCAGCATCGCTCTACCATGCAGTTCCATTCTATTTATCTTATTCCTTCATTTGTCCAATAAATGAGTTTAATAGCACCTGAAAAATTCATGTAAACATTCCTGTGGCTCAAACTTTTAGTCAAAATTTTCCTTTGCAAATCCATGTTGACCACATTAAAATGCTCTCCCCTATTTCATACCAGATTATCCACCAATGTTTCAATACTGACAATGTGTAGCAGGAAAATAACAAATATCCAAGATAAAGCCAGCAAAAGGAATTACAAATTTATCTCCTGTTATCCAGTCAGCTAATCTGAAATCAGTGGCCTTGCAGCAAAATAGTTTATGTAGGAAAGCAAAAACAATTGATTATCTGTTCAAATACACAGACTATCCCCATGTAATAACACACAGGAGAAGAAATTACTTTAAAGTAGTTTTAAGCCATTCAATACTTCTAGTCCACTCTGCTATTGAGTAGGATTAAAGCTCATTTGGATGCGGTCTCAAATCATCTTTGCGCTCTCAACTCTGTGGTCTATGAAAAAAATCTCTCTCAGCCTTGTATAAATCCAATAACATTCTCCACTATTTTGTGGGGGGGGGGGGGGGGGGGGAGAGAATTCCACAGATCACCAGTTAGAAAATTCTAATTTTAGGCTTAAAAGGGAGATCCCTTATTCTTGTCTGTCTCCTCAGGCTCCAGCTTCCCCAAAAGAGAAAACTACCTTCACGCATTCACCCACAGTGTCTTATGTTTCAATAAAGACCATCTCTCAATTACAGTGGGTACAAGTCCAGTCTGTCCAATCTTTCCTCAGTAGATAATCCCAAAGAGTCAAGTGAACCTTCCCTGAACAAACAGAACAAATAGAACACCAAAACTGTACTCAGATGCAGTCTCACCAAGCTGCAGTAAAATTTTCTTTTACATTCTTTTTGTCCTGCAAAAAAAACCTCCAACTTTGAATCTACATTCCAATTACTTTCTGTACTTACTACATTTGTGAGATTTATATCAGGACACCCAGATCCCTCTGTACTATAGTTCTGCAATCTCTCTTTTGAAATACTATACCTTTCCTGCCAAGTGGACAAGTTCATTGCTTCTCATTATACTCTGACAACGTTTTGCCCACGCATTCAACCTACTTATACCCCTTTGCAAACACTCAACCTCCTCCTGACAACTCTACATTCCTACCACCTTAGCATTGTCAGCATACCATACATTCAGCCCTATATCCTAGTCATTGATTCAGATTTTAAATAGGTGATGCCCTAACACTGACCTGTGGTATTCTGCAGTTGCAGCAGCTTCACATAGGAAAAATAACATCCAAAGGGCATATTGCCAAATAAAATGAACCAGAAGTTAAAACCAATTAGGAGATACCAACAGAAATGTGGGTATGCACATATAGACAACGGCAAGAAAAATAGCCAGAGTGCTGAGATAGGTGCCAAGAGGATCACTAGAGAACAACCACCCAACGTGCCAAATCAGCTACATTATACAGATTTGGCACCTGTAAAGACTTGACATTGACGATATCACACATTAAAGGGATATACAAAAATAAGACAGTACTACCATACCATTTCCAAAGTCACAATTACAGGACTACACCACAAAAAAAGATTTATTGGCTTCACATTTCCTGCTCACTTAGGGAAAGCCCTCATACATTTTGCTGCATCCCATGCAGACACTAATTTCAGAAACTGATACCAGAAACAATTAAGAGCTATGCATAACAATGAAGAGGAGTATACATGTGTCATTGAGGTGTTTAAGCCTGTTACATCAGTGAGTTTAGATCATGGTCAATCTTTGACCTAAACTTAGTTTTTCCACAATTCAGTTCCCTTCACATAATAAAATTCTATCAATCTCGAACTTGGATACACTCATCAGCTCTCTAGGGCAGGCTGGAAAGATTTGCAGCCCCGATTGAAATGCGAACAACTTCGATCCTAAACATCCAATCCTTATTTGGAGATTGGGCTCTAGAACACCAGAGCTGAAGATGCTGATGCCCAAGAATCATACGGATATGAGCTCCACTTCACGGAAGGGATAACGGTGGCCAAGAAGAATATGTATATGCTAAAGCATCCAGAACAGGCAGACAAAAGAAATGCCCCTAACCTGCACATAAATAGTAACTTTTCCCAACAATTTCAAAGAAATCTGCTTTTCAATTAGTCCTATCTAAGTGGCAAACTTCACACTTGCACATAGTATATTCAACGTTGCCACATTCTTGCTCCATTACTTAATCTGTGCAAATTACTTAGTCTTCTTGTATTCACTTTGAGAGTTTACACGTCTAATCAAACTACTCAACTATTTATGCAGTTGACACCAAGTGTCCCGAGCAACTTCCATATCAGATTTTACATGAACAAGATGGCAAAAATATTCAAAAGCAGGACCCAGTGCAGAAATGCACATAAATCAGATTTCAATTCCTTGGAGGAAGCCAATGTAAACATTTCAAAATGTGGACAGCAATATGAAACACAAGGCCAGATACAAGTTCTGGCCCAGTATCAACTTGCTCATCATGTCTCATTCCTCTTTCTTCTGCATTCACTCACTCCCCATGTCTGCATGGGTTTCCTCCAGGTGCTCCAGTTTCCTCCAACAGTCTAAAGATGTGCAGTCCAGGTGAATTGGCCATGTTAAATTGCCCATAGTGTTAGGTGCATTTCGAGGGAAATGGGTCTGGATGGGTTACTCTTCAGAGGGTTGGTGTGGACTTGTTGGGCAAAAGGGCCTATTTCCACACTGTAGGGAAACTAATCTAATGTAAAAGAAATATTACGAGGAAACAAAAATGGTGAAAAAAACTGCCTCATCTCCTCTAAACTTTCTGTCCCTTATTTTAAATCTAAGCCTCCGGTCACTGACCTTCCACCAACAGCTAAGTTTGTCTATCTTTTTTTATGCACCTCAGTTTTATACATCTCAATCACATCCTCTCTCATTCTCAAGGAAAACAGCACCAGTCTGTCTAATCTCCCTTCATAAACTCTCCAGACCAAGCAATATTCTGGTAACTCTCTTCTAATGCCTACAGTTCTATCATCTTCCTCTTATAAAGAGGATTCCAGAACTACACTCTACTTGGTCGAAACAATGTTTTATACACTGAAACATAACCTCCCCGCTCTTAAACTCAATGCCTCAGCTAATAAAGGCAAGTATACCAACTGCCTTCTTCACCACTTTATCCACCTATCATGATATCTTAAGGGAAGGGTGAATACACATATCAAGGTCTCTCTTGTGCAATGCTTCCCAGGGTCGTACTGTTCATCATGTACTACCTTGCCTTTTTGTTTTGCCCAAGAGCATCACCTGACATTTATCTGTCTTAACTTCAGATCTGGTTATCCCTTCATTTTTTTTAGGTCCCAGAAGACAGCAAGCTTTAGTAATGGCACTTTTCTGAAACAATTATAGCAAACAAGTGTCAATCCGACAGGCCAGGTTGAAATGCTTCGGTCAATAAACTGCCATCTGTTGGAATGACTGCGTTAGCATAAACCTGAACTTCAAATCGTATTGAATTTATGCTCATATGATTTTACCTTACTGTCAAAATCATGCAGCACTAATTGATGCCAAAAGGAACAAATACTCTTTTTTTAAAACCTTCCAATCAAAAGGTTTAGAGCAAAGGAGCTAGTTAGTCTTGAGAAACTACGTATTTTCTCAATTTGTTCAGAGTTGCTACTTCACATCTCTGGAGCAGGTCAGACTTGAACTCAAGACCTCCTGGCTCAGATGTAGTGACAATGGTACTGTGCTACAAAAGCCCCTCGGTAGTATCCTCAGACCAACTATTTTCACCTGCATCATCAACAACCTCTCCCTCAACAATGAGGAAAACGAAACAGCTGGTCACTGATTTCAGGAAGCATTGTGTAGGGCACACCAATTGCACCGAAGTGGAGATGATCGAGAGTGTCAGGTTCATAGGAGTGATGAACACCAACAATCCGTCCTGGTCCACCCATGTTGATGCTACAGTCAAGAAAGCACGAAAATGCTTCAACTTCTTCAGGAGACTAAGGAAATTCGGCATGTCCACAATAACACTTACAGATTTTCATAAATGCACCAGAGAAAGCATTCTATCCTGTTGCATCATAGCTTGGCATGGAAACTACTCTGTCCAGGAGAGTTGTGAACGTAGCCCAGTCCATCATGCAAACTAGCCTTCCATCTATACTTCCCACAACAGTTTGAATCTTTTCCAAACTTTTTCCATCAGCCAGAAAGTACAAAAACTTAATTAACATACCAATTGATTCAAGAACAGCTTCTTCCCTGCTATTAGACTTCTGAATGAAGCTCAAATTTTAAATTTAATTGTTGAACTTGCTGTGTATGTGCCTACTCTGCAACTGTAACATTGTATTCTTCATTCTATTCTATTACCTAAATGCACTTTGTATGGTAATGATCTGCCTGCATTGAACATACAAAACTTTTCAGTGAACTATGTACATGACAATAAATCAAATCAAACCTCCTCGCCATAAAGGTCAGAAGTGGTGATGTCTGTTTATGATTGCACAATGGTCAGCACTATTTATGACTTCTCAAATACCGAAGCAGACTATGCCCCTGCACAGCAAGACCTGGACAACATCAGGGTTTGAGCTCATAAGTAGCAACATTCATGCCACACAAGTGCCAATTATGACTATCATCCACTGACATTCTACAACATTACCAAGCAGGGCTGCTAGCAGACTGGGGCCTGAAGCAGTCAGCCTGTCATCGATGGCAGTCAACAGCTTGCAAGTCTAGTAGGGTCAACCTAACGTGCTGGAAAGCCCAGTGTGGAACAAATGCAGGCTATAGAAGGGCAGTAATGTTGATCTTTTAACTTTATTTTCCTAATTTATAAATAACTAATGTTGCATTTTTAGCTGTTTCTTTATTTCTCTTTTTTTGTACCTAAAATTTGTAACCAGGCACTTTGTACCCAAGATAGTGCTGTGTGTGGTGACATGCTACATTTTTCACATTATTCCTGTACTTTCATACTCTAGTACATGTGACAATAAAACCCAATTCTACCACAGAGCTCTCCACTTGCCTGTGGACTACCACTGACCAGAAATTAAACTAGAGAAGCCACAGAAATAATGTAGCCACAGAGCATGTCAGAGGCCATAAATTCTCTGGTGAAAGTCTCGTCTCGTCTTTCCCTGAGAACACCACCATGTTGCATACCATCTTGACTCAAAACTATCTTGCCATTCCTTCATTATTGCTGGAACAAAGTCCTGGAACTCCATTCCTAACAAGACTGTGCATGTAGCAGTACTCAATGATCTCTTTATACAACTGGCCCCTCATCTCATGAATAAGCCTAGTAAACCCCATCTGAACTGCTTCTAATGCAAGTATCCTTAAAATTCCAGTATTCTAGATATGGGCTCACCAATACATTGTACAGCTGTAACAAGATTGCTCCTCCACTCATTTTCATCCTCCTCGTACTGTTCCAACTTTCTGCTGGTTACGTACAAGGACACCCAGATCCCTTTGTTCAGCAACAGTCTACAATTCTCTCCATTAAAACAGTTGTCTTTTTACCATTTAATATATTTAAATATGCTCTATTCACCTGAACACAGGCCCTAGCACAATTTAGGCAAAGGCCTCAATAACAATACAGCTCCCTCTTTTGCCAGCACTGTTGTTATTAAATTAACCCATGAATTAAAATTCATTTCTCCCATACTAAACTATGAACTGTACATTCAACTGTCTAGTCTTATTTACTCTTTCAATTTGCTCTGGCATCAATCTGGAGATTTGCAACAACTGTCCTTTCCATTTTGTCCCCTGACATCACCTACATCAATGCTCATATTAATGCTCCATTTATACATACAGACAAGTTATTTCTCTCAACTACTTCCATACTGGTCATGTGACATCAAGTCTTATTTGTTCTTCAACATCCAATCTCAATGCCCAACACACACTCACTGCCACCTTTCTCCCCAGCAACTTCCTAAAGTGGGTTACAATCTCCAATACAACAATGACTTCCATAAAACTCTGACCAACTGCTAACAGCCACAAAGCCCTTTTAAATATTGACAGTTTACCTCAACAGAAGTTAGTCACATTTTTCTTAAATATCCTGTGGACTAAGCAGCCTTTGTCCCTGCCACAATCCCAGATCTGGATTAGTGGTGCTGGAAGAGCACAGCAGTTCAGGCAGCATCCAACAAGCAGCGAAATCGACATTTCGGGCAAAAGCCCTTCACCAGGAATAAAGGCAGTGAGCCTGAAGCGTGGAGAGATAAGCTAGAGGAGGGTGGGGGTGGGGAGAGAGTAGCATAGAGTACAACGGGTGAGTGGGGGAGGAGATGAAGGTGATAGGTCAAGGAGGAGAGGGTGGAGAGGATAGGTGGAAATGGAGATAGGCAGGTCGGACAAGTCAAGGAGACAGTGCTGAGCTGGAAGTTTGAAACTAGGATGAGGTGGGGGAAAGGGAAATGAGGAAGCTGTTGAAGTCCACATTGACGCCCTGGGGTTGAAGTGCTCCGAGGCGGAAGATGAGGCGTTCTTCCTCCAGGCGTCTGGTGGTGAGGGAGCGGAGGTGAAGGAGGCCCAGGATCTCCATGTCCTCGGCAGAATGGGAGGGGGAGTTGAAATGTTGGGCCACGGGGCGGTTTGGTTGATTGGTGCGGGTGTCTCGGAGATGTTCCCAAAGCGCGCTGCTAGGAGGCGCCCAGTCTCCCCAATGTAGAGGAGACCACATCGGGAGCAACGGATACAATAAATGATATTAGTGGATGTGCAGGTAAAACTTTGATGGATGTGGAAGGCTCCTTTAGGGCCTTGGATAGAAGTGAGGGAGGAGGTGTGGGCACAGGTTTTACAGTTCCTGCGGTGGCAGGGGAAAGTGCCAGAATGGGAGGGTGGGTCGTAGGGGGGTGTGGACCTGACCAGATAGTCACGGAAGGAACGGTCTTTGCGGAAGGCTGAAAGGGGTGGGGAGGGAAATATATCCCTGGTGGTGGGGTCTTTTTGGAGGTGGCGGAAATGTCGGCGGATGATTTGGTTTATGCGAAGGTTTGTAGGGTGGAAGGTGAGCACCAGGGGCGTTCTGTCCTTGTTACGGTTGGAGGGGTGGGGTCTGAAGGCGGAGGTGCGGGATGTGGACGAGATGCGTTGGAGGGCATCTTTAACCACGTGGGAAGGGAAATTGCGGTCTCTAAAGAAGGAGGCCATCTGGTGTGTTCTATGGTGGAACTGATCCTCCTGGGAGCAGATATGGCTGAGGTGGAGAAATTGGGAATACGGGATGGCATTTTTGCTAGAGATTCTATGGTGGAACTGATCTGGCAGGGTTTTCACAACGTTCAAGCAACAAAATGGATTCATGAGGAAAAAAAGTTTGGGAAGAAGACCTTAGAATGCTTTTTGCTCAGTCTATTTCAACATTGCTCCCTCCCACCCCATCAGTTACACGATCTTTAAAACTCTCCACAGCCTTGCAACATTTTACCTCTATACCCACTTGTCAAACTCTCCTGAATTCTTATCCACTATCTAGTCTTGATTAGATCACAAATTTTAGCCACATAAACGTTAAACCTCTCTGCATCTACTTCTTCTCCCCCCCCCCCCCCATATATTACCTTTTAAAACTACAGTTCAGTTAGCGCCACTCATCTGATTCCTGAAGAAGGGCTCATGCCCAAAACGTCGATTCTCCTGCTCCTTGGATGCTGCCTGACCTGCTGCGCTTTTCCAGGAACACATATTCGGCTCTGATCTACAGCATCTGCAGTCCTCACTTTCTCTCCACAATTTAGCATAACCAATCCACCCAACCTGCACATCTTTGGACTGTGGGAAGAAGCCACAGCACTCAGAAGAGATCACGGGGAGAATATATAAACTCCACCAAGCTACTCACCAAAGGCTAGAATCAAACCTGGGTTCCTGGAGCTGTGGGGCAGCCAATGCTAACCACTGAACCACCATGGCTACACCAATTTCAGTTAGGATATAGGAAAAGAGTCAAGAGGCATGAAAAGTAGATAACTGCAAACTGGACAACATAAGTGACAGGCGAAAGGAGATAAAAATTTGTGAAAGAGATATAGTTTTCTCTGAAAGATTATGCTTTACAGAAAGTATAGAAATGACTACAAGAGCAACAGAAAAGTAGTCAAAAGGGCTCATAGATTTGGAACTTTACAAGTGAGCACAGAAAAAATAAATGCTTAAATCATATTTCTAAGCCTTAGCACAAGTCAGATGTCACCCAAGGACTAAGCATGCCTTAATATTTGGCCCCTCAAACCTATTGTGACATTCATTAAAGTTATAATTGATCTGTTTATTTCAAAATCCACATTCTCAACTAAGTACAATAGCCTTCAATTTCCCTGCTCTTTACACCTTTACCGTAAAAATATTTAGTAATCCTGCTTCCAAAGTTTCACAATCCTCAAAATACCCTAAAAAGGTAATCCTTTTTTTAAAGTGTTGGATTCACCCAAGAGGAAACATCTACTTTATTGAGACTGTTCAGGATCATTAATACTTCAAATCAAGTTAACCTCCCTCTTTTAAACAAGCCAGCCTGTTCAAACCATCCTCAAAAGACAACTCATTCATTCCAGTTGTAATAAACCTCCCTGCCAGTTCCAACTTATTTACCTTCTTTCTTAAATAAGACCAAAGCTGCACACAGTATGAGATGTTTTCTTACTAATGTTCTACATAAAACAAAGATGCTACTTTTAAGTTATGTTCCATTCCTCTTGTAATAAAAGGCAACAGCCCATTAGCCTTCTTGATTATATGCTGTATCTTATGTTAATGTTGGAACTTGCACACCAGAATTCTACAATCACTCTCATTTAAGTAACACTATGTTTTTTCATTCTTCCTACCAAAGTGAATAATTTCACCATTTCTCATCTCATTTGCTGCCAGCTTTTTTGCCCAACTACCGAACCCATCTTTATCTATAATCTTATGTCGTCTACACCATGCTTTCCTACTTATCATGGCGTCAACTGCAAACTTATCTACAAGACATTCCCCCTCCCCATCCGAGTCACTGATGCATACTTTAAAAAATAGACACCCCAACACAAACAGCTACAAAATCCCATTCACCACATCTTGCCAAACTAATTCATACGTACTCTTTTCTGTCAGTTAATAATAATCTTTGATGCAAAGGTGATAACAAAATTGCTTGGCTTATGTCCAATATATCAAAGGCTGAGCATGGATAGCAGAAGGTGAGAATTTCCAAATCATATGCAATCTCATTGTGGTCTTCCATTTCGTCAGATTTGTAAAAGTCTACTTTTCACTCAATAAGAAATAACGAGACGTAATGGTGTTTTCTGTTCCTGTTGGATGAGTCGACATGGGGCAAATGACTTCTCGTGAGCTAAAATGACTCCAGGCGGAGCTTTCATCAGGACGAATTCGCACTTTGATTTAAAGCGACGTGGATGGATAAAACAAACCAAATATCTATGTCATCCAATTTAAATAACTTGGACTCCCCATTCCTATTCTCAACCCTCTTCCTTGGTCAGGACAAATCCAGTTGTGTGAACGGTGTTGCATTTGTAAACATGATGGAATCGGCGGCCCCTGGATATTCCTCAAAGGCCAGAAATCAATTTATGAACGTGTTTATGATGGACGTGGCACTGGCTAACCGGACAAGTTACAAAAAAGTAACAAATTTACAAGAGTTAGAGAACAACTAGTTTCAAAACTAAACTAAAACCTCAAGTCAATGAGGTGGGACTATGTGTACAAAATTAAAAAAAAATCTCCCCAACAGCCTCCAGCCTCGCAACAATTTATCGTCGCGAACCCGAAGAATATTCACGAGTCCAAACCGCCATTTCACGGCGTCGAGAGACGGCACTGTCTCCCGCGGCTCTCAAGAACATGGCACGTGCTCTAAGGATGTGCGACTACTAGCTTGTATCAAATTAAAAGTTAACTAACATATTATGGCAACCACCTAGTCAACATGGAGACTGATCGCTAGTTATTTCCCGCCTGTTGCTTTTACCATTTCAGCCATGTTCCTCAATTACATCCACTACAGCCGCCCAACAAACCAGACGTTCGGCGAGAGGCGCCTCCGTCACGCCTACTATTTATATGCTGCATCCATTCAACACCATCCAGCAGGGGTAGTCCAAGCGCTTTTACCAAATCATCCGAAGATTAATAACTGTTTAACGTCTCTACAAGTAGTCAGTGCACTCATAATAAATCCAAAAACGTGTTACAAAGTGAAACACTATAACATCCATTCAAAATGCTAATTGTTTAATTTTAATAAAGTGTCGGATGCCAGTGTATCCCTTGTTGGTAGAGTCCAAGCTAGCCCGCTCTCTCAGTCAACAGGCTCGTGGGGTGAAGTTGGAATGCGAAGGGCGCCATTTTGTTGAATGAAGAACCGTTTAACGGACAAAATGTTTAAAGTTGGAGGGAGAGAGGGAGGGAAATAAAGTGGTCAGTACCAACACTGGATTCTCAGTTCCTGGAATGGGGATCCGAATTAATAAGTTCACTCTTGTTCCCTTATTTCAAAATCGGAAGTCTTAAGGATTGGAGCTGTCCCCCTGCGATTAGATTGAAAGATTATAAAATATAAAATTCAAGATGAGCTATGAACGTGTCAGTCTGATGTTCGGTGTCGGTCTAATTTCAAGAGTGGGGCACTGATAGTTTTGAACCTTCCGCGCTGCTTTTTGTAGATCATGTAGATTTATCGCCGCTTAATTTGTAGTGTTTGAACTTTTCAGAATTGGCGAAGAGCGACAGGGTTTATGAGAATTGAAACAATGTCTAAAAAAAACCTTGATGTCAGAAGTTGCTATCAAAACGGCAGATGTTGAAAGTAGCAGATCGAATACCAATTTGTGGAGGCCGGAGAAGTTATAATTTTACGTCGACGACGACGTCTCTGGACATCACATTTTTGGAAAATTTGATGGCATTGGCAGGATACAGAAAATAATTACTAGAATGATTCCATTGTGTGAGAAACAAAGCTCACACACTTCAATAATTGCAGTCTGAGACAAAATCTGAATCAGTAGTGTCCTTTAGTTTACTCTTGCAAGAGGGTGTGATGTCCAGTGTCTATAAGGCAAGGGACATACACACCCCAAATTCAATTAATACACAACATTTATATAATTTGGTTTCTTTTGTTTTACATTGCTCCTCCCCTGTTTACATCTTCCACTTCCCTAAGACCGGCACCCATTACTCCTGTTTATCTCTTGCCTTATCCGGCCTTGTCTGTGACAAAATGCTTATTTATGGCCTCATAAGGCCATTTGACCTCATCCCGCTATAGGTCATTGTTAGGCATATTCTTTCTTCACCATTATCTACTCCCTCCGTCTGTACCTTCCCCTGATCCTTATGACCCTTTTAATTGGGGTTTGTTCCTGTGTTTCTTAAAAGTGGGAAACAGATGTTTATACCTACTGTTTGTACAGGCGTATCTAGCTTAACTTCCTCCCCTCACAGCATCTTATCTATTCGCCTGTAATATCTACCATTGTTTTGCAGTCACGCTTCATTCGTGCATACAACTTTAGCTAATACAAAAACAATTATGTATTTCTCCACATAGTTTCCATTCTTGTTGACTCAGCTCTTGGCTAAAACAATTACACACTGGTGTGAGTTCATTTACTTTGGATAAGTAAATGGAATTGCAGAAGTAACACTATTTTTCCCATATCCCACAATTTCCCCTTTTTCTTTAATTACCATTTGTTATCTTCTGCAATTTTTCTTTTAAGCATTGCCCTCGAAATTCGCAAGCATCATTCCGGAGATTTCATCCATCTTGGTCTCACTCATCCCCTCATTATTTAGTCGATAAAGTTTCTCTGCCTGATTCCCTTTTAGGGGCATCTGTTTCATCAAGGCTGTTTCAATCAGTCTTTGGGTGAGCCCTCGTATACAGGGTATGATACAACAGCCAATGGCCACCAATATCCCGACTACTGCTATCAGGGAAGTAAGGATAGAAACCACCACCCCCTTCCATTTTCCAAACCATGATTCAAGCCATCCCGTGAGAGTTGTGTCTACTCCTGAATTCTCAGCCAGTTCCTCTGCTAAGGTAGTCAATCCCCTTCAGGCCCGAGTAATTGAACCATCAGGTGCAGTGTTATTAGGAATAAAGGTACAACAGCTTCCTCCTCACATCACACACACACACACACACACCCTTTTTCTGCTAAAATCATGTCAAGGGCCATTCTGTTTTCCCATGCCATCCTACTTGTCACATCAAGCTGTTCTGATATTCCTTTAACCGCATCTCTTGTATAATTTATAAATCGCTTTTGATTATAGAAAATGTAATTTATCCAATCTACATTTTTATTAATTGTTACCCACCAAAAGAGAGCTGACTCAAAGCCTGCTGCAATCTGGTTACGAGCCTTGAACTCATCAGGTACTCCCCTAGGGACTCCTACCGAATCGAGATAATCCTGTCATCGAAAGAAGTGTCTAACAGTAATCTCTTACCCCTTCCATTTTTCCCTACTATCTTTTCCTTCTCAAATGTCAGGGTAAATGGAATTGCCAATTGTACAATTGCACATATCCCTCTCCAATCCGGAGGCAGCGTGGGTCTCAATATTTTGCCTCCATAGTACCACCACAGATCCGTTCGGGGAACCTTTAGTGTTGAGTAGTTCCCTCCCTTCTCCATTTCAGTAACATTCTTAATCTCTGTACATAATTTCAGCTCCCCCAAATCTCTCGACCAACTTGTACCTCGTCTACGCACACACGACGTATGATTTCCAACTGCAGCAGAAAATGTGGGGGGGGGACTTTTGCATCTTTCTTCTCCAAGGGAGGGAACATCAGAGATAGGGAGGTACAATTCCTACCATTCTATGCAGTCTCATCCTGATACAGGGCTATCATACATTTCATGCCCTTCCTGTCTCGCTTCCACCCAAGCGGAAAGCGAACCACCTGGGCCACTGGCCTACCGGAGGCACATGCATAGCAATTGCTTTTGTTCAGACTTTTTATATGCTTTACCCATTCAACCCAGGCATTTGCATCCCCATACCCAGTTTCTATTTCAATTGACTGTTTCAAATCCTTTACCTCTATAATTTTTACTACTTTAGGATCATCGGGAGGGGTGAAAGGTTGTATCTTATTACCCGGTAGTTCTACCCATTTTCCCTGTCCTATGCTAATTCGAAAACAACAGCCCAAGAAATCCTTCCCTTTGCTTTCATTTCTATCCCAAATGTTTCATTTAATTGTATCTCATAGGTGCCTCCCCCCACCCCCCAGAATTGCTTCGTGCCATGTGGTTTTCTTTATTGTTAGGTATATTGGGTTACACTTTTTATCGGGACAATCGCGAGCTGGTCAGAAGGTGGCCCAGTGTACTGTTATACCAAGTACCATCCCCAAAGCCATCCCCATAGGACTTAAGATGTATCTCAGAGCTGCGGTACTGTCTCTGATTATCTACATCCCCACAATTTACTAAGCTGCCTGCATCAGCGTCTATTACTTGTGGATTAGCAGACTCAGGAATCATTAATAGTACATATGAAAATGATATTTGACAAAATCCCAATAATAAGAGGGCGAGCATCATAACTCTAAGCATTCCCAGTATTCTAAACATCATGCTGAAGCACAAAAAGACTTAATATACAATCTTTCAGAAATAATCCCGCTGTCACGTCGTCACTGTATAATCAGTTACTCAAAGTCTCTTTCGTCTGAGTTTCAGTGGGTCTTGCGTTGATTCGGCTGTCCAGACTTCTTCCTCAACTGGAGGGTCCACTGGCCCTTTGATCCGAGTGTAATGAGTCCAGCCTTTCTCCGCCGTCCTTATTGCCGTTTCGGTAGTCAAAAGAGCCTGGTGCGGCCCTTCCCAGTCCGGCTGCAATTTAGTCTCTATCCATGATTTTACTAAGATCCAATCGCCCAGCTGGCTGGGATGAATGGTGAATTCAAGGGGTGGAGTCTGTGTCAATAAACCCTGTTTCCTGAGGAAAGACAAAGAGGAGGACAAGCCCAGTATATACTTCTTTAAAAACAAATCTTTAGTTTCAGGAATTGGCAAGTCTCCATTCGTTCCCAGGTAAGGTAATCCAAATAAGATTTCATCGGGGGATAGTCCCAAATCTTTCCTTGGGTCTGTTCGTACTCGCAAGAGAGCTATAGGTAAACATTTGGTCCAAGGGAGTCTGATTTCTATTATCAATTTAGAGAGCTGTCGTTTGAGTGTTTGGTTCATTCTCTCAACCCTTCCCGATGATGGCGGGTGCCATGGAGTATGGAACTCCCAGGAAATTCCCAACCCTTTCATTACCCCCTGTAACACTTTAGAGGTAAAATGAGTTCCTTGGTTGGAATCTATATGGTTCACTAGCCCATACCGGGGAATTATGTGCTCCAATATTGTTTTAGACACCCCACTCGCAGTGGCAGTAGTTAAGGGGTATGCCTCAACCCAACCGGATAAATGACCTACTATGACCAATTTATATTTTAGTTTTCCTACTCTGGGTAGTTCAGTGTAATCTACTTGTATACTCTGGAAGGGTCTCAATCCTGGGTCTCTTCCTCCCGGGGTCTGTTTTCTCAAGGCTTTCTTATTTACCTTTCTGCATATTACACATCCCTCACATATTTGTTTAGCAATTGTATATATTCCTTTACATCCATATTCCCTAAGAACTAAATCACACATTGCTTGTACACTCCAATGACTGCCTTGGTGTAGGATGGCCATAATCTCTCACATCATCATTTTGTTTAACATTTCCCTTCCATCAGGTAACCTCCAATGCCCATCTACTGTTTTTACAGCCCCTAAATCTCTCAATTCTTTTTCTTCACTTTCAGTAAATATAGGAGCTTCCCTAGGACCTGGGACAGTAGGTATTAGGGAATGAATCACCACTTCTTGTGGGTTCAGGGCGGCTTCCCTAGCCACTTCATCGGCTAATCTATTCCCCCTAACTTCTGGTTCATTTCCTTTCTGATGGCCATTTACGTGCACTACTGCTATTTCTCGGGGGAGTAATAGGGATTCCAAGACCCGTTTAATCAATTCTTCATATACTAATTCCTTCCCCCAGCTATTGATCCCCCAGCTCTTTCCTGCCATATCTTTCCGAAAGTGTGCACAACACCAAATGCATATTTAGAGTCAGTGTATACTATTCCCTCTTTATTTTCAAATGCCCTAAGGGCTCTTTCCAATGCATAGAGTTCGCAGGTCTGAGCTGACCACCCATTTGGCAACCTTCCTGTCTCCACCACACTACCTTTTGTCCCGTCTACGACTGCATACCCATTATGTCTTTTCCCTTCAGTCAACCAGGATGATCCGTCTATAAAAAGTCTAGCCCCTGCATGAAGTGGAACATCTCTCAGGTCCATGCGGACCTTAGTTTGGTATTCTATAATGTCAAAGCAGTCGTGCCCTGGATTCTGAGGAGAGTCTCCTTCCCCTTTCCAAAGAAAGGCAGCTGGATTTAAACAATTGTCAGTGACCAACACTGGATCATCCTTTTCTATTAATATTGCCTCATATTTCAGAATCCGCGAGTCTGTCAACCATCGCCCAGCTTTTTGGTTTAGGATCGTTCTCACTTGGTGTGGGTGGGGTGCTTACTATTAGGGCTCCCCCAAATGTAAGCTTTCTGCTTTCCTCCACCAACAGTGCAGTGACAGCCACAGCCTGCACAGACTCAGGCCATTCCCAGGATACTGGATCCAATAGCTTCGAAAGATATGCTACTGGCTGTCTCATTCCTCCCCACCTCTGGGTTAATACTCCCAAAGCCGCTCCCTTATCTACAGTAACAAAGAGGTGGAAAGGTTTATCTAGGGAAGGTAAGGCTAACACAGGGGCATGGATCAGATCTCTTTTGAGTTCCTCAACTAGTTCTTTTTCCTCATCATCCCAGCTTAGACATTTTGGTTCCCCCTCTAATAGTTTGAGATATAATTTCTTAGTCTTCTGAGCATAGGAATCAATCCACAATCTGCAATATCCCGTTAGATCCAAATATTTGCGTAACTCTCGTTTAGTTCTGGGCAGTGGCATCCCCACTATTCCCTCTGTCCGTTCCGGGCTTATCTTTCACTTTCCCTCACTAACTAAATGTCCCAAGTATTTCACTTCTTGCTTCACATATTGTAGTTTGTTTTTAGATACTCGCAGTCCTTGCTGGCCCAGGAAATTCAATAATTTGTTAGTAGCTTCTACTACTCTTTCTCTTCTTTTTCCTGTTACTAAGAGGTCGTCTACATACTGCAACAGGGTAGTCCCCTTGGGGCTGCTAAATTTCTCCAATATTTGTTCTAACATCTGTCCAAATAAATTCGGGGATTCCGTAAACCCATGGGGGAGCACAGTCCACTGGTATTGCTGTTTCCGCCCTGTCTTGGGGTCTTCCCATTCAAAGGCGAACAAATTCCTACTTTCCTCCGCCAAGAGACAAGCCCAAAAAGCATCCTTTAAATCTATCACACTAAACCCTTTGTGGTCATGAGGGATCTTACTTAATAACATATAGGGGTTTGGCACCACTGGGTGCCTGATCTGTACCATTCGATTTAATGTTCTCAAATCCTGCACCAATCGATAAGTTCCATCAGATTTCCACACTGGTAGAATTGGGGTATTATAAGGAGACGTACATGGCTCCAACAGTCCATCTCTAATCAGTCCTTCAATTACTGGCTGCAGTCCTCGTTTACCTTCTGTGGAAATGGGATATTGTCGCTCACAGACAATGTCCCCTTTCCTTTCTAAATTTATTAGAAGGGGAGGGATCTGTAGTTTTCCACGATTCCCTTCTCTAGCCCATACAATAGGGTCCGTCTCTCTCTCCACATCTTCTGTCAACATTGCCATTTGTACAACTAATTATTTTTCCTGAATTCCAATCTCCAGTCCTAAGAGGATAATTAAGTCTCTCCCTAGTAAGTTACTTCCTATATCAGGGATATACAGCAGTTCCCCTGTGACCCCATCCTTAGGACCTTCTATCATCATAGGTTCAAATACTGGAACAGTAAATCCTTCCCCTTTTACCCCCGAAACAGTAATTGACCGTGTCAATAGTTCTACTTTCTTTGGTTTCAAATTCAGCGATGACCGTGCTGCCCCCGTATCTACTAGGAAGACTATCTCTTCCCTATAGGGTCCCACCTTCAAGTTTATCAAGGGTTCCTGGTGGGCCCCCGAGGGCAGGAACCCCTGACACCCCTATTCTTCATCAAAATTCATAAGTGGAATTGCCCTTTCTTCCCTTTGTAGATCAGGACAGTCCCGCTTAAAATGCCCTATCTTTCCGCAATAATAGCATCCTGCCTGTGGCGACCTCTATCTCTGCCCCTGTCACTCAAACCCTCTATCAAATGCTCCCCCTTGTCCTCTCCCTCTCCCTCTTCCTCTCTGTCCTACATGCTGCCACCCGCCCCTCCGGTTGCTCACTATTGGTTCCATTCTTTTCTTAACTACCTCATCAACCGTAGCTACCATCATTTTCACCTTCTGTTTTTGTCTCCTCATCCTCTCTCTTTACAAACACTTTCTGTGCCTCTCTTAACAATTCATCTAATGGTTTTTCACTCCACCCTTCTATCTTCAGTATCTTTCTCTGCATGTCTGGCCATGCCTTTGTCACAAAATGTACTTTCAAAAGTACCACTGAGTCTTCAGGGTTCATTCCAGAATATTTCTGCATTGAGTCTCTTAATCTTTGTAAGAAAGCTGAGGGAGTCTCATCTTTCTCCTGTCTAACTTCAAAGGCTTTAGTCAAATTCTGTGACTTTGGAACTGCCTCTCTTATTCCTTTTAGAATCAGGTCTTTCAATTCCCTCATTTCTTCTCTATGCTCCAGGTTTGGTTTTTCCACTGGGGGTCTCTGAGGGGAAACTTCACCTCTCCCTGTCCAGCATCCACATCTCCAATCGGGTGTTCCCTGTCCCATATTTTAATGGCTGCTCCCCATATAAGTCCCCTTTCTTCCCCAGTAAATAGTATATTCAAAATAGACATTAACTCAGCCCACATATACAGACTGGGCCCCCAAAATTGATCAATTTGGTCAGACAACCCCACTGGATCCTCAACCAGGACCTTCATTTCCTTTTTAAATGTTCTGACCTCCCCACTGGTGATGGGGGCACTTACAAACCCTATTAGTACCTCCCGAAGGGGTTAAGTCGTTACGTTCTTCCGTTTTTTTTTGTTTATCCCCCTTAGGCTTTGATTAGATCCTCCAGAGGCCACCTCTACATCTACTGTAGCTTTCCTTTCTTTTGCTGAGTATTGAGGGTCAGGAACAACAACATCCCCGTCCACCGCCCCTTCATCCTCCTCTTGTGAATCATCTGTTCCCTGTCCCTGTCTGTCTGTCTCTCCTCCTCCCCCATGTTCACCTAACCTGAGTTTATGGTACAGCGGGGGCAAACAGCCAAGAGGATCCCAGTAACTAGGTGGGGCAGAGGGGGAATCCTTTGTCTTTACTACCATCATTCCCAAACTGCCCTTCCAACAGGATGCATAGTCTGCCTCCTCTTGACTAAAAGGTTTTTTTAAAATTCACATACAAATCTAAATACTGACAGACCCAATCCTCGTCCGAGCCATACTTTGGCCAGAAGACAGCCGGACGAAGGATTGGGTCTTTGGTCCATACTAAACAACAATATTTAATCATTTTCTTTTTATCTTTTGCCCTTGTACAAGTATTGCTTGTCCATTCCCACAACAACCTCCCCAACGGACTTTCAGGAGAAATGTTACCAGGGACTTTTTCATCTTCCTTTACTCCGTGACAGCTACTCTGCCTACCCCCATTTCCCGGGGCCCTCGCCAGTCCCTCAGCGACTAAATACCCCTTTTCCCGGCCACCAAGGCAATACTTAAAAGTCAGGTTTCTTACCTTGGTCTGTGCACAGAGTTGCCTAGCCCCTTTTCGCCGTATTTTCTATCGACCTCCTATCACTGTCTCTCTTGTGGGATCTGTACCAGTCGCCCAAGGGAGTGGACCAAACCAGGACACGAGACCGCTCCTCAATTGGGAACAGGATGCGTCTTCCCAGTGTCCAAGGCCAGCCGCTCCCCCTGGCGATGGAAGAATATCCCGGACAAGCCCCCATTTATGAGAAACAAAGCTCACACACTTCAATAATTGCAGTCTGAGACAAAATCTGAATCAGTCGTGCCCTTTATTTTACTCTTGCAAGAGGGTGCGATGTCCAGTGTCTATAAGGCAAGGGACATACACACCCCAAATTCAATTAATACACAACATTTATATAATTTGGTTTCTTTTGTTTTACATTGCTCCTCCCCTGTTTACATCTTCCACTTCCCTAAGACCGGCACCCATTACTCCTGTTTATCTCTTGCCTTATCCGGCCTTGTCTGTGACAAAATGCTTATTTCTGGCCTCACAAGGCCGTTTGACCTCATCCCGCTATAGGTCATTGTTAGGCATATTCTTTCTTCACCATTATCTACTCCCCCCGTCTGTACCTTCCCCTGATCCTTATGACCCTTTTAATTGGGGTTTGTTCCTGTGTTTCTTAAAAGTGGGAAACAGATGTTTATACCTACTGTTTGTACAGGCGTATCTAGCTTAACTTCCTCCCCTCACAGCATCTTATCTATTCGCCTGTAATATCTACCATTGTTTTGCAGTCACGTTTCATTCTGGCATACAATTTTAGCTAATACAAAAACAATTATGTATTTTCTCCACATAGTTTCCATTCTTGTTGACTCAGCTCTTGGCTAAAACAATTACACACTGGTGTGAGATCATTTACTTTGTATAAGTAAATGGAATTGCAGAAGTAACACTATTTTTCCCATATCCCACAATTTCCCCTTTTTCTTTAATTACCATTTGTTATCTTCTGCAATTTTTCTCTTAAGCATCGCCCCCGAAATTCGCAAGCATCATTCCGGAGATTTCATCCATCTTGGTCTCACTCATCCCCTCATTATTTAGTCGATAAAGTTTCTCTGCCTGATTCCCTTTTAGGGGCATCTGTTTCATCAAGGCTGTTTCAATCAGTCTTTGGGTGAGCCCTCGTATACAGGGTATGATACAACAGCCAATGGCCACCAATACCCCAACTACTACCACAACAGAAGTAACACTATTTTTCCCATATCTCATAATTGAGAGGTTGGGGTTATTTCTACTTATAGTAGAGAACAGTGTAAGAAGTCTTTAAACCAAATGAGTATAGTTTGTGGAGAGGAACTTCGTATTTAGTAGAAGGGTCCAGAACCCGATAGAAAGTGAATCGCAAAGAACAATTGAGGCATTAGGAAAATCTTTCATTCCTGATAAGTGGCTAAGATTGAAAAGTGGAGGCAATTGTGATTATCATCTGAAATAAAATGAGATCGAAAGAAAAGTGATAGTAGAGTGGGCTAAGCTGAGGTTCTCTAAGAGAGACAGCACGAACAGGCCAAGCATATTCTGTGTTGCAATCATTCTCTGATTCTATATTTCTAACTTAAATAAGAATTAGACTTTCATATTAATTTAGGCATGATACAACAAGTCAAAAATAGATGGTATTGGAACATGTATACAATCAAAAGATGTGTTTAGAGGAGGTATAAATGACAAAAGCAGAATCATTACAGATGCATCTGAAAAATGTGAACAATAGTTATATTCTGGAATTGTTGAAGTCAATATTGAGATGTCTGTGAAGTGCCCAATCAGGTGATGAAATCTTGTTTCTAAAGCTTTTATTGAACTTCATTTTGAGTTAAAAACAAAATGTGAAAATACTTTGTACACCCAGCAGAAAATGTAAGAAAGATAATAGCCAATTTTCACTTATACCAAATCCTTTTTTCATTTGCTATCTTCTGTCTTCTCAAAGATCTTCCCATTTTTCTTTTACTCCCCTCCCCCATACCCCTGCTTCTGAACGTTTGCTTTAAACCAGTTACATCTCTAACATTTTGAGTTGTAATGAAAGGTCATCAATGTGAAACATTGACTTTGTTTCCTTCTCCACAGATTGTGTTTGGTCTTCTCAACAGTTTCTAAATATTAGTCAGTTCATCTACAGCTCAACATTCACTATTTGTTGAATCTTTGCACTCAAGCTTCCTCATGTTGAAATTTCTGCAAATCTCAAGCTTTCAGTAAATAATAATTACCCACCTGCATTAGTGTACTTGGCTAATTTTTCTGATGACTCTGTGATTACTCTGTTATTACTCTATGATAAATATTGTTGTTTTCTAGGTGTACTGAATAAATGTTTGACACCGTTGTCACCCTACCGTTCTTGAAGTTTAAGATAAATTTATAATTCTTTGTGTTTTGCATTGTAGACTGCATGACAGAAACCATTAAATTATAAACACCAGTCATAAAATACAAACTTGCAAAAATTTCAAGTACTGCAGCATTTGATTGTATTTTAGAGGAAAAGGAGATTTGGGTAAGGAAACGATTAATGACTGATAAGTGTGTGTTTCTGAACACCAAGACAGAAAACTCAGTCAAGTCAGGAAGAAGTATTGACCTATAAGGTGTTTTGATTGAGACTACATTGAACAAACTGTTCATTGCAAATGTGATAAAGTGCTCACTCTTTTCATATATTGTTGAACTAATCAAAACTCATTTGGAATTTTGCATGACAATGAAGTTTGTCACACACTTTTGGTACAATATGACCTAATAATGAGATTCTGCATGAGATCTTAGAAAGTGTATTAAAATATGTAAAGATAAGGATACATGCACAATACCTAAAATCTGGAAATTCCCTAGGCAATGTGATGGCAAAAGAAAGTTCCAACATTTCAGGGAAATCCTAGTGCATCAAGTCCAGAAGGTTCCCCTCAAGAATACTTTTAAGATATCTGCAGTCATCAGGCTGACCATCGGATGTGTAGTTGTATGTTCTCTAGAAAATATTAAAATTGTTTGTATATTGGTCCTTTGAGGATGAAAGTTAAGGATGGCAAAGTTTGAGATCCATAGATGACAAGAGAAATAAAATGAGGTGGAAAAAAAGTAATAGTAGAGTAGGCTTTAGTCAAAAAAAGGAAACAAATGTAAGGTTTAGGAAACTGAAATCGGATAAAGCCTTTGCGAAATATAAAGAAAGCAGAAAAGATTCAAACAAGGAATTAAGAGGGCTAAAAGGTGCCATGAAATGTCCTTGGCAAGTAGATTAAGAATGCCCATGGCATTAAATACATCTCTTAGGAGCAAGGGGAAAGGTAGATCCACTTAAGGACCAAAGAGGAATTTATGTGTGAGCCTGAGGAAACAGGTGAGGACCTTAATGAGTACATTGGTATTCACCAAGGACAAAGACCTGGATGATGGTAAAATTAGAGAGGGATATTTTGATATTCTGGGGCATATTGATATTACGGAGGAGGTGTTGAATGTCTTCAAAACATTAAGATTATTTATTCCCCAGGATCTAATGGATCTACCCCAGGATAATGAAGGAGGCAAGGATGGAGATTGCTGGGGCATTGACAGAGATATTTTTATCCCCTTCAGCTGCAGTTGACTGGAGCCAATATTGTTCCTTTGTTTAAGAAGGGCAACAAGGATAATCCAGGAAATTATAGGCTGGTGAGCCTTATATCAGTGGTAGGCAAATTATTGGAGAAGATTCTTGGGGACAGGATTTATTCATATTTGGAAAAGAAGAGACTTATTTGGGATAGCCTGCTTAACTTTGTTTGTGGGGACGCTTTGTCTCACAAACCTGATAGAGTTTTTGAGGGAGTGATGAAAATGATTGATGAGGGTAAGGCAGTGGATGTTGTCCACATGGACTTTAGTAAAGCATTTGATAAGGTCCCTCATGGTAGGCTGGTCAGATGATTAAGTGGCCTGGGATCCACAGTGAGTTGGTAAATTAGATATAAAATTGCCTTGGTCATAGAAGACAAAATAGTTGTGGAGTGGTGTTTTTGACAGAAGGTCTGTGACCGGTGGCATTCCGCAATGATCAGTGCTGAGACTTTTGCTGTTTGTAATACGTATAAATGATTTGGATAAAAATATAGGCAATCCAATTTGTAAGTTTGCAGACAACAGGAAAATTGGTGAAATTGTGGATAATCAGGAAGGTTGTTAAAGGATATAGATCATTTGGAAAGTTAGGCCAAGAAATAGCACATGGAGTTTAAGTCAGACATGCGTGAGTTGTGATGTATTTTTGAAGGTTAAATGCATGAGGAAAGTATACAGTAAACAGCAGGATGCTTAGGAGCATTGATATATCGAGGGATCTTGGGGTCCAAAGTCCATAGCTCCCTGAAAGTCTCAACATAAGTGGATAAAGTGGTAACAAAGACTATGGCAGGCTTGTTTCATCGGTCAGGGCATTACGTATAAAATTTGGCAAGTCATGTTGCAACTGTGTAAACCTTTAGAGCCATTTCGAATATTGTGTGTAGTTCTTATCTCCACACTATATGAAGAATGTGGAAGTTTGGGAGAGGGTACAAAAGAGATTGTCTTGTTTGGAGTGTGTTAGCTATAAGGAGAGTTGACAAACCTAGATTGTTTTTGCTAGAACTTTGGAGGCTGCATGGTGACCTGATTCAAGTATGGATAGAGTGGATAGTGAAAGTCTTTTCCCAGGGTAGGAATGTGAAATATCAGGGTGCATAGTTTTAAAGTGAGAAGGGGAAAGTTAAAAGAAGATGTGCAAAGCAAGTGTTTTACAAAGAGGAGGTTAGGTGCCTGGATCATGCTGCCAGGGGATGTGATAGAAGAAGATATGATAGCAATGTTTAAGATGCATTTAGACAGACACATTAACAGGTAAAGAATAAGGTGTATTGGACTACGTTCAGGCAGATAGGATTAGTTTAGAGTAGCATCATGGTCGGCACAGACATGGTGGGCTGAAGGGCCTGTTCCTGTACTGTACTGTTGTATGTTCTAATAATTTAATAAAGGTGTTTGATTTAACCATGCTGTTGTCACCATTATTCTCAGGCTAATGAACTTCTTACGTCTTAGAAGTTCAGGGAAACACATTTCTCAACCAGATTATTTGGTTCCAAATATAATATTAAATGCATTTAAGTAATGGAAATGGTTTTACTGTAATCTAAATTAAATCAATACTAGAAACAAAAATACTGCAGAAATAATATTAAGCTTTAGTAGTTGTACTTATTGTAAATTTGAATTTCTTTTAAAATATTTCACATTTACATTTCCTTATTTAAACTTCATAATTTTGAATTCAACCAGAAAGACTTCATAATCTTTTCCAGTTCTTTACTAGGTTTGTAAATTCAGAAGGTTGACACAGGTACCACTTTATAGTCCTATGTTGGCAAGTAACAATTCGTAAGTGAGCTGTCGAAAACAATAAAAGCCATATACAGACAAAAAAATTAGGTTCTAATACTTAAAGGCTAACTTTACATGAACCTGCTAATTGGTCACCTTCAATCTACAAAATGAGAACACGTAATTCTCAGGGTTTTTGATTTGCAGATAGTTTGCTTGAGTTTATTTTTGCTGCATCTGAACAATCAGGTTTCAGAACAGATCATTTGAGTCAAAGGAGGGGAATGTTGAAATGGGCTTGCACTAAGAGTGGGAAGATATTAAGAGATTTTATATACATGCTTAATTTTGAGTTCTTTATAGGCAGGAAGTCCCAAGCTTCCCACATCTAATTCAATGGCCAAGCAGACTTCAGTTTTTATTTAGAATAATTTTAATTATTTTTAAAAATTAATAAGCTTTATTTCTTGAAAAATATATATTAGATTAGTATTATGAAGAAAAACAGCTCTTTGCAATGTAATTTATACTCAAAACTATTAGATGGCAGAAGAATTATTGTGCAGCATTCCTCATTTCAGTAATGTACTATCTTCTATTTCTCACTGCTTGAAGAAGTTCTATGTAAGATGTCAATTTATAGGCTCCACCAGGCAACAGTTGAAAAGCATGGTGCAAGGAACTATGATTTCTGAATGTTTTAACTTTCTGTACTGTTAACTTTTAACAGTATAGGGGTTAAATTGAGCTGTGTAGTAACCATTTTTAGGCACCATGCAACCATGAAATATGTCAAAATAAATCTCAGTTGTATGTGCATACTTCCAATGGGAAGTGCACAGAACAGCATCTCGCTGAAGAGCCACCAAATTGTAAAATAGAAAGCTTATATGAGCGGAGAATTAAGTGCTGCAGTCGGCCACTGAGCTCTCAGTCCTGTGCTGCCACTTAATAAAAATCTTAATAAAATTAAGTTTTAATTGGCCTCATTTCAGTGAAGGAGACACCAATATCACCAGTGCTATTTAAGTGGATTCTTAAGTTCAGACCGTCTCCTGTGATTTCTACTGTTTTAGATCATCAGTATTGACCGTTCTTTTCCTTTGTTTTATTTTAATGTGCTAGTATACCTTCCTTTGAGAAACTGCCATGACTGGGAGAAAGAAGCAAGGTCACACAGAGCAGGGTAAGTTGCTCCAAGAGGAAGGAGGAGAAACGGGATACTCAGCTGGAGGCCAAATTTACTTCACCTTCAGTAAAACTGAAGTGCATAAGATATCTTCTGTTCCGTTCTTGAAACCTGTCATTACCAAAACCAAAACTGCAGCCTCAAAACAGTTCAAAGACAATTATCAAGTCATATCTCATTATTTAGAATCATAGAGGCCTGCAACATGGAAACAGGCCCATGCCGCCTAGTTTTCCCAACTAAACTAGTCCTACTTGCCTATGCTTGGTCCATATCCTTCAATACCCATCCCATCCATGTATCTGTCTAAATGCTACTTAAATGATGAAATTGTATTTGCTTCCATCACTACTTATGGCAGGTCATTCCAAACACTCACCACCTTCTGTGTGAAAAATTTGTCGCTTTGGACCCTTTTGTATCACTCCCCTCTCTCCTTAAAACTATGCCTTCTAATTTTAGACTTCCATATCATGGGAAAAAGTGTTGGCTATCTACCATTATCTATACCTCTCTTGATTTTATAGAGGTCTGGAAGGTCACCCCTCAGTATCCTACACTCTTTGGAAATAAGTCCCAACCTCTCCTTATAACTAAAACCATCTATTCCAGGTAGCATCCTAGTAACTCTTTGTAGTCTGCCCAGTGAAAAAGGTCAAAGGATCAGAAGTCCAAATTACAGTGAACCAGACTAGGACAGCAGACCTGAGTGACTCAGGATGTAAATAAGACTTTTCCAGTCTCTAGTCTACTTTGACCTGAAGAGGGGCCAGTTAAGATGGCAGGGGAGTGGAGCTAACCTGAAGGTGAACAATACCAATAGAGCTTCCCAATAAAATTGAGGAGCAAGGTCCAAATCGAGCTCAGTTGAAGCAGAAGCTTGACGCCAACAGAAACCTCGACAATTTAAAAATGGTGCACAAGTGGTAGCAATGCAAAGCGGTTAGCTGATTGTTAGGTAATGGATGAGTTGTTTTTGCCCACTTCACAGCTGTAGTAAGGAAAGGTAAGAGTTCTCAGTTCTTTTCAAAAGAAAACTTAATTAATTTTCTACTTGGCTGAAATTAGTGTAAGAGCTTTTTTTCAACTAAACAGGAGCTCTGTCCCATCTGTGTTTTTTAATTCATTGATGGGTTGTTGGCTTTGCTGGCCAGGCCAACATTTACAAACCGTACGTAATGGCCCGAAGCGCAATTAAGAGTCAACCACATTGCTGTGGGTCTGGCGTCACATGTAGGCCTGACTAGGTAGAGATGACAGTTTCCTTCCCTAAAGGACATGAGTGTTGCACATCCTCGAGTATGAGGGAAATCTTAGATGCTCCTCAAAGATTGTAATCACTAGATCACTGTCAATGCCTTGTGGAAGTCTATATAATAATGATAAGAATTTGCGTACAGTGTGGTTGAATGTGTGGTGAAAGGGTTGGTGCAGGTGGGAGGCCTTTAGATTCCTGGACCACTGGGTCTGCTTCTGGCAAAGATAGGACTTGAAAAAGCCCAACAGGTTGCACATAACCACACCTTACAGGGAGTGGGGAGCTAATGTTGTTTGCGGGGTTTAAACTCAATTGTCAGGAGAATGAGATATAGAGTGGAAGTACAATAGTGAATGATGTAAATGTAAAAAAAAAAGCCAGGTCAGTCTGGCAGATTGTACACTGTCAAGTGAAGACACAAAGGAGCTCAATTCCTGATGAAGGGCTTTTGCCCGAAACGTCGATTTCGAAGCTACTTGGATGCTGCCTGAACTGCTGTGCTCTTCCAGCACCACTAATCCAGAATCTGGTTTCCAGCATCTGCAGTCATTGTTTTTACCTCTAAGGTCTGATGGTGTTTATTTAAAACAAGGAGTCTTGTGAGTAAGGCAGATCAGTTGATGAAACTGATTAACACATGGAGATATGATGCCATTGCTAACAGAGGCAGAGGTATGGTTGAAGGAGAAGAAGCCAGGCAGCTTAATAGTCCAGGACATAGAGTCATAGAGATGTACAGCATGGAAACAGACCTTTTAGTACAACTGATCCATGCTGACCAGATATCGCAACCCAATGTAATCTCATTTTCCAGCACTTGGCTGATATCCCTATATAACCTTCCTATTCATATACCCATCCACATGCTTTTTAAATGCTGCAATTGTACCAGCCTCCACCACTTCTTCTGGCAACACATTCCACACACACACCACTCTCTGTGTGAAAAGGTTACCCCTTAGGTCCTTTTTATATCTTTTCTTGCTCACTCTAAACCTATGCCCTCTAGTTCTGGACTCCCCCAGCCCAGGGAAAAGATTTTGTCTATCTATCCTCTCCATGCCCCTTATGATTTTATAAACCGCAGTCTCCGACGCTCCAGATAAAATAGCCCTAGCCTATTCGGCATCTCTCTATAGCTCAAATCCTCCAAACCTGGCAACATCCTTGTAAAACTTTTCTGAACCCTTTCAAGTTTCACAGCATTCTTCCAATAGGAAGGAGACCAGAATTGCACACAGTATTCCAAAAGTGGCCGAACCAATGTTCTATACAGCCACAAAATAACCTCCCAACTCCCTCAATGCTCTGACCAATACATGAAAGCATACCAAATGCCTTCTTTACTATCCTATCTACCTGTGACTCTACTTTCAAGGAACTGCGAACGTGCAATCCAAGTTCTCTTTGTTCAGCAACACTCCCCACGACTTTACCATTAAGTGTATAAGTCCTGCTCTAATTGGCTTTTCCAAAATGCAACACCTCACAATTATCTAAATTAAAATCCATGTGCCACTCCTCAGTCCATTGACCCATCTGATCAAGATCTTGTTGTACTCTGAGGTAACCTTTTCCATTGTCCACTACACCTTGGTGTCATCTGCAAACTTACTAACTATATCTCTTATTTTCACATCCAAATCATTTATATAAATGACGAGAAGTAGTGAACCTAGCACCGATCCTTGTAGCATTCCGCTGGCCACAGGCCTCCAGTCAGAAAAGCAACCCTCCACTACCACCCTCTGTCTTTTACCTTCAAACCAGTTCTGTATCCAAATGGCTTGTTCTCCCTTTATTCCATGAAATCTAACCTGGCTAACTAATGTCCTATGACGAACCTTGTCAAATGCCTTATTGAAGTCCATATAGATCACTTCCACCTCTCTGCCCTTATCAATCCTCTGTGTTACTTCTTCAAAAAACTTAATCAAGTTTGTAAGACATGATTTCCCAAGCACAAAGCCATGCTGACTCTTCCTAATCAGTCCTTGTCTTTCCAAATGCATGTTAATCCTGTCCCTCCGGATTCCCTCCAACAACTGGCCCACCACCGATGTCAAGCTCACCGGTCTATAGTTCCCTGGCTTTTCCTTACCACTTTTCTTAAATAGTGGTACCAGATTAGCCAACCTTCAGTCTTGCCGCACCACACCTGTGACTACCAATTATACAAATTGTCACATTAGCTACCCTAATATTAAAAAGAGATTGACAAGTGTTATTTTTTAAAAAGTTGACACCGAGCCACAGGGCGTAATATCAGCCTAAAGAGGGTGGTGTTTAGCAAGGGAATGTCAGAGTTTAGAATGAAGGAAACTGGAAGCATGGCTGCTGGTGGTTGAACAATTTAAAATGTGGGATACAGGGCAGGGTGTATGAAAGATACCAAGAAGGAGAGGGAGAATTTGATAAATTAGATGAAATTACCATATCCAAGAATGGAAATCAAACAATTTCCATGGTCTATTATAGAATGTTTAAAGCAAGACACTTGGAAAACAGTGACAAGATCAGACGGCATGGTTAAGGAAATCATGCTTGAAAACCTACTGAAATTCTTTTGAGGATGTAACTAGTGGAGATGAGAGGGAGCCAGTGAATGTAGTTTGTTTGGACTTTCAGAAAGCTTTCAATAAGGTCCCACCTAAAAGATTAGCATGTACAATTTAAAGCACTTGGGATTAGGTAAAGGTACTGACATGGAGAGAGAACCGGTAGGCTGACAGGAAATAAACTGTCGGAATAAACAGGTCTTTTTCCGAATGGTAGGCAGTGATTAGTGAGGTGTTGCACGTATCAGTGCCTGGACACTAGCTATCCACAATATATGTTAATGATGTAGAATAAAGGTGTTGTCTCAGAGCTTGCAGATGACACAAAGCTGGGTGGCAGGATCAACAATGAAGAGGATGCAGAGATGCTTCAGAGATTTGGACACACTTAATAGAGGGCAAATGTATGGCAGATGCAATATAATGTGGATAAATGTGAAGTTATCCACTTTGGTAGCAGAAACAGGAAGGCAGATTATTACCTGAATGGTGATAGATTGG
Organism: Chiloscyllium punctatum; assembly: GCF_047496795.1. Taxonomy (NCBI): domain Eukaryota; kingdom Metazoa; phylum Chordata; class Chondrichthyes; order Orectolobiformes; family Hemiscylliidae; genus Chiloscyllium; species Chiloscyllium punctatum. Next base: position 67,133,541 of record NC_092746.1, read on the forward strand.
GAAAGGGGGAGGTGTAATGAGTCCTGAGATTGTCATGCACGAGCTGCTTAAAGGAAGCATGCAGGTGCAACAGGTGTTGAAGAAAGTGAACGGTATCAAAAACAATAGGGCCGGAGAAGCTCAACAGGTCTGGCAGCAGTTATGGAGAGAAACTAGAGTTAATGTTCAGGTCCAGTGACCCTTCTTCAGAATTGGTCATAGCTAGGAAAAGGTGATAATGGGAGTTGGGAGTGAAAAAGGGATTTTCTTATGAGGAGAAGTTGAGTAGACTGGGCTTGTATTCACTAGAACTTAGAAATTTGAGAGGAGACCTAGTGAATCATATAAGATTTCTGCGGTTTGGCATGATAGCTGCAGAGGAGTTGTTTTCCCTTTATGGAAGAATCTAAGAACAGAGGACACAATCCCTGTAATAGTTACTCATTTAAGGCAGAGGCAATTCATTTCCACAGGGGGCTTTTGAGGTAAGAACATTAAGTATATTCAAGGCTGAGTTATGACAAGTTTTAACTGGTATGGGAATCAAAGGTTATGGGGATCAGCCACATTGTTGCGGTTCTGGAGTTACATGCAGGCCTGACCAGTAAGGATGGCATATTTCTTTCCCTAAGGACATTAGTAAACCAGATGGAGTTTTCCTGATAATAAGCAATTGGAATGGTCACCATTAGACAGAAAGTTCAGGTAAAACTGGGCAGGGACGAGAAGAGGAGGTGGTGTCACAACATTGGACAAGGAGTCAATTACTGCAATAATGAGGTCTGATATTTTCAAAGGTTCCTCAATTGAGGCTCTATGTGTAGATCTGCATTGCTAATCAGGGATAGTATCACAGCTGCAGAAAGGGAGGTCACCAAGGAGAGTTTGTCTATAGAGTCAATATGGGTGGAAGTCAAAAACAGGAAAAGATCAATCACTTTATTGGGAGTTTTCTACATACATCCCATTAGCAACAGAGACACAGAGGAGCAGATTAGGAGGCAGATTTTGGAAAGGTGCAGAGGGAATCATCTGGCACTGTCCACTGGAGAAGTGCCAGATGATTGTTGTCATGGGTGATTTTAACTTTCCTAATACTGATTGGAAACTCCTTAGTTCAAATAGTTTGAATGTAGCAGTTTTAGTCATGTGTGTCCAGGAACAGTTCCTGACTCAATATGTAGACAGGCTGACGAGAGGAGAGGCCATGTTGGATATGGCGCTTGACAACGAACCAGGCCAGGTGTCAGATCTCTCAGTGGGAGTCCATTTCGGTGATAGTGATCACAACTCCCTGACCTTTACTATACTCATGGAGTGGGATAGGAGCAGACGGTATGGGAACATATTTAATTGGGGGAGGGGGAATTACTATACTTTTAGGCAGGAACTGGGGTGCCTAAATTGGGAACAGATGTTCTCAGGTAAATGCATGACAGAAATGTGGAAATTGTTTAGGAAGCACTTGCTGATAGCGCTGGACAGGTTTGTCCCACTGAGGCAAGGAAGGATGGTAGGATGAAAGAAGGGATGTAGAACATCTAGTCAAGAAGAAGAAGGAAGCTTACTTAAGGTTAAGGAGGCATGGATCAGACCGGGCTGTAGAGGGTTACAAGGTAGCCAGGAAGAAACTGAAGAATGGACTTAGGAGAGCTAGAAGGGGACATGAGAAAGCTTTAGCAGTTAGGATTAAGGAAAACGCTAAGGCATTCTACACTTATGTGAGGAATAACAGGATGGCCCAGATCAGGGATAGTGGGGAGAACTTGCAGCTGGAGTGATGGAGGTAGGGGAGATCCTTAATGAATACTTTGCTTCAATATTCACTACTGAGAGGGACCTTGGTGTTTCTGAGGACAGTGTGAAACAGACTGATATGTTTGAACAGGTTGATGTTAAGAAGAAGGATGTGTTGGAAATTTTGAAGAGCATAAGGAGAGATAAATCCACTGGGCCAGATGGGATATACCCAAGGTTACTACAGGAAGTCAGGGAAGAGATAACTGCACCTTTGCCAATGATATTTGCATCTTCACTGTCCACTGGAGAAGTGCCAGATGATTGGAGGGTGTAAACATTATTCTCTTGTTCAAGAAAGAGAATAGGGATAATCCTGGGAATTACGGACCAGTCAGTCTAACGTCTGTGGTAGGCAAATTATTGGAGAGGATTCTGAGACAGAAGATTTATGATTACTTGGAAAACTATAGTTTGATTAGAAACTGTCAGCATGACTTTGTGAGGGGCAGGACATGCCTCACAAGCTTTATTGAATTATTTGAGGATGTGACGAAACACTGTTGAAGGTAGAGCAGTGGATGTGGTGTATATGCATATTAGCAGGGCTTTTGATAAGGTTCCCCATGGTAGGCTCATTCAGAAAGTAAGGAGGTAAGGGATACAGAGAAATCTGGCTGTCTGGATACAAAATTGGCTAGCCCATAGAAGACAGAGGGTGGTGGTTGATGGAAAGTCTTCAATCTGGAGCTCGATGGCCAGTGGTGTTCCATAGGGATTGGTTCTGGAACCTCTGGTCTTGGTGATTTTTATAAAAGACTTGGATGAGGAAGTAGAAGGATGGGTTAGTAGGTTTGACAATGACACGAAGGTTAGTGAAGTGGTAGATTGTGTGGAGAGCTGTTGTTGGGTACAACGAGACATTGACTGGATGCAAAACTCAGCTGAGAAGTGGCAGATGGAGTTCAACCTGGAAAAGTATGAAATGATTCACTTTGGAAGGTTGAACTTGAATACAGAATACAGAGTTAAAGGCAGGATTCTTGTCAGTGTGGAGGAACAGAGAGATCTTGGGGTCCCATGTCCATAGATCCCTTAAAGATACCACCCAAGTTGAAAGGATTGTTAAAAAGGCACATAGTGTGTTGGCTTTCATTAGAAGGGGGATTGAGTTTAAGATCTGCGAGGTTATGCTGCAGCTCTAAAGAGCCCTGGTTAGACCACACTTGGAATATTGTGTTTGGTTCTGGTTGCCTCATTATAGGAAGGATGTGAAAGCTTTAGAGAGGGGTCGGGGAGATTTACCAGGATGCTGCCTGGACTGGAAGATACGTCTTATGAAGAAAGGTTGAGGGAGCTAGGTCTTTTCTCATTGGAGAAAAGAAGGATGATTGTGTCCGCAATTTGTTTAGTGATAGGAGGTAGGCAGTGATGACCGAAAGTTAATTTCTTGCCTAGAGGTCCCAATGATTTATCATTGGGTTTGACACTGAGTTCTTTGTTGATTATTGTGTACATTAATGGACATTAATCTGGAATGTCTGATGAGTAAATTCATAGATCACACAAAAATGGACTTGACAAGAGAAGAGGATAACTGCTCACGTATGGATGCTGAGACTTCCATGAATAACCAACTGAGTTTGGTTTGTTGTGTTGTGCTGCACTGTTCTCCCAATAATGCCATTGCTAACTCATTCTGAACAAGCCTTACCTATTTTTCACAACTGTTTCCCTCTTATGCAGGCACTACTGTGAACCTGCAACGTGGAGCAAGTAAGAAGCCAATGTCATCCACACTTAGCTCAACCATCTGAAGAGGAAACCACTCAATCCTCTGAGGATGCAACATCAAGGTTTTCACTCGAACCCTCCACCAGCTCAGAGATGTTTACCTTGGTGGGTTCTCCATCTGTATAGATTTGGGAGCACAGTTTGGTGATCACATCAGTGACACATCTCTACAGCTGGTTAAGGAAGAAATGCCCCTGTTCCTAGTACTGCTAGAGACCAGGTACTTGCCCTGCACTGTACAAAAGACAACCCCATAGTCTCGGCCATTCATGCCTTCGTCAAAGCACACAGAAAGACTCAGCAAACAGCGGGCAGATTTATCAGAGGCAGTTGGTAAACTGGATTGAAGGATGGAGGAGTCCACCAACATTATCAGTCCAGTTCTGTCTCTGACACACATGCTTTGACTGCCTCCACAGTCAGTTTGGTAACTTCCATGTAGACACAGCTCCAGCACATTCAATACCTGCCAGATATGCTCACAGATCTGCACTGTATCGCTGTAGTAATTGATGTTCAACACCAGTGGCAAAGCAAGAGGTGGTTGACAGATCTTGACCTTAATCCAAGTGTCCCTTCATCTCAGGGTGACAAACTGCTGTCAGTATGCACCCACATGGAAGGGAAGCCACCATAGCACCCCTCTAATAGGATAGTGCAACTGGATATAGCACCAGAAAAGCAAACAGCGAGCTGTGGCCTGGGGTAACCATTCTGACTTTCATGACAAGAATTGGTACTGTCCTGTTTCTCAGGAAAGGAGAGGAGAATAAAGAGCTGCTTCGAAATGAGGTAAGATTAGCTATTAATGAGATGTGAATATTAGGGAGTCTCTAGCAGTACTAGGAACAGGGGCATTTCTTTCTTAACCAACTGTAGAGATGTGTCACTGATGTGATCACCAAACGTGACCTGTACAGCTGGTGAGGTCACGTTTGGTGTACAATGATTAATTCTGGCCTTGCTGCTATAAGATGACTGTTGTGAAACTTGAAAGGGTTACGAAAAGATTTATAAGGATATTGCCAGGGTTGTTGTGTTTGAGCTATAGGGAGAGGCTGAATAGGCTGGAGCTGTTTTTCTTGTAGCATCAGAGGCTGAGGGGTGACCTTATAGGGTTTTATAAAAACATGAGGGGCATAGATCGAGTGAATAACTGAGATCTTTTCCCAAGTGTGGGGGAGTCCAGAACTAGAGGCTATGGAGTTAAGGTGAAAGGGGAAACATTTAAAAGGGACCTAGGGGGCAACTTTTTCACACAGACAGTGGTTTCTATCTGGAATGAGCTGCCAGAGGAAGTGGTGAAGGCTGGTACAAAAACAACATTTAAAAGGCATCTGGATAGGTATATGAATAGGAAAGGTTTAGGGGGATATGGGCCAAATACTGGCAAATGGGACTAGATTAATTTAGGATATGTGGTCAGCATGGACAAGTTGGACTGAAGAATCTGTTTCTGTGCTGTACATCTCTATGAATCCTTGACTTCCATGCAGTTCTCAGTGAGCTCTTCTGCAGTCCCAAACAGCATTTATCCCTCAACCCATATCAATGAAGCAGATTATTTGATCATTGATTTTATTTTGTGGAATCCTGTTATGTGAAAGTTGACTGTTATGTTTCCCTGCAGGGCAGTACTGTTGGAATCTAAAAGTTATATATCACTTAATTGGCAATGGACCAAGATCATTCACTTCCAACTTTTCAGTATCATTTGGCTTCAAAATGCCAGCATCACTCAGCTCTGAAATATTCCCCTATGCATATTTCTTCTAGATTTGATTATTCTAACACTCCTGTTTGACCTAATAAACTCTACTCTCAATAAAATTGAGTTTATCCAAAGTGCTGCTGTTCGTGCCCTAATTCATTGTTAGTTTCATTCCATATATAACTTGCAAGCACTTCATTTCTTTTCAATCTTATGTTTTATACATGCTTCCTTAGATTCAGAGATCTGGCACTTGGAAGTTCTTGCTTTTCACTCTCACTGGAAACAGACAGTCTGTGTACTCAGGCTGTTTCATTCACCGTAATTGGAATAGGGCATGAGCTGGTTTTGATAGAAAACAACAAACCAACTTTCCAGGTATTATTGCAGGTGTACATTCAGCAGAAAAACCATTTAAAAGTCAAGGAAATACTATAGATTAAAAGGACCTTTATGATTAAAAGCTTTTAAATAAAAAAATCCAAAGAGTGTCAATCATAGTGTAATACCAAGAGTCATAATTTTCAAATTGATTTGGAAGGTGACCTGGTGATATTGCACATTAATGTAATGATAGATCTGATGTCCAGCACAGAGCAACCAGATGCCATAGTTCCTCACTCAGTGTGGTGTATTTTAAAATTAATGAGTGAAAATGGCAGATTGAGTCAATGCTGGCTTTATGAGGTTAGATGTTCTGGCTATCACAACATTCAATCACATGAGTTCCTGATATTAGTTGAGCAAACACTAAAAGGAATCGGCAATGGGTATGATAAATCATTTCATTTGTAGACCAGCAGTTTATCCCAAAAATGATGGGCATAAAAAGGACCCCTAAAAAATAGAATGTACATGTACACACCTATTATTCAGGAGTTTCGGCTTCCTATTGTTTTATTTTCATGTTGGTGTTCAGGAAAGAATGATCATATTTTCACATACTGAATGTGTTCTGCACCTTAATCTCTAAGAGACAAAGTGTACATCAAACTAATGGGAATTTGGCCAGACGTTTACTGCTCACAAAAATTGAGAAGAAATATAATTTGGCCAAATGTCACCCAATCAACCTCTTTCTTTTCAGCAAAATGAGTCATCAGTAGTACCATTGATTGCTACCCATTAACAAATAACCTACTCACTGATGCTCAGTCCCAGTTTCGTGAAAGCCTCTTCACTATCTTGATCCAATTATACTTGAAGTTCTAAATGCCAGGGAAGAAATAGAAGTAGTTGCCCTTATGATTAAGGCATAATTCAACTAAATAGAGCACCAAGGAGATCAGATGTTATTAAGTTTAGTCAGAATTGAAGGGAAAGACCATTAGTGGTCAGAATCATCCTGAACACAAAATTGAGGTAGTCTTTGTTTTACAGGCAAAGCATTACAGTCCTAAGATGCAAGTGCAGTAATTCACCACAAAAAGCTTGAAGCAAAAATATTCAGCAGGTTTAATATAAGGGCAAGTGTCAGACTAGCAATGGATGATTCAAAATTATTGGAAATGTTCTTGTTTTATCTGGTTTAGTTGCAGGGAAGTGTGTTAAAAACAAGCTGATTTACAGGAAAGCCTGCTTAAAGAAATATGCTGCCTGGTTGATTGCTCTCATTTCTGAAAAGAAAACTCTTCTCTTGTGCCATTTGCTCTTTTGAAAGAGTGATTGAAGAAATAGCGCAAGGTTGTATTTTCTGATCAAGCCATCTGTAAAACTTTAAAGACGAATGTGCGTGATTTGTGACTTGACCACACCAGCCAGAATAAATGGCATCTGATCTCAGAATATTCTATGCTTTGTCCTTTTGCCTTTCAGAATTACTCATTGCCAAAGTGTCTTTTCTTTTTCAGAAAGCCAATCTCCACAGTAAATTTGTTTGTATTTTTCTTTCCATGTTTGTTTCTCCATGTATTTTGGGGCTACTTAGAGGAATAAGCATAGAGAGTGTGGTGCTGGAAAAGCACTGCATGTCAGGTAGCAGCCGAGGAGCAGAACAATCGATGTTTCGGGTATAAGCCCTTCATCAGGAATGATGAAGGGCTTATGCATTCCTGATGAAGGGCTTATGTCCAAAACATTGATTCTCCTGCTCCTCGGATGCTGCCTGACCTGCTGTCCTTTTCCAGCACCAGACTCTCAACTCTGATCTCCAGCATCTGCAGTCCTCACTTTTTACTATATGGAGGAATACATGTTTATACTTCTACAATACTGACTATATATTAATATTACTGCATCTTTATTGAATAAATTTTATGTTGATTTTAAACTAATAATAATGTTTGTTATGAAACCAGGTTGATTGATCCTGTTGTTTAAAACTTGATAGAGATAAGCGCTCCGCAAGTCAACAAAAATTCTAGTGTGCAGAGCAGCTTTTGTTATCATACTCTTGTATTACAGTGATACCCAGACTGTATTTTGGTGACATGCAACATTACTATGGGTGTACCGATACTAGAGGGATTCTGGCGACTTAATTAGGTAGCTCACCACAATCTTGTCAATTAGGGATGGGCAACAAATGACAGGCTTCTCAACAATGCTAACAGTCAAGAAGGGGTAAGATTAAGGAGCCTTATATGACGAGAACAGAGGAGCTTCTCGTCAAAAGGAAGAAGGCAGCTTACGTAAGGTGGAGGAAGCAAGGATCGAACACAGCTTTAGAGGATTACAGACTTGCTAGAAAGGAGCTCAGAAATGGACTGAGGAGAACCAGGAAGGTGCATGAGAAAGGCTTGGCAGGAGGAATTAGGGAGAACCCAAAGGCATTTTACTCATACTTGAGGAATAAGAGAATGATCAGGGAGAAGGTAGGGCTGGTCAGGTATAGCGTAGGGAACTTGTGTGTGGAGGGGAAGCCCTAAATGAGTTTTTTTGCTTTAGTTTTCACTAAGGAAAGGGACCTTGTTGTGAATGAGAACTTTGAGGAGCTGGGAAACAGACTTGACCAGGTCAAGATTGATGAAGTTCATGTGCTGGGAATTTTGGCAAACATTAAGATTGATAAGTCCCCAGGGCCAGAACAGATTTATCCTCGGCTGCTCCGGGAAGTGAAAAAGGAGGTTGCTAAGCTGCTGGTGAAGATCTTTGCTTCCTCACTCTCCATGGGAGTCATACCGGAGGATTGGAGGGAGGTGAATATTATTCCTCTTTTCAAGAAGAGGAATAAGGAAATCCCTGGCAGTTACAGACCAGTCAGTCTTATGTCTGTGGTCAGCAAAGTTTTGGAAAGAATTTTGAGGGACAGGATTTATGACAATTTGGAAAAGTATAGCATGATTAAAGGTAGTCAGCATGGCTATGTGAGGGGCAGGGCCTCATAAGTTTTATTGAGTTCTTTGAGGAGGTGACGAGACAGGATGACGAAGGTTGAGCAGTGGATGTGGTGTATATGGACTTCAGCAAGGCATTTAATAAGGTTCCCCATAGTAGGCTCATTCATAATGTCAGGAGGTATGCGTTACAGGGAGATTTGGCTGTCTGGATTCGGAATTGGTTGGCTGACAGAAGGCAGAGAGTGGTTGCAAATAGAAAGTATTCTGCCTGGAGGTCAGTGGTGAGTGGTGTCCCGCAGGGTTCTGTTTTTGGGCCTCTGCTCTTTGTAGTCTTTATAAATGACTTCGATGAGGAGGTTGAGGGGTGGGTTAGTAAATTTGCCGATAACACAAAGGTTGGAGGTGCCGTTGGTAGTATCAAGGGCTATTGCAGGCTGCAACGCAACATAGACAGGATGCAGAGCTGGGCGGAGAAATGGCAGATGGAGTTCAGCCTGGATGCGAAGTGATGCAATTTGGAAGGTCGAACTTGAATGCTGAATGTAGGATTAAAGACAGGACCCTTCGTAGTGTGGAGGAACAGAGGGATCTTGGTATTCAAGTGCAAAGTTGCCACCCAAGTGGATAGGGTTATTAAGAAAGCATATGGTGTTTTGGCTTTCATTAACAGTGGAATCGAGTTTAAGAGCTGTGAGGTTTTGCTGCAGCTCTACAAGACCCTGGTGAGACCACACTTGAAATATTGTGTCCAGTTCTGGTCGCCTTTAATAGGAAAGATATGGAGGCTTTGGAGAGGGTACAAAGAAGGTTTACCAGGATGCTGCCTGGACTGGTCGGCGTGTCTTACGAAGAGAGATTGCTAAGCTCGGACTTTTCTCTCTGGAGAGAAGGAGGAAGAGAGGAGACCCGATCGAGGTATACAAGGCAATGAGGGGCATGGATAGAGTCAATAGCCAGAGACCTTTCCTCAGGGCAGGATTGACTGGCATGGGGGTCATAGTTTTAAGATATTAGTAAGAAATGTCAGAGTTAGGTTCTTTACGCAGGGAGTTGTGAATGCATGGAATACGGTGGTGGTGGAAACAGAGTCACTGGGGACATTTAAGCAACTGCTGGACATGCACATGAACAGCAGTGAACTGAGGTGTGCGTAGGTTAGGTTATTTTATTTTAGATTAGGATTAATCCTTGGCACAATATCACATGCCAAAAGGCCTCTTGTGAGCTGTACTTTTCTATGTTCTATGTTCATGGAATTTTTAAAAAAGTAACTATACTTCAGAGGCTGCTGTGACACACTTGTGACAATTCTTAAAGCATACAAGCTTAATTCCAAGCTTTTCACATAGAGGAAAGAAATAGAAAGGAAATTGCTTGGATTTATCTCATCTTCTCCCCTTTCAGAAAGCTCTTCAGTGTTAATTTTCAATGTAAAACTATAAATGAGATTAGTTTTAATTATTCTGTGTAACAGGTCACATTGCCTTCTGAAATAGATTCAGGCCTCAGCCTGTTACATACTTCTGGCACAGTTATCCTTGTTACCTCTCACAGACCATAACATTTCCCATAAAACATTCCTTTTATTGTTTGCTTATTGTCCTTCTCCTGTTGATTGTTTTCCATCTTTCTCAATTAAACTATGGCAAATGTCTTTTCCTTCTGTCACCTCTGTTGGCCTAATCTTCACTTTTATTTTTCAAAACTTTTCATTGTAGACTTAAATCGTTTATTTCTAGTGTTTATGTCATTCTGCTTGCTTCCTCCCAGCAGCACTTGCTGCCCTCTGTCTCCCATTCAGCTATGCTCATATCTGGCTCACTCTGGCCACTAGATGGAGTTTTATTAGCACCAATAGCTTTGAATTCCCATACCCACCAACAGCACAACTGAAATATGTTGAAAGAAATGTTCTTTGTTCAACTTTTCAATGGCCTGACTCTTGAGAGTTATGTTATTTAAGCTGCCGTGACATGTCATTTGTAAACATTCCAATGGACTTTTCAATTGCGTTTATATCCCTGTTCAATTGTAATTACAATTGTAATTGAAGCCTGTAATTGGTATTGTTTCCTAAATAGAACACATATCATAGTTACATATGCCCTATCACAAGACCATATAGTTCTGTGCAATTCACCTGTAAGAAACACTTTTACTTGTAGTTCCAGGCTATTGCTGATGAATTGCATCACAACAAAGATTTGTGTAATCCTTGCCATTTTTCTCACATCTGATGTAACAAGAACAATGGCCTGGGTTTGGGTGTGCAATGCACAATTTCAAAGTTTTCAGCTAACATGAAAAAGCAGTAAAGTGAAACACTTTGAAAGAGCAGTTTGGCAACATGGCTTCCGTCTGTGTTGTATCATCTATGATTCTTTGATAACTAATATCCAAAATTGCAACTTAAATAAAATCAGGAAACTCTGAGAATTATATTTGTGATTTATTGTTGATGTTCAAAATAAGTGACCAATGTTTTTATGGTATTGCATTAATGTTTGTTGTTGCTCTTGTAATCTTTTCAAATTTTTATTTCTCAATATTTCACAGAATATAAATTTGTTTTTATCACTGGATCAGTGCTGAGGAATGGCAACATCCTCTGGCACCTTATTCAAGTTTGGACATTCATGTAAATACCTGAAATGCCCCAACTGGCCTTATTGTAGGGATATCAATGTTTAACAAATTTTTAAATTTAGTTATTTGGCTTAATCTAGCAATTGTGGTCAAAGAAAGAAATTTTTGTTTTAAGTGAGAATAGCCATATGACTGAGATCAAAAGTATCATCGTGGGTTTATGGTTTTAATACTCCTGGAAGAGATCCATTTTTATGACTTAAATCCAGGTCAAATGTTCCTGAAGAAGCTTTGAAGTCATCAGCTTCAGAATAAAATTGGCTTAGACTTATCCTAAGCAACTAAAGGAGGAAGTTACTTTTTTTTTAAAGTATATGGTGCAGATATATCTATATATATATAAAACTTTGCAGTTATTTTTACCTTCACTATGTTTCAATCTATGTATTGTGTTGTATCTAATAAGTGCATTTAGTTATCTTTGTTTTAAACATACTACAGGTAGTTCTCCTGTAACACGGTAGTTGTGTTCCTGTGTGATGCCATGTTATAGAAAACACCAATGAACACAGTCTGCCGATTTCTCAGCAACAAACTCAAACAAGCAGAAAAAACACACTCAGAAACCAAAGCCACTCTCCCCCTAACATTAAGGACATCTAAGAAATGACTGCCAGACTACTCAGACCCCTTAGCATCGTGGTAGCCCACAAACCCACCAACACACTAAAACAGCAGTTAATGAAACTGAAAGACCCTATGCAGACAACAAGCAAAACAAATGTCATTTACAAAATATCATGCAAGAACTGTAACAAATACAACATTGGACAAACAGGCAGAAAACTAACCACCAGGATATATGAACATCAACTAGCCACAAAATGACATGACCCTCTTTCACTAGTATCCTTACATACAGATAAGGAAGGACACCAGTTTGACTGGGACAACACATCCATCCTAGGACAAGCCAAACAGGGACACGCACGAGAATTCCTTGAAGCATGGCATTCCAACTGCAACTCTATCAACAAAAACATCGAGTTAGACCCCATCTACCATCCCATGAGAAAAAGAACAGGAAATAACATAACCACAGGAAATGACATCATTACAGAAAATGACATCACCAACCCAAAGAAACCCAAACAAATAAATAGAAAGCATGAATTATCAGCAGTGCTTTGCCCGGAGGCCCACTGAATATGTTACCTTGTATGGTGACAAAACGTCTGGAAGTGAACCTTCCAGCTCAGCAAGCAAACCTGCATCCGGGGATGGAATTGCGTAACAGCGAATGAGAGTTCGCTTTATTAAAAAAAGGTCTGCAATTCACAAATTGCATAACAACCAGATCGCGTTTAGTAAATGCTTATTTTAGGAGAACTACCTATAGTTATGTACTGATATTTATACAGATTCGGCACCCTATGACAAGCAGAATCAGAAAAACAAAATTAAAGGCATTTTATCAGAACCTATTGCAAAAAGGTTGATGATTTTATTACACAAATTAGGGTTTAATTTAATTACAATTATAGAGATGAGTCGACCAACATTGACAATTTAATATCCTAAGGAGATTTGACATTTGGGAAGGACAGGCAAAAAGGAATAGGAGGAGGGATAGCACTCTTCATAAGGGACAAGATTTTAGGGAAGGTTTTAGATTGAGGATCAAAATGTAGAATCAGTTTCAGTGGAGCTAAGAAACAGCTTGGGGAAGTTGTTTATAAAGTAACAAACTGCAGTTGTAATTTTGGGTATAGTTTAAATCAGGAAATTAGAGGTGCATGTGGGTAATATAGTAATAATGGGCAACTTCAATTTCCACACAGACCATGTAAACCACATCAACAGTAAGCTGTGGAGGATGCATTCCTGGTGTACAAGTTGGGCACATTGAGAAGGCAATTAGGATTTCCTGTTTCTTGGTGTGTTGTGTAATGAGAAAAGACTAATAAATAACTTTTGGGAAATAGCAACCATGTTTTAATATGATATAATTTATTCTGAAATGAGGAGGGTGATAAACCTGAAGGAAGGAAATTGGGAAGATATAGGGGTAAATTTGGCTATGGTGGATTGGGAAAGTAATCCAAAAGATTTAATAGCAGACATCCAGTGCCTAGTACTAAAAGAAATAATACATTGTAGCCAGATATACATTTCTTTAAACACAAACCCCAAAAGTGAAACGTTAATTAGCCATGATTAACAAAAGAAGCTAAAGATTGCATTAGATCAAAAAAGTGATTTGCTATGATGCCAGCTAAAGAGTAATCTGAGAATTGGGAACAATTTAGAATCTACCAAAGGAGAACTAAAACCCTGGTTAAGAAAGGGAAAAACCAGTATGAATGCAAGCCAATGGAAAACACAAATGTATAAAAACGTCTTTCGGAATAAAACAAATAAGAATGAGCTCGAACAAAGGTGAAGCCCAATACAGGTGACAATAGAAAAGTTTATACTGGGGAATATGGAAATAGGAGAGAAACTATACAGTTATTCTGTATTCACAAACAAAAACAGAAATTATTGGCAGGTTTGCAGGCTGCTCAGCAAGTCTGGCAGCATCTGTCAGAAGAAAGCAGGGTTCTGAAGAAGAGTTACCAGCTTGAAACATTCATTATGCTTTCTATTCACTGATGCTACCAGACATACTGAATTTCTCCAACAATTTTTTTTTGCTTCCGATCTCCAGCATCTGCAGTTATTTATTTTATTTGTTACTCTGAGTTAGTCTTTAAAGAAGAAGTAATGGAAAATTAACCAGAAATATTCAGCAACCAAGGGATCTGTGAAACTAGGAACTGAAACAAATTATTTTTAGTATAGAGGCAGTACTTGAAAAATTAACTGGATTGAAGGTTGATAAGTCCCTGATCAGATTTAGTTTTTTCTCCAGTGCTGAAGGAATTTACAATTAGTGGTAGAGTCATACAGCATAGAAATTAATTCCTTTGGTTCATCATTTCAACGCAAACCAACAAATACCAAACAACATTAATCCCATGTACTTACACTTATTGCATAATATGCCCTGGCATTTTAAGTGCTTATCTCGATGATTTTTGAATGTTGCGAGAGTACCTGCCATCCCCCATCCTCTCAGGCAATGCATTCCATATTTCTACCACCCTCTGCGTAAAAAGTATTTCCTCAGATCCACTCTGAACCATTCGCTCCTCACCTTCGACTTACGTTCTGTGATCTCAGGCATGTCTGCCATGGGGAAATTTCTTTTTGATTTATCCTATCTATGCCTCTCATAATGTTGAATATCTCAGTCAGATTCCCCCAATTCAGCCTCTGCTCCATGGAAAACAACCCAGTCTATCTAGCCTCTCCTCTTAACTGACTTTTCATCTCAGACAGCATCCTGGTGGAACTCCTCTGTACCATCTCCAATACAATCATGTCCTTCCAATAGTGTGGCAAATGGAATTGCAAACAGTATTTCATCTGTAGACTAACCAATATTCTGTAAACTTGCAACAAGACTTTCCTCTCCTGTAGTCCACACCCTGACTAATGAGGGCATGTATTCTTCACTGGCCTGTCCACCTCTGCTGACACCTTCAGGGATCTATGGACATGTGCACCAACATATCTTTGTTCCTCAGTATTCCCTGGGGAGCTGCCATATATTCTGTAATTCCTTCGAAAATGCATCAGCTAACATTTACCAGGATTAAGTTCCATCTGCCAGTGCTATACCCAATTTGCCAGAAGGTCAATATCATATTGTAGCCCGAGACCATCTCCTCTTTTGTTATGGACCAGGCCGGACCCCCTCAAATCATTTTGAGTAACTTTGCAAGTTGTTTTAAGCAGGTATCATTTGGATATTCTGGGAGTGATGCAGCTGGCCTAACACGTTAAACAAAACAGTGTTTAGTTGCAAGATTACCAAATGTAACGTTAACAAAAGAGAACAAAATACAGAATAACTTAACCTATCCAAAAACTCCACAGAATATCCCAACTTAATGATGCTGTTCCAACTACTTGCAACAATCGCTATAAACACACCTTGGCAAAAAAAAGGAAAAATCCAACACAGTTTCTTACAGGAGAGATGTTAGAGAGAGGGAAGATCAGCATGGACCTGCTTCTTTGGGTCCAACAGCTTCACAACTGACTGACTGCTTTCAGTAACCAGCCAGACTGCTAAAACCTAATCAAACCCACCCAGAGTAAAGCTGAGCTGGGAGAACTGGCCATTGCCCTCTCATTGTACAAATGGTTTTTTAAAAAACTTGAATGTCTTTTGCCTGAGGCAGTATCTGTTGGCTATAATCAAACTGGCTCTAAAACCCTTCAAACCTAAACTTTTCAGAATAGCTGCTTTTGCAACAACTCTGAAAAAAGGGTCAAGGACAACATAATCTAGTTAAAGGGACAGCATCATGACACCTCCTCTCTTAAAAAAAAGAACTATCAATATCCAAAGATGGCTTCATTCTAAAATCCTTTAATCTTAAATTGTTAGTACACAACAGCACACATATACATTACATTGACTCTAATCATGCAAACATGCACAACTACATTTTGTTCCAGTCTGTTTTAAACCTGCCACTGAACGCTTCTGTTTCTCATTCAAGTCTCAACAATGCATCGGCAATCACGTTTTCTCATCCTGCCACATGCACAATGTTCAAATTGAATGGCTATAAAAGCAAGCTCCATCTAAACAGTCTGGAATTATTGTCCTTGAATTACTTCACAGACTTCAATGGGTTATGATCAATATATGTGATTGTCTCAGATACATTACTGGTAATATAAACATTGAAATGTTGTAATGCCAACACCAAGTTCAACGTCTTCTTCTCAACTGTCAAATATTTTTGCTAATGAATGTGTTCAATTTCCTGGAGAAATTCTCGATAGGTAATTTTATCTTCTCATCATCTTCCTGTAAGAGTACAGTACTGACAAACACATCACTTGCATCGATAGCCACCTTGAGTGGCTTTGGGTAATTAGGTGTGGCCAATATTAGGCAGCGGTCAACACAGCTTTCAGGCTGTTAAATACCTTTTGATAGTTTGCTGTCCACTGAAACTTCTTGCCTTTCTTTAACAATTCAGCGAATTGTGAAAATTTGGTGTGAACTTTTGATAAAATCCACTCAATCCCAGGAACCATAGAACTGCTCCTTTTGTTGACGATATAGGAAACTCCCCTGTGGGGCCATTTATCCCTGTCCAATAACATGGCCCAGGAAAGTGAGTTGGGCTTTGGTAAATTCTCTTTTAGCCAGGTTTATCACCAAGTCTGCCTTCCAAAGTTGATCGAGCCATTCTGATAAATGTTGCAATGTTTTTCCATGTGTGCCTAAAAATCACCAGGTCATCAATATATACAACACAAATGGGTAATCCAGCAATGACCTTATTGGTTAGTCTCTGAAATGTGGCTGGCGCATTTTTCATACCAAACAGCATTATTTTAAACTGATACAGTTCGTTTGGCATTAGGAAAGTCGAAATCGTCTACATTCTTTCAGACAAAGGTACCTGCCGGTATCCTTTGAGCAGGTCCAACTTAGAAATATAACTTGCTTCTCCCATCTTTTCAACAGAGTCTTCCAAATACGGAGTCGGATATATCAATCTTTGTAACATCATTGGTTTTGCGATAGTCCGCACATAACCATTGGATACCATCTGGTTTTGGCACCATTACTGTGGGTGAGCTCTATTCACTGTAACTTAGTTTGATTATGTCATCATGGAGCATGTGTTCAATCTCCTTTTGAACCTGTGCCAACTATGCCTATAAAGATGTTGCTCCCAGTTTATTTCCACATATCTCCCCATGTGATAGTAATAACTCTTTCAGGTCATTTCGATTTTTCTCTGGAAGGTAAGTCAAGATTTTATCTCAATTTTCGACAATTTCCAAATTGTCCAATTTAATTTGAGGAATGTCTAGTTCAGTATCCTCTGAACTTGGTTCTTCACTCTGCGTTGTAACCAATAACACAGTCTCCTTTGGTTTTCCTTCCCTGTCAAAATATCTTTTGAGCGTATTCACATGACACACTCTGTGAGATTTCTTTCTGATCAGTTACTAATCTTGCCATTTTAACTGTTTGCTCTTCCACGTGAGTTTGCATTACTTCAGGAAGTGAATTTCAAATTTGAGTGATTTGAGTGATTCAGACAGTGAGGATAAGCAAACCCAAGGTAGCCAAAGGCCCAGTGAGAAACTGTTTAAGTATAGTCAAAATAATTGTCTCTCTAAGAGCATCATAGGTTCATTCTATTTTTAATGCCCTTATCCACCTATCAAAATTACTTTGTTTGATCCTTTCAATGTAGATTTGACTAGGGTTCCTCCTGAGATTCCTGAAACATCTGTAGGCTTCTGGCTCAAGCTCATATGCACCTAAAATGGCTTTCTTCACCTCCTCATATGCCAAAGATACCTTCTCTGATGGTGATGCGAATACCTCACTAGTTCTGCTTAAACGTATTGTTTCAATCAACAAAACCCACTTGGTCACTAGCCACTGAATTTGTTTAGCCACCTTTTCAAATGAGATGAAAAAGTATTCCATATTCTTCACATCAAATTTAGGCAATGCTTGACTATACTTAAACAGTTTCTCACTGGGCCTTTGGCTACCTTGGGTTTGCTTATCCTCACTGTCTGAATCACTCAGCTTACCTTCAGCCTTCATCTCCATCCTTTTAAGCTGACTTTCATGTCTAAGCACCAGCTTCTGAATTTAAACTCACTCTCTTTCTTCCTTTTCCTTTCCTCTCTCTTTCTCTCTCTTCACTCTCTCTTTCCTCTGCATTTAATCATAATTCAAACAGTTTCATGTCCACTTCTTTTTCCTAGTTTTTGCTTGTAACTCAAGCTGCTTCATTTTCAAAGTTTGTGAGAAGATTTGTAGCTTGGATGCTCGTTGTTGTGGTTCTGTTCACCGAGCTGGGAATTTGTCTTGCAAACGTTTCGTCCCCTGTCTAGGTGACATCCTCAGTGCTTGGGAGCCTCTTGTGAAGCACTTCTGTGATCTTTCCTCCGGCATTTATAGTGGTTTGAATCTGCCGCTTCCGGTTGTCAGTTCCAGCTGTCCGCTGCAATGGCCGGTATATGGGGTCCAGGTTGATGTGCTTATTGATTGAATCTTTGGATTCCTAGAGGCATGGTATTCATCCACAGATTCAATCAACAAACACATCGACCTGGACCCAATATACCGACCACTGCAACGAACAGCTGGAACTGACAACCGGAAGCGGCAGATTCAAACCACTACAAATGCCGGAGGAAAGATCACAGAAGTGCTTCACAAGAGGCTCCCAAGCACTGAGGATGTCACCTAGACAGGGGATGAAACATCTGCAACACAAATTCCCTGCTTCATTTTCATTTGAATTTTAGACATCTGTGAAGATTCTGATGGCGTTTCCAGCAAATTTAAATGCCAACCTATCGCTGTAATTATCTCTCCTTTCCTCAGGGAAGCAGGCAGCTCCAACTCCAGCTTGATTGGTAGTTCCAGCAGTTTAGCCTTATTCGCCTTTTGCAACACCCCCAAAGACACCTCTTCCACCCCCAGAAAACTCTTGGTGACTGAAAGAGCCGTTGCTATCCCAAGCACTGTTTAAACCAACTGAATGCAACACCCAAAACAAAGACACTAACACCTGCCACTCGCAGACTTTGAATTCACAAACCTAACCCCAATTTGGGACTATAGAACAGATCCCCCAAAGTGCCCCCAATCTATCATGGACTAGGCCGGACTCCCTCAAATCATTTCAAGGAAGTAGCCCAAACCCTAACTTTCATTGCTGTTTTAAGCAGGTATAAAGTGGAAATTCCAGGAGTGATGCAGCTTGTCCAACCACATAATTTTAAACAAAACAGTATTTATTTGCAAGATTACTGAATGAAACACTAACAAAAGAGAACAGAATACCGAATAATTTAACCTATCCAAAAATCCAACAGATGATCTCAACTTAAAGATGCTGTTCCAACTAGTTGTAACAATTCCTATAAACACATCTTGGCAAAAAAAAGGAAAAATCCAACACAGTTTCTTACAGGAGAGAATGTTAGAGAGAGGGATGATCAGCATGGATCTGCTTCTTTGGGTCCAACATCTTCCCAACTAACTGACTGCTTTCAGTAACCAATCAGACTGCTAATACCAAACCAAACCAAATTAGAGAAAAGCTGAACTGGGAGAACTGGCCACTCCACTTTCATTGTACAAGTGATTTTTTTTAAGCTTGAAAGCCTTTTGCCTTTTGCAGTATCTGTTAGCTATAATCAAACTGGCCCTAAAACCCTTCAAACCTAGACCTTTCGGAATTGCTGCTTTTACGATGTCTCTGAAAACAAAGCCAAGGACAGCACAGCCGTGTTAAAGGACTGGCATCATACACACTATCAACAACACCACCAATTCTTATCTCATCTGCAAATGCTCCAATTATATCTACTGCATTCATTTCCAGAAATTTCTGGAAAAGGTCCACAGGTCTGGCAGCATTTGTGGAGAGAAATCAGAGTGAACATTTTGGGTTGAGTGACCCTTGCTCAGAACTCAGTGAGGTGCTGCAAGGAACTGTGTTATGCCTGCAGCTGTTCACAATCGACAGAAATGATTTGGATGAGGGGCATTTCTAAATTTACTGATGACACTAACTGCAAATGTGAGGAGGAGGATGCAAGGAGGCTTCAAGAGGACTTGGGCATGCTAACTGAATAGGCTACAGAATGATAAATAGAACATAATGCAAATAAGTGTGAAATTACTCACTTTGTAGACAAAAAACAGAAAGGCAAATATTTCTTAAAGTTGAGGATGTTGGTGTTGAAAGGGACTTGATTCCTTGTCATTAAACATTAATGTGCTGCTGATGGAAGCAATTAGGAAAGCAAATTGGTAAGTTAGCTTTCATTGCAAGGGAATTTGAGTTCAGCAGTAAAGATGGCAGGCTGTAGTCATGTACAGCTTTGGTGAGATTTCATAGTTTTATTCTTCTTATCTATGGAAGGACACACATGTTAAAAAGGGAGTTTATTCCTGATGAAGGGCTTTTGCCCGAAACATCGATTTCGAAGCTACTTGGATGCTGCCTGAACTGCTGAGCACTTCCAGCACCACTAATCCAGAATCTGGTTTCCAGCATCTGCAGTCATTGTTTTTACCTGGAGGTTCACCAGATTAATCCCGGGGATGGTGGTGTTGTTTTATGAGTACTGATTGAGGAGACTAGACCTGTATCCCCTAAGGCTCCCAAGATTGGAGTGAGATCTTTCCCCTGGCTAGTGAGTCTAAAATCAGGGAACATAATCTCTGGATAAGTATTAAGCCATTGAAGAGATGAAGGTGAATTTCTTCAGTGAGAAGATATTGGATCATTGGAATTCTCTGCCCCAGAGGGTTGAGGAATATGGAAGCTCAACCATTGAGCATGGTCAAATCAAAAATGGATGGATTTCTAAATACTAATATTAGGAAGGAATGTGAAGATAGTGCAGAAAGTGGGATTGAGGTAGATCATCAGCAATGGAAAAGGTGAATAGTATATTAGGCTGAATGGCCTATTTCTATTCCTATAGTCGTTCTCTGCATAGCATTTTCTGTTGGAATAACTTGTAATCTTATTATTTTTAGCTAACTTGGCGCAGGCAGCAGCATTCACTGCATTAATGAAGGATCATTTTATCTCGGTAAAGGTGGATAAATCCCCAGGACCTGATCAGGTGTACCTGAGAACTCTGTGGGAAGCTACAGAAGTGATTGCTGGGCCTCTTGCTGAGATATTTGTATCATTAATAGTCACAGGTGAGGTGCCGGAAGACTGGAGGTTGGCTAAAGTGGTGCCACTGTTTAAGAAGGGTGGTAAGGACAAGCCAAGGAACTATAGACCGGTGGTGGTGGGCAAGTTGTTGGAGGAAATCCTGAGGGACAGGATGCATACGTATTTGGAAAGGCAAGGACTGATTAGGCATAGTCAACATGGCTTTGTGCGTGGGAAATCATGTCTCACAAACTTCATTGCATTTTTTTAGGAAGTAACAAAGAGGATTGATGAGGGCAGAGCAATAGGTGTGATCTACATGGACTTCAGTAAGGCGTTCGACAAGGTTCCCCATGGGAGATTGATTAGCATGGTTAGATCTCACGGAATACTGGGAGAACTAGCCATTTGGATACAGAATTGGCTCAAAAGTAGAAGACAGAGGGTGGTGGTGGAGGGTTGTTTTTCAGACTGAAGGCCTGTGACCATTGGAGTGCCACAAGGTCCTCTACTTTTTGTTATTTACATAAATGATTTGGATGCGAGCATAAGAGGTACAGTTAGTACGTTTGCAGATGACACCAAAATTGGAGGTGTAGTGGACAGCGAAGAGGGTTACCTCAGATTACAACAGCATCTGGACCAGATGGGCCAATAGGCTGAGAAGTGGCAGATGGAGTTTAATTCAGATAAATGCGAGGTGCTGCATTTTGGGAAAGCAAATCTTAGCAGAACTTATACACTTAATGGTAAAGTCCTAGGGAGTGTTGTTGAGCCAAGAGACCTTGGGGTGCAGGTTCATAGCTCCTTGAAAGTGGAATCGCAGGTAGATAGGATAGTGAAGAAGGCATTTAGTATGCTTTCCTTTATTGGTCAGAGTACTGCGTACAGGAGTTGGGAGGTCATGTTGCGGCTGTCAGGACATTGGTTAGACCACTGTTGGAATATTGCGTGCAATTCTGGTCTCCTTTCTATCGGAAAGATGTTGTGAAACTTGAAAGAGTTCAGAAAAGATGTGTGAGGATGTTGCCAGGATTGGAGGATTTGAGCTATAGGGAGAGGCTGAACAGGATGGGACTGTTTTCCTTGGAGCGTCGGAGGCTGAGGGGTGACCTTATAGAGGTTTACAAAATTATGAGGGGCATGGATTGGGTAAATGGGCAAAGTCTTTTTGCTGGGGTCGGAGAGTCCAGAACTAGAGGGCATAGGTTTAGGGTGAGAGGGGAAAGATATAAAAGAGACCTAAGGGGCAACTTTTTCACACAGAGGGTGGTATGTGTATGGAATGACCTGCCAGAGGAAGTGGTGGAGGCTGGTACAATTGCAACATTTAAGAGGTATTTGGATGGGTATATAAATAGGAAGGGTTTGGAGTGATATGGGCTGGGTGCTGGCAGGTGGGACTAGATTGGGTTGGGATATCTGGTCGGCATGGACGGGTTGGACCAAAGGGTCTGTTTCCATGCTGTACATCTCTATGACAATGACTCTATAAAAGATATTGATAGATTTTGGAATTTTGTCGATGTTCAGATGAATCAATATTTGAGCTTGAAACAATATTAGTTTGAAACAATATTAGTCATTTGGATGTCACACTACACATTCTATAATCAGAAAGAAAGTACTTTGGTGGTGCCTCTTTTCCTACTTGGAGGGCAAAAAAATGAATACCTAGAGGAATAGTTATATGGAAAAGAATATTCCCACAAGCGATTGATATTTTACAGAATTACTAAGGAGACATAAAAAGCGATATCAGTAAGATGACCACCACTCTTAAGAAACTGACTCTTTTGTGCCAATATAATCATGTACTATATCCCAATGTTCACTCTGAACCATAGTGGGGTCCACCAGCTCCCACATCATGCAGTTAAAACACATCACCTGGCCTGGTGTCTCTATTTTAATTGCTTAGTCCTTAATTTGATTTTTAAAAATTTTGTATTATCTTATAGTTTGTAGCCTGCAAGTATTTATCTTATTTACATTTAATCTGAAAGGAAACTAGAAATTAGTAGCTATCATCAACCAATGAACTTACAGTTTACCTGTGATGCACTTTTGTGCTGTGTCCCTGATCCTGGGCTTCAATTTTTCCTGTTAAAAACCTTATAAATGATGAGCCAAAGGACAGCAAACAAAAAATATCTCTTCTGTTCTGCACTGAATTCCCACATTGCCTTGAAATTTCCCTTGAAACTATATACTATCATGGCGTGTGCCTCACTCTATATGTGATCTCTCCTTCCTGACCGCGTGACACAATTCACAATATGATTTCGTTGCAGCTTCACACACCTTATCAATCTGGTTCTACCTTCACAGTATAAACCTTTGCTGCGTTCAAATCCTATGGATCCATGCTTCAATTCATTTACTATCACGTTGGAAATATTTCCTCTACCTCCCCAGCCCCACCCCATTTACTTAAATATTCTATCAAATTTCCCTTGTCACCTAAATGTCATTTAAATATGCATCATATTAATATGTAATTAGTATTGTCTCCAGTCTAGGTAATTACACATCTGTTCAGTCACTTAATAATGTAGAGTTGCAGATCTTCAAACCACCTCAGTTGCAAGATAACTATGAAAGCCAATCTTAGTTTCTCTGGTCTGAAAGCTGCTGATCACATCACAATTGGTTACTAGATGGTTCCAGGGTGTTTGGCTCTACGATTTTATCTGGAAGTCTGATTGATACACATCCAAAAACGGATGTGATTTTGCAGGTTTCTTTGCAGAGTATTTTACCTGATGCAACAAGCTTATGTTATCTGAAGTAACATAAGCTGGGCATATTGAAGAATTCAACAGATGTTCATTACAGCTAACTTACAGACAAATGTAGCAGCACTGAGCAGCACTGAGCAGCATGCTTCCAGTATCACAGATGTGTAAGGGTGCAGAAGGAGGCTATTTGGCCCATTGTATCTGCATTGGCTCATTAAATGAGCTTCATTTCCGACTGCCAATCTCTTGCTTTCTTCTCATACCTGTGCATATTATTTCTATTTAAATAACGATCTAATGCCATTTTGAATGCCTCAGTTGCACCTACCTCAATACAATGCATTCCAACCTTGGACCACTGCTTTGTGTGAAAAGTTATCTCGTATCACATTTGTTCCTTTAGCAAATCATTGTAAATCTGTGCATTTTATATCTTGATTCTTTGTCAAACAGAAAAAAGTTTCTCCCTGTTTGCTCTGTCAAGCCTTTTTGTGATTTTGAAAAGCTCTTCTAAGTATCCTCTTAGCCTTTTCTTTCTGAGGAAAACATTCCCAATTTCTTCAATCTATGCTGTCTCCACCTGTCCTGCCACCTTCAGTGTTCAGGGCACATATGCGCCCAGGTCTCTCTGTTCCTATACCCTCCCCCCTCCGCGCCCCCCCCCCCCACCACCACCACCCCTTAGAGTTGTATCCCCAATTTTAATGCCCTTTAATATTCTTCCTAACAAAATACACCAACTCACACTTCTCTGCATTGAACTTCAGTACAATGACAGACTTCACATGATCTGGAATAAAATGGAGTATGAGACATTTATACCCATTGTATGATATGCTAAAAATATTTTGAGAATGTGTGTTAAAGGTCTACTGACACACTGACTGTAGGACATTATACAATAAAAGCACTTTTACTAATTAAGCCTCTAGGAAAACTTTTTCTGTTTAATTTAATATTCCAGATTTACTTCCATTACATTTTCAACCAACATGTACACTTCCATAGAATTTACTCTCAGATATATTCCTTTCTGAGAAGACAAGTTCAATTTTACCTCTTAATTCAGACACTTGAGACCAGAGATCAGCCTATCTCTTTCCATAATTTCCACAGCTTGAATGGCTCCGTAATTTATCCATAATCAACTGAGGACATGATAGACTTCAAGGTGTTTTCACTGAAATATTTAAATACAGGGTGTACACTTGCATTGCATTCACTAGGAAAGAACAATGAGATCCTGGGGACAACTGATAATGCTACATGGTAAGTGTTGGGTGATGTTCATTGACATACAGTACAGAATCGGCCCTTTGACCAATCAGTATCAACAATAATTTGTTTTGAATTGATTTTGTGAGGCAGAAATGACCCAGGGCATATTTTACTTGGAAATTAGATATTGGTGAGTGAAAACCATGAGAATCATCATATTTATTTGCAACATGACTGAATGAGACAGGCTCATTGGGCCAGCTGATCTTTTCTTTTTTATCTTAACAGAATCAGGCAGCATTAACTTTCTGAATGCACGTTGTTTCCTGTTAAGCAGAATGTTGTTCTAGAGATGACCTGCAAGTTTGCTCCTAATAACCAGTTCCATTATTTTACACAGAAATGAAGTAAATCTGATGAGTTTTTCGTTGGCCACATCTGTTTTAATTACAGAAACTACCATTTTCCCCTCCACTGGTACCTCTCTAAAGGTAGTGATAGTCTTCGAAATATTACCTGGGCCTTGTCATCTTCCTTTTTAGTCATTCATAGCACTTCAGATTAAATACATCTTCCACTGAGGATTTCATTGTTCTGAGATCATTTAGGCTGTCGAGGCACACATCTAATTTATGATTAAGTTAATGATTTTACTTGACCTCTTGTGAAAGGTTACTCATATCTAGGTTTCAAATCTGTCATTTTTGTAAATGGTATTCCCCTCTTTTTGGACTCTCCTCCTGTTTTTGTGGTACTGGAATATTTATTTTATTGTCATGCTTAGGTTCAACTGCTATCTTTTTTCCAAGTTTATTTTGCTGTTATGTTTAGCTTCCTGTCAGCTACTGGACTCATATCTCAGTTTTAATCTGTTTGCGTTTTATCAACAGTGTTCTCATTTTGGACTGTCCTCATGCTGTTGTAACACTGGAGTTTATTTTACTATTATGCCTCGCTTCAACTGTTTTTTTTTCCAATTCTGTTTCCCCTTTCCAATTTGTTCATTTGTGCTTTTTTTTATTTGTTCAAGTGAGTTGCTTCTTTTAATTTTACAAGGTTGCTCAGGCTATTTATCTCATTTTGAATTTGTTTCATGTAGAATTTGTGAAGCTGGAACTTGTTCATTTTGATTTCAATGGAAAAGGAAATTGGCAAAATGAAGAACAGGCTGCCAGTTCACTGTTGGCACGTTTGCAGACACTGTAATTATAATCTGATCTATATGTCTGTTCATGAACTAGCCAATGTGTGAGATATAGTCTGAAAAAAATACTAAAGAACACAGCAAATGTTATGTTTAGTATAACTTATTTTCTTTGCAGTTAATTGTAGGCCATTTTGGATCTTTCTGTATCTTTACCAAGATGTTTGTGTATTTTTAATTTCTAATTCATCAGAACATTTACCTTGAGGTTCTGTAACATTCTTAACAAGACAAATAGGCAAAAGTGAGGACTGCAGATGCTGGAGATCAGATTCGAGATTAGAGTGGTGTTGGAAAAACACAGCAGATCAGGCAGCATCCGAGGAACAGGAAAATCGACATTTTGGGCAAAAGCCCTTCATCAGGAATGAGGCTGGGAGCCTCCAGGATGGAGAGATAAATGGGGGTGGGATGGGGCTGGGGAGTGCAATAGTCAGATGGAGGTGGGGATGAAGGTGATAGGTCGGAGAGGAGAGTGGAGTGGATAGGTGGGAAGGAAGATTGGCAGGTAGGACAGGTCATGAGGATGGTGCTGCGTTGGCAGGTTGGAACTGGGGTAAGGTGGGGAGAGGGGAAATAAGGAAACTGGTGAAATCCACGTTGATGCCCTGGGGTTGAAGTGTTCCGAGGTGGAAGTTGAGGTGTTCTGCCTCCAGGGGTCGGGTGGTAATGGAGTGATGGTGAAGGAGGCCCAGGACCTGCATGTCCTTGGCAGAATGGGAGGGGGAGTTGAAATGTTCAGCCACAGGGCGGTGGGGTTGATTGGTGCAGGTGTGCCAGAGATGTTCCCTAAAGCACTCTGTGAGAAAGCGTCCAGTCTCCCCAATGTAAAGGAGACCGCGTCGGGAGCAACGGATACAATAAATGACAGTTGTGGATGCGCAAATGAAACTTTGATGGATATGAAAGGCTCAAGTTTCCTCATTTCCCCTCCCCCACCTTATCCCAGTTCCAATCTGCCAGTTCAGCACCATCCTGATGACCGGTCCTACCTGCCAATCTTCCTTCCCACCTATCCGCTCCACCCTTCTCTCCAACCTATCACCTTTATCCCCACCTCCATCCACCTATTGCACTCTTAGCTAACTTCTCCCCACCCCCACCCCCTCCCATTTAGCTCTCCACCCTGGAGGCTCCCAACCTCATTCCTGATGAAGGACTTTTGCCAAAAATGTCAATTTTCCTGCTCCTTGGATGCTACCTGACCTGCTCTGCCTTTCCAGCACCGTTCTAATCTCAATTTAAGAAGACAAATACCTGTTCTTCTGCAGTGCTTTCTTCATGAAAGTCCTATTGATTATATTGAACAGAATCAATGTGAACATAATGGCTTGTTCAGACTTGGTAATACATTTTAAAACGGTGACTTAATTTATTGGCAACCAGACTCATTGTTGTAAAGCTTACTTTGGAATAATAGAATCCCTACAGTATGGAAGCAGGCCATGTGGCCCATTGAGTCCACACCAACACTCTGAACATCATCCCTCACAGACCCACCCTCCTACGCTAACCCTGTAGCCCTATACTTCCCTTGGCTAATCCACCTAGTCTGTATATTCTTGGACACTATGGGCAATTTACCATGGGCAATCCATCTAACCTGCATACCTTTGGACTGTGGGAGGAAACTGGAGCATCCAGAGGAAACACACTCAGAAATGGGAGGATGTGTAAACTCCAAGGCTGGAATCGAACCCAGTCCCTGATGCCGTGAGGCAACAGTTTTAAGCACTGTGCCACCACGAAAGTTGACAAGTTGAATTTCAGAATTTTTGTGAAATTGTGGAGAATTCATTACAGATTTTTCTAGTTGCTTTCAGAATTAATTGTGCAAAAAAAATTAATGTAACTTGCAATAAATTAGACATGGAAAATTTAACTGATCAGACTTCATGACATTTGTGCTGAAGTACAAAATTGCTCCTTGAGGGGAAACAAACTACCTTAATTTAAATATGTTTTTAAAGGTTTGTCAGGTTGGTGCAACAGCGGATTGTGTGGTTCTAGGCTTCTATTGTAGCAGTTGAGGATAATTTAGGCCAATGTTTCATACCATGCTTTTGTTTCAGATTTCCAGCATCCATAGTTTTTTTGGTGTTTTGTTCAGAAAAAAATACAGTTTGTTAAATGCCTTGACATTGGCCTGACTGCCTCATTAATATTCAGCCTCCCATCTTACCAAACACGCTAAACAAGCTAGACATCGAGGAATTTTGACTTGGAGGTTTGAGCAGGTATCTGGCGCCTTTTTCATTGCTTGATCCAAAGGACTTTTGTGTTGGACACCAGGCTCCAAAATCTCAGGACAGACTCCATTAGCACAGGCCACATACACCTTACATCCACTCTGGCATTTGACATGTGCCAGCCTCTAAAAACCCTCATGGCATATTTCTGATCCAGTTACAAGAATCTCCTGCACTTCAATGCAGCACTTTGGGTAGCATCGGCAACTATCATTGCAATGTTACAGCTTGTACATTGTGCACTCAGGGACACACATGCGGCTCATGGAGTGGACCACAGCACACACACAACACACCAAGGCTGTCTGGATACTCACAGCATCCCTGCATTGCATTGCCTAACCTTTTTGTGCATTGGCCCCTCAGACCAAGCTCATATTACTTCTGTCTTGCCTTGTTGTGTAATGCAGACACAAAGCCATGAACAAAAACAGAAGTTGCTAGAAAAGCTCAGCAGACCTAGTAGCACCTGTTCTGAAGAAGTACCTTTACATACAGATGAGGAAGGACACCACTTCAACTGGGACAACATATCCATCCTAGGACAAGCCAAACAGAGACAAGCGCAAGAATCCCTAGAAGCATGGCACTCCAACCGGAATTCTATCAACAAACACGTTGACTTGAATCCCATTTACCAACCCCTTTTACCAACAGGAAATTACATCACCACAGGAAATGACATCACCACATGAAATTGCATCACCAACCCAAGGAAACCTAAACACATAAATAAAAAGTGGGCCATACCACCTGTGCTTCACAGGAGTCACTGATGATGTTACCAAGTATGGTGATGAAATGTCTGAAAATGAACCTTCCAGCTCAGCGAGCAAATTACATCCAGGTCTGGCAGCATCTGTGAGAAGAAATCACAGCAAGAAGCTTGTCATGCTTGTCAGTAGTGATCAGTTAGCGATTTTTGAGAAAATTTGTAGCTGAGGTCGAGGTTCAGGTGGTAAGTTTGCTCACTGAACTGGAAGGTTTGTTCTCAGACATTTTGTCACGATGCTAGGTAACATCATCAGTGAGCCTCTGGTGAAGCACTGGTGTTCTGTTCCACTTTTTACTTATGTGTCTTGGTTCTGTTACAGTGAGTGTCATCATTTCCAGTTCTTTTTCTCAGTGGTTAGTAAATGGGGTCCAAATCGATGTGTTTATTGATCAACTTCCGGTTTGAATGCCAGGCCTCTAGGAATTTCCATGTGTGTCTCTTTTTAGCCTGTCTTAGGATTACATCAGACAGACAGGCAGGAAACTAGCCACCAAATCATGAACACCATCTAGCCACCAAAAGACATGACCAGCTATCACCAGTATCCTGACACACTGATGAAGACACCCCTATGGCTGCTACAACATATCCATCCTGGTACAGGCTAAACAGAGACATGCACAGGAATTCCTAGCCATCAGACATGCAAATTGGAACTCCATCAATAAGTCTATCGATCTGGACCCAATTTGTCAACCTCTGAGACAAAGAACCTGAAATGATATCACCAACCTTGACAGACCAAGACACATATATCGAAATCCTTACAGAACACCAGCACGTCAACAGAGGCTCACTGATGACGTTACCTGGTATGGTGATGAAACATCTGAGAACATACCATCCAGCTCAGTGAACAAACTTACAACCTAAGTGATCAGTTAAGTCAAGGGGGGGGTGGGGTAACCTTTGCTCAGCAGCACCCAGAACAGTCAGTCAAATGTAGCCTCTGATACCAGTCCAGGGACTTGGGCATTGTCAGTCTGTTGTTGTGGCGATCAGGTCAGACATTTCCAATCATGAGGAGAGAGGAGCTGAATGTCAGATAACCCACCACACATCTCGATTCTCTCTGACCTGTTGAGGGCTTTTTTCCTCCTGGAGTGAGAGAGATAGTTGTTAAGGAAGAATAAAGTGGGTGGCTGTTAGAACATAGAACATAGAACATAGAACAATACAGCACAGAACAGGCCCTTCGGCCCACGATGTTGTGCCGAACTTCTATCCTAGATTAAGCACCCATCCATGTACCTATCCAAATGCCGCTTAAAGGTCGCCAATGATTCTGACTCTACCACTCCCATGGGCAGCGCATTCCATGCCCCCACCACTCTCTGGGTAAAGAACCCACCCCTGACATCTCCCCTATACCTTCCACCCTTCACCTTAAATTTATGTCCCCTTGTAACACTCTGTTGTACCCGGGGGAAAAGTTTCTGACTGTCTACTCTATCTATTCCTCTGATCATCTTATAAACCTCTATCAAGTCACCCCTCATCCTTCGCCGTTCCAACGAGAAAAGGCTGAGAACTCTCAACCTATCCTCGTACGACCTACTCTCCATTCCAGGCAACATCCTGGTAAATCTTCTCTGCACCCTCTCCAAAGCTTCCACATCTTTCCTAAAGTGAGGCGACCAGAACTGCACACAGTACTCCAACTGTGGCCTAACCAAAGTCCTGTACAGCTGCAACATCACTTCACGACTCTTGAATTCAATCCCTCTGCTAATGAACGATAATACTCCATAGGCCTTCTTACAAACTCTATCCACCTGAGTGGCAACCTTCAAAGATCTATGTACATAGACCCCAAGATCCCTTTGTTCCTCCACCTGACTAAGAACCCTACCATTAACCCTGTATTCCACATTCTTATTTGTTCTTCCAAAATGGACAACCTCACACTTGGCAGGGTTGAACTCCATCTGCCACTCCTCAGCCCAGCTCTGCATCATATCTAAGTCCCTCTGCAGCCGACAACAGCCCTCCTCACTGTCCACAACTCCACCTATCTTCGTATCATCTGCAAATTTACTGACCCACCCTTCGACTCCCTCATCTAAGTCATTAATAAAAATTACAAACAGCAGAGGACCCAGAACTGATCCCTGCGGAACTCCACTTGTAACTGGGCTCCAGGCTGAATATTTACCATCTACCACCACTCTCTGCCTTCAACCGGTTAGCCAGTTTTCTATCCAATTGGCCAAATTTCCCTCTATCCCATGCCTCCTGACTTTCCGCATAAGCCTACCATGGGGAACCTTATCAAATGCCTTACTAAAATCCATGTACACTACATCCACTGCTCTACCCTCATCCACATGCTTGGTCACCTCCTCGAAAAATTCAATAAGACTTGTAAGGCAAGACCTACCCTTCACAAATCCGTGCTGGCTGTCCCTAATCAAGCAGTGTCTTTCCAGATACTCGTAAATCCTATCCCTCAGTACCCTTTCCATTACTTTGCCTACCACAGAAGTAAGACTAACTGGCCTGTAATTCCCGGGGTTATCCCTATTCTCTTTTTTGAACAGGGGCACAACATTCGCTACTCTCCAGTCCCCTGGTACCACCCCCGTTGCCAGTGAAGACGAGAAGATCATCGCCAACGGTACTGCAATTTCCTCTCTTGCTTCCCACATAATCCTAGGATATATCCTGTCATGCCCGGGGGACTTGTCTATCCTCAAGTTGTTCAAAATGTCCAACACATCTTCCTTCCTAACAGGTATCTCTTCTAGCTTATCAGTCCATTTCACACTCTCCTCTTCAACAATACGGTCCCTCTCGTTCGTAAATACTGAAGAGAAGTACTTGTTCAAGACCTCTCCTATCTCTTCCGACTCAATACACAGTCTCCCACTACTGTCCTTGATCGGACCTACCCTCGTTCTCGTCATTCTCAGGTTTCTCACATACGCATAGAATGCCTTGGGGTTATCCTTGATCCTATCCGCCAAGGATTTTTCATGCCCTCTCTTAGCTCTCCTAATCCCTTTCTTCAGGTCCCTTCTGGCTATCCTGTATCCCTCCACTGCTCTGTCTGAACCCTGTTTCCTCAACCTTATGTAAGCCTCCTTCTTCCTCTTTACTAGACATTCAACCTCCCTCGTCAACCAAGGCTCCCTCACACGACCATTTCTTTCCTGCCTGACCGGTACATACATATCAAGGACACGTCGTATCTGCTCCTTGAAAAAGTTCCACATTTCCACCACATCCTTCCCTGACAGCCTATGCTCCCAACGTATGCTCCTCAAATCCTGTCTTACAGCATCGTATTTTCCCTTCCCACAATTGTAAAATCTACCTTGTTGTGCGCACCTATCTCTCTCCATAACCAAGGTGAAAGTCACAGAATTGTGGTCACCATCACCAAAATGTTCACCCACTAACAAGCCCACCACTTGTCCCGGTTCATTACCGAGTACCAAATCCAATATGGCCTCCCCTCTGGTTGGACACTCTACATACTGCGTTAGAAAAGCTTCCTGGACACACTGCACAA
The DNA here is from genome assembly GCF_047496795.1 of Chiloscyllium punctatum. Classification (NCBI taxonomy): domain Eukaryota; kingdom Metazoa; phylum Chordata; class Chondrichthyes; order Orectolobiformes; family Hemiscylliidae; genus Chiloscyllium; species Chiloscyllium punctatum. The sequence goes on from NC_092746.1 coordinate 67,166,118, forward strand.
ACACCGCCCCATCCAATCTACTTGATCTAAAGAGCTTCCAATCAATATTTGGGAAGTTGAAGTCGCCCATGACTACGACCCTGTGGCTTCTGCACCTTTCCAAAATCTGTTTCCCAATCTGTTTCTCCACATCTCTGCTGCTATTGGGGGGCCTATAATAAACACCCAACAAGGTGACTGCACCTTTCCTATTTCTGACTTCAGCCCATACTACCTCCAGAGGCAGATCCCCCTCAAACTTCCTTTCTGCAGGTTACTTTTATTGCAGGTGGGAGGTGTCCTGAGTAAGTGACTAGGTAGTACTGAGGTCATGCAGGGTTGGTGGTGCCGGATGTTGGAGTGGGTGAGATCAAGGATGGAGAGATATAGCAGGCAATCATGAGAGTGGTAGAGCATGATGAGAGATGGGTTCAGAAGCAGAGACAGAGAGTCGGAGGTAACAGAGAGAAGATGGTGGCACTTATCCTGGCAGAGTGTATAATGACATTGACCTTCTTCCTCCATTGCTGGACATTCTTCCAGATGACTGAAACTGCTCTGGTCTGGATGACAAACTTGGACCACTGCTGGTCCTGGTGAAGGAGGAAGACCTGCACCTGCACCACCCAATCCAGCTCCAGGTGCCACACAGCGTGGCACTGATTTCCCCCATACACCATGCCCTTTGCAAATATCAGGAATCATGCATGGCAGCTCCAGACCAACAGACTTTGCCAAGTGCACAACAGGCTTTCAAAGATGGCATGGGGGCAAGGGCTGCTGGGTTTTCAATCAATATTTGATGAATAGCAAGTTGTCTGGGAATGTATGTGACAAAGTGGGGTTAGAATCAGACACAAGGGATGCTATTATAGATGAATAGGTAGTTGCTGAACTTGTTAAGAAACGACAAAAAAATTTTGCTGAGCCTCTCAGTGAAATCCCTCCTAATAACCCAATGTAACTTTGAAACAAAACATTGTAAGATTTTATTTTGCCATGTTGCTTTTCCTTTTTGCTCCTTTCCTGTTTTTTTCCCCCTTTTCAGAAGTTAATTGTTTTTCCTTCAACTGCTTACAAGTTACTTTTGAAGCTATCCTTACCTGGTCTGACTTACATGTGTCTCCAGATCCCGAATTGCTTCAGTCTGCATCAAAAATTGCAAGGTCACTTTTAAAAGGAAGAGATTGCATATTCAAGACAGAAATGATGAGAACTTTTTTGAACCCTCTTCCTCCAAAAGTGGTGGAAGTAGAATCTTTGCATATTTTTAAGGCAGAGGTGGGTCATTTTCCAATAAGCCAGTGGGCTGAAGATTATCAAGGTTATGAGGAATATGGAGTAATCAGAACAGCCATGAACTTAATGAGAGGTGGAAGAGGCTCAGAAGGCCAAATGACCTAATTCTGTTCCTAATTCGTATATTTCCATGTTCCATTTATTCTGGATGCAACACCATCTTAACAGGATTTGAACCAAAGACCCCAGGACATTAGCTGGGTATCTGGATTGACAGTCCAGCAGTAATACCACTAGGCCATCACCTCCAGTTCATTTAATTTCTTACCATTGTTTAAGGTCATTCGACAAATATTTCTTACAAGCTGCTCCGATCGTTCATTTGATGTATGGCAAAATATTATTTTCTCTTGACTGTAAAAGGTAGCTGTGTTGAAACCAAAAAAACACCAATTAATTTAATATGTTGTGGAAATATATTCGATCTGATTTAAGGAAGTTTACAAACCTGAATCTAACCTTTCCAGCCTTGCTCCAGCCAAGTGAAGTGGGCTGGTGTGACGACTCAGTTGCATAAATTCCCAAATAAGTTATTCAGCACATATCGACTTATTAAATAGAATCTGCTTTTCAATATTGCTCAATGTGTGCAATGGCACCTTTTGTTTTTTGGACTGGAAATTTATTAGTTCTTTATTTTCTTACGCAAATATGTTCTCGATCCCTGAACATTAATCAAGCTTAGGTAATGAGGTTAAAATATGCTTGACTAATGCAAAAATAATAGAAATTTAGCATAATGTTATAAATGACTAGTCTGTTCACTCAGAGTATACCACAAATCCCAATGATTCAGCTCAGAATTAGAGTTTCCTCAAATTTAATTAATTAATAAAAGATGTGAGTTAATTGCCCATAAAATCATGAGAATGAATAATATTTACTTTTATTACCACTAAATGTTGGCCTATGCCCTTGGATTCATGGATTAGTAGTTCTGACTAAGTTAACATAATTTCATACAAAAAGAATTGTAAGCTATGTCGAGAGACTCTTGAACTTATAAAAGCAAGGATAATTAGCCTAAATTAAGCGTAGAAAACAGGAAACCAGATGGGATTCATCTAATTCCAACTGCTACAAAGAAGTCAGTCCTAAGCATGAGAAAGTAATTTGACCAATCAGGTGAATGATTTTGCATTTGTGGGGGATGGGTGCAGAGTGCAGATGAGGTGGGGCTGGTGTGTGTATGGTTTGGTAGCTCGCATGCACAGATTGTGGGCTGTATAAAGCAGTTTTGCAAGCGATTAAGGGCCTGCAGACAGGGACCCAACCTTTTTTAAGAGCCAGGCAGCTAACTGGGAAGGATTATTTTAATGACATATGCTTTAAAAAATTCAGGCTAGCCGCAAACATAGGCATCAAAGGAAGACCAAAAATGCTGGCTTCAATGGGAGGTGTTCCAAGTGACATTTTATGCATGTTTAATGGCAACCACAGATTGTACACATAGGCCCTTACAACAAATATACAGGTCACATGACTATGACATGCCAAATAGTGCACCAATGATACAATTGTATTTCTCCAAACATCCACCTTTGACCAAAACACGTATATTTTTATTTGCAGTTATAAGTTACATGAGTATCCAATATGCAGGGTCAGTTTAATAACTTGGGAAATTCAACTAGAAAGTTTATTGTTGAACATCAAAACAGAGCCACTACTCGTAACGTACATAGTCTAATCCTAACCTGGGACAAACAGTTCTACAGACCTATCCCTGGGTCTGCTTTATGTACTTTCTAACCAATTTGTTCAGAGATGTTATTACACAGGTGGTACTTGAACCAAGGTCTCTGAGGTAGGGACACTGCTACTGTGCCACTAGACTTCTTATACAGTTGAGCTACAGATCAGTTATAATGTCATAAGTAACTTCTATTCAACCTGTGCAAAGATGTAATTAAACACTTCCAGAACTGGTTTTGCTTGTTTCAGTGGTATATGCTATGTATAGAAAACCACAAAGCACATCAAAGTCCATGCTTTTGAGTATGGATGTGTAGTCAACTCCATTAGCACAATAATGATTTCACTGTGATTCAGCATCATTGTTGTTTCAGGTTTCATTGCAGCATAAGCAGGAACCATGCATCAACTGGGTGCTGCAATGGAAAGTCAGACTGAAGTCATACTAGAGTCAAGATTAGAGTGGTGCTGGAAATGCACAGCACGTCAGGCAGCATCCAAGGACCAGGAGAATCAACATTTTGGGCAGGAGCCCTTCATCAGGAATGAGGCTGGAAGCCTGGGAGTGGCGAGGTAAATGGGAGGGGGTGGGGGTGGGGAGAAGGTAGCTGGGAGTGCAATAGGTGGGGGTAAAGGTGATATCGGAGAGGAGTGTGGAACGGATAGGTGGGAAGGAAGCTTGACAGGTGAGACAGTTCATGAACATGGTGCTGAACTGGGGTAAAGTGGGGGGAAGGGAAATGAGGAAACTGGTGAAGGCCACGTTGATGCCCTGGGGTTGAAGGGTTCTGAGGTGGAAGGTAAGGTTGCACTCTCAGCTACCTTGTCCCCAGCCCCACCCCTCCCATTTATCTCGCCACCCCCGAGGCTTCCAGCCTTATTCCTGATGAAGGGCTCTTGCCTGAAACGTCGATTTTCCCACTCCTCGGATGCTGCCTGACCTGCTGTGCTTTTCCAGCACTACTCTAATCTTGACTGTAATCTCTGGCATCTGCAGTCCTCACTTTCGTCTGAAGTCATACTCAGTCAGTCTGCTGCAATGCAAACTCAAACTGCTGATAACATGCCTGTGGATTATTACAGTACAGAAAGGGACTTGCAGTATATATCAGCAGGCCAATAATCTCTCAACAACAGATCATTAGGACTGCCGAGACTCGACCATGAGTGGGAGTGGGAATGACTTCACGAGAGCATTCATCGTGCCACCATATCTCTCCTCCTGTCACCTCACTGACTCCTGACTGCCAGGATTTGGGTGGAGCAAAGAATCAGCAACACAAACACTGATAGGAGTTATTTATTCAACCTTCAGGAATTGCTTAAGGAGAAGAAGCTGGTTATTTAGTGACTATCTGATAAATGATTAAAGTTTGTACGATTCCTAAGATTTCAACATAGTATAGAAACTGGTACTAATGTTGGTATATAAAACAAATTAAATTAGTAATTGAACACAATAATTAAGTTGTTGATTAGAACACATGTCGGATGGCAGGATAGGTGAAATATCGTAGCTCCAGCACGTGGGAGGCCTTGGTAGAGAACAAACAGTTCTGCAACAAGGGTTTGAAGTTTGAGTAGCTTCAGCTCAGTGTTTATGAGTTGGAGACTGAGCTACAGACACTATGACATATTGGGAAGCGTGAAAGTTACCTGGACCCTCTTAGGATTGGGTTGTTTGATTGGTTCTGTGATCAGGGACAGAACAGCATAACTGCAAGTGAAACAAGTAAGTCATCTGAGAAGGAGGAGAGCAGGAGCTTCAGCTGTTAGAATTGTTCAACAAGTTTGATCTTTCGGTTTGTTTGGATGAGATTGAGGGAGAGTTGGCTGGATGGCACTGTGCTACAGGAAGCCATTCAAACTGGAGAGTAAGGGAAAAATAGTGGTCGTAGGGGACAGTACAGTCAAAGGGATTACAGTTTTCTTTGTAGAAGAGCTCATGTCCAGCTGCATTGCTGCCTAATGCCAGTTTTTGGGACATTGCTTATTCTTAATAAAAACCGAAAGAATTGCGTATGCAGAAATTCTTTCAGAAAAATAAACAGAAATTGCTGGAAAAGCTCTGAAGGTCTGCTCTCATCTGTGAGGAGAAATCAGAGTTAATGTTTCAGGCCCAGTGATCCTTCCTCAGAACTTCCCTTTGTCATTCCTTTGTCAAATCTCCCCTCGAATAATGGATTTCAAAGATGTCTTGGAATTCTGCATTTTGTATATGTTTGTTTTGGTGGAAACATCTTGAATGCCTTGGGTTATTTCACTGCCATCAGTCCATGTTGATATCAATCAAAACTGGCACCATGCAAGCAAGGATATCTGCACAAACTCTTTTGAAGAAGATAGATTCGATCCTGATGAACAATAAATAGGTTAATTTTATGTTATCTAATACATCGAATTACATCTCAGATGAATGATAGACTTTTGTGAGGCAATTAAGCTTATCATAAGATTAAGTACACATTACTACCTTACCTACATGCTATTAACACTATGAACAATTACTGAAACACTATACATCCTCTGGTGAAAATATTCGGAACCTGCAGGACACACAGAACTCTGGTTAGCTCCTCCCAGGAGCAATTATTTATGTCCTAACACATGAAGCTTAACCTGTCATGACAGTTAATGTTTTCAGGTACCAATTGCCCAGTAAAACATTGCACACTGGATGTTCCTAGCCAGAATTCTTGGTACAGTTCAGAAGCTCAGACTGGTGCTGTATTAATTTTAAGGAATTAATGGTTCCAGGAATCAAACAATTCAGTTGTGATGAGCCGCTTTGCAAATCTTCCTCTTTGCTGTTTCTCTCTGAAGCTAGAATTCTCACAATCCGTCGTCTTTTTGAAAATACATAGGATTTCAAGAGTCTTTACATGCCTGGGTACTTATCTCTGCAATCCACTTGGAGCTTATAGATTTATAGTCAAGGAATGTATAGCTTTTTAAAAGTATCTTGTGTTTAGTTCAAGTCAGTTTTTCTTTAAAAATTCTGTAAGGTCATCTTGTTCATGTATGTTTATATGGAGCAAAGGAAAGAGAGAGAGAGAACTAATGATTCAAACATTTCCCAGAGGAATATTACTGTTTACATTCCTTCAATCCAATAAACATAAACCACTTTCTGCTTTCTGTAACTACCTTTTCTTTGATAAAATACTCCTTTATTTTATCAAAAGGTCTCTTGTGATTGAAAATCTATTATGAACAATAAATACTGTTATGTTTTCAACAATATCTATTAAATTTGTCAAATTTTGACAAGGAAGTAAAAGCTCTTGTGGGAAATTCATGTTTCAATTCTTTCAGCACTCTTAAAAAATGACTTCAAGTACCATGCGATGAATGTTCTGATTACATAAGAAGCATGAGTAACAGATTCAAACTTAATATTAGCATTTCCTCATTATCTGCTGTTCCCCTACTTTACACTCCCCAGCACTACCAATTGCTAACTTTACCTGGTTATTTTTAAAAATAATCTTCATTGTTTTCCTTTCCTTTGTATTTTCCATTTATTTACAGTGAGATTCACATCAACGGTAAACCATAAATATTATTGCACTGGTAACCACAGCATTACTAATGTCTTGAAAACATCCAAAATAACAAAAGCAAATTTAGAAGTAGTGAGAGCTGTCCATAAATTAATCAAAAATATCATATGAGCATGCATGATATTTCTAGTGCTAACCATATGGAGTTGCTATTTCTTTAGAGAAATTGGCATAAAACTCATAATTTAATTACAAACCTTGTAATCTTCCTCACTCAATGGTAAAATGAATCATAACAGCTTTATCGTTTGGCAGAATTCAACTGATTAAGGTTGAACTATATGAAGAAATATAATGTAAATAGCACTATTCATAACCATGTAACAAATTCAGGAAGGTGTTACATGAGATTGTTTCCTGTACTAGTTTATACTGTAGATGTACTTTCAATTAGGAAGCATTTAAATATAATAAGAAAATGTTCTTTAAATCAGCATTGTGTGATGTGTTAAGGCCTCTACATGTGGGAGTTCTGTGATATCAATTTGTTCCAGGACACAAACATTTCCAATGTGCGTTTGAAGTTCAAGCCTCTTTGACTCAGAGTTTATTAGATGGAGGCTGAACTTTGAGGCATCAGAGAGAGTAAACGGTGTCTGGATTCTTTATACTTGGAGGCAGTCACACCACTTGTTTGGTCAAGGGCAATAGATCAGAAGGTGAGACTGGGAGTGAGGTAGGTAAGGTGACCAGAGGGCAAGAGTACAAAGGCATCAGCCTGTGCAATTATTCCATATTTTTGAGATTTGCTCAGCTTGATTGAATATGATTAAGGCTGCAGGGTAGTACTGTCCAAAGTCCATCCCATTTAGCATGCTGATATTGCTGCACAACACTAAGGAGGGTATCCTTAATGTGAAGGTGGGACCTCACCTCCAAAACGTCTGTACAGTTGTCACTCTTACTGATACTGCCATGGGCAGATGCATCTGTGGCAGACAGATTGGTGAGGATGAGGTCAGGCATGTTTTTCCATCTTGTTGCTTCCCTGATTACCTGCCACAGACACAATCTAACAACTTGGCCATCTAGGTCAGTAGGAGCAACCAAGTCTCTCTTGATGATGGACATTGGAGTTTCCCACACAGAGTACATTCTGTACCATTGCCATCCTTAATAGTATGCAGGTTCAGTTTCTATTCAGGAAGGTTTTGGACCAAAGAGGAACCTATAGACTCTCAACATTAACTCTGTTTCAATCTCACCAGAAACTGCTGAGTTTATCTAGCATTTTCTGATTTTATTTCAGTATTCCAGCATCTGCGGTGTTTTATTTTCATTTGAGTTGTTAGGTTCTTGTTACGTAGATGAGTCAAGGATTGTCAGGAGTAGACATAAAGTGGGAATGTGCATTTCAAAACACAACCAAAGAAGCATAATCTTGTTGAGTGGTAGACTAGGCTCAAAGCTGCACATTGACCACTTCTACTTTGTATGTATGTCTGCATGGAAGTAAATATAAAATGTTGCACCATAAGTTAAAAGGACTAATTCTTAAATTAGGTAAAAACAATAACTGCAGATGCTGAAAACCAAATACTGGATTAGTGGTGCTGGAAGAGCACAGCAGTTCAGGCACCATCCAGTGGAAGCTGCCTGAACTGCTGTGCTCTTCCAGCACCACTAATCCAGTAATTCTTAAATTACTCAACTAAATCTTTTGGTTTTTGTTCAAATCAAAGTTCTTCACAACCACAGAAAAGATATCAGCCTTAGCTATCATTCAAAGGATTCTGTACTGATGCTGATTTCCTGCTATTATCACATCGTAATAGGTCATGTGGAATAATGGCAGAAAATGGAGTAGAGATATATCGTGCTGGGTCAGTTACTCATTCGGAAATAACATGTTGCAGGCAATCACAGTCATCGAAAGCTCCTGTCTGTAAATAATATACAATGGCCAGAGATCATGCAAAATCACTTCCTACTAATTTCCCAGTTACAACAATACACACAGTTGTTATTGGGAAATTCACTATAATTTTGAATGGTTCTTCAGAAACTCTCATACAATGATATACAGTATGTGGTAGTGCGTGATACACAGCATGCAGTCAAATGATCAGCTAGTAAGACAGAACTGGTAACATTGTCAGGAAGCTCCCAGCTGGAATGTAGAAAGAAGAGAGGGGAACCTTGTGAAATTACAATCACCAGAGAAGCAATATGAAACAAACTGATGGAACTGCAGACTAACAAATTTCCCAGTTTAGGAGAATTTCGTCCTTGGGTTTTAAATGAGTTTGCTAAAGAGCTAGTAGATATATTGCTGTTAATTTTCCAAATCTCCCTAGATTCAGGGAAATTTCCATCTGATTAAAAATTAGCAAATATGACTGTTCTATTCAAACAAGTGAGGGATAAGGAAACAGGAAACTATAATAGAGTTATCCTGACATCTTCATCAAGGGGAATATGTTAGAATCAATTGTAAAGTAGTTGTAGCTATGCACTGAGAAAATCTTGAAGTGATTGGGAAGAGTCAATATGGTTTTGTGAAGGAGAAATCATATTTAACAAATTTATTGAAGGGGTAACATATACCGTGAATAAAGGGAAGACAGTAGACATATTATAGTTGGGTTTCCTGAAGGCATTTGATAAGATAATATGTCAAAGATTATTGGGTAACATAATGCATAGAAAATTGACTAGCTGACTGAAAACAAAGTGTGCTTAAGTGTGTCTTTGGATTAGTGGTGCTGGAAGAGCACAGCAGTTCAGGCAGCATCCAACGAGCAGCGAAATCGACGTTTTGGGCAAAAGCCCATCATGAAGGGCTTTTGCCCGAAACGTCGATTTCGCTGCTCATTGGATGCTGCCTGAACTGCTGTGCTCTTCCAGCACCACTAATCCAGTATTTGGTTTTCAGCATCTGCAGTCATTGTTTTTACCTTAAGTGTGTCTTTGTCTATTGGCAAGATGGGGTGAATGTAACTCTGCAGGGGTCAGTGCTGGGACCTCAACTTTTTACAATGAACACAAATGACTTTGAGCAAAGGAACAGTAGCTAAATTTGTAGATGCCACAAACTTAAGTAGGAGATTATAAAGCAAAGAAGGTAGAGAGTTTACACACGGGTAGACTGGGTGGCCAAAGTTCTAACACATGGAATATAACTTGGGAACCTGTGAAGTTGTTTATTTTCACAGGAAGAAAGAGAAAGCAGACTATTATTTAAAGGGAGAAAACATGTGAAAACTTGAGATGCAGAGCGATCTAGGTGTTCTAGTGCATGTATCACAAAAAGAGTATGCAGTACAGCATGTATTCAAGTAGGTTAATAGGATGCTATCTTTTATTGTGCAATGCACTAAACATATAGTTTAAAATTTTATGCTTCAGTTATACAGAGCATTGATGGGACCACAATTTGAATACTGTGTGCAGTTTTGGTCTCGTTATTTAAGGAAGGGCATTACTGTTTTGATGGTGATTCAGCAGAACTTTACTAGTTTGATACCTGGAATGAATAGATTGCCTTAAGAGGATAAATTGAATAGGCTGGTTGCCACTGAAATTTAGCAGAATGAGGGATGAATTGCATGAAATATATAAGATCCTGAATGGTCTTGACAAAGTTAGAAATATCAGAACAGAAACATAGAAACTAGGAGCAGGAGTAGGCCGCTCAGTCCAATGTGTCAGCTCTGCCATTCGATCGTGGCTGATAACGTTTCTCAACCTCATTCTCCTGCCTTCTCCCCGTAACTCTTGATCCCTTACTAATATAAAATTTAACTATCTGTCTTAGAAACACTAAATGAGTTAGCCTCCACAGTCTTCTGCAGCAATGAGTTCCACAGATTCACCACCCGCTGGCTCAAGAAATTTCTCCTCATCTCAGTTCTAAAGGGTTATGCCTTCTCCCTGCAGCTAGACTTTTGATCCTAATCTCTTCTACAAGTGGAACCATTTTCCCCATGCCCATTCTGTCCAGACCTCTCAGTATTCTGTACGTTTAAATAAGATTCCTCCCTCATCCTCCTAAACTTCCTCAACAGCTCCTTGTATAACAAGCCCTTCACTTCTAGTATCATTCTTGTAAAACTCCTTGGGACCCATCCACTACCAATATATTAGATTAGATTCCCTACAATATGGAAACAGGCCCTTCGGCCCAACAAGTCCACACCAACTCTCCAAAGAGTAACCCACCCAAACCCATTCCCATCCATTTACCCCTGTCTAATGTACCTAACACTATGGCAATTTAGTATGGCCAAATTACCTGACCTACACATCTTTGGATTGTGGGACGAATATGGAGCACCCAGAGGAAACCCACACAGACACAGGGAGAATGTGCAAACTCCACACAGACAGTGACCTAAGGCTGGGATCGAGCCCAGGTCCCTGGCGCTGTGAGGCAGCAGTGTTAACCACTGAGCCACCATGCCACCCCCATCTTTCCTTAAATACAGAACCCAAAACTGCTCATAATATTCCAAACACAGTCAGACCAGAACCTTATACAACCTCAGCAATACATCTCTGCTCTTATATTCTACCCCTCTTGAATGAATGCTAATATCACATTTATCTTCCTAATTGCCAACTGAACCTATACGTTAAGCTAAAGAGAATCCTGAACTAGGACTCTCAAGTTCCTTTGTTTTTCAGATTTTCAAAGCCTTTCTCTATTTAGAAAATAGTCTCCCCCTCTATTCTCCTTATCAAAGTGCATAACTTCACATTTTCCCACATTGCACTCCACCTGCCATTTCTTTGCCCATTCTCCTATCCTGTCCAAGTTCTTCTGTAGCTTTCTCACTTCTTCAAAATGACCTGTCCTTCTATCTATCTTTGTCTTATCAGGCATGTCACCATTCAGACTAGTTAAAGGCCTATTGGCTTGAGTATCTATTGCCAGAACTATGAAAACCTTGAGGCTGACTTGGCCAACTGCTAAAAGCCTTTTTAAATTTTATTTGGAATTCCTAGAAATAGCCAAGACATGGTGTAATTCAATCACTGGTGCTTTCCTTGGCATTTTGCCAGTGTTATGGAAGACAGTAGAGCCCCATAGAAATTTCAGCCCCATGGTGCTGAGAAGAAAGTAGATGAATTAAGTAAGAACAGACCAAGTAGCTCAAAATGAATTGCAGGGAAGGTATATGGGAGTATTCAGAACGAACGTATAATAAACCAGGCTGAGACTCATTGATTTATAAAAAGAAACCAGCACAGCTTTATAGGAGGGAAATGTTGTCTGATGGATCTCAAAGAAATCTAAGGGAATAACAAGCCCTGGGGACAGAGAGAACAGAAAATATTGTTTACTTCAAAATCAGGTCCATTTTCAACACTGCATCACGGATAACATGTTTTTACAATGTGTATAAATTTTTTGGATTACAGGTCAAAATTTGATAATTCATAAATCTTCAGATGACATAATCAGACTTAACTCTATGTCTGTGAGCGCTACTAATGTTACAGAAGAAGTTGGTAACTTGGGATTACAGGAGATATCATCTTAGAATTCAATTAAAATCAAGTCCAGAAAAAATGTCAAAAAAAAAGATGCACTGAAGTGTAGAAGGGGAGATAAGTACTTTTGTAAGGCTAGAGAAAGGAACTTGAATGGAAAACATAGAGCTAACGTAAAAGTAAGCATTTAATTTTAAATCATAAGACAAAGGATCACTTGTTCTGAGGTTTCTTCAAGTCCATCATGTAATAAAAAATTAAGATGAGGACAGCCTGTTTCCCAGGTCCTGGAGTTTGTTCTTTATTTTGTCATTCACCACATCAGTAATTTTGCAGGATTATTTCAATAACCTGACCAGATGGGATGCATTTTAGGATATTAGAGGAAGTACTACAGAGATAATGAATGCGCTGATAGTCACCTGCTAAGAAAGCTTAGTTCCAGAGGACTGAAAAACTGCTAATGTAACAACTTTATTTAAAAAGGGAAAAAGGCAAACAAAACACAGTCTATAGGCCAGTAAGCTTAACTTCTGATATTGGGAAGACATTAGAGTCTGTTATTAAGGATGCAATAGCAGAGCATTTAGAAATATATATTTATGATCAAGCAGAGTCACCAAGGCTTTATGAAGAGGAAATTGTTCCTGACAAATTTACTAAAATTGTTTGAGGAGTTAACAAGCAGGGTAGAACAAGAAGAATCAGTAGAACTAATAAATTTGTACTGTCAGAAGAGTACCACACATTAGGCTACCTTACTAAAATAGTAGGACCATAGTATTGGAGGTTGTATATTAGCATGGAGCGATGATTGTGTTATGTATGTAGTTGGGGATGTGTTGTCCTATAAAGGGCAGTCAGGTGACCCAAAGGTAGAAGCTAAAGAGCAATCTAGGACTAAGTGTGGAGCTAAGAGGATGCCACAATAAAGGATTACCTGTTCCAGTTTGCCCTCTATCCAACTCGTGTTCTATTTCTGACCACAAACATAACAATTTGTGATGAAGGTTTTAATTTTATTGTTGGGGGTAAGACATCACCCGGATTCTAAAAGCAACATCGAGGGAAGTGCCTGCGAGGGGGCTTGGACTGTAAGCAACACCAAGGAAGAGTCGTGCGCTGACACAGTCAGTGAGTGAGCAGTCGGAGAAGACAGCATTTGTTAAGGGGATGTCTGGTATGAACAGCTACTAGACTAAAGTGGCAGGAAAATTTCCACCGGCTGGGAAACAAAATGGCAGGCCAATTTGGAGTGATGGGGCAATTTGATATAGAAATTGAAAGTTAGACTCTGTACCTGAATGTTTTGTTGTTTATTTAAAGGTGAATAAGGTGACTGAAGACATAATGGAATGGAGTTTAAAAATAGAGAGGTTTTGCTAAAACTGTATAAGGCACTAGTAAGACCAAAGCTGGAATACTGTGAATAGTTTTGAGCCCCTTATCTAAGAAAGATATACTGGCATTAGAGGCAGTCCAGCGAAGGGTAATTATGCTGATCATAGGTGTGGAGGAACTGTCTATGAAAAGAAGTTGAGTAGTTTTACCCTGTACTAATTGGAGTTTAGAATTATAGAATACCTACATCCGGCCCATCAGTGTCCACACCAACCTTCCAGACAGCATTCGCCCAGACTCATTCTCCCTCTCCTGCTAACCCTGTATTTCCCATGGCTAATCCACCTAACCCGCACACTATGGGCAGTTTAGCATGTGCTAAATGTGGGAAGAAACTGAAGCACCCAGTAGAAATCCACACAGAAAGAATGTTCAAACTTCAGACAGCCCATCGCCCAAGACTGGAATTGAATCCATGTCCCTGGAACTATGAGGCAGCGGTGCTAACTATGTGCCACCAATACAGACAAGTTATTTCCTCTCTATCGTGAAAGACATTAAGTGCACACAGCCAGATATGATCTATCCCAAAATATTGGAGTAGGCAAGGGAAGATACTGGGGCCTTGACAGATATCTTTGTATTCTTTTAAACCACAAGGTCCCAGAAGACTGGAGGAGAACCAATGTCGTTCCTTTGTTTAAGATGGATAATAGGGATAATCCAGGAAATCATATGTCAGTGAGTCTTACACTACTGGTAGGGAAATTATTGGAGAAGATACTTAAGAACAGGTTTTACTTGCATTAGGAAAAGAATGAACTTATTATGGAAAGTCAATGTGGCTTTATTTGGAATGAGGTCTTGTCTCTCAAATTTGATTGAGGTTTTTAAGGAAGTGATGAAGGTGATTGATGAGGGCACAGAAGTGGATGTAGTCTACATGAACTTTACTAAAGCAAGGTCCCTCATGGTAGGTTAAACCAGGCTGAGACTCATTGATTTATAAAAAGAAACCAGCACAGCTTTATAGGAGGGAAATGTTGTCTGATGGATCTCAAAGAAATCTAAGGGAATAACAAGCCCTGGGGACAGAGAGAACAGAAAATATTGTTTACTTCAAAATCAGGTCCATTTTCAACACTGCATCACGGATAACATGTTTTTACAATGTGTATAAATTTTTTGGATTACAGGTCAAAATTTGATAATTCATAAATCTTCAGATGACATAATCAGACTTAACTCTATGTCTGTGAGCGCTACTAATGTTACAGAAGAAGTTGGTAACTTGGGATTACAGGAGATATCATCTTAGAATTCAATTAAAATCAAGTCCAGAAAAAATGTCAAAAAAAAAGATGCACTGAAGTGTAGAAGGGGAGATAAGTACTTTTGTAAGGCTAGAGAAAGGAACTTGAATGGAAAACATAGAGCTAACGTAAAAGTAAGCATTTAATTTTAAATCATAAGACAAAGGATCACTTGTTCTGAGGTTTCTTCAAGTCCATCATGTAATAAAAAATTAAGATGAGGACAGCCTGTTTCCCAGGTCCTGGAGTTTGTTCTTTATTTTGTCATTCACCACATCAGTAATTTTGCAGGATTATTTCAATAACCTGACCAGATGGGATGCATTTTAGGATATTAGAGGAAGTACTACAGAGATAATGAATGCGCTGATAGTCACCTGCTAAGAAAGCTTAGTTCCAGAGGACTGAAAAACTGCTAATGTAACAACTTTATTTAAAAAGGGAAAAAGGCAAACAAAACACAGTCTATAGGCCAGTAAGCTTAACTTCTGATATTGGGAAGACATTAGAGTCTGTTATTAAGGATGCAATAGCAGAGCATTTAGAAATATATATTTATGATCAAGCAGAGTCACCAAGGCTTTATGAAGAGGAAATTGTTCCTGACAAATTTACTAAAATTGTTTGAGGAGTTAACAAGCAGGGTAGAACAAGAAGAATCAGTAGAACTAATAAATTTGTACTGTCAGAAGAGTACCACACATTAGGCTACCTTACTAAAATAGTAGGACCATAGTATTGGAGGTTGTATATTAGCATGGAGCGATGATTGTGTTATGTATGTAGTTGGGGATGTGTTGTCCTATAAAGGGCAGTCAGGTGACCCAAAGGTAGAAGCTAAAGAGCAATCTAGGACTAAGTGTGGAGCTAAGAGGATGCCACAATAAAGGATTACCTGTTCCAGTTTGCCCTCTATCCAACTCGTGTTCTATTTCTGACCACAAACATAACAATTTGTGATGAAGGTTTTAATTTTATTGTTGGGGGTAAGACATCACCCGGATTCTAAAAGCAACATCGAGGGAAGTGCCTGCGAGGGGGCTTGGACTGTAAGCAACACCAAGGAAGAGTCGTGCGCTGACACAGTCAGTGAGCGAGCAGTCGGAGAAGACAGCATTTGTTAAGGGGATGTCTGGTATGAACAGCTACTAGACTAAAGTGGCAGGAAAATTTCCACCGGCTGGGAAACAAAATGGCAGGCCAATTTGGAGTGATGGGGCAATTTGATATAGAAATTGAAAGTTAGACTCTGTACCTGAATGTTTTGTTGTTTATTTAAAGGTGAATAAGGTGACTGAAGACATAATGGAATGGAGTTTAAAAATAGAGAGGTTTTGCTAAAACTGTATAAGGCACTAGTAAGACCAAAGCTGGAATACTGTGAATAGTTTTGAGCCCCTTATCTAAGAAAGATATACTGGCATTAGAGGCAGTCCAGCGAAGGGTAATTATGCTGATCATAGGTGTGGAGGAACTGTCTATGAAAAGAAGTTGAGTAGTTTTACCCTGTACTAATTGGAGTTTAGAATTATAGAATACCTACATCCGGCCCATCAGTGTCCACACCAACCTTCCAGACAGCATTCGCCCAGACTCATTCTCCCTCTCCTGCTAACCCTGTATTTCCCATGGCTAATCCA
The DNA here is from genome assembly GCF_047496795.1 of Chiloscyllium punctatum. Lineage (NCBI taxonomy): Eukaryota > Metazoa > Chordata > Chondrichthyes > Orectolobiformes > Hemiscylliidae > Chiloscyllium > Chiloscyllium punctatum. Next base: position 67,182,384 of record NC_092746.1, read on the forward strand.
CCTAACCCGCACACTATGGGCAGTTTAGCATGTGCTAAATGTGGGAAGAAACTGAAGCACCCAGTAGAAATCCACACAGAAAGAATGTTCAAACTTCAGACAGCCCATTGCCCAAGACTGGAATTGAATCCATGTCCCTGGAACTATGAGGCAGCGGTGCTAACTATGTGCCACCAATACAGACAAGTTATTTCCTCTCTATCGTGAAAGACATTAAGTGCACACAGCCAGATATGATCTATCCCAAAATATTGGAGTAGGCAAGGGAAGATACTGGGGCCTTGACAGATATCTTTGTATTCTTTTAAACCACAAGGTCCCAGAAGACTGGAGGAGAACCAATGTCGTTCCTTTGTTTAAGATGGATAATAGGGATAATCCAGGAAATCATATGTCAGTGAGTCTTACACTACTGGTAGGGAAATTATTGGAGAAGATACTTAAGAACAGGTTTTACTTGCATTAGGAAAAGAATGAACTTATTATGGAAAGTCAATGTGGCTTTATTTGGAATGAGGTCTTGTCTCTCAAATTTGATTGAGGTTTTTAAGGAAGTGATGAAGGTGATTGATGAGGGCACAGAAGTGGATGTAGTCTACATGAACTTTACTAAAGCAAGGTCCCTCATGGTAGGTTAAACCAGGCTGAGACTCATTGATTTATAAAAAGAAACCAGCACAGCTTTATAGGAGGGAAATGTTGTCTGATGGATCTCAAAGAAATCTAAGGGAATAACAAGCCCTGGGGACAGAGAGAACAGAAAATATTGTTTACTTCAAAATCAGGTCCATTTTCAACACTGCATCACGGATAACATGTTTTTACAATGTGTATAAATTTTTTGGATTACAGGTCAAAATTTGATAATTCATAAATCTTCAGATGACATAATCAGACTTAACTCTATGTCTGTGAGCGCTACTAATGTTACAGAAGAAGTTGGTAACTTGGGATTACAGGAGATATCATCTTAGAATTCAATTAAAATCAAGTCCAGAAAAAATGTCAAAAAAAAAGATGCACTGAAGTGTAGAAGGGGAGATAAGTACTTTTGTAAGGCTAGAGAAAGGAACTTGAATGGAAAACATAGAGCTAACGTAAAAGTAAGCATTTAATTTTAAATCATAAGACAAAGGATCACTTGTTCTGAGGTTTCTTCAAGTCCATCATGTAATAAAAAATTAAGATGAGGACAGCCTGTTTCCCAGGTCCTGGAGTTTGTTCTTTATTTTGTCATTCACCACATCAGTAATTTTGCAGGATTATTTCAATAACCTGACCAGATGGGATGCATTTTAGGATATTAGAGGAAGTACTACAGAGATAATGAATGCGCTGATAGTCACCTGCTAAGAAAGCTTAGTTCCAGAGGACTGAAAAACTGCTAATGTAACAACTTTATTTAAAAAGGGAAAAAGGCAAACAAAACACAGTCTATAGGCCAGTAAGCTTAACTTCTGATATTGGGAAGACATTAGAGTCTGTTATTAAGGATGCAATAGCAGAGCATTTAGAAATATATATTTATGATCAAGCAGAGTCACCAAGGCTTTATGAAGAGGAAATTGTTCCTGACAAATTTACTAAAATTGTTTGAGGAGTTAACAAGCAGGGTAGAACAAGAAGAATCAGTAGAACTAATAAATTTGTACTGTCAGAAGAGTACCACACATTAGGCTACCTTACTAAAATAGTAGGACCATAGTATTGGAGGTTGTATATTAGCATGGAGCGATGATTGTGTTATGTATGTAGTTGGGGATGTGTTGTCCTATAAAGGGCAGTCAGGTGACCCAAAGGTAGAAGCTAAAGAGCAATCTAGGACTAAGTGTGGAGCTAAGAGGATGCCACAATAAAGGATTACCTGTTCCAGTTTGCCCTCTATCCAACTCGTGTTCTATTTCTGACCACAAACATAACAATTTGTGATGAAGGTTTTAATTTTATTGTTGGGGGTAAGACATCACCCGGATTCTAAAAGCAACATCGAGGGAAGTGCCTGCGAGGGGGCTTGGACTGTAAGCAACACCAAGGAAGAGTCGTGCGCTGACACAGTCAGTGAGCGAGCAGTCGGAGAAGACAGCATTTGTTAAGGGGATGTCTGGTATGAACAGCTACTAGACTAAAGTGGCAGGAAAATTTCCACCGGCTGGGAAACAAAATGGCAGGCCAATTTGGAGTGATGGGGCAATTTGATATAGAAATTGAAAGTTAGACTCTGTACCTGAATGTTTTGTTGTTTATTTAAAGGTGAATAAGGTGACTGAAGACATAATGGAATGGAGTTTAAAAATAGAGAGGTTTTGCTAAAACTGTATAAGGCACTAGTAAGACCAAAGCTGGAATACTGTGAATAGTTTTGAGCCCCTTATCTAAGAAAGATATACTGGCATTAGAGGCAGTCCAGCGAAGGGTAATTATGCTGATCATAGGTGTGGAGGAACTGTCTATGAAAAGAAGTTGAGTAGTTTTACCCTGTACTAATTGGAGTTTAGAATTATAGAATACCTACATCCGGCCCATCAGTGTCCACACCAACCTTCCAGACAGCATTCGCCCAGACTCATTCTCCCTCTCCTGCTAACCCTGTATTTCCCATGGCTAATCCACCTAACCCGCACACTATGGGCAGTTTAGCATGTGCTAAATGTGGGAAGAAACTGAAGCACCCAGTAGAAATCCACACAGAAAGAATGTTCAAACTTCAGACAGCCCATTGCCCAAGACTGGAATTGAATCCATGTCCCTGGAACTATGAGGCAGCGGTGCTAACTATGTGCCACCAATACAGACAAGTTATTTCCTCTCTATCGTGAAAGACATTAAGTGCACACAGCCAGATATGATCTATCCCAAAATATTGGAGTAGGCAAGGGAAGATACTGGGGCCTTGACAGATATCTTTGTATTCTTTTAAACCACAAGGTCCCAGAAGACTGGAGGAGAACCAATGTCGTTCCTTTGTTTAAGATGGATAATAGGGATAATCCAGGAAATCATATGTCAGTGAGTCTTACACTACTGGTAGGGAAATTATTGGAGAAGATACTTAAGAACAGGTTTTACTTGCATTAGGAAAAGAATGAACTTATTATGGAAAGTCAATGTGGCTTTATTTGGAATGAGGTCTTGTCTCTCAAATTTGATTGAGGTTTTTAAGGAAGTGATGAAGGTGATTGATGAGGGCACAGAAGTGGATGTAGTCTACATGAACTTTACTAAAGCAAGGTCCCTCATGGTAGGTTGGTCCAGAAGATTAAGTTGCACAGTGATTGGTAGGTTAGAAACAAAATCAGCTTGGTCATAGCAGACAGGGGGTACTTATAGAGGTGTGTTTTCCTGACTGGAGGTCTGTGACCAGTGATGTTCCTCAAGGACCTGTGCTGGAACCTCTGTTACGTGTAATGTATGTAAATGTTTTGAATAAAAATGTGGATGGTCCAATGAGTTTGTAGACGATGTGAAAATTGAAGGAGTTATGGATAGTGAAAGATTGTCAAAGGTTACAGAAAATATTGATCAAGTAGAAAGTTGACGGAGAAATGGCAATAGAGTTTATCCAGAAATGAATAAGGCAGTAAAGAAGGCAAGCTTGCCTTCATTGGTTGGGACATTGAGTATAAAAGTTGGCACGTCGTGTTGTAGCTGTACAAAGTTTTAGTTAGGTGACATTTGAAATATTGTATGCAGTTCTGGTTGCCACATTAGAGAAAGAATGTGGAGGCTTTGGAAAGTGTGCAAAAGAGGTTTACCAGAATGTAGTCTGGAATGCAGAATATTAGCTACAAGGAGAGGTTGGACAAACTTGGAGTATTTTTGCTAAAGCTTTGGAGGCTGAGGGGTGACCTGATATAAGTATAGAAAATTATGAGAGGCAATAGATACAGTGGATGGTTGAGGTCTTTTTCCCAGGGTGGAAACGTCAAATACTAGAGAGCTTAGGTTTAACATGAGATGGAAAGTTTAAAGGAGATGTGCCTGGAACATGCAGCCAGGGAAGATGATAGAAGCAGATATGATAGCAAGGTTTAAGAATTTAGACAAACAAATAAACAGACAGGGAATAGAAGGTCATGTATAGTCAGATAGGACTAGTTTAGAATGGCAGACATGGTGGGCCGAAGGCCTGTTGCTCTGCTGTATTGTTCTCGGTTCTATGTGGCGAGAGTGTTAGGCAGTGAAGGGTCTGTTTCTGTGCTGTACATCTCTATGACTCTATGACCAGAGGGCATAATCTTAGAGTAAGGGGTCACCTATTTATGACAGAAATGAGGAGAAATGTCTTCTCTCAGAAGGTAGTGAATTCTCTTCTGCAGAGGGTCGTTGAATCTGGGTTGTTAAATATATTCAAGGCTGAGATGGACAGAATTTGATCTATTAGGGAATCAAAAGTAAGGGGAAAGGCAGAAAATTTGAGGATTATTAGATCAACCATGGTTTGACTAAATGGCAGAAGAGACTCAATATGCTAAGCGACCTACTTCTATTTCTATATCTTATGGTCTCCTGTTCAACAAAATAACTGATCAATTATTGTTCGATTAAGCATAGAAATATGAAACAGATATAGTTAATCGTAATTCTACAAAACAATCCAGTTTCTTTTTGCCTTTGTGCCTCATAAATCCCCTTGTTAATGACTTGCTGTCTGCATGGTTGAACTGTGCTAATGAGGGTGAATCAGGCTAAGTAACCGCCATTCACTGACTCAGGCTTTTATAAACAGGTCTGGTATTAAGGGATATAAATATTCTCACAGCATTTACATCACAGTGTATTTGAATAATTCTCAACATGGCTTGACTCATGCCCTCAATAATCACCATACACATAAATCCATGCAAATCCAGGTGGACAGAGGTTAAAACTGGATTTCAGCACAATGTTGCTCTTAAGATAGATTTCTCTTTCTTTGCTGCTGAATACATTCTGCATTTCCAATACAAAAATGCCTGACGACTACCAGATGCAATCAAATGTTTTTGAATGCACCTTTCAACTACAGCGGAAAGGTTCTTTGGACTTGGTTTCAAATCAGCAGCATGACCCACTGCTCACCCACTGAATAATCTCACTCATTGACAGAAAGAATGAAATTCAACTCATTTATATGGAAATCAATGGAAAAATGTGAATTTGTTCATTTTAGAAGAGAGAACAAAAGAACAGAGTTCTATTTAAATGGGACATACTGCAGAAGGTTGCAACACAGAGGGTAAAGAGAGGATTGCAGATCAGAGTCGAAAAGTAGGGTGCTGGAAAAGCACAGCAGGTCAGGCAGTATCCAAGGAGCAGGAGAATCAGCTCTTCATCAGGAAAGTGGGGTGTGTGGGGAAGGAGACTTAGAGATAAATAGGAGGGTGAAGGTGGGGCTCGAGGTTCGGGAGCTGGGAAGGCGAAAGGTAGATACAGGTGGAAGGTGATGGTGATAGGTCAGTGGAGAGGATGGCGTGGATTGGTGGAAAGGAAGATGGACAGGTAGGACAGGTCAAGAGGCTGGTGCCGAATTGGAGGGTTGGATGTGGGATGAGGTGGGGAGAAGGGAGATGAGGAAACTGGTAAAGTTGATGTTGATGCCGTGTGGTTGGAGGGTCCCAAGGTGGAAGATGAGGCGTTCTTCCTCCAGGCATTGGGTGGCTTGGACTTGATAGTGGAACCCAGGACTTGCATGTCCTCGGCAGAGTGGGGGGTGGAGTTGAAGTGGTCGGCCACAGGGCAGTAGGCTTGTTTGGTGCGTGTGTTCTGGAGGTATTCCTGAAATGTTCCATGAGTTGGCATCCTGACTCTCCAATGTAGAGGAGACCACATTGAGAGCAATGGACACAGTAGATAAGGTGTTTGGATTGCAGGAAAATCTCCGCTGGATATGGAAGGATCCTTTAGGGACTTGGATTGAGGTGAGGGGGAAGTGTGGGCACAAGTGTAACACCTCTTGCAGCAGCAAGGGAAGGTGCCAGGAATGGACGGTGGGTTGATGGGATCATGGACCTCACGAGGGAGTCATGGAGGGAATAGTCTCTGTGAAATGCTGAAAGGGGTGGGGAGGAAAATTTATCTCTGGTGGTGGGGTCTGATTGTAGGTAGTGGAAGTGGCAGAAGATGATGCATTGTATCCTGAGATTAGTGGGGTGGAAGGTGAGGACCATGCCGGTTCTATCCTTGAGTTTGAGGGAGTGGGGTTCAAGGGTGGAGGTGCGGGAAGTGGAGGAGATGCACTGGAGGGCATTGTTGACCATGTGGATGGGGAAATTGCAGTCCTTGAAATAGGAGGCCATCTGGGATGTCTTAGACTGGAATTGCTCCTTCAGGGAGCAGATATGGAGGAGGCGGAGGAATTGGGAGTAAGGATGGTCAGTGGGTTTGACATAGATGTCTGTGTTGAGTCAGTCACCAGAGATGGAGATGGGAAGGTTCAGGAAGGGGAAGGAGGTATCTGAGATGGTTCAGGTGAACTTGAGCACAAGGTGGAAGGTGTTCATGAAGTTGATGAACTGTTCAACCACCTTGTGGGAGCACGAGATGGTGTCAATAGTCATCAATGTAGCAGAGTTTGAAAAAGTGGGGAATGGTGCTGGTATAGCTGTAGAAGATGGATTGCTCCATGTACTCAATGAAGAGACAGGCATAGCTGGGGCCCATGCGGGTGCCCATGGCTACCCATTTGGATACGAAGGAGAAGTTGTTATGGGTGAGGACCAGTTCAGCCAATCGAATGAGTGTGTCGATAGAGGGGAACTGGTTGGGTTAGCAGGAGAGGAAGAATCAGAGGGCTTGGAGGCCTTCCTCCTGGCGGATGGATAATTATAGGGACTGGATATCCATGATGAAGATGAGATGTTGGGAGCCAGGGAAACAAAGGTCATGGAGGAGGTGAAGGGCATGGCTGGTGTCCCGAATGAATGTGGGAAGTTTGTGGATCAAGGGGGACAGGACAGTGTCAAGATATGCGGAGATAAGTTCAGTGGGGCAAGAGCAGGCGGTGACAATGGATCAACTGGGTCAGGTGTGTGAATTTTAGGTGAGAGGTAGAATTGGGCAGTTTCCTCCCTTTCCCCACTTCATCCTAGATCCAACCTTCCAACCCTGCCCCACCCTCATGACCTGTCCTACCTGTCCATCTTCCTTCCCACCTATCCACTCCACCTTTCCCTCTGTCCTATCACCATCATACCCCCTACCTGCATCTACCTATTGCCTTCGCAGCTACCTTTCCCCTAGTCTCACCCCCACCCGCCTATTTATCTGTCAGCTCCCTTCCCTCTACCCCCTACTCCCACATTCCTGATGAAGGGCATATGACCAAAACGTAGATTCTCCTGCTCCTTGGATGCTGCCTGACCTGCTGTGCTTTTCCAGCACCACCCTTTTTGACTGCAACACAACAGGACTTGGGGGTATTTGTGCATGAAACACAGAAGGCTAGTTTTAAGGTGCAGCAGATAATCAGGAAGGCTGCTGGAATGTTTGCCCTTATTTCAAGACGATTGGAATATAAAAGTAGGGAAGTTTTACTACAACTGTACAAGATGCTGGTGAGATCACATCTGGAGTACTATGAGCAGTTTTGATCCACTTATTTAAGGGAAGGTATTATTTCATTGGAGGCAATTCAGAGAAGGTTCACTAGGATAATCCCCATTATGGTTGAATTGTCTTCTGAACAAAGGCTAAGCAGGTTTAGTCACTGGGGTTTGGAAGAATGACGAATGATCTCATTGAAACATATAGGATTCTTAAGGGATTTGACAGGATAAATGTTTAGGGTTTGCTCGCTGAGCTGTAGCTTTGATATCCAGATGTTTCATTACCTGGCTAGGTAACATCATCAGTGGCAACCTCCAAGTGAAGCGAATCTGTTGTCTCCTGCTTTCTATTTATATTTTTCTCCTGGATGGGGTTCCGGGGTTTTGTGGTGATGTCATTTCCTGTTCGTTTTCTGAGGAGTTGATAGATGGCATCTAGATCTATGTGTTAGTTTATGGCTTTGTGGTTGGAGTGCCAGGCCTCTAGGAATTCTCTGGCATGTCTTTGCTTAGCCTGTCCCAGGATAGATGTGTTGTCCCAGTCGAAATGGTGTTTTTTTTCATCCGTGTGTAGGGCTACGAGGGAGAGAGGGTCGTGTCTTTTTGTGGCTACCTGGTGTTTGTGTATCCTGGTGGCTAACTTTCTTCCTGTTTGTCCTACGTAGTGTTTGTGGCAGTCCTTGCATGGGATTTTGTAGATGTTGGTTTTGTTCATGGGTTGTACTGGGTCTTTTAAGTTTGTTAGTTTTTGCTTGAGAGTGTTGGTGGGTTTGTGTGCTATTAGGATTCCAAGGGGTCTTAGTAGTCTGGCTGTCATTTCTGAAACTTCTTTGATGTTTGGTAAGGTGGTTAGGGTTTCTGGCTGTGTTTGGTCTGCTTGTCGTGGTTTATTCAGAAAACCGACAAACACTGACCAAATACTTAACTACATCAGCAACCATCCCAACACACACAAACGAAGCTATATCAGAACACTATTCCAATGAGCCACCACAAACTGCAGCACAGACGAACTTCGGAAAACAGAGGAGAACCACCTATACAACGTATTCAAGAGGAACGGATACTCAAAAAATACAGTGCACAGATTCCTCAAGAACAAACCACAACAAGCAGACCAAACACAGCCAGAAACCCTAACCTCCTTATCATACATCAAAGAAGTTTCAGAAATGACAGCCAGACTACTAAGACCCCTCGGAATCCTAGTAGCACACAAACCCACCAACACTCTCAAACAAAAACTAACAAACTTAGGCGCCTCAGGCGACTGACTGTGTGGAGTTTGCACGTTCTCCCTGTGTCTGTGTGGGTTTCCTCCGGGTGCTCCGGTTTCCTCCCACAGTCCAAAGATGTGCAGGTCAGGTGAATTGGCCATGCTAAATTGCCCGTAGTGTTAGGTAAGGGGTAAATGTAGGGGTATGGGTGGGTTGCACTTCGGCGGGGCGGTGTGGACTTGTTGGGCCGAAGGGCCTGTTTCCACACTGTAAGTAATCTAATCTAACCTAATCTAATCTAAAACTTAAAAGACCCAGTACAACCCATGGACAAAACCAATGTCATCTACAAAATTCCATGCAAGGACTGCCACAAACAGGAAGAAAGTTAGCCACCAGGATACACGAACACCAGCTAGCCACAAAAAGACACGACCCTCTCTCCCTTGTAACCCTACACACGGATGAAAAAAAACACCATTTCGACTGGGACAACACATCTATCCTGGGACAGGCTAAGCAAAGACATGCCAGAGAATTCCTAGAGGCCTGGCACTCCAACCACAATGCCATAAACAAACACATAGATCTAGATACCATCTATCAACCCCTCAGAAAATGAACAGGAAATGACATCACCACAAAACCCCGGAACCCCATCCAGGAGAAAAATATAAATAGAAAGCAGGAGACAACAGCTTCGCTTCACTTGGAGGTCGCCACTGATGATGTTACCTAGCCAGGTAATGAAACGTCTGGATATCAAACCTACAGCTCAGTGAGCAAACCTACACCCTAAACCTCAACCTGAGCTACAAACCTTCACAAACCTTGCAGAATAAATGCTGAAAGGAGAGTGTAGGAGTGTTGAAAAATGTGGTGCTGGAAAAACACAGCAGGCTGGCAGCATCCGAGGAGCAGGAGAATCGACGTTTCGGGCATGAGCCCTTCTTCAGGAGCATGTAGGTCCAGAGCACATAGTCTCAGAATAAAGGGGCACCAATTTAAGACTGAGATAAAGAGGAGTTTCTTCTCTGAGGGCTGTGAATCTTTGGAGCTGCTTGCCACAAAGAGATGTGAGTGGTGCCCTTGTGTATATTTAAGGCTAAGATAGAAATATTATTGATCAGCAGGGGAATCAAGAGTTATAGAGAAATGGTAGGAAAGTGGAGATGAGGAATGTTGGATCAGCAATGCTCCTATTATATACAGCAGGCTCAAGGGGCCAAATGGCCTGATCCAGTTCCTATTTCCTGCGGGCTTAAATCTAATTTTAGTTTGGCCATTTTGTGTCAGAAGTATTGTGATTAAAATAAAAATGATGAAATGTTCAAAAAAAGGAATGACAACATACAGAGCAATTTAAAATTAAGCAAACTTCACCTTGAAAATCCCATTGTGGGGTTCCACTATGAAAGCTGCTGTAACATAGAATTACGAAACATGGTACAACAATGGGGACACCTGTCTATCCTCCTGGATATCAAGGAGCGATTACCAAACTTCTGATTTATAAGTGGCTGAGATGTAAGAGGGATGTTTCTTCTGTATAGTACCATTCCATGTCACATAGACATTTGAAATCTGTCCATTTGAAGGGCAGTTGTCATTATTAATAAGCAAAACAGACCACTAATTTACACACAGCAATGTACAATGAGATGAATAATTATTTTGATGAATAAACTCTTCTTCGATCTGAGTTGTGGAAGTGTTGCTTTCATTTAAGTATATACAACAGACCTTACTTTAACATTTCACCCCCAAGCCAGCAGCATGAGATAGGATCCTGAGCCTGCAATCAAAACAATGTCAATTATGACCTAGATTTTACACCGAGATTATTAGTGAGTCTATTAGGTGTTGTTACTGAACTCGTAATCTGGAGCTCCTGATTTATATTCTGGAGATATGGCTGTGAACATACCATAGCAAATGCTGAAACTTGAATTCAATAAAATCTGGAATTAAGAGCTAGGCTAATGGAGATTATGTAACTATTGACAATATAATTAAAAAACTCATCTGGTTCACAAGTCTGCTTTATTTCCTTTAGGGAAGGAAATCTGCTGTACGTACCTCATCTGGCCCTACAAGTGACTCAAGACCACAGTAATGTGGTTAATTTTTAATTGCTCTTAGAAATGATTTAGTAAACTAGGTTCAGGGAAATTAGGGTGTGGACAACATCCACACCAACATAAAAATATTCAAAAATATTGACACATTACTATAATGGAGTATACCAGACAACAAATCCCAGAATACACACATTTACAAATGACTGCAGAAATCAGGGTTCCCTGTGTCTCCACAAATTGTGCTACAATAGACTGTTTCAGACTCTACATTGAAATGAATGTAAACTTGAGGTGTGCTTTCTTCTTTTTTTTTAGGGGGTTAGCACATCCTGAATTGATCTTGAGAAGGAGGGACCTTCTTGAAGCATTGATTTCCATGTGGTGTAGGTACACCCTCAGTGTTGTGAAGAATGGAATTTTAAGATTTTAACCCTGGTCAGTCAGGGAAAAGCAATATAGTTCAAAGCAGAAATTGCTGGAAAATCTTAGCAAGACTGGCAGCATGTGTGACCGAAGGCACAGTTAATATTTCAGGTTAGTGATCCCTCTTCAGAACCTTGTGAAGAAAGGTCACTGGACCCAAAATGTTAACTCTGCCTTCTCTCCACAGATGCTGCCAGAACCACCAAGGCTTTCTAGCAATTTTGGTTTTTGTTTCTGATTTCCACACCTGCAGTTCTTAGGGATTTTTTTGTTCAAGCCAGAATAGTTGCCGTTTTCAGGCATTAGGGTGCCCATACATCTGCTGCCTATGTTCATCCAGGCGGTAGAGAATGCAGCTTTGGGAGGAGCTTGCGAAGGAACCTTGGGAAGTTGCTGCCATGTATCTTGTGGTGGTAGACACTGCTGCGACTGCACATTGGTGTAAAGGGAGTTAATGTTTAAGGCAGAAACGAAAACAGAAATTTCTAGGAAAGCTCAGCAGGTTTGGCAGCATCTGTGAAGAAAAATCAAAGTTAATGTTTTGGGTCAAGTGACCCTTCCTCAGAACAGGCAGTGGATTGGTATGTTAAACAAGTGGGCCACATCCTGGAGGATGTTGAACTTTGGAAGAGTCATTGCAGCTGCATCCAGGCAACCATCTATTATTACTGCATTGATCCACTATCTCGGGGTTATTATTGACCAGAAACTAAACTGGGCAGCCATATTAACATAATGGCACCCAGAGCAGGCCAGAGGTTGGCAATTCTGAAGCTGATAATTCCTCAAAGTCTGTTCACAATTTACAATTTGCAGATGTAATGGAATATTCTCCAGTTGTTTGGATGAGTGTAGATCCAACAATACTTAAGAAGGTTGATGCCATCAAGGACACAGCAGCTCAATTGATTGGTATCCCATTTATTACCTTCAATCTTCATTGCTTCACCATTGACATACAGTGGCAGCAATGTGTCCCACTACAAGATGCATAACAGCAACTGACCAAGGTTCCTTTAACAGCACCTTCCACATTAGTGGCCTGTACCAGCTAAAAGGACAATGACAGCAGATGCAAGGAATTCTCCTGCCAGCCACACATTACCCTGACATGGAACTGTATTGCTGTTTCTTCACTGTTGCTGGGTCAAGATCCTGAAATCCCTTTCTAATGGTAACATGGGTGTCAGTACATGGACAACAATGACTGAGGAAGGCAGCTCCTTACAACCTTCTCAATTCCAGTTACCAATGGACAATAAATACTAGCCTCACCAGCAATGTTCTACATCCTGTAAAAGAATAAAAATATTTTTAAAAAATTCTTCTGAATTGTGCTTTGGAGATGATGGGATGGTTTTGGAAGTAGGAGGTTGAATTATTCACCACATTCCTAGCTCTCGTAGCCAGAATATTTACATAACTGGTCCAGACCCAACTTCTGGGATCATTGGCAATTTACAGGATTTTGTAAAAATGCCTTTGAATGTCAAAGGGATGTCGCTGGATTCACTCTTGTTAAAGTTTGTCATTTTCTGGCATTTGTGAGCCACAAATATTATTTGCTAGCCTGAATGTTGGCAACATCTTGCTGCATTTGGTATTCGAGAAGATGTAAATGATGCTGAACAATATGCAATCACCAGCGAAAGTTCTTGTTTATAACCTTATGATGGAGGGAAGGTCATTGATGAATCAACTGTTAATGGTTGGACCTAAACACTACAAAGAATATCTACAGCAATCTGCAGGACTGAGAAGGTTAACTTCCAACAACCAAATAGAGATACACGGATAGATTTTTTTTGCCAGTAGAGACATGGCTGTTGGTAGCCAGGACTGGAAAATTAATATTCAAGGATATTCAATATTTAGGAAGAACAGGCGGGAGAGAAAAAGGATGTTGAGTTGCACTAATAATAAGGGATAGTTTCATCGAATTTTACAGGACAGAAGGGGGCCATTTGGCCCATCATGTTTGTACCAGTTCCTGAAACAGTGACACAACTAATTTCCAGCGCTATCTCCATTGTCCTCTACTTCATCCCTTTCAAATATATATCCAGCTTTCTTTTGAAACCTCCTATTGAATCGGCTTTCACTACTCTCCCAGGCAGCACATTCCAAATCCTAACAACTTTCTGAGTAAAGATGTTTCTCCTCATCTCATTCCTAGTTCTCTTGCTGACAATCTTGTAGTTATGACCCCTAGTTACTGACATACTAACAAGTCGAAATTGAATATCCTTGTTTACTCTGTCAAAATAATCCAACTTCATCCTCCTCCTCCACACATTTCCACTGTCATACAAATAGATGGCATTGTTCTCATAGGAGTTCATTCGCTATCTATCCAATTGGAGCCAGAATGTCAACTGCAATGGCTGTTCATAGCCCGTCTGCAACATTACTTCTCGAGATCCCCAGCAACCTATCTTTGGTCCCTCCTGAGACTCACTTTGAGTCATTTTTGTGGACAGAGCGTAGGTATTCTGCATAGCAGTCACCCTGAGCTTCCTGTTGCCTGCCATTTCAACATACCACCATGTTCCCAGACCACATCTTGCAGTGCTCCAGCAAAGCTCTGTGAAAGCTGGAAGAACAGCATTTCATTTCAACTTGGGGGTTCTGCAGCCTTTAGGACTCAATATCAAGTTAAATCATTTTAGGGCTCCAGCACCTTCTCCATGTCCTTATCCGTACCCCCACACACCAGGCCTTGCCATCACACGGGCTGCTACCAGAACCAACCCATTGTCAGCCATAAATGATCACCATTAGCAGCTACTGATTCTCCCAAGCTGACCTTTACCCATTCCTTTGTCGACCCAACTGTTGTTCTCTCTCCCTGCGCTTCATCCCACCTATCATTTACTCTTCCCACTCCCCTCCCTCCCCTCCATCTTCAGCGTATACACCAACCTTTTCCGAGATCCTATCAGTTATGAAGTGTCACTGGACCCGAAACATCAGCTGTGCTTCTCTTCCCACAGATGATGCCAGACCTGCTGAGTATTTTCAGCAATTTCTGGTTTTGTACTAATTGGTGATTCTTTTCCTTGACAAATTCTCTTCCTACAAGCAGAGGTTCTGTTTTCACCAGTAGTCTACTTGGTGATTAAACCAAAAGCAGTTCGTTTCTTCTGACTGGCATAACAGCATGTGTTATGGATCTTCCTCCCCAAAGTTCCATGTCTGGTTGTCTCTGAGACAACATGTCTGTAAAAATCAAGTGCAGCTGCCTTCTCCTTTGTGACCAGGTCTCCAAGCTCCGACCTTAATTTTAACAGACCCTGACATGGATGCCCAGTTGTTATGGCAACTTGGCTTGCATCTGTCACTAGCCAGAGATCAGTACAACTTCACACCATCATTCTACCCATGTCTGCATGGGTCTCCTTTGGGTGCTCTGAGTTTCCTCCCACAATCCAAAGATGTGCAGATTAGGTGAATTGACTATGCTAAAATGCCCATATTGTTTAAGGATGTGTAGTTTAGGTGCATTAATCAGGGATAAATGTAGAGTAATAGAGTAGGGGAATGGGTCTGGGAAGGTTACTCTTCTGATGGTCAATGTGGACTGTTTCCACACTGTAGGGATTCTATTTCTATGTTTATTATCCACTCCATAACTTTTTTTAATATTCATTCATGGGATTTGGTCTCTCTGGCCTGACCAGTAATTGTAGCCTATCCCTAATTGGACTTGAGACATTGATGTGCCATCATAGTGAACCATTCTAATCCACATGCTGTAGCCACATCCACACCGGTGTTTGGAAGGGAGATCAGCAATTTGCGCAGCAACAGTGCAAGAACAGAGACATATTTTATGTCAGGATACGATGCATCCCTGAAGGGATACTGCAAGATATTTGTTGTTTTCATGAATCTGTTACCCTTTTCTTCCAGGTGGTGCAGATCACAAATTTCAGAAGATACTGTTGAAGGAGGCTTGGTAAGTTCTTGTAAATGGTACACGCTGCTGTGATGGTGTGCCAGTGATAGAACAAGTGAATTTTACTTTAAGTTAAAAGAGACAGTTTAATTTATAAAATATAATGGTAATAACATAGGTATGAGTCCTGAATGCCATTCAGTGCTATTGGACGAGCAATGGGAGTGTGTTCCATTGGGCGGGGCTGTTGTTTTGGTGGTATGAGAAACAATATGACGATGCATTTACTGATGGTGACCTCAGATATGAAGCCATTTCTGCCAGATTCTCACAGCCACATTCTGGTACTTACCTTATGTGACAGCCTCTGATTGCTTTTCAAGCCTGTGATAGGAAGGCCTCCTAAACCCCACAGAAACACAGCTTCCCCCTTTCACAGTTCTCTTTCAACCCTATTATTTTCAATGCAATGTCCAGAAATATTGGAGCACTCTCCCTTATCTAAATGTTTGACTTACCTTTGTTTTACTCCAATCTCAATTATTACTGCTTCAGTTTACCAGTGCAGCATCCCTTTAAGAAAGACAAGTTGCCTTTAATAGCTGAAGGGTTGTGAGAGGAAATGTGGTCACCTTGCACAAAATTTGGGCCCCTGTTGTGTGTGTCGCCTTGGGTCATGCTGGGCTGCATGTCACAATCATTTAAATAATGAAGCAGCATAAATTTACATGCTCCTTACCTCCACAGAGTCTGGTGTAGGCAGGCCACAAATCGAGTACCCCTGTCGGAGTAGCAGTCCAATCTGTTTGTATCCCAGAGTCGTTTGTGGGGATCGGTCATGTATTCTTTTCTCAGTCCGATAGAATATGCCTTTTTTAAAAGAATTGTCCACCCTGAAATTTGAATTTACAAACTTCGATTTTCTGTTTTTTTTTGTTTAAGTTGCTCAAAGGTTGCATTTCTTTTCATTCAACTCAAAATTCCAGAGTTATATCTATAACTGTTTTCATTTTATTGATGGCAGTGGGTTCAGAGATTCGGGCACCCAGTCACAGGGAGATGGAAAGAAATACTCACCAGATGACCACTGCTCAGTGTTACATAGTAGATCTCTTGAACACTTGGTCAGATAAAGGCGTGTGTATGGGGTAGATGGGTGAAAAGGAAATTAGAGGAAAAAATAAATAAAATGGAAGAATAATATTGAAACATTAAAATATATTAATTTTGAGAATCAT